>NW_022681465.1:18685407-20098520 GCF_009764315.1 Trachypithecus francoisi
AGAATTGGCAAGTTGTGCACATTTTATTTACGTCTGTGGATCCTTAGGATTCTACAGCTTCATGTCAGAACACAGTTGGTCATTAAAAATGCATAGGGAGTTCGGCTGGTTCCTTCTTATCTCCTTTAACTTCTGCCTGCTCCCTGAGCTGCTCAGCCAAGGATGAAAGCAAACATGTGCCTTTTCTTTGGCTGTCTCTCCTTACTCTTAAAATTTATATTATTTAGTATTCTCTGCAACCTCAGGCCCATTATGGGGTTTAAAATGGTAAGTTTTATAGGTTATTCTCATTATTCAGAGCCAAGGTTTTCTATTTCTTTCTACATCCTAAGTTGAAACAAAAGTTCTCATACTACTTTTAAGCTTTTCTTTCTCCTTTTTTCCTTTGGCAGTCAGCAGTTTTGCTTGGTTTGGTTTCCTGCCCATAGGTATGGCTCTATGTTTATTTTGGTTGGTGTTTCTCTGCTATATTCATATGTTGAATTTCTTAGATTTATGGATTGTTGTCTTTCCTTATTTATGTAGAATTCTCAATCATTATTCTTTTAAATTTTATTTTTGCCCCACATAATCTCTCATTTCTGGAATTCCATGTATATGTATGCTAGAACTTCTCAACACATCTTGCATGCTTCCCACTCTGTTCTTCTCTTTTCTTTTTCTTTGTGCTTCCCTTTGGGTATTTTCTATTACCCTATCTTTAAGTTCCAATGTTCTGTGTTCTGAGGTATCTGAAATGTTGTTGAACTCACTGATCTTTTTCATAATTTCAGATATCTTATATTTCAGTTCTGGATTCATTTTTCGAGATTGCAATTCTCTGTTGAAACTCTTAGTCATTTTTTTTCTGTAAAGTCCATTTTTAATATTTTCTGGAGCACAATAAACAATTTTTATTTAATTCCTTGGCTAATAATTCTAATATCTGTATTTTCTATTAACTATAATCTAGCTTTTCTCTTCATGTTGATCATATATTTTTTCTCTTTGTACATATAATGTTTTAATGTATGCCAGATACTATGGTCTAAAAGAATGACAAATGCCTCCTCATGATGTTATATTCTACCAGAAGTGTTTCTCATTGTTTCATCAAGTAAATAGAAGGAAGGACTGATTATTTCTTTCGAACCAGACATTGATCTTTAATAGTTGTCCTGAACGTGTTCTAAAGTGTATTTCTTATGTTCTAGTGAAGAGCCGTTGCTTCTCTATCATTTTAGTCCTTTAAACACTGCCAATTTAATTGGCACATTAAAGTTTCCAGCCAAACATTTTTGGCCCAATTTTTCAGATGGCTTCCAAATTTTGTAGCCATGTCACCGAGGAGAATGGAAGCATGCTTACAGTAGTAGCTGTTTACTAAGCACTCTGAGACTGTAAGGGATTTTGCCTAATTTTAGACCAAGCTTTCACTCTAGTTCCCCAGGCTCAAGTGCAGTACTAGAATGAAACAAATATTCTGTCCATAAAGCCAGCCATGCATTGAGTTCCTTTTATTTTTAAGATTTGCCATGTCATATTTTAAGAAGATTGACAACTTTGTCTAGTCATGATGTTACCGAAAAGACATCTCAATCCAGACCCCAAGCAAGGGTTCTTGTGTCTTGTGCAAGAAAGAATTCAGGATGAATCTGTAAAGTAAAAGCAAGTTTATCAGGAAAGTAAAGGAATAAAGAACGCTACTCCATAAACAAAGCAGCCCTAAGGGCTGCTGGTTGCCCATTGTTATGGTTATATCTTGATTATATGCTAATCAAGGGGTGGATTATTCATGTCTCTCCTTTTTAGATCTTAGAGGGTAACTTCCAGATGTTGCCATGGCATTTTTAAACTGTCATGGTGCTTGTGGGAGTATAGCAATGAGGACGACCAACGGTCAGTCTTGTCATCATCTTGGTTTTGGTGGGTTTTAGCCAACTTATGTACTGCAATCTGTTTTATCAGCAATGTCTTTATGACCTAGATCTTGTGCAAATCTCCTATTTCATCCTGTGACTTAGAATGCTTTAACCATCCAGAAATGCAGTCCAGTAGATCTCAGCCTCATTTTTCCCCATCCCCTATTCAAGACGGAGTCGCTTTGGCTCACATGCCTCTGACAATGACAGGTTATCAGTCATGCCTAGAAGCAGCAGCAGAACACAGAGCAGTGGAATACATTTTATTTTGAAATTATTTAATCTTTTTTGGAATTTTAGTTTTTCCTAGTCTGTGCTTCTACTTGTGACTAAAAACATTAAATTTTTATATACACATACATTTATATATGACTTTATTTACTTGTTATAATGTCTGTATTAACCTTGTTATAGATATATTTGTAAACTCAGCTTCCATTTCTATAAAATGTGAATAATGGTCATATTGCTGTAATTAGAAAGTGAGATAATTTACATAAGTTAATTAGACACATATCTTTCAGGTGGAAATTTTTCAATAAGAAATATCAACTGTTGATTTATAGTACATTTAAAATTTCAAATTTACATTATACATTAAGTAGCTAACTGTCCTGAAAATTTTCCAATATCCTAGAGAGTTATAAACATTAAGTAGTTAAATGTTCTGACAATTTTCCAATATTCTAGAGAGTTATAACTATAACACACATTTAAAAACTTACATTTTGGAAAAACAAAATTATCATTTTATGTTTTATGAAAAAACAATCTCTGCCCTTAGGGGAAAACCTTAAGTTAATGATAAAGATGAAAGAAAGTTCCAGCATAAAACAAAGAAACAAACATCCTCAATCTTTAGCCAAACTGTAGGCAAATCACAGGTAGCAAAGGCCTTATTTTACAGATCTCTTCTTTTTTATTATAAAAGAAATATTTGAGAACAGAGAGAAGCCCTGCTGGGAAATAATAGCTTTCAATTCAGAATGTATAAAAACATTTAATTCCTAGGACTTGCAGATCAAAGGTTACTCTTTGTAGTGAAACAAGAAGTGAAATAAAGTTATTTAGTCTCATATCTATTGTTTTCCAAAATGTTTTCTCCAACTGAATTCATTTCTTTTTATCTTTTTCCAAGCAATTTCCCTAGAGCATATCCACTTGATGTTTCTCTGATGTGAATTTTTTATTCATTTTCTCTAGGAATGAATGTCTTTCAGTTTATTACTTTTCTTTTTTAGAGATACTAAAATTTTTACACTTGCTGAGATCTTCTCTCCTCAGTTATTTTTGTTTGTAAGGGCATTTTTTTCTCTCTAATTTGTCTTGGGAGCTCTCTTCACCAGTATGCATAGAAAATTGTTTGAAGGAATAGAATTCTATGGTTGTTCAATGTCGCAAACTTGAAAGGGATATTCCAAATATATTCATGAAGTCCTCAAATTTTAGATGAAGCAGAGAATCAAATCCAAGGTAGTCTTATATCTTGGTTCTCTCAGGTAGGACATTTATTGTTCTTATTATTCAGTGAAAGCTGAAATGCAGTTATGAGTGTCAGGTTCAGATATGTGGCTAAAAAAAATCTACTTTTTGCTTTTATTCAAATATAATTAATAGTTCCTGTGAAAATAACTATTAAAAGCAAGTCCTAGATTTTTTCCCCTAATTTTTTCTGTACCTGTTGAAGTTAGACAATGCAAGTAGATTTAGTAAACAAATGTTTTGCACATACAGTAAATGCATCATAAAAATATTGTTGGAATAGATCAGTCTTCCATATTTCAAGTAGCTGTTCTTTATTCCTTTAATTTCCAAATAAAATTGCTTTCACTTTACAGACTCGTCCTGAATTCTTTCTTGCATAAGATACAAGAACACTTGCTTGGGGTCTGGACTGGGACATCTTTCTGGTAACATCACGACTAGACAAAGTTGTCAATGTTCTCAAAATTTGACATGGCAAATCTTAAACATAAAAGGAACTCAATGCACTGCTGGCTTTATATATAGGATATTTGTTTTATTCTAGTACTGCACAGGAGCCTGGGGAACTAGAGTAAAAGCTTGGTCTAAGATTAGGCAAAATTCCCCACAGTCTCAGAGTTCTTAGTAAATTAACTACTGCCTTGAGCATGCTTCCATGCTCCTGAATGACATAGCTACAAAATTTGGAAGCCATCTGAAATGCATTTTTAAAATATTGTTTGAATAGATCAGTCTTCCATATTTCATATTCAGATTTGGAGTAGAATTGTATTAATAGGGCAAAATAAAAAGCCTTGTGAAATGCATTATAAAAATATTGTTTGAATAGATCAGGCTTCCATATTTTATATTCAGATTTGGAGTACAATTGTATTAAGCTGTCTGAATATTTTCAATAGTGACACATTTAATAAAAAGCTATTTGGCTGGCCGTGGTGGCAGGTGCCTGTAGTACCAGCTACTCGGGAGGCTGAGGCAGGAGAATAGCCTGAACCCAGGAGGCTGAGCTTGCAGTGAACCACGATCGCGCCACTGCACTCCAGCCTGGGCAACAGCGTGAGACTCCACCTCAAAAAAAAAAAAAAAGAAAGAAAGAAAAAGAAAACAAAGCTATGACACCATAAATCAGTAATGGTTCTGGTAAACTGTTATATAGCTTGCATATCATAATGCTACTAGTTTTAAATACATGGACACATGTACCATTATGACAGGTAAGATCTTCTCATCCGCTTATATTAGTTTGCCAACAGTTATATTTTCTTCGTTGTATTAGTCTTGACTGTCATTTTATATTTCCTTTTGTTTGTGAGCTGTAAAGTTTTTTTTAATTTAAAATCTTTTATCTATTTTTCTAGTGATCCACCAGCAAAATGTGAGCTGTAAATTTTTTAATAAAAAAGTTGAAAGTTCAAACAACAATAGATATAAACATGTATCCTTTCAGGAACTTTTAATCATTTATATTCTAAAGGCATTCTGTAATATTATTTTTTTTTCCAGAGAGCATCTTAACAAATCAAGCATTTCAACTGAGTGTGGAAAGAAATATTAGAGCATATCAGGATTTCATTTTTATCATCAAGAATCTACTACTTGTGACCAATATATATTTTTTAAAATATATTTTATAATATTTTTAAGGATTGAAAGAAGAGGCATCTAAATTCAAAAAGGATGATGAGCTAGATAAAAATTGCTTTTTTTCTTCAATATGAGAAGATATAAATCTTTGGTTTGGCTTCCAATAAACTTGTTATTGCTTCCAAACAAAATATTTCTCATAAGATTTAAACCTTGATAGGACAAAATAAAAATTAAATGACATGGAACATAAACACTTTGATTTTATATATATTTCTGTAATATATATAACGTTGTAAAAATCATGCTAATGATAGTGCATGTGAAATGCACATAGAGCATGTATTCTTTCTTATTTCTGACCCATATTTTCTATGAAAAGTTTAAATGTAATTTTAAGTATGCTCATTTATTTTCAAATTATGACAAATTAATCATTCAGTCTTCTGGACTATTCACCTATAAAATCAAAAATATTTATATGGTGTAATATCTCATTCTTGATTCTTCATATATTTTTCTCATATCTTTCTACATATACTAAAGTCTCTGAAGATATGAGCTCTATATTAATACTTATTTATATTTGTTCACTATTATTATTCAGAGCAAGACATGACCCAGGGTAAGTAGTTGGTAAAAAGTATCAGCTTTTATAAATCTTATGTAAAGTATATTATAACCAATCAAACTCTTCCATGATTATTTTTACTCTAAATACATTTTCCAAATAAGTGTCATTTCTGTTTTTACAGTTGATTTTAGTACATAAAAATAATTTAATGACTAAATGACGATTCAGAAAAAAAATCACAATATATTTTCAAAATGGTTTAGTAATCTACATTCCATTTTAGTGTTTTTGATCTTTAGATTATTTTGTTTAACACAAATTAGAAGAATATAGAAAACCCCTAGATACCTAGATTGCCTTTGATAGCCTCTTGTATGAAATATTAAAATCCTAAGATGGCCTCTATATGCTCCCCATGGATTATAAATGCAATTGCCTTTCTAAAGCATGCTACTACCTTTCCCATTTCCCATTATCGTTTTACTTTTTCATATATAATTGAATTAAATACAAATTTTCGTTTGTTGCTGCCCTTAAGTTTGAGTTGCCTCACTGAGAAATTTCTTTATTCTAGTCCATTATTCTATATTGTGATAGCATAAAATCACAACAATCATGTTTTCAACCCTAGAGATACAGTTTAACTGACATATTTTGCTGTTATTAGGAAGTCAAAATAGTGAAATGAGAGTGAGAAAACCTTAGTTTGAATGTTTATATGATCAATAACTAATCATAGAAACTTAGGCAACAGCCAACCTTTGTTTTCTATATTCATCACTTGATGATAGTAATTCCTGAGACAAATAGCATAAGGTATAGGAATGCTATGTTAAGTATAAACTGCTAATTATATGCAGTTAATTTAAAATTTTCTTTATAACCACAAGTTCTTTTTTTTTTTTTTAAACCTTCCTCTCATCTCATTCAGATTTTATTTCAAAATTCTTAAGCAAACCTCCAGGATCAAGGTCTGGCAACGAGGGTTGCCCAGGATATATTTGTGAATATACTGAATCATCTCAGTATTCTCAAAATGGAATCTATTTTTAAAAATAAGCCAGGAAATCAGTGGATACTCATTTGTGCAGCATGTTGGGATCATACTATATCTATGCATTTGTCTTCCACAATTCATTCACTTGGCCTACCATGAAGCACCTGTGAGAAAGCTGTGGCTGAGCAGAAAAATTTGAAAGTCACAATTAGAACACACTTGGATTCATTAGATAGGCACTGGGTACATGACAATATGCCAATGAGGTAGCAATTTTATTTGAAAGAGTATTTAGTGATTTTATAATCAAAATGATATAGCCTCATTGCAAGTCTTTGAAAACCATGAGAAAAAAATCAAAATATGTAGTGTTGAGTGTGCAAATGATTGTG
Source organism: Trachypithecus francoisi (assembly GCF_009764315.1). NCBI lineage: Eukaryota > Metazoa > Chordata > Mammalia > Primates > Cercopithecidae > Trachypithecus > Trachypithecus francoisi. The sequence continues at coordinate 18,692,341 of NW_022681465.1, forward strand.
CAGAAAAGCATGTATTTATGATTTGACACAAAGTAATATATACTATAGGATTCTATTTGTATAAAATTCAACAACTAGCAAGATAAACTTATGGTGTTAGATAAATGATAGTGATTATTCTGATGATGGGAGAATGGGAGGGCCTCCTGACTGTTGGTTATTCTTATATTTATTCAGATTCTGGTTACATTGAGGTGTACAGTTTGTGAAAATATTTATCTTTATTCTAATTCACTCATTTTAACAGCATTTTATAATTTATGAAAATTAATTTAAACATTAAGCAAACCATTTTATTTTTAGAGTAGGGAACACTTTCTGAGTAAGACAAAAAAAATTGAAAGTAAAGGAAAAAATTGATTACTAATTATATCAAAATTCAACATTCCAGTATAAAAATATACAAGAAAGAAAGAAAATAAACAAAAAAAGAACCTCCTACAAGCTTATATTATTATCTGGAAAATATGTTTTCAGAATATATAAAATAGAATCAATGGCTATAATGTAAACATATTGTAAAACCAATAAAGAAAAATAAATATACACAGGTAAATATGCAACTTCTAAACTTCTATGAACAAGCAATTCACAGAAGTAAGCACCCAAATGCAAAAAGTACATAAGAAAGAGAAAAATCTAGGTAACAACAAAAACCTAAAACTCTAAAACAGTAAGTTATGAAATTCTTTTTGGTGATGACATGGGTATAACTAAAATAACAATTTTTTTTTCTTTTTTACATTTGATATATTTTGCAACAAATTACTAAAACAGATATGGCTGAAATAATTTCATATGCATTTGAGTATATCCTAGATGAAAGTGATGATGCAAAAAGGAATTTCACTTCTCCCATGATTTTCTTTTAAATTTGAATCTTTCTGACGCTTCAGAGCCCTTTAGCCAAGAGAAGACTTGACCCTTTCAAGAGTTTTCCTGATTAGATCAGTCCCATCGAGGATTATCTGTGTATCTTATGATCAACTGACTTAGAACCTTGATTGTATCTTCAAAAAGTCCTTCGTAGCTATACCTGGATTAATTTTTGAAAGCATAAGTCCATATTTATAAATCAGGGACAGGAAACTTGATCATCTTAAAATTCTGCATACCACAAAGTTTCTTTAAGCTAACTCCAATAACTGGAGCATCTATAGATCTTTTTATAATCTAGAATTGTATGCCCCTTTTCTTCATTTTTGGGCATATTGTGCATTTTCAGACCTGCCTAGTCATGTTTGATTGCATACTGGTCAAGGTAGACATTTATTTGAAAAGACAATAGTATAGGGGCAACAGATCATGATGTTATATCAAATAGTGCCAATGATTTTTCTGTTGATCATTTTAATATAATCAGTTATATGGATTGAATTGTGTCCCCATCTCCCAAATTTATATGGTTAAGCCCTCACCGCACAATGCCATGGTATTTGGAGATGGGAAATTTAAGAGAAAACTAGGTTTAGATAAGATTATGAGGGTGGAGTCCTCAGTATAGGGTTATAAGAACAGATGTAAGAGAGCTTTTTCTCTCTCTCTTCCTCAACTATATAAGGACACAGAGAAGGCTGTCATCTTCAAGCCAGGAAAAAATATCTCACAAGAAACCGACTATGCTGGTATGGTGATCTTAGACTTCTAGCTACAGAAATGTGAGAAAATTAATTTCTGTTGTTTAAGCCCCCCAGTATATGGTATTTAGTTATGGCAGCCAGACCCAAGAGCTAAGAGCTACAGTGCCTCACGTGTAGTCACATTAGATGTAATCACACTACCCAGGTTCTCAAGAAGCACTCAAAGATTCAGTGGAGGTGAAACACCAACATTACTTGGTTTTCATAATGGGTCTGCTAATCTTTTGGATCGGTTAGTAATACAACAAATACATCTGATTATAATGTTTTCAACAAAATGCATGATTTTACATTCACTTTTAGGTTTCATATAGGCCCAGTTGTTGCAATGAACATAGATTTATCATTGTCTTTTAATGTCATCATGTAACTCATTGATCTGTGTCCTTTTATTCAACTGTGGAGGTCCTGGCTTTTACCTGAAGGTGATTATTCTTGAATATGAGACAATATTGAACTTTCAGGCCCTAGTTTAATTTGATCACATTCTAAGAAGCTAACTGATTCTATTCTACTTTTGCATCATTATTAGATTTTTTACTGATGCATTTTGAATATCAGAGATACAGATTTTCATGGCATAATAGAATATATAGTAGGAGTAGGTTTTCCATAATTTCTACCTGAAATAAAATTAGCTACATAGCTCACATCTTGTCATTAATTGAGGATATCATTCCCTACTAGTACATTTTAGCTAATATTTAAATATTTCAGCTCAGTAATATTTAAGAAAACAATATTTGGGTATATAATTAAAATAAATGTGTTCACAATCAGTATGAATTACACATAAAATTATTTAATAGAAAGAAAAGCAGAGGAAACTATTCATTGAGATTCCAATAACAATGTAAGTGTAATGGACAATAATACTTGGTTTAAATTTTTTACCAAAAGTAATTTTGAGAATGAATAAGAAATATTACTATAGAAAAAGGAAAAATGTGCTTGCCACAAAGAAATGAATACATATTTTAAAAATGAATTACCAGAGTTTTATTAGTACAAATGTATTTAATATTAGATTTCTGTCTTTTCTTCATTGGTAAAAAATAAAAGTTAACTTGTATACCACATCCTGTGCAACTGCATGAATATATTGTGAGCCAACAAAACTGACGTTGAGACATTCATATTAACAGAAAACTATAGTGAATATCATTTCATTGACAAATAATTTTAACATTCTTTGTTTCCTCACTGTGGTCCTAACATCTTTATTGGAAACAGGATTTTGTTCTCTACATAACTTCTTTTTTCTTTAAAAAAGATATTTATTTTTTGCTTTGATAAATGAATTTTTAAATTATTTAATGAAAGCAGTGGATTGACACATTTATCCTGTACTATGTAATTTACGGAAGAATTAACACACAACCAAATAAATTAGATAAGGATCTGATTTTAGTTTTACAACAAGATACTTTCAACAGAGAAGACCCTAATACTTACCTTATACTATACCTTACGGGCTGAAGTATACTAGAAAATGAATGAAAACAGAAATATAACCTGACTATTGGCATTCATTAGTATGGAGTTAGTTGTAAAGTCTAACAAAGTTGTGAGACAATAAGAAAATTTTTATAATTTTTTTCTTAAACTGATTGCATGGACATCATTTATGTTTATATCATTTCTTTTATAAATGTTCCAAAAAGGAAAACAAAGTTTTTTATAATGTCTGTCTTTACATAATGCATAACTTGCTAGATTTCACAGACTGTGCTTCAGTTTTTCATTTCATGTACTAAAAAGTCAAATGATTTGACATTTACGAATATGTTCCACTCTTTGATTCTCTTAGGATATCTTAACATGTCTAGAGTCCTAGGCCACAGGGTGTGAGGAAGTTGCTAAAAGAAAGGGTGAGTGGGGGAAAAGTCACTTAAGGGATTTCATGTGGGTAATAACCATCCAAACCTGCTTAAAGTCATTTCATTTCAGCTGCTACAGCCCACTAGGATCACTATTACATTAGGGCTTTGTCCTGCTCCTATAGCATTACAATTTAGATACTTTAAACAGGTCATTTATTATTATTAATCTTAGGGGACTCATTTGTAAAATTAAAATAATTTCAAGTCTGTCTCCTAGAAGACATCTAAACATTTGATGTATTTTTAAATGATTTATAAAACTATGTTAAAAAGGGATGAAATATGTAATAGTGTATTATTTGGCAATTATACCCAATACACTTCATAAGTATCATGCTCCACACTACAAGAACTTATTTTTCTCACTCTACAAAATCCTAGGAAAACATTTATGACCATTAAAAATCTGAAAATAATGGTCATTTGGCATTATCTTTGTCTAAAATGATTAAATCCTTGAAATATACAGCCTTAAGAGGGACTACTTGTTCTTCTTCAAAAGTATATTATTCCATGCCTCCTTTCTTTTTTGTTTTTGAGACGGAGTCTCGCTCTGTAGCCAGGCTAGAGTGCAATGGTACTATCTCAGCTCACTGCAACCTCTGCCTCCTAGGTTCAAGCGATTCTCTTGCCCCAGCCTCCCTAGTAGCTGGGATTACAGGCACATGCCACCACACCCGGCTAATTTTTGTATTTTTAGTAGAGACAGGGTTTCACTATGTTGGTCAGGATGATCTCAACCTCCTGACCTCAAGATCCACCCACCTCAGCCTCCCAAAGTGCTGGGATTACAGGCATGAGCCACCGCGACCAGTCTGCAATTTTTAAAAATACCAATTTGTATTTACCCACAGCCTAGAACCATGATTAACCCCTTTTGGATATTTAGGAAACGTTGAACTAAACTGAACCCTGCTAAAGTATAGCACTTCCTCATTAACATAGTATATTAGTCTGTTCTCATGCTGCTGATAAAGACATACTCATGACTGGGTAATTAATAAAGAAAAAGCGGTTTAATGAACTCACAGTTCCACGTGGCTGGGGAGGCCTCACAATCATGGTGGAAGGTGAAATACATGCACTACGTGGTGGCGACAAGAGAGAATGACAACCAAGCGAAAGGGTTTTCTCCTTATAAAACTATCAGGTCTCGTGAGACTTACTCACTCCCGCGAGAACAGTATCGGGGAAATTGCCCCCGTGATTCAATTATCTCTCACCAGGTTCCTCCCACAGCACATGGGAATTATGGGAGCTACAATTCATGATGAGATTTGCGTGGAGACACGGCCACACCATATCATGTAGCCAAAATGCAGCATTTTGTAGGGGCCAGCCCTACAGGGTCTGTAGGTTTTTCTCTTTGTATGAAGAGACCAGAGAACCTAGAAATAAAGACGCAAGACAAAGAGACAGAAGAAAAGACAACTGGACCTGGGGGATCACTACCACCAAGACGCGGAGACCAGTAGTGGCTCCAAATGCCTGGCTGCGCTGTTATTTATCGGATACAAGGTAAAAGGGGCAGGGTAAGGAGTCTGAGTCATCTTCAATGATTGATAAGGTCACGTGAGTCGCGTGTCCACCGGACAGGGGGCCCTTCCCTGTTTGGTAGTGGAGGCACAGAGAGAGGACAGCTTATGCCGTTATTTCTTCCATGCATTTCAAAGACTTTTAGTACTTTCACCAATTCTGTTACTGCTATCTAGAAGGCAGAACCAGGTGTACAGGGTGGAACCTGAAAGTGAAACAGGAGCGTGACCACTGAAGCACAGTATCACAGGGAGACGGTTAGGCCTCGGGATGGCTGTGGGCGGACCTGACTCATGTGAGGCCTTCCACAAGAGGTGGTGGTGCAGAGTCTTCTCTAACTCCCCCGGGAGCGGGAGCGGGAGACTCGCTTTCCCGGTCTGCTCAGTAATGGGTGCCTTCCCAGGCACTGGCGTTACCGCTAGGCCAAGGAGCCCTCTAGTGGCCCTGCCCTGGCGTGACAGAGGGCTCACACACGTCTTCTGGCCACTTGTCACTGTGCCCCTTCAGCTCCTATCTGTGTATGGCCTGGTTTTTCCTAGGTTATAACTGTAGAGCAAGGATTATTATAATATTGGAATAAAGAGAAATGCTACAACCTGATGATTAATAATATTCATATATCATCATCTCTGTAATCTATTTCTAGTATAACTGTTCTTATTTTATATATTTTCTTTATTATACTGGAACAACTTGTGCCTTCGGTCTCTTGCCTTGGCACCTGGGCGACTTGCCGCCCACACATTTCAAGGTCAATGGTACACAGAATAGATGACATTTTTAACAATGGTGATTTTTTGTTTTCAACTTTCCTGTCTTGAATGATGTGTGTGCATGTGTGGGTGTGCCTGTGTGTGTGTAGACCTGAGTAGGAAGTATTTCTGAGGTGTTTTGAAGACATACTTAAGATTTGAATTAGAGGTTATATTACTGAAGTTTTTACCACATTCTCATTCTCATTATCTAGCAGTTGAGTTTTGTGTAAATAGGTCACTTAGGTTTAGAATCTCATTAATAATCTTTCACACTGGGAGAAAAAGAATCATTGATCTGCTTTACGTTTTAAATATAACTTTTAAATTTTACAGAATTTTTTAAAACTTTGTCTACAGAGAAAGGCATAGCTCTGGTAATTATCTGCTTACGTTTCACAGATTATCTGAAGGATGTAAAATGTATTTATTGACATTTAAAAAGTTACTCTTTTGGCATCATTATTTGCTAATGAGCTTGTTTTGGAATGTTTGCAAGCTTATGTGACAGGATGGCATTTTATTTTAAGAATAAGGTCAGCTGTGTTACTCAGTCTGTGAGAGAAAAAAGTCATCTTGAAAGGTGAAGCTATTAACTACATTTGACCTAAAACCTGCTTTATAATCAAGAAATGGCATCTTAAATTTATGTAGCTCCTGTAACCTATGAGGTGGAGTTTGAGCAATTATCAGGCAATGTCAGGAGGTAGGTTGTGGATGGGGATCACACATCACCCATGTTAAAGGTTGTGTTCAAGCTAATTTTTGAATGGCACCATCGCTATAATTTTAGAGGCAAATGGACTTAAAAGAGAGAATTCAAAGGCCACTCTGTTTCCCCTGTGGTTTTCATGTCTTCATCATCTGTCATCATTAAATATTTCTGGACTGCTATGAGCAAGGGCTCTATGGAATAATCACACGCTATTTTTAGGCACTTCATATCCCCAATTGGGACTGGAATTTTGGTCATTAAGGAAAAAGGAGGTTTTGGAAATGTTTGAATAAATCTCTGAAATGACAAAATTTGTCTTTGATTAATCTTAGTCTTTCGACTGTAGAATAAATTGGAATGGAATAAATGTATTTAAAAAGAAGCGTCAGTCAGGGAAATAAATATTTTAAAGTCATTGTATGTAAACATATTCCTTTCTGCCAAATGCATTAGTTTTATTACAATAATTAGCAAATTTATTTTGCTGATTATTAAGATACCATATAAATGGTATCATAATTAGTATAACACTATTGGGTGAATGAGAAGAAAGAAAGAATGTAGCATTTTTCACAGGTGATTCTAAGAAAGGATTATGATTTTAGCATGATATAACATTATCCTGTAAGAGATGAGAAATATTTTGGGAAGTAGAGATGTAAAGTGTTATAATTTATCTCCCAGTAATTAGAAGAGCCCAGTTGCATTTTTCCATTTCTCTCTTGCATGCTTTAAGAAGACAAAGATAAAACATGGTCTATATAGAAGATAGACACAAGGAAATTCAGCCTCTATAAATGTCTTAGTCCATTTGTGTTGCTATAACAACATACCACAGACCGGTAATTTATAAAGAACGAGGATTTATTTCTCACAGTTCTGGAGACCAAGCAGTGTAGGATCAATGTGCCAGCAGATTTGTTGTCTGCTTACAAAATGGTGCCTTGAACACTAAATCCTGTAGAGAGGAGGAGCACTGTGCCCTCCTAGCACTGAAGTTGGAAAGGAAAAAGGGAGGAATTCCCTCTGCCAAGCCCTTTGATGAGGTACTCAATCACCTTCATGAGGTAGCGAACAAGCCCTCATGGACTCTGAAAGGCCCCACCTGTTAATACCATCATATTGATAGCACCTGAATTGTGGAGGCACCGCCTTAAACTATAGCAACAGGTATGGCTAATTACCTTTGACCAGCTGCCCTTTTCTTGTCAATGATGCACGTGAATTACAGTTTGGCTCAGCTGACATAAGAATCAAGCCTTGGCTAAGAGAGAGAAAAAAAATAAAGAGACGGTGATAGTCCATGGTAATGCGGCCTATTTAAGTGCGCATGAAACACTGCTGGGAGCAATGTTGCAGATTGTAGATTATCAGACTGCAGACTTCCCAAACTCGGTCATCTAATTCTTTGCTCTTGTTTTCCTCACGGAGGGTCCATTTGGCAGGTAAAGAATTGTAACACATGGCCAGGCGCGGTGGCTCATGCCTGTAATCCCAGCACTTTGGGAGGCCGAGGCGGGCGGATCACGAGGTTAGGAGTTCAAGACCAACCTGGCCAACAAGGTGAAGCCCCCGTCTCTAATAAAAATACAACAATTAGTAGGGTGTGGTGGTGGGCACCTGTAATTCCAGCTACTCAGGAGGCTGAGGCAGGAGAATCGCTTGAAACCGGAGGCGGAGGTTGCAGTGAGCCGAGATTGCTCCACTGCACTCCAGCCTGGGCAACAAGAGCGAAACTTTGTCTCAAAAAAAAAAAAAAAGAACTGTAACACACTAGTATGTACAAGTAGAGATGAAAGGAAAGGTGCCTGGAAGAAAGTGATGGTGTTTAAATGGCTTCACAAACAGATTACCAATGTCTCAAGTAACCATTAGAATGCTTGCTTCCTGCAGGTAACTCAAGCCAGCCCAGCAATGACCAAGGGGACTCAATGGGGAAGAAAAGATAGGGGCCTTGGGGCAGCATCCAGGTGAAGTGGCAATATTGTGAGGTAAAAGTCAGAGCCAACTGAAAGAATATCCCATTTTAATATTAGCCTCACATTTTAAAGGTGTGTGTGTGTGTTGGGGGTAGAGATTGCAATACATTGCTATAAACATAAGTATTAATGAAGGCCAACAAGTTTGAGTTGGGATATTTCAGTGAGAAAAACTATAAGTAAATAAAACACACAAAAAGGTACAAAACACTCTGATGCCCATGTCTCTGCTTTCTCAGACGTAAGATGAAATCCAAAACACATACCTCGTTAAACATGAAATAGAATCTGCTGGGGGTGAGGATCATTATTTAAGTGATTTTTTAATACTGTAGCTCAAATTAAATCTTTAAGATTTTGCAGAATTAGAGCTGGTGTTACATGTTCAGTGCATGTAAGGTAACTGAAAATAGTGTTATAAAATAATATCTTCTATTTGATTTTCAGTTTCTGTTGCTAATTTTAATCTAGCAAGAATAAGATGGCACCTACATATTTAGACAGCACCTACTGAAGTTAAAAAGTGTCTTACCTATATATTAAATTCTAATTCTCACAATAGCCTTAATTATAGTAGTGCTATTGACTTTCTTTTTATAATTTACAAATGGCTATACCAGGACTCAGAGCCATTAAGAACTACCTCAGGTAACATAGTAGATGATGGAGCTATTTTAACATTCAAACCAACTTCAGAGACCATTGAAACCACCATTATACATTGTGTGTTTATGATGTGCTTACTAATTTGGAGGATTTCAGCATGATAGCATATAAATTCCGGCATAAAACTGATCCTCAACTATTTTATACTTCAAAGAGAGACTATACTATGATTAACAGAGTGGAATAAAGACAGTAATATCAGAAATAAGAATACTTTGTAGATTCAGAAAGTATCCTCTTTCTCATCTCCTTTTAAAAATATAACTAACTGAATAGCTGTCCATAATTTAAAATGATACAGTGACATCTCTGTATAAAATTTATTTATACACATCCTAAAACCTGTACAAGTACAGGAAGTTAGGTTAGGCACTTAAAAGTTATAAATAGCATCAAGAAAGACAAAACAGGGAGAGAGAGGACAAAAAGTAAGACAGAATTTTAAGGAAGTAACTCTCATAAATTACATAATTTTAAAATATTAGTTAAGTTATACAATAGCACATAGCTTTTTTAGCTATGAAAGTGGGTTTGGTTTGGTAACTATACCATTGATTATTATTTCACATATCAAAATTGCTGTAAGCAGATTAAAAATCTTGAGACATGAGCTTGTAGTAATCTTGGTTTGGAGTGAATACTAAATCGTTTAAACTCAATACTTTTCTTTTAAGTGAAAATATTTTGGGCAGTTTAAGGATCATCATAAAATCGAGTATATCTTGTTTTGTATTACTATTAATATCATCCCTTGGCTTGTATGTAGCATTGGATTCATTAAAATGTCTTCTATTGCATACAAAGCAAGAGGTGTTCAAACTGTTTATAGTGTTTGAGCTAAAGGTGTCTTATGTATATAATATTTTAAAATGTTTTCCCTATATTACAACAAAATAAAGTACAATTTTTAATTAAACAGTAATTTTAAAATATATATATTACTCTTAAACTTTTAATATTTGAAGGGAAATTTGAAACACTTTATGTTTGCAAAATGAAAAGTTTATATTAAATTAAATTGGCTATTAACACCTTGACTGAATCCTAGGCTTAAAACATTTGCAAAAAATGTCAGTCAGGATTTTTTGTAATTACCTGTTCTATTTTAATGTCATAAATGAAGTGGATCTTAAAAAACTTCTTAAAGCAATGGCACATAACAATGAATGTTTTTAAAAATAATATTTTTGCCAAGAAAAATTTGGAATGTCTACTTTCTCTCCTTATTAAGGAGAATGTTAAAAACAATTTTATACTTTAAATGTAGGTGCTAATTTGATGCCTTATTTAGAAGCATGTTTACTCATCATGTTCTCATGGGCATGATAATAAGAATTGTATACACATACTAAATAAATACATATTTTCCACTGTAAACTCAAAAGTGTTCTCAGTGAAAAACTGCCTATGTATATCTGATCCTGTCATTTTAGTTGTTTTAGCCATAGTTTTGCTTTTTAACATCAGCCTGCTGAACTAGTTAATATCTATGATCTTTCTTTTTCTTTTCTTTTTTTTTGGACCCTGCTCACTGCAGTCTCCGCATCCCAGGTTCAAGCAATTCTCCTGTCTCAGCCTCTTGAGTATCTGGTACTACAGGCACACGCCATCACCCTGGGTTCATTTCTGTATTTTTTAGCAGAGATGGGGTTTTGCCATGTTGGCCAGGCTGGTCTTCAACTCCTGGCCTCAAGTAATCCACTGCCAGGGTCTCCCAAAGTGCTGGGATTACAGGTGTGAGCCACTGTCCCCGGCCTCTACTGCCTTTCAAATCTACAAAAAAATGCTGAAGACAAGATGGTAGTTGCTTGTTGTCATGTGTGAAGTTTACATTGTTTGGTGATAAATATTTTATCTTAGTGAAGAGTCACATATCCTGAAGTAAGAGAAACAACAAATGAATATAAAATAAGCAAACCACAATTAAGAAAAGGATTATTTTTGAGGCTAACAGGAATCTAATTTATTATTTGACTTACTCGCTTTCCTGTCTACATAGCTTAGCATGATACAACAGCAGTATGGTACTTGTTATTGAATAAAGAAATTTACATTCCTTAGAATATTGGCTAATGGCCTTTCTAAAATACTTTTAATTTCTAATATTTATCCTGAACACAGTATCATTTCTTAATTTTTAATCAAACTGATAAATGCACATGATATTAAACCATAAATAGCATTCAAAGGCTATAAAAGTAGCCATGTCATAACTGACCATGTTCCCCTTTCCAGCTTTGCTTCTTTGGTAATCACTCTCACCTTCTTTTGTTTTCTTTTGGTGTTCACCTCAGTTTTCTTAATGCTTGCTTTATTATTATTTCTTTTCTTTTTCTTTTCTTTTTTTTTAAGATAGAGTAGCACAGGCTGGAGTGCAGTGGCACGATCTCGGGATCTCGGCTCACTGCAATCTCTGCTTCCTGGGTTCAAGTGATTCTCCTGCCTCAGTCTCCCAAGTAGCTGGGATTAAAGGTGCCTGCCACTAGGCCTGGCTAATTTTTGTATTTTCAGTAGAGGCAGGATTTCACCGTGTTGGCCAGGCTGGTTTCCAACTCCTGACCGCAAATGATCTACTTGCCTCAGCCTTCCAAAGTGCTAGGATTACAGGCGTGAGCCACTGTCCCTGGTCATTATTTCATCATAATAACAATTAGCATTATCTATTACTAACTATAATATTCATAGTAAATGAAGAGTTAATTATTTAATATTCTCTCTCTGCTTTCTCTCCTTATTCTACTAATATTATTCTATTAGTATTTTTTATTAAACCAATAATCAATACTGCATATTCTGTATATGTATATATTTTGAACAGCTGGTCCAGGAAATTTCCTTTCTTATTCAACTTAAATTTTTTTTCCTGGAGTTTATAATATCCTCCTTTTGCAGTTATTTCATTATATTCTCATTTTTAAATTCCTTTAAATACTGCAACAAATATGTAAAAGACTTACTTAGATGTTTTCTAAGGGCTTAAAAGATATTTATTTTCATAAAGATTTAACTCCTGGACTAGTCTGTCCACAAGCTTGTTGTAAAATGGTCTTATGATGGCTCTCATTACTTCTATTTTCAAAGTTTTTTTGTTTTTTGTTTTTTTTTTTCCTGAATCCCATATCTTTGTTGTTTCTTCCTTCCAAGAGGTATTTTTTAGAATGGGGTAGTAAGATTTTGAAAATCAGTATTTCGCAAAGTAGTTTTTTTCCAAACTCATATTGGATGGATAGTTTAGATATAGAATTCTAAATCATAAATCTCTTTTTATCAGACGTTTGAAGGCATTTTTTTCTACTTTGCTGTTTATAGTCTGATTCCATTCTGATTCTTGATTTGTTATATAAGATCCTTTACTTTTGCCCCCCACATAAGAAGATCGTAAGACATGTATTTTTATTGTTTAGAAATATTAATAATGCTTTGAACTAACTGATCTTTCATTTTTGTATATGGTAAATAGTGCGAACTTTTAATCTAAAATATTGCTTTTCAATATTGAATTTGTTCTTATAGTTTTTCTTTGAAAATATTCCCTGCATTGTATTCTCTGGTTTTCAACTGTGCAACTTCCATTATTTGGATATTGAACATTCTGGAATATACCCCATTAAAATATTTTTCTAATGTTTTCTATTTTTACTATACTTCCTGAAAACTTTTCTCAGTTTCATCTTTCATATTATAAGAACATTTAAATACATATTTTTACAATATCTTTCTTATTTTCCTTTATTTTTTAGTTGTTTGGTAATATTTATCATAACTTGCTAAGAACATTGCTTGCTTTCTCTTTTAAAATTTTCTTTAATTCCTAAATTGTCTGTTACCTCCAATTCGCCAGACTCTCTTAGGCCTTTTCATTTATTTGTTTTGGTCTCTCTAATATTAAAGCCTTTCTTCAAATATCTGACATCTCTGTCTTTAACTCCTAAATTCAAGCAATAAAAAGTCAACTGACAACATTGTATGTGTGTTTGTGTGAGTGTGTGTGTGTGTGTGTGTGTGTGGTTTTCTGAATGCTGGACTTCAGTGAATGGTGACCAGGTGGGTGAAATGCCAGGATTTTTTTTCAAGAAATCCGGTAGTTGGAATGCATTTTTCTGGACATCTCAAATCCCATACAAAAACTTTTATAGCCACCTGCTTCATAAAGGTGGGTGGGTATGTAGAAGCAGTGAGAGCTAGCAAACTTAATTTTTAGTATACTGACCCCTAAACACAAAGATTGAGTTTGGAGAGTAAACTAATTCCTGTGCAAACTTTGCTTCAGATGTGAGTCTCATTCTCATGTTCCATTCTATCTGGGACTTTTGAGTATTTAATCCACATAATTATAATTCTTCAGGTTTGCTTTTGTCTCATGTACTATTAGAACTTTTAAAAAGGTTCTAGTTAACAAATAAGATTGTATTATAAGTTTATCACTAGGTTCTCTCTCTTTCTAGAAAGTAGAACCCTTTCTTATTTCTGTGAGACTTTCTAGGAGTTCAATGTTCTGTTTCAGTTAGAATTTCTCTATAAAACAAATAGCACACTTAAAATGGGTAACAGGAGGAGAGTTGGAAAGAAGATCTCTCCACAATGGTGTGGAAAGGCACAATGTAGAGAAACCACAAGGGATCATGCAGTATTCCAATGGTTTGTGTATTAGGTCATTCTTACATTGCTATCAAAAAATACCTGAGAGTGGATAATTGATAAAGAAGAGGTTCAATTGGCCCACATGAGAAACAAATACACTTGTCCAGACCCAAAGAATGAACTCAGAGACCCAGAAAATAGCAAAAGTGAAATTTTAAGGACAGTCTTGCAAGGTTGGGGGTCTCATAAGCAGGGACACCCAGTACAGTTTTTTTTTTTTTTAATTTTAGTTTGTTTTTATTATACTTTAAGTTCTGGGGTACATGTGCAGAATGTGCAGGGTTGTTACATAGGTATACATGTGCCATGGTGGTTTGCTGCACCCATCAACCTGCCGTCTACATTAGGTATTTCTCCTAACGCTATCTCTCCTATAGCCCCTCACACCACAACAAGCCCTGGTGTGTGATGTTCCCTTCCCTGAGTCCACGTGTCCTCATGGCTCCACTCCCACTTATGAGTGAGAACATGTGGTGGTTGGTTTTCTGTTCTTGTGTTAGTTTGCTGAGAATGATGTTTTCTGGCATCATCCATGTCCCTGCAAAGGACATGAACTCATCCTTTTTTATGGCTGCATAGTAGTCTATGGTGTATATTGGCCATATTTTCTTTATCCAGTCTATCACTGATGGGCATTTGGGTTGGTTCCAAGTCTTTGCTATTGTGAATAATGCCACAATAAACATACGGGTGCATGTGTCTTTATAGTAGAATGATTTATAATCCTTTGGGTACATACCCAGTAATGGGATTGCTTGATCCAATGGTATTTTTAGTTCTAGATACTTGAGGAATCACCATTGTCTTCCACAATGGTTGAACTAATTTACACTCCCACCAACAGCGTTCCTGTCTCTTCACATCCTCTCCAGCATCTGATTTTTCCTGACTTTTTAATGATCACCATTCTAATTGGTGTGAGATGGTATCTCATTGTGGTTTTGATTTGCATTTCTCTAATGACCAGTGATGATGAGCTTTTTTTTTATATGTTTGTTGGCTGCATCAAGGTCTTCTTTTGAGAAGTGTCTGTTCATATCCTTCACCCACTTTTTGATGGGGTTGTTTGTTTTTCATTCACAATTGCTACAAAAAGAATAAAATACCTAGGAATACAACTTACAAGAAATGTAAAGGACCTCTTCAAGGAGAGCTATAACCCACTGCTCAAGGAAATAAGAGAGGACACAAACAAATGGAAAAACATTCCATGCTCACGGATAGGAAGAATCAATATCATCAAAATGGCCATACTGCCCAAATAGATGCAATGCTATCCTGATTAAGCTACCACTGACTTTCTTCAAATAATTGAGAAAAAAAAAAACTACTTTAAATTTCATATGGAACCAAAAGAGAGCCCACATAGCCAAGACAATCCTAAGCAAAAAGATCAAAGCCAGAGACATCATGCTACCTGACTTCAAATATATTACAAGGCTACAATAACAAAAATAGCATGGTACTGGTACATAAACAGATGTATAGACCAATGGAATAGAACAGAAGCCTCAGAAATAATGACACATATCTACAACCATCTGATCTCTGACAAACCTGAGGAAAGCAAGTAATGGGAAAAGGATTCCCTATTTAATAAATGGTGTTGGGAAAACTGGGTAGCCATATGCAGAAAGCTGAAACTGGATCCCTTCCTTACACCTTATACAAACGTTAACTCAAGATGGATTAAAGACTTAAACATAAGACCTAAAATCACAAAAACCCTAGAAGAAAACCTAGGCAATACCATTCAGGACATAGGCATGGGCAATGACTTCATGACTAAGACACCAAAAGCAATGACAACAAAAGCCAAAATAGACAAATGGGATCTGATTAAACTAAAGAGCTACTGCACAGCAAAAGAAGCTATCACCAGAGTGAAGAGGCAACCTACAGAATGGCAGAAAACTTTTGCAATCTATCATCTGACAAAGGACTAATATACAGAATCTACAAAGAACCCAGTACAGTTTTTAACAAGCATTTTATCTGCTAGTGTGCAAGTCCCTCTCCAGGCTCCTCAAAGCCTGAATACTAGGGGGGGGTCACAATCTTCCTGTACGTCACCTATGGGTTGTTGGGTAGGGGCTTTTGGTGTTCTTTTTCAGGTTATCTTGCTGCATTTTGTTGCAGCCCACAATGCATTGCAATCCTAATTACCTCAGGGATTTTTTTAATATACTTATGACCTAAGTACCTGGGCAGGCTTGTAAGAATGGACAAAACAAGCTATTTTGCAGGCTAGTAAACTTTTACCTTAGACAACATTTTTGGTTCAGGTGAGGCCAACTAAAGGTGGGGTGGGGGTTAGTGAGGCCGACAAGCAGGCATTGGCTATCCATGCAAGGGTCTGGTACATTCTATTTCTTTGCAGTTTGCTGACCTAAGCCGATTTAAGGCACTTTGTCTTAGAAGTGGACCACTGTATACATTATTTCCTTCAGCCATGGTTCTGCAAGCTGTATAGGAGGCATAGTGACATCTGCTTCTGAGAGGATCTGGAAGCTTACAATCATGGTGGGAGGCCAAAAGAGAGCTTTCATATCACATGGTGAAAGCAATAGCAAGAGAGCAAGCGGGGAGGTGCCACATACTTTTAAACAACCAGATGTCTCGAGGACTTACTATCACGAGGGCATCACCAAGGGGATGCTGCTAAACCATTAATGAGAAACCACCCCCATGATCCAATCACCTCCCACCAGACCCCATCTCCAACATTGGGGATTACATTTGAACAGAGACACACATGCAAACTGTGTCAGTTGATAATATAGAAAAATATTTATAAGCATGGAACTGTTAATATTATTAAGAATGACATTGGAAAGTTATATTTTTGAAGTATCTTTATAACTAAAAAACTGTTTTTCCAGATTGTTACCTCCATGAATGTGGGGGACTAAGTCTCTATTTCATTTAGATATGGTCCATTCTAAGAATAAACAGTAAGTCCAGGAGCACTTAAATGTATCATATGGTTTTCATGGGAAACAAATACTTGGAGCCTGATCTTCATGTTTCCATGTTAGAACTAAATGTATTTAAGCGCACAATCTAAGGAACTACTTTGGTGACTTTTCCAAGGCCAAATACTAATGTCAGGGTATCTATTTCAGCTACATTTTTTCAATGGCTGTTGGGATAGGCAAAATTTCAAACTGGTCCTGTGAAATTTTTATTCCTGGTGTGTATTCTCTGTATAGTATCCTCCCTTTGAGTACAGAAAAAAACCTGTGAATATAAGGGAATACCACTCCTCTACTCAAGTCACTGAACAGTTGACTTTAATTTTATCAAAATGGACATTATCCAGGTGAGTCTGACATAATCAGGCAAGTCTTTAAAGGGTATGGGCACTTCCCTGAAGTCAGTCTGTGGCTGATTATGAAGACATACCCTCCAGGGATTCCACAGCTACACGCAAGGAAGTAAATTTGTCAAGAGCCACAGGAGCTTGGGAAAGAACACTGGGCCCAAAATGAAATTACACCCCAGCCTGACACATCAATTTCAACCTGGTGAGGCCTTGAGGGAAAAACTAAGTTAACCCACATCTGGGCTCCTTATTATTAGAAACTATGCTAATAAACTTGTATTATTTCAAACTTTTAAGTCTCTAGCAATTTGTTGAGTAGCCAAAGAAAACTGATGCACTAAGCACAAAACACAAAGCTGAAGGCATCGTCACATTACATGACTTCAAACTATAGTACAAGACTACAGTAAAACTCTGGAAGATAACCTGGGAAATACTATCCTGGCCATAGGACCTGGCAAAGATTTCATGATGAAGATGCCAAAAGCCATTACAACAAAAACAGGAATTGAAAAATGGGACCCAATTAAACGTAAGAGATTCCATACACCAAAAGAAACCATTGACTGAGTAAACAGAAAACCTACGGGGTGGGAAAAAATATTTGCAAACTATGCATCTGACACAGGTATATCTAGCATCTGTAAAGAACTTAAACAAATTTACAAGAAAATACCAAACAACCCCATTAAAAACTGGGCAAAGGATATGAAGAGACATTTTCGAAAGAAAACATACATGCAGCTAACAAGCATATGAAAAAATGCTCAATATGCTAATCATTAGAAAAATGCAATCCATACTGCAATGAGTTACTATCTCACACCATTCAGAATGGCCACTATTAAAATGTCAAAAAATAATGGATTCTGTATTGTGGAGAAAAAAGAATGCTTATACACTGCCGATGGGAATGTAAATCAGTTCAGCCACTGTGGAGAGCAGTTTGGTGATTTTTCAAAGAACTTAAAATAGAATCACCATTCATCTCAACAATCCCATTATTAAGTATATACCCAAAGGAAAATAAGCTGTTCTACCATAAAGACACATGCATGTGTATGTTCATCGCAGCACTAATCACAATAGCGAAGACGTGGAATCAGTCTTGATGCCCATCAACAGTAGACTGAATAAAAAAATGTGGTACATACACATAATAGAATACTGTGCAGCTATAAAAAAGAATTAGATCGTGTTCTTTGTGGCAACATGGATAGAGCTGGAAGCCGTTATCTTAAGCAAACTAAAACAGGAACAGAAAACCAAATACTGCATATTCTCACTTATGAGTGGGAGTTAAACTCTGAATACATGTGGACACAAAGAGAAGGGAACAATAGTCCCTGGAGTCTATTTAAGGGTGGAGGCTGGGAGAAGGGTGAAGATAGAGTAACTGCCTATCAGGTGTAGTGCCTATTACCTGGGTGACAAAATGATATGTACACCAAACCCCCACGACACTCAAATTACGTATATTAAAAAACCTGCACTTATACCCCTGAATGTAAAATGAAAGTTTAAAGAAGAAAATGATACACAAGTCTAGATAGCTCTCATTCTATGATAATTCAGTGTTTCCTGTATGTCATTTTTTGTAAATATTCAATTCTTCTGACATAAATCTAGATAGGTTTGTATACAATAATGTAAAATAATTTTCTATAACTAATCAGTTTCTATTTATTCAGATTGCAAGTAACACCTCTGAACACAAAATGTCAAGTAACTCATTTTTTTTTAAGTTTATCTTATTTTTAATTGGTACATAATATCTGTATACAGCTATGGGGTACAATGTGCCGTTTTGATAGATGTATACATTGTATAATCATCAAATCATGGTGGTCAGCAAATCCATCAGCTCAACCATTTAACATTTCTTTGTGGTGAGAACATTTAAAGTCCTATACAGCTATGGGGTACAATGTGCCGTTTTGATAGATGTATACATTGTATAATCATCAAATCATGGTGGTCAGCAAATCCATCAGCTCAACCATTTAACATTTCTTTGTGGTGAGAACATTTAAAGTCCTTTTTTCTAGTTGTTCTGAAATACGCAATACACTATTATTAACTAAGAAGTCACCCTAATGTTCAAGGGAACACTAGAGCTTGTTCTTCCTATCTAACTGTAACTCTGTAACCACTCACCAACCTCTTCCTGTCCTTTTTCCTTCTCCTTCCAGCCTCTGCTAAGCACCATTCTACTCTATAATTCTATAAATCAGTTTTTAAGATTTTACATTTGAGGGAGATCATGAAGTATTTGTCTGTGTCTGGCTTATTTCACTTAACATCATGTTCTCTAGATTCATCCATTGTGTCACAAATGACAGGATTTCATTCTTTTTAATGGAGAAATAGCATTCAGTTGTGTATATATACCACATTTTCTTTATGTACTTGTTGCTGGATACTTAGGTTGATGTCATATCTTGGTTTGAGGGAATAATGCTATAATAAACATGGGAGTGTAGATATATCTTCAGCACACTGATTTCATTTTCTTTGAATATATACCCAGTAGTAAGATTGCCGGATTATATAGTAGTTCTATTTTTAACTTTTTGAGGAAACTCCACACAGTAGCTGTACTACTTGACATTCTGCTAACAACGTGTAAGGGCTCTCCACATGATTGCAACGCTTGTTATCTTTTGTCATTTTAATAGCCATTCTGACTGGAATAAAATGACATTGTGGTTTTGATTTGCATTTCCCTGATGATTAGTGATGTTCAGCATCTATTCATAAACCTATTGGCCAATGTCAAGAAGACTTTCCTGTATGTTTTCTCCTAGTAGTTTCACAGTTTCATATCTTACATTTAAGTCTTTATTCCATTTTTAGTCAATTTTTGCATAACTTACTGATTTTAGAAGTGCTCTGTATGGCACTATTGTCTAAGGTATGGAAGCCCAAACAGTCAGCCAGCTTCCTACCTGTAACATTAGAGCATTCGCTTTCCATATAAAAGTGTAAGATGACAAATATAGACCTAGAAAAACAATCTGTATTTTATTCCCCTGAAAGGTATGCTCTGTGGCATGCTTTTATTTGTGCATACCTACACATTAGTATGCATTCTCTGAATATAGTAATGTATAAAATAAGTTTACATAAGCACAGTGTTTTGAGGCTTTATCCTCTGGCTTGACTTCTAACTAAACACCCCCCACCATGAAAACTATTAAAGTTTGATGAAAAGCTAATATTCAACTGAAGTAAAGATAAGTAAAAGTATACCATTTTATAGCCTTATTGACGTCAATGAAAGACTGAAAACGTTTTCTGCCAAGTATGAATTTTAAAACACATTTACATGTACGTATAAATCAAGTTGCTATAGTTTTTCTGAAAAAAAGAAAAAAAACTGAATTTTAATTTACATGAATATGACAGAATTGATGGGGGGAAAAATATTTCACCAAGGTGAGAAAAATGCTTAAGGCAAATAATGAAGGAGGAAAAATCAAGGGTAAGCAAAATGTTAGGATAATTTTAAAAATGGATCCATACACACAGTTTTATAAAATATCACGACAACTTAAAAGGAAAACATTCAATGATTGTGGTTTTCTTGTTGTTATGCTTCTCTACTGACTGCATCCTGACACTGTGCTTTTCAAGTTAATCTGAACAAAGTGTCTGAAGCATATTTACTATTAAATAGTGAGATATAATGAAGTGCCTTATATAGATTTTTAATTTCAATTTGTAACAAAGTTTAAAGATACAGAAAATTTGAAAGAATTATACAATATATTCTGGTACATTCTCTCTCTTTTTCTCTTTTTCTTTGCATGTTTAAAAATTAAAGTTGCAGTCATCA
The DNA here is from genome assembly GCF_009764315.1 of Trachypithecus francoisi. NCBI lineage: Eukaryota > Metazoa > Chordata > Mammalia > Primates > Cercopithecidae > Trachypithecus > Trachypithecus francoisi. Next base: position 18,713,316 of record NW_022681465.1, read on the forward strand.
AGACTCCTTGTCCCCAAATACTTCAGCATACATCTCCTAAGAACAGTGGTAATATAACATTACTATATCCCAAATATTTATTACTGATATGGTATTATAATATTACCTAATGTATAAGTACATAATCAAGTTTTCCCAACTGTACCCAAAATGTCCTTCATAGCTTTTTTTCAAATCTAGAGACCAATTAAAAATCATATGGTACTGAGGTTTTATGCTTCTTTAGTCTCCTTAATCAGAGCATCCTGTCTGAATTTATGTTTTAGATTATTGACATATTTGAGTAATCTGGGTGAATTGTTTACTAGTATTTTCCACTATTAGTATTGTCTAATAATTGTTTTGATTCAACTCAATGTTTCGTTTTGTTTTTGCAAGAATGCTGTAGAACTTGTGTTTTTAATATCCATTCCATGCCTAAATAGGTAAATATTGTCATTTTCCCGAAATGAATTACTTGCTTGATTCAGGTGGTTTCTGTGAAAACACTCCTTTACCAAGGTATGCCTTTCCCTTGATTAAAAAGAGGCCTTAGTTACTACTTGGGTGATGCAAGCTTCAACAACATGTAATTTATCCAGGTAACAAACCTGCACGTGTATACCCTGAAACTAAAATAAAGGTGGAAAAAACAAATAAATAAAATAAATGCTCTTCAGCTGTTCAGGGAGGATTAAAAAGCACTGGTCTAAAATGAAAATATAGGTGTGTTGGTGGGGACAGGTAATTGTTGGTATGAATCTCTGGACCTCTAGACCTCCTTTCCCCACCAACTTTCCTTCCCCACAATTATTTTTGCATGGACTGAGGATCCTTGTCAAAGTTGATTATTTCACTGAGAATTTAAAATGGTTATTTTCTGTTTTATAATTTTTTTCACATTTATTGGGAAGTTCAGTTAAATGATCCTTACATTAATTCTCTGTCTCTCTCATTTAAAAATCCATTAATGTAATTCACCATATTAATTGATATAAAATTGATAAAAAAGATTAATTGATATAAAAAAGATTAATTGAGATAAATAATATGATCACCCCTATAGCTGCTAAAAGACCTTCCTTTAACAAAATTTAATACCTATTACCTAATAAGATAAAAATTAATGAATGCTTTCTTAATATGATAACATATATTAAATTAGAAAGAACTTAGAATATTACACTTAGAAGGTCTGGTTTCAGCGTCAGAAGGCTCTGAATCGGCTCCAGGTCCAAAATTTACTCTCTCTGTGACTTTGGGAAATAAAATAAACTTCTGCACCTCGATTACTTCATCCATGAGTTGAGTTAATGCAGTTTGTCCCATTGCATGGCACATAGATAATATTCCAGAAATACTAACCAACATAGTTCCTGTAGGTATAATTATTATTTTATTTTTTCTTCAGTAATTACTTAAAAGAAAGCATAATAATAAAGTGCTCAATCAAATTAATCATCTTCATTTTCACATAAGAATATTAGAGACAAAGATAATTATACTTTTTGAAATATAACAGTAAACAATGCATTGAGATATTTTAAACCACATCTCAAACCCTCCTTGAGCAGGGAATACCCGGCTTTCCTTTGCAAAATAGGAATTGAGAAAGGAATAGGAATAGGAATTGGCTCAAATCTGAACCCTGGACACAGGTGGGAGTTGCTGCAGCTGGGTTTCCGTCTACACTGCCAGGGTGTGGCTTAAGACTTGATTATACACCTCCTGCTTCACTAAGATGGTAAATAGGGAAAAGCAGTGCAAAGATGGTAATGGAGAAGAAATGGACATTCTGGTGCCCTGTGGAATTCACACATAATGATGGAGGGAAATGTTCTAGGAGCCATTAGAATCTTCTGTTTTGTGGCCAGGAGTGGCAATCTTCTCTTCTTTATGAGAAGATTGCTGTTGGGACTGGGGACATTTTTATCTTTTTCTTCCTGGTCATCTATGCAGAAAAGGGGTCTCTTTTCTTCCATAGGTGCGTTATGCTACAATATGAAAATAACATAACTTTATTTTAAAGTGAAAATTTAAATAGTTAATAGTAAAAGACAAACATAAATAAATGTTGTTTAAATAGTATAGTGAGAGCTATACACTTATTACTTACATTAAAGTAATGCTATCACTTAGTAGTTTTTAGAAGTAGATTTAAAATTAACATGCTATATTTAGTTGTTTTATCACTTTTTGCAAATTGTTTTTATTTGCAAGTAATGTGAAAATAATAAAATATAGATTTAAGTGTCTAGTTTGATGGGTTTTGGCAAATGCATATCCTCATGTAATCTAAGCCCTAAAAATAAAGGATATTTAAATTACCCCAGCCAGGTCCTTGGTTTCCACCACTATAGCTGAACTTTATTAAACTTTTTACAGAGAACTCACTACATGTATTTATTAAATGACCAGTTTGTTTCAATTTTTTATTCACACATTAATTTCATCTGAGACTAGAAGACAGTTTAATTTTTCTTCAAAAAATTTAACCTATTTTTTTCTATCATACCAGCTAGGAACTTGTATAATATTTATACAAGTTGAGTGGTTGTGCTTATCTTAATAATGACATCACAGAGAAAACATCCAATATTCACTATTGAATAGTAGTTGTTTAATTTTGTAGATACCCTTATAAACACAATAGCTTTTACTTATGTTTTACTGACATTCATTATCCATAGCAAGTTCTTGTATTTGATAACACATTCAATTACTTTATCAAAATTAAAAACTTTATCCCACAAGATGACAATGGTCATTTTTTTCCATTTTCTTGTTAATGTGACTAGTTATAGTGATATTCAATAAAAAATTTTACCTTATAAAATAAATCACATTAATTATTTGATTGATATGTAACCAGATCTTATTTGCTCTTTTGTACAGAATGTTTATGTCTATTTTCATGATAGTGATTGGCCTGTACTTGTCTTTCTTGTATTATCCTTTGTAGATGTTGGTATCAAGCTTAACTTTACCTCATACAATGAATAAAAAGTGTGCCCTCTTTCTCTACATTCTGAAAGGGTCTGTAAGATTCATAACTTCATTCCTAAATATTTTGAAAAATTGCCAGTTAGCCCATTTCTTCCTGGAATTTTCTTTGTGGGATGATCTGAATTTTTAAAAACTTCTATTAGCAGATAAAAACTATTCAGATAGTCTTATGTCAGGATTGATAAATTATGTTTCAACAAGTGTTCCATTCATGTAGGTTTTAAAAATAATTGACATAAAGTTGTACATATATATTGTTACTATTTAATTAATTCTATTGTTAGTTGCAGGATCTATAATAAAGCCCCCTTTTAATTCATAAAATTATTTCTTCTTTGTCAACTGTTCAGCAAAATTCTAAAAACTAAAAAGGGGAATGACGGCTTAGAGCTACTAAGTCAGGCCAGAAATCCTGCTGATGAACTTTATTTCATGGTAGGGCCCAGGGAACATTCTGTTTACCAAAAGGTGTGTGATGAGCTGGTGAGAAGTGTAGCAGCATCTTTAATTCTCTAATCCCAGCATTATGGTAGGAAATCACATCAGTATTAAAGATTTAAAAGATCCAATAGTGGTTCATGACCTCACTTAATTTACTAGTCAAATTTCTAAAAAACAGCAGGATTAACAGTAGACTATTAAAAATTACTAATAAGTGGCCCCACTGTAGTTATGATGCAGATATTATATTTTTGCTAGACCAGGTTAATATAACTTTGTATAATCTTTCTTCACAAAGTCCTAACCTTTCAGAAACATTAACATATTTATGAAGCATTGTCTCCTGACACGAGTATCACAGTACAAGACAGAGGATTCAAAATCTAAGTAGTTGAGGGTTTTTATGGAGTCATTCACTAAATTATTAATTAAGATGTATATCTATATCTATATATATGGTTTCCACACTCTTGAATATATGGAAAATTTTACTATTAAAGCATTAAAATATTCAAAAAATAAATAAAATATCAAGTCCAATGACTAATAATTGGTAAGCAATAAATGTTTCTTTAGTGTTTACTATTTTTATCTCCTCTTTAATAAATGTATTTACATATAGATAAATACAGTAAATGCTTATATGTTATATATATGTGTGTGCAACTGACTAAACTGTCATTAAAATGAAATTTTTAGAAATAACTTATTTGAACTTTTTGAAGAATTACTTTTTTTGTAGCCAATACTATCTAGTTCTAAACAGAAAAATAATTACTATGATACATACAATCTAAATTTTCTTAGAGATCATATTTTACATATGTAACCCCTGTTTTAATCCTTTCATAAGACATACCATGAGTTATCATAATTAAGCAAGATACAAAGATTATAATTAACTTTGTGGCACCCTTGTGCAATATAGAGAAAATGAGGTAATTTTTAAATAGGTGAGTTATAAATGGATAGGGACTTGTGAAATGTTTATGACTGAAAGTACATTATTCACATCCACAAATAATGTTTCTGGGGGATGTTATACAAGAATGGAAAATAACCTTGTTATGTGGTGTCACATACCTCAATGGCCTTTTTTAGAATAGGATTTTGTCTGTAATTTAATGAAAGGTCACTTGTGACCTGAGTGTGCAATCTCAGCTCTTCACATGATGAACCTCTTTCTGAAGCTACGTCTGTTCAGTTGATGATAGAACAATTCTTATGGAAGTCCAAAAATAACACTCAGCTGAATGCACATGGCCTGGATGAACTATATGGGATATAACTGGTGGAGATTCAGAAGAATCAATTGCTCTGATTTAACCACTCAGTAAATGGACCAAAGCTGATGGTCTAAATTGAAAGTAATAGTTGGAGTGTTCTAAGATGACTTTGCTTCAGAGCATGTAAGACAACTTCACTGAACACTTTGAGCACCAGATGATTACATCTCAAAATTCAGTTAATATCTTCCTGAGCAATCTATGCAATTTCTATATCACATTTCCCCACACAAATGCATTTTCACACTTTGTGTAGCTAATTGAACCATTGTTACTAGTGCTTTGTCAAAAACACCATCATGATGAGAAAAAACGCTTCTAGCAAAAACAATTACTACACTAATTATAGCCTAGCATAATAATAACCTTCTGTTTTACATCTCCATGCTTAGACTCCAAATTGTCATATATGGTTATCATTCTGATGTTAGCTGATCTATACCAACAGATGAGAAAGTAGCAAGGACACTTTCTAGTATACTTTCATTTTTATTCATACTTAGTGATATATTTAAGGTAAATATGAATTTTTAGTTGGGTAATTTGATACATAGAAGTTAAATGACATGTGATTTATCTTAACCATTTCTTTTTCAATTTACATGTAAAAAAATTTTATGAACTTGTTCACATACTTTTCTTATATCAATCATGTTGAGATTATTTTTATTATAATATATATAAATATGCAACTCCTCAAATATAAAGAAAGTTATATTTTTTCACTTTAGTGTTTGGAAAAAAGATGTATTTTTCAAACATTTTACAGACAAACCTCAAAGATATTGCAAGTTTGGTTCCAGAAAACCACAGTAAACAAATATTGCAATATAAAGCAAGTAACATGAATTTTTTTCATTTCCAAGTTTATATAAAAGCTGTGTTTACGCTATACTATTATCTATATAGTGTTGTCAGGAAACAGAAAATCTGAAAGAAAAATGTTTAAAGTGACCTGAGATGGTTGCAGTTTGGACATATGGGTAATAGAAACGAGGCCTGTGAACTAAAGCTGAACTCTCACCTGTATGACTGGAATCTGTCAAATATTTCACTGGCATGTACTGATTACAACCTTGCCTATCAGACAAAGCACAGTCAGGATAGAATCAATCATCCTTCTCCAGACCCTAAGACACCTGCATGCTTGTTTACCCTGTATACATTCACCACATATTTGCTTATCTTATGTACTTGCCTCACTGAGCACCAATCAAAACTGTAAGAATATCACCTTTGTTTCACTACCTGCTTCTCCCATCTTCTATGTAATATAACCTATAAATACTGTGTCTTGTGTAGTCCACTGTGGGCACTCTCTTGGTTTGCACTGGGTCTATGTTCTCAAGACTATTAGTCCCCAAACTTTACTCAGAATAAAATTAACCTTAAATTTTCTTTAAGTTTTTAATGTCAGTTAGTTATCCTTACCATCAACAGTGTGCAATAACATTACGTCTAAGAAAGCAATGTACATATCTTAATTTAAAAGAACTCTCACCTGAGCCTTCAGTGAGAATTTTTTGCTGGCGGAAGCTCTTAACTTCATCCTGATGTCTGCTGACTGATGAGGGTAGTGGTTATTGAAGGTTGAGATGGCAGTGGCAATTTCTTAAAACAAGATGATGAGGTTTGCCTCTTTGTCTCTTCCTTTTGAGAAAAATTTCTCTATTGCTTTCAATGCTGTTTGATAGCACTTGCTTTTGAAATTGTAGTCAATCCTCTCAAACCATGCTGCTGCTTAATCAACTAATATGTATTATTCTAAATCCTTTGTTGTCATTACAAGAACGTTCACAGTATCTTCACCAGGAGTAAGTTCCAACTCAATACATTGCTTCATACATTCCTTTTTTTTTTTTTTTTTTTTTTTGCTCATGTGTAAGGCAACTTCTCACTCTAGTAAGTTTTATCATGAGACTGCAACAATTTAGTTTCATCTTCAGGCTCCTCTTCTACTTCTCTTGCTATTTCCATAATATCTGCAGTTAGTTCCTCTACTGAAGTTTTGAATTCCTCAAAATTATCCATGGGGTTTGAAATCAACTTCTTATAAACTCCTATTATTATAAACTTATAAACTCCTATTTTAGCCTTCTCCCATAAATCATGAATATTCTGAATGGGATCTAGAATGATGACTCTATTACAGAGATGTTTTCAATTTACTTTACCCAGATACACCAGAAGAATCATTGTCTATGGAAACTATAGCCTTACAAAATATATTTTGGAAAATCATAAGACTTGAAAACCAAAATTAATCCTTGATCTAGGGACTGCAGAATGGATATTGTTTTAGCAGGCATTAAAACATTAATCATGTACATTTCCATCAGAACTCTTGGGTGACAGGTGCATTGTTTTAATGAGCAGTAATATTTTGCAAAGAATATTTTGTTCTGAGCAGTGTCTCAATAGTGGGCATAAAATACTCAGTAACTCATGCTGTAAACAGATATCATCCAGGATTTGTTGTTTTATTTATAGAGCACAGGCAAAGTAGATTTAGCGTAATTCTTAAGGGCCCTAGGTTTCTTGGAATGGGAAATGAGCATTGGCTTCAACTTAAAAATCACCAACCAGCTGCATTAGTTTTTAACAATAGAGTCAGACTGTCTTTGAAGCTTTGAAGCCAGGCATGACTCTTCCTCTCTAAGTACGTGATATGGTCTGGCTCTGTGTCCCCACCCAAACCTCATCTTAAGTTTTAATCTGAATTGTAATCCCCACGTGTTGAGCGAAGGACCTTGTGGGAGGTGATTAGATCATGGGCGTGATTCCCCATTGCTGTTCTTAGGATAGTGAGTGAGTTCTCACAAGAGCTCATGGTCTTATAAGGGGCTTTTTTCCCCCTTCACTCTGCTCTTCTTCTTCCTGCCGCCTTGTTAAAAAGTGCCTTGCTTCCCCTTTCTCTTCTGCCATGATTTTAAGTTTCCTGAGGCTTCCCGAGCTATGCACAACTGTGAGTCAATTAAAACTCTTTCCCGGCCGGGCGCGGTGGCTCAAGCCTGTAATCCCAGCACTTTGGGAGGCCGAGGCGGGCGGATCACGAGGTCAGGAGATCGAGACCATCCTGGCTAACATGGTGAAACCCCGTCTCTACTAAAAAATACAAAAAACTAGACGGGCGAGGTGGCGGGCGCCTGTAGTCCCAGCTACTCCGGAGGCTGAGGCAGGAGAATGGCGTGAACCCGGGAGGCGGAGCTTGCAGTGAGCTGAGATCCGGCCACTGCACTCCAGCCTGGGCGACAGAGCGAGACTCCATCTCCAAAAAAAAAAAAAAAAAAAAAACTCTTTCCCTCATCAGCCTTGGGTATTTCTTCACAGCAGCGTGAGAATGGACTAATACAGTATGAATATCCAAATGGCATGTTCTTCCAGTATAAATCTGTTTCATCTACACTGAAAATCCAGTGTTTATTGTAGCTGCCTTCATACATTAGCTGGATTTCCTATATAGCTTCCTGCAGCTGCTACATCAACCCTTGCTGCTTCATGTTACATTTTATGTCATTAAGATGGCTTCTTTCCTTAAACCTTGTGAACCAACCTCTGCTAGCTTCAAAATTTTTTTCTGCAGCTTCCTCACCTCCGTCAGCCTTCAAAGAATTGAGAAAATTTAGGGCTTTGTTCTATATTAGGTTTTGGCTTCAGGAAATGTTGTAGCTCATTTGATATTCTGCTCAGACCACAAAAAAAAAAAAAAATCTATATCAGCAGTAAGACTGATTTAATTTATTACCATTTGTATTTCCATTGGAGTAACAATTTTAATTTCCTCCAAGAACTTTTCCTTTGTATTTACAACTTGGCTCACTTATGTGAAAGGCCTTGCTTTCATACTCTCCTGGCTTTCAATATACCTTGGTCTTCAATCATTTCTAGTTTTTTATTTGATTTGTGAGATATGTGACTCTTCTTTTCACTTGAACATTTAGAGAATTATTAATTGTTATTGTTGTGTCTCAGGGAATAAGGAGGCCTAAGGAGAGAGAGAGAGCCAGAAGAATGGCCAATGGGTAGAGCAGTCAGAACACAAACAATATTTATTGATTAAGTTCGTCATTTTATATGGCTGTGGTTTGTGGCACCCTAAAAACAAAAACAATTGCAATAGTAACACCAAAGATCACTAATCCAAATAATCATAACATATATGATAATAATTAAAATGTTAGAAGTGTTGTGAGAATTAGAAAAATATGCCACAAATACATACAGTGAGTTCATACTGTTAGAAAAATGGTACTGATACCTTGGTGGAACCAGGATTGCCACAAATCTTCAATTTGTAAGAAATGTACTATCTGCAAAGTGCAATAAAGCAAAGCACAATGAAATGAGATACACCTGTATATATAAGTAATTATTGTTTATTAAGTGCATAAAATTTCATAACAGTGCTTTAGAATCAAGAGAACATGATATGCTTAACTGAGTACAAAAAATGTCCATGTGACAGGCATCATATTTTTTCTGGGTCTTTGTGGTGTATCTGTTCAATATGTAGCAGATACCCAATAGGTATTTGCTAAATGCTAAATAGATAAAGAAGGAAGGAGAAAATAATAACTATAATATTTCAGAGTCAGTAAATGTAGTAGCTGGAAGTTCCAGAGGGCAGAACTAGCCTGATGTATTTATTCAGTGTGGTCTTTGATTACCTAATAGGTAGCTGACTCTGCTTAGAAGTGAAGCTGCAAAGGTGAATATAACAAGTCCCTGAACTAAGGTATCTTCAATTAAATGGTCAGGATAAGCATCCATAAGGAATGATTATGGTGTAACACGTTAATTTATGAAAAGGTAAAGATAAAAATAAATAATAGGTTGTGGAAGAGTTTAGAGAGGGTTAACTGGAATAGTAAGAGAGGGTGAACCTTTTAGATCAAGGATATGACATATGTAAAATCACTGAAAAGCGAAAAAGCATAGGCAAAATGAGTCACAGTAATTATCTTGGAATGTCTGAAACACATAGATGGAATTGACTAACCAAAAGGGATAAGAGGGAAATTATAAAACACATATGTGCAAACAAGGGACATAAAATGTATTCTCACTCCTTTTTAATATCCTTTTTGGTTAATTTAGGTATGTAACTGATGACTAGTTGATAAATTTTAGGACAATAAAATAATGTTCTAGGAAATGAATTTGACCAAAGATAGAATGGACAACTACCAAGGGAGGTTAAAACTTTCCACCAGCTTACAATATTTCATCTATAGTCAACAAACACTCCTACAAGTATAGCATATTTGAATAAGACAATACCTAAATTCCCTTTCACTTTAATATCTTAAATTTTTATCATCCCTCAAGTTTCTAAAATATATTTTGAAAATGTTTGCAACAATGTCTTATGCTAAATTTTCTAGTGAAAGTTCATAACCATATGAGTAGGCACTATTATATGAAATAAAGAAAATTACAATATTTATGAACTTTCTAAGGTGTGCAATGTTGTAAAAAACTTCTTTTTTTTAGTTAAAATATTATCTTACAGCATTTTACATTTAACAAAAGGTTCTAAAATAATGTGAAAAGCACATAAAGTTACAAGCGTGGATCTGTCGTCTTCTCGATGGAAATGAACCTTTAATTATTTCATAAAGACTTTTTTCCCTTTGAGAAGTTTGCTTTTGGCTATGATGAAAGGTGGATTGCAAACTGTGAGAGATATTTTTTCATTTCTTCTAATCTCTAAAGATAGTAGTTCTGTGTAGAATTGTATAGATGTATCAAAGTTATTAAATAGCTTGGCTGAGTTATCCCTTTATTTTTATAAACATATGTGAGAAGTTTTTTGTTTGTTTTAAATTTTGGTAAAATACATATAACATAAAATTTACCATTTGAGCAATTTTTAGGTATACAGTCAAGTAGTATTAAATACATTCACACTATTGTACAACCATCAACATCATCTTCCTAACTCTTCTTATCTTGAAAGATTGAAGCTTTATACTCATTAAGTAATAACTCTCCAATCCTCCCTTCCCTCAGCACCTGGTCACCATTTTACTTTATGTGTATATGAATTGGACAACTCTACGTGCCCCCTCTAAGTGGAATTATACAATATGTGTCTTTTTGTGACTATCTTAGTTTACTTAGCATAATGCACATAAAGTTCATCTATGTTGTAGCATGTATCAGAATTTCCTCGCTTTTTGGGAAAAAAAGATTCTATTGTACGTTTATAACACATTTTGTTTTCCATTTGTCCACAGATGGACACATGGCTCCTTCCACCATCTTGCATTATGAAAAATGCTGCTATGAACGTGGGTGTATAATGTTGTATTCTCAAACAGGTAAGTTACTTGTTGAGTAATTTTAATATGATTTTTAAAGCTCTTTAGAATATAATTTGCTTGTCGTTGGTTTGTTTTGTCCCATTTTTACCTAAAATAAGAACTTCAGGGAGATTCAATAAGTTTTCAGGTCAAAAGGAAATAAATATGACCTAATATAGTACTTACCTCACATATGCTTTGCTTATAAAACTAATAACTCTGTAATTTTTACTGCATCCTTCCTAAAAAATGCTTATTATTGCTGTGATTAAAAAATTGCAAAACTGAATACTTCACTAAGGGAAGCAAAAATATTGCAATCTTTTCCATAAGGATTATAGATTAAATTTTAAAGATACAGCAATGACCTCTATTGTAGATGCACCAATTATCTTCAGTTAAACAAAGAGAAAGATAAAATTGGTCAAATTTAATTCTGTCAATGTTAGCAAAATATATTTTCTATCACTTTAAATATTTAGCATAGAAGACATACTGGAGTATATTAGATGGAAACTATCTGATATGGTCAGTTAATTCCGTATAATAAAATTATGCAACCACAAAAATAACATATTTCACTGTCTAAAAATTGAAATAGTTTCCAAATACTTATTTCAGAATCAAAACAATATGATTTATTATTGGTAATAACTTTAAGAAAAGACAAAAAAATCATGTTTTAAGCATTTCAAGATCAATAGAGTTACATTTATACTTATAAGGTAAACAAACTATTAAATCACATTGTTTATTAAAATGAATTTATATAATCTGCATAACTTATTAAAATGATTAATGTGGCCTATCTATGAATGAAAACTTCAACTGAGATATGATTTAAATCATATAATAACTATCACATAAGTACATTACTAAAACAAATATTACTATGAAACATAACAAATTAAAATCTTGAAGGAGAATATTATAATGTAAGTATACACATGTAAGTATAGAATATTATAAACATTTCAGAATGTTATTAATTTTAGAAGTAAACACATAGAGTGCTAGGGCAGAAGTTATATAACTGCTAATACGGATTTCAAATAGCATTCATTGCAAAGCATCAGCGTTATTTAAATGGAACAAATTTCAGTTGTCAAGGATCTCCAGACAAAGGTCACCAAGAACACAGCTATAGTTGAACAAGTTAAATTTATGACTCTTTGCATGAAAGGAAAACACACAGCAAAGAAAGCCATAGTGCCTCTCTCAGTAAGAGAAAGACCTATTACAGGATTTGAGCTTTGGTCAGGTAATTCAGGGGAGGGTCCAAGGATTCAGGCTTTGATCATGATTGGATGCTGTCAGGAAGACAGACAAGTTTATAATTGGAAACCTCCAAAAATTCTATCTACAGGAAGGACAGACTAGGTAAAGAAGCAGCCGTAATTCATTTTATCAGAGAAAGGAGGATGTTTGGGTACTTCACGGTACATGGTGACCTTGTTTTGTCTCACTTTATCATCCCTTCAAAGTGACCTGACGTTGTTATGCTCTGTGAGATTGTTTATGTTCACCAGGAGAACAGTGGTCTCTAGCTGTGAGCATCAAGCCAGCTTGTAATAACACATAACCCTACCTGTGAGCTTTAGACTGGTTCAGAATGTTAGGTGTCATTTTCTTTCTCATGGTTTAGTGCAGCAGCTAGCTACCAACTATATATTCAAAACACAGAGGTTCATAAAATAATATAACAATTCTGAAAATGATGTGAACTCTGCTTGAGAATGCATTCATAGTTGTATGACTACATTAAGCCTTAAGAGTTTAAGTGAATTGCTAACAGATTACCACTGAGTTTTGACACAATCAGGAAGTAAATTCATTTCTTTTGATCTGAGTATTGGACATTGTCTTCTATACCAGGTTATTCTCCCAGATGACATGGCATAAGCATTTTGATAATGCAGTCACTATGTTCTAGAATAGACAGTCATCAAGTGGTTAATAAATCTTTTACAGTGGTGGCTAATGAAGGGTAAACAGATATAATTGGAAATTGAGGATCTAGGATACCATGATCTCCACAATTAATTCAAGCAGATAATCTCTGCTTTTATCAACTTGATATATTGCATTTTATGTATGTATATATGATGCAATATATTACATTATAATCATGCATATAAAATTCTACTCAGTGATTAATAAAAAATGTGTATTTAATTGTTAAAAATGATTATAAACACTGATGTATGCAATAAATGTTGTACAAGTGGGTGGTACTAAATAATTATATGATAACAAAGAAACTTTGATTAGCAGAAGTAAGTGTTTAGAACCATATCATATTCTTTTTAAATTTATTTTCTTTTTTTAACTTTTATTTTAAGTTCAGGGGTACAAGTGTAGGTTTGTTACATAGGTAAACTTGTGTCATGGAGGTTGTTGTACAGATTATTTTATCACCCAGATATTAAGCCTGGTACCCATTAATTATTTTTTCCTGATCCTCTCCTTCCTCCCACCTTCCATCCTCTGAAAGGCCTCTGTGTGTGTCATTCCCTTCTATGTGTCTGTGTGTTCTCATCATTTAGCACCCACTTATAAATGAGAACATGTGGTAATTGGTTTTCTTTTCTTGTGTTAGTTTGTTAAGGATAATGGTCTTCTCAGACATCTATAAGGATTTTTATTAAAATGCAAGTGATATATAAGTAAACTATGGTAGGAAGCCAATTGGCATGTTTTACCATTTCATCTCACTAATCTGTTACACTAAAGACCTTTGAAAAATACTACATAAAATTTCTGCATTTTTAAATAAATTGTGGATTTAAATTCAGAATTATTAACTTGGTTTCAAAACTTGCTTCACTTGTCTATCACAAAGGAGGTAAAAGTATATGCTAATTTGCTCTACTCTTATAACAGTTTATGACAGCTTGTTTTTTTAAAAGAATATGCATTCATTGAGCAACTGGAGATTTAATGTATGCAATCAGCGTTCAGCAAAGGAAGGAGACATTTTGGTTTTTTTTTAAAAAAGCTATTTGTATATTAAGTACAGTAAGTCCTTGCTTAACGTTCTTGGTAAGTTCTTGGAATATGTGACTTTAAGCAACATGACATATGGAAAGTCTTTGAGTAATATCATTTTGTTCAACATTGTTTGGTTATAACATTGATAAGGAAAAAATGGGTTTTGTTATATGTCATTTTGAATACATATTCCTAATTTCAGTGTATTTTCCTATATAAAACTATTACATTTAGCAATTAATTAGCCCATCCTCTTTGCAAAATAAAATACTTACCAATTGTGAAGGGAAGAAAGGACAGTGATTTGTGGAGAGACAAGGAAGGTTGAAATACATGCCGAATAAAAGAAAGGTTTAACTATATGGCACTGGAAACAAACAATTTGAGTGTGAAGGACGTATTTTCTCTGAAGGCTTATGTAATATGAGAAATTAATCAGAAATCAATTAATTCAACCAGTTAGAAAAATTGGTAGAATGGTATGAAGTATAAATGAAGAAAATTCATTTTAAAATATAGAATATTTGGAACCATGGTGTATGTCCCACTTAACAACCAACATAATAAAAATTTGATTGTGCAAAAGGTGATTATTAAATTTACTAATAGAGTTTGATGAGGACAGATATTGAATGCTAGGAGATGGGTTAATAGAGAGTTTCAATAAGGCATTTTCTAATAATTTCATAAGCTTCCTTTCAATAGCTACCTGCTACCTCCAGTTTATTGGTGGATCTCCTGTCATTGGACTTCATTAAAATAAAAACAAATCTGGCATTTATGTCAAGTCAAAAGAATCTATGCAGAGTTGTGGTAGAAGCACATAGGAACAAAGGAGTCCCTTTACTACATTCTAAGGAAGAATTTCCATGTTCTATTACAGACAATTATTTGTTCTCAGCCATGTCTGTCCTGATACGGCTATCCAGATCGCCTTATCTTTCAATTCCTCTGACTCAGAAAATCTCTTTATTGTGTCCTCTGGAATTGATGGCCAGTCAGCATCAAAATTCTACATAATCTCAATATATTTCTTTTATGTGAATGTTGCCCTAATAGGAGATTATGTTGAGGACACACTTTGTTCGGCGGCTCATATCATTCACATCTCCCTATGCTTTTCTTTAATCTGACATGAATTCATTTTATCAGCACACCAGGTCCAAAATTCTGTTGAATAGATGGTTTGACTTTCAAGATTTTTAGATGCCTCCTTCTGCCTCTTTCAATTGGCAAGTGTGTCATAGCAAAAATCCGAACAGACACCTAATTTATGGTCATGTGCTTCCCTTCTTTCTGGAGTCTTGCATCCTCAAGTCTCTGCTGCTTGGTAGAGCTCTCAGGTGCCCTTTAACATATTATCTTTCATATTTTATCCAGCCTTACTAACTAGTCTAGCAAGATGGATGGCCATATTCAAGTTCATCTGCTATAACTAGCAGCAAATATCCTTGTATCTAGCTATTAAGATTTGACAAGGCATAAGAAATAAAGAGGCAAAATTGTCATCATTTACAGATGATACTATTCAACACTTTCAGTATACAGGAGCCAAGACTGAAAAAGGTGACTCTAAACTTGATAGTAAATGATTAAGGTAAGTGAATACAAAATAAAAATAAATTGTTCATAATGTATACATTATATAATTAGAAAACACCCTATTTTGCAAAGCAAAAAACTTGAAACAGACCTCACAATCAATGTGCATGATTTTTAAAGGGAAAAATTGTATACTATTGGAGGATTTAAAGTAAGTTGTTATCAAATATATAAGCATGTAATGTCTTGGAATAAAAACAACATAATGATGACAATTCTGTCAATATTAATCTATAAATATAATAAAATAATGGCAAAATAGAAATATGTTTTCTGCAATCACTGTCAAGTCAAATCCAAATTTTATGTAGAAAGATAAAATAACCAGAAAATTCCTAATAAGGTGGTTAGTCAGGAGGAACAAGAATGGTCATAAAATAAAATATTTTATAATCTTATTAAAGAATTTCATTTAAAGAAGCAACTTAATCCTATTTCTATTTTAGTAAAATCATTGTAATATACAGAAAGGATTATGAAACAGCAACACTGAAGAGAGAAGTTAGCTTTTTCAGTGATATTTGCAAAATAATAGAATTCTGAATTAGAGAAATAGCAATAAGGCAAGAGAGGGAGATTTAGTAGATGTTATCAATCATAATACTCTTAACACAACAGTAGTTGACACATACAGTGTTTATATAGTAAGGTGCTGTGTATATCTCAATGTATTTCACCCACACAAAAACCTTTGCGTTGAGTTCTACTTTAATTTCAATTTGGCAGATGTGGGAATTAAGGCATATAATAATTGCACAAATTGCCCAAGATATTGCAGTTACTTAAAAAAAGCATGATTCTGGCTTCAGATTCTGGGCTAGCAGCCTCAAAAGCATACAATTTCACTAAGAGTTGCTGTGACATGATTGGCTGTGGCCTGTGACAAGTCTCTGACTTGGGGTGTGGGTGGACTATAGTAGTGCTGTGTATAGAAAGATGCACACACACACTCATACACACACACACGCACACACACACCAATTAAGAATAAAAAGATCTTGGCTCATCTTTTGAGCAGCATGATTTGAATGATGTCTCATAAGCAGTGTATATGTAAATCCAGCTGTGATTAGTGAGATCTGGAAATTATCAGTCTCCATCAATAATAATTAAAGGCATGAAAATGAGATACCAAAGCATTAAAAATAAGAAGCCACTTGAGCTGTCATGGATCTCTCAATACTAGACACATGTAAAGAACAGACAGAATAAATTGAATGAAGAGAAACTGAGAAGGCATATCCAGCGAGGGAGAGAGAGAGAAAGAAAGAAGCAAACTCAAAGAAGTATGGTGTTCCACATGATAATATAAGTGAACGGAGTTTTTGAAGGCAAAATTCAAACAGACAACTGCCATGGTTTGAATATTGATCTCAAAACCTAACGTTGAAATTTAATCATCAGTGTAATGATATTGGCAAGTGGGGCCTTTAGGAGGTGATTAGGCCAGGAGGGGTCTGCCCACATGGGTAGATCAATTACTTTTAAAAAGGGCATTAAGAAATGAGTTTCAGCTCCTCTGTTCTGCCACGTGGAAAACAGTGCTTCTTCCCTCTGAAGGTTACATCCTAGAAGCAGAGATGGGGTCCTTACTAGACATCAAATTTGCTGGTGCCTTGAACTTAAACTTAGCCCCCAGAACTGTGAGAAATAAAATAAAATAAAATAAAAAACATTCTGTTCTTTATCAATTACCCAATTTCAGGTATTTTTTGTAGAAGCACAAAACAGACTAAGATAATAACTCCTATCTTTCTTCTTATATAATTTGAATATAATTCTTTTCTAAGATTCCCAAAATATTAGCCCTGCCATTTTCTCTTCATTATTTACAGCAATTTTTCTTCTAAAAACTCAGCTTTTATTTTAGATATGGGGGTACGTATGTAGAATTGTTACATAGTATATTAGACCCATGTAGTGAGCACAGCACCCAATAGGTAGTTTTTTCACCCATGTCCCTCTCCTTCCACCCTTTCCCTAGTAGTCTGCAGTGTCTATTATTCCTATGTTTATATCCATGAGTGCTCAATGTTTACTTCCCATATACACATTCTTAGTATTGGGGTACCATTCTTACCTTTAGGGCAACAGCAAACATTGCCATTTGTGGACTTGCAGAGTTTTGGTTCCACTGGCATCAAAACACATTATTATTCCATTAGAACAAGACCTAGTTTATAGCAAAGGAGAAGAGCAAGTGGGCCCATGACCATGAGATGACATACTGACCCACCCAGAAGCTGTCAGCATGAAAGAGTGTGTTGAAAAGACCTGAACAGATAAAATGCCAGTTTGGAGTCAATACTTTCTGAGAATTGTGTTTCATCATCTCAGATGCAGCATGTAGATAACAGAAGAACTTTGATGGCTCTGTGGCTCTAGTAGAAAGAATATATGCATTTGGAATATAAGGTGCAAAGAGGAGTGGCCCCATTAATTAATACAGTAGTTCCCTCTTATCCTCGGTGGATCTATTCCAAGACCCCCCACTGGGTACATGGAATTGCAGGTAGTACCATATCCTATATACACTATATTTCTTCCTATATATACATATCTATCATAAAGCTTAATTTATAAATTAGGAACAGTAGAGATAACAACAATAACTATTAATACAATAAAACAATTATGACAGTATGCCAATATTATTAATCTTGAGCTTTGGGATTATTGTTAAGTAAAATAAGGTTTACCAAAGCACAAGCACAATGATACCACCATAGTCATTCTGATTACCAAGCTGGCTACTAAGTTACTATAGGCCAGTAGGGTGGACAACATGGTTATATGTGCTGGGCAAAGGGATGATTCATGTCTCAGGGAGGACAGAATGGGATGGTATGAGGTTTCATCATGCTACTCAGAATGGCTCTGAAGCTGTTGTTGCCTATCTCAGTGCCCCATGTCAGGCTCAAATGAACTGCCCCTTATACTCCTACCCTGCTCAGTTGCTGTATACCGGCTGGTCTGAAGAAGATGGGGAGACTTACGGTAAACACACTTCAGGCAGCTGAAGCAGGCTCTGAAGAGCTGACCTTGAAGGGGGGTCTCAGTGGCACATCTTACAGTTTGCCACTAGCTCCCCTCACCTATGATTAGAAGAAATGCCTCAATCAGATGATTCAGCAAACACTTATACACAACATCTGCCAGTCCACATTACTCCGAAAAAGGCAATGCCATTCCTTACGGAAAGTTGCCTTACTAGTCTGTGTGAGTCGTCATATTAAAAACAAACTGAACAAGAGGTTAACTGGTCACAAAGATGGGAGATATAAACATCACTTTTTCTCCAAAGCAGACCATGCATAAAGACCCACCTTGAACAAAGTAAAATTGAGTATAATAGCTGGAGAAGAAAGTTATTAAATGAATTGTCTTCAGTTACATTTAGAGTTAACTGGAATTTACTAGTAAGACCATGACTTTTACTGAACAATTTTAGCCAGTAAGTTGGATTATAACACTAATTTACATTCAGCAATCTTTGGAATAGTCCTAAGCCTGAAAATAAATCTTTCGTTTTCAAAGATCTCAAAGCTATATAACAATATTATTTGAAATAAAATATCTCAGCTTGTGGCAACTAATTTAGAACCAAACTTAAAAGTCAGTTTCAGTTCAGGTAATAAGGACATAGTGAAGATAATAAAAACATTATCCTCACAGGAAAAAAAGATATATAGTGGTTGTAATTTGAAATACCCTTCAGTCTCCTAGTATAATCATCCTTTAGGTATTCAGGCTCATAAATATGTAGGACAAATAAGAGTATGTAAATATTCCAGAATGTAAGATATTTCTACCACCTTTGTTCTTCAAAGCAGCAGCCATGACAAGGCTGGTGTAATTATTTAAGTGCATTCCTGTGAGGGGCAATAATTAAGGTGTCTCTGATCTTATTGAATAATAAATGCATCAGGTGAAATGATTAGCATTAGACATTAAATAAAGACACAATTTCCAAAAAATGTTTGCACTATATTCCAGATAGAAGTATGTTGAAGTGTTTTAATAAGCTACTTGTTCCTTTCTAAAGAGTCATGGTAGGTTTTTAAGACATAAATTTGAATATTTTATGTCAACAGTCCTCATTAACTTGTAATGAAACTACCCTTTTTACGGATATTAGATAGGTTTAATCTAAGCTTTCTAAAATTTTACATAAATAGTAGTGCTTTCAGTAGAATTCTTTTCTGTTTGTTTTTTTTCTCCTAAGAAAGGCATGTTAATTGTTGTTTTAATAATCACCAAAAATTTGTGTTGAATAAGTGTTTATTCATCACTTTCCTTGTATCAGGAACTGTGAAAGGCATTAGGGCTGCAAAGATAGACAAGATAGATAAGCTACAATCCCCAGAAAAATAGGTTGACCATTCTATTTGCAATACAATTTGCTGAGTATAATCATTTATGAAGCAAATGCTATGGAAACACCTTGGTTTGAATGACTAATTCTTACAGCAAAAGTCATTTGTAAATATCTTAGACTTTGAACAGAAGTTTTAAAAATACTTGCAGAATCAGGACCTGACACTCAGCATAAGTTTAAGATCCAGACCTCATTTTTGGTCTTCTTGAAGCTGCTTCATAGAACAACCAATACAAATAAAAAAAGAAGATACTTAATTCTCCCTTTTGAAGATAAGGGAAGGCAAGGCCTGGCACAAAGGTTCGTGGCTGTAATTTCAGCACTTTGGGAGGCTGAGGTGGGCAGATCACTTGGGTACAGGAGTTTGAAACCAGCCTGGCCAACATGGTGAAACACCACCTGTACTAAAAATACAAAAATTAAAATTAGCCAGGCATGGTGGTGCCTGCCTGTAATGCCAGCTACTCGGCAAGCTGAGGCACAAGAATTGCTTGAACCAGGAAGCAGAGGTTGCAGTGAGCTGAGATCATGCCACTGCACTCCACCCTGGGTGACAGAGCAAGACTCAGTCAAAAAAAGAAAAAGAAAGAGAGAGAGAGAGACAAAGAGAGAGAGAGGAAGGAAGGAAGGAAGAAGGAAGGAAGGAAGGAAGGAAGGAAGGAAAAAAAGAACAAAAGAAAGAAAGAAAGAAAAAGGAAGGAAGGAAGGAAGGAAGGAAATAAAGAACAAAAGAAAGAAAGAAAAAGGAAGGAAGGAGGGAGGGAGGGAAAGGAAAAGAAAGGAAGACATTTCCCTTCCTTTCTTTTTCTTAGAGCATTTACTTTAGAAAACTTGCACTTGTGAGAACTTTCTCCTCTTTTTGAAATGTATATAAATTCTGTTGACAGCTGGATTGGCCTTTGTCATCTTTTTGACCCTGGAATCTATCCCAGAGACCTGGAAGCCACAACTTTGAAATGTAAACAAGGGAGAGATCATCCAGCTCTCACAGTTCCCACTGGAGTGTTGCTTTATGTTGCAAAAGTGTATCTTCTCATAAAGATGTGAGAAGTTTGCTTCTTCTCTGAATAAAACCAACTAGTTCATACAGAGGATCACCCTAATTACCAAGCATATTTAGGATGTACTTTAAATTCTCTTACTTGTGGATGAGCTATCTTTTACCTTGAAATCATACCCATCATAGGTTGTATCTGCTTGACTGATAAAAGGATAGATTTCTTTCCGTCTTCATAATCTCTTAGCAGATTCCTTGTGATATGTATCATATTCAGGTTTAATGCCTATTCAGTAATAAAGCAGTTGTCTTTCTCTGCTATCATTGGAGAGATTATTTTGTTTTTAATTGTGTTTCTCCAACACTCATTATACAGCTGGATTTTGTGTTTTATTTCAGCTGTAACTTTATTTATTTTTTTCTTTTTATGAGACAGAGTCTCACACTCTGTTGCCCAGGCTGCAGTGCAGTGATGCAGTCCCCGCTAACTGCAACCTCCGCTTCCCAGGTTCAAGCGATTCTCCTGCCTCAGCCTCTTAAGTAACTGGGATTACAGGAGTAAGCCACCATGCCTGGCTAAATTTTGTATTTTTGGTAGAGACGAGGTTTCACCATGTTGGCCAGGCTGGTCTCAAATTCCTTACCTCAGGTGACCCACCTGCTTCAGCCTCTCAGCGTGGTGGGATTAGAGGCATGAGCCATCATGCCTGGCCGCTTTATTTCTTTATAAGATTAGCACATTGAACAACTTCATCTACATCAGATAGTTTATTAGGATGCAAGCTAGAAACTAGCTCTTTGTCTCTGTCTTTCTGCTTCTCACACACACACAAACACACACATACAGAAATGAACACATATGCACACTGACAGCTTGCACAGCAAAGGCATTTACTTGTGATACGCAGAAATAAATCGAGGAAGTCTGTAGAGCTAACTTCAGTTGTCAACAAGGTCTAGACACTAAGAACATTTCTTTGTGCATCCTTTGATTGCAAAGACTACCAGTGCTGGCATCCTAAAACAAGAGCCTCTAAAACAGAAAGGCAGAAGCAGTGACACACACAAAAAAAGACTCTTCTTTTGTGCAGCCCTCCATTTTTTATAAGGGCAAATGTTTTGTAGCAAGTAGGTCTCAGCAGAGCTCATCTTAGCTTTGGTTGCTTACTCCAGACAACTTCTCCCAGCTTCGATCAGCATGACAAATACTGGCTGATATCCAGTGAATCCAGATCATTTCCTGGAGTCAGGAGAGGAAACTTTCCGAATTTGCTGCCATGTTGATACCTAAACAAAATAGCAGATTTGGTTGAAAAGAAAGAAAAAGGATGTAGTTAGAAGTGTCTGCCACAGCACTGTTGAGAAATGTGTCTTGCATTCTCTGATAACCCTCATTCATGCTATTTCTTTTTTTTTGAGACGCAGTCTTGCTTTGTCATCAGGCTGGAGTGTGCAGTGGCACAGTCTTAGCTCACTGCAACCTCTGCCTCCCGGGTTCAAGCGATTCTCCTGCCTCAGCCTCCTGAGTAGCTGGGACTACAGGCTCATGCCACCACACCCAGCTACTTTTTGTATTTTTAGTAGAGACTGGGTTTCACCATGTTGGCCAGGATGGTCTCAATCTCTTGAGCTTGTGATCCGCCCGCCTCGGCCTCTCAAAGTGCTGGAATTACAGTCGTGAGCCACCACACCTGGCCATTCATGCTATTCTTAATTCCTTTGACTCTTTGGTCTAAAATTTCTTAAGGGCTGACAATGTTCTCTCTGTCCTTTTCCTTATTTTTCTACATACCATGAACTCACTTGCCATCCGTATGCTAATGACTCCTGAAAATCTATCATATCCCCAGATTTCCTTCTGGCACTTCGGATCTTTATGCTCATGTGCTTACTGAAATTGGCACTCTGTTTTACTTGTTTCATGTATTTCCAAGATGTTCATAATAAATCCAAACTCTTTGGCATGACAATATGGGTAACTGATAATTAGACTTTTCTCGAAATCTCTGACTACATTTCCTGCAGGCACCTCCCATTCATCTCTAGCCATATACTTTTCTGCAATCGTACTGAACTCTTTGCAGTTCTCTAAGCAACTTTGGTGGGCTCTTTCTAACCTCTGAACTTTGAATAGACTCTACCTGTGAGTAAAAGTGTTCTCTCTCACCAAGCTAATCTCTGTTGACCTTTCAGGGTTCAGTTAAAGTGTGTCTCCTCACTTGCTCTCCTCTTCCCCAACACTTCAGGAGACATTCTGTGTTTTCATCTATCCAGAAAATGTGTCTGTCCTTTGTATTTTTTGAATATTTCATGCTTTAGACTTTTTTAGTGCACATCACAGTAGGTTACAATTTTTGATTTGTCTCCTCTATCAGACGGTAAGATTTGACTGATGTAATCAAACCATGAATCTCTCAGAACTCCTTTTTAGCTTTAGCATTCGACAGCTTATCGTTTAAATTTGAGATAATAATACATGAATGTCTGTCATTTTCTGGTTAAATTAATATTAATATAAAATATAAAAGTAAATTTTTGAATAAAATATTGGGTAATATCTATTTTGATTTATATTGAGAAATATTAAGCATTAAAATTATGTGGCTGTAATTAAAGTCAAACCGAAGGTGTAGCATGATTTTTGTATTATGAGAAGTAGGGGGTTAAATAACAGAAAATTGGTATTTATTAGGGGTAAGAAGTCCTAAGAAGTAGCGTAGATGACTTGACAGGACCAAATGAGGCAAATTATGAGAATGAATATGGCTCCTTTAAGATGGGGTGAAGTGATTCGGCTGTTTGTCACCGAACAAACACCAGACAAGCCAGTCGAGTGCTTTCCCCAGGCTAGTACTTAAGAAAGGGTATAGAAATGAATTGATCCCATTTGTGTTTTACACACAACTGCGAAGTGTGTAGGCAGATGCTATAAAACATCAACATTAGTGGGAAGCTCTAAAATCCTTATTCTCAGTAAGAAGAGGCAAAATATAAATTTTACTTTTAGCATCATGAAGTAGAAAAAAGTTTTCTATCCCGTAGAATAGGCATTGTGTAACTTTCCTTTTTCTTTTTATTTGTTTTTATTTTTTAGAGTCAGGGTCTCAATCTGTTGCTCAGGCTGGAGTGCAGTGGCACAATCAGAGCTCACTATAGCCTCAAATTCCTGGACGCAAGCAATTTTCCTGCCTCAGCCTCCTGAGTAGCTAGACCTACAGGCTCATGCCACCATGCTTGGCTAATTTTTAATTTTTAAATTTTTTTTGTAGAGATGGAATCTCAGTATGTTGCCCAGGCTGGTCTCAAACTTCTAGCCTTAATAAATCCTCCTGCTTTGTCCCTCCAAAGCCTTCAGATTATAGATATGAGCCGCAGCACCTGGCCCATGCAACTTTAAAGAATATATATACACACACACACATATATATAGAATATATATATTCCATATATAATATATATAAATTCTTAATTATAATCAAATAACTGTCCAGTAAATAAACATGAATACATATTCATATACAGTTATAAGTTATCAATAACCCCAGTTGAAACCACTAAAACACTGTCTTATTTACTCTTGCAAAAATAAATATACATACTAGATGATTCAAGGTGAGTCTCACTGAGGCAATAATAGAGGATTTTTAGGTATCATGGAGAAGCCACTGGATATACATATAAAAGAATATCAGGAAGATTGGTGCTCTAGGAATTAACTGACTAAAGTCTCCTGACTATGTAGATGCAGGTATTGATATTCATGGAAAGGAAAATACATGCAAGTTAGTCAATGCAATAAGGTCAGAAAAATATTCATTAAGCCCTACTGTGTACTCAACACTATGTACATACTATGCCAGGATCAGGAAATATTGGTAAGAATGCCCACATCTCAAAGAGCTTAAAGATAAATGAGACATATCAAATTGCCTTGTAAATATTTACTATAGTATATTGATGACATCCCGGCCAAAGAACTGTTAAAATATAACGCAGGCCTGGGCGCGGTGGCTCACGCCTGTAATCCCAGCACTTTGGGAGGCCGAGACGGGCGGATCACGAGGTCAGGAGATTGAGACCATCCTGGCTAAAACGGTGAAACCCCGTCTCTACTAAAAATACAAAAATTAGCCAGGCGCAGTGGCGTGCATCTGTAGTCCCAGCTGCACGGGAGGCTGAGGCAGGAGAATGGCATGAACCCGGGAGGCGGAGCTTGCAGTGAGTGGAGATTGCCCCACTGCATTCCAGCCTGGGCGACAGAGCAAGACTCCATCTCAAAAAAAAAAAAAAAAAAAAATATATATATATATATATATATACACACACACACACACACAATGTAGATGAAGGAAATATCTAGAATAATTGTATGTAAATTCTTATTTCAGCATTTGTAATTTCAATAAGCATTTCTTTTTGCAATTCAATTCATTAGAAGAGTATTATCATTGATTTATTTAACAAAAATTTATGTACTGTTTATTATGTGCCAAATGCTAGTCTAAGTTTTCAGTATAAAAGTCAAACACAGAAACAAAAATGCTGACTAATATCCCCTACACTTTCACTTTCATTGTAGAGACAGACAGCAAACATGTTACATTAGGATATTATGCTTATGGTAGATGATAAGGAACAATGGAGAAACTAAAGCAGGCTAATGAGAATCAAGAATTTTGAAAGAGTGAGGAAGTTCAATTTAAAATGATGATCAGGTAGGCCTTGACTAAATGGTGAATTTACAGGACACTTTGGATGAGCTGAAAAAATTATCAACTTGATAACAGAAAGATTTTTCCAAAGCAGAGAGTAGCCTACTAAATTCAGGGATTTCAAGTCCTACCATTCTATCAGAATACCTGTAGATAATTGGTATGTGTTTTACTGAGGCTTGAAGAAACAAGTTCGGTTTTCCTGATGTGGTGATTCTTGGATTATTGTTGGAACACCTGACCTTAAAATGTCAAAAATGGGAACCTCTAATGGATTCATTTTTACTGCAGCAAAATTTTGTTTTGAGCAGACAAATAAAAGCCATCAGAAAGTCAACAGAAGCCACACAGCTATCTCCGACGCATTATGAAAATGGTTTTCTTAGGATAGAGCTCCGCTGTCATCCAGGTTCCCTTCCCAAAGACTCCAGGGCAATCATCCTGGAATTCCTCTCAATGGGTCTAAACTGGATGCCCTCAGATATCTCATTTCTTCTACAAAAGGGTTGTAGGAGCCATGTGATTTAGGGGAAAATCTTTGAAAATCTTTACACTTGTTTAATTTGGGTATAATAGAGATCAATATAAGATATACCTAAAAATGATACCTGGATCTTACGCTGTCCAACTCTGAATTGGCAAAAGAACAGTAACTGTGGTATATTTCTTGGTAAGCAATAAGATCCAGCTCCCTATTCCCAGGTCAGAATTGTTTCAACTCAGGCCAAAGCTCTGAAATTGTCATAAACTTCAGGTTGCCGAGTCTGCTCTGATAATGCAGACAATCTCCAAAAAGCTATCATTAAGTGATGCTGGCACATAGGACTCCTGCACTTTATATGTTCCTTAAAGAATACAGTGGAGGCCGGGCGCGGTGGCTCAAGCCTGTAATCCCAGCACTTTGGGAGGCCGAGGTGGGCGGATCACGAGGTCAGGAGATCGAGACCATCCTGGCTAACACGGTGAAACCCCGTCTCTACTAAAAAATACAAAAAACTAGCCGGGCGAGGTGGCGGGCGCCTGTAGTCCCAGCTACTCGGAGGCTGAGGCAGGAGAATGGCATGAACCCGGGAGGTGGAGCTTGCAGTGAGCTGAGATCCGGCCACTGCACTCCAGTCCGGGAGACAGAGCGAGACTCCGCCTCAAAAAAAAAAAAAAAAAAAGAATACAGTGGAAACACGTTCCTCAGTAGCATATAGATTGTCACAGTTGAAACTGTCCACTTCATATATGAGGTTCATATGTTTTAAAGATTTTATTTTGATGGGTTAAGCTCTATATAAAGATTTCTATCACAAAAGAGTCCAAATTTGTTATACTTGAATATATTTCTTTTGCCTACTCTCGGTAAATGCAAACTCTAAAGGAACTAAAGTGTTGAGACATTTATACAGTCAAGGACAAAGTTAAGTATTATAATTTTAAATTAACAGAGACAATAACCTGTGATTTTGATTATACAGCCATGTGTTGCTTAATGTTTGGTATATGTTCTGAGAACTGTTTCCTTAGGTGGGTTTGCTGTTGTGCAAATGTCATAAAGTGTACTTACACAAACCTAGATGGTATAACGTACTACACACTTAGGCTGTATGGTATAGCCTACAGCTCCCTAGCTACAAATCTGTACAGCATGTTACTGTGCTAAATACCAAACGCAACTGTAACATGATGGTAAATATTTGTGTACCAAAATATATCTAAACATAGATAAGGTACATATTTAAAAGATAAAAAATGATACACTTATATATGGCTTTTACCAAGAATGGAGTTTGCCAGATTGAGAATTGCTCGTATTGAGTCAGTGACTCATTCAATGTCATCATTTATCTCTTGTGATAATTTGTAATAGAACTGGGTGGAGGTGGTAAAGCCTCCAATGCCAGTTCCTAGTCCTCCTAGTATCCCAGCCCCGATAATAAATGGCAGGACTAGTGCCCATTTGTAATGGGGTTTGGGTAGAAGAAAATCCTGTAACTCCTAATCAGTATAGATAGTTATGCAGGGCGCCAAAAAGGAGAAAAAGGATAGACTTTTGGAGGAACCATTTAAGCAGCAGTAAGATGAGGAACCACAAACAAAGAAGACTCCTATTGGTAAGCAAGAGAGTAGTGGAGGTAGGGTAATCTATGTTTTGCACTGGAAGGTGGTTGCATCAATGGTTGTGCTAAACTTTACACAGGTGAGATTTGATGTATGTGTTATTTCTAGATTTGCGACTAAATGGCCCACCAAGCCTGTGGTGTTTGTTGTCAGTTCGGTGGTGTTCCAATGCTTGGGAACAGGAAATGGGACATACAGTTAAAGCATAAGGGGAGACACACTCAGCAGTCAGTTGGATTTGGGCTGAAGGCCTTGTGAATTTTGGTAAGCATGATATTAAATAAATTTAGCAAGTGGGAGTGAGTGCAAAGAGTTTGATGTAGTCTTGAGAGTGCTAATCATTTGTAGGGACTAGGTGTGGTAGGGATTTGAATGGCCCCTGCTTTATCTAATATGTCCCTCCCTAGTAAAGGAGTAGGGCTCTCAGGCATAATAAGAAAAGCATGTGAGAAAAATAAGGTTCTCCAGTCACAACTTAGAGGGTGGGAGAAATACCTAGTGACTGGCTATCCTAGGACCCCTTTTATGGTGACAGACCTGGAGAATAGTTGTCCGGGACAGAAGAGTAAAACTGAGAAGGCAGCACCAGTGTCCAGGAGGAAGTCAGTTTCCTGGCCCTCAGTGGTGACACTTACTGGGGCTGTGTGAGGGTGATGGCATGGGCTGCTGCCTACCGGGGGCACCCTCAGTCCTGTGGTTGGATCATCTGGTTAGTGGCCTCTGGCCTAGAAGACTTTCGCCCTAGGGGGCAGTATGCCTTCCAGTGATCCTCCTGGCGCAAGGGACATGGACGAGGGGGCAGCTTACTTTTTTGGGACAGTCCTTTTTGAAGTGCCCCTGTAAGTTGCACTGATAGCAAGCCCTGTTAGGCAGGTTTCCTGCCCAGCCCTTCTTCCTTTCAGAGCCACCGATGTTCATCTGCCTGAGGGCCATGACTAAGGCAGCGGCCTTTTTCTTGTCTCATCTGTCTCCTTCATCCTGCTCTTCCTGATCCGTTTTATAAAACACGGAAGTTGCCAAATTCAATAGAGTTTCCAAATTTTGCTCGGGGCCCAGGGCAGTCTTTTGAAGTTTTTTTCTAGTGTCTGCAGCTGACCCAGTGATTAATTAGTTGGCCTTCAATAGTGTCAGGTGACAAGGAAGTATGCTTTTTTAATGCCTCCCTTAGCCTCTCTAAAAATGCTTTAGGGTTTCCTTCCTTTCCCTGCATTATAGTGGACATCATTGAGTAATTCATTGGCTTTTTTTCTGGTTTTTCTTAATCTCTGTAGTATACAACTCAGTAAATGCCTGCGACTCAAGTCTCCATGCTATGAATTGAGGCCCCAGAGGGGATCCACACTGGGAACCGCCTGTTGGCCTGTGGGGAATTGTTCCCTTGCTTCTGATATCATTTTATCATCTACCTGGCTTAGGTACCAGAGATCCCCAAACTCCCAGGGCGCAGCTAAGGCAGCCTCTTTTTCACTGGGAGTTAATGTTCGACCTAACAACAACATTATACCTCTCCAAGCTAAATTAAAAGATTGTCCTAATCACTGTAGGATGTCCATGTATCCATCAGGATTATCTGAGAATTTTCCTAGGTCCAGTTGGATCTGTTTTAAGTCTGAGAGGGAAAAGGGGACATGTACTCACACTGGGCCAAAGTCCCCTCCTCCTCCTCCCATGGCTTGGAGGGGGAACAATCGCGGGCCATTGGCGCCTTTTGGTTCCTTGACTATCTTTTTGTCTGGTTCCTTTTGGGCTGTTAGGGCCAAAGGAGAGTCCTTACTAGTGGGAGGGGGAGCCGTGGGGAGACCTGGGTATGGGGGTAGGCTTTGAGGACCCCCGGTAGGATGTAAATTACATTTTTTACATAACTGTGGGTTATCCCTTAGTGAGAAAAAAACCGGTACATATGGCACTTCCCTCCATTTGGCCTCTCCTTTACAAAAGAAATCTAGCTGTAGAATGGTGTTATAGTTTATATTTCCCTTGAGTGGCCACGTCTCTCCTCCAGGAAGAGGATATTGTGGCCAGGCAGTGCTGCAGAAAAATATAAGTTGCTTCTTCTTCAGTGTTTGAGGGTCAAATTGGTCCCAGTCATCCAGAATACACCTTAGGGATGGCTTTGCTTTTGAGGAAATGTCTCCCATCTGAAAGAACATAGGAGTCCTGCACCCCTAGGCATCCCCTAGTGAGCACTAGCCCTAGTGCATCACCTAGGGCTCTAGTGTCCTTTTCTTTCCAGGGCGCCCAATCACCCAAGGAACTCTGCTTATCAGATTTAATTGCACTTACCAACATAGCAGTTTTGCCCACACTCATTTCCCGTCCATTTTAGCCCCCCCGCCAAAAAGGAGGCTGGGGCTGCTGGATTTTAGTGGCTCCTTACCAGCTTCTCTACAATTGCCTTTGCATCTGCGAGTGGGTCTTAGATTCGGGGTGTATTTTGAGTTCAGAGATCAGGCACCAGTTAGCATATTTCTGGGCTTGGAGCTGTCCCAACAAGATAAATTCCTTGAAAATGGCACTGGAGCATAACAGTTTTAGCATAGGTAGCGGCAAATTGGAGGACCAAGTTTGGAATAGTGCTTTCTGTACCCAAATTTTCTGTCCCCATTTGTCCTCATAAGAATATTCATTGACCTTTGGACTTGGATCAGGGGACCTATTATCTGTTATATTTTTTTTGGCCCATATGTCTGACTGCTTTGAGTGGAGAAGTCCTACAGTTCTAATCACTGATCCCAGACGGGAAAGGTGGTAAAGTAGCCTCTACAATCTGGAATAAGTTTAGGGCAACAAAAGGAAAATGTCCTATGCCTTCTATCAGCCTTTGACATGCCTTTTGATGTCCCAGATAGTGCCCAGGGTACAGGTTATGAGGGACAGGTCCTGTATAAGTATATTGATACCCATTTGCATAAGAATAAGCCTGGGGGCACCATAGGCAAGGATCTTTGGATTGCCGCCCCACTCGACTTAGGCTCCTAGCCAAAAGATTCTTAGATTCAGGAGTAGGAAAGATCCTAGAGGATACGGCCTTAAGAAAGTCTTCTCTGAGGATGTTAGGAGCCAGGAGACATGGGTCAGAAAAGGCAGGGAACGCACAAATGGTTGGCTGCGGAGTAGAGGCTTCTTACTGTGCCATGATCTCCACTGGGTCAGTGTCGAGATTTCGGGAAGACAGTTTTCCACCTGTTGCCAGCCCTTGGTTTTTCCCAGGAAAGGCAGAAAAAGTTGGACCTGGCTCAAGGCAAACCAACACTCTTAGCCCAGAGGGCTGGGGGTTGTTAGACAGCCCCTTCCCAGGAAGCCTCACACCCGTGTCACAAGTCCGGTGGCCAGGCTTGCCACTTTTAAATGACTGACAGGTACCTGGTATTTTCCTCCAACTTCTAGCGAGAGAACAGAATAGCAAGTGAAAGGGGTCCAATATTACTCACAGCTTTGGAGAAATCCCAGATGGGCCCCCAGAAATTAGACAAGAAGTCTTCTCCTGATAGAAGGTTTTTCTCGATGGAAGGGTTCATGGCCTCATGGGCTTCAAGGAATGGAGCCGTGGACCACAGCAGCCGGTGATACAGCTCGAGTGGAGAAATGCATGGACCCAAAGAGTGTGCAGTGGCAAAATTTATTAAAGTGAAAGCAAAAGCCAAGCAAAAGCGAAAGTAAAGTGAAAGCGAAAGTAAAGCTTCCACCCAGTGGAAGGGGACCCAGAAGGGTTGCTCTTTCTAGCTTGGGTGTCTTATATCCTTTTATGACCCCTCCCCTTTTCCTTTTTCTGTCCTATAGAATTAACTTATTTTCTATCCACTTGTGGCTTGACGAGCCTGATTGGTTAAAAACATCAGACTGCAGCTAGAGCTTAAACTCCGTATATGATTGGTTGAAGTTTCAATCCCTTAGCTTGCAGCTGTGACTCATTTTGGCTTAGGGGAAAGTCCCCTTAGGGAAGTCCCTATTGATCCAGGAAGTCCAGCCAACTTATCCACTTAGTCCCTCACTAGTAGTTCAGTCTCTCTAGGGAACTCTGACTAATAGAAATTTTGGTACCAGAAGTGGTTCTAGAGGAGCGTAATATTAAGAATGGAGTTCTTTCATTGGTTTTGGGGTTTCTGGAGTTGGCTGCTTAATATAATTAGACCCCAAAATGCTAAGGACTCTGCTTCTAATAGTATGGAGAATACTGATAGTACTTGGCATGAACTGTTTAGAGAATTATGCAAAATAAATGCATTTGACACTCCTGATTCACCGCTCATAAGAGGCAAGGAGTTTAATGACTGTACATAATACCTTTTACTATATGTGGAGAATTAAGGAACATAATGAAGTTGGTTGGTTGCTCCTCAGTTCACCAAAGTAATGAAAGAAAATGATGAACTCAGAAATTCCAACTCCTGGTTTCAGAAGCAGATACTGAGCCTCAAATCTGCTATGATAGCCCTGAGTGAGAGTTTCATCTCCTGTAGAGAAAAATCTGAAATTGTGGAAAAGCAGACACAAGCTTTTATCATGTGAGTGGCTGACCTGCAACAAGAGGTACACGCACAGCCTTGAGAGGTGTTTACTGTTAAAGCGAGGGCATTAATTGGAAAAGAATGGGACCCTGCAACTTGGAATGGGGACATGTGAGAGGACCCTGATGAAGCTGGGTACACTGTGCTTGTAAACTCTGTTGAGTCTTTTTTTTTTTTTTTTTTTTGCCAGAAGAAACAGCTTCTCCATCCCCAGTAGTGTCAACATTCCCTCCCAAACCCATTCTGCCATAAGCCTTTCCACCTTTGTCTCAGGAGATAAACCCTGTGCTGCCTGAGGACACAGTGACAGCCTCCCCTGAGTCAGTTGCCAGGCAAGATAATGTTGATTCTCCTCAGGAGGCATCCCCACACCCCTGTTTGCTTCTAGACCTATAATTAGACTAAAGTCCTCATGGGCCCCTGGAGGTGAGGTTGAGTGTGACTGATGAGGAGGTACACTATAGTCAAAAAGAACTGCTTGAGTTTTCTAATTTCAGTAGACATAAATCTGGAGAACAGGCATGGGAATGAATATTAAGGGTGCAAGATAATGGTGGAAGGAACGGAATTGGATCAGGCTGAATTTATTGATTTGGGCCCACTAAGTAGGGACTCTGCATTTAATGTTGAAACTTGGGGAGTTAAACAAAGGTTCTAATAGTTTATTTGCTTGGTTAGCTGAAATATGAATTAACAGATGGCCTGCTGTGAGCGAGTTGGAAATGCCTGATCTCCCTTGGTTTAATACAGAGGAAGGGTTCTAATGGCTTAGAGAGATTGAGATGATGGACTGGATTAGTCATTTTAGACCTACTCATCCCAGCTGGTAGGGTCCAGAAGATATACCCTTGACTAATGCCTTGTGAAATAGATTTGTGAGGGCATCACTTGCATCTTTGAAGATCTCTGTAATTGCTCTTCTCTGTATGTCAGATCTAACAGTGGGAACTGCAGTCACTCAACTACAAAACTTAAATACCATAGGAATAATTGGATCCCAAGGTGGCAGGGGTCAAATGGCAGCACTCAACCATCAAAGGCCAGGTGGGTGTAGCTATCACAATAGACAGGAGAGGTACAGCAGCTATCAGAATAGTCTGACTCATTTAGAACTTTGGCATTGGCTAATTAATTAAAATGTTCCTAGAACTGAAAATGATAGAAAGCCTACTGCATTCCTATTTAATTTATGTAAGAAGAAAACTTCTAGGTCAAATGGACAAAAGAGTAATTTGAACTATAAAACAGAGAATCACAACCCCTCAATCAATTTCCAGACTTGAGCCAGTTTATAAACCCAGAACTTCTTGAATGAAGGGGAGGCCAGGTCCCCTTGAGGAAGGACCCCACTGCACTACTGACAATTTATGTTTTTAGTCCTTTTCCCATCCTTCCCCAGGAGACCTTTGGCCTTTTACCAGGGTAGCTGTGCATTGGGGAAAGGGAAATGATTAGACATTTTGAGGACTACTGGACACTGGCTCTGAGCTGAAGTTTATTCCAGGGGACCCAAAATGTCATCGTGGTCCTCCAGTTAAAGCAGGGGTTTATAAGAGTCAGGTAATTAATGGCATTTTAGCTCAGATCCAACTTACAGTGGGTCCAGTGGGTCCCCAGATTCATCCTGTGGTCATTTCTCCAGTGCCAGAATGCATAATTGGCATAGACACACTTAGCAGCTGGCAGAAAACCAACACTGGCTCCCTGACTAGAAGGATGAGGGCTATTATGGTGGAAAAGGCCAAATAGAAGCCATTAGAGCTGCCTTTATCTAGGAAAATAGTAAATCAAAAACAATATTACATCCCTGGAGGGACTGTGGAGGTTACTGCCACCACAGGAACTTGAAAGATGCAGGAGTGGTAATTCCCACCACATCACCATCCAACTCTCTCATTTGGTCTATGCAGAAGACAGATGGATCTTGGAAAATGACAGTGGAGTATCATAAACTTAACCAAGTGGTGACTCCAATTGCAGTTGCTGTAGATGTGGTTTCATTGCTTAAGCAAATAAACACATCTCCTGGTATCTGGTATGCAGCCATTGACTTGGCAAATGCCTTATTTTCCATTCCTATCCATAAGGCCCACCAGAAGCAATTTGTCTTCAGCTGGCAAGGCCAGCAATATACCTTTATTGTCCTACCTCAGGGATATATCAACTTTACAGTTTTGTGTCATAATCTTATTCGGAGACAGCTTGATCACTATTTGCTCCCACAAGATATCACACTGGTCCATTACATTGATGACATTACGCTGATTGGATCTAGTAAGCAACAAGTAGCAAACACACTGGACTTAGTGGTGAGACATTTGCGTACCAGAGGATGAGAAATAAATCTGACTAAAATTCAGGGACCTTCTACCTCAGTAAAATCTCTAGGGTGTGGGGCCTGATATTCCTTCTTAGGTGAAGGATAAGTTGCTGCATTCGGCCCCTCCTATAGCCAACAAAGAGGCACAATGCCTCGTGGGCCTATTTGGATGTTGGAGGCAACACATTCCTAATTTGTGTGTGTGTTATTCTGGCCCATTATCAAGTTACTTGAAAGGTTGCCAGTTTTGAGTAGGGTCCAGAACAGGTCTCTGCAATAGGTCCAGGCTGCTGTGCAAGCTGTTCTCCCACTGGGGCCATATGACATAGCAAATTCAATGGTGCTTGAGGTGTCAGTAGCAGATAGGGATGCTATTTGGAGCCTTCAGCTGGCCCTCATAGGTGAGTTACAGCAGAGGCCTCTAGGATTTTTGAGCAAAGCCCTGTCATCTTCTGCAGTTCTCCTTTTGAGAGACAACTCTTGGTCTGTTACTGGGCTTTGGTAGAAACTGAACATTTGACTATGGGTCATCAAGTCACCATGCAACCCAAACTGGGTGTTTTCTGACCTATCTAGCCATAAAGTGGGTCATGCACAGCAGCATTCCATCATTAAATGGAAGGGGTATATGCATGATTGGACTCAAGCTGGTCCTGAAGGCACAAATCAGTGACTTGAGGAAGTGGCTCAAATGCTCATGGTCTCCACTCCTGCCGCCCTGCCTTCTCTCCCCCATCCTGCACTGATGGCCTCACGGGGAGTTCTCTTTGATCAGTTGGCAGAGGAAGAGAAGACTAGGGCCTGGTTCACAGATGGTTCTGCACGATATGCAGGCACCACCCAAAAGTGGACAGCTGCAGCACTACAGCCCCTTTCTAGGGCATCCCTGAAGGATGCAGTGAAGGGAAATCTTCCCAGTGGGCAGAACTTTGATCAGTGTACCTAGTTGTGCACTTTGGATGGAAGGAGAAATGGCCAGATGTGTGATTATATACAGATTCATGGGCTATAGCCAATGGTTTGGATGGATAGTCAGGGACTTGGAAGAAGCATTATTGGAAAATTGGTGACAAAGAAATCTGGGGAAGAGGTATGTAGATGTACCCCTCTGATGGGTTAAAAACTGTGAAGATATTTGTATTCCATGAGAGTATTCACCAATGGGTGACCTCATCAGAGGAGGATTTTAATATTCAAGTTAATAGGATGACCTGTTCTGTGGACACCACTCAGCCTCTTTCTCTAGCCACACTGTCATTGCCTGATGGGCCCATGACCAAAGTGGCTATGGCAGTAGGAATGGAGGTTACACATAGGCTCAGCAACATAGACTTCCACTCACCAAGGCTGACCTGGCTATGGCCACTGCTGAGTGCCCAATTTGTCAGCAGCAGAGACCAACACTGATCCCTCAGTATGGCAGCATTCCTTGTGGTGATCAGCCAGCTACCTGGTGACAGGTTGACTTCATTGGACTTCCTCCATCATGAAAAGAGCAGAGGTTTGTCTTTACTGGAATAGACACTCTCTCTGGATGTGGGTTTGCCTATCCTGCACACAATGCTTCTGCCAAGACTACCATCCATGGATTCACAGAATGCTTTATCCACCATGATAGTATTCCACATAGCATTGCCTCTGACTCAGGCACTCACTTCATGGCTAAAGAAGAGTGGCAGTGGGCTCATGCTCATGAAATTCACTAGTTTTATCATGTTGCCCATCATCCTGAAGCAGCTGGATTGATAAAATGATGGAATGACCTTTTAAAGTCACAATTGCAATGCCAACTAAGTGACCATACTTTGCAGGACTGGGGCAAAATTCTCCAGAAGGCTGTGTATGCTCTGAATTAGTGTCCAATATATGGTACTATTTCTCTCATAGCCAGGATTCATGGGTCCAGGAATCAAGGGGTAGAATTGGAAGAGGAACCACTCATCGTCACCCCTAGTGATCCACTAGCAAAATTTTTGCTTCCTGTTTTTGCGACATTATGTTCTGCTTGCCTTGACATCTTAGTTCCACAGGGAGGAATGCGGCCACCAGGAGAGACGACAACAATTCCATGAAACTGGAAGTTAAGATTGCCACCTGGACACTTTGGGCTTCTCTTACCTTTTAGTCAACAGACTAAGAAGAAGGGAAGTTACAGTGTTAGCTGGGGTGATTGACCCAGACTATCAAGATGAAATCAGTCCACTACTCCACAACGGAGATAAGGAAGAGTATGCATGGAATACAAGAGATTGCTTGGGGTGTCTCTTAGTAGTACCATGCCCTGTGATTAAGGTCAATGGGAAACCACAACAGCCTAATCCCAGCAGGAATACAGATGGCCCAGACCCTTCAGAAATGAAGAGACAAAACAAGATGAGTGTATATTCTGCAATGTTAGAGTTAATAATAATAATATAATATGAGTAATAATGTGTTTAAACATAATAATAATTTGGAAGTCAAAGTGAAATGTCTGTTTCCGGAAAGTTGATAGATTCATCATTATTTCAGCAAATAAATCTTGTGTTTTTAAAAATACTTTCCTTCCATATTTCATTGGTAAGTGTTTTCCCCTTGATGTGATTTATCTTTTCTAAAGTGACTAGATGATTCAAAGCAAAGGAACAATCAAAGTTAACTTTGCTTCAGGCTATTTGCAGTTGATGTCACTTGAGTTTAAACCACAAAGACATTTCAAAAAGAAAACATTTCTATCTCCTAATATGTAACCCAGGAAATATGAAATCATGGCATCCCCAGAGAAGCACCTTTCCCTGATGTCAACTTGGCAACTTGAATCTGGTTTTCTGATGAACAAAGAAAAGTATTTGGATATGACAGTTGAGAAACTGTGTATCCTTAAACATTTTACCTTCAATGCTGCATAAATGAAGCATCTCTGCTCTTCTAAAGGCCATTAAAGGCTTTCAGCTCTCTCTCAATTGTGTTAGCAAGGGAAAAGTAAGATGCTTTGTGACCCTGTATCTGAGACTCATGCCTAGATTCCCTGTTATGTAAAGTAAAAGCCATCCTGAGAGTGCTTTCTGTTCTCAACATTTTATATCTACCTTCTCTGAACAGATAATCACCACATATAATCAGCAAGATCAGCAGGTTCACAGCAAAGAAAGTTAACTAAAAACTGCTGCCAATACTTAGCAGTGAATATGTAAATCAGTTTACATATTTACCAAGTCGCAGTTTCCATTATTATTGGAATGCAACTCTATACAAAAGCACACATGAAAATTGAAAATATCATGCTTTTTTTTTTGAAACATCTAATTTGAAATCTTCAAATAGTCATGTTGGCAATTCTGATCTTTTGTAATTTAAAGTATTCAATCATTCTATCGTTTTCATTACTTTCAATTTTTTAATAACTACTATATGCCTTTGGAAAATGAAGAAAAAGCAAAAAGAAAAAGAAATAAGATTTGACACTCACTTTCAGGGAACTAAAATACTTCTCAGGATAAGAGCAATGCAAATAAAAGTAAAATAAAGCAGATTGAGGAATTCATTTCTGAAAAAGTTAGGTTAGATTTCTTATATTGCCTTTGGTGGAACCTGAGAAATAACTGTAGTTTTTGTTAAGCACACAAAAAATAAGGTGGGCATTCTAGGTAGGGGGAAGAGAATCTACACACTGTAAAGGCACAGAGCTATAGAAATAAGCATATTTTTAAGGTTTAAGTAACAGTATGTTTGGAGCTAAATTACAAGATAAATTACTGGAAATATGAAACAATTTATGGTCCACAACTGCTTCACTAATAACAGTGACTGATAATGCTTGGGTTTACAGGGATCTGTTGTGCATACTGGGGACTTCAAATCTTGGGAAATGAGGTATACCATGGTACAGGACCAGATTTCCAAAGCCTCTTTAGACGAGATCAATGGATCATATTAGATCCATGAACAGGTCATGGGCACAAGGAGAAACAACAACAACAAAACACACTCAGAACAAGAGTTGAAAGAGTTTCTACCTGTAGCTTAGTAAGAGGTAATAGGAAGGCAGGCATTTAGGTCATGTCCAAGAGAGATAAACCCTTACAAGGCTTAGTTCTCATAGATGAGCAGAGGTTTGTAATATAGAGAAAGCCTTACTTCAAAGAGCCTTGAAGATGATGAGATAATCACTAAGGAGTATTCACCATTGTCTTGCTTAAAGAACATCTCTAGGTAAATCATTAGCATGTAGCATGGGCACAATAGATGCCAAAGCAGTTCCTAAAAACACTTGGCACATGAGATTAAAAAGTTAAACTCAAAAGATAGCATTATATGTGCTTATTTTAAAACATTGGTAAATACCTTTAATGAGAACATTTCTTTATAAAAAGCTTATTAATTATGCTAAGTAAAACTGGGATTCAAACTCACATGAAACATTGAAGCACAAGGCCTTGAATCACTGCTCCACTGCTTAGTGCTTTATTTATCAAAATCTTACCATTATTTACCTATCCAAGACACACAAATCTGTTA
Source organism: Trachypithecus francoisi (assembly GCF_009764315.1). Classification (NCBI taxonomy): domain Eukaryota; kingdom Metazoa; phylum Chordata; class Mammalia; order Primates; family Cercopithecidae; genus Trachypithecus; species Trachypithecus francoisi. The sequence continues at coordinate 18,752,444 of NW_022681465.1, forward strand.
AATTTGAGATCTTTGTTATGCAGATATTAATACGCATATAAATTGTCTTACTTTGTAAATGCATTTCAAGTATTACTGAAGTGTGAGAGTTCCCTGGCCCCACTCGCAGGACATGTGGCAGGGTGTGGTTCATCTTGTTCAGCCACCCGACATGCTCAAATGCCTTATGGGATGGGGAGCCCACAGATGGGCAGGTGCAGGAGCTGGGGCAAGGGCCCCTGGGCTCTGGCCGCACAGCAGCATCCAGGGTGGGTGTCTGAGACTTCCAAAGTGCAAGTGGGCACGTATTACAATGTGCTCTTTTAGCCTTGCCATCCACAGACGGCTTAAGTGTTAGACAGTTCAGTGGACCCTCTACCTTTTCACAAGGGCAAAGGGCCAGTGCAACAGCTTTCTGTATCTGGAGCTCTTGTCTGGCATCCAGGAAAAGTCAGGTCACACATGGACTTGAAGGATGAATGTGGGGGTTTTATTGACTGGTGGAGGTGATTCTCAGCAGAATGGATGGGGAGCTGGCAGTGGGATGGAGTGAGAAGATGATTTTACCCTGGAGTTTGACCATCCAGCAGCTGATCTCCACTTTGACTGTCCCCAGCCAAATTCCTCTCAATGTTCAGACATTCCTTCTTTCTGCCATGCCATTCTGCCATTCTTCTGCTCTTCTGTTCATTTACTCCTCTGCTTCTGAAGCCTGGAGTCTGGGGTTTATATGGGTACAAGACAGGGAGGCGTGGCAGGCCAAAAGGCAACTTTAGGTTATGAAAACAGGAATGCCTGTTCCCGTTTAAAACCACGGGTTTTCAGACTTGAGGGTGGGGCCTTTACTGGGAGCTGCCCTCTTCTACCTGGTATTTCCTTGTCTCCTCTCTGTATCATTATCAAAGAAATTGTTATGTTTAAATTTTATCAATTAATATTTTAAGCAAAAAAACATATAATTTAGGTAACTTATTTTCTTAGAGTTGATATCATTTTAAAAAAATGATGCATTAGAATAAGGCTTCAGTGTAACAAAAAATGTCAAACAGGTTCATGGTGTCAAATTTATATGCTAAATGTCCATACATAAGTTTTATGCCTATATCTAAATCAGGATTTATCCCATATAGTCTTTTAATATTTTATTTTGGTTAATTAATTAAAAAAAGGAAGAATGTACACATTTGTCTTCCAATGATCATCATCAAAGTCTTTGTCATAATTACAAAAAAATTGTACAGTCTTTGTCATAATTTCAAGATCATTTATCTTTGTATATAATGATAGTTATTAGGAAAACACAATACTTTTGAATCTAATAGTCTATCTAAGCAGTTTTATTATAACAAACTCTGCTAAGACACTTAATTCATGGGCACATTTTTAATAGAAATGGAAACATTTGCTTAATCTGCAAAATGATCTTACTGATCTCAGTACTATATATAACATGTAATCTTTCCATCTAATTTGTCCTTGCACATTTGCAAATTGCCAGTGGAAAATATTGCTTCCATTGAACTCCAAACTTAACAGAGTGCAAAACTTCCTCCTCCTCCAAATATATATAAAAATATAGTATCCTCAAATAGTTTCTTTAAAATATATTGTTAAAGCTTCTGGTGTGACATTGAAGAAAAGTTCAGAATTTTCCCAGTTACATATTTTCAGTCTTACAGAAGGAATTTTTGGATAGAAACTAAATACAGAAAGTTTATTTTAAAAATAATACCAGGGAACTCGTATCTTTAGACTTCAAAGCACATGTAAATGCTCTGAAAAGCAGCAGCAAAGCTTGCATAGAAGCCACGGGAAGGAATTAGAAAGAACAGGGCACAGATTAATCTACAGAAAGTCTGTAGAATTTGTTTCAGACAAACAAACAAACAAACAACAACAACAACAACAAAAAAAAAAAAAAAAACAAGGAGACAAACCTAACAAAAAACTTCTAGAAGGCATTCTCTGACATAGGCCCTGGGCCAGTAGTAGAAGTTCTCCTCTTGGGTGAGAAATTTAAAGAAAGTGAGAATAAATGAATACTCCAACAAACATGAAATATGAGGGGGAATCAATATGCTATTAGGGCAATGGAGAAAAAGAGGATTTTTTGTATCGTGACAGCAAGCTGGTCAGGAGAGCAACCTTCTCCCCTGCTGCTACCAAAAGGAACATGTTGCACACGGCCGTGTCACAGAAAGTCAAATTTCTATCAACAGTGAATGATGGAAAGAGGACATTTGTAGCACCTATACAAGAATACTTCAAGAAAACAATTGAAAAAGTATAGCCAAATATCAGGGAAACACTAAAAAAAATTATTTTTCATAAATTAAAACACCATCTTTATTGGATTAGGAAAAATGGATATCTATAGAAGAAAACAGCCTTCTATAGAGAAGAGAGAGAAAAACTGAAAGCTGAGTGAAAAGAGCATTAAAAATATATTTTGAAGAAAACCTATCAGAAGACAAAGAAAAATTCCGACATTGAAGATCCACCATTGATGTAAGATACAACAAAGATAAAAGGAAAAAAATCTTTTGTATGTATGTACATATACTTATATTCTTATAAGAAATTTCTACGTGCTGTATAATTATAAGAAGTGTATGTGTCTGTAAAAGTGTATATATGTATATAAAAGTGTATGTATATATGTATGTATTATAAGCACATACACATTTATACACTTATGTGTATACATACACATACATACATATACTTTTAAAGACTTATAAAAATATATATACGTACACACACATATAAACACACACATATACACCCAGATCGATTTCTAAAGAAATAGATAATTTTAAGTATCTAGCAGAAGATTTCATGGAATTTCTACCAAGTTAAAAACACAATATTTAAATAACTTGGATGGGAAAGAAGAAAAATTTCACATTTTGATTTATGAAATAAGCCCAATATTGATGATACAACAATCCAAATAGGATTGAACGTAAAAGGAATCATAGCTATAATACTAACAAAAGTGGTCTATATAAAGTGTTAATAAACAAAACCCAATACTGTATTATTGAATAAATCTATATTGTGTGTTATGCAGAATAATGCCTATAATCCAGTGACTTTTATTTTAGCTATAGAAAATGGTTCAGTGTTATGTAAACTGGTGACCTAATTAATCATTACAATTAAATCAACTAGAGAAAACGTAAGTTGTGATAGATGAAGTTCAGAAATAGACATATGTAAATGCATGTGGGAAATTATATAACTTAGTAGTATTTTGAATGAAAGAAACAGTTGAACTACTCAATAAATGGCATTGAAATGACTGAAGTTATGGGGGAGAGTTGACTCCAGTTTACACAGGTATAAATTTTAAATGGGTTAAAAACTGTTAAAACGACATTATAAAAATACTTCACAACATGTGTATTTTCAATTTTATAAATGCAAAGTAAATTAGGGATGTGTAACTATATTACAAAATCCAGACACCATAATAGAAGGATTTAGAGACATGAAAGTATTACTAAAAACCAAAAGCAAAACAAACAAAAATAAAAAACTGTCCATCAGAAATCAATGGGAAATCAACTGGGAAACTATTTGCAAATCATAGCACAGTAAGTGGGCTAATATCTCCATTTTATAAAATGCTCATAAATATCCATACAAAAATGACTTAAATGAACATGAAATGCTAGATATTTAAGTAGACATTTCCCAGAAAGTGAAATACTAATAGCATTTAAACATATGAAAGATGCTTAGCCTCCCTCAAAATGAAAGCAATGTAGATATCAACTGAAGAGTAAAATGTTTTACATATAGATTGACTATGATACAGAACTTTTATAACATGGTTTCTTGAGGACTCGGGAATACCTACTAAAATAAATGTAAAGTTTTACACACTTTATAAAGAACACTTTGATATTAGCAAACAACATTACAATGTAAAAATTCTGAGGTCTAATAATTTAATTTCTAGAAATTCAGGCATATGTGAAAATTTGAAATACAATTAACCCTTGAACATTGAGAGGGTTGGGGCACTAACCCGGTGCACTTGAAAATTTGAGTGTAATTTTTGACTTCCCAAAGACTTAATCACTAATAGCCTACTACTGACCAGAAGCCTTACCAACAACATAAACAGTGGATTAAAATACATGTTTTATGTTATTTGTATTATACACTCTATTCTTAACCAAAAAAATAAGCTAAAGAAAATATTGTTAATAAGAAAATCATAAGGATGAGAAAATATATTTACTACTCATCAAGTGGATATGGGTCATGATAATGATCTTCTTCTTCCTCGTCTTCATGCTGAGTAGATCTGAGGAGTAAGAGGAGGGGTTGATCTTACTCAAGAGTGGCAGAGGTGGAAGAGGTAGAAGAAGTGGAAGGGAAGGCAGGGAAGGCAGTCACACTTGTAACTTTAATTTTAAAAATTCACATTTAAGTGGGCCTGTTCAGTTCCAACTTGTGTTGTTCAAGGGCCAACTGTATATTAAAGTTATTATGCATTGGCACAGAGCTGTTCATAGTGAAGTGTTGTATAAACTTAACTGTCAGTAGGATTGTCCAAATAAATTAGAGCACACCCATACAATGGGATAATATTTAGCAGAAAAATGAGCAAGTCCTTTCTATAGAAGGCTCATTAGACATTTAATGTGAGTAAAGAATGGTGTTGAGTATATATAGTATATTAGTTTGGTAACATAAGCAAAATATTTGTAAAAACATTTGCTTCCCAATAACATGATTATATTTTGAGTAATAGTTGTACTGAGTGGACTAAGGATGATTTTCACCGAATAATCATATATATTTAAGTTCTGTTTAATGGTTTAGCTCCTCAAGAAGTAAATAAAGTTATATTAAGGGCAACTTATTCCAGCGAGCAGGATCAAAAATATTTTTAACAAAAATATTATAACTTAAATATTATCTACTTATTAAGAGACAAAGTAAATGCCTATAATACTCTACTATACTCTAATGTTTTGTTTGGACCAAAGATGGAAATAATTTTAAAAGCAGTATCTTTAAAAAAATCTTAGTCTAATAAAGTACACTTAATGATGTGCTGCTAAAACTCCATCACTTCAAGTTTTACCTGTAAAGTAATCTAATTAATACTTAAAGTTAGAGGGGGAAGAGAAATAAGTAGCTATTCATCTGAATACATTACAATTGAATTACAGTTGATCTTTAAATAACATGGGGTTCAACTACACCATTCCACTGATACTAGATTTTCCTCATCCTCTGTCATCCCTAAGACAGCAAGGCCAACTATCCTTCTTCCTCAGACTGCTCAGTGTGAAGACAATGTGGATTGAGACTTTTATGATAATCCATTCCTACTTTATGAAAAACACATATGTATTTTCTCTTTCTTATTATTTTAACATTTTCTTTTCTTTAACTTCATTGTTAAAAATACAGTTATATATGTATCATATAAAATATGTGCTAATTGACTGCATATGTTATTGTTAAGACTTTTGGTCAACAGAAGTTAAATTTTGGGGGAATTGAAAGCTTTATGGGGATTTTCAACTGCCCCTGGGATGGTGCTCTTAACTCTAGAGTTCTTCAAGTGTCAACTGTATTCTTGCGTATTCTGTTAGAGCCGTAAGGTGTCCAATTTAGAATAGTAGGAGTTGGTACAAACTTTTCTATTTGGTTCACCATGAGTAATCAGCCAGTAGTTAAATACTGATTATAAAAATGTCCATTGTGTGTGTGTGTTTGTGTGTGTGTGTGTATGCATGTGTGTATGTGTGCACGTGTGTAGGTATTGGATACTTTTTATTACTATTAATAGACATAAAGACTCCTCCTTGTTTTGCTGAGACTGTTAATTTATGAATTTACTATGTACTATGTATATTTCATTATTTCATTGTAAAGTTTGATATAAACATCTCTTTCATGATGCTTGTGAGGTTATTCCGGAAAGAGGCCATGACTTTTTTCATCAGTATGGCTTTATCATTTTACAGAGTGAATGACAACAGTAGTTTGTTGAACAAATGCATTGATATGAGATCTACTTCATAAAAATGCAAATGAATGGATGATGGAAATTAGAAGAAATCATATTGAAAATTATGACTGTGACTCTTCTCGTCCAGCTTATCTACATTTTTTGCTTCAGAATAATTCTTACTTTTCTATTCCTGTCATAGAAATTATAAAGGGTCTAGTCCAAAATGCTTCTCTCATATCTATTATCCAACAACAGGAGGCCTTGAAGCTATGTATTTTTAATTACTTTATAATTACATATATTTCATGATGGAATTCAAATTGAGAAACATGTTTCTCTCGTGGATACAAAAAGTCGTACCATTGCCAAGGTGCAGCCATTTCTGACAATTAAAGTTCAAGAACTGTTTTCATTTTCCAAGATCCTAAGAGGGACAAAACATTAATTCAAGTGTTTTTCTTATTTTTTATTACATTCATGGACTTGTTGAGATGAAAGTTAGAAACAGAGGTAAAAAATAACTTTCATCAGAGATTTAGGAAGAAGACTCAGATATGTAGGAAAACATTAACATAGTGCTTCAGTCAAAGAGAGCACATCACCCTCACACACAGCTTTAGCTTTAGCTTTAATATGGTTTGACTCTGTGTCCCCACCCAAATCTCATCTTGAATTGTAATCTCCATAATCCCCATCTGTTGAGGATAGTACCTGGTGCGAGGTGACTGGATCATGGAGATAGTTTTCCCCATGCTCACTCATGATAGTGAGTGAGTTCTCACGAGATCTGATGGTTTTATAAGTGTTTCACAGTTCCTCCTATGCGCTCTTTCTCTGTCTGTCTCTCATTCTTGCTCTCTTTCCTGCTGCCAGTAAGATATACCTGCTTCCCTTCCACATGATTGTAAGTGTCCTGAGGCCTCCCCATCTATGCTCAAGGAACTGTGAGTCAGTTAAACCTCTTTTCATTATAAATTTCCCATTCTCTGGCAGTTCTTTATAGCCATGTGTAAACAGACTAATACATGATGGATATAAATACAAATAAAAATACCCATTTTCCATACAGCCTCTCCCAATCCTGTGCCTCTGACAACTCTCAGAGACAACTCTGATTCAACTAAGCAAGCTTACACCGACTACACCTATATTACAAAATGCCTCCAATTCTGTCTCACTCTAAATATAAAAATACACCTATCTAAAGTCTACTTTCTATATCAAATATACCTAACCTGAAACTATGTGAAATTATGAAAAAGGCAATGAATTAATTTCAATATCTGTTCTTTTCTCTACATTATTTAAGCACACCATTTAACATTCCAATAAGCTATCGAATTATTTGTCAATTTCAATAATGAAAAGTTTCTAGACTTTTAAAAAACTCAGATGTTATAGTATATCCATCCTTTTTTACTGTTCTTTTAAAATTATTTTTTCAGTAAAAGTCGTTAAAAATGAATTATAATAAACATTTAAACACAATTTTAAAGTATTATGTTCCTGGTCCTGTGCCTTATAATTTATGGAAATTATCTAACTTAATTATTATAAACCCTTCGAAATAGTTATTAGTATTGTTCGGTTTTACAGAAGAGGACATCAGGCTCTGATTAATTACCTTCTATTCTCACTTGAGCCAATTCCATTCCAACACTTCCAAAAAAAAAAAAAAATAACTATTATATTGTTGCCAGTGTTACAGATAAAATCCCCTTTGAAAATCTAATGTAAACTTTTTTGTTTTTTAATAAGGAAAATTGGTTTATTGGAATGTAGGCTGCTGGCTTTTAAATGGGCTTTTTTCTATTTCTTTCTTTTTTTTTTTTTAATAATACTTTAAGTTCTAGGGTACATGTGCATAACGTGCGGGTTTGTTACATGTGTATACTTGTGCCATGTTGGTGTGCTGCACCCATCAACTCGTCAGCACCCCTCAATTCATCATTTATATCAGGTATAACTCCCAATGCAATCCCTCCCCCCTCCCCCCTCCCCATGATAGGCCCCGGTGTGTGATGTTCCCCTTCCCAAGTCCAAGTGATCTCATTGTTCAGTTCCCACCTATGAGTGAGAACATGCGGTGTTTGGTTTTCTGTTCTTGTGATAGTTTGCTAAGAATGGTGGTTTCCAGCTGCATCCATGTTCCTACAAAGGACGCAAACTCATCCTTTTTTTATGGCTGCATAATATTCCATGGTGTATATGTGCCACATTTTCTTAATCCAGTCTGTCACAGATGGACATTTGGGTTGATTCCAAGTCTTTGCTATTGTGAATAGTGCCGCAATAAACATACGTGTGCATGTGTCTTTATAGCAGCATGATTTATAATCCTTTGGGTATGTACCCAGTAGTGGGATGGCTGGGTCATATGGTACCTCTAGTTCTAGATCTTGAGGAATCGTCATACTGTTTTCCATAATGGTTGAACTAGTTTACAATCCCACCAACAGTGTAAAAGTGTTCCTATTTCTCCACATCCTCTCCAGCACCTGTTGTTGCCTGACTTTTTAATGATTGCCATTCTAACTGGTGTGAGATGGTATCTCATTGTGGTTTTGATTTGCATTTCTCTGATGGCGAGTGATGATGAGCATTTTTGCATGTGTCTGTTGGCTGTATGAATGTCTTCTTTTGAGAAATGTCTGTTCATATCCTTTGCCCACTTTTGGATGGGGTTGTTTGTTTTTTTCTTCTAAATTTGTTTGAGTTCTTTGTAGGTTCTGGATATTAGCCCTTTGTCAGATGAGTAGATTGCAAAAATTTTCTCCCATTCTGTAGGTTGCCTGTTCACTCTGATGGTAGTTTCTTTTGCTGTGCAGAAGCTCTTTAGTTTAATCATATCCCATTTGTCAATTTTGGCTTTTGCTGCCGTTGCTTTTGGTGTTTTAGACATGAAGTCCTTGCCCATGCCTATGTCCTGAATGGTACTACCTAGGTTTTCTTCTAGGGTTTTTATGGTATTAGGTCTAACAATTAAGTCTCTAATCCATCTTGAATTAATCTTCGTATAAGGAGTAAGGAAAGGATCCAGTTTCAGCTTTCTACTTATGGCTAGCCAATTTTCCCAGCACCATTTATTAAATAGGGAATCCTTTCCCCATTTCTTGTTTCTCTCAGGTTTGTCAAAGATCAGATGACTATAGATGTGTGGTATTATTTCTGAGGACTCTGTTCTGTTCCATTGGTCTATATCTCTGTTTTGGTACCAGTACCATGCTGTTTTGGTTACTGTAGCCTTGTAGTATAGTTTGAAGTCAGGTAGCGTGACGCCTCCAGCTTTGTCCTTTTGACCTAGGATTGTCTTGGCAATGCGGGCTCTTTTTTGGTTCCATATGAACTTTAAAGCAGTTTTTTCCAATTCTGTGAAGAAAGTCATTGGTAGCTTGATGGGGATGGCATTGAATCTATAAATAACCTTGGGCAGTATGGCCATTTTCACGATATTGATTCTTCCTATCCATGAGCATGGTATGTTCTTCCATTTGTTTGTGTCCTCTTTCATTTCACTGAGCAGTGGTTTGTAGTTCTCCTTGAAGAGGTCCTTTACTTCCCTTGTAAGCTGGATTCCTAGGTATTTTATTCTCTTTGAAGCAATTGTGAATGGAAGTTCATTCCTGATTTGGCTCTCTGTTTGTCTGTTACTGGTGTATAAGAATGCTTGTGATTTTTGCACATTGATTTTGTATCCTAATTTACTTTCGGCCTGATTTTCCTACAGCACTGAATCTTCCTACTACCATTTACCTAGAAAAGGTTCCTTTATTTCAGGGACAACATACCTTCTCTTCTCTCTCCTGTCTTACTTGCAGGTCCTTCTTACTTTATTCGGAAACTAGTCATGCAATCTCCAACCACATAACTTTGAAATGCTCCGCAGCTTAGTTTGAGGTCACTTTGTTTGTTGTTAAGATTCACTCTCCTGGTTCCTAAATCCTGTCTCATGGCTTTCAATATCATTTAGATACTGATAATTAAAAAAAAAAAATGCATCTCCAGTCATGGCCTCTATTTTAAAATCCAGAGTCATGTTTAATTAACAATTCAACATTTTTCCTTGAACATCCAGTACAGTAGACAATCTCAAATTAATATGCCCCAATCTGAACTCAATCTAACCTTTTCATAGTTCTGTCACCCCCTTCAGATTTGCTTTTATTCAAGGGTTCCATATTTTATAAAAACAAACATATAAAATTATTTGCAAAGAGCCTCTATCCTAAAAGGAAGTGAGAATGTATGACTCTTTTGCTCTCTGGTTTCTCATGTCACTCAGAAAACACATATACTATCCTTTGTGCACCAAATAGCCCAATCTTTAAAAGTAAAGGTTTGTATTTCACTTTGTATATATTTTATCAACAATTTCCTTGAAATACCTATTTCTGGTCACTACAAACCACAGATTACTAGAGACTTTTCAGCATAATAAGAAACAAACTAAATATTACAATAAATAATATTCCAAAATAAGGAAAGACTTCTGATGAATCTTACGATTTTCAGGAAATCCACCTGGAATCCCATTCTCACAGTATTGCAACTCCCTCCTTCTTCCTTCAGCTGGTCACTGTGTACCTAGTCTTTTCAGTCTCTCTACCAACAACAGCAAAAAAAGATTTCTTCAGGAATGATTCTAATAGAGGAGTCATAGTTAGATGAACCAAAGCTTCAAATTCTACATTTTCATATATATACATATATATTTAACTTTAACAATAAAATCAAATAGACTTTAATGCTCTTATACTTTATAATTCATTTAGGAAAAGAAGGACCATGTTCGCAGCTACTCCTGCTAAGTTACCAAGGGTTTATTTCAATACTAATCTTCACAATTCATATTCAAATACTAAGAATCTCTAATCCCTTTAAAAATACATGTATATTTCCAATAATTTGATATAAGCTCTCAAAAAGTCATTACATTTTGAGGGTATAATTGAAACAACCTAAACATTAATGCCAAGTAATGACTATAATAGTTCATACATATTAAATAGTTAATACGTATGTGGAAGGCATTGTCACATGTATGTTTATACACACAAACATATACACGTGTGTGTATAAAATCTCAATGAATCCCCACAAGAATTATTAGAACTCGTAATTAGACCCAGTTGTTCTAATTCTGTAACCCATCATCTTAAACCACTATAGAATAAAACTTAAAAGCTATCATTTTCAAAGATAATTTTGAAACTTGCCTTGGGCAAGTAGTAAATAACTGTGGTCCTTGGTTCCCTCATCTGTCACATGGGTAGAACCTACACTATTACATGAAGATTTGAATAGTTAACACATAGAATATTTCAGTATTTATAGATGTAGAATGTAAAAGAGAATTAATAAGTTTTAAGGACAAAAATTGAGAGAAATAAATAGTCTGATTTTCAAGCCTGCTAAACATAAGATGTTTCTTAAATTTAATTTATACAGGCAGGGTAAGTGGGCATACTAAAAATTAAGCACCTTTGATTTGAGATTTTAGAAAGGGTAAATTGTTTTTATTTAGAGAATTGCAATGTATTTTAATTTGTGAGCAGGAGGTCACGGTGTTATTTAGAAACAGTGACAAGAAAGTTTTTTTGGCTATTAAAAATGGAAATGGAAAAAAATAAAGAAAGAAAAGCCAAGAGTAATCATTTAACTCCAACAAACAGTTTTTAGAAAATATTTTATTTGATTATCAGCTGCAATTTGAAAGGTTCTATATCTGATAAACATAACACAAAGAAAAAGCTTGATAATTAACAAAATACTCTATAGTATTTCTTTTTTCATCTTTTTCCAAGTCAGATTCTTGCAAACACTGGGAAATTAGTGCTTATTCAAGATTTAATGACAATGTTAATGCCACTGTCAATCTGGATTCTTTAGCTAGAAAGGCAAATCTGATTTACATTGACCTGAACACCTTAATAACTAATTATAATCTCAGCCTCTTGGCTAAGTTTTTAGACATTTATTCTGTTTAACTCAGCAACAAAATATTATTAGTCACTTTCTTTTGAGAAAGGTGAGTCTAATTTATTGGTACTATTAGGGCATTTTATAATCTGCAACCCAATCAGCCTTAACAAAAGATTTTACACTTAGCATGACTCAAATATTTTACACAATAACTTACTGAAAAATAATGCCTGCCATTGCATTTCTGCTCTAACATACTGCAGTGATTTTGTGTTTGCACATATTTATCCAGGTCTTAGGTTTGCTTGAAAGAATGTAAAACAAAGAATGCATATGGATTATTAAAGAAATCCTCCCAAGTTTGTTCACATATATTAGATCCTAAAATGAAATAGGTTAGTGTATTTTTTTCTGAACTGAAATAGATTAACAGAATATATTAACTGAAATAACTTTGTCCTATTATTTATAATTCTTATTAGACACATGTAATTGAGCCCATGTCTGAGCAGGAAGGCTCTGTAAAGGACATCAATCAAGTATACAATATAATTTTCTTTAATTTTGATCTGAAAGACTTAATAGAAAGACTGAAATTCTCTTAAAAAATTGATTACATTTCTACTGGATTTGGCAAATATGTAGCGTCAGTAATAAATTAAAGTACTTGATCATCATTTATTGTGTTTAGTGTATGATTTATTATATCCCTACTTTTTATACCCCTCAAAGTATTTGCAAAATTAATATAACTTTCTTAAGAATATAGTGACTGTCCTCAAAATCCACTTAATAAATTGGTAGCCTCAAATTTATATTTCATCTACTCTTCCAAAATAATTATCTGTAAATCACAGAATTCAAGGAAAGGGATGGTTTACAAAAGGAAGTATGACTTCTCATGTTAAAGGCTGCTGAGAGCCCCTGTAAAGTTATGACTGGTTGTATACGTGTCACACTCTTAGAAATCATGATTTTCATAAAATGTCACTTCAGCACAATTACTGGGTCAAAATCAACATGGAAAAAATGGGGGTTATAGGTTGACAAATCTGTTGGTTTGTTTATTGAATTTTTAAATTACGTAGCTACTGTAGTTTTCTTTAGTCATATATTCATATTACACTATGTGTCGGGCAGCTATTTTGGTGTGGCATATACAGTGATGATACGGTGGTGAGCGAATGTAGATATAAGCAGCATAGAGTCTCACATGAAAGACTGCCATCAACCTAGAATTTTCCCAGTTTTGAATTGTACTTGTACTGAGAGCTAGATACAGTGCTGAGAGAATTTATAACAGGGCTATCACGTTGCCAGATTCCAGGAAGTTTCCTCTGAAGAAGCGTATATTTTAAAAGAGTTTTTAGGACTTAAATATGGTGGTGCCTGAAGAAAGGTTAAGTGTATCAGTATGTACGAAAAGTGAACTTCTTGGATGAGTCTTAACGTTAGTTTTCATAGCAGCATGGATGCCAGTGCCACTCAGCAAAAAAAAAAAAAAAAAAAAAGAAAATGGTGGAAATTAACCACATTTGTTGGAGACTATGAGTTTAATTTTGTATGTGTGTTGCATGAAATGTTTCAGTATAAACACAAAGGAAATAAAGTCCAGAAATATATGATCTTATGTTCACTAGGTATCTGGCTTCAGGAATTATATTGGAGATTCATCTGTATATAAGTGGCGATTGAATCTTTGGGTGTGGAGAAGTTTTCTGAAAGAGAAAAGCACTTGAGAAGTGAAGTCTTCTACTTCCTAGGACCTAGGGCAGGTATTAGAGAGCTTCAACAGGGAAGAGAAAAAGTATGAAGAGAAAAGAGGTAGATGAAAAATGGATTATGCTTGAAATATAACAGTTAAGGAAAAAAAAAAAAAAAACTTTAAAGGAGAGTTCTCAGTAGTTGTCAGTGTTAAATGTCCATGAGAGATCTAGTAAAAAAACGGATTTTGTTGGTGGTCGTAGTGGTGATGTAAAACATGGTTTTGATGAAGTGCCCTTAGAGAGAGTCATTTCAGCAGAGTGAAGCTAGACTGGAATGTAATGTATAAGAAAATGAATATAGTGGGCTTGAAGAACTCTTCCAAAAAGTTTGGCTGGGCATGGTGGCTCACACCTGTAATCCTAGCACTTTGGGAGGCTGAGGTGGGAGGATCACTTGAGGTCAAGAGTTTCAGATCAGCCTGGTCAACATAGCTAAACCCCCATCTCTCCAAAAATAATAAAAAATAAAAAAAACTTAGCTGGGTGTGGTGGCATGCACCTGTAATTCTAGCTACTTTGGAGACCCAGGTGGTAGGATAGTTTTAGACCAGGAGTTCAAGGCTTCAGTGAGCTATGATCATGCTCCTGTACTCCAGCATGGGTGACAGGGCAAGACTCTGTCTCTAAAAATAATGAATTAAATAAATAAATTTTTTAAAAGAAGTTTAATGATAAATGGGTGCAAAATATATCATGGTAATACATGGAACTATAACCTGGAAAGAGAAATGGATCCCCCGAGGTTGCTTTAGCTTTATTAGATGAAGCTCTTCTTTTACATAATTTGATAGAAATGTATTGAGTTTAATAGAGAAAAAGTTAAATTGACACAAAGGAGAGGTCTATTTGCAATGTAAGTATATGTTTGTGTATCAATGCACAGATAAAATAATTGATTTTAAAGGTACATGAGAAACAGGTGCTTGGTAATAACAAAAGTGAGGATAGTTTTCAAAACCCATTGATTTTAAATTTAGTGTTTTGAATGTGAAACCATTAAAATATTAAATTACTGGCTTTCTCTAAAATACCTGTTGAGAGTGAGTATGTGTTTGATGATGGTGGTGAAAGGAGGAATTCTGATAGTATTTGAGGAAAATAGAGAAAAATTAGTATGATTTTGCAGGCAGTGGGAAAGGGGAGGTCAAAGATACTCTGTGGTATTGCTGATAGTTTTGTAGATCTGTTTGAGAGTGTCATCAATCATTGCCAGCAAATGTCATAGATAAAACAATGCCATAGTGTCAGAGACACAATGAAGGAACTAAAACAACATAAAGAATATAGAAAGTTATGGATTTAATGACACAGGTGAGTTTTCCCCCCAGGGTGGTAGGTATCTAGAACTTAGAGCTTATTTTCTAATACAAGTTTGATATTTTATGATAATACATATCTGTCAAAACTACATTTTAATCAACATAAACATGTAATAGCAATTATTTTTTGAGTTAAGTGATATAATTATATTTCCTTTAAATAATTATTTCCATTTTTTTAGAGTTGATATTTGTCTCATATTTTTATCTTCTTTGATGTATTCAGACCTATAGTTAATCTTTCTGCCCCTCCGGTGCATTTGTACATCTCCAATTAATCTTGTATTCTAAATGGCTAAATATAATTTTTATCTTTTTTCATGAGGCAGCTTTCAGGGAGCCTTACCTTTCCTTAATTGAATCAGGACTCTATTTTCAGCAACTTTTGGTACAGTTGATATTCCTGGATTCTCCATTGCCTCTCTTCCGTTGGATTCATACTTGGGAAATCCTATGTTTTGTTTTCTGCTTATTCCCCTATTTTGCTGAGATATGTTTTCACGGTAAGTTAATCGGGGTACATACAATAATAATTTTTTAGGTCTGTCAGTCTAAAGCTATCCATTGGATTTCTAGTTGATTCAAGAGCTTTGTTGAAGGTGCATCTTCAACAAAGAAGGACTATTCTTTGGTGGGGGGTGTGTGTGAGAGAGAGAGAAAGAGAGAGAGAATCACTTAACCATGTAATTATAGTTCTATTCTAGGATTCTCTGCTTTGTTCCACTAATCTGTCTATCCTTACTCAAGTTTCACTCTGTTTTTATAATGTCTTAAAACATATATTGTAAGCCCTCCATATTTGTACTACTCTTAAAAGATCATTTTGTAATTATGAGTCTATTTCTATATATTTAATACATTTTAGAATCAACCTGTCAATTCATGGAAGAAACAGTTTGCTGAGATTATGACTAGATTAAGTCTTCAGGTCAATTTGGGAAACTACAAGGAAGAAAAGACATTCCCAGGATGAAATTTAATCAAGGAATGCCCAGTATTTTCTGAGTTAGATTTCAGAATTTCCAGTGGCCCCTTTCTCATTTCCATTTCCCCATTTTTGAACAAAAATTTCTATAATAGTTAGGTATGCATTTCCTTCTAGGTTGTATGTAGGATAGAGGCAGTAAATTTGACTTTACAATTTCACAGATCTAGAGATGGACAGAATGTACTCAAGGACCTGTACTCAAGAAATATCAGCAGAGCGTCCTCAGCAAGCCTGACCCCCTAGGCTTCATGCCTTTCCCATTGACAAAATATACCCACCTCCCAAGACATTCAAGAGTCCCATACTATTACAGCATCATCTCAAAGTTGCATGGATTTTTCAGTCTCTTTGAATTATATAAACGGGATTAGACTTTACAATTAGACTTTAACTTCCCATAACAATATTGAATCTAAGGTTGTGACTCTTCGAAAAGGTATGTGAAGTTTATATGGCCATTAGGATGGCTTGATTTTAGCTTGTTTATCCCAAACTCTTTAGCAGTCAATAATATAGTGGCTCTCCACCCCTAATTTGAAAAATGAATATTGAAAGAACTTGTTAATCATACTTCCATTTTTAAAATGATATATTCTGTATGCTTTTGTCATTATATATAAACATAGAAATATTATATATTATATACGATAGCAAAATATGTGTGTACATCATACATATATATGATACTGACTTAGTCTGTGTATATATACACACATATACATATATACACATATATACATATGTATACATATATACACACATATATGTGTATATACATATATACACATATATACATATGTATACATATATACACACATATATGTGTATATACATATATACACTCTACATACATATGATACTGACTTAGTCCACTTGTTTTGCTATAAAGGAATACCTGAGACTAGTTAATTTATAAAGAAAAGAGATTTGTTTGGCTTGCAGTTCTGCAGGCTGTATGAAAAGCATGGCATCAGCATCTGCTTCTGGTGAGGTCCTCAGGCTGCTTCTGTTCATGGGAAAAGGTGAAGGGGAGTAGGTGTGTGCAGAGATCACATGGTGAGAGGAAGACAGCAAGAAAGGGAGAAGATAGCAAAACAGGGAGAAAGAATGCGCCAGGCTCGTTTTAACTATCAGCTCTCATGGGAACTAATAGAGCAAGAACTCACTCACTACCTTGAGATCAGCACCAAGCGTTCATAAGGGATCTGCTCCCATGATCCAACCATTAGGTCCCGATCCCAACGTTGGGGATCAAAACTCAGCATGAGGTTTTGAAAGGTTAAATATCTAAACCATACCAAATACTTCCTCAAGTTTTAGTCATTATTTTTAAAGAAAGATTATGCTTCATCTTCTCTATGACATCATTCACATATATAAATGGAATTTTTATAATAATGTGAATAGGAATTCAGAATGAAAATAGCTTAGATGCCATAAAAACATTTTCTTTTAAATATGCCATGAGACTACAGTGAAGAGCCTCACAATGTTTATTGTTATTCACAGAAAGTCAAATTTTAAGATTTTCTCAGTTTATTTATTTTAAATTTTCACATTCATAATAGTAATTTGTTTTAAATGTTTATTGCCATGAGATAATGATTAAAACTGTAAACTAATGTACAAATGAAAAAATAACAGCTATGTGCTCATAAGACTAGCATATTTATCAAATTAGAGTTGGAGAGCAAACATATAAATGAGTGAAAAATATGTTACTATAGTAGAGTTACTTTGGTTTTTATTTTAAAACAAAATCAAAATGCAAATCAAAATGTACTTTTGAAATAGACTTTTTTTTCAATATTAGATCTACATGGAGAATATTAACTTTGCCCAAAATGGAACAATATTAGGTTTTAAAAATAATTTTCCTGAAGAAACTGAAAATAATACATTTATTTGGCTATTAATTTGCCTAAGGATAAATTATTGGTTTTGCTTTTATTATTAAAAAAGTTCATCTATTCTGCATTTCTATTTAGTTTCAAAAACAATTCCAAAATGAAGTCTAAGTTTTTCTGCCTCATGCTCATTAAAAGCAGTGAAACCTCTGACTGTTTTATGAAAAAATTATTTAAGAGTTAGGAAGCTGCAAGCCAGTTAAAATGCTTTGCTTAAATGTTTTGAAGACTCTCAGTTAAGATAGTTGTAACGTTACATGAAGCTCTGTTTAGAACTTATTGGTTGTTTAGAAGGAAGAAGTAGGGAAATATCAATGCAAAGGAAATAGCTGTAATGGAAAAAAAGGAACCTTTCTCCCTAAGGCTTAGAGACTCTTACACCATTTCCCAAGCCTTCTTAAAACAGATTTCCTCCAAAACGAAAGGAAAATCTCTCTTGTAATGCTACACAGAAGATAAAAAACAATTTATAAAATCCATACCCAAAAGTGAACTTAAAACACTAAATTCTCTACATAAACACACAATGTCATCCATGGTCTTAATTTGATTCACGTATTGTTGTTTATATTGTATTTGCTCTATATTTATAGCCTATTGCTCAGTCGCACCGAAACACATTGTGTTGTGACTATATTCTTTAGTATTTTTTTTACTATGTCTTTGAATATAAAGAGCTAGCTACCATACTTCCACTTTCTCCTAAATTTCTAAAATTTTAACAGAGTTGCATGGATACAAAGAAAGTCAATGAATGGGCATAAAATGCCTGATTAATTTCTTAAAACTGTATAAAAACTGTTACATATCTTCATATAAGTGTTCTCAAGAAAGTTTTCTTAAGCTTCTTTAAATTGTTAAAGAGGTCCTAAAACACAAAATCGTTACCACTAACTTACATTTGTTTATTAAGTTTCAAATCTGTAGAATGTATGTTAAGCACATTTTGGTTTAATAAAAATATTTATTTATTAGCACATTATTCTCAGAGCTAGCATATCACATGATACATGGAAGTGCTTAGTATGTATTCATTGAATGTTTAAATAAACAAACAAACAAACCCAACAGTTTTGGATGCTGAAGCCTAAATAAGTTAACTCAATTGCTCAAGCTCACTGAAGCCATCATGTACAAGTTAAAACATGCATTTCTGGTCTATCTGATATAATCACCAAATGGGAACATTTAATGCTCCAAAATACTAAAAAACACTTGAGACTTCAACATGTCTCTTGTGTTGCTTTCACAAAGAAATATTCTCTGGCCTCTACCTTTTCCCCCACCTGAGTTAGCTTATCCCTTTACCTTTGCAAACCTCCATCACAACATAATCTATTGCAACTTGCAATAGTTTTTGCTAATCCGCATGGTATAAATACTTCTACCAAGGCTGATTTTCAGCTATTGGTGTGATGTCATGGGACACAGAGTTCAGAAGAAAAGAACATGGTGGGTTCAATCCAGTTGATAGTAGCTGGCTCTAGCACATAAGTTCAGTCTTCCTGATTTCCACCAATGGACTGGTATGACTTGATTCTCTAATAGGCTAGTATTTTATTTAGTTCAAAACAGATATTTATAAATTGGGTGAGAGTATAAACTAGGTAAATTTTAAGGCATATTTCTCATACTTAAAAAAAGAAATAATAGAAGGCATGTCAGGACATTTAGCTTTTTTTTTTTTTTTTTTTTTGAGACGGAGTCTCGCTCTGTTGCCCAGGCTGGAGTGCAGTGGCCGGATCTCAGCTCACTGCAAGCTCCGCCTCCCGGGTTTACGCCATTATCCTGCCTCAGCCTCCCGAGTAGCTGGGATTACAGGTGCCCGCCACCTCGCCCGGCTAGTTGTTTGTATTTTTTTTTTTTTTTAGTAGAAACGGGGTTTCACTGTGTTCGCCAGGATGGTCTCGATCTCCTGACCTCGTGATCCGCCCGTCTCGGCCTCCCAAAGTGCTGGGATTACAGGCTTGTGCCCGGCCAGGACATTTAGCTTTAAATATCAATTTTGTATGTATGTAGTAGGCTTAATTCAAAAGATGTCACAAGATTCTTGACTAGGGCGTATTCTTTGAAGCACTACTCTAGGCACTACTGTAAAGGGACATTGAAGATGAAAAGATAAATTAACATTTAAATTAGATAACATTAAAATAGGCAGACTATGCTGGCTTATTCAGGTGAGCTCAAAGGAATCACAGGCACTGGTAAAAGCAGAAAAGGAAAACAGAAGAGTCAACCAGAAATATAAAAAGCATATGAAAGAATTAAGGAGCAATCAATAGTCTTAAATATGCGCTACCCAGAGGATACAAACAATCTTTAAAAGAATAATCCTCTTCAGTATCAGCAAGGAAATATAGACCCCAGTGCTAAAACTGCATGAAAATGAATTTGGCCAACCCCCTGAATGAAACTGGAAGTAGATTCTCCCTAGAGTCCCCAGATAAGTGCTTCAAATGACTGACACCAAACTCTGACACACAAAATTGTAGGACAATAAGTAAGTGTTGTTTTAAGTTGCTATATTTGTGGTAAGTTCATTGCAGCAGTTATAGAAGAGCAATTGAGTGGGTGTGGAGAGACAAAGCTTACTGTAATGCCTTTGAAAGTTGTATAGAGAAGTGACAGAGTGAAAAATACATACCTGGATTTCACTAGGGCTGGCAATCCGAGCCTTCAGCAGCAGGTGGAGCAACTGCATGTAAAGCCAAATTTCCTTTTCTTTTATGAGGTAGCAATCATGAGTCATCTATGGATAAGGCTGAAGACGAATGTTCTGAGTCCTATAAAAGCAAATTCTTTGCTTTTACCAAGCTAATATGTTGCACCTCTCCCCACTCAATTTTTTCCTCTGAAAAATTATTAAACTAATTTCAGTCTTCATTTGCAAATTAAAGTTACTTATCTACCTTGGTTGTTTAAAGAATGACTGTTAAGATTTGTATTCAGTCCACTGGTCATACACTGAAACTAAATAAGGTAAAACATATAATGGCATGCATAATGAGTGAAACACAAGATAATCACCTTAATGTGAGATGGGGAGGATTGTTTATTTTCTAATCTGATATTTTTAAATATTATGCTTAATTAGATTTTAAATTGCTAGTGTGGATCTTATGTATTCATGCAGATAGATATAAATAAGAACAGCAATAGAAAGACACACACATATTTTGGGTTTTTAAAAGACAAAACAAGAATCTTATATCCCTTAAAATATATCACCTACCATATACGTGGTAATTATGGTGAGTAAAACTTTATGTTTCAATTAGGATTGCTAAAATTAAAATATAACTAGGAAATATTTATAATAAAATATGAACCAATCTTTTTTTAAAAAAGTAACTTTATAGAAGGGATTAGAGTCAAACGAGCATAAAACCGGAATACCAGATATTCCTATTAAGTAATATTCTTGGAATATTTATTCATAAATATACATTGACTGATAGATTAACAAGTTGTTACTAGGATTTCTGCACTGAAATTCTAGGATGCTGGCTACTGAAGTGATAGCTTTATTTCCTATTCTCAATAATATTACTATTTAATTAGAGAAGGCTGACTAATGCACATGAGATAATTAGCAAGTAATGAAAAGCAGTATGAATTCATGTGATAAATGTGGAACCAACTTTATTCAAGAGCACTACTTTATCCAAAACTAATCATATAAACACTCTTTGAAGAAAAACAAAAAACAAAAACAAAAAACAAAAAACAAAAACAAAACCGAAAAACAGCAAATGACCAAAGGAGAGAAGATCTATGTAACTATTATAATTTTAGGCATAAATAAGTTCTTATCATAGCTTCTTCACTTTGTTTTTAAGTTTCTGAGCCCCTTCTGTTAGAACTAGTATTACAGTAATTACTATTTTTATTCTCTGTACTGTCTTGTTCTGAATGTTCATATGGATTTTTGGGCTTCTGTTTATATAACATTTTATTCTCTCTGAGAAAAAAATAGGTTTCATTACTAAAAAGAAATTTTATGCAATGATTAGGTTTTCAAAAATACTGTTCAGAGTTGTCCTTGTATTTTCAACAAATTAATCAGTTTCTACTCAAAGAGAGAAGTCACATACAATCAGATCAAGTATAATTGTTATGTGACTCTGGAAAGAAAGTCACACATCTTTTACATTGCAGGATATGTAAAACAGGCTCTGATGCTTACCATAATGAATAAAAGACATAGGCAATAATTTGTTTTTAATTTTTGTTCCATAACAGGACGAACAGCTGATAGAAAACATAACATTTCTTTTGGTTTATCAGGGACAAAATAACTATAACAATATATAATAGCCTTAATTAAAAAAAAAATCTAATAACAGCCATCCTTACTTTATGGTTTTTCTTCTTACCCATCTTCATTCTTTTGATTTACTCCAGAACGAAATCTATCAAGTGCAAGAGGCACTCATATCCCTCTTTTGGTCTGATTACATTTTAATTATTCCTTGATTCCCTGTTTGCTACAAAATCTGTGAATTATAATTTGGCTTCTCATTTAGTTTTCTCTCAGGGAGAAAATATGCTGACCAGAAGAAGTCTCTATTTAGTGCTGTTGGCAGTTGTATTTAATATCAACGCTCCCCCAATTAACTTTCTGGCACAGAAGTTGTTCTATATTAAATTGGGTTTATACAAGATACTATTAAGTTTATTCAATCTTGAGAATTAAAATAATCATATTTTTGGTTTTATTAATGTAAGAAACAAACATTTGAATATAATATACTTAAGGGTTTTATTCCAGTCCTGCCAAATAAACAGATGACCCTCTTCTGATGGCACTCCTTTTTCGTGAATTTACGTTTTAAACAAAATACAAACTTTTAAAAAAATTTTCCAAACCTGCACCTTCCTAGTCTCTGCTTCAGGAATATTATCATTTTGCTTAAATACTTAAGTAGTTACAATGGTTAACTTGATTTCTCTTTTCTATTTAAAACTATATTCAATGTATTAGCTATGTCCATTATGACATAATTTAGCATTAATTTGTCCATTTCTGTTTGTTTATTCTGCCATCATGCTAATTCATGCCAAAAGCATCTTTCCATTAGAGACTATATCAACATCCTAAGAGGTGTTAAATTTCCATTTTTGTACATATTTTCATTTTCTATACAATTCTGAAAATGTTTCCTTAAAAATTATAGGCGTGAGCGGTGTCGCACGTCTACAATTCTTGCACTTGGGAGACCAAAGCAGGGACATTGCTTAAGGCCAGGAATTTAATACAAGACTGGACAAGACCCAGTCTTTACAAAATTAAAAACAAAATAGCTGGGTATGGTGGCTCACGCCTGTAGTCCTATCTGTTAGAGAGGCTGAGGAGGGAGGATCACTTGAACCCAGGAGTTTGAGGCAGCAGTGACATAGAATCTTGCCACTGCACTCCAACCTGTGCTACAAAGTAAAACACTGTCTCTAAAAGATAAAATAAAAATGTAAAACTTAAAATGATACACTTCTGATTATCCAATGGTATCTCATTAGAAATTGAATAAAACCCATTATGCTCAGCATGCCTGTTTCAGTCTGTTTTGGCTACTATGATAAAACATTATAGACTGAGTGGTATGGAAGCAACAGAAATGCATTTCTCACAGTTTTGGAGACTGGAAAGTCCAAGATTAAGGCACCAGCAGATTCTCTGTGGGGTGCAGGCCTACTTTCTAGTGTGTACATAATGCCTCCTTATGTGTCTTTACATAGGGAAAGGAGTGATGGATTATTCTAGGGTGTCTTTCATAAGCCCACTAATGATAAGGATTCCCTTCTAATCATCTTCCAAAATTTCCATCTCCTGATACCATAACCTTAGGTATTAGAATTTTAATGCATGAATTTTAAGGGGACACAAAGATTCAAATCATAGCAATACTCTAAAAAATACTTCTTTAACTTTGCAAATATATCTCCTTGCTTAATTTGCATTAGTTTTACTAGATATTTTATCCTTCAAATTGCCAAATATTTTTATACAAGTTTTTGTAATATTCCCCCTATCTAGCAGAAATTTCCCTTATAATTTTTATTTTTTTTTAGTTCAGAAGAATGAAATATAATATATGTTCTGATTGCTTACAATCTAGTAGACATCTGCAACACTACAGAATTCAATGATATAATGGCAAAGATAATGCTAAAGGTGTGAGAAGTTGGCTTAGCTAGAGGTGTGAGAGTCTTGCTTAGCTTACATCTTTGTCCCAAAATTTTCTGATTTCCTTAAGTAGAAGATCTCTGTTTCTAATTTTATTACTACCTACCACATTCCCACCTAGGCCTTTAACCCATTGCATGTGGCTACTCAGAAGTGTATTTGAGAAAGAGCCATGAGAGGCTGTGAGAAGTGTGAGAAGTTGGCTATCAAAATGCAGTGTAGCATATCTAATACAGGCGGGGGTAGAGATCTTCAGTAATTACAAATATGCAAATATAAATAGTATATCAACTACTTCAAATTCTTTTAATTTAATAGTTTGTTAAACTTGCTGCTAAGGATTATATTCCTTTCTCCAACACACTTATTTTCTGGACAGGATCTTACTCTGGTTGCTCAGACTGAAATGCCATGGCATGACCACAGCTCACTGCAGCCTCGACTTCCCAGGCTCAGATGTTCCTCCCACCCTAACTTCCCAAGCAGCTGAGTCTACAGGCACGTGCCACCACACCTGGCTAATTTTTGCATTTTTAGTGGAGACAGGATTTCACAATTTTGCCCAGGCTTGTTTTGAACCCTTGGACTCAAGCAATGCACCCACCTTGGCCTCCCAAAGTGCTGATATTACAGGCAGGAGCCACTTGCCCTGGCCCTTTCTCAAATACGCTTCTGAGTAGCCACATGCAATGAGTTAAAGGCCTAGGTGGGAATGTGGTAGGTAATAATAAAATTAGGAACAGAGATATTCTACTTAAGGAAATCAGAAAAATTTGGTACAAAGATACAAGCTAAGCAAGACTCTCGAGGAAATTTTGAACTTAATATGATATTGATATGAGAATTGATGTTATTGTAAGACAGCCCAGTCCAGAAGTAGTTAGTTGACTATATTGGAAACATTGAGATATTTGAAAATGACATCAATAGCTTGCTAGCATTCTTGGTTTCTCAAAATTAAATAGCAAGTGTTTTGCTTCTGTCCAACTAGAATGCTCGGAGACATAAACAGCTCTGTATTAGTTACATACACAATGATAAAGAAGAAAATCTGTCTACCATAAAGGAAGTCACATTCTCATTCTAGCAATAGAAACATGCTTGTCAAAATCAGAATAAGAGATGATTAAAAAAAAAAAAAAGGTTGCCCAGGTCACAGCCCATAGAATCACAAAATATATTTTAGAGGTCTTTAAATGACTTAAAATATTCCCAAATGGAAAATAATTGGAACAAGTAAGTAGGAGAATGCATATGAAACTACCTGACAGAAATTACTGTTAAGCTCATTACCTATAACGTAAGCCACGAGAGTAGAAAAGGCTTCACACAATGAGAAGAGGAGATGATAAATAGAACCTCTGACTACTCCCAATTTACATACTAATTAAAAACGAGTCACCTGTCAAGAAAATACCAACATGATGTCAACAAAAGGTTTCAAGAGATTAGCAGGGTAATAGACTGGGAGTAAAGGCAGAAGTTATTACAAAAATGGAGATGTTGGCCAATTATTTAGGCATAATATCAAATATATTTTAAATAAAAATTCTAAACTGATCATTGTTTTTGGATATGAAAAGTCCTTGGTGACACTAGCAAAAGACATTTCAAATAAGTGCAATAACACTTTACTAATATACCTGATAATTCAGTGGTTGGCAACAAGATTATTGAAGTTGGCATCAGAATATTACTTTTAAGATGAATTAACAATTACATGTCTCAGTAAAACAGTGATCTTTTTAGTGATTCTCAATTTACTTTCTATGACCTCTGGCATTTAAATTTGATATAATAAATTCCAAAGATTTGTGTCTTTCTAGGCTCCATTTGTTTTTTCCTTTCATTTTACCCTTCTCATATTCCATTTTTTATGTCTCTGCCTTCACCTGTAAAATAGATGAAAAATGTGTACAAAAAAAGTCATCTTTAATTAAAGTAATGAGTATATCATGTCTAAAATTGTTGTTTGCTTCTCCTTGAAAATTTCTACTTTTTCTCCTAAAAGAGTGAATGATCTATTTTAAAACTAAAATAATTAAAATGCAACTAAAAAAAATAAGAGGAGACAAAACAAAACAGAAGATTTGCTATAAAAGTGTCTGAAAACTTTAAAAACTTTCTACCAAATATTGTTTTTCTGACAGTAATCCTGATGGGTGGGGTTATAATTAAATAGAATGCCTAAACTCAGTGGTGATGGGGAGAGAAAGGAGTGGCCGAGGACTCGTGGTGCCAGGGTAAAGCTTGCAGTATTCAGTGTTTAGAGCAAACATGTTGAAGACAATGACCCCTTCAGGAGGACTGAGGAGTCTATTTTAGTAGAAAGACAAGGATTTAAAAGATTACTCTATTATAGCCATTTATTCTTCTTATTTTAAGTAAGAATTCTCCCTTAGCTATTGGACTTTGAAAAAGGTTGGATACTAAATAATTACAAAAAGCTCATCAATAACTATGCATTTCCTGATATACTTAAGAATAAATTTGGACATTCGAAGTAGTTTTCTATCATCAAGAAGTGTAGCATAGACAATAGGGGAGAATTCTGTCCATTGTCTTAATTAATTTTTATGCACTGTTTGAGAACATTATATGCATTATTTCAATAGATTTTATCATATTTTATTAGATAGGTGTCAGCATTTTTCTGTTTCAAAAATCAGATATTTGAGGCACAGAGGTTAAATATCTCAGTCAAAGATATTTTCTGTTGAGGAAAGGAGCCTGCATTTGTACCCATTCTATACTTCTAACCCTGTTTAAGATTACAAATGCAAAGAGTGGAAAATAGGTAAAAAGATCGATTTACTTTATGCCTATTTTGCTAAAATAAAGTAATAAATATGTATGATGCACATTGTATAAGATAAAAAGCTTTTGTGAAGTAAATTAGAATATTGAATAGATTTATAAAATAAATCACTTTTCCATGTGTGTGTGGGGTGGTATAAAATAAATTTATATTTTGCATTGGAGTATATAAAAATTTAAGATTTATGGTAGCTTACAAAACACATATAACATAGCAAGAAAAATGAGTTTCAATGTGGAAAAATAAATACGAATTGAAGTAAACAAAGAGAAATACATGAAGAAAAAATTGTAGGTTAAGTAGCAAATAGTATCACTTGTAGCTTTGAAGTGCAGACCAGCTACAGAAATAATCAACTATCAAATAAACTCTAAGCTATCTTGGTGTGTTTTCTGTTGCTTTCAAAGAATTTCAAAGACTGGGTAATTTATAGTGAAATTAAATTTATTTCTTACAGTTCTGGAAGCTGGGAAGTCTAAGTACATGGTGCTGGCATCTCAGTATCTGCTCAAACACACACAGAGGACATCATATGGCAAGAAAGAGAAAGTATAAGAAAGTGAGGCAAGAAAGCAGGCCAACCCACTTTATAACAACCCATTCTCTGGAGGTGTAACCAAGTCTGGCAAGAACTGCATTAATGGCCGGGCGCGGTGGCTCAAGCCTGTAATCCCAGCACTTTGGGAGGCTGAGACGGGCGGATCACGAGGTCCGGAGATCGAGACCATCCTGGCTAACATGGTGAAACCCCGTCTCTACTAAAAAAAAAACTACAAAAAACTAGCCGGGCGAGGTGGCGGCGCCTGTAGTCCCAGCTACCCGGGAGGCTGAGGCAGGAGAATGGCGTGAACCCGGGAGGCGGAGCTTGCAGTGAGCTGAGATCCGGCCACAGCACTCCAGCCTGGGTGACAGAGCGAGACTCCATCTCAAAAAAAAAAAGAACTGCATTAAGCTCTTCATGAGGGCAGAGGCCCCAGGACATTAACACCTCCCACTGTTGGGGGCACTTTGTACCTCCCAACACTGTTAAATTGAGGAATTAAATTTTCAATGCACAAACTTTTGAGGGACACACTCAAACCATAGCAAAGGCATAGACAATTGTTTTCTTTAGTATCTCAACTTATATACAATATGGGAATGCATATAAATAAAGTAGGCATAAAACTAATCTCCAAAGATATTGTGGAGTTATCTTGATTATTACAATTGCATGGATGTGAGATGAAATTATAAAGACCTATAGATTATATGGCTGAAATTCTTTCTTGGGTTTTATTTTGCTTTTTAAAATTTTTAAAAATGATTCATTGTTTTGAGATAATTTTTCATTTCTCCTTCTGATCTGTTCTGTTTCTAGTTTGTGTCAAGTTGGCATGGTAAAATGGCAATTTATATATGGGACTCACCTTCTCAATTGAAATCTGTTAAATTCAAAATGGGAATGGAAAGCTAAAACACAGTGTGTAGAATCTGGAACAGCTACACTTGAATCAGAAAATGACATTACATATAGCTAAAACAGAAATAATTAGAGGAGAGGAAATCCTACGATGAAATGTATGTGTCATTAATATTGGGTACCCCAGTTTCACAAGATAATAAATATTAAGTCATTATAAACTTTTACAACACTCTGCCCACACTTTTTATTTAAAAATATATAAAAGCTTTTTTATTTAAAAAATTTTAATTTAAATGGTCTTGATTTTCTTAAAAACAAATCAGAGTTATGAAAAAGACAAAAGTTATCTTTAAATTCGACACACTAGCCATAAATTGCAGGTTTGGAGAAAGGAATTCTTTACTATATTAATTACTGTATTAAGCCTTTCTCTTAACAATCATGATATGTTTCTCAACTAAGTCTTTTTTTGTGTATTATATTAATAAAGTACAGTACTAACCCATAATAATGTGTTATACTTTACTAGATGTATTACTAGGTATTTGATTTTTTTTGCTAGTATTCTTCTTCTTTTTTTTTTTTTTTTTTTTTTTTTTTTGAGATGGCGTCTTGCTCTGTCACCTAGGCTGCAATGCAGTGGCATGATCTCCGCTCACTGCAACATCTGTCTCCTGGGTTCACATGATTCTCCTGCTGCAGCTTCCTAAGTAACTGGGATTATGGGCACCCGCCACCTCACTGGTTAATTTTTGTATTTTTATTAGATATGGGGTTTCACCATGTTGGCCAGGCTGTCGTTGAACTCCTGACTTCAACTGATCCATCTGCCTCGATCTCCCAAAGTGCTGGGATTACAGGCATGAGTCACCGTGTCTGGTCAAGTATTCTCTTGTCTTCTCTTTAATTACATTTCTATTTGATAACTATTATGAGTTGAATACTAGAAGTGTAGCTTCTTTTTTATAATCATTTTAGATTTAGCTAACTTTCTAAACTCATTATTTCTAATATTTTGTGTTTAAAATATTTTGTATTTTATAATTATCTAATCACATAACCTGCAAATAAATTATGTTTTTAAATTTCTAATCCAAATGTTTTTATGCATTATTTTTTGTTTTATTATTTTATTTATACTTACTATATTTTAAAATTTTAATTAAAGTTACAATATAATTACTCCTTTGTCTTAAGATTCATTTTCAATAGTCTTCTAAATCTCTTTCAGTGCACTTCATACAAATTTTTTATAGTTTCTTTAAGGTCCTAATTTTTTTTATCTTCAATGATACATAATTTTTCTTTTTGGTATATTGCTTTTTAAATGTGGTTGCATTTTCAAATTTTTTTTCATCAAATGAGTAAAGTGTTCAAGAAATTTTGGATTTTCACTTCATATCAAATCTCACTCTCTTATTTGCTGTATTGATTTACTTTTGGTCTCTAAATTGCCAAAACTTTTAGTAAGACTCTCTAAAAATGTTTGCTTATGAAGTTTTTTTTTTTTTTTTTTTTTCCTTTTCAATACAAACTCTCAAACTGGCTATATTTTTTGTCTAACACTCATCCTGAATATTATCTTTAGAGCCATATTGAATTTAAATGCTCAGATTTATGAGTTCACAATTAGGGGAGAGAGGATGATTACTAGCTTCTTTTTTAGAAGACAGATTCAGTGGGAAATAGAACAGACAGGCTTTATATTCAGTGTTCTGTAGTTCATCCAAAACCATTAAAGTATTTTATTTCGGTTTTCATGGTTTCATACTTCCTCAAAAATTTGACAATTTTATATATTAATTTTTAATTCAAATAGTGTTTTAATTCAGTGATACATATAATTGCTTCTGAACTGGGTGGACATTTAGAAGTCAAGTATAGCAATGTGAGGTAGAATTCTATTCAGATAGTGCCCCTGAGGTTTATTCTATGCTTACGATGAGAATGGAAAGATATTAATGTGCCCTTCTGTCACTCTCTGTTATGTAAAATTCTCAGGAGCAGCAATGTGATCTTACAGTGTTTAACGTTTTCATCACCTTGAAACAAGTTTACAGTAGCAGCTAGCCAGCATTTAGGGGAGAGATCCTTCACGTTATAGAGTCTAAGGTAACAAAAACTACTAACTTAATAACTGCTTGACCTCAGAAGTCCATGAGTCACTTGTTTCCCACCATAGAAATAAAAAAAGTGAAGACCTTGCATTTGGACTTGGATTGTTCTTAAAATAATGCATAGTTTTCCATGATAGTGGGTACCTGCCAGGTCTGTCCCATAGACCCTGGCCGAGCGACGGATGAAAGGAATACTCAGACACAGGTATGCTGTGTAGGAGCAGCTAGGGGACTGCCCGGCACTAATGACTGAAGAGTGAGCAGTCTCGAGCAGCTGGAGCTGCTTGCTTTTATTCAGTACAGACATAATGCCAAAAAGTCTGGAGCCAACACAATCTGTGGGTAATTAACATTATTGTTCCCCTTTACAGGGAGCAGTCATGCATGCAGATGATCAAAGGTCAGTTTCCAGACAACATAAGTTCCAGACAACAATCCTATTTAAGATAAATTCCCCTACACCCCCTTGTACCTATTCCTCACCCTCTGCATCAGGGTAAAAGAACAGCTGTCTTCAGCTTATTCTCCCCCAAAACTATGCAGAGCCTTCCAATCTTTTAGAAGACCTGCTCCTTTCCCTATAGTTTCTCCAACTACTCTGACCAGTCTCCTACATCTCTCCCTTCTCTTTTTTTTTGCATTAAGTTTTGTTGACTGAGAGTATAGATATGTGCAGCGACAGGTTTGACAGACGCAGTGGTTACAACTCATGTTCTGGCTTTGCATCCTACAATTAGTAAATAACATAAGACAAACATGAGTATAATTATTATTATTCTTTCCCAATCAAGGAATGATATGTAGTGTTACTTGGTACTTCAGTCCAATGTGTGTTGTTACTAAAGAACCCCACTGGGGTTATGTCAACCCCTCCCAGCCAAGCAGTTACATTATTAGAGGCTAGGAACAGGGTGTCTGCCTAGGTAACAGGGCGGAAAAAATTTGGTTCCAGAAGATGGGCCCAGCAAAGAGTAGCAGGTGCAAGTTGCAGGCAGAGTGAGAAAACAAAACAGGTTAATACTCTATGAGAGTTGCAATGTACAGCAGAAAGCATAGCAAGGAACAAATTATCTGGAGTGAGTGGTGTCTGTGTCTGGAGCAGGATTCACTCAGCCTCCTGATTTGTCTTCTTCAGCATCCCCCAGGTAATGTTCGGTTCCAGTGTTTTGTGAGGAACCTGCATCGTCCAGGGCTGTGGATCCTTCAGGATCGTTTCCTTCATTTCTGGTATAGGATTGGGTCCCAGCCATGCCATAGTATGGTTTCATATGTCACACTGGAATCCAAAGATGAACTGAGGCAGTGTGTGAACACAAGCATATCCTCTTCCCCACATTAGCAAATCATGTGGACCACACCATACATTACTATTTACATCTTTCCATAAAACTTCTGGTTTTATGTCTTCAGGGGCTTTTGCCAAATGCTTTTCTGTGGCTGAATGTAATTTATCACTTAAATTTAAAAAATTAAGGGTAAATAAGGCTTGTGCCAATAGTGTTGCAGGTTCCTTGCTCATATTCCCCCTTTTTTGTTTTCTGAGCATATTTTTAAGGGTGGAGTGGGCATGTTCTACTATGGCCTGTCCTTGGGGGTTTACAGGATACCCATGGAATGTTGGATATTCCATGTGTGACAAAATTGGTGAAATCGTGAGCTGGTATAAGCTGGACCATTATCAGTTTAGTTTTTGAGGGCCGCCCCATAAATGCAAAAGTTAAGAGAAGATGTTTAATATCGGGTGGACTCTCCAGGAAGAGCATGTGAGCTAATTAGGTGGGAATTAGTATCAATGGATACATGTACATATCTACGTTTTCCAAATTCAGGGATGTGCATAACATGTGTTTGCCATAACTGATTAGATTTCAGTCCTCTAGGGTTAACACCTGTTGAAGGAGGGGACGTGCTTGTAAGCTGGCAATTTGGGCATTGCAGGATAATTTGTTTGGCTAGTCTTTGGGTTAACTGATATTGTTTAGGTAAATTTGGGCTGCATTGCCCTTTAGGATAGAAAACAGGCTCTGTGACTTATCAGTCATTATGCACAAGATGGGGCAAAACCAGGTAATATTGCCCAGTAATTTTTGATAATCATGTAAGGTGTGCAAGTTGTTGGTATTCAATTTAACCTTCTGAGGTCTTACTGACGGGGAAGTTAATATGCATCCAAGATATTTCCAAGGAGAGGACATCTGTACTTTTTCAGGAGCTATGATTAAACCTCTTAACTGTGTATTCCTTTTGACAGAGGCATATAAATTCAAAAGTATTGGCTCCATTGGGGCTGCAAGTAAGATGTCATCCATATAATGGATGCTCTTGCAATTAGGAAATTCTTTTATACTGGGAAGCAAAGCCTGATTTACATGATACTGACACATGGTGGGAATGTTTATCATTCCTTGAGGAAGTACTTTCCAATAAAATTGGCAAGCTGGTCTTTTATTATTGATAGCTGGTATTGTAAACATAAATTTTTATCTGTCCTGTTTTGCAAGGGGAATAGTATAAAAGCAGTCTTTTAAGTCAATAATGACTATAGGCCAATCTTGAGGAATCACCGCAGAGGAAAGGAACCCCTGTTGAAGGGGCCCCATAGGTTGCGAATGAGCATTGATAGCACTTAAGTCATGCAAAAGTCTTTATTTACCAGACCTTTTGGGAATGACGAAAATCAATGAATTCCAAGTGATGTTTGATAGTTCTATATGGCCAGCTTTTAATTGTTCCTCCACCAATTCATGGTGCAGACCCCGTTGTAATTGCTCTCCCCTTAAAGGCCACTTTTCTACCCAAATAGGATTTTGATAGAGCCATGTTAGGGGTAGGGGAGGAATCACAACAGTGGCCATTATTAGAAAGCGGTCTGCAGGGTGACGCCCCCCCATTGGGCTAATAGGTCCCTTACCCAAAGATTAACAGGGATGGGTATGATTAGAGGTTGTATATTAACATAGGGACCCCTCCCCTGGAGCATTGCAGCCATTACATTTTGCCTGACCAGTTGATTCTGGTTGGTCTGTTGTTCACACAATTTATGAAATTCTGTCCTCCAGAGGAGGTATTGACTGGCCTTTAAAGTTGTTTTAGCTAATACTGCACAGGCCCATGGGGTTATATGGAAGTTGTCTGCTATGACCTCAATTAATCCTTTCATAAGTGCACTAGCGGCTCTCTTTTCTCTAATGCTTTTTCTTATTTCCTTATAAGTGGTGAAAGTAATGGGTTCATGTACCTGATTGCCTTGTTGATCTTGTATCACCAGGCAGGTCAAGAGGTCCCCCTTATAATGCCGCTTGCCTAAGACAGGGTTCTGTAACTGTAGTGTATCCCTTGTCTTTTTTCCAATTTATTCAGGGAGGGGGCTCTGGAAAAACCTGTTTCCTCTTATGTGTTTTCACCTTGTAATGGCAGAGCTAAGGGAGGAGGAGGAGGTGGTAAGGTAGGTGATGGTTCTCCCTCCATTCCCTTTTTAGGTTCTTCAGTGTAGAGTGAGGTCAAAGCAGCCCTGACTAAGGCCCATAATACTAATGATGTTACTGGGACCCATTGCCCTTGTGCATGATGTCATTTAAAATTTCTCTTCACTTGTTCCCAGACCTCCAGGTCTAGTGTTCCTTCTTCCAGGGATCACGGGTTATGGGAAATGACCGTTTGCATCAGGTGCCTTAATTGAATCTGTGAAACTGAGGCTCCACTAGCTTTAAGCAGCTATTTTAATACTTTTATATACTGTTGCTGTTGAGCTAATAACTGTTGTCCCATGATGAAACCCTAGCTTGAAAATTCCCTTAAACTTGGAAATCCTGAGCAGGCAACAGTTGCTTACTGACTTCGCAGTCTCTTCCCCTTTGTTTTTGAGGGTTCCATCATGATCTGTTGCAGTGTTCCTCACATGGGGCACCAGCTATCTGGTCTGTCCCAAAGACCCTGGCTGAGCGATGGGTGAAAGGAGTACTCAAACACAGGTATGCTGTGAAAGGGCAGCTAGGGGACTGCCCGGCACTAGTGGTCAAAGAGTGAGCAGTCTCGAACAACTGGAGCTGCCTGCTTTTATTCAGTACAGACATAATGTCGAAAGCCTGAAGCCAACACAATCTGTGGGTAAT
Organism: Trachypithecus francoisi; assembly: GCF_009764315.1. NCBI lineage: Eukaryota > Metazoa > Chordata > Mammalia > Primates > Cercopithecidae > Trachypithecus > Trachypithecus francoisi. The sequence continues at coordinate 18,786,944 of NW_022681465.1, forward strand.
TAACATTATTGTTCCCCCTTACAGGGAGCAGTCATGTGTATGGATGATCAAAAGTCAGTTTCTGGACAACATAAGTAAACAAACCTATTTAAGAAAAATTCCCCTACACTCCCTTGTACCTATTCCTCACCTTTTGCCTCAGGGTAAGAGAACAGCTGCCTTCAGCTTATTCTCCCCCAAAGCTATGCAGAGCCTTCCAACCTTTCAGAAGGCCTGCTCCTTTCCCTATAGTTTCTCTCACCACTCTGATGATCTCCTACTGATACCTACTTATGTTTCATTTAAAGTTCATTTAGTCAAAATCAATGCCAACTTATCCAGTCTGTATTTCATTTAAGAGAAAGATTTGTTGAAAGAAAAATAATTTTCTCTTTCATAATCAAAATTATTTATTTATTTTAATTAACTACTAAAAATTTTATATGTTTCTGGTGTACAACATGATGTTATGATGTATGTATATGTTGTGGGATGACTAAATTAAGCTAATTAACATATCTGTTACCTCACATAGTTTTTTTTATGTGTGTATGGTAAGAACACTTAAAATTTGCTCTTTTGACAATTTTTAACTCTACAATATGTTGTTATTAACAATAATCATCATGTTGCACAATAGATCTCCTAAGCTAATTACTTCTGTTTAACTGAAATTTTAACCACTATTACCCTCCTTCCTCACCCTCTGGGATCCACCATCCTACTTTTGACTTCTGTGAGTTCAACGTTTGGAGATTCCACATGTAAGTGAGATCACGTGTGTATTTGTCTTTCGGTTCCTGGCTTATTTCACTAAGCATAATCTCCCCTAAATTCATCTATGTTGTTCAAATGACAATACTTTCTTCCTTTTTTCTTTTTTGAGGCTGAACAGTATTCCTTTGAATAGTATTCCTTTGAACTATTAGTATTTCCAAGAACTATATTTTCTTGAACTATTCATCTAATGATGGACACGTAAGTTGATTTCATATTTTAGCTATTTTGTGACTATGCTACTGTGAACATGGGAGTACAGATGTTTCTTCAAAGCATTGATTTCATTTTCTTTGGGTACGTATCCAGAAGTAGAATTGCTGAATCATAGGATAGTTCTACTTTTCACTTTTTGAGGATGCTCAGTACAGTTTTCAGTAATGACTGTACTAATTTACATTCTCATCAACAGTGTACAAGTGTTCCCTTTTCTCTACATCCTCACCAATGGTTTCAATCTCTTACCTTTTTAAATAATGGCCCTCATAACAAATGTGAGGTGCTATTTCATTGCAGTTTCAATTTGCACTTACCTGAGATGAATGATGTCGGACATTTTTTCATATACTTGTTGGTAATTTGTCATCTTAAAAATTTTTTCACACCCTTTGTCCATTTTATAACAAGGTTATTCACATGCAACCATGAAAACTCTGAATAACCAAAGCAAACCTCAGCAAAACAAAGAAACAAACAAAAAACCGAGAGGCTTCACATTGCCTAATTTTAAATCTACTACAAAGTCATAGTAATCAAATGAGTATGGTACTAGGACAAAAACAAATGTATTAACCAGTGGAACAAAGTAGAGAATCTAGAAATAAATCCACACATGTGTGGTCAACTAATCTTTGGCAAAGGTGCCAATAACACACCAAAGGAATTTGTTAAATAAATTGTATTAAGAAAACTGTATATTCACAGGGAGAAAAATAAAATTGGACCTCTATTTCACCCCACACTGAAGAATCAACTCAAAATGGATTAAAATTTTAAAGATAAATAACATAAGACGGGAAGATCACGAGGTCAAGAGATCGAGACCATCCTGGCTAACACGGTGAAACCCCGTCTCTACTAAAAAAATACAAAAAACTAGCCGGGCAAGGTGGCGGGCGCCTGTAGTTCCAGCTACTCAGGAGGCTGAGGCAGGAGAATGGTGTAAACCCGGGAGGCGGAGCTTGCAGTGAGCTGAGATCCAGCCACTGCGCTCCAGCCTGGGCGACAGAGCAAGACTCTGTCTCAAAAAACAAAGATAAATAACATAGAAGAAAATCTTCTTGACATTGGTCTTGGTTAAGATTTTTTTAGGTATGATTCCAAAAAGCCCAGACAGCAAAATTAGACAACTAAGTCTGAATCCAACTAAGAAGTTTCTGTACAACCGAAGAAACAAACAACAGAGAGAAAAGACAATCTATGGATTGGGAGAAAATATTTGCAAACCACACATTTGATAAAGGGTGAATATCCAAAATATATAAGAAACTCAACTCCATAGCAAGAAACTAAATGACCCTAATGCTTTTGAAACGTAAATACCTAAGCAGATGGAGCTCCAGTTTTCCTGGCACCTTCAAGTTTAACCTGGGAATTTAGCTTGAGATCTTTACAGGAGTACTGAAAAATCTAGAGAAATTGTATTTCTTCACACCTTCTGTTTCTAAACAAATCATTCCTGTCCTTTTGTAATTCATAGAAATAAAGAAGAAAATATTTTGCATTTGTTTCCCAGCTAATAAGAGGTTTAAAAACCTCTCATTTAAATTGATTTTATTTTTACCAAACGTGTATTTTTCTTCTAAGATACGGATGAAGCAGACTCTAGACACAGAAGATATATCATCCCCAGCTCTAGGGCTGCAAAATGTAAGAATCCAGCAAATGCTATTGTCACAAACTCTATTAGAGTACAATCGTGAGACTTATTGAGAGAAAGATAAATATAGAAGCAAGGAAAGAATAGAGATTTTTTTCTTATCTTCGAAAGAGTATCCAAAAATAACTGCATAGTAAAAGCTGTGCAAAGCAATCGACTTAATCAGCATCCTACACTTTAAAGGGGCAAGCTGCTTTGCTTTGGTTTTTCTGGAAACACACTCAGCTGTGATTAATATTTCCAGAGCTAGAGGAAGGATACAAGTGTTTTTGTTTTTAGAATAATGATTCCTAATATATTTGGGCCACAGACTCTTATGGCAGTTAGCTGAAGCTATGGTCCTTTTATTGGAATAAGGTCTTAAAATATATAATGTGAAATTGATAGGAATGCAAAGAAAACAAATTATGTTAAAATATGGCTATAGAATATAATTAGTTAATATGGATACACGAAAATTTTAAAATTTGTTATAGACATATAAGCATAATTAAAAGGTCCATTGGTAGGTATAATAACTATGAAATTGTGAGTTAACTATGTGCTTGAATATTTCTAGGTACATAAAACTTCTGTTATTTAATTTTAAAAAAATCTGTAATTTCTTCTGATGATGAAGACATAGATACTGTTACGGAAAACGGTTCCGATCCAGACCCCAAGAGAAGGTTCTCAGATCTCACGCAAGAAAGAATTCAGGGCAAGTCCACTGTGCAAAGCAAAACAAGTTTATTAAGGCAGTAAAGTGGTGAAAGGACAGCTACTCCACAGACATAGTAGGACATTCCTGAAAGAGGAGGAACGCATCCACCTTAGGTACAATGCTTGTATATATGGGGAGATGTGCTCTGCAACAAGGGTTTGTGGTAAAGAATTAATTTTCTTAATTACTGTATTTTGCAAAAATCAATATTATTATCTTTAAAGCAAAATTGGGAATGCCTTTGTTCTCCAGATATCAGGATATCTGGACACTCCCAAACCTGGGTCTGTTTAGTAAACATTATTAATTTGTCCCCTTCACTGTAGACATCTAGAGGCTAGATGTCTAACTTTCTGGATAATGCAGCCCAGCAAGTCTCAGCCTCCTTTTCCTAGCCCTCTCTGAAAATGGAGTCACTCTGGTTCGAACGCCTCTGACCGTGCTTACAATTTTGTGGTTTGTTGCCTACATTTATAACTGAAAAAAGTTACAGTTCATCTGAAATTTGATTATAAAATAGATGCTTTTTATCCCCTATGCAAGCACATTAAAGAGAACGACAAAAAAGGAAACAATTCTAGAGCTGATTTTGACAATCCTTTCTTGGATCACCTTGTTGATAGTAAAACATATCTGTGGTCCTCAATGTCACTTTTACAAAGGAAAATGTGCTCTAAGTACCCACCATCCATCCAGAAATTAAGTTTTTCTTAAATATTTTTGACACAATTTGTCAGAGTGCATTAGTTTTCTATTGCTGTGTTAAAAAATCACCACAACTTTAGTAAATGAAAAATAACTATTTACAGTTCTCAAAGTTCCTAAGTCAGAAATTCACCACAGGGTGACTGGGTCTTGTATTCAGATATCACTAGCCTGGATTCAAAGTGTTTGCCAAGCCAAGTTCTTGTCAAAGGCTCTGGGAAAAATTCTCCTTCACGTTCATTCTTCTTTTCAGCAGAATTTTTTGCAGCCATGGAGTGAAGTATATATGTCCTGGCTAGTTAGTTAGAGGCCACTCTTAAGCTCCTAGCAGTCATCTACATTACTAACAAATGGCCCTTTCCCTCTGTGCCAGCAACAACTCTTCACTGGTTTCTGCAAGAAAGTTACACATTCAGGTTATTACTCTGAAAGACCAAGTAAGCAGAAGTTTAAAATGGACATAACAATAACTATATTTGACCCAAACATTTTTCTTATGTGGACTATTGCTTAATATGATAATAATCTTGATAATTTGTTTCTACTAGCATAGGTAGCAACAAGTTTTGCCTATATTAAGGCCTGCTTTGTAGCCATATGTTAGAAGTCAATTTGCCAGTTATCACGTCTAAAAATAATAAATGCTTCTAAAATAGTCTAGTTTTATCAGTATCGAAAATATATCTGTCAATGATCTTTTTTATGAGTTCATTCAGTTTATTCATAAATCTGGTATTTCTATTTGATGGTCACATTGAGTGTCCAACACAACAAATTTAGAAAAGAAAGAGGCCTACATTACAACTAATGTAGTTAAGTAAAACTGCTTATTCTTGCTAATGGCATAAAAAGACCCAAAAATCTTCTAGAAAGCAACAGAAATTATTATTTACAGATAATTCATAATAAATATATTGCCGTGATACTTTAAATCATAGCACTAATTACCAGAAGAGAATAATTTTGTAAAATATGGAATCAAATTATAATTTTAAACACAGAATCCTCCAATCAGCCAAAGTTACAGTAGACAATAAAAGTAGCATAAAAATATTTTCTGACATACAAATTTTTTTAAAGAGTAGGAAGACAAATATTTCATTTTTAATGAAATTACAATCCATTTGGAAGCTATAATAGTTCTGGACTAGGCTGTACTGAAGTGTACAGCCAACAATTATAAAGCAAATATTTTACAAATAAAACATTTCAAGAAACACAGGAAACAGCAAAAAGTTTATGAATTTTACTATTGTATAAGACTAACAGCAAATTTCTTAAGAAAAGAATAGGACAAGCAGCCAAAGGAAAAAAGGAAAATAAACAGAATATATCAATATCAAAATGAACACATATATAAACAAAAATGCACAATCATTTCAAACAATCATGAAATGCTTTGGATAAATGATGTGTCAAAAAAATCACAATTCACTTTTAAAATAAAAATTCACAGGAAATATTTTCTTCTTATAATACCATGTAACTTGTAAATAAGCAGATTTATTTAGAGTATTTATATGTATGTTCTTCCCATATTATTGATTTTGTACTGTGAAATGAAATAAATTCCTTTATTTTCTGTAATCCTTTCCTATATCTACATCTATATCCATATCTATATTTATGTCTACATTATCTATATCTGCATTTATGCCAGGTGGTGTATTTGTGCATACACACACACACACATATACACACACACATATATATTTCTTTACATGTCTATTTGTGTGTATATATATATATATACACACACACAAATACACAATAAATGCCTATGGATATAATAAAAACTCATTGAAAAAATTGATGTATAATTCTCTGCATCAGAAAAGCTCATATACATTGTATTGGAAAATAATGTAAAGGTTTCAGTTTTTTTATGTATAACTACAGTAACAGCATATGCTCTGGCTTTGTGTTATATTCTCAGGAATTTGTGGGCATCACTGCTCAATTTTTTGTTTTCTCCAACACATAGTGATGGAAGAAAATAAACATAAATGAAGTCGTAGTCGTAAACTCACTAAACAACATGCACTTGTGAAAAAGCATTCTTAAATTGACGAATTTACACACAGGCAAGGAAAATGCTTGGTAGAAACTCAAAATGGTCTGTGGTGTCTTGAGATATATTCTACAAAGTGTTTAGGGGTCTGAAAATGCTTTTATAATAATTCCACTCAATCTACATTAAATATATTCTCTATGTCATGAGGTACTAATTCTAAAAGTATTTTTTATAAATTCAAATGAATCAAGGGAAATGTACTTGCAAGATGAAGACTGTGAAATTATTAATATTTACAGGAGGCATTCTATCACCTTTACCAAGCTGAAGCAATGCCATATTTAGTTGTTGTAATAATAAATGTTCCGTAAAATAGAGCTATATTATTGTGAGCCAGACTGTTCTAGCTGACTTGAACACAGCCATTGACCTCTATGCTCGAAGATTTCTTCCTCCCTAAGCATCACACATTTTCCGTGAAGGTAATCCAGAATTAGGCTATCTAAACTGGAAAATGAATGAGTACAACCTGGGAAGGGAGCTTCATTAGATAACATTTTAAAGGAAAAGTACAAAATAACTATTCTCAAGACAGTTGCAATTAAAACCAAATGCAGATGAAGACAGTGGTCTTGCATCTTTTGTCTTCTTTGAGCCAGTGCATATTATTTGTATTTACTGTGAATATATTTCTATGTCTTTTGCAAATACATACAAGTTGTATTTATCCATTCTACTACTTCTAATGAAATACCTTATTACAATTCATGTAAGAATTTCTGAAAAGGATTACTCAATGCTTGTAAAGATTATTAAAACCAATTGAGAAATAGGCATTGAGAAGACAAGTACTAATAAAATGGTGCTTTATATTTAAAATTGAAAAATTTGTAGCCCTTCCTAACATGTCTATTTGTAAGGTATTCTTTTCTACAGTCTTCTTTTCTTCCTCCCCAAATCCAAACTTTTACTGCCAGTAACAATGAAGTTGGCATTAGTAGTTTATAAATAAAGTATTTTTGTTTTAAAGTTTAATTATGCAGCTTCTAAAAACAATTTCTGTCTGCAAATTATGATTTGGCACATTAAACAGGAATGTAAGCAGATGGCAGAGTGTAGTAATTTTTATTTTCTTGTCATTATTTTGTTTTTAAATTTTAGATGTTTATGAGTTTAATTGTTTAGTATCAGTAGTTCCCAGAGTGATAAAAATATATGACTTTTAAAAACATGACAAGAATTCTCCAAATGGCATGCATTAACCAAATATTTGGCACAAGCTCTTTCAATGCTACACTAACAATTATTTTGAAAACAAACACTCTTTTAATTTGGATACATGATCTATTGTGGTATAAGCTTTTTATTAATTAGTGGAGAATGTTTATAAATATTTCTGAAGAACATACTAGGAGTAGCATAATATACATTATCAATTGTATGAAAATGAGTTGCGCATACAAGATAAAGAGCATAAAAGTGGAATAAACCCTTGGATTAATGGAGTAAACCTTGATGCAGGGTCATAGAAAAGAAAGTGAAGTCCAACATCATGAGCTTGTTTGGTCCAGTGTCCTAAATGAGCTAGTGCTACTGCACCTCAGATGATCAGACTACAGGCTAGTGACCTGAAGCACTGCAGACCTTCTGTTAATTGAATATGAGTGTCTACCACATCCCCACCCACACTCCACAAAATTCATAGGTTGAAATCCTAACCCTCAAGGTGGCTACATTTTGGAACTGCTGCTAGAGAATATTGTGTACATAATATATTCAGAGAAATGCAATGTGAAACTATATCATAAGAATATTAAATACACCTAAAAATAGATTTATGCTTCCAAAACACAGGTACAATTATTGGTAACATGATGAGGTGACTTAAAATAAGATGATGAGATTTCTGGTTATATTATTAATGGAATAGCGTCCACAACTAAGGAAGATAATAGGAGGTATGCATTCCATATATTTAAATGTTATGCAAGAACTTAGCACCATTCAGAATTCAGCCTGAGAAAGGTGACCAGAGGGAAGTTACTGGAAGCAATGTAATGCACAGCCTAATGGTACTGGGATACTTTAGGTAGAAGTAGGCTTCCCCAGTCATTGAAAATCCTCATCCAGCAGCTGACAGGAAGTGAAGTTGTGACTTGCTCTACTGAAAACTTGATTATAAATATAACTTCACAGGTTTCTTCAGAGTCTAGGTTTTGTAATCTACACCAGGAATCCAGTTTGTACAGGCAACCATTTTCTGTTTCTAAAACATCCATATTTTGCAAAATATGTAATCCTTGTTTTTCTATGATAGATATATTTTGAGCCTCAAACATATCATTGAAGACATAATTTATTTTATCTATTGTGTGAAAAACAAGTATGATAATAAACTCCTGTAGAAAATCTAGGCATAATCTGAAAAACGTATTTCTTTTGGCCTCTATTTAAATAATTCTAGATAATTTTCTTATCCTTCAAACACTTCGCTGGTAAAGTAGAAACAATAATATACAGCATCTTTCTAGAAATTTTAAATAATTAAGTTTTTGCTTTTTTCCATGGTTTCAATATGTTCTTTTTGTTTTAATAGGTATAAATTGTAATGTTTCCTCTGTATTTGGATGAGTTATTAACAGATAAAATAGTGCATAAACAAATGAAAATAATAATTCAAATAAAGCAACTTAAAATTAACATGCTGAACAGAGCAAGGCTAAACATCAAATCAATATTCCATATACTAATGAACTTATTTATTTGAAGAGTAGAATAGTTCTCAAATTTATTCGTTTATTTTTGGATAGTGAAAAATTAGTGTCATACTTGAAGCAGAAGTCAATTATTTTGAAGCAATCATGTTTAAAGATGTATTAAAATCTACCCTGCTAAATGGCGTGAAGCTACACAAAGTTGCTTGGTGACAAGGCTATCTCTAAATAAATATCAACTGACATGATTAGTAAAAGGAGACAAAATGATATACATTTTAAAAGACGGATTTATATGGGTTGGAAGTAAATGTCATATCTGAATGTTTATATTAATTTTAATGTAAAATTAATATGAATTTATGAACATTTGAAAGTTCTCTCTTTACAGAAAAATACAATCTAAGTGAATGACTCAATTACTTTGCTGAGAGTTAATTTTATTCTTACATTTTCAACTAACATTCCCATATCCTAAATTAGTCAATGGAAAAGCAAATTGATGGTGAAAAATTAATTTCCACTTAAAAAATCTGCATGGGTATAAATCACTCCAACTTGGGGGAGGTTGAAAAATGATAGTATTAACAAAACTTCATGTTCAACAGACAAACATCCTCACAAATCCAAATCACTGCCACATATTTACCCATCATTAGCCATAATCTACTTCAGATGATGATGATAAATGAACCAAGAAACTGGAGCCCTGAACAATACCTACTTAATGATAACAACCATTGAAAAATGCAGAGTGAGTTTCCTGCCCTGAAATTGTTATTTAATCCCCTGCAGGGCCTCATTTAACTGTTTCCTTCTCTAACATCACAGGTTTCCTCTACTAATGGGGATGCCTTTCCTGTAAGCTAACAGCTTCATCCCCATTTTAATACAAATCTTTTCATTTAAGAAATTGATATTGATACACAGTAAGATGCTTTATCAAGGAAAAATTTACAAATTATATATATATATATATCTCTAGATTGGCCATAAGAAAATATTTGAGATATGTTGTTTCTTTTTTCCATATAATACTATACATACTATAGCAGTTCAAAAGTTTTAAAGACATTGTAAAAATTATTAAAAGTCCATTTTGCAGCCTTCTAAGCTGTGGACACCAGATTTTAGCTTTAAAAGTTTTATGTTTCTTACTCTGACCAAAAAGGCTTAAGATGACCTCTCTTGGGATACTAGCTCCCTTGAAAAAAAGTCTCCTTTGCTTTGTGGCTGGGTAAGTTCAGGTTATGATAGCTTATTATTATGAGACTTAAATACAACCAGGTGTCTTAAATTATATTCACAGATTTTTATGGTAAATTTCACTCTTTCCATTTGTGGCCACAGTACTTAACTTTCTGATTACATAAAATTCTCTTTATCATCCTATCTTCTGATGTTTTTGAATATGTTGTTTAACTTGCTTTCCACCTTATTTGTTAATCTTGGTCCAACTCTTTGAAGCAATCTTTTTTCTAGAAGTGCATTATATTGTTATTATTGTCATGAATTGTTTCACCAACCCTACTTCCTCTTATTTTTCTTTTTTCCAGTTATGTGATCATAGCTCACCACAGCCTGGACTCAAGTAATCCTCCCACCTCAACCTCCTAATCAGCTGAGATTACAGTCATGTGTCACCATACTCAGCTGATTTTTAATTTTATTTTATTTTTTTACATAGATGAGTTCTTGCTTTGATGCCCAGGCTGGTGGCAAATTCCTTGCCTCAAGTACTCCTCCCATTTCGGCCTCCCAAAGTGCTGGGATTACAGATGTAAGGGAGATGGCTGTGCTTTAGTCAGGAGTAGGCCAAGGCGGCTTTCTGGCACAGCGTGACTCAGCAGGTTTGGAGCACAGGCACATAACTCCACACATTAGGTAAACACCCCACATGAGGCACATTAAGTGATAACCCACATGAGTTCATTCTTGGCTCAAAGTCACTATTGTCTGTAAAAGGTATAACTACTCTGCTGATGCTGTACATACAACTTGCATCCATGGCTAATGCCCAGACTTGCTGGTGCCCAGAGAGAGAATAGCCATGTGGAAACTGTCTATGATTCCTTGAGTGTTTTCCCAGCTACCTGCCGCTGGTCCACCCACTCCCCTTGGTCCTCAGCTTGGGCTGGAACCTGACACTTGGCATAACTATTGGCGTCATGAACAGGATCCTGAGCTATGCTGCTCTGATGGGCTCCAGTGGAACCTGGGTGACAGTAGCTGAGTACCCCATGAGCATAGAGAAGGCGCTGAAGCAGATGGAAGCACAGAGCACTGAGAAGCAATGACCTTTACTGGCAGAATTGGATGGGCATTTTTGACTGCTCTACAAGCAGTACACACCCATTTCCTGGTATGCAGCAGAGGTAAGGGCCATCCAAACACAGATGGGGCACCTGGAGGCCCAGCTGTAATGCTCGGCAAAAGAGTTAGAAGCTGCTGTGCATGGGGACCTTCCCTTCAGGCATAGGCAGGGTCCCTGGAGGCCTGGCTACAGAGCTTGGTAAAGGAATTAGAGGCTGCTGTGAATGCAGGCCTGGGTCTGTCATCTCAGCTGGAGAACCCCACTCAGTCTGAGACTGAGGAGGGCGTCTGCAGAACATAGGGGTCTGTGCCATAAAGAAGGGGAAGATGCCCTGCCCACATCTTCCTCTCACAGGACAAAAGGGGGCCCCAATGAGTGACATGCTCAGGATGTGGATAGATTTGATTTTGGCCAGGGTCGACTGAGAGAAAATTGATAAGCAGCCCAATGAAGTGCTCTTAACTTTGTGCAGACAGTTGTCTCTGGAGTAACAATTCCAGAAAATGTCCAGGGGAAAGAAGGACATTGCTGCTCAACCCAGGCCTGCCCTGGTGCTTCAGCTCAAAGACTGCATGCTGCAGCCAGGAGAGGGTGTAAAGCCTTTTCTGCTTAACGAGGGAACTGGCTGATGTGTCCAGCTTGGGGGGACACCAGATGACAGGAGGCCACATGTGGACTTAGCAATCCACTGGTCCCTGTACCTGGATACGTTCATAGATGTCTACTTCATAGATGGTTGTGAAGACCGGTCAGTGAAAGTGAAACCTGTATCTTTGCATCGTGGCATCGTTGGCCACTTAGCTCCCCACTTATGCACTGTGTATGTCTCTCCTGTACATGAGTACATTCTGGAGTGGACATTTTACAGTTTGTCAGATGTCCCATCGTTCACAGATTTGATGGACTGCTTGATGACAGCACTGGGACAGTACCACTCTGTGGTGGACTTGCATAATGCATTCTTTTCCAGAAAGCCAGGAGCAGTTTGCCTTCGTAGGAGGGCAACGGTGGACTTTCACAGTGTTGCTACAGGGCTGTATTCATAGCCCCACCATATGTCATGCTCTTGTTAATGATATTATGCTAACCCCTGATTCTCTTGCAGATTTAGAAGCATACATGTTCCCCTTTCCTAGAATTAAAATGGTGCAGCTGAGACTGCCTCTCTGGGAGCCAAACGGGTTATTCAGCAGGTACAAACCCTATAGGTAGTTGACAAGGGGCACCCATTTGAGCTGAATGTGCATGTGACCACGGATGGTTTTGGTTGGGGCCTGTGGCAGCTCACAGAGTGCTTAAGAATGCCAGTAGGATTTTGGTTCCAACTGTGGAAGGGAGCTGAGCTCTGATATTGTTTGATAGAGAAACAGCTAGCGGCTGTCTATGCTGCCCTTCAGGCTCATGAGAGGAGGTCAGGACAAGCTACAGTCCTCATGTGGATGACTTACCCAATAGCAGAATGGGTACATTCTTGGATAACAACCCTCCAAACTGAGAAAGCAGTTAGCTATTGCATATGCTGTCCTTCAGGCTCATGGGAGCATGCCAGGATGGACTACAGTCATCATGCAGATGACTTACCCAATAACGGGGTGGATACGTTCATGGGTAATGACTCCCTGGACTGGGACGGCACAGACTTCCACTTTAACCAAGTGTGGTGCCTAGCTAGAGAAGTGGTAATTAACTGCTCTAAATTAACTACTCTAAGTGACCTGAGCTCAGGTCAGAGTGTAACTAAAAATACAAAGATTATGCAAGAGAGTAAATTCAAAAGACAAGGGGCCAACAGAAAATTGCACTTATATGACAGACAAAATTCTGAGGTTCTTAAACATATAAAACAACTACAGAAGAAAAAATGACAAATTTGTTAACATGATACAGCCAGTTGAATAACACAAATAATTCGTGCTATGTGAGCTTAAACAGAGACACTTTATAGTGTATTTGGTTAACAAAGAATATAAGTGGAACTTGAGCTTAATATTGAGATCAAAAATAATATAATTATTTTTAGTGTGAATGAGAGAAAAAATGGGTAGAGAGAGAGACAGACAAACAGAAACAAAGACAGATATTAGAGATATTAATATTTGTAATAGAGGTGATTTTTCCAGGTAAGTATTAATAATGAGATATGGTCAAATTTTTCTTTTTTTTTTCTTTTTTTTTTTTTTTTGAGACGGAGTCTCACTCTGTCGTCGGGGCTGGAGTGCAGTGGCCGGATCTCAGCTCACTGCAAGCTCCGCCTCCCGGGTTCACGCCATTCTCCTGCCTCAGCCTCCCGAGTAGCTGGGACTACAGGCGCCCGCCACCTCGCCCGGCTAGTTTTTTGTATTTTTTAGTAGAGACGGGGTTTCACCGTGTTAGCCAGGATGGTCTCGATCTCCTGATCTCGTGATCTGCCCGTCTCGGCCTCCCAAAGTGCTGGGATTACAGGCTTGAGCCACCGCGCCCGGCCTGTTGGAAGGTTTTCTAATGCATGATTTACAGAAGGGTTTGGAGAAAATATGGGAATGACAGCTGTATTTGTTTCCTATTGCTGCTTTATTAGATTCCTACTGCCACAAATTACCAAAAATGTAGTGGCTTAAAAAATACAAATGTATCAGCTTACAGATCTGGATATCTGAAGTTTAAAATGCAATTTACCGACTAAAATCCAGGTTGTGTTGTGTTGTGTTTCATCTGGAGACCCTGGAAGAAAATCTGTGCCGTTGAATTTTCCAATTGACAGATGCTGTTCATATTCTTTAGCTTTTGCTTCCATTCCACCATCTTTAAAGTAGAAACATTCCAGTGAGTCTTTCTGACATTATCCTCTCTTCCATTCTCTTTTCTGCCTCCTCTTCCCATTTCTAAAAACCTTTGTGATAACACTGGACTCAGAGAGAAAACCTAGGCAGCTGATTTGCAACCTCAACTTTTTGTAACCTTAATTCTCATTAGCCTGAAAGCTAACATATTCACTGGTCCAATTCTGGAATTAGAATGTGGTTATAATTGTTGGGTGAGTATTAGGCTTTCTAACACAGAAGCCCAAAATAACCGTAAGAAAAGATATCTAGCTTTGTCAGGGAATGTAAGAATGTTAAACCATCTCTTTTCTTCAAAAAGACAACCCCTGTGACATACAAATGTACCTTAATGATTTAAGGAATGGATACTTCTTGTGCATTTCATACAAATATAAATGGGATTTAAGTATAATTTCCCTATTATAATTTCCACCAAATTGAATACAATATTTTCCAACATTTCACAAGTTTGAATAGAAAAAAATAGCAAATAGGACTGACTATAATACCAACCTCTCCATATCTATAACCAGATGTTTGCAGAGTGAGTGATGAACATAAAATAAAAAGAGGGAAAAGCCCTGGTAGTTAGTATGATGTTAGCTGTAACGTTTTCATAGATAGCTCTCAGAAGATGCTCATTTCTATTCCTAGATTTGCAAGAGTATTTAACACGAATGGATGTCAAATTTTGCCAAAAGCTTTTTCTGAATATATTTCCATGATCATATGCTTTTAATTATTTCTGTTGATACAGCACATTTTATTTATTCATTTTAGAATATTGAATCAGACTTGCATTCCTGGGATAAAGCCCACTTGGTATAATATATTATTTTTTGTATATAGTGCTGTATTCAATTTTCTAATATTTTGTTGAGAATTTGTATGTCAATCATCATGAAAGACACCCGTGTGCAGAGTTTTTTTTTTTCTTTTTGTGATATCTGTGTTAGGTTTGATATGGGGGTAATATAGGCCCCCTATAATTGGTTGGAAAATATTTTCTCATCTTTTATTTTCTAGAAAAGATTTGTGGAATTGATATTATTTCTTTAAGTGTTTGATAAAATTCGCAAGTAAAACCATCTGGAGTTGTTTTGTTGTTTTTTTTTTTTTTTTCTGGAGGTTTTACCTTACAATTTTTTAATAGATATAGGCAGTTCAAGTTACCTATTTCTTCTTAAGTAGATTGTTGTAGTTTGTACCTCTTAAATAACTTTTGCATATTATCTGAAATTTATTTATGGGCATGGGCCTATTGTGATACTTCTCTATTAGACTTTCAATGCCTGAGCAATCAGTAGTGATAACCCATTTTTTCATTAAAAATGTATGCCAATGTATATACTGCTGTTGTTGGATAAAATATTATATAAGCATCAATTAGGTCAATTTCTTGGATTATGTTGTTTAAGCTTCTTATAACTTTATTGATTGCATTTTAATTGTTTTTCAATATTGAGAAAATGTAATTGGAATCTCTGAAAATAATTATGAATGTATTTATTGCTTCTTGCAGTTTTATAGGTTTTACTTTACACACTTTGCAGCTTTTATGTAAGTGCACAGTTGCTTAGGATCCTCTGTCATTTTAATGAGTTGTCCCCTTTAGTATTATGACAGGACCCCTCTTATTCCTGGCAATAAATGTTTTGCTTGGAAATCTGCATAACAACGTTTATGTGGGCACTCCAATTTCTTTTGCTTTGGATTAACATGGTATATTCTTAAAATTCCCTTATTTTAACTCATTTCTGTATTCATATTTAAGCAGAATTGAGATTTTATCCTGCTTAAATAAATGTGATCTGCTCAGGGCAAAAAAATGGGCGCTAGAGATAGAGGAGCTGCCTCTGAAATAACTAAACAAGCTCACGAATTATGCTAATACCATCCATGGATTCTAAAAGAAGACACAAGAGTCTCCTGGGTGAGAGAAAAATGACTTTATTACCACAGCAAAAGCAGGAGCAGAAGCATCAGCAGTGTCGTGCTGTTTCCCTGAGCACCAAATCTCACAGGATAACACAGAGGGACAAATAGGCAGAGTTTGCATTCCCAGTGGAGTGTATTAGAGGAGGGAAAAGCTGGGCTTAGGGAATCTTCTAGTATTGTAGCAAGTAGTCAGCAAGTTTGTTCTTTATCTGAAGGAAGATCGGGGGTAGTACAAGGCTTGCAATGTGTGATCTCACTTTTCAGGATTGCCAGTTACATAAACAATCCTGAGAAGTGTCTCAGATTAAGGAAGGCCTAAAGCTTTGGGATTGGGAATACTCAGCTAGATAAGTATAAGTGATAACTGATTTTCAAAAGCAGCGTAGATTAGAGCTTAGATTTTCATCCAAGCTGATTATCTTGGTCTTTTGAGTTTTTTTATCATTTACATTTAATATGCTTATTGACAAGTTTGAGTTTAACACATAGTCTTGCTATTTGTTCCCTATTTTTCTCATTTGTTCTTTGTTCTACTTTCCCTCTTCGTCTATGTATTATATTATGTATTTACCTTTTGGGGTTATTAGATGTAATTGTTATTTTATTAATTGCTTTAGAGCTGTGAAACTCTTTAGCTCATCACATTCTACCTTCAAGTAATATACTGATACAGCTTTGATGACTGGAGGAACAGCAGGGTCCTTAGTCTCCCACCAATTTAGATAAAATGACATGGACACACATGGAGTGGTTTTAAGGAATGGAGAGTTTGGTAGGCAAGAAAGAAGGAAGAAGCTCCCCTATACAGAGACAGAGGGAGGGGGGCTCCAAGCTGAGAAACGAAACCCCAAGTGCAGCAGAAAACAGTCAGTTACATGAGGAGGCTGAGAGTCAGTGCCTGATTTGCCTAGGGCTCAGAGGATTTGTTTGAGCAGGCATGTCATTCATATAGCCCTGGAAAAAACTGGCCCTCCCACCCTAACCTTTTAATATGCAAATGCATAAGTGGGAACGGCCATATTGCCAGGCACATGTGGAGTCAAAGGGAAGACAGAGGGAATCTCCATGTTTGGGTGGACCCAGTTTCTAATGGCTTGCATTTGCATATCAAAGCTTGCCAGCCCAGCTCTGAGAGCCAGGGCTTTCCTGCTAGACAAGAAACATCTCTGGGGCTGCATTAAAAGAAACAAAAATTTCCCAAGGACCCCTTTTCCTCTCTACCTGCCTAAAATAATTTCTTAATAACTGCTATAACAATAATACTTTATGTTCCATCCAGGTGTATTAAAGAACCTTGTTTCCTTCCAGGCCTTCATGCTATTTTTGTTATAAATCTCACTTCTATACTATAGGTGTTATGGATACCACATTACAATATTATTTTTACTTAGAATGGTTGATTATTTTCTGAAGAAATTTAAATAATAAGAAAAGAGTCTTTTAATTACCTATGTAGTTGACATTTCAAGTACTTCATGAATTTAGATAGATCCACAGTGGCATCTAGTATAATTATCTTCCTGCTTGGAGAATTTTCCTTAACATTTCCTGTAGTGTAATGATACTTTTTTTTAGGTTTTGTTTTTCTATAAAAGCCTTTATTTCATCTCCATGTAGAAAACCAATTTTGCTCGGTACAAAAAAATTCTAGGCTGATAATTTATTTATTTCATTACTTTAAAGAAATTGCTCACCTGTCTTCTAGTCTGAATTGTTTCTGACAAAGATCTGTTAGCATGTTTATACCTTTTTCCTAGTGTGTATTTTGGCTTTTTTTTTTTTTTTTTCAGTCTGGCTGCATGTATGCTTTTTTATGGTTGGTTTTAAGTAATTTGATTAAGATGTTCCTTAGTATAATTTTCTTAATGATTTTTATTCATGAGATTTGTTAAAGATTTTATATTAATGAGTTTCTGTTATGAGTGTCTGTTATTAGATATGAATAAGAGTGTGGGCATTCTTTCTTCAATTATTTTTTGCATTTCTCCATTCCTTCTCATTTGGGGCTGTAAGTTGCACTAATGTAATATTTTGCCATTTGACATTTTTTCCATAGCTCCCTGGGGCTCTGTCATTTTTTTGAACCTTTTTTTTTTGTCCCTATATATTTTATTTTGAATAATTTCTATGACTATGTTTTCAGGTTCACAAATCTTTGCTTCAGCCTTTTCTATTTGGACATTAACCTCATCCAGTTTATTTTTTTATCCCAGACGTTGAAAATTTTATCTCCAGAAATTTGTTTTGCATATTTTTAATAGCTTCTATGTCTCCTCTTAAACCTTTCAGTGTTTCCTTTAACTTCTTGAATACATGGAATACAGGGGTTGTAAGTGCTAGTTTCATCCTTGATGTCATTTCTGCATCCATTTTGATTGTTGACATTCTCCTCACTGTAGTCTACATTCTGCTTCTTTTCAAGACTGCTATTTTTTAAGTAGATACCATATATTTTAAATTCTTTTTTCTTCACCCTAGTTATTGTTAGGGATAAACTGCCCTAGAAAGCTTCTTGGTACTGCCAACACTCCCCCTCAAACTTCTCCGTGCTGCCCACCCTTTCCCCAAACCTTTTTACATTTCTAAGCCTTTATCTAGGTGCCAAGGTGAAGCCAGCAGACGTTACCTGTCAGGCCTTGCTGCTATAGAGCAAACCCCAAATACAAACCATCCGAACCATACAGGGGTAGAAGGTTGAGGGAAGCATAAAGGAACTTTACCTACACTCTCCGGTACCATAAAGGTCACAAGGTGAGATGTGGGAGAGTTAATCAACAACGACCCCAGGGTCTCTCTCCCCGATATAAACCCCTCATTTTGTGAGCTCAGGGCTGCCTCCTCTGTCTGTAATGGAGCAGCTGGCAGGTTGAATAAAGGCTTGCCTGAATTTGGGTCTCTCTCTCTCTTCCTTTCTCTTGGCTGACCTTACAGTTATTTTTGTAAATAATTTTGGGTTTAGTTCCTGGATACAATAAAGCAACTTGAAAACTGTTCCATCTTTTTGCTTTTAAGCTTTTTTTTTTTTTTTTTTTTTTTTTTTTGAGACGGAGTCTTGCTCTTTCGCCCGGGCTGGAGTGCCGTGGCCGGATCTCAGCTCACTGCAAGCTCCGCCTCCCAGGTTTTACGCCATTCTCCTGCCTCAGCCTCCGGAGTAGCTGGGACTACAGGCGCCCGCCACCTCGCCCGGCTAGTTTTTTGTATTTTTAATAGAGACGGGGTTTCACCGTGTTAGCCAGGATGGTCTCGATCTCCTGACCTCATGATCCGCCCGTCTCGGCCTCCCAAAGTGCTGGGATTACAGGCTTGAGCCACCGCGCCTGGCCCTTTTAAGCTTTTTAAAGCAAGGCTCTAGCCACATTTGGTCCACGATTGTCTTCCCCCACTAAATAAAACAAGATTCTTCTTGTACTCTACTCAATGCCTCATGAAACAGAAAGTTTATCACCCTGATTTTTCAGAATAGGCACTGTTCAGAACTGATCCTATATAGGCTCTGTTCATTGTTTCTTTTAATCCTTTGTATCGTGAAAGGAAAATAAATCTTGGGGCCTCCAAATTACTCAGCTAAAGGAAAAAGTCAAGCTGGGAACTACTTAGGGCCAATCTGCCTTCCATTCTATTCAAAGTTACCCCTTTTCGCACTGAGATAAATGCATATCTGATTGCCTTCTTTGGAAAGGCTAATCAGAAACTCAAAGAATGTGCCTGTTCACCTCTCACCTATCTGTGACCTGGAAGCCCCCTCCCCTCTTCTGAGTCTTCCTGCCTTTGCTTCAAGTTGTCCGCCTTTCTAGACTAAACCAATGTACTTTGAGATGGAGTCTCGCTCTGTTGCCCAGGCTGGAGTGCAGTGGCACGATCTTAGCTCACTGCAAGCTCCGCCTCCCGGATTCACGCCATTCTCCTGCCGCAGCCTCCCGAGTAGCTGGGACTACAGACGCCCACCACCACGACCAGCTAATTTTTTCCATTTTTTAGTAGAGACAGGGTTTCACCATGTTAGCCAGGATGGTCTCGATCTCCTGACCTCATGATATGCCCTCCTCGGCCTCCCAAAGTGCTGGGATTACAGGCGCGAGCCATCGCACCCGACCCAATGCACTTCTTACATATCTTGATTTATGTCTCACATCTCCCTAAAACGTACACAACTAAAATGTGCCCTGACCACCTCATAAACATGTCTGTCTTCAGGACTTCCTGAGGCTGTGTTACAGGTTCATGTCCTCAACCTTGGCAAAATAAACTTTCTAAATTAACTGAGACCTGTATCCAATTTTCAGAGTTCACAGTGTCATTGTTTACCTGGATTTTGGTAGTCTTATTATGAGCATGTGCTGATCAGTACTGCACTGAGAAATTGAGGGTGACCCAGAGATGACTGTCTTTGCTGGTCTATCTTCTGTACCCTGTCATAGGATCTCTAGCAGATTTGCTATTCCTGTACTGCCAGCTTGGTCTGTTCAAGTTAAGGAAACTGCCAGGCTTTGCCTGAATTTCCCTTTGCTGCACTGTGACCTGTAAACTTCCTCCAAGCTGTAAGTTCAGGTAATAACAAGGCTTATCTTTTTCTTTCTCATTTCTTAGTATCAGTATCTTTCATTGCTGGATGTCCATTTATTAAAAACTATTGTTTCATGTATTTTTTCTGTTAATAATTTAATTAGCTGTTTCAGGTGGAACTGTAAATCCAATTTGTGTTAACGAAGTGAAAATCCCTATGATTTTTTTCTTCAAATATGATGTTAATATAAAAGTAAAGCTTTGAGAATAGCATAAAAACTGGGATTCTGCAAATTTGTATACACATATATCATTTGTTTTTCTTCCTCTTAATTTCTTCCTAAATAAATTGTTCTTCCAATATTAGTATCTGTAACTATTCTTGTCTTCATGTACGTGTATTAATTTACTTGATAAATATTTTAATAAACCTTGAATCTGTGCCATTCTATTCTTTAATGAACATTTTTGTATGATCAGCCATGTCCTGGTCATGAAAATAATTGCACATATATGGTGAAATGCACTTAAATAAGACCAGAATTATTAAAGTATGAGTCATAAATTTCATAAGTTATTATATGTAGGTTGTGTCTAACATGTTAATATAATATGTAAAGCAAATATTAAAAAGAAGAAAATTTGACATCTTAGCTCTGCAATAATGTGGAATTTTTATGGGAAATATGTAAATGTAAAGTTTGTGTGAAATAGTGTTTTTGTGTTGCATTCTTATAGGAAAAAATAATTAATTAAAAGTTGACTATTTTTTAAATGATTCAGGAAATATTAAATAGAATTTTAAAATATTTTAAATTAGTTTTAAAAGATAAAACTAATTTTTAAAAGATAAAACTATCACATATCTTATATTTTTATCTTTTTATTATAATATAAATTGATTTTTATTATTATTATAGCTGCATTTCTAAATTCTGAGTAATTTTTTTTCAGGCTGGCTATTTATTTCTTAATAAGGCAGGACATTTTCAGTGAAGTTTTTCTCACTTAGAGTAAGTCATTTTAGTTCCAACTTTGGCTAGTATGTCTAATACTCTGGAGAAAAAAAAAAGTTATAAAATCAATAACAGATCTAGAGAGATTCTTTTGGCTGAGGAAAACCTAAAGCTTTTTAGAAAGAATATTGATAAGAACCTTAACTCAAAATGACATTAAGCAAAATACCCTCTTTTCCAAAAACTAAAACTTACAAAGTTTTAAATTTGATAATTAACATTTTTTTGGTTCTATGGCAAGAAAAAATAATATTATATTTATTGTAATTTCAAAATGTTTATGATGCTGAAATCATTTATGAATGCAATACAAATGAGCATCTCTAAGGAGAGAATAATTTCCTATTGTGATTTTTCTTATGTGTACAGTGTTATTTTCATGCTTTAAAATGTAATATACAATATATAAATAATTTTCATATAATTTGTCATGTTAAGTTATACTTAATGTATAACTTCACAGTTTTAAAATTTTCTATCAAGCCATTTTAATAAACGATTTAAGAGAGAAATCGAGAAAAATAATAAAAAAGAAAATAATGGAGGAAAGGGAGGAGTGAGAAAAAGTATGAAGGAAGGATAGGAAAAAACAAAAGAAAAAAATGAACGATGAATGGAGACAAAGAAGGAAGGAGGAAGGGAAGGAGAAAAGAAGCTCTAGTCACCCAAAATTGGGAATCGGCTGACTAAAAAATAATTCTTATATCATGAAATATATTTTGAAAAAGTGCAGTTATAATCAAATACTGCTATATTAATTTAATTATAGAAAATTAAGCCCTAATTATCAAATAGAGAAAAATACATACAGCACTTCAAGTTTAAAAATGTGTCACTCTTGTCTTTTATTTTTCTTGTCTTTCATTGTAATTCATTTCATTATCATATATAATTCATTATTTTATTAAAATTTAAATATTTAATGATTGCTTCCATACTATCAGTTGTTGACTAGGACAAAGATTTCTACATACAAACAAAATGATTTTCTTTACTTGTTTTGTTTGTGGATTATTCCTTTAGTATTCTATATTTATTTGAGTGTAGTGTTTCATATGGCAATACTCTTTAGAAAGCTTACTGTTGTCAATTTCCAGTTCTCCAAAGAGTAAATGTCAGTGAATATATCAGTGTCTAGACAACAGTTAGTCTTTTTTTTTTTTTTTTTTTGAGGCGGAGTCTCGCTCTGTCGCCCAGGCTGGAGTGCAGTGGCCGGATCTCAGCTCACTGCAAGCTCCGCCTCCCGGGTTTACGCCATTCTCCTGCCTCAGCCTCCCGAGTAGCTGGGACTACAGGCGCCCGCCACCTCGCCCGGCTAGTTTTTGTATTTTTAGTAGAGACGGGGTTTCACTGTATTAGCCAGGATGGTCTCGATCTCCTGACCTCATGATCCGCCTGTCTCGGCCTCCCAAAGTGCTGGGATTACAGGCTTGAGCCACCGCGCCCGGCCAACAGTTAGTCTTAACATGATAAAAAGGAAATGTGTGAGGCAGCCTAAAAATGATTGATTCATCTTTGGTGATTAAGAAGCTATCTTTGAAGACACCACAATTGAGAAAAGCGTAGACTTGTCAATGAAAGAAGAACTGATCATTTGCTCCAGAGACACTTCACAGTTTTTGCACCCACCAGCGTAACAGTGCATGAGTTCATTTATATTAGTTCATTTAAATTAGGAAGTGAATCTTACATGAAAAACTGTGGAACCAAATAGAGACACTAAACCAATGTCGCTAAACAGTTAATCAAATGAGCATTCAAGCTATTAATTTTCTTATAAAATTGAAAATAAATGAACATAGATTAAAAGGGAAATAGAATTCAAGGAGCAATATTAAATAAACTCCTTGTGTAAATACTTTTTTCAAGAAATTGTTTGTGTTTTTTTCCCAAATTATCAAAGTATCTTCATGTACTTTTGTTAGAACTTAATCTTGTTTCAAGTGTCGATTAAAATATTACAAATTACTGAATCCAAAACAAGGGTGAAGGATTCGTGTAAGCAATTTAATATTTTATCTTTATGATGTTTTAGAGTAGCACTACTACATATTTTTACATAATAATATTTATTGTTAAATCAGTCAATTTAAGTTCAGGAGAAAGTATTAGAACAGCAAAAACCAAAAACAACACACACACACACACATACACACACACACACACACAGAGAAGAAACAGCCTCTTAAACTGACTGTGTTCAAATGTCAGTGCTACCTATAGTCATGTTATTTCAATTATGTTACTTATTTTTTTTACTTGATCCATTTTTCTAATTGGTAATATGAAAATAGTAAGATAATTTATGTAATTAGTATATGGAAATCACTTTAGTGGCATGCAAGTCACAGAGTGAGTTTTTAATGTTAGTTGTTTTGTCATCATTATCATTATTCTTTTTATTCTGTAAATCAGAGAAGTATTTTTTAAGGTAATCTTTCTGTAAATGAGGATGAAAGTATTAATCATTTTTCTTCCAGTGAAATAGCCCTGGTTTTCAGACAAGTTATCGGGTCAATTTGAAATTATAGCTAAATGCAACACAGTAAAAAAAAAAAAAGGAAGGCAAAACTGTTATTCATACTATTTAATATTTAATATACATCTAAAACTGTACATAGAAATGTTAATTTTCTGAAAAGTCAAGATGTGTTACTTAAGTTCTTTACATTCATTGCATAGATTTGATATTGAAGTTTGCTTCAAGTTCATTCAAGTAATGGAAATATTAGTTGGTTGGATATTTTACATCATGGATCTTTCAACTAGAATGCCTCCAGGACACTTCTCAAATATGAGTTAGTGAATCCAAAATACAACTTGTCATCAATCATGGATCGACACCTTTCTTGGCAGTTGGCAGATTTGTCAGTAAGCTGCATATTTGAGTTACTGATGTACATTCTGTCTTCTTGGCTCTGAACTTTTATTTCCCCAGGTAAAACACACCTCTTTGATTTTGTGTTTGTGTGTGTGCACACTTACTTTGTTTTGTTTTGTTCTGTGACATTAAGTGACATACTGCTCTTAATTCCCTGGAGCAAAGGTGTGGAAAAAATAAAAATCATTTCTTCCATGACTTAACAGCAATAGAAATTGGCATTTGAAATGTCGTTTTTGAAATACATGTTCAGAACTTTACCCACTTTAATAAAATGATCTGTCTTCTTATTGATTCGGAGAATTCTACTACAGGAATTCTAAATATTAATTTTTTAATATGAATTTCACTTATTTTACCCTGGTATACAACTTCATTCTTAACCTTTGTTCATTTTGCATTTTATTTGATGAAAGTTTACATTTAAGTTCAAATTATTTTTTCATACCCATTTTATCTTTAATTTTCCTGTCTAGCTTAAAAATAATTTTTATTCCATTTCAAAAGCATTTTCTAAATTCTCTTTTAACACATTTTTTATTTTATCTTGATTGAATATCTTTTCCTTCTTGATGTGTGAGGGTCATGAAAATGTGCCTCACAGAGCTAGGAATCCAGAGCCATGTTTGAATGAAGGCCATATCTTTCCCCGACTGCTCCAGGCCAGAATTGTAAGGGGCTTATAAAGGGAGTCCCAAGTTTGGAACCTTCTAGGACTATTATTAAGGGCCTTGCTAGGAAATATATATATATAGTTGGGAAGCAACCCCTTCTTTGTTTATTATTATACATAGCACTTCAGTTATTTTTGCATATGTCCTTTTGATAAGAATATTAGACAATGCATTTCAAATTTCATGAAAATCCTATAAGCATTTTAGTTATGCCAATATTGAAATAATGGATTTATCCCATTTATCCAAAATTTATCATAATTATCCTTTTCCATGTCCTGTAATAAAGTGGTACATTTTTCTCAGTATTGATCATACACATTTCTTTTTACTTGTATAGTATATGTATAGTAAAGATTGTTTTTATATTAATGTTAGTCAATGCATATTACTAATTATAGTTGCTATTCACCAAGGTACTTTTCCTAATGAAGAAAGGAATATAACTTTAGAAATATAAGCTGGAAATGAAGCAAATGTTCACATAAATTGAATATGATTTAAAGATAGATAAGTAAATGTTCAAAATTATCTTTAAAAGTGATATCATAGTTACCAGATCAATGCAAAATTAATAGCATTTTTAAAGGTTAAAGACAAAAATCCTTTCTGGCTCCTAAAAGAAAAGATTTTCTGTAGGTACTCTCAAATGCTATATTACTTGAATGAATTTATAGCAAACCTTAATATCAAACCCATGCAATTCATATAAAGAACTTAGGAAGATAAGTAAGACACACTGACTTTTGAGAAAACTTACATTTTTACATCCATTGTTCATTATCCAGTCTGCCAGGATGGAGGTGAGGTCTTTTGTTTTGTTTTGTTTTGTTTGTTTTGGATATGGTGTCTCACTTCTTGCCCACGGTGGAGTACGGTTATCTCCACTCACTCCAACCTCCACCTCCTGGGCTCAAGCAATTCTCCTGACAGCCTCCCATGTAGCTAGGACTACAGGTGCACACCGCCATGCCTGGCTAATTTTTGTATTTTTAATAGAGACGAGGTTTTGCCACGTTGTCCAGGCTGTTCTGGAATCCCTGACCTCAAGTGATCCAACAGCTTTTGCCTCCCAAAGTGCTAGGATTAGAGGTGTGAGCCACCACACCCGGCTGGGGGTGAGGTCTTGAATTGCTTCATCTCTGTGGTACATTTCAGAAGAATAACCAGGTATGTGGAGCTTACCCTTACCTACATTTTTGTGGGCAGCAAATCTATCCACAGGGAGAATAAGTTTGTATTGTCTCCATCATGGCTTCTGTCTTACCTGGCTAGACCTTCCTTCTGAGGCAGAATAGGTAGTCAAGGAAGCAATCATGTCCTCAGGACGTGGCAACCAAGGGGACTGCACTGTCAGTGCAATAAGCCCCAGCATTCACATGGTACTCAAACTCATTTAGGCAAAGATATCTCCAGTAGGGAATTTCCCCTGGAAAGAGGATGTGCATTTTAAATTTACCTGTCCTCAGGCTGACCCTTTCTTTGCTCATTGTAATATTGAAAACACACTCCTGGGTGGAGATTTCAGATGCGAATGAGACATGTGATGTATAAACAAGCATGTACAGCTACTGCTCATGTGCACCCAGAGGACCACTCAGAATACTAGTAAGACTTCTTCCAACCCCCTTATGAATAATCATGTAGGACTCCTATAAAGGAAGTTTCCCCAGTAATAGTTAACACTGCCTCATCCTTACGAGCAGCCTACTCTGAACCCTCTCTGAGGGAGTAATCTTTTCTGTACCTAATGTTCACAGTGTGTTTTCTCCTTTGCAATAAATTGCTCTATGCTGCAGCTCCTTTGCTATGTGTCTCTTGTTTAAATTCTTTTAAACTAAGGAGGCAAGATCCGAGGTTTCACAACAGCTGTCAACACTTTCATATGAAGCTTGTCCATAACTAGTAAAATATGTAATTGAGTAGTCAAGCTTTATCCTGTGATTCAGAGAGAAATCCATTTGAACTTCATACTGAGCTATGTCCTCCAACTTCAATTCTGTCGTAATAAAATTAGTATTTTGCCTTCAATCATTGTGTGTATTTGAGTAGTAGGTACAATCAACCAGGTAGGAAAACATTCAATCTCTTAAGAAATGGTAAAGATTTTTTACATTTCTGTGTTTGTCATTCAATTGCAGAATATGAATGAATCTCTTGCGTAATTTTAAAAAAACACAAAAATTAAATTTGCAATATAAAATATACCTTGTAGTAGCTAGAAAAAAAAAATCCATCTCAAAATCTTTTTTTAAAGGAAGGCTTTCAATCTGTATTCTAAGCAGGTAGAAGAGGCAGAAACAAGAGGCAGATAAAAGTGAAGGGTAAATGGTAAAAATCTTGGGTCTTTAATACTCTCAGATGACCCAAACAAAAGCTACTTCATACTTACTATGGTTACGAATTCATGCTATTGCACAGGACACTCCTTGTAGTCTAGGAAGTTGTGCTTTAGAGTTCCTATCTTTATAGCAAAGGAATGAGTAACAAGTGAATGTTCAGTAACCAATCTACAGGGCCTGCCACAAAGTTCTTAGGAAATCTGTAAATTTAGGGAAAGGGAGAGTTGATGTAGACTTTCTATAGAGAGATTTTCACAAAGTCCTTCTATCTTTGCCTCCTCTAATCTAATTTTAACCTAAAATCTGATATTGTAAGGATGAAAAAAAGATAAATACATTCCCTTATATTTAGGGTAATCTGATAATTAACAGGGTAGATAACTTGATTTTAAGAAATTGTAATACACAATTTTGTTCTTCAATATGTTACAAAATACATTGTGGTAGTATTTGAGAAGGGGTAAGAGTTTAAAATCTACATTTAAATTTTAACACATGCAAATTTAGACATATGCAAATGAGATTATTAGATTAGTGTTAGAAAATGTAGAACATTCTGTTTAACTATGCTAATCCTATTAAATTACAGATTTTGAGCAATACTTGTGATTTAATATTAGCTCTGAGAACAACCTGTTTGAAGTACAAGTTTGGCATTTGGGCATATTGAACTAAAAATCGTGCATTACAGAAAATTTTGAAGAAGGTAGCTTGACTTTCCATTCCTGTAACCATATATTATTTTATATTTTGTTACCATATATACCATGTATATTCTGTCACTTCATTTTCTCAGCTCCCTCACTGCCAATGCTGCCCTACTTGCTAGAAAAGAAATGATAAAACTAATTTACAGTGGAGTAATAATTAACAGTTAGGATAATCTTGGCAGCAAATTAAAGAAAGTTGAACTGAAACTTCTTTATAAAACAAGGATCAACATGATTTTATGTAATAGGAAGTCCAGATACTGAGCAGCCTTCAAATATTCCCTGGTTCAAACTTTTACTTGTTGTTTCTGTTGCCTTATATATTTTTGCTTCAACCTTGTGCAAAATATATTAAAGTGTTTTCAGGTTTCACATGTAGACCAATAACATTCACAAAAAGAGGGATTCTGTATTCCTGGTTTTTATTTCTTTTTTTTTTTTTTTCCATAGGAGAAAGGACATATTTCTTACAACCATAGAAAACTTTTCCTTATTTTCATCAGTTACTATCATTCGTAAGTTCTTCCAAATTAAACCAATGACTGTAATATGAGATTGCTATGCTGCTCTCAGATCAATCAGAATATGCCCCTGAAAACTGCTAAGGGACCACCTTTTGTGAGACATGTGTAGAGGGGTGGACAAAAAAATCAGCATCCTATTGGAAAGGAATGAGTCAGTAAATGATCATTGGGTAGGCAACCAATTGGAACAGTGATATAACTTAGCAGAATAATTTAATTTTCTAAAAGAACGGTAATATAGTTACATATATTAATAAAGGGGAGAATGTTGTTGTTAATAGACATTGGAGACAGATTGATTTTCTAGGGTCTTTCACATTACTCCATGAGGGAAACCCTGTATGATATCCTCAAGTACAATAAATATCTTCCATGTTATTTAATGACTGCAGCTTCATTTAAACATGCAAAGGAGAACAACTGTATTTAAGTGGATAAAACTGATATTTTAAATAATATTTTAAAATATTGTTATGCTTAAAATCAGAAAATTGTGTTAGAGATTAACATCAATTACATGGATTATCTATATTCTATATGCTGGAATCATTACTTTTTAAAATTCCATAGTTACATTTTGTTCTCATTATGGCATATTATGAACTTCTGTTTAACAAACCTATTGTGTCAAACATTGTAAAATGGCTAAAAGATGGAAGTGTTTATTTGTTAAATATTAACTACTCAGAATGTAGCAGTGTATTGTCTACAGCAAGAACTCTAAACATTTATTTCTTGAATAAGTGAATGAACATGCCATTTACCGAGAGCTTCCTATATGCCAAAAACTTGCTGTCATCTATTTAATACTAACAATAGTATTGCAAGACTGACAACTTTTCCCCCATTTTACAGATAGATTATTTATGTTAAGTAATTTTCTCTGAAAACAAACACTAACTGAAAGCCCATTTTCTTCATGGAGTGTTTTCATTTAGGTTGACAATTGGTATTGAAAGAAACAAATGATGTACCTACCTGTTTATAAGTGACACCATCAACAAAAATTGTTGAAAAATAATGGTTGAAAGAACAGTTGTTTGCCATTAAACAGAAGTCTTTCTCAACAGACACAATTGAGTTTCTCAATTAGTTCACATGTAGTTGGTACAACCAATAACCTGTTTAAGAAAAAGACAACATAACTCTCTTTTTATCTTTACATGCAAGAAGTCTTAATACGACTAACAATATATGAATCCAATAACTACAGCTGAGTCTATGACTTCACTTCTTCAACCACGTGAGTGTTTAAACTGGTTTACATTGTCATGGATATGCAATGTAATTTATTTACACTAAATTTGAAGAGACCCCAGTCTGTATAATAGAAACAAGGCATCTCATATATCTTTGTATGAAAGCTATACCACTGTGTGCTATGTAATATTTTACTGTTCAAATCTGAAGCCAATTGCACTTGAAACATCTTTTTTCTTTCTTTTTTTTAAGTTAAAGTAGCCTATGATCTATAAAAGGCAAGAAATCTCATTTGAATAGAGCAAAAGGATTAGTCATTACTCATGCACAGAAAATTTTAAGGATTCAGCTGTGCCGTTGATAGATGGATAGACTGCTAAGAAACCATTTGAGATTTCTGTGATTAGACAGGTCCCAACTCCTATTAGTGAGTGTTGCCGTGTTCTGTTGCAGAGAGGAGGCAGCTGTCTTCCTCACTTTTCCCGGCGGTGCTGCTTGCTTTAACTAAGCCTGTAACATTTTCGACAAGCAAATCAGGAAGGACTTTGTGGACAGATGGCAATGCTGCCTATGCATTCTCATTTACATGCAACCTTGGTTTGTAACTGTACTTGAGCCATATGTGGGGGGTTTTACATTCCCTCTGGATTGGTTTTAAGTGCTAGACATACAAGGCAAATCTAGCTTGGTCCATGTTTTCCTAATGTTATTTAATTCAGTGGAGCTATGCAGAGTGTTTATGAATAGAAGTTTTGAAACTAAAATCTTGGCTGAGTGAAAATACGGATACTAACCATGGTTAGTGAGGAGAGTACCCTAGGAGACTTCCTCATGTAGGACATGCATACTTGTTCACACGAATTTATAAGATAAAATAAAATTAAAATATAAACATGCACAATCTCCTCGAGAATTTGAATCGCTCAAGACTAACATTGACCTTTACAGTGCCTAAAAATGTTATGTAGTCATACATTCACCAGTCAAATTGTATATTTTTCATTATTTAATGACACAGTGATCTAAAGACAATGCACATTAAAAATGTATAACTCTTGCTTTAACCTTATATATTTTATAATAATAAGTTAATTAATGACAAATCAATTTTTCATGAATTTTTTGGTCATAACTACAAATTTATTTGTGCTCCATCAGAACATATACTATCTGATAAGAACATGTAACACATCTAAATTATATTTAATTTAAAAGGTACATTAAAATTTTAGAGGTGACCCTGAATAGAAGAAATACTTTTAAATACATCCCTTTTTACCTTTTAATCTTAAATTACAGCAGTGCTTAATTGTAGGTCAAAATCAAGTTTCTAGGTTTTTATTTTTGTCTTACTACTTGACTCATAGTTAAGCTTATTACAGGGAGAGTTTGTGTATTACTTTTCTTTAATGACAGTAGAGTTTTCTCATTTTAAAAAATGAGACTACAATATTGAAAAGATTTGAAAAATAAATCCATCACATGTTCTATACATTAATATGATTTAGATAAATAGATAAATCTGCATAAACAAATTATTGTTCTACATTTCTTACTAACCTGTAATCCTAAATATATCCCTGAGCTAATTCATAACTTCAAAAGCACTTTTTAAAAAGCTGGAAAATGTTAAGATTGTGGATCTTTGTATTCAGCAACAGGCTATTGTAGATGATTATCTTTTTATAAATTTGCACTTTTATAAATAATTCTGTTGTGGACATTTTGGTATAAATACTCATTTTTCATTGAAACAATTTCCTTAGGAAATATTTTTAGATTAAAAAATTGAAAAGTGTGATTTTTAGGCTTTTTTTATATAATGGCAAATTGCCCTCAGAAAAGTTCATAGTGATTTAATCTATCACCACTAGTGTGTTTACAAAACAGTGGCAGCTCTGTCAGTGTATATTTGGTTGCAAACATTTCTAATATGAAAGTGTTAGTATGAATTTTTTCATACAAGCAGTTTAATAGTGGGGCTGGCATTATGGCTGACTGATTCTGTGGCATAGCAATAGAATCTTCTTGGAGTTAGACTATTTTACCCCCTATTCTATAAACTATTGTGTTCAATTCATTTGTATGTTAACCGAATTCTGAGAATTCACAGAAACCTCAATATCCTGGCTTCATCTAAAAAAAAAATATGATAAACAATCATTTCGTACAATTCTCTTTAGAGACAATAAACTTACAAGAAAAAAAAATCACAGAAGACATTCCCTTATGACTTATGACCCAGAAATTGGTTACAATTTTCAACTCAAAATTGAGATGTAAATTTCTTCTACCTCTGTCAATGTCAGTGTCAATGAACTTTGTCAAGTTCATCCTATTGGAACTTTGCCTTAAAGTTCAGATATGATGAATATAGTTCATTCAGGTGATCTAGACACAGTAAGAACAAGAAGTGACTTCTTACTAGTGTAAATATCTTTAAAGAAAGAAAGCCTGATTTTTCTTCTAGAAACTTCTGGGTAGGTACCCCTTGATGTCCCATTTGCCAGAATTAAATTACATGTCTATTTATGAACAAATGACTGGCAAGAATTATGGAAATACTTTGGACCAAAGGTCTTCTCTGGAAAAGAAGGTGAGTTTAAGTCATTCCCAGGAAAATGGTTATAGGGAAAAGAATTGAAGAAAATATCAAAACCAGGGTTCAGATCTGTTGGAGTTTGCTGGTGGTCCACTCCAGATCCTGTTTGCCTGAGTATCACCAGCAGAGGCTGCAGAAAAACAAATATTGCTGCCTGATCCTTCTTCTGGAAGCTTTGTCCCAGAGGGGTACTCACTTGTATGAGGGGTCTGTTGACTCCCACTGGGAGGTGTCTCCCAGTCAGCCTACCTGGGGGTCAGGGACCCACTTAAGGAGGCAGTCCATGTTATCAGAGCTCCAATGCCGTGCTGGGAGGACCACTGCTCTCTTCAGAGCTGTCAGGCAGGGACATTTAACTCTGGAGAAGCTCTCTGCTGCCTTGGGTTCAGACATGTCCTGCCCCCAGAGGTGGAATCTAGAGAGGCAGTAGGCTTTGATGAGTTGCCGTGGGTTCCACTCAGTTCAAGGCTTCCTGCCGCTTTTTGTACACTGTGGGCATAGAACTGCCTACTCAAGTCTCAGCAATGGCCGATGCCCCTCCCCTCACCAAGCTCCCACGTCCCAGGTTGATCTCAGACTGCTGTGCTAGCAGCAAGCAAGGCTCTGTGGGCGTGGGACTGGAGGAGCCAGGCATGGAGAGGATCTCCTGGTCTGCCAGTTGCGAAGACTGTGGGAAAAGCACAGTATTTTGACAGGAGTGTACTGCTCCTCCAGGTGCAGTTACTCATGGCTGCCCTTGGCTAGGAAAGGGAAATCCCCCGCCCCGTTGCGCTTTCCAGGTGAGATGATGCCCCGCCCTGCTTTGACTCGCCCTCCATGGGCTACACTCACTGTCCAACAAGTCCCAGTGAGATGAGCCAGGTACATCAGTTGGAAATGCAGAAATCACCCGTCTTCTGCATAGATCTCGCTGGGAGCTATAGCCTGGAACTAACTGTTCCTATTCGGCCATCTTGGGAGCACCTTCACTTTTTCTAATTTCTTAAGTGCAAACTGAAGTCACTAATTTAATATATTTCTTCTTTTCTTTTTTGATTTTTAATTTCTAAAATTTTATGAGTAGATAATAGCTGTACATATTTATATGGTGTATGTGATATTTTGATATGAACATACAATGTGTAATGATCATATCAGGGTAATTAGGATGTCCATCTCCTCAAGCATTTATCATTTCTTTGTGTTAGGTACATTCCAATTTCACTCTTCTAGTGGTTTTTAAATATACACTAAATTATTGTTAACTGTAGTTGCCCTGTTGTATTACCAAACACTAGTTCTTATTCCTCCTATCTAACTATACTTTTGTACTTATTAACCAAATCCTTTTCATCATTCCCCTCCACACTACCCTTTCCATCCTCTGGTAAAATTTATTCTACTCTATCTTCATGAAATCAGTTTTTTTAACTCCCACGTATGAGTGAGAACATGTGATATTTGTCTTTCTGTGCCTGGATTATTTTGCTTAGCATAATGTCTTCCATGTTCATCCATGTTGTTGCAAATGATATAATTTTATTCTTTTTATGGCTGAATAATATTTTAACTTGTATGTGTATCACATTTTTTATCCATTCATTCATTGATGGACACTTAGCAAAGTGAAGGGACAACCTACAGAATGGGAGAAAATATTTGTAAACCCTTCAACTGACAAGAGATTAATAACCAGAATATACAAATAACTCAAACAACTCAATAACAAAAAACAATTACTCTTTTTACAAAATTGTCAAAAGATCTGAAGAGACATTTCTCATAAGATGCAAATAGTCAACATACAAACAGAGGCTCAACATCTTTAATCAACAGAGAAATGCAGATCAAAACTACAATGAGATATCATCTCATCCCAGTTAAAATGGCTTTTATCTTAAAGATAAAAAATAGCAGATGCTGGTGAAGAGGCAGAAAAGGGGGAATGCTTTTACACAATTGGTGGGAATGCAAGTTAGTACAGCCATTATGGAAAACAATATGGCGGTTACTCCGAAAACTACAGAGCTACTGTGTGATTCAGCAATCCCGCTACTGGATATACATCCAGTAAAAAGGAAATCAGAATATTGAAGAGATATCTGCACTCCCACATTTATTGCAGCACTATTCATAAAAGTAAAAATATAGAATCAACTTGTCTATTACTCTTCTTTTCTAATATTAGCATGTAATGCTATAAATTTTATGCAAAGAGCTGTTTTGGCAGCATTCTACAAATTGTTATACACTGTGTTTTCAAATGTAATCAGTTTCACATTTATTCTAATTTCTCTTTTGATTTTTTCTTTGTCCCATTAGTATTCAGAATTGTCCTCTTTTATTTCTAAAATTTGTCTATTTTTAAGAAATTTTTGTTATTTTTCTCTAATTTACTTTAATGGATATATATTTCTGTATGAATTTTATTCTTATAAATATATTGAGATTTATTTTACAGTGCAAAGTACAGAGTATTTTGATAAATATTATAAGCATGTAGGAATATATGTATTTTGCTGTTGGGTGAAATGTTCTATAAATACCAAGTATGTCAAGTTAATTGATAGTGTTTTTCAAGTCTTAAATATTCTTACTGAATTTATTGTTGCACTCTGTATAATCATTAAGATGATATTAAAATCTCTGTTGAGTGTCAATTTTGTTGAATGCTTATTTTCCTTGTAGTCTTATCAGTTTTAACTTCATATATTTTGAAGTTTTGTTAATAGGTGGATCAACATTTAAGAATGTTGTGGGCTGGGCGCGGTAGCTCACGCCTGTAATCCCAGCACTTAGAGAGGCAGAGGCGGGTGGATCACACGGTCAGGAGATCGAGATCATCCTGGCTAACACGGTGAAACCCCGTCTCTACTGAAAAAAAAAAAAAAAAAATGCAAAAAAATTAGCTGGGCGTGGCGGCAGGCGCCTGTAGTCCCAGCTACTCGGGAGGCTGAGGCAGGAGAATGGCCTGAACCCGGGAGGGGGAGCTTGCAGTGAGCCGAGATCGCGCCACTGCACTCCAGCCGGGGCGACACTGCACTCCAGCCTGGGCGACAAAGCGAGACTCCATCTCAAAAAAAAAAAAAAAAAAAAAAAAAAAAATGTTGTGACCTCAATTAATTAGCTCCTATGTAATTAATAATTGGACTCATTTAACTCTGGTTATATTATTTTCTTTGAAATCTACACTATCCAAGCTGTTATAGCACTCCTTTTGGCTTAGTGTTAACAGAGTCCCTTTTTTTTTTTTTTTTTGAGACAGAGTCTCACTCTGTCACCCAGGCTGATGTGCTGTGGTGTGATCTAGGCTCACTGCAACCTCTGCCTCCTGGGTTCAAGTGATTCTCCCGCCTCAGCCTTTTGAGTAGTCCGGATTGCAGCTTTCCACCACCATGCCTGCTAATTTTGTATTTTAGGTAGAGATGGAGTTTCACAGTGTTGGCAGGCTGGTCTCAAACTCCTAACCACAAGTGATCCACCGGCCTTGGCCTCCCAAAGTGCTGGGAGCCACTACACCAGGCCAACAGAGTACTCTTTTAATTTTAACATTCACTTCTTGTGGATAGCATACATTTGTGTCTCACTTGTTTATCCAATCTGATAAGCTCTGACTTAGGTTTATGCAATATACATTTAATCAGATTATTTATATTGTTGGTTTTAAATCTAACATCTCACTATTTCTTTTCTATTTTATCATGTTTTTCTGGTGCATATTTTTTCTGCTTCATGTTGATTTTTATGATGCTATTTTTTCTTTAATAGGTTTGAGGTTTAACTATTTTGTTATTTTGGTAGTTACTTCATAGTTCATAATATGCATCTTTAATTTATTGCAGTCTACCTTCAAATGATATTATATCATATAGACTGATTTGTGAGTACAGAGGGACAGGGTGAGGACATATATGATGGATCAGAAGCACCTGACACATTTAAAAGGCTCACTAATCTTAGTAAAATAAACCCATAAAGAAAATTCTTTTATTTTAAGTTGAGTAAACATTCACACCATGGCCCTTTAAGGTCATTCTGTCAGTCAGCCTTAATCTAACCCAGGAGATACCAGTTTGCGAGTTTATGATCATTGCCATAGCACAGTTTTTTATTTTAAATTCTAAGTTTAAACTGAAGATTCAATGGATGTGGAACTAGTTTTCTTTTTGAGCAAAAAAATGACTCAATTAAATGCACTATGTCTCAAAATATGCAGTATACACTATCATGAAAGCCAGACAAGAGTAAATAAATTATGACATACAGAAAATTAGGTAAGACACTGTTCAATAATGAGGCAAAATAAGATGTGAATATCACCTAAGCTATCAAATATAGAGAAATTTGGAGTTTCAAACAATAAATGTGAGGTTGAATGTATAAAATGTTATTTCAAATATGTCTTGATTTGTATCTAAATTTATATACTATAAAATCATGCAGAAAATTAGGAGTCATTATATAAATTTAAGTGGGAAAAATGTGAATCAATATTAATACTAAAAACTAATAATTTACTCAGTGCCAGCCAATGTTTCCAGTGTTTTAAGTTTTCAGAATATAATTATGAGAGAATTATGAAGAAAACAATTCTTCACTTTTTAAGAAAGAAAACCAAGGCAATGAGGAACTAAGTAACTGGACCACCCAAGTCATATAGTTAAGAAGTAACAACGTTGTAGACCTTAGCATGTTTTTAAGTAAAACATATGATTTTTCAAGTCTAATATTTGCTCTATCTCTCATATGTACATTAATATATAAATAAAATCATAGAGAAAATTATAATAGCGAACTTTCTCTATATTTCAGAGATATTGATTTGGCATTGCTTTCAGCCAGGTATTTCAACACTTGCCTCAAGAGTGGAGTTGGGTACAGGTTGACTTCAATGTTTCAAAAATATATGAAAACAGAATCCATGTTAGTGGATTTCCTATTCTTGACTTCTAGTGAAACACTATCAAAATTGACAACTAAAAAAATAATGAAATGAGAGAAAATGTTTATAGCACTTAAGAGGATAAATTAGCTTATTTAATGTCTAGATTTTGTATTAAGTAAAGAGTTTGCAGGAAAAGTAAATGACAGTTAATGATTTTAATTATAATCAGTCAGATTTTTTCCATATTTGAGCAAAAATTGTAATTCACTTATCCAATGCTTTCAGTGTAGGTGAGCTGAGTCATCAAACTTATATTGTCTCTTATAAATATTGATTGAGATGAAAAATAAAAAAATGATTTATCTTAAAACAGTTCTATGTTGATAATATAAACAATACTGACAGGTTTATTTAAAATACATTTGGATAAGCTACATTATACATGATTCATATCTTATGCATCACTTTTATATGATATTTGATTTGGTTTATACACAAAGGAACAAATGTTTCTATATAAGAAAATTATTTTGCTTATTATAGAATTCAAAATTAAAATGTTTCTTCCACAATGGCCATTTAACAATTTAAATTTAGGAAACATATGGCATGTTCGATGAGTATTTACTTTGTATAATTGTGTTCCACATTTTAGTTCATTCCCTTTAGCAGTTTCTTTCAGCAAGCAATTCTTGTGAACTTGTTTCTCAGTAAACATTTTTTATTTTAGCAAAATTTTAGACCTACAGATTTAAAGAAAAATTGCAAAGATGGTACAAAGGTGAACTCTTGAACCGAATCTTTTATTTTTAAGCATGCAAAATGGTGTTTTTTTTGAAACCCTGAAGACATAAATGTACCACTGAGAACCCAATGAAAATTGGACTAACTGTTTTGTTTTGTGATTTGATGTTTGAAAAATAAAATCCTTTAGTTTCCTTTAATTTTTCCTTAGAGAATATAAACTGTGTTGTGATGTCAAACTCATTCTAAGTTTAGATGCCCCATGGGCAAATTGTTTGCTCTAATTAAAACAAAATGAAGACAAGTCTCTTACACATAAATCTTTGATGGTGGGAAATGTAGCTTAATGTTTTTAAAGCCTTCCCAGAAGTCAAAATGCCTTTCAATCTTGTAACTCTACTTTTATAGCTACCTAAAATAATTATTAAACCATATTTGATGTACTGAAATTGATGTGTTTTGTTTAATAATTGAGATCCTTGGGACCATTTGCTGCAAATATCCTATATTTTAAAAAAACTTTGTCTAATGATATCATGTGGAAAAATATTATACCTAAAAATATAACCTCATTAACAAAAATTGTTCAGGAAAACTCTATTAATTCAATACCTTGTATGGTTAATTTTCATAGCTCATTTTTTCTGCTTCTTTCTAATGATGTGATGTTCTTCAGTGTCTTCTGAAAACTTGAGCATAGGAAGTTGGAAGGGTATAAAGTAAAACAAATTGTAAGGAGAGAATTTGGAATGCTAATTTTTGAAGGGGAAATATAAATTTCACAATTCGTAGATCGCATTTGAAATTTATATGATTACCTGTATTTAAGGATATAAGTTGATTTTCACCAGCGTGTTAGTGTGTTGTGTTGTTGTAAAAGAAATAGCTAAGACTGGGTCATTTATAAAGAAAATAGATTTATTTGGCCCTTGACTCTGCAGACTGTACACAATGAATAGTGCCAGCATCTGCTTGTGGTGAGGGCCTCAGGAAGATTACAATCATGGTAGAATTTGTAGAGGAGCCAGCATGTCACAGGGCAAGAGAGGGAGCAAGAGAGAGAGGGAAGGTGCTACACTCTTTTTTTTTTTTTTTTTTTTTTTTTTTTTTTTTTGAGGCGGAGTCTAGCTCTGTCGCCCGGACTGGAGTGCAGTGGCCGGATCTCAGCTCACTGCAAGCTCCGCCTCCCGGGTTCACGCCATTCTCCTGCCTCAGCCTCCCGAGTAGCTCCTGTAAACTCTTTACCACTCATTACCCAGGGGAGGGAACCAAGCCATTCATAAGGGATTTGCCCCCATGACCTAATACCTCCCACTAGGCCCCACATCCAACAATATGGGTCACACACATTTTACTATGCGATTTGGAGGGAGTAAAACATCCAAACCTTATCAACTGTTCACTGCTAACTACTAAATCAAAGAATTGATTCCAGACATTGTATTATTTTTTTCTTCATTGAAAAGAAAAATACTTGATTGAACCTTATGAGGAGAAAACGTTATCTTTTGCAGTTTTTAATTAAATAATTTAATTTTTATAAATTAAGACCATCAAGAAAGACTCTAGACTCTAAAAAGATTGCAGACATTTTCTATAAACATATTTTAGCATATCTATATTGTTGTTATCAAAGTAGATTCACAACACTGCCATCTGAGAGTAATTCCCTTATTCAATATAGAAGCATTTCTCATCCTTCTCCTCAATATTTTCTTCTAGCTCACAGTGCCCTTGGCCAAAAACAAGAGATTATTTAAAACAACCAGAACAACAAAAATCCTGCTATTCCCATATGGATTTTCTTTCTTTTCTAGTCTTCTTTTTACTTGAGTTAAAATATTTCCTTTGAATTTAGACTGACAAAGATATTGAACGGCATCTACTGTCATTTAGAGCACTGCTCCTGTGCCTGTGTTCACTAGTTCCTCAATAGTGGAGGTGATTGGAGATATTCGAAGAAAGAAGTAATCTAGGGTAGCTCATATCACCCATTCCATGTGTTTTTCTCTTTAGGATGTCCCAGCCTGCAGGGAAATTGAATTTTTTTCTGCCTCTGCTTTACTGTAAATTTAGCAATAAAGTTTCTGCTTCATATATGACTGACTAGGTAAGGCTGCCCTGTACTGGAGTGTAGTGTAGGAAAATCTCTGTTGCTATGCACCACGCCAACAACACTATGAGGTACAAAGCTCAAATTTGTATGTCATTATGCTTTACTTCTATGTCTATCTTGAATTATTCATTATGCAGAGAAAACAGGAAGCTAAGTTGTTAACATTCTTCATTGCAACAAATTTTTAGAACTAATTCTATATTGAGGAATGTCTTATGTTTTAACCAAAACCTTTTGATAAATTACAGAGTTGCTGAATATATCTATATCTATACCTTTTACTATATATATATATCACATAGATTTATATGATTTATTAAGTTATTATTCGAAATATGTACTTGATTCCTTTTACAATTTTAATAATGTAACCAGAAAATCACCATTGAGATCCTTGAGCATGATTATAAAAACATACCTTGGCCGGGCGCGGTGGCTCAAGCCTGTAATCCCAGCACTTTGGGAGGCCGAGACGGGCGGATCACAAGGTCAGGAGATCGAGACCATCCTGGCTAACATGGTGAAACCCTGTCTCTACTAAAAAATACAAAAAACTAGCCGGGCGAGGTGGCGGGCGCCTGTAGTCCCAGCTGCTTGGGAGGCTGAGGCAGGAGAATGGCGTGAACCCGGGGGGCGGAGCTTGTAGTGAACTGAGATCCGGCCACTGCACTCCAGCCTGGGCGACAGAGCGAGACTCCGTCTCAAAAAAAAAAAAAAGAACATGCCTTGATTTGGTGTCTCCAGCATAATTATCACAGTTAAAATTTTGGTATCAAAAATGGAGCAAAGATAACAAAACTTGTAAAGTAGCAGACCTTACAAAATGTTAAAAACAATTGTATTTACACAGTGCATCCTCACATAACTAATTATATCTATTAAACCTAATGTTTAACATTATTAGCAAGTCAGAGAATTTAGAAAAATCATAGTTTTAGATAAAATTAATGTTAATACTAATCATTAATATTAATCCTTGTTTAATAAAATGCCTCTATACAAAGATAACTGCCCGCAAATTATTTTCAGCTCACAAATTTTTAAAGAAAAAAATGCATATATCTATGTAGATGTATGTAGGTAAAAATCTCTTGTAACTTTTTAATAGATTCAGGCTTTTAAAAATTATTATTTTAAATAAGTTTTCTTTTAGCAGTATATACAGAAAGAATACACTACATTACTACATCAGAGTAATCCCAAATTTAAGTTTACCATGCACCATACATATATTCAAGCATTCAGATGTCTTTTTATTGAATTTTGGTTGTATGAATTGAAATAAGAAAATTATTTGGTAACTGACATAAGAGTTAGTTGAACTTATGTAAACTCACCTCTACCTTAAAAAATATAAATATTGTGTAAGTAAACAAAAATTTAAATATCCATTATCTAAAAAAACAGAAGAAATAATTAAATATGAATACAATTTTTAAAAGCATCATTTTAATATTAATGATACTTATGCTATAAAATGAATAGCACTTTTGACCTAGGCTTAAACATTGACTTTCATACATTATTTGGGAAACAAAATTTAATCTATTTAGTTTTCTCTGCTCTCTCAAATGTGAGGTTTGAACTCCTTAAAATTTTCTGTTGATAACATTTCGTTTGAAAATGCACATTTAATTTATAACTTAAACAATATTTGGGGGAAAAAAAGTTGAGTAGGTAAATATACCAAATTTATTTCCTCTTAAAAACCAGTTTGGGGTTTTATACAGCGCCAACTAATTTTATGTTTTATAGACTACAGAGCAACTATTTTCCCTGTAGGGCTAGGCCTTTTCTTTGAAATTATATTGAGTAATCTATTTGTATGATCAGTGAATCTACTATACTTTTCTACAAAATATCTTGCTCCTAATGGCGTCATTACAATTCATTTAAGATAAATGGATAACAGCATTTTTGAATTAAAGCTTTTTTTTAATGAATGAGGAAAATAAAGGCACAGCTAAAATAAAGTATAAGTGAAGACCTTCTGTGCATTCTCAAGATAGAGTTTTATGTACATCATTTCAGCAGTTTAATTTAGGTCCTAGAACTTCAATTCATTTTGTAGACTTTGAACAACAGTGTTCATATGTTAGAAATTTTCATATCTTAAAATTATTTGGAAATACTACTATTTAAATATTCTATCTAGATGTAAATGACTCAATCTCATATAATTGTATGTTTAATATATTAATTTTTGGAATAAATGAATTCCCACCAATAAATGAGAGTTAGCACACTTCAGACTGAAAGAGAATACTATCTAAACATAAATGACCCAGATCTATGTGTAGTAATTTCGTAGATTACACCCTGAAGTTAAGCGTGACAATTCAATACCATTCTATTATTCCTGGATTGTTGTGGAGACAGGAGAAACAAGTGCTAATGTCGGTCACTGCTTAGGAGCCTCCATAATTCTTTAGTCACAAACTGTGTTCATCTCCAGAGAGCAGAAAGCGGAGCACTAAAGATAGATCATCATACTCACAAGAGAAACAAAATTGCCCCTGATGGGGCACAGTCACATGGAGAAATGAAAGCCTCTTATTATAAACAGTTTTATTGCTGAGCCAAAGTGAACAATACATTAAGAGAATACCTCTTCAAGGATAAAAGTACAGTTGTCTTTGTAATTCAGGCTATACCATATTTCTTTTTCACCAAAGTAGATCATGAATAAGCAAAATGAATGTCTGTTTACAAAAATTGGGGTTTCTAATAATTTATTTTCTGATACTGATGTAATAATTACAATCCTAACCATTTAAAAGCCACATAAAATTTTAGGTAACTTAATCTCCAATAATATATTTTTACATTTTTGGTGTTTGTTGAAGAGAAGATGACTGGACTGTATGTATTTATCATATTATAAGATTTTGTTTTTGTTAAGCAAGAGATCAAAATTTATGATTAACTTTTTTTTTTTTTTTTTTTGAGACGGAGTCTGGCTCTGTAATCCAGTCTCGAGTGCAGTGGTGTGATCTTGGCTCACTGTAAGCTCTGCCTCCTGGGTTCACGCCATTCTCCTGCCTCAGCCTCCCTAGTAACTGGGACTACAGGCACCCGCCACCACGCCTGGCTAATTTTTGTATTTTTAGTAGAGACAGGTTTTCACCGTGTTAGCCAGGATGGTCTTGATCTCCTGACCTCATGATCCTCCCGCCTCGGCTTCCCAAAGTGCTGGGATTACAGGCGTGAGCCACCATGCCTGACCATAATTAACTCTTTAACACTTAGATCTTCTTGACATACATCCACTACAAAGATAGTCTTTGCCATTCCCAAAAACTGAATACAGAGCCACATCATGTTTCCCTGGATGGAATGTCAATACCAGTATATAATGTACTCTGAGCATCTCTTATGTGCAAAACACTTTACATAGAATAACCCATTTATCTCTTGATTGATGTGCCTTCTATTTATATTCCTATCTTTCACATTAAAACATTAAGTTTCTAAGTTCCTAATATTTTAAAATCCTAAAACTTAACAATAAAAAACCCCACCATTTGTAAAATGGTCAAAAAACAAACAAACAAAAAAACCCATAAACAAACACTTAAACAAAGAAGAGATATGGTTAGCAGTTAACAGCTAAGCATATAGGGCCAGCTCAGTGGCTCATGCCTGTAATCCCAGCACTTTGGCAGGCTGAGATGCAAGGATAACTTGAACCCAGGAGTTAGAGACCAGCCTAGGCAACATGGCAAAACTCCATCTCTACAAAAAGTAAAAAAAATTAGCTGGGCATGGTGGTATGTACCTGCAGTCCCAGCTACTTGGAAGGATGAGCTACTTGGAAGGAAGGGATCACTTAAGACAGGGAGGTAGAGGCTGCAGTGAGCAGAAATCAGGCCATTGCACTTCAAGGTGGGCAACAGAGTAAGACCCTGTCTCATAAAATAAAATAAAAACAACTAAGCATATAAAAAGTTGTTCAACATCATTAGTGATCAGGAAAACTGCAAATTAAAACTACAATATCATGCCGCTACACATTTATTCAAATAGCTAAAGAAAAATGACATAGCAAATGATGAGGATACCAGAACTTTTCAACTTTTCATTCGTTGCTGTGGGAATGCAAAACCGGTGCAGCTACTTTGGAAAAGAGTTAGAGTACATTTTGATGTTAAGTGTGTACTTACTATTTGACTCAGTAGCTCTTTTTCTTGGTACTTACTAAAGTCAATGAAAAACTTATGTTTACACTTAGTTTTGTATATG
Organism: Trachypithecus francoisi; assembly: GCF_009764315.1. NCBI lineage: Eukaryota > Metazoa > Chordata > Mammalia > Primates > Cercopithecidae > Trachypithecus > Trachypithecus francoisi. The sequence continues at coordinate 18,831,186 of NW_022681465.1, forward strand.
TTTATAGCTATCATTCACTTTAAACTGTGAATTCAAGATCTCTTTTTACAGATGAATGTATACACTGATTCAATAAAATTTTACTCCAAAAGAGAGGGAAAAAATATTTAATCACAAAACAATACGGATGTGTTTTATATGACTTTTCACTGGTAAAGGTCAGATCCTGGGCTCCATGTTGTATGATTGTAAAGAAGTTATGCATTTATATGACATTCTGGACATTCTGCAGAAGATACATCTATAGGGATGGAGAACATATCAGTGCTCAATATGTGCTGAGACAGGGGAGTGGTTGGCTACAAAGGAGGCCACCTAATACAATTTCCAGATACTTTTTGGCAGCATTGGGGTTACAAATAAAGGATTAGTTGTGATACACAGACTGTATGGCCCATTAAAACAAAAAATGTATGTACCATCTGGTTGTATTAGTCTGTTTTCATACTGCCATAAAGAACTGCCTGAGACTGGGTAATTTATAAAAGACAGAGGTTTAAATAACTTACAGTTCAGCATGGCTGGGGAGGACTCAGGAAACTTACAATCATGGTGGAAGGTGAATGGGAAGCAAGACACCTGCTTCACAAGGCGGCAGGAAGCACAAGTGCTGAGCTAAGGGGGAAGAGCCCCTTATAAAAACATCAGATCTCCTGAGAACTCACTGGCTATCAAGGGAACACCATGGGGGAAACCACCCCCATAATTCAATTACCTCCATCTGTTTCCCTGCTCACACATGGGGATTAGGTGAATTACGGATATCACAATTCAGAATGAGATGTGGGTGAAGACACGAAGCCTAACTGTATCACTGGTCCACTTAAAAAATGCTTAGAACATGCAAGACCAATACAATAAATTTTATAAAGTATATCTATCTTACTTTTATTTACATATTTATTTATTTATTTATTTTTCCCTTTGGAGACAGAGTTTTGCTCTGTCGCCCAGGCTGAGTGCAGTAGCACCATCTCGGATCACTGCAGCCTCCGCTTCCTGGGTTCAAGCAATTCTCATGCCTCAGCCTTCCAGGAAGCTGGGATCATAGGGATGCACCACTGCACCTGGCTAACTTTTGTATTTTTAGTAGTACGGGGTTTTGTCATGTTGGCCAGGCTGGCTTGAACTCCTGACCTCAAGAATCTACCCACATTGGCCTCCCAAGGTACTGGGATTACAGGTGTGAACTACCACACTTGGCCTATTTCTTTATTTTTTAGCTTTCATTTTAGGTTCAGAGTACATGTGCAGGTTTGTTATATAGGTAAGTAGCATGTTGCAGGGGTTTGGTGTACATATGATTTCATCACACAGATGGTAAGTATGGTTCCTGATAGGATACAACCCAGCAATCCCTTTATTGAGTATATACCCAAAGGAATATAAATCATTCTATCATAAAGACACATGCATCCGTATGTTCATCACAGCACTATTCACAATAGCAAAGATGTGAAATCAAACCATCCATTTTCTAATCTCTTTCAAGCTACGCCAATCAACTCCTCAAATATTCCCCTCGTAGTAGACAAAACACATATACATAAGCTGTCTTTGGTCTCCCTCTCTCTCTCTTTTTGTTTCTAACCTTACTTTCTCCATCTTCTTACCTATTTATCTATTTTTCTATATCTGTCAATCAATTGTTTGATCTATCATCTGTCATCCTATTTAGATGTAAGACTTTAGCAGATATTTTAAAATATTTTTCCATGCTTGCTCTGTTATTCTGTTGATTCACATATAAAAAACTTCGCTATTAAAAATTAGTAGCAAATCAAACTAAGCAACTATTCTCTGTTGGCTTTTGAAAAATGTCTTCTTTGAGAAAAACTCATTTAAAAATATATAAAAAAACTATACATTTATAAATCTACCTTTGATTTAACACAAGCATTACTTTTACAACTATTTGAAGGGCTAAAAACATTTTTTTACTGAGATTTAGTATGCCAAGGGCACAAGTTTTGGAATCACTAAATTCCAGATTGGGATGTCAACTCTGTCACTTCAAAGTTATGACCCTCAAACAATTACTTAACCTGAATTAGTTTTTGTTGTATTTGCTCAAACATAGAAACAATGAAGTGGGCTTATTACACAGATTATGCATACACTGAATAGCATCAAATTATATAGTATAAATAAAACACTGAGTGCAGTCCTTGACTCACTGTCAGCATCATAGTTGGAGGAAAATATAACAAATACTGACTTAACTGCAACAACTCTGAACGCCTTGCTGTATTCTGCAGGTACAGAGGAGTGCTTGATGCTCGGTGATGAAGAGCAAGTGTGCACATCTACTGATCCTACACCATAATTTTACCCTGCCACAGTGCCTGCGAAGTTCATTTTTTTAACATATCGTTAATGAATGAATGTCAAATATTGTACTTGAATTCTTGACACTTTATACTAATTTGATGTCCAATTAATTATAGTGAAGGCACATATTGTACTACTCAAATTTTAGAAAAATAAATTTATTGAGACTCTTATTTTATAATTTTATGTGAAACTAAGTTATACTTGGGGATTTGTGATGTATTATTACATTATGAGCTCAGGTCTATGCAATACAGCATTGGGTAAAACTTTTTTAATAGTCCACAGGAAAAAAACATTTGAAAAGTCAGAATTTGTAAGATGGATAGAATAAAGTTTCAGAACTCTTCCATTTTAGGGGGACATTGACTTTTCATAGCACAACTGTGACAGTTCACTGGGAAATGAACTGAAAAATGTTGTTTATATATTGCTTTATTATAACATTTTGTAAAGTACATTATGGACTAGTGACATGACTTTTATGGATTGTATTTTTATAATATTCCAATGTATTGTGCCTACTTTTTCCACCATTCTGTGGACATTTTAAAGGGTGATAAATTAATTTCTTAACGATTGATTTAAGAGTAAATAAAGAGAAAGAAGGTAATTAATATGTATCTGAGTACAGAAGAAAAAGTTTCTATGTCTTAGGGTTCTCAGTTACAAACATAAGATGCCACCATTTTAAGGTGTGCACACTGCCAAAAAGGAATGTGTTAAAGAGTTTTGGGATGGTTTATATAGTCTCCAAGAGAGTCACAGAATCAGTCTTGCAGGAAGCAGACAGTGTAAGGTGCACAAACAACCAGAAATGAAATATAATCTACAGCCCAGAACTACTTCAGTGAAGAATACTTCTCTCTGCTAATGACCAGTGGCAAAAATACGGCTCAGGAAAAACTCAAAAGCAGAAACACAATCATGAAATAATATTGAATGCTTCTTAAGCAATAAAGAAAGAAATAGCAAGGTCTTGAATTATGAAAAATTGATGTGAATTTCTGTATCTAAAATTAGGTGTCATTATGAGTCTGGTAATCAAATACATAATTTAAACTATTTAAAATTCTAATGGAGGCCTTTGACCTGTAGCTAACTGACAGTTGCTGCTAGATTTTGGTAGTGTTTTAAAAGTGTAGTTGGTTAGCTACATTTAAATGTTATAAGATTTGAACTAAGAATCCAAATTTTTCTGGCTTCGGCGCCTCTCTAAACACCCAACACAGACAAGGCTGTCATGAATTCCCTCTAGTTCACTTTTTTAATTGAAACTTATTTGTGTAGCTCTTATATAGTTTGAGAAATCTGACTTAATAAAACTGAAATCCTGGAGAAATTAGATCCAAAGCATTACTTTTTCTAAAAACAAGCAATGCAAAAGCAACTTTTCAACTTAATGGTGTCTGAATATTTATTACATCTTAGAGAATATTTGGATTTTGAAAGTATAACTAACATATTGTACAGATCAATGACACTGAGTTGTTGATAGCAGAGTCAACGAGTCATAATGGTTTGGCTGTGTCCCCATTCAAATTTCATCTTGAATTGTAACTCCCACAATTTCCATGTGTCATGGAAGGGACCCAGTTGGGAGATAATTGAAACATGGGGATGGGTCTTTCTTGTGCTGTTCTCGTGATAGTAAATAAATCTCATGGAATCTGATGTTTGTATAAAGAGGAGTTACCCTGCTCAAACTCTCTCTCTCTTTGCCTGCTGCCATCCATGTTGGATGTGACTAGCTCCTTATTGCCTTCCACCATGATTGTGAGGCCTCCGCAGCCATGTGGAACTGTATGTCCATTAAATTTCTTTTTCTTCCTAGTCTTGGGTGTGTCTTTATTAGCAGTGTGAAAATGGACTAATATAGCAAATTGGTACCAGTTAAGTAGGGCGCTGCTGAAAAGATGCATGAAAATGTGGAAGTGAATTGGGAACTGGGTAACAGGCAGAGGTTGCAACAGTTTGGAGGCTTCAGAAAAAGTCAGGAAAATGTGGGAAAGTCTGGAATTTCCTAGAGACTTGCTGAATGGCTTTAACATAAATGTTGATATTGATGTGAACAATAAGGTCCAGACTGAGGTGGTCTAAGATGGAGATGAGGAACTTGTTGGGAACTGGAGCATAGGTGACCCTTGTTATGTTTTAGCAAAGAGACTGGTGGCATTTTGCCCCTGCCCTAGAGATTTGTGGAACTTAGAACTTGAGAGAGATGATTTGGGGTATCTAGCAGAAGAAATTTCTAAGCAGCGTTGCATTCAAGAGGTAACTTACGTGCTGTTAAAGGCATTTGGTGCTATAATGGAAGGAGAGCACAAAAGTATGGAAAATCTGCAGCTTGACAATGTGATAAAAAAGAATATCGTATTTTCTGAGGAGAAGTTCAAGCCAGCTGCATAAATTTGTATAAGTAACAAGGAGCTGAATGTTAATCCCCAAGACAATGGGGAAAATGTCTCCAGGGCATGTCTGAGGTCTTCATGGCAACCTCTCACATCACAGGCCTGGAGACATAGGAGGAAAAAGTGGTTTTCTGGGCCAGCCCCAGGATCCCCATGCTGTGTGCAGCCTAGGGACTTGATGCTCTGTGTCTCAGACACTCCAGCCGTGGCTAAAAGGGGCCAATGTAGAGCTCAGGCTGTGACTTCTACAGGTGCAAGCCCCAAGCTGTGGCAGCTTTCACATGGTATTGAGCCTGCAAGTGCACAGAAGTCAAGAACTGGGTTTGGAAATCTCTGCCTTGATTTCAGAAGATGTATGGAACCACCTGGAGGCCCAGGCAGCAGTTCACTGCAGGGGTGGGGTCCTCTTGGAGAACCTCTGCTAGGGCAGTGCGGAGGGAAATGTGAGGTCAAAGTCCCCACACAGAGTCCTTACTGGGGCACTGCCTAGTGGAGTTGTGAGAAGAGGGCCACCGTCTTGCTGACCCCAGAATGGTAGATTCACTGACAGCTTGCAGTGTGTGCGTGGAAAAGCCACACTCAATGCCAACCTGTGAAAACAGCTAGGAGGGAGGCTACACAGTGCAAAGCCACAGGGGCGAAGCTGCCCAAGACCAAAGGAAACCACTTCTTGCATCAGTGTGTCTGATATGTGAGACATAGAGTCAAAGGAGATTGTTGTGGAGCTTTAAGATTTGACTGCCCTGCTGGCTTTTGAACTTGCATGGGCCCTGTAGCATCTTTGTTTTGGCCAATTTCTCTAATTTGGAATGGATTTACCTAATACTTGTGCTTCCATTATATCTAGGAAGTTACTCACTTGCTTTTGATTTTACAGGCTCATAGGCAGAAGGCATTGGCCTTGTCTCAGATGGGACTTTAACTGTGGAATTTTAGGTTAATGCTGAAGTGAGTTAAGACTTGGAGGACTGTTGGGAAGGCATGATTGGTTTTGAAATGTGAGGGCATGAGATTTGGAAGGGGCCAGGGATGGAATGATACGGTTTGGCTGTGTCCACACTCAAATCTCATCTTTAATTGTAACTCCCACAATTCCTATGTGTTGTGGAGGGGACCCAGTGTGAATTAGTTGAATCATGGGGCTGAGTCTTTCTTGTCCTGTTCTCCTGCTAGTAAATAAATCTCAGGAGATCTGATGATCATCAGATTTGATAAAGAGGAGTTCCCCTGCACATGTTCTCTCTCTCGCTCTTTGCCTGCTGCCATCCATGTAAGACATGATTTGCTCCTCTTTGCCTTCTGCCGTGATTGTGAGGCTTTCTCAGCCATGTGCAACCGTAAGTCCATTAAATCTCTTTTTCTTCCCATTCTCAGTTATGTCTTTATCAGAAGCATGAAAATGGACTAATACAATGAGTTACTTTCTATTTTCTCCTGAAGCATGCTCTACAATCGTCAACATTTGCCATTTTATCCATGAATTTTTAGTTGTATGTATATTGCTTGAAAGTATAAATTTTATAATGATGCCTTTGTTCTTGTCTAAATAAAGGCATATGTCTGAGTATATTACTTAGAGACTGTTTTTGTTGAATGTGAACATATAACAGTTTGTCTATCTGACTTATATTCAGCAACATGCAACATGCTTTGTTACCACCTGCCATATATATATATCTATATATGGATATATATGGATATATATCTCTCTATATATCTATATATGGATATATCTCTCTCTCTATAGATAGTTAAATGGAAATATATGGGTATATCCATATATAGATATATATCCATATATAGAGATATATCCATATAATCCATATATCTATATATCTCTATATATGGATATATATCTATATATGGATATACCCATATATTTCCATTTAACTATCTTTTAACACCAAAGTTTGTAAACGAGCACATGCTACTTACTTTTCCATAAGGTTTGGCTTTACTGTAGACAATTTGAGACAAATTTATATTTATCCTAAATAACACTGTTGTGTATTTTAATCAAAAGTTTTATGTGAATGGATCATTTAAAAATTACCATTTTGGCTGCAGGCTACTAAGGTTTCTGGCTTTTTATCCATGGGATTAGGAATGGCAATAAAGAAATTGCAACCAAACTGGATGACTAATGTGTACACTATGAAAAATAATATAAAAAGAAGGACCGGAGCCTTCTGAACCTTAATCCTGAACTTGAGTGTTGAGCGATGTATGTGTGGGTTACAGTATCTATGAACTGTGGATTGCTAAAAGTATATGATAGTTTAGTAAGTTCTCTGGATACCATTAGCATACATGTATACAATGATGGTTAGATAATTATAAATTGTGTAGTTGTTCAATAAAATTATAAAACGAGTTATAAACTATACCATAAAATGAAAATATATGTGCGTACCTGTTTAACTCATAGTTCTGAGACACTAGGCCTCCTGTATTTTCTCTCTGCAATTTAAAATAAGGCAAGAGTAACAGAACCATTCTAAATATGTCTCAAATAATAGTAAATCTAATTACACAGGTGAATTGATTGTATTTGATTTTTCATAGTTTTCAACATCTTGTCTTGACAGACATTGTGATAATGCTTAAAAAATTATCTAATATAATTTTAATTATATAAAAATATGTGACCATCTATAGAAAATGTCTATAAAAATGTGTACCACTAGATTAATGACAGTTTAATGCAGGTCATGATTTATTATCATATTGTGTGTCGTTAATTTTTCTTTTGTTTTATTGATTTGAGACTCCTAGTTTATGTGGGTTAAAATTATATTAACTTTAACAAAAATTGAGAAATTGTAATAATTTTAGTATTTTCTAAATAGTGTTCTAAATTTCTAATTTCTAATTTAATATGGACAATACCTACACTCCAGCCATTTCTGGAAATAAAACTGCCACATAATTCAATTGTGGCAAAGCTTAATTATAAATACTAAAAAATTATTTGTTTTTTCTCATTTTCTAGACTAATCTAAATTTCAAAGCAGCACCCAGCAGAATTAGAATTATTTCCAATATGTCAGCCATGCACTGGGGAAGCACTAACACTTGGCAGTTCCAGATTATTTTAATAATTTAACTGAGCAGATGGAGGTCATGCAGGTTAGACAGTCATGATATGCTGTATATAATTGATATCTCCAAACAAGTAGACATTAACATATAGTTTACTAGCCCGCAGAAAACCAATCTCTTAGCTAATAAAATCCCATTGTTTATCTTCTGCTTTCATTGTCACTTGAAGACATTATATGAGATGTGAAGACATTATATGAAGTACAGTGATATAGAGCACTAGTGTGTTTTCCTTCAGAAATATCTAATTTATAAAGAAGCTCAATTATTCACTATAGGAAAATATCTTTATAAAATGAATTTGGCACCCCAAGAATATTATATATCACAAAACAGAACTACTTTTAAGACAAATGAGTGTTGAATACTATCTAATGTCTTCTGCAAATATGTCTTTCTATAAGGTATTCTTTTATAAAAACACCAGGAAATATATGACTTGCTATGTGTTTCTAGAGTTTGTATTTAATTTTCTAAAGTGAATTGGCATCCAATAAATATTATTGGATTTAAAGTCAGATTCTAAGATTTCATTCTCACTCTTCAATTTAAACACTTAGGACTGAATTTTTTTTATCTGAAAGAAGATTTGAGTTGTGAAAGTAAACTCTTTCTCAGAAATATACCAAATAATTTATATATTACAAGTAGGAGAAGGTGAAATTTTTATTATTTATTATTTACAGAAAAATAAATCAGAGAAGTGTACACAATTTTTGACACAGATACACACACGTGTGGTTTTCTTAAGGTGTATAAGCCCGTTTTATCTGTCCTTTAGAATCTACATGGCGCATGTGAGTGTGGTTTCATATTATGCAAGCAATATATTTTATGTAAAGAATATATTACAAATATAAATTTTATGAAATATATGTGTGTATGAACATATTATTATAAATATATAATATTTCACATGTTTTGAAATGTAATGAAAATTAATTTGTGATGTTATTTTGATCAATAATAAAGATAATGGCAAACTTGGGGTGAAAAATTCATTAAAATATTTGTTTTCAATTTTTCTTATGATAAAGCGCTCTACGTTTTTAAGTGACTGACAATCTTATTTAAATATTGTTACTCTTAATATTTTCTTATGGAGAATTTTGCATGGGGTACTCTAGACTCTGTTCCATTTGTTCTTGCTCCCAACTGTTATTCGTGATAACATGGCAAAGGTTGACACAAATCTTTGTATTAACTTGAAGATAACAAAGACAATATTGAAAATCTGACAATCTAAAAACTGGGTGACAGAATCTCCTAGAACTTTTAATTGGCCATGATTGGTGGAAGAAATGCAAGAAATTTCTGCAACAATAGCTATAACTCTCTTTATTTTCAAGAGTATTCTATCAGTAATTTGAGATACTGGCTTGCATCTCAAATACAAGATAGTTGTATTTTAATTGGAGAGTCTGAATTAGAATTCTAGGAATATTTGAATGTCTGGAATGGTTTGATTATTTATTATTTCAGTAACTCATTATTCATCTGTGATATTTTTAAAAAGCCATAACATGGAGAGTAAATGATAAATTTGAACAAGAGTATGTTTATATCACACCAGTGTAGAATGTTTAAAATAAATGCAAAACTGAACTTTACACTTTCCTTTGCAAAATCGCATGTTGTTCAACAATCAGGCACTCATGTACACAGACACACAAAAATTCATGCACTGAATTTAGCATTGGCTTCAATGTAATGTCACACTGTAGAAATCTAAAAATTACAGATTAGTAACACTCTAAAATCTACTCCTAGGAATGTGTGTTTTCTTTTTCAGTATTTTCTTTGTTTCTTTATCAAACTGCAATGATACTTGTTTTTTCCAAAAATGCTTCTAATTTAAGAATTTCAAAGCCATGCCTGGCTTCATGGGTGTGTGAATGGTATACTCACAACAGTGTTTCCTCAAATGCCTTGAATCCGGCCTTTTTAGAGGTGCCCTGTGCATTTGTTTGGTCATGCCTTAAGTGTAACAGATATGGATGGGATTTTATGATGAATTCTATGTCAGGGAGGAGGGAGATGGTTAGCCACAACAGATTCAAGTGACTGAAAATTATGAGAAGGTATTCAAAAGACAATGGTGAGTACAATAGACTAAAATAAAAGATATCCACTATATTCTATCTTTAGTCAACCCACACACATATATACCCATACATGTGCTCTTAATTTTTTTATCTTTTTGTAATTGAAATATGATAATTGTACACGTTTATGAGATTCATAGTGATGTTTCAATATGTACAATGAAAGTTGATCAGCTCAAGGTAATTAACATACATGTGATCTCAAACATTTATTTATTTGTGCTGGGAACATTCAATTTATTTTAGCTGTTTGAAAATAATAGTTATTGTTACCTATAGTCATTCTACAGTGCTATAGAACACTGGAAATTATCCTGTGTAGCCGTAATTTTGCATCTTCTTAACAAATCTCTCCCTGTTTCCCAGTTTTTCCCAAACTTTCCTCCTATTCTTTCCAGCCTCTAGTAACCTCTGTTCTCCTCTACATTTTTTTTTTTTTTTTTTTTTTTTGAGACAAAGTCTTGCTCTGTTGCCTAGGCAGGAGTGCAGTGGTGTAATCTCAGCTCACTGCAGCCTCCACCTCTGGAGTTCAAGCAATTCTGCCTCAGCCTCCTGAGTAGCTGGGATTACAGGCACCAGCAACTGCACCAGGCTAATTTGTGTGTTTTTAGTAGAATAAGGGTTTCACTATGTTGGTCAGGCTGATCTCGAACTCCTGACCTCAGGTGATCCATCCACCTCGCCCTCCCAAAATGCTGGGATTATGGGCATGAGCCACTGCGCCTGGCCTACTCTACTTTTATGAGTTCAATTTTTGTGGCTTCTGAGCATGAATGTGAACAGGTGGTGCTTAATTGTTTCTGGCTTATTTCACTTAACATAAGGTCCTCCATGCTCATCCATGTTTCTATGAATGATAGGATTTTATTATTTTTTATGGCTGAATAGGATTCCATTATATATAAACATTTTCTTTATCCATCCATCTATTGGAATCTGGGGTTGATTCCATATCTTGACTATTGCCAATAGTGCTGCAATAAACATAGGAGTGCAGATATCTCTTCAATATACTTTTTCTTTGGATAAATGTCTACTAGTGGAATTGCTGGATCATATGACAGTTTTATTTGTAGTGGTTTTGAGGAAACGCCATATCATTCTCTATATTGGTTGTACTGCTTTCCTTTTCTAAAACCATGCATGTGTGTTTCCCTTTCTTTGCGCCCTCATCAGCGTTTGTTACTTTTTGTCTTTTTGATAATAGACATTCTCACTGGGGTGAGATAATATCTAATTGTTTTGATTTGTATTTTCCTGATTGTTAGTGAGACTGAGCATTTTTTTCATATATTTGTTAGCTATTTGTCTTCTTTTGAGAAATATCTGCTCAGATCATTTGTCCATTTTTAATTGGATTGTTTGTGTTTTAGCTGTTAAGATGTTTCAGTACCTTTTATATTCTGTATATTAATCCTCTCTCAAAGAGTTTGCAAACATTTTCTCCCATTCCGCACGTACATGTGTGTTTTCAACTTTTACAAATTTGTTGTGATTTGAATTGTATCGACCCCCACTAAAAATATGTTAAACTCCTAAGAGCAGATACCTATGAATGTGAACTTATTTGGAATTAATATCTTTGCAAGATGTAATTAATTTAAGATGAGATCACACTAGATTAGGGTGAGGCTTAATATAGTGACACAGAAATATATAGGCACAAAGAGAAAACATCATGTGTAGAATTAGGCAAAGTTGGAGCAATGTATCTATAAGCCCAGGAATACCAAGGAGGGCTAAGAACTACCAGAAGCCATCAAGAGCCAAAGAAAGATCCTACCCTAGAGCCTTTGAAGAGAGCACCTTGGTTTTTTTGTTTTTAATTTCTAGCCTCTAGAATTATAAGAGTATTTTTCCTGTTTTAAATCTTAAAAGATTTTGGTAAATTTTATATCAGCCTTAGGAAACTGTCTCAAGATCTATAATCGCTACACTCAAAATAAAGCAACTTTTATTATACATTACCCAAAGGGAAAAAAGTATATACGTTTTTGACATTCAGCTTTGAGTCAGCTGGTTTATTTCCTCAATTACATGAAGATGGTACAATGAAAACAAACAAACAGAAAATGAAAGGTGTAGCACCGTTTGGCCCTGAATTAAAATTTAACCTCCCTCAAATATATGTAGCATGCAACGAAGGGAAAAAAGAAAGAATGTAATTAAAAAAAAATGTAGAAATTTAAAAATTGGTTAAGCAATGTAATGCAACACAAATACAGAAGATAAATCACACTTTACATTTCCTTAGAAAAGCTATCTGATGATCTCTATTTCTGTTCTTTGATTATAAGACAGAATTACATGAATTGAAAATTTGGTCTCATATTGTCTTCTGTAGAAATAGTTTACAGAGATATTCAAAGTGGTTTTTATTTGACATTATTCACACTTATACAACCAGTTGATCACATGGCTGCCTGTGATTGACTGAAGCTTGATTCAAATATTAATCAGTTACAAGGACTATCTCTAACTTAAATTTCGGTTTGCTTGTATAAGAGATTCTAGTATGGTAGTAATCCCAGGCTAATGGTCTCCTATTTATTTTGCTTTAACACTAGGCAAGCAAATATATTCAAGTTTGTTTCCGATCATTTATAATAGTCTTTGTTTTTATTTACTAACATATTTTGTTAAAAATGCCCTCCACTTTCTCCTCCTCCTCTTCCTCCTCGTGCTCTTACTACTCTTCTTCTTCTCCTTCATTCCCTCCTTCCCTTCCCCTCTTCTTCCCTTTCTCCCCCACCCTTCCCTACCCCTCACCTCCCTTTGCCTTTCTCTCTCTTTTTCTTTCTTTCTCTTTCTTTCTTTCCTTCCTTCTTTCTTTCTTTCCTTCCTTCCTTCCTTCCTTCCTTCCTTCCTTTCTTTCTTTCTTTCTTCTTCCTTCTTTCTTATTTTTGATGTTTTAGCAAATGAGTCTTCATGCTTCCATTAGTATTAATCTTTAGTTATATAGCTTCATCTTGACTAAGTGCAAAGAGAAAACACTAGGCAGAGATAGTGAGGCAGAATTAATTTATTACCAGCTTCTAGACTCCACCTAGAGTTATTTAATACTTGTACAAGTTTAGTAAAGTAAAACAAAGTTTGTTTGAATAAGGTCTAGACATACGTAATTTTCTATTTTCTTGACTTCCCCAGACTACTATATTATTATTATTATTACTATTTTGAGACAGAGTTTTGCTTTTGTTGCCCAGGCTGGAGTGCAATGGCATGATCTCGACTCACTGAAACTTCCACCTCCCAGGTTCAAGTGATTCTCCTGCCTCAGCCTCCCAAGTAGCTGGGATTATAGGCATGCGCCACTACGCCCAACTAATTTTGTATTTTTAGTAGAGATGGGGTTTCTCCATGTTGGTCAGGCTGGTCTCGAACTCCCAACCTCAGGTTATCCGCCCACCTCAGCCTCCCAAAGTGCTGGGATTACCGGCATGAGCCACCACACTCAGCCTATTTTATTTCCTTCTTTTTTTCAGACCTCATGTCTTTGCATTTGTGGAGTAGAAAATGCTGTTTAAAGATAAATATATAGAACAGCGGGGAAAAATAAGTTTAAGAATTAAAGTAAAACTAAATCTGTAAATTTAGGCGAAATTCTCCAAGAAAGAAAGAAAGAAAAAAAGGCTATGAAAAGAAAAAGAAAAAGCACTTGGAGGAGGAAAGAATAATTTCCCTATCATCATTATCTCTTCTCAAAAAATAGCAACATCAATAATGTTATCAAAATTATAATGGGAATCAGATGAAATAGGACTAAGTACTCTGTCAGGTCAAACCTTCACTGCAAATGTTCCATTTCTCATTGCTCTGAAAATAGTATGTCATTCTTATGGTAAAGATATTTTAAGAAAATCCATATGCAGAAAAGTAAATGTTAAGAAGGGATCAAATGTGGTATTTTTATCACTACAAGAGGGATATTATAGAGATAAAAGGATTTTTGTTCTTAAGAATAGTATAAAAACAGGATTTTTCTATGCATTTATCTATGTATCTATCTCTAGCTATCATCTATATATACATGTTAAATCATGCCTGTATGTTCACAGGAAAAGAAAGATCTTTCCATTACTGTTATCTTCTTGCATATCTTGCCAGCTCTACTTTAGTTCAATGTAATTAATTTATTTAGGAGTATGCGTGTGTGTACATTTTTTCTGTTTGCTTGGTACACGCATTTGTCTTATGCTTGGAAGGACACCTTAGAAATTAGGCCAGCAAAACGTGGCTGTTCATTTTCTAGATATTTAGCTTTCTCCCTACACTCATCAGAGCTCAAGAGCATCATTTGTGAAGTCCCTAGATAATAAAAACCATTGAGGACCTTGTTAACTAGGAACTTCTAGTCACTGAGGACGTTGTTAACAGGGACCTTCCACTTACCCCAAGATGGATTCTTCAAGAGTGGGTACTGCAATTGACACATATAAATAACTACAAGTACTCTAGGTGATATTTATCTTCACGGAATTGTGGAAAGCATGGTTATATCTCACATAATACATATTTGTCCAACACCTTTTTCCAAATTTGTGAAGAAAAACTATATTTTTAAAATACTAAAAATACTAAAATACTAAAATTTTAAAATACATTTACTTTACCTATATTTCTCCATATGTAATTGGGAAGAAGTGAAGAGTGTATCATTAAAAAAAATGATTACTACTAGTATATACTCAGGAAAAGTTTTGGGGAATTAAGCTGTGATATATGTATTTTCATACTTCTTAGTCTCTGTCTATTTCTATGAATAAAACAGATATCTGAATTCAATATATTTATAGGCTTCTTTAATATCTAATAATGCACAATATAATAGTTGATTTTAAAATGAAGGACATAAATAATATATAGAATAAACGTAGTTAGCTATTTAAAATAAGTTAACTTTAATTTTGGATAGTAATTTTTTTTAAACTTTCCTTTATAGTTAGCAAAAAATATGTAACCGATCTGGAAAAAGGATATAGCTTAATAGAATATTTGAAACCTCTTTTGAGTCAGATACTCATAGCAGTCAAGGCAAGTCACATTAACTCTATGTGTCTCACTTTTTACTTTAATTTTTTTCCTGTAAATTGTAACAATAACATCTGCTCTTTTTACCTCAAGAGATTTTAGTAAGGATAAGTGAGAAAATGTTTTAAATACACTCCATAACTGATGAAACCTCATATAGTTCACATAATTTTTATGCTCTGATAAAGCACATGATTAATCTGAAAACATTTACACTGATACTGAATTCATTGAAACATCATTGAAATTGTAAGTTTCCTATATGGTCATTAGATAATATATTCAATATCATGTATAAGTTCAGTTCTTAAATTGACACTGATACGCTGCTAAAATTAATGACTCTTATATCAACTCCAAAATGGCTGAGGGAATAAGGTTAAATTGAAACCCAGTGAAAACATGTTTTTTTTTTTTTTTTTTTTTGGGAGGATGAGGTTATTTGTGCAGATGCTTTTTCTTCTGATCTTCTAATACAGAGATGTAATACTTAGGGATGTTAAAAATTGGACAGCTGATCTGTTCTGTAGACATTCATTCTCAACTATTAGGATCATTGAGCCTCTGGCAGCTGCTCAATTACAGTCAATAATTAGGCTTATCTGGCCCTCAAACATCATCACACATTCTTGCAAGGTCTGCCTCTGTGATTGTATTTGCTGGTGATCTGCTGGCAGCAACAGTTAACATGTCAGATTCATCTTCACATATGTTTACTGTCAGAACACAGGTATTCAGAAAACATTTCAATATTACTTTGAGGATGTCTTATCTAGCCTTTTCACTTTTATGTCTTTGAAAATATTTTTAAGAAAGCAGTAATTGGCTCCATAATTAATAGCCGGAGACAAAAGGTGATTCTGATTGCTGTAGCAAGCTGGTATATAACACCATCCACCACCTTCTCACAGGGAACAATTTGAGGTAATGAATTATGACAGGAACATTGTTGTTTGCAAAATAATTAGGTGATAAAATAGATGAATTATTAGGGTTTATACTATAAACTGGTTGTTCTGTGATATGAAAGGCTGCAGGTTTTTTCTCTCCTCATTTGAAATTCACCTTGTGTATACAATCATAAATTATGCCTTCCTAGTCTGATTGCCTAAAATTCTTGTATGACAACAATAGCAACACTTACAATTAGCTCAAGAATGAAAGTATATCTGGCTAATTTCACATGGAATACTTCTGTTGCTTTAATTAACTTATCCCAGTAAAACAATTTGTTCTTTTTTAGTATTGTACATTTTACAATGACATATAAAAATTAAGTCAGGTTAAAAGTA
Organism: Trachypithecus francoisi; assembly: GCF_009764315.1. NCBI lineage: Eukaryota > Metazoa > Chordata > Mammalia > Primates > Cercopithecidae > Trachypithecus > Trachypithecus francoisi. The sequence continues at coordinate 18,847,458 of NW_022681465.1, forward strand.
TGACCTATAAGAAAAAGTGTTTTGAATTATAAATTATGGTTGTTGAATTAAATGTCTTTAATTTGCTAAAAGGAGGTAATAATATAAATTTAACGAACTAAGAAATTAATGAAGAACATAATTATACTTTGAAGTCCTTTGTTTTTCTCAAGTTTCCTTTGAATGCCTGGTACCAACTCTGATTCTTCAATCTGAGTATTCAAGCATATAAAATTGCCTCTCATTCTCTGTGCCAGCTTCATGGATTCTTGAATGAGGTTATTGTTCCTGGGATTTTATATCATCTTTTTCTTATATTTACCCTTTCATTCCATGGCCATTATATAAAACAAAAAGACAACAAAATTTAAGTTAGCCCTCTTGATTGTCTTATATAAGAAGCTCCCACACTATAATTATACAAAATAGAAGTTACTGCTTTATAATACAGCAAACTTGAAAACTCTTGCCCCTTGTAAACATGACCTGTATGAATCATTAATGACATGAGAGAAATCTCCTGCTAAGAAAATAAATGATCTGCTTTCTGCTGAGTGGGAAGTCCTGACTTTTGATCACAGGCAAGGTGATAGGATCAGGCATCAAATAAGGTCATGAAAATAGGAGACTGTTTAGAATTTCCAGGAGGAAGATTTATTTTTCTTTATTTTTCAATAATTTCAAAAGGTCAATACCAGGAGGGCTACTAGCATCTTCAAACATTCATAAAAATTGCTGCAGTACAACACATTTTTTGAGGAAATGTGAGATGAAGGTCAAAAAAATCAAATTTTATTTGGTATTTGTTTCAACTTAACTAGTAAAACAACAGCTTGAAATTTATCCAAAAATGATTTGGAATACCAAATGTGATTTAAGATGTCAGGATATGTAGAAAACTGGAAAATCTTTTTAACAAATGGTGGTCTTAACACAACTGGTCTCTGTCCAAGATTTTACTAGTATCTCCAAATATTTTACTGGTACCTCCAAACATTTCCTGGTACCTTCAAAGATTTTACAGGCACTATAAACCATCTATTAATACTTTAATCTTATCTAGAATCTATACCTCTGAAAGCACTGTTTCAATATTATTAAATAAAATGTTATAATGTAAACTGTTCTACTTTATTAGAGGATTTTAACATTTAAATTTCTTTTCTGTTACTTTTATTGCTCTGTGAAGAAAATTCGTTAAAGCTCTTTATCCTTTTATGAAGTCTTCTGCCATTTCCCACAACTCTTTTAACATAGTACTTTCTGGTGCTTCTCAAATTACTTTCTTATGTATTCAAGTTATTTATTATTTTATTTTATTTTTTATTTATTTTATAAAGCATATATTTGATAATTAATTCTTATATGTCTGTTTATTTTAAATATGTTACATAGCTTCTAATTTCTGACTTTTAAATTAATAAACATTATTTTTTTTCTATTCCCGTTTATTTTCCTTAGTTTTGGTATTTTTATTTTAGGGATGCCTTTAGTCCTTAACTTAATTGGTTGCAATTGGTTTAGAGTTCTTAACTTTATATTTAAAAATTAGGTAAATTCTTCTTAAACATAATAACATTTTAAAACTCTAAATATGTATTATTTTGAGGAAAAAAAGAGTCATTTTTGTCTTATATGAGACGAGATACCCAATGTCTCCAGCATAGTTGGAAAACCAAGACCCTAGAACAGGGGAGATGGACAAATGCACCATAAAATACTATTTTTTTAAGAACAAATAATTGAGGAGAAGAAAAGTTTAGAAGAAGAAAAAGCTAAGACAGTAGTCTCACTTTATCAGTAATTTCACTTTCTGCCATTTCAGTTTTCCATGGTCAGCCATTGTTAGAAAATATTGAATAAAAAATTTTAGAAATAAACAATTCATAAATTTTACATTGCACGTAGTTCTGAGTAGCATGATAACATGTTGGATCATCCTGCTCTGCACATGGGTCATGCCTTCCTCCAGCATATCCATGCTGTGTATGCTACCCACCTGACAGTCTCTCAATAGCCTTCTTGGTGATTAGTTCAACAGACCACAACAGTAATAAAATAACAAGCGTGAGTCAATTATAATATGATATTTTGAGAGGGAAAAAGAGCACATCCACATAACCTTTATTACACTGTATTGTTAAAATTCTTCTATTTTATTAATATTATTTATCTTATTGTATGTCATTTGTAAATTAAACTGTATCATGAGTATCTATGTACAGAAAAAACATAGTATATAGAAGATGAGATACTATCCACAGTTTCAGGTATCATTTGGGAGTGTTGGAACAAATCACCTACTGAGAAGAGAGGACTCCTGAAAAGCTGTTTAAAGAAATGTTAGATAGCATCTCAGGCAATGCTAAAATATCTCATATGGTAAAAATGAGATTCAAGCAAAAATTATTATTCAATGTTGAACCATGTAGTCAATGTGAAGCCAAGTCTACATGCCAGTGATTTCTGATTATAATGTAACCCTTCCTTGAAATACAAGTTTTTGCCTGCCTATTAGGCTGCTCTAAGTAGAAATAAAAGAACCAAGAGTAAACTAGACCTGTGAGCATTAGCAAGTTAAATAAGTAAATAAGCAAACAATAAAAATGCATCAATCCATAAGTCATATAAATATCCAGTACAAGAAATTGATCACGTCAAGAAGTTGATCAAAATGAGTCGATAGCAAAGGAAAACCAGCAGGAATGGAAGAACTATAAAATATCACCTGTTTTTGAAACTAAGTGTTTGCATTTTCCCTGTCCATCCTGAGCTGCATGATATGACATGATTTACTAGGCATTTCTGATATAAGACATAACAGATATAAAGGATCAGTGGTATGGGGTACAGGCATATGTGAATGATACTCAGAGTGTGATATAAAGGATCTCAGACTAGGAGATTTAATGCTAGTGTAGAGGAGCCAGCAGATTACATGACTGTCTCTTCCTTCAATTTATGGTTAAAATACATTATTTAAGAAAACAAATAACAGAGCACATTCCAAAAGAAAGAAAAGTAAAGCCTTCAGGATTCAGACATAATGAACTAAAAAAAATACAACCTGAATTAGTACAAATGGTTTGAGAACTAAAAATAAGTCAATAAATAAAATCTATGTCTGCAGGGTTGATATTGTAAGTATAATGCAGGAAAAATAAGCTTTATAAAAAAGAAATAAGTTGGCAAATTATAAATAAAAATAACATTGAAAGATAATAGAGAAAATATCAATTAAAAATAACACATTGAAAAATGTAGGTACACTAGAACTTTGTAAATTTTTTAACAAATGCAAATAAGTTGTTCAAACTGATAGAAGAAGCAGACTTTGATAAATCAAGGAAGATTCTAGAGTAACAAGAATAAATCAGCATTAAGAGAATAGGAAACAGTAATATCAGAAATATCAGAAATATACTTTAACGAATGATAAGTTGTAAACATTTGGGGAGCCCTCCCACCACCTGGCAAAAAGGAAATAACAGAGTATACAAATCAGATGACACAAACCTGCATAACAGGGTTCACACCAGACATTGTGGAAAATCCTCTATCCTCAATGCACATCCTTACACATGTAAACATGATCGAGATGAAGGAAAGTCATAATCACATAATATCTCACTATGTGCCACTCTAGCTCAAGTGAATAAACTCCCACTTTTGGAATTCTGTCCATTTAATGAAAGTAATAAGAATGCTGCTCTTTTTTAAAACTATAATTTTCTTTAAGTACTCAGAACGTAGTAATTATTCTCAAGCATGATGATTGGGTGTTTATGTGCACATGTGAGATGTACCTTCTTCAAATCCTGTTTTGGTGGCAACATGTTACCCATCTGACCTGAAAGAAAATAAGATAAAAAATAATAATTACCTGCTAAGGTTAAGTGATAGATATGTGTGTGTGTGTCTATGTGTGTGTATGTATATATGTGTGTGTATGTATATGTATGTGTATATATATATTTACTTAAAGTAGTATTAATCCATGAAATGTGTACTTAATATAGTATATGTGGATACACACACACAAACACACACATGGATTTAAGCACTAGTATTAACTGGAAAAGTGTTGGAGTTATGTAGCTGTCTAGGCTCACTTGCATAGATTCAATAAGAAGACAATGAGATGCACTCAAATGGTTCTAGACAGTTTACTGTTCGCCATATGGCAGGCAACATAGGTTCACAGTTCTCTTTACCTTCCAAATCCCATGGGGGTGGCATGGGTAAATATTTTGTGTTACAGATTGATATTTTATGTTTTTATATTTTATATTTTATATAAAATATTTTATAAAATATTTTATATTTTATATTTATGTTGAAATCTTAACTTTTAATGTGATAACATTTGAAAGTGTCTTTGGAAGGTAATTAGGTCACAAAGATGAAGCCTTCATGAATGGAATTAGTACACTTGTAGAAAGAACCCCAAAGAACTCTTTCTTCCTGTTTCTGCCAGGTGAGGCTACAAAGAGAAGTGGAAATCTGCCACCCAGAAAATGGTCCTTACCAGAACCAACCATGCTGGCACCCTGATCTTGAACTTCCAGCCTCCAGAACTGTGAGAAATAAGTTTCTATTGTTTATAACACAGTCTATGATACTTTGTTATAGCAGCTTAAAGTGACCAGGACTCTGCACACACAAACTATGTCACAGGGGTTTATATCACAGCTGAGAAACACTGCACTTTATTTTATTTTAGTTTTTTTTATTATACTTTAAGTTCTAGGGTACATGTGCATAACGTTTATATCATGTATAACTCCCCAATGCAATCCCTCCCTCCTCCCCCCTCCCCATGATAGGCCCCAGTGTGTGATGTTCCCCTTCCCGAGTCCAAGTGATTTCATTGTTCAGTTCCCACCTATGAGTGAGAACATGCGGTGTTTGGTTTTCTGTTCTTGTGATAGTTTGCTAAGAATGATGGTTTCCAGCTGCATCCATGTCCCTACAAAGGACGCAAACTCATCCTTTTTTATGGCTGCATAGTATTCCATGATGTATATGTGCCACATTTTCTTAATCCAGTCTGTCACTCACCGACATTGGGGTGATTCCAAGTCTTTGCTATTGTGAATAGTGCCGCAATAAACATACGTGTGCATGTGTCTTTGTAGTAGAGTAATTTATAATCCTTTGGGTATATACCCAGTAGTGGGATGGCTGGGTCATATGGTACATCTAGTTCTAGATCCTTGAGGAATTGCCATACTGTTTTCCATAATGGTTGAACTAGTTTACAATCCCACCAACAGTGTAAAAGTGTTCCTATTTCTCCACATCCTCTCCAACACCTGTTGTTTCCTGACTTCTTAATGATTGCCATTCTAACTGGTGTGAGATGGTATCTCATTGTGGTTTTGATTTGCATTTCTCTGATGGCGAGTGATGATGAGCATTTTTTCATGGAAACACTGCACTTTAAAAACCCTCAATTGTATAAGGGATCTGCCAGACAACCTGCCCATCTTTATCTCCAGAGTAACTCTGCCTGGAATGTAAGGCTATCCCTTTGGGAAGGAGAAGGAAGACTTTACTCTCCTAGAATGTCTCTGAGGAGAAAAACATTCTCTATGTTTATTACACTGATCAGACAAGAAGTGTCTCTCCTAAGGAGTGATACACTGTCTCTAACTTCTAAGGCTCTTTGTTATGCAAGATTCTTGAAAAGAGCATCTGAGGAGATAAAAACACCAGAGAATTGCTTCCAAACAAATAAAATTGATCAGGTTTCTGTGTTGAAAATTGTCAGTTCTGTGTTGGCTTGATGCTGCATTATTTTTTGCAGTGTTCAAGGTTTTTTCATGAATGAAAAAAAAGCGTGTATTCAGACCATGTAGCGATTATGAACTTAATAAATCATTGATAATCTTCCATTTTGATGTAGGAGGTTCACCTTGATTCCCACATGGAATAAATATGCTGTGTAATCTCCCCTTTAACCCAGGCTGATAGCTGAGGATCAACTACTTGAGGTAAACTGAGACTCAAGGATTAGTAAAGAAATCCAGATAATCAGATAACCTGAGCTTGATTTAGGTCTGTATGTATTATTGAACATACGCTGCTGAATCATTTCACCTTTTAAAGCTATATCACTCAAGGGCTTCACACAGGGCAGACTTTATAGAGAGCACAATAGTTTTACAAGAACTGTTGAACTAAAACAGCCAAAAGGGAGCACTAAGCTAGCCCAGAGATTACAACTGATAAAAACAAAGATGGGAAAAGAACTGGGAAGAGCAAGGCCTAAGAGTTCTTTGTGAAGCCCTGTAGGGTTGGCACTCAATCTCCAAAGAGGAGGTGCCTCTTGGTTGTTGGTTCCTGTAAGAAGGGTGATGAGGCTGAAATCAGGACAGGCAAAAGAAGCTGAAGACTGCAGATCACTCTCTCTTTTGAGTTATGCTGATGTGGACAGCAGAAAAAAAGAAGAAAACATAAATGGGGGAGAGTTCCTTCTCACTTCATTCATCCTCTTCAATGCCTCCATTGGACATAATCATGGAAATCAGGAATACAGTTTGCAAAATTTTAGTACCAGCATCTCAGAGTAGAGTATAAGGAATGGATTTGATGCTGAAAGACAATGAGGACATGACTATCAAAATTACTAACTATAAGGTAATTTTCAAGGAACTTTAATCCACTATTTTAATGTGAATATTTACTGAGGTTTCTAGTTTTCTTTGCGAAAACCAATTAACTTTAAGGTCACATTACTAACTCTTTCTTCTACTGGGAAACGAAACTTAATGGTAATAGAAATTGATGTTTTGTCAGGAAAACATATTTTTTTCTGAATTTATTATTAGTGTAGAATGCAACTTTTGCATGGAGTAAATGATTTCATTCCATTTCTTTAAATTAGACACAGAATCTAATATGAGTGTTGCAATCTGCTGTGGAATATGTCCTTTGAGATGTCTGTTTCCCTTTTTCCCATATTCTCATTATAATATATAGCTTTTCTTATTTTACCTTCTACTTCCCAAGGAGTGGAGAATACAGAATAAATAAATAAGATAGTCTTAAATCAAAAATTTCCTCTTATGTACACTGCTCTTAGAATTTGTTTCAGCTTATGTGTGATTCATCTTGTTGCTATTTCAAAATCTAATATAAAGAACATACTTATAAATACCAATCATTTGTGAAAAAAATCTAAAAGGAATAGCAATCTCTTCATTGCCCTGTGAATTAATCCATTTTCATGCTGCTGATAAAGACACCACTGAGACTGGGCAATTTACAAAAGGAAGAGGTTTAATGGACTTACAGTTCCACATGGGTAGGGTGGCCTCACAATCATAGCAGTAGGCACTTCTTACATGGCAGTGGCCAGGAGGAAGAAGCAAAAGCAGAAGCACCTTATAAAGCCATCAGATCTCATGAGACTTATTAACTATCATGAGAACAGTATGGGGAAAACTGCCCCCATGATTCAATTATCTCCCACCAGGTCCCTACCCCAACACATGGGAATTATGGGAGTACAATTCAAGATGAGATTTGGGTGAAGATACAGAGCCAAACTATATAATTCCATGCGTGACCCCTCCCAAATCTCATGTCCTCATTCAAAACCACTTATGCCTTCCCAACAGTCCCCCAAAGACTTATTTCAGCATTAACTCAAAAGTCCACAGTCCAACATCTCATCTGAGACAAGGCAAGTCCTTTCCACCTATGAGCCTGTAAAATCAAAAGCAAGTTATTTACTTCCTAAATACAATGGGGTACAGGCATTGGGTGAATGAGCCATTCCAAAGGGAGAAATTGGCCAAAACAAATGGCTACAGGCACCATGCAAGTCTCAAATTCAGTGGAGCAGTCAAATCTTAAAGCTCCAAAATGTTTTCTTTGATTCTGTGTCTTACATTGGGGTCATGCTGATGCAAGAGGTGGGTTCTCATTGTCTTGGGCAGCTCCCTTTTGTGGCTTTGCAGGGTATAGCACCCCTCCTGGCTGTTCTAATGGGCTGGCATTGAGTGTCTGTGACTTTTTTAGGTGCATGGTGCAAGCTGTTGGTGGATCTACCATTCTGGGGTTTGGAGGACAGTTGCGCTCTTCTCACAGCTCCACTAGGTGGTGTCCCAGTAGGGACTCTGTGTGGAGGCTAAGACCCCACATTTCCTTTCTTCACTGCCCTAGTAGAGGTTCTCCATGAGGACCCTGCCCCTGCAGCAAAATTCAGCCTGGGCGTGCAGCCTTTTCCATACATCTTCTGAAATCTAGGTGGAGGTTCCCAAACCTCAATTATTGTCTTCTGTGCACCTGCAGGCTCAAGACCACCCACGTCTAAGCTGCCAAGGCTTGGGGCTTCCACCTGCTGATGCAATAGCCTGAGCTGTACCTTGGCCCCTTTCAGTTACAGCTGTAGCGAATGGGGTGCAGGACACCAAGTCCCTAGACTGCACACAGCAGAGGGACCCTGGGCCAGGCCCACGAAACCATTTTTTCTTTATAAACCTCTGAGCCTGTGATGGGAGGAGCTGATGCAAAGGTCTCTGACATGCCCTGGAGACATTTTCCCCATTGTCTTGGACATTAACATTTGGCTTCTCATTACATGTGCAAATTTCTGCAGGCTGCCTGAATTTATCTTCAGAAAATGGAATTTTCTTTGGTATTGTGTTGTCAGGCTGCAAATTTTCCAAACTTTTAAGCTCTGTTTCCCTTTTGAAACTGAATGCCTTTAACAGCACTCAAGTCACTCTTGAATGCTTTGCTGCTTAGAAATTTCTTCTGCTAAATACCCTAAACCATCTCCTTCAAGTTCAAAGTTCCACAGATCTCTAGGGAAGGAGCAAAATGCTGACAGTCAAATATAGCAAGAGTCACCTTTACTCCAGTTCCCAAGAAGTTCCTCATATCCATGTGAGACCTCCTCAGCCTGGATTTCATTGTCCATATCACTATCAACATTTTTGTCAAAGCCATTCAACAAATCTCTGGGGCGTTCCAAACTTTCCCACATTTTTCTGTCTTCTTCTGAGCCCTCCAAACTGTTCTAACCGCTGCCTGTTACCCAATTCCAAAGTCACTTCCACATTTTCAGGTATCTTTTCAGCAGTGCCCCATTCTACCGGTACCAATTTACTGTATTAGTACATTGTTTTCATGCTGCTCATAAAGACATACCTGAGACTGGGCAATTTACAAAAGAAAGAGGTTTAAGGAACTTGCAGTACCACATGGCTAGGGAGACCTCGCAATCATGGCAGAAGGTGAAAGACACTTTTTACCTAGTGGTGGAAAGAGAGAGAATGAGGAAGAAGTAAAAGCGGAAACCTTTATAAAACCATCAGATCTCATGAGACTTATTCACCACCGTGAGAACAGCATGCAGGCAACTGCCCCCATGATTCAGTTTTTCTCACCAGGTCCCTCCTGCAACATGTGAGAATTATGGGAGTAAAATTCAAGAGAAGATTTGGGTGGGAACACAGAGCCAAACCATAGCATCTTGCCCTGACTCCACTGCCATTATTGAATGTTCACTTGTGTGAAGCAAGGTGTGCTCAAACTTACAGAAACCTTTGCAAATCTCAGCTCATCTTCTTGAGTAGTGGCTATGATATTGTACCATGTGTTTACATTTGACTAAGATTTTTATTTGTAAAAATATATTTTTGAAAGTAGTTGAGAGTTCACAAAACTAGAATGTAAAATACTTTATTTTGCATTGATTTAAATTTTAAATCACTGAAATGACTATCATTCAATGAACTTCAAGCTTCAAAATTTGATATAATAGCCATTAAAAAGGAGCAAAGTATATTTATATATACTCTTCTAGAAAGGTCATAAAACCCACTTAAGTAAAAAGAATAAAACCAGTATGTATAATATCATTATTGCCCAACTATATATGTGTATATGAAAAAATGCATGCATTCAAAAGACATGAAAAATGCTTTTTGTTTTAAAATGAAGATTTAGAATGGGATTTATTCATTGAATTAGTATTTATGAGAATAATGAGCTAACTAATCTAGAAAATAAATAAATAAAGTAGATTTAGCATTAATACATAACAAACAAGGAGAATGTCACAGTCACATATTTTAAACTTAAAAATTGAAGATTAATGTCAGAAACAGAATTAAGGGAAGACTAATCTTGTGCTTCTCTAACCCAAAAGGAGATAATGCAGAGTTATCTTATCTTTTAGAATCTGCATGAGTGACATCAAATTATCTAGAAGCTACCTCAGAGGAGATCTTCATCTTTTCTGTCTCTAGCAAGCAGGGGCCACAGGGAGGTATGTTTTCACAGAGAGAACGTTGTAAGGCTAAGCCTTCCTGGTCAAAGCATAAACTCTAGGAATCACCAATGAATAGTAAAAATACATCAAATGGGGAGGAAGTCTCAGCCATGTGATTTGCTTTTCCCTTTGTTTAGTGCAGAATTGTTTTTGATTGTTGACACTCAAAATATGATTATCAGACCAGTAACACTGGCATCACCTGGCAGCCTGCAATAAAAGTAGATGCAAGGGCAGCCATTGGCATTTTGATAAAATCTCCATGTAATTTCTATAGAAATGGTTATTGTTTAAAAATACTATTGCAGTGGACTTTAACAACACATTACAGAATATTATGTAACACTGAAGTAGAGAATCAGCAGGAGAACTTGTTTTCTCAGCATTAGTTACAAGACCCTGCTGATCAAAATAGAATTTGATGAAAACAGATGCAGCAAAGAAACAGGCCCCAAACAGCTAAAACCAGGATGGGGATGAGAGTGACTTTTAACTCATTTTCCTCATTGTTCATTATATAGTACTTATAATGCAATAGCATGCTAAAAGAAACTCCCATTCATGATGCCACAGTTTACAAATGCCATGGCAACTACTGAAAGTAAACTTATATGGTTTAGAAGAGGAGAAACCCTCAGTTCTGGGAACTCCACACCCTTTTTTCAGATAACCATCTCCTTATTTAGCATCTAATCAAGGAACAGCCATAAATATACTTAGCCAGCAATCCACGTGAAACATTGCTACTGCTCTGTCTATGGAGCAGCCATTTTTCTGTGTTCTGTTGCTGTAATAAACTCATTTTTGCTTTGTTTTGTTGGATAGCTCTTGAATTATTTTTTGTGTGAAGCCAAGAACCTCTCTGCCCCGGCTGAGCACCAATTTGGGGATTTGCCTACGTCAGTACTGTAGGACCCAGTTTTATTAGAAAAGCATACGCAAAGCTGAGACCTCCTCTTTTACCTCACACTCAGTCTACAAAACCAATGGCAACAAAGCCATATTTTCAGATGGGAAAAAAAAGCTAAATTTAGGTAAAGGAGTAGAGAGAAAAAGAAGATTCTATAAATTTCTATAAAAAGTTATGTTAGCAAGGTACAAAGAAGAGGTTTAGCAAGTATATAAAAGTATTTAAAAATTGGCAAAAGATGAGTGACTATCTTAGACAAGAGTAAATCATTGTCGAATGGATAGTACTAAATCCTCCACAAGTGACTTACTCTGTAAGTATTTGATAGAAGCATTAATTTATCAAACGAGAGTGTAAAAACTAGATGTCAATACAACCCAGGCAGATGAAAATGGTGACTGAAGAGCTGTGGAAACAAATTGAGGAACAAAATTACCACAATACAAAAATAATAAATGCACTCTAAACAGAACAAAACAGAACAGATGTGGCTGAAAATGGAATCACTGACACAGTGGAGAAAATGCCTATTAAAGTTACGTGAATTCAGAGGAAAAAGGCCCACATCAAAGCAGTTCGATGAATCACAATAGATGAAGAGAACAGAGATGTTCCAATGTGAGAAAAACTGTCATCTGTGATGTAAAAACTTCAATAGAATTAACAAAAATCATTCATGAGAAATGGATGAAGATTTCCCAGAAATTTTAAAATGTATTTGCACAAGGACAGAATACAGTGTTCCAGAAATTACAATTTGCAGAACAATTTGGCCCAATAAATAACCTGGTGATGTAATTGAAATTGGAGAATTAGGTATTATCTGGCATACAGGAAAGAAGAGAAAGTTATGTACAAGAAGGAAGTGTCAGAGTAGCCTCAGATTTATCCACAGACATGTTCAATGATGGAAGATAATAGTGTAAGAGCTATGAGGTTCTGAAGAAAATAAGAGGTAAGATGTTACTGAAGACCTATATATTCGGGTATTAAATGTTACTGAAGCATTAAAATGTGCCTTGACTTTTGATATCAAAATTAAAAATACGAGAAGAAATAAACAACCAATAGGTCTTTCTGGAAAAAAACAAAAAAGAGAGAGATAAATAAAGAGACAAACAAAACATGTTTTTGACAATTAAAACAATCAAATAATGGAAAAATAAAGCAATCATTAGAATCTAAACTAAATAAACAGAAATAAAACTAAGCAACCATGGTAATGAAAATTAAGCAAAAATACAAAAGTACATCAATAATGTCAATAAACTTGGAGGAATAAAATAAAGTACAAGATTGTGCAGGTGTTAAGTAAATTAAAATGGAAACTAGGGCTGGAGAATTTCTGAGCAGAGGAAGCCAGTTAGGCCTTGAAAATAACCTTAAAATTGCTTAACTTGCAAGCACAGCAACACTTAAACATGGGCCATTTCTTGTAAACGCTTGTATTAAGGAAAAACAAAACTTAGACTCTATCAATCAGAAGCTGCCAACTAACTTACATAACAAGAACCTCTTCAGCAGCATAGACAAAGACAATTGCATAACCGTAACCAGTGAAATCTTTTCTTGGCTTTACTTCCATGTCTGTCATTTAAAAGCATCTATGGGAGCTCCCAAATCACTTCTGGTTAGGAGCTGGAGCTGCTCAATTCATGAGTCAATGTTTATTCAAATAAACTCTTTAACATTTTATTGTGCCTTAATTTATCTTTTAGCCCAGGTTATGCTAGGTCTACTTGAAATATTTTTTTTTTTTTTGATTTCTCACTTTCTTTTTTTTTTTTTATTTTTATTTTATTATACTTTAAGTTCTAGGGTACATGTGCATGACGTTTATATCATGTATAACTCCCCAATGCAATCCCTCCCTCCTCCCCCCTCCCCATGATAGGCCCCAGTGTGTGATGTTCCCCTTCCCGAGTCCAAGTGATTACTTGAAATATTAAAACTTCCAGGATGGGTGTGGTGGCTTATGTTTGTATTCAGCACTTTGAGAGGTCAAGGCAGGCAGATCACTTGAGCTGAAGAGTTCTATACCAGCCTGGGAAACATGGCAAAATCCCCTCTCTACCAAAAAAAAAAAAAAAAAAACGGCAGGGAGTGGTGGGACACACCTCTATTCCCAGCTACTCAGTAGGCTGAGTTGGAAAAATCATCTGTGTTTGACAGGCAGAGATTGCAGTGACCCATAGTCACACCACCACACTCCAGCCTGGATGACACAGTAAAACCCTGTTTCAAAATAATAGCAAAAACAACAGCAAAATTCTAAACTCTCAATATTAAAAAAAAATTAATAAAAATTCTTCTTAAATTTTGAGATATCTTTTATGGAAGAAGTATGTCTTAAGAAGAACAGATATTTGTACAGCTATTTTCTTTTTAAATAGAATTTACTAATTTTTGTCCTTTTAAATTCAAGTATACTAAACAAAGTTTATATTAAAATCATCCCTCATAGCACAGTTTTAAATAAAATACCTTCTTTTTGTTGATTTTTCTTTCTTGCTTTCATCCTTTTTTAGTTCCTTTCTGTTTGTCTATTTTATAAAAGCATGATAAACCATCTGGAATGCTCTTTCATCATGGTTGAAATGTCATCTCAGGCTCTTTTTGCTGGTTTAAAGTTGTTCTTGGCCAGGTACGGTGGTTCACACCTGTAATCCCACCACTTTGGGAGGCTGAGGTAGGCAGATCACGAGGTCAGGAGATTGAGACCATCCTGGCTAACACAGTGAAACCCCGTCTCTACTAAAAATACAAAAAAATTGGCTGGGCTTGGTGGCGGGCGCCTGTAGTCCCCGCTACTCGGGAGGCTGAGGCAAGAGAATGGCGTGAACCCAGGAGGCGGAGCTTGCAGTGAGCCGAGATCGCGCCACTGCACTCCAGCCTGGGTGACAGAGCAAGACTCCGTCTCAAAAAAAAAAAAAAAAAAAAAGATAATAATAAAATAAATAAATAAAGTTGTTCTTGGTATGATTTTTATATTTTTTTTTGGAGGGGGCAGAAGACAATCATTGTTTAAAACAAAAAGGCAAAAATAAGGTCTAGGGAGATAAATTTCAAAATGTAAATATTAATTTTCTGGTTGGGGAATTGGACAGAATGTATGTAGAACTCACAAGTAGATGTGTTAAAATTATTGTTTCACAGTATTTATGATATTTTAACAAATTTGTTACTAGCATACACTATTCATTACTAGAAAAATATCATTTGTTGTTAATTATATGAAACATGTTTTTCAATCTTTGTATTTTACATATTAATGGCAAAGCTTAGTTTTTTTTTTTTTTTTAAGATATATGGAGCTATTTTTTAGTTGGAGAAAGTTAGGGAAAAATACACACATATGGTTTGGTTAGGAAGGAATTAATCCTATTACTCATAGCTTTGTACATCAGGCAAGTTGCTAGAATAGTCGGCAATCCTTAAAATGTGTATGTATGAAAATAATTTCTGTTAAAAACAGATTTTTTTTTGGTGCATGGTCTCATTTTGGGTCTATATAAGATGCTGCTAAAACAATTTGAGATGACATAACTGTTACTGTAGTTCAACATTTGAAAGAGCTAATCTGTCTTGAGAGTCATAATTGTTTGTTTTGTAAATTATGATTTCTGTACATTTCCAATGCTACACTCTATTTAATTTTGTATAAAATTATATATATTATACTACATAATACCTTAATTTCAGGTTTAATTAAGGGTTAATGCCTTAATTATTAAAAGAGTTCAAATGGCTTCTGTCTTTTCTACTTTTAAACTACTTAGCTTTATCTTTAAACCAAAGTAACTCCTTACAAGCTTTTTGTTTAGTGGAATTGCTTGAAACCTGGAGGCAGAAGTTGCAGTGAGTCGAGATCACACCACTGCACTCCAGCCTGGGCAACAGAGTAAGACACCATTTCCAAAAAAAAAAAAAAGAAAAGAAAAGCTTCTTGTTTAGTGTGATAGTGGAGCAAAGAAAGTCATGAAGAAAAGTCTTCTTCCAAAATATTCTTAACTTACATTTGGGTAATTTTATTACAGTGAATTGAAATAAGAATTCACTGAGTAATAAGGCTAATATATCACTTTGTTATTCTTTCCCAACTAAATGACTGAATGAGACATATGCTCAGTTCCCTCTCCCTGTGCTTTCAGACATGTATTGACACTTTACTTTGTCATATAATCCTCAACAGATAGTTGCTTTAAGATCAATATATTTACAGAACAGCAAAAATAATTTGCATGCAATTATTTGCTAAGTCATAATGTTCTGAGAGCTTGCCTTACTCAGAAAAAACAGACAAATGCCTTTTTGTAATAAAATTAAATAAACTATTCAGTTGAGAATAAAATTCAATTTTACTTATTTGTTTTGAGTTCCTGTAACAAGAATTCAATTTGATTACATACATCTCCAAGTTTTGAGCCATGTGCAATCAACATATGTTAGACACAATTTAACTGAGCAAGCACTTTACTGTGAGTTCTAAAATAAGAAATATGTTCTTCTCTCCCTCTCTCCTTCCTCTCTCTCTCTTCTTTTCTTTCTTGCTTGTTTGCTTGCTGGTAGAGAGAAGTTCTCAAGGTGATACATACAAAAATAGAGGGCTGACAGTCTGGAATGACAGACTGGACTGGTCATTGGGATACTAGTGTTGTCATTCTATTGTGAACAACCTTCTATTATTTCTAAGTCTTGCGTGTGATACTACTGAGATTGTTTTCCATGCCTCTCAGCAACACGGGTAATAAGAATTAAACTCCATCAGTAGATATAATTATAATCTAATTATGTATAATTAGATTATCTATAATCTAATTATATAAAATATAATCTATATAATTATATAATAATTAATTATTTAATTTAAATATTATTTTAGATATATATTAATTTAAATATGTATTTGACTTATATATCAACATATGTCATTATATGATAAGATAATATATATTAGTCAAATATATATTTAAATTAACTAAATTATTAGTTATCATGATAGTAAATAAAACAGTTTTTACTTGTGGAATAAGTAATTTTCACTGTATTTGACAAGTCTGAAAAACAGATATGCTTTCTGATATCATTGATTCATTTATTCAGTATTTATTAAAAGCCTAATATGTCCTAGTGATGTGGTTTGACTGAGTTCCCACTCAAATTTCATCTTGAATTGGGGCTCCCATAATTCCCATGTGTTGTGGAAGGGGCCCGGTAAGAAATAATTGAATCATAGGGGCAGTTTTCCCCATACAGTACTCATAGTAGTGAGTAAGTCTCACGAGATCTGATGGTTTTATAAGCGGTTTCCATTTTTGCTTGTTTCTCATTCTCTCTTGTCCGCTGCCATGCAAGATATGCCTTTCACCTTCTGTCAAGATTGTAAGGCATCCCTAGCCACGTGGAACTGTGAGTTCATTAAACCTTTTTCTTTATAAATTACCCAGTTTGGGGTATTTCTTTATCAGCAGTGTGGAAACTGACTAATGCAGTAAATTGGTACTGGGAGTGGGGTGATGCTGTAAAGATACTCAAAAATATGGAAGCAATTTTGGAACTGGGTAAACAGCAGAAGTTGGAACAGATTGGAAGACTCAGAAGGAGACAGGAAAGTGTGGAAAAGTTTGGAACTTCCTAGAGACGTGGAGGGCTTATAAAGTAGGAGGATGTTGGAAAGTTTGGAACTTCCTAGAGACTTGTTTAATGGCTTTGACCAAAGTGCTGATAATGATATGAACAATGAAATCTAGGCTGAAGTGGTCTCAGATGAAGATGAGAAATTTGTTGAGGACTGGAGTAAAGGTGACTCTTACTATGTTTTAGCAAAGAAACTGGCTGCATTTTACTCCTACCCTAGAGATTTGTGGAACTTTAAACTTGAGGGAGATGATTCGGGGTATCCAGCGTAAGAAATTTCTAAACAGCAAAACATTCAAGAGGTGACTTGGGTGCTGTTAAAAGCATTCAGCTTTAAAAGGGAAACTGAGCATAAAAACTCTGAAAATTTGCGGCCTGATTAGATTATAGAAAAGAAAAATCAATTTTCTGAAGAGAAATTAAAGCAGGGTACAGACATTTGCATAAGTAACAAGAAGCCAAAAGCTAATTGATAAGACAGTGGGTAAAATGTCTCCAAGGCATGTCAGTGAACTATGTGGCAGCCCCTCCCATCACAGACCCAGAGGCCTAGGAGGAAAAAATAGTTTCACCGGCCAACCCTGTTGTGTGCAGCCTAGGGATTTGGTGCCCTGTGTCCTAGCCACTCTAAGTCACTGCTAAAAGAGGCAAGGTGAAGCTTGGGCTGTGGCCTCAGAGGGTGCAAGCCCCAAGCCTTGACAATTTCCACATGGTGTTGAATCCGCACTGGGGCATGGCTTAGTGGAGCTGTGAGAAGACAGCTTCTCACTGCATTCCTGCAGACCCCAGAATGGTAGATCTACCAACAGCTTACACCGTGCACTTGAAAAAGCCAAAGACACTCAACACCACCCCATTAAAGAAGCTGGGAGGGATGCCATACTCTGCAAAGCCTCAGGGGCAGAGCAGCTGATGACCCTGGGAGCTACCCCTTGCATCAGCATGACCTGGATGTGAAACATGGAATGGAAGGATATCATTTTGGCCCTTGAAGATTCGACTGCCCCACTGGCTTTTGGACTTGCATGGGGTCTGTAGCCATTTGTTTTGGCCAATTTCACCCATTTGGAACACCTGTATTTACCCAATACCTGCACCCCCATTTTATCTAGGAAGTAATTAACTGCTTTTGATTTTACAGGCTCATAGGTGGAAGGGACTTGCCTTGTTTCAGATGAGATCCTGGACTGTGGACTTTTGAGTTGATGCTGAAATTGGTTAAGACTTCGGGGGTCTATTGGGAAGGCATAATTGGTTTTGAAATGTAAGGATCTGAGATTCAGCAGGGGCCAGGGACAGAATGATATGATTTGACTGTGTTTCCACTCAAATCTCATCTTGAATTGTAGCTGCATAATTCCCACATTTTGTGGGAGGGTCCTGGTGAAAGATAATTGAATCAAGATGGCAGTTTCCCCCATACTGTTCTCGTGGCAGTGAATAAGTCTCATGAGACTGACGGTTTTATAAGGTGTTTCCCTTTTTGCTTGGTTTTCATTCGCTCGTCTGCCTCCATGTAAGCTATGACTTTTCTTTCTGCCATGATTGTGAGGTGTCCCCAGCCATACAAACTGTGAGTCCATTACACCTCTTTTTCTTCATAAATTATCCATTCTCAGGTTTGTCTTTATTAGCAGCATGAAAATGGACTAATCTACCTAGGGGCCAACCTAGGTATCTTTAAGCAAGCCAAAAAAACTCTTTATGGTGATTATATTTTAGCATTGAAGATACGCAATAAGAAATTCTCTATGCAGTGATATAAAAAAAAATAACAGTATGCATTTTTGAAACCATTTTGTTTTGATTCTTCCTGATAGGATCATTACCTGCTTTATTTTATTTTTTTTTTAGAAGGAAAAAATATTACCAACATTTCCAAAGCTCAGCAAAAAGTGTAAGACCTAAAATTTCTTTTGCTTTAGAACTAAATTGTCAGGTGAAATTCAGTACTATATATATATAGTCTTTCCTTGCAGGAGTTTGTTAGTTTCTATTTCTGAGGACTTCCAGAATAATTGACGACTATGTTATTTTTTCACAGTTAAATTGTAAGTTTTAAGTTCTATAATGATATAAGCATATAAAAATATTTAACTCCTGTGTTATTGGTACCTGCTACGATACTTCATGACTTAATTTCACTCAGTATCTATTTGTGGACTAAGTTGCATAAGAAGCATTTTTTATAGGTAAAATATGTGTCTAATTAAAAAATATATACCAGGTGTTCGGGACCAGGCTGGCCAACATAGTGAAGCCTTGTCTCTACTAAAAATACAAAAATTAGCCGGGCATGGTAGCAGGTGCCTATAATCTCAACTAGTCAGAAGACTGAGGCAGGAGAATCGCTTGAACCAAGGAGACATAGGTTGCAGTGAGCCAAGATTGTGTCACTGCACTCTAGCCTGGTCAACAGAGCAAGACTCTGTCTCAAAAAAAAGAAAAAAAAAGTCCTCCTACAATAGTACATACATATATTTCGTTATTCAGTATTTTTATGACTCTATAGCATTTCCATTTAATATTTTTAATGTTCTTATTAAATATTAAACTAAGTAATATTAACATTTTGGTGTAAAAAGTTTTCTTTGTATTATCCTACAGACTAAACCCAATGAATGCTAAAGGAGGCTATCAATTTGATGCTTCAATTCTATTTATATACTTTTGTTATTATCAGAAGATACAACAGTATGATATTTATATAATATTTAAATAAAGAGAAATAATTTTTGGATGTATTTTATCTTTCCTTAAAAATTTTGTGTATTTTAAAATATATTTTGTTTTTTAATATAAGGAGGTTGGTTGTGATTTTTGAAAACTAAAGTTTTACAATTTTGCCAAATTAAGGAAATGAACTATTATGCTAGTAAATGAAGCCAATAGCTATGAAAAAACAGATGCCAATTTTGTAAAATTAGATGAATATCCTGTTGAGAATAAAATTTATTTTTACACATTTGTTTGAGTTCCTGTAACAAGAATCTATGGTTTAGTAAATAGATATAATTTTATTCAAATGTGAAGCAAACTACTTGTTTTCATGTAGATAAGTGTTGACAGTTCTTTCTACCAACTATATTAGTCCATTCTTACATTGCTATAAAGAGCTACCTGTGACTGGGTAATTTATTAAAAGAAAAAAAGAGAGAGTTTTAATTTCTTAACAATTTCACACGATGTAAAGGAAGGATGACTGCAGAGGCCTCAGGAAACTTACAATCATGGTGGAAAGTGACAGAGAAGCAAGCACATATTTACATGGCCTGCAGGAGAGAGAGACAGCCAAGGGAGAAGAGATACACACTTTCAAACAAACAGATCTTGTGAGTACTCACTAAATGTCATAAGAACAGTAAGGAGAAATCCACCCCCAAGACCCAATCACCTCCCTCCAGGTCCTTCCCTCAACACTAGGAATTATAATTGAACATGAGAATTAATGTGGATGCAGAGCCAAACCATATCATTCTGTCCCTGTCTTCTCCCAAAACTCATGTCTTTCTTATATTTTAAAACCAAGCATGCCTTCCCAACAGTCCCCCAAAGTCTTAACTCATTCCAACATTAACTCAAAAGTCTGAGTCTAAAGTCTCATCTGAGACAATGAAAATTCCTTCCATCTACAAGCCTGTAAAATAAAAAACAAATTAGTGACTTCTAAAGTCCAAAGGGGAAATAGATATTGAGCAAACGCTCCCATTCCAAAAGGGAGAAATGGACCAAAACAAAGGCACTACAAGCCCCAATGCAAATCCAAAACCCAATGCAAATAATTCAATCTTAAACCTCAAAAATAATCTCCTTTGACTCCATGTCTCACATCCAGGCCACACTGATGCAAGGGGTAGGCTCCCAAGGCCTTGGGCAGCTCCTATGGTATAGCCTCCCTGGTTGCTTTCACTTCCTGATACTGAGTGCCAATGACTTTTCTAGGTGCATGGTGCAAGCTATTGGTGAATCTACCATTCTGTGGTCTGGAGGACTGTGGACTTCTTCTCGCAGCTCTACTAAGCAGTGCCCCAGTGGGGACATTGTGAGGGCTCTGACCCCACGTTTTCCCTCTGCCCTGCCCTAGTAGAGGTTTTCCATGAGGGCTCTATCACTGCAGCAGACTTCTTCCTGGATATCCACACATTTCCATACATCCTCTGAAATCTATGTGGAGGATCTCAAGCCTCAACAGTTGCCTCTGTGCACCCACAGGCACAACACCAAGTAGAAGCCAGCAAGGCTTAAGGCTTGCACCCTTTGAAGCAATGGCCTGAGCTGTACCTTGGTCCCTTTTAGCCATGGCTGGAGCTGGAGTGGCTGGGATTTAGGGTGCCATGTCCCAAGGCTACACAGAGCAGTGGGTCCCTGGGTCTGACCCACAAAATCATTTTTCCCTCTGTGGTGGTTAAAACTGACTGTCAACTTGATTGAAGGATGCAAAGAATTGTTCCTGAATGTGTCTATAAGGAGATTAACATTTGAGTCAGTGGACTGGGTAATGCAGGCCCAACCTCAATCTGAGTAGGCAAAGAAGGGAGAAGAAGGTGTGAGAAGCTGACTTGCTGAATATTCCAGCTTTCATCTTTTTCCTCTGCTGGATGCTTCTTGCCCTCAAACGTCAGACTCCAAGTTCTTCAGCTCTTGGACTTGTACCACAGACTAAAGGCAGCACTCTCCGCTTCCTTACTTTTGAGGTTTTGGGACTCAGACTGGCTTCCTTGCACCTCAGCTTGCAGATGACCTATTGTGGGACTTCACCTTATGATCATGTGAGTGAATGATCCTTAATAAACTCCCTTTCATGTATACATCTATCCTATTAATCTTATCCCTCTAGAGAACCCTGACTAATACATGACCCTAGACCTCCATCCATATGATAAGAGGGGCTGCTGCAAAAGTCTCTATAATGCCCTGGAGGCATTTTTCTCACTTTCTTAACTATGAACACTAGGTTCTTTCTAACTCATACAAATTTCTGAAGCCTTGAATTCCTCCCCAGAAAATGAATTTTTCGTTTCTATCACATGCGAATTTTCCAAACTTTTACACTCTGCTTCTCTTTTAAATATAACTTCCAATTTTGGACCATCTCTTTGGGAACTCAAATGAACATATCCTCTTAGAAGCAGCCAGGTCATATCGTGAACGCTTTGCTGCTTAGAAATTTCTTCTGTCAGATATCCTAAATCATCTCTCTCAAAATAAAAATTCCATAGCTCCCTAGAGCATGGGCACAATGCCATCAGTCTCTTTGCTAACACATAACAAGAATGAACTTCACTCCATTTCCCAATAAGTTCCTGATCTTTATCTAAGCCCACCTCAGCTTGGACTTCACTGTCCACATCACTATCAGCATTTTGATCAAAACCATTCAACCAGTTTTTAGAAAGTTCCAAACCTTCCCACATCTTCCTGTCTTCTTCTGAGCCCTCCAAACTGTTCCAACCTCTACCTGTTACCCAGTTCCAAAGCCAATTCCACATTTTCAGGTGTCTTTATTGTGTTACTCCACTTCTGGTACCAATTTTATGTATTAAATCGTTCTCATTTTGCTGTGAAGAACTACATGAGATTGGATGATTTATAAAGAAAAGAGGTTTAATTGACTCTCAATTTTGCAGGCTAGACAGTAGCATGGCTGGGGTGGCCGCAGGAGACTGACAATCATGGAGGAAAGTGAAGAAATATCAAGCACATCATCTCACTGGCAGCAGGAGAGACAGAGTGAAGGGGAAAGTGCTACACACTTTTAAACAACTACACCTTGTGAGAACTCACTCTCAGGAGAAAGCAAGGGGGAAATCCACCCCCAAGATCCAATTACCTTCCACCAGAAGCCCTCTCAACATTGGGGATTATAATTCAATATGAGATTTGGGTCGGAAAACAGAGCCAAACAATATCACCAACAAAGCTTTCTTAAGCAAGAAATGGCTTCTTTTTCTTGGCTACAAATAAAGACAATTTGGGGCAATGCCAAGTATTTTACAGAATTGATGCCACGCTATAACACAGAAGATATATCCGTGGTTCTTTCATGTAGGGTAATTTTGTGCAAGTCACTGAGGGGTTTACAAGATGAAGAAGATAGTCACTAACTTCACCACCTCACTATCATCTACATTTATTTTTCTATTTTCTCACACTTCTTTGCCCTTCTTTCTTCATCTGCTTTTACTGTATATTTTTTCTTATTTATCTGTTTGTCCTCCTTATTATGCATAATATATAAAGTTGCTTTTCTTTGAGAGAAGTATCTCCTATGTTTATTGTGGCATCATAAACATAAAGACAGAAAGCTAATTAATGATAAAATATTTAAGGGGAGGAACTTACCTTCAGAATGGTCCTAAAAATGAACACTACAGACACATAGCTTGTTTCAGCTCTATTCTTTGTTTTTTCTTGGATGTTCACACTATACTTACTTTTTCATCATTGCAGTAAACGTCCTTAAGAGATTTAGAAGTGATTCAAAAATCTAAATATATTCAGGAATCAAAGCATTAATCTCTTGAGAACATCAAATTAATTGTAAAAATGCTGTATCAGTATTGCCATATACTTCTTTAACGGATATGGTGGAAGTGAGGGGTAGAAGTTTATTCAAACTCACTCTGATTAAGTTTGAGTAACAGAATTATATGACATTAAAATATTTTATGCATTCATTCATTTACTCATTTGTTTAATGGTTCATTATTCATTTAACTACTGACTAGGGACCTTTTCTACAGACTAGGCACACTTTTTTTTTTTTAAAATAAAAGTCACAGGAAGAAAACAGACATTTATTTTTCTTTCTAAAAGAAATCTGGACTTGTTCCAGAACCATGTGTGTGTTTTTTAGGTAACATTCTTTAGAAATAATTGTTACCTTTGACATAGTTATTTGCAGTGCTAATATATGAAAATAGAAAAGAGAAATGAAAAGATATATCTAACATCCAAGGATACTTACATCTTCCTTACAAGAAAATAACAAGCTTAATTTTTATTTTGTTGATGTATTCTAATAATGAAAGATGAGGGAAGTGAAAACCAAGAGCAATGTTGACACTTCACAAATTCCAAGTTATTGCCTGAAGGGCTTTTGTGTCTTGCCTTCTTATAAAAGTGTTGTGAAAGTAAGTTCTGTGGTGTCATGCAGGCGAAGTCCCCGGATGACCTTGGAAACTCAAACTCCTCCTCTCTTTCCTGCGTATAATTCTCAAGAACAATTGTAGAATATGCTGGGATGGAACACTCTGAGATGAAGAGAAACTGGCTGGAACAGTTGAGGCTCTGTTTCCATCTATCCTAGAACAGCAGAACTTGCAATGCTTTAGCCCATTGTGTCAAGTCACCCCTAGAAATAAAACACAGAGCAGAGCATACTTTCAGAGTTTCTCAGTGGCTGTGTGACATGGTGTGTGTGCAGTATAGACTCTACTGTCCTAGGCAACTTTCCTGAGCCCTCGTTGACTGGCTCATCGTAAATCCTAGACTTCTGTTATCCATTGCTGCCTATCTGTAAGTAATAACTTACTGTGTGGGTGTTCTCTGTCGCTGGACTTATGTAGGTGAATTGATATATGTGCACAGTATTAGGAAGGAGTTTAGAGTCCTCTCCTGGGATTGATACCAGTCCACATGGAAACTGCTTTAAATATTATATATTCTGAGGTTAGAAAAATCATACTGACATGGTTTATTGAATTGCATAACACGAAAACTTGGCATAAACTCCTTGTGTTTGAGGATTTAAAGTAATATGGTATTTTATTTATTTACTTTTTCATCACTTGAACCATTAGTGTTCTATTACCAAAAGACACAATTTCTCAGTCCTGTACAATGGACTGCTTCTAAATGCAGAGAAGGCTTGGCGTCGTGGCTCACGCCTGAATCCCAGCACTTTGGGAGGCTGAGACAGGTGGATCACGTGAGGTCAAGAGTTTGAGACCAGCCTGGCCAACGTGGTAAAACCTGGTCTCTACTGAAAATACAAAAATTAGCTGGAGGTGGTGACGCACCTGTAGTCCCAGCTATTCAGGAGGCTGAGGCTGGAGAATTGCTTGAACTCGGGAAGCAGAGCTTGCAGTAAGCTGAGATTGTGACACTGCACTTCAGCCTGGGCGACAGAGTGAGACTCCGTCTCGAAACAAAACAAAAAACCAAAACCATAAAGAAATACATAAATAAAGAAAAATAAATACATAGATGAAGAGGAGTATTAAAATCAAATCTGAATTTAATACTTGACCCTATTCCAAATAAGGGGAGATGTGACATCTGAGCCAACTATTAGTGTGGTGTTTCATTCATGCTTGGTTCTTAGGTTTCACAACAACAAGTTCACTTTTGCCTGATATCATGCTGTGCTGAACGAGCCCTCCCTTTGAAAAGCCCTGGCCTTTTGTTAGACATAGATAATCAAATTCCACCCCCTTCCCTATCAATTTGCCTTGATTTAGGTGACACAGTTCTCTTTAACAAGTCTTCAGTTTCCAGAAGCATCAGATTTCTGAGATCTATATGCATTTTGATAACCTATATCCCAAACTGTAAGATCTGTATTGCCTATGTCTTTGAAATAGCCATTTTCAATAAGTCACTAAACACTAAAGATTCTGCCTGTTTTTATTTGATGTTATTTGTTTGTTTGTGTGACATTATCTTTGCCTAACTAAAGAGGTGTTTCAGTTTATTCTTGTGGGCACAGAAAGCACAGACTGCTTCAAGTGATAGGATGACTCCACATTTGAATATAAAAAGGCTGGCATGCTAACTGGCCCCTCAGCAGACATATCTTTGATAATCTTGATGTTACTCTGTGAAACGTGTTCCTAAAGATCACATGTAACTGAAAAGAATAATCCCCTCTCAAAAGAATAAAATAATAGTTCAAATTGTTTTCATATTTCTGTTTGTATATAATATATATTTATTATTAAAAAATAACAATGGCACTTTACAGTTAACAAAATTACCATGTCGTAATTTTTACGCAAACTTCTTCACAGCAGATCTACCAAATGTAGTTTAAATTAACATAATTTTTAAAAGTAAAATAATCTTCCAAAATTTATGTGACTTTATCAAGATGCTACAGTCACAAAGTAGTAGTGTGAACTAGAATAGGAGTTTTCTGTAATTTAAAGTTGATATGAAAGAAGTGTCATTAAAAATACAAGACAATACAGTCAGTTCTACATGTATCATAGATAGCAACTGGCCATTTATTCAGCGTCTTTGAGGGCATCATGCCTTTTAGTGCTAAATGGGATCACAAGAAAAGATTGATTGATGCTGAAGAGTTCCTACCCATAACTAGGATGCACCCAAATCATCAGGACAAACAGTTATCATTAGGCATAGGCCAAGTATTCAGGGTTTTGTCAGATTTGTGGTTATAAGAGGCTGAACTATTACAAACATCTATCGTTTTACACAAAGTGTTACAACCTTTGAAAAATTAAATGATAGGTATTAAGTATATTCTACACTCTAAGATGTTTTCTAAATTTATGCAAAATAAAACAAACAGATACCGATAAAGTGGTTGTGGGACTATGCTTTGTTATTGTAAAACGGGTCTCAATTAAGATAGTTCTTCTCTGTCTTTGTTGATGAGTAAACATGAGAAATACTTATTACAGGTGAAGCAGTGACAAATAAAACCTCTCACAAAAATTTAACTAATTTTTCAAAAATAATTGAAAGATGACTGTGCATCAGGCCCAATTTATATATTCTAAGAGTTTACATATTGTTTCTCTATCTATAGCTATATGATAGTTCATATATTCTAAGAGTTCACATAAGCCTTTAAATCTGAAATGCAATAATATGACATGAAAGTGATTCTTTTTTAGAAGTCCGTTCATTTGGTATGATCTAGCATTATTTACAGTCATATAGTTCACAGGTCAAGTTAAAGCAGTTAGCTAAGATTAGTTATGCCTTCACATTTGTACATTTTTAATGAAGACAAGCATTTTGGAAAATGCAAATTTATGCAAATAACATTCAAACTGGAGAATTGTGAAATATTTTTTATTGGCTTTTATGTCTTATTCTTGTGGCCCTATTCTAAGAAATTAAGAAAGAAGACTACTCTGTGGTTTCCTTTACTTAGCAGAGGTTTTAAAGAATTATTTGTTGTTTTTTAAAAAGACGTTTTCTTATCTGTGTTTATTCTATTAACTTCTCAGTTATAATCTTGATTTTCCATTTTTCTCTCTCTTCTCATTTTGTCAAAAGTACATCTTTTGGAATAGGCCCTACTTGACTTTATGAAAACCCTAAATATATTTATAAATTTCCAATACGTATATTGCTTTTATGCTACAGTTTGTACATTTGGTCACTCAGTTCTAAGCTCCCCTTTCAAGTGTTTGTTAGATTAACTAAAATTATGATTATGTTTTATCAAAGGAAAAGAACAAGAACGGACTAGTAAGAAGTATGATGTGAAGAAGCAACTAAAATATGACTTTTTATAGAAATACAAATTTTGTAAATTTTAATCACCATAGGAGCTAAAATAAAGCTGTATAGTACAATACAGTTTTTTCATATAGAAAAAATATATTACTACTCCATAAATGTCTATTGAAAGAAGAATCAATGGAGAGGAAGACCTCTGGAATGGCAGAGCAAGAAATTCCAAAAATATTCTTTTCCACAAAACTTGAAAGAAAGGCAAAAACCGTAGAAAACAAATTGTTAGAAGTCAAAAATTAAGTTTAAGAATTGCAGGAGTGTTTATTCAAAGAAAAAAAAATGTCTGAATCTTAGGAAGAATGGTGAGTTCTCTGGTGTTCTAACTTGCACTTTTAGCTCCCTTTCTCCCAGCAAAGCAGTAGCCTTAAAAAACAAGTATAACAAATTTGATAGCTGTAAAGAAGTAGCTTAACAGCTGTTGAAAATGACAGAATTTCAACCACTGATAAACCTCAACCCTAGAATTGTCACTATTTGACCTGGAAACTCACTGAAAGTCTTCATTTTGAGTTTCTCTTTATTTGACCTGAGTCAGAAAACAATCTATGTGGACAGTGCTATCCAGAAGGTGTTTGTCAAAAAAAAAAAAAAAAGACAAAACAAAAAATAGCATAATTATTAAACACTGTAGCTTCCTAAGGTGCCATTTCCACATGAAGCTCATAACAGACTTACCTGAAAATGTAAAAGGGAAAACTGGGAAATGAGAGGACAAGAGAGAGCTTCAGAAATCTCTAATATATTCTGACAGTCTAGAAGTCATGTACATGTACCGTGCTGAAAAATTCCTAAGAATGACCTGAGAAGGCCTTTTCACCTCTGGTTGAATTTAAGACTTTTTATCTCAATAGATTTGTTATCTAAAGGTTTTAAAATGCCTATTGAAATGGTGAAAGTATGCTCTGACACATGCAGAGAATTCTTCCTCAAATACTCACTGCTATTTGACCTGCTGGTTTAAAGCATTTAAGACACTCTCTGTGTAATCATTAAATTAATATCAAGCTAATTAAGCAAAGACTTCAGTGGCTGCACACAACAAAAAGTACTGATTTTATAGAGTCCAGAAAAGTCATTAAATAATCAGAAACCACCATCATGACCACAACAACAAAAACCGGCAATGACAAACTGTGAGGAAGAGTTGCTTCCAGGGCTTTCCACATTTTATTACTTTAGTAGATGGAAAAGTGATTGCAGTTTTCTGCCATTAAAAGTAGTGACAAAAATTGCAATTACTTTAGTACCAACCAAATACTTAAAATGTCTAGTTTTCAACAAAAGACTGTAGGATACACAAAGAATCTGGAAAGTATGGCTTGTACACAGGAAAAACAGTCAATAGGAACAACTCCTAATTATGTGCTGACATTGGACTTATGAGACAAAGACCTAAACAGTTATTAAAGATGTGTTTAAAAACCAGAAGACATTATATCTAAAAAATTAAAGGAAGTAATAAGAACTATGTTTCACCAATAAAGTATATAAATAAATGGATAGAAATTATTTTGTATAAAGTACTAAATGGGAAAGTCTAATGTTTAAATTTTGAAGTTTAAAGATGAAGTAACTGAAATGCAAAATTCACTATAGTGGCTCAACAGAAGATTTAAACTAACAGCAGAAATAATCCTCAATTAAGAAGAGAGATCAATTGAATATTATCCAGTCTGAGAAACAGAAAGAAGCAACAATGAAATGAAAACTCTCAGTGACTTGTGTGACACCATGAAGCTTACTAAAATCTACTGAAAAGAGAAAAAGGGCAGGAAAATATTTGAAAAACTATAGCTGAAATTTTTTCAATTTTGATAAGAAACTTTCATCTACATCTAAAAAGCTTAATGAACCAAAGAGAATAAACTTGAAGAGATGTAGGCCCAGACACAACAAAAATGAGACTCTCAAAAATATGATTCTTGAAAGTAGTAAGACAGAAAAATAACTTGTATGAATTTTCTCTCAATAAATCTGTTATTTAAAAAAGAACCAATTAATATGTACAAGAGATGAATGAATGATGAACCAATAAATGTGAATATGTGCAAAAGGTCGTAAAAACAGAAAACTTAAAAAGGGAAAGAAAATTACTTAAGAAAATTTTACACATTAATGATTTTTTTTTTAGTATCCAAGAATATTATATTCAGTGACTAGATCAAAGATATCAGGGGAAACCAGCCCCCAGTATTTTACGTAGGATTTTTTCTATTTCCCTAAGTGTTGACTGGTGTGAGAAATAAAGGGAAAGAGTACAAAAGAGAGAAATTTTAAAGCTGGGTTTCCGGGGAAGACATCACATGTTGGCAGGTTCCATGATGTCCCCCAAGCCGCAAACCCAGCAAATTTTTATTAGTGATTCTCAAAAGGGAGGGAGCGTATGAATAGGGTGTGGGTCACAGAGATCACATGCTTCACAAGGCAATAAAATATCACAAGGCAAATGGAGGCAGGACAAAATCATAGGACCAGGGAGACATTAAAATTGCTAATGAAGTTTTGGGCACGCCTTGTCATTGATAACATCTTACCAGGAGACAGGGTTTGAGAGCAGACAACCGGTCTGACCAAAATTTATTAGGTGAGAATCTCCTCATCCTAATAGGCCTGGGAGCGCTACGGGTGATCGGGTGACCGGGGCTTATTTCATCCCTTATCTGCAATCGTAAAAGACAGACGTTCCCGAAGCGGCCATTTCAGAGGCCTCCCCTTAGGAATGCATTCTTTCTCAGGGATGTTCCTTGCTGAGAAAAACAGTCAGCGATATTTCTCCTATTTGCTTTTGAAAGAAGAGAAATATGGCTCTGTTTCGTCTAGCCCACAGGCAGCCAGACTTTAAGGTTATCTCCCTTGTTCCCTGAAAATTGCTGTTATCCTGTTCTTAAGGTGTCCAGATTTCATATTGTTCAAATGCACATGTTCTACAAACAATTTGTGCAGTTAATGCAAGCAACACAGGGTCCTGAGGCAACATTCATCCTCAGCTTAGGAAGATGATGGGATTAAGAGATTGAGGTAAAGACAGGCATAGGAAATCATAAGAGTACTGATTGGGGAAGTGATAAGTGTGCATGAAATCTTCACAATTTATGTTCAGGGATTGCAGTAAAGACAGGTGTAAGACATTATAAAAATATTAATAAATGTCCATGAAATCTTCACAATTTATGTTCTTCTGCCATGGCTTCAGCCGGTCCCTCCGTTCAGGGTTCCTGACTTCCCGCAACACAAAGAATTACTAAAGCATTAATCAGTTCAACTGATATTCACCAGTTTCTGAATTTACTCTAGTTTACTTTGGCTTTCTGGAGGCATTTATTTAATTTACTCTTAAATAATATCTTACTCAGTTGGGTACTTCCATGGGTTCTTTGAAGATTGCTCAGAAAGAGGCAAAAGGAATGAAAAGCAAGTAATATGTTTAGAAATAAATGGACAGAAAATGTATTTCTTTTAGAAAAGTGGACTAAAAACTGAAAAATGCATTGAGCTTCAATAATTTTTTCTATTACCTTATGGTATGCTATTTTTCATGGTAAAAAGGTTTTGAATTAGGCTCCAATATCATAAACAGCAAGCAATCCTCTTTCAGAAGTACCTGGGAGCTTTACAATGTGGAAATGGACTCTAAACATACTATTTAGAAAATAGTTGCTTTCTTCCAAGTGGGACAAAAATACATCTATCTTTTAAAGACACACTGCATTAGAAGTTCTCACATTTTAGTCTGAGAAAATCTCCTTTTACAACTATATATTCTAGTGTCCTTGAGGCACAAAAATGAGAGGCTATTCTACATATTGAATAAATGGCCACTTCTTAAGACATCTTTGACAATTCAGTGGACATGCACAATGAAAACTGTATTTTAAATATTTTTTTGGACATTTTCATGTCCATGAGAAATAGAATGAAGCTATACCTTTGTTCAATGTTATTGTGAACACTAAAATCCTGGGCATGGAGACTGCCATAACATTACAGAAATAGACAGTGACTCAAGAACGTACAATTTTAACATCAGACCACAGTGAGTCTAAAAACTCATGGATGAAAATGAAATGATAACTATATGTATTTCTTAAATGTATGTATTTTCAGTAGCAAAGTCTTTCCAGAATATTAAATTGACTTGACATCTAAATATTCATTTTTAAAAGGACCGAAAAGCTTATTACTTTCTACCCACTGGAAAAATGTATATGCTTTTAAAAACAATCCATATATTTTCTGAGATTGATTTTTTTCTCCATTAGAGGATGACTTTGAGGCCTTTTCTCAAGAAGATGTTTTTAATTAACTGTTTGGGCTACATTAGCTAAAGTAGAATTCGCACCCACCAGTCGAGAGCTTTATCAGTTAGATCTTGATGTATAGCAAGGCACCTAAGTGTAACTTCTCTGTTATTGGAGGTATTTTGTAACATGCCTAACACACCAAGATTAAAATTATTAGCAAATCCAGGACCTGCTATGGTGACTTTTCAGGAAAAAAATAACATAAATAAAAGTAATCACTGAAAATGTTATTAACAATGTGTATGAATGGATATATATTTTAACATTTATATGTTGAGTACTTAAAATTAATATGAATAATTCTGATTTGTTCATTACAAGATCTTACTCTTGCTTCCAAAAAATTCTCTCTGCTTTCAGTTTTTTCATATGTAAAAGAAGAATATTAAGATAAGTATTTCATAATGTTATCTTATTAATTGCACTGAAAGTTCATTAAGGGTCTGTATTCTTATCTGGAAAATAGAACATAAACATACCTTTTCATGCACAATTTGAAAAGAATCGTAGGTATCAGTGTAAGAATTTGAGAACTCTATGGTCTTTACAGCCTCTTTATTATAAATTAATGTCATTCTAAGCACTCTGCCATTGTATTCAGAACACATGCATATCAACACACTTGTGGGTTTCCAAATCTGTAAAGGTATATTATGATTTTGTTTGCATTGTGGCAGTCTTTCTGTAGGTTTTTTTCGCTAACAATTGGAGAAAAAGGAATAACTTCAGCAGTAAAGTCCTTCAGTTATATAACTGAAACATCATTCCACTAGGTTCTAATATAGGAATACCTGTGCTTTTCTTTATCAAGTATTTCCTAGTTGTGTGATCTTAAATAAATTCATATTATATATGTTATGAAAGAGTTGTTTTTTTCTGATTAGTAAGGTGATATGTATGAAGCCCTTAAAGTAATTTCTGTCAAATAGTAAGCACACTATAAATTTAACTTTTATTTTATTATCTATTCTTTACAAATCAGTAGTATGTATTGTACATGTATTAGTTTGTAGTCTTATAGTACAGTTTTCAGTGGCTAATAGGAGACTTCATGAGAGGTTCTATAATTTTTATTTTTGTTTAGTTTTACTTGGTTTAGTAGTTGAATCAATGCCTGATTTGGGGCTGCCATACTTTTTAGACACAGAGAATTTCTAAGACTTTTAAATTATGTGTTTGTTTTGTATTTGTTCACACATGTTCAATATATATACATTGAAAGTGGATTTCTATAAATTGACTCCAAAAAACAATGAAAATTTTTAAACACAATCTGTCACAAGAAATGCACATGGCCAGTAATTTGTGAAATACGAAAAGGAAAGAGAATGGGAAACGGTTGTTTCCTTCCATGTAGTTCTTCCACTTATATATACACATGGTCTGAGTGACCACTAGCTACTCACCAGTCCTTCCCTAGCTCTTTCCTCTGACAATCACCATTAATTATGTATAAGATGATCATTAAATTTTTCCTTAAGATTTGACTTTCTCTTACTCCAGCTTCATAAGTTAAGACTACTGTACTTTGAATGCAAGAAGAAGCAGCATCAGCTTGCTAGTGTGCTCATATATTCTTTTTTTTTTCTTTTTTTTGATAAAGTCTTGTTCTGTTGCCCAGCCTAAAGTATGGTGGTACAGTCACAGCTCACTGCATCTTCAAACTCCTGGACTCAAGCAATCTTATCACCTCAGCCTCACCAGTAGCAAGGACTACAGGCACGCACCAACATGCCCAGCTAATTTTTAATTTTTGTAAAGACAAGTTCTCACTATGTTGCCGAGGTTTATTTAGTCTCATACTAACATTTAATAAGTTACTTGGAAGTCATTTAAATTTAAATAGGTACTATTTTAGTCATTCTAGTTTTGGTATAGTTCTAATTGTTACAATGGTGACCATCATATGAGATTGGTAGGTTACTAATCATTTTACTTGTCATGAACTATGATAACGAAAGTCAAGAAGACAGTGATAATCACAAACTGGGAATGCCTGGCATTGTAACTTGGTCTAAAATTTAAATCACATGGAAAGTAAGTTAATATCCTGGAATGTACTAATTTTTGGTTTTGAAAAATGAAAGAGAATATAAGATATAAAGTAGCATGAAATTTGTCTCCCTAGTTTAAAAAAAGCATTGACCTACAAAAATAGCTGCTTTATGTTAAAACATTATATGATACAACTGGTGCTGTGAAAATACTGACACATTTTTGTACAAAGTGAAGAGAAGATATTATTTTGGAGTTGTACTTCTATACGCTGAGGATTTTTATGATATGATTTAAATTGTAATTGCTTAAATTAAATAAAACTTGGCTCACTGAGAAAGTTCAACATACATAATTTGACACTTTACACTTCTTTGCAGGATCTCAAATCCATGCAAATTTCATAGGTAAATGAGCAGTCTTCATCAAGAGTTGTTTAATTTGCCAGCAAAAAACGACTAATCTTTTTTTTAGTGCTTTTTAGAGAGTAATTTTTTCCGGTAATATGGCTCCTACATAAAATATTATTTATAGGATCTATTGAATGTCATATGCCACTTCCTCATCATTTAGAATACATAGAAAATGTGTTCATCCTTCAATAATTGCAGATTTCCTTATGTGAATTTAGCAAAGCAGATGAGTAATCAATAAATAATGTGAATTGATACTTTGTTTTCAAATAACATTATATATTATTGAATTCTGACTCTCCATGTGGGGTGTCCCTGCCCCAAGCCAATGCCTGTGCTCCTCGATCAGTTCTGACACTTGTTATAAGCAAAGGAAGCGCTTCCCCATTTCCTGCTCCTTGAGTGAATGCCTGTCTTCTGATGTACCACCCACTGGTTTTTTTAGAGGAGTTCAGGAATGAAAGAGGAGGAGAAAAGGGAATAGGAAAAAAGAGAAAGAAACTTTATGTTTAAAATACCATCTAGAAGAACTATTTTCCATACCTTCCGGCTTCTGAAAAAAAAAACAACAACAAAAAATAACTTTTATTAATTCCTAAGGTACTTTTGCATGAACAGGAACTCTTGATTTATGACTAGGATCCCTTAAATTTATGATGATTTTTATGAGCTTTAAGACGTCAGTGATGACGATCTAGTATCCCACAGAGGAAGCACTCTATTACCACTTGTTATTTGGCACATGTAATATGCAGTCAAATGTGTTTCACATGTGTTTCTTTGCACATTTTAAAATAATCATGGAGCATATTAAAGAGAGAAGTTTTAAGGCCAGAGAAAATGTGCTTTGACTGCTTTGGGACAAGGATATATGGCATCATAAACTATATCAAAGGAAAAATGAAAAAGCAAATAAAATGTTCACTGAATCCCAATATTTTGGCTCCTTTTTTACTCTAATATTTGTTAAAATTCTAATTTGGAGTGTAGCTCTTGATACACTTACTGGCAGGAAGAAATTACAAGAAGGTAAGAAATCAAGCTCCAAATCCTCACCTTGGCTGCATACTTTTTGCGTTCATGTGTTTAAGGCAGAGAGAACAATCTAGATTGAGGCTTCACATTTGCTAATGATCTAAGTTGATGTTTACCATAGACATATAGGGTCTTTCTAAATGAGAAAATGAGAACATGCAGGTTCTCTGTTACATATGCTTAATATTAAAAAGTAATGCTACCTCTATGGTAGAAAAGATACTCTGTTTAGTGCTAATTTTGTAGATGTTTGCTTTACTATTTTAGCTATTGTGTTTATAAAAGCAAATTTTTCTTTCAAAACAAAATAGCATGCTTCAAAAATTATAAGACAAGGGAAAAGTTAAGACCCAGGTCTCAGTATTCATTTTTTATTTGGAAAACTGGCCTCTTTTCTGAGGCAAAAAAGTAAAATTTCATTTGTTTTACAGTTTTTCTTCATACGTTTTAGCTACATTACTTGTAGGATATATGATTCAAGGCCTGCTAGAGCAAACTTCATCTTTTAATGAAACTATTATTTTGTGAAAATATAGAAATATAAAATTATTTCTACTATCAAAGTTAGGAATTAATATATTTCCATTCAACTTTTGAAAATTGTAATGTAATCCAGCAGAGGCAATCTACATCTCTTTTCATTTTGAGTTAATAATGTTTTGTAGACTTCCTCTAAGAAGTTGGTTAATGCTTTCTCAAGCAGAAATGTGTCTATTCAGCTATTCATTTGACCATTAGTAACATTTACTAAACCTTTACTGTGCATTCAGCATTGCACCAGAATGCTCAGTCCTTTCCTATGGAGAAATCTAGTCTATAAACCAGAAAAAATAAAACCTGAACAAATAATTTCACCTGCAAGACTGTGAGACCGGTGTTTTAGTAAGGGAGTCAGGCAGATCTGAAAACAGTAGTAGAACACTGGTTACATGTGGGATTTTCCAGGTTATTTGCAGGTTTTCATTTAACTGAAATCCCTGTCATGGAATGCAAGACCTCAACTAGAGCATCTAAATTATTGTATATACTTAGGAGGAAATGGCCTACATTTGAGGCCGTATCTAAGGTTCATACATTATTTAAATATAATAAACCTAAGTGAATCCTTATTGTGATTCTAATTATAATTCTACCATCTCCTAGTATATAATTTTTCAAGAATATTCTAAAGCATAGGCAATATT
This sequence comes from Trachypithecus francoisi, assembly GCF_009764315.1. Lineage (NCBI taxonomy): Eukaryota > Metazoa > Chordata > Mammalia > Primates > Cercopithecidae > Trachypithecus > Trachypithecus francoisi. The sequence continues at coordinate 18,883,694 of NW_022681465.1, forward strand.
TTTAAAATACTTTTAATCAAAGGAAATGACATAGGTAGCTGTACATAAATTTAAATTTATAGATATAATAGTCTAATTTGTAATTACAACCAATTTGTCATTAGTTGCAAATCATTTTCTATCACAAAATACATTAAAGACAGTATTCCTTCATTGAAGAAATAATCTTCCTTCTTCAATGTGTTCATGTTAAAAATAAATGGTGAGACTCTTCTAGGATTTTTGTTTGTTTTTCTTTTGGAACCGAAAAGAGCAAATAGAGTGAAAGTCAGAAAAGCAAGACACAATTACATACAAGAGATATTTTGTGAAAGTCTCTTAAAAGAGAAAACAGTCATAAGGTGAAAAAAACCCCTCATTATTATGCTTTACAATATTCCATTGAAAGCCAGTGCATTAGCAAAGAAAGGGAATTGCCAAGGACATCAAGGAAACATTAGGGAAAATATAATTAAAGATAAAGTAGGCTACGTGTTATTATAAATATCTATTACAGCCAGCAACATGGCTCTATAGTGTCTTTTTTAAAAAGTTAATTCGTAAGCACAAATCAATCTTACAGAAAATTAATGGAATGAAAAGGTTATCTTCTTTCTACTCAATTGATTTCAGCATGAAATAATAGCCAATATTAAACTATCACAAAAGAACAGAAAATTAACCATCCTCAGATTAGCATGAATCGCAACTAGGTGAAAGCTGTGATTTAAACTAACAATATTTGAACTAAAAGATATGAATTAAATAATATATTTGACCTAAAAATAACATACATATGCAGAATCAAATATTTTTATCCTGTCCTACATATTTTGAGTAAGCCTATAGTTATATATTTTTGCATGAAGCTATATGCTTTACATTTGTATTTCTGTAATAGTTTTATTTATATGCAACTTTGAAAGCTTCATTTCCTTTTATTGGGTGTGAAAAGAGATCTCTACATGCCAAAAGAAAGCATAAGCGGTGTTACGTAATTGACTTTTAGTACACTATTGTGAATATAAAGTTGTATGCATAAATGTGTTACTTTAAAGAACAGAGACATTATAATTGAGGCACTAGTTGTGTTGTATTTTGAAACTGTGTCCCTTTTATCATTGTTCACATGGAAATATGTGTTTTTGTACTTCATATTTTTAATTAAAATGTTCCTGGCTAGATGCTGAATTATATTCTTATGTTTTTGACAGTATGCACATGGGAAAATCTAATAATATATACTGGCTACTTACATATCCCAAAAGCTCAAGAGTAATAACAGTTTTGAGACTTGAATCCATGCTATTCAGCTGAGTTAAACATTTACTTGCCTTAAAACTGAGTTTTCACTACACTGGATATGAGGCATTTTAAAATTTCACGTTTATTTTTATAATCCATTCTGTTGACCAGAAACTTACAAATCATTGTACAATGGATTGTACACTTTTCCAGAATGATATTCAGCAACTAGAACATTCATAAAATACTTGTGCTGAAATTCGGGCTACTACACCCTTGAAAATATTAGATTTGGGGTAGTTCTAAAAATCACTCTGATGCCAATTTGATTGAAATTCATTCACTTTACATTATTGTGATGACATATAATTATAGCCTTTCAAACCCTACAGAAAAAAAGAAAGCTAACCTATTAGGAGTTAATGGTTCAGAATATAACATCCAATTTTTATGGATGAGTAAGGTAGGTTAACACAGAAAAATAAAAAGTTTGAAGTCATCGAATACATAACAATAATGCAGAGTTACATAAACCTAAAAAGGTATCCATATTTATTGCAAGATTTAGTAAATGTTTTATTTTATTAATGTTCATCATCAATCTCCAAATTATTTTGGAGCATATCATATGACTCTCCATCTTAGATCTCTTTGCAAAATGAGAGTTGGGTGTGGTGCCAGCCTGGTCAACATGCCGAAACCCCCATCTCTACTAAAAATACAAAAATTAACCTGGCGTGGTGGTGTGTGCCTGTAGTCCCAGATACTCAGGAGGCTGAGGCAGGAGAATCATTTGAACCCAGAACCTAGGAGGGAGAGGTAGCAGTGAGCAGAGATTGTGCCACTGCACTCTAGACTGGGCAACAGACCAAGACTCCATCTTAAAAGAAAAAAAAAAGAAAAAAAAAAAGAAAGTGAATTAAATGTGTATCAATAATGATTTGTGTCAACAAATCTTTATCAAGTAAGAAATATAAGAATAAAAACAGATTGTGAGAATTTAAAAGAAAAGTTTAATTTGTAAATTGCTTATACATGTTGACCAATGGAGCAGGGCTTAAATAAGAGATGTTTTAAAAATCTGAAGAGAGATTTAAGAATCACCACTGTAACAGCTCGTAGTTGGAGACATTGAAGTAGATAATGTCATTCAGATAAAATCACCCAGAATATGTGTGGATACATTTTTGGACAACAGAGGTCTGAGAGATAACCTGAAGATCAACCTATAAAAGATGACTATTCAGAAAAGATAAATAAAAGGAGATTGTGGAAATTTAAAAGAAAAGTTTAATTTGTAAATTGCTTATACATTGATATTAGATATATATTTCCAACTTTAAGAACAAAATAAGTCTGCAATTTTACCAAAAAATGTTATAAAGCAGTATTCTCTCTATAGTGAGAAATACTTTTTTATATTCATTTAAGTATTTTCAAAACTTCATCATGAGCATGTATTACTTTTATAAACAGTAATAAAAATCAAAACAACACAGTTTGTTTAACAGTGAGGGAAATAATTATTCTTTCTTCTATTTTTAATAGAAAAATGCATTGTTATTGAAGTACATTTTACATGTAAATATTCATTTTGATATTATGACAGCTTTTCAAAAAACTTGAAACAGAATACAGAATATTTTCATTACCCAAGAAATTTCCTGCTTTCAACTCCATTCCCCATTCAACCACAGGTAGGTAACACCATAGATTAAATTTTGACTATTTTTTTGACTTACAGAAATGAAATAATTGGTTATGTATTTTTCTGTGTCTGCCTTCTTTTGATCAACATAATGCTTTTGAGATTCACTTATCTTGTTACCTGTAAAAATACTAACATTTGAGTATCCATTTTTCTGTGGATAGATATTTGGGTGGTTCCCAATGTTTGGCTATTATGATTTAGGTTGCTATGAATATGCTCATCAATTATTTTAGATAAACAAAAAGGTTTTCAAAGTTGATACAAAATTTTACACTCAATCAGTGATATCTGAGAGTTCCAGTTGTGCCCTACTTGTGACAACATATGGTACCGTCATTTTGTATTTGTTTGTAGTCATTATAGTGTTTTCAATTTTCATTTCACTAAAAACTAAAACCTGAGAAAAGTTTTCATGTGTACTATCCATCCATGATGAATTGTCTAGTTCGTGTTTTTATTATGGATTTGGAGATTTAAAAAATGTATTATGTATACCAGTAATTTATGGGATATGTGAATTACAGATTATTTTTTGCTCATCTATAGTTTGCCTTTGGCTTTCCTCATGATGTATTTGTATTAGCAGTTGCATTTTACTTTTATAAAATCTAATTAATGTTTTTTATTATTATATTGGTCTGTGTTAAAACTCTTGTTTTACCAAAATTGTGAAGATACCTTTTCCATACAAGATTTATAGTTCTAAGGTAGCCTTTTAAGTTTATGATTCATCTTGAATTAATATTTATATTTTTATTAGGTTAAGTAGGGATTAAGGTTACTTTTTTCTTACAACCATAGAGCTATTGAAACACCATTTGTTAAAAAAAAAAAAAAAAAAAAAAACTTTCATTCTCCCATTTAACAGTCCTGATGCCATAATCCAAAATTAATTAAAGATCTATGACCAGGTTTATTTCTGGACTCCCAATTATCTTCCATTTATCTATTTGGTCTTCTGTCAGATCACACTCTCTTGATTAATATATTATTTCTGTAACTTTGTAAGTCTTCTGAATTTGTTCTTTTAATTTTTTTTCAGGATTGTTTTGGCTATTTCAGATCCTTTGCTTTTCCAACAGGTTAAGCAAAAGCAATTAAGTTTCTTGACAAAGAATGCATTTGATTTGGAATTCTTTGAGTCTGTAGGACAATTTGAAGATAAACAAAATACTATTAATTGTCAATTTTTTAATCTATGAATGCTTATTTTTCCATTAATTTTGGTACTATTTATCTCAGTATTATTTTATAGTTTCCACTAATTCTGATAATTTTCCACATAGAGAAAGTGCACATTTTCCAATTGATTTATTATTAGATATTGGTTGTTTATCAATGGATTTTTAATGTATTTTGGTATATATACATGTATATTACATATAAATGTTATATACATAATTTATTATGCAATATATTCAATATAATATATAATAAATTATAGTCAGCATATGTGTCATGTTTCCATTCTTTGATATATTTGTTTGAATGTTATACATATTATGTACCCATAATTTTATATTATATGCAAAATTTTCTGCCAAGTACACTTACAATGAGTAGCATAAATACTAACATCACAGCAGAATAACAAGTTAATAGAAAATAACAACAAAAAAGAGTTGCCTAGAGGAAGCAAGAAAATACTTCAAACAAGAAGAGGGCATAAGAGTAGACCAAATGCTTATATACTGCTGTCAAATGCAATCTAAGACTTCTTAGCTGTAACTAGGTGTTCATTTTTAAGTTCCTGCTGTGTGTAAGATGTTACACTGAATTTTTGTATTCACCTACAACACAGGCTTAGTTGCTAACCATACCTGATAAACATGATCTGACATCCAGGATCTAACCCCGACAGGATTTGATTTATAGCAACTGTCTTTGTTACCTGATGAGCATCCATTTTGCCCAGACTAGGATAACTTAGACAGCCTGGTCAGCAAAATTTTCAACACATTCTTTTTTCCTTTTTAGATTCTTTTCACTCTCTTTCATTACTAAAATATGAATAAAATTAACATGTGAATACTTGCAAGCAATTATAAGAAAATTGTTTCCTGTTTTGGCCTTTTTAAATATAACATTTTAAATTATTTCTTGCAATTGAGAGTGTGTATTTTGTTTTATGCTGTCTTTAATTTTTATTTCCTTGTGATAATTTTTGTCTTTGTATAAGTAAAACTCTAGTTTGATACTAGTTGTTTATTTTTCACATATATTACAGTGTCTGATACTTATACATTTGCTGATATATATACATATATATGTGTGTGTGGATACATGTACGTATGTGTGTGTGGATATGTATGTGTCTATATGTGTTTGTGTTGTGCACACATACATAGCCACACACATACCCATATCCACACACATACATATATGTCACATTCAGCTAATTTGTATTATTCAGATTTCATACGAGGGTACAAGGGTGCAAGATTAAAAAGAAAGTATGCAACTATTTAATTTAAAACATTTTACAATTAAGATCTCGAAAGCACAGGTAACAAAAGCAAAAATAGACATATGTGATACTATAAGACAACAGGGCTTCTGCACAACAAAGAAAACAAACAACAGCAACAGAATGAAAAAGAAACCTTCCCAAACAGGAAAAATATCTGCTAACTATTCATCTGGCAGAGCCTATATCCAGAATATACAGGGAACGCAAACATCTTATCAGCCAAAAAAAAAAAAATTAAAAATTGACAAATGATCTCAACAGACGTTTCTCAAAAGAGGACTTACAAATGGCCAACAAGTGTCTAAAAAGTGCTCAACATCGCTATTCATCAGGGAAATGCAAATTCAAGTCACAATGAGGTGTCATCTCACTCTAGTTAGGATGGCTATTATCAAAAAGCCAAAAACTTACCGATGCTGGCAAGGATGCAAAGAAAAGGGAACTTTTCTGTACTGGGTTTGTGTATGTCTTTTAAACAGTTCTAGTTTCACTTTATACAGAATAATCAGGAAAAATGTAAAAATTCAAAAGTTAAATAAAAATTTTATCAGTTAGTTGCCTGTGGGGGAATCAATGTAAGCTAATATAGCCACAGTGGAGAAAAAACGTTTCCTCAATAAAAAAAAAAAAAAAAAAGAACTACCATATGCTACAGCAATCCCACCACTGACATTTATCCAAAAGAAAGGAGCTCATTATATTAAAGTGACATCTTCACTCCTGTATTTATTGCAGCACAATTGCAATAGCCGAAGTATGGAATCAACCTAGGTTTCCAATTAAAGATGAATGGATAAATAAAATGTGGTGTATATACACAGTGGGATACTATTCAGCCATAAAAAAGTGAAATCCTGTCATTCATGGCAACATGGGTAGAACTGGAGGACATTATGTTAAGTGAATTAAGCCAGAAAGAGAACGTTAAACACTGCATGATCTCACTCATGGGTGGAAGCTAAAAAATACTGATTTCACAGAAGTAAAAAGTAGAACAGAGGATACTGGAGAGGGTATGGGGATACTGAAGGGTATGGGGAAAGGAGGGCATACTGGAGAGGCTATGGGGATACTGAAGTGTATGGGGATACTGAAGGGTATGGGGAAAGGAGGGATTGGGAGACATTTGTTTAAAATCACAGCTAGAAAGAAAGAATAAGTTAAAGTGTTCTGTAGCACTGCAAGATGACTATAGTTGGCAATAATATATAATTTCAAGTAGCTAGAAGAAAGATATTGAATATTCCCCACACAAAGAAATGATAAATGTTTGAGATGACATGTATGCTAATTACCTTGATCTAATCACTATCCATTATATGTATCAAAACTTCTCTATGTATCCTATGCATATGTACAATTATTGTTTGTCAATTATAAAAACTAAATTACATTTTAAAATGTAAATAGAATACAAATTTTAAACATTTTTAAAAAATGGGTGATGTTTGGAGTGGCTACTTTTAGAAAGTAGCATGATGAAAACATACTGTTTAAACAAGATACATTTTGAGAATGTGGTGTAATGAATTAATTATAGCAACTAAAGGTTAGGAAATATTTCAGAATTTAAATATAATGTGGTCAGTGTGCTACAGACTGATATTTGTGTTCCCTCAACTTTCACATGTTGAAATCTAACCCCCAAGGTGATGGCATTTGGAGGTGGTATTTGGGAGGTGACTAGGTCGTATGGGTGTAGCTCTCAAGAATGAGATTCATATCCTTATAAACCATTTCCTGAAAGGGGAGCTCCCTCTCCCCTTCCACCAAGTGGGGATATAGCCAGATGAACAGTGTCCATAAGCCAGAAAGTGAGCCCTCACCAGACACTGCATTGGCCAATGCTGGATTTTGGACTTCCCAGACTCCTGAATGGTGAGCAATAAATTTTTTTTGTTTATAAGCTAACCAATCTATGGTGGTTTGTTAGAACAGCTTAAACTGACTAAGACAGAAGATCGATCTATCTATCTATCTATCTATCTATCTTCTATCTTAGTTAGAATCTGGTTACCTGATAAATGTCTACAGAGAAATGATTGCTATTAACAACAGATAAATTATGCTGTAAGAATATATATAGAAACTCTTATTTTCAGCAGTGAAATATATACAATAGTGGATGTTAAAAAGTACAACATTTTTCTTAGAAAAAAGGCAAATAAATATCTCCTAAATGTTTTAAGATATTAGAATATATAAACAAAAATAGAAAGTTTAGAGGATTAGTGAAATGTCTAATAAAATAATGGTAGTTTCAATGAAAGAAATCAGCAAAATATAAAAGTCATTATAATACTATGATAGTCAAGTGTCTCCTACTTGAACCACATGGATTCTAGAAGTAAAAGGTATATGTTAATAGAAAAAATGCTATTCTATAATATACTGTTAGGAAGCTGAGAGAGCAGGAATAGAAGTAGGTCTTAAAACCTTTCGGAAAGGGTAAAGAATTACATATTTCTTTTTTGGAAATTGAAGTTTCATCAAATGTCTCAATACTGGCAGTTATCCTGAGAACAAAGTAAAAAATGCTGCAAAAATTCTGAGAGTAAAAGAGAAATATGTAATTCATAACCTAGCTAACTTATTAATAAAGTGTAAAGGTAAAGTAAAAATATGTTCAAGCATTCAAGATCTCAAAAATGTTACCTTCCAGATCTCCTTTCTAAGGACAATATTAAAGGGCATGTTCCACCAAAACAAGTGAGGACAGTTTTCAGGTGGATGGTGGAGAGAGTTCAAGGATAAGAACTAGACAAAGGTCCTGAATAAAATTTATGGATGCTGGATTCCAGGAGAAATTTCCTAAAGAAGAAAATGAAACTGATATAGTCCCTCATGTGTCTAAATATATTGAAATAAAACTACAGAGAAAGTATTAGTGACCAGCATATAGAGAGAGACAACTAAAAACAGTGTATTAGTGCAAAAGCACACAAAATGTGTAAAAAATTAATGCAATCATAGCACATTAGATGGCCCATCTATGAATATTCACATAGTACAATAAGACAAACAAACTGACTTAGTAACTGTTCCTTATGTAATGTTTGTGCTGAGAAAAAAGGACCAGGGAAGCAGTAAGATCTTTGTCTTCTGTTGTCATAAGTCAAAAGATAATACACAAAAATTGAAAATAAAAAAGAAATTACATATTCATGTTGCCTAGAATATGGAATATAAGAACAGAGGAAATCACTAAAAGAGTTGAAAATTGTAGGCCGGGCGCGGTGGCTCAAGCCTGTAATCCCAGCACTTTGGGAGGCCGAGACGGGCGGATCACGAGGTCAGGAGATCGATACCATCCTGGCTAACACGGTGAAACCCCGTCTCTACTAAAAAGTACAAAAAAATTAGCCGGGCGAGGTGGTGGTCGCCTGTAGTCCCAGCTACTCGGGAGGCTGAGGCAGGAGAATGGCGTGAACCCGGGGGCGGAGCTTGCAGTGAGCTGAGATCAGGCCACAGCACTCCAGCCTGGGCAGCAGTGCGAGACTCCGTCTCAAAAAAAAAAAGAAAAAAAAAAGAAAATTGTTTGACTGGGAATATCACAAGATTGTGAAGAACTGAAAGGGTATTATTGATAAGGAGAATTAGCATTTTATGCTGTTAAAAATTTCTTAAAAATCAAGAAAAATGTTGCAGATTTTTAAAATACGCAGGTGATCATCAGACACAGATACAATATTTTTTATAAGCAAGACAATTAGATATGGCTAACCAAGTGTCAACTTTCTTGCAAATGAGGACATTTCTTCGTTTTATAATGGCTGGCAAGATTCTGAGCCATATCTGAAGCAGCGTGGTCCCCTGAGGCAGCCACTTCTGTTCCAGAACATCTGTGCTCTCCTTACTTCATGGCTCACATTTTTCAGCCAGCGGTGCTTTATAACCCCATGCATTTTAGGCTTACAATGTGAACTTCTGGGAACAACTGATACCACCTACTGAAATATTTTATAGACTCTTGCCTCTGTTAAATATCATTATCAACTTTATAAGCTTTTGAACAACTTTGAACAAGATCATTAATGTGTTTAGCATAACTTAAGGGCCTTCATTTCCTTGAGTGTCCTCAGCAGTGGCAGTAACATCAAGCTTGTTGCTTACTCTGCTTACTGTTTTCCTTTCCAGTCCAACCTCTTCACAACACAGACAGGTCTTTACCTAATACTGTTTATATACGTTTTTACAGTTTGTCTTTCAAAACTGTTCGTAAACAAATAAGTCATAGAAACCTGTACAACAACCATATTAAGTCTGTTGAAAAACGTGGGAATCACAAGCATATTTCTACATGAGTCTTTTGGAATCTTCTTAGCTCAATTTCTGGTTTGATCTCATTATCAATAGTTGACAAGCTTTATATACATTAATCAAGGCATTTTGTTAAATAACTCATTTTAAAGGCAAAATTCAACTCCTTCGGAGGACAATTTAATTTATTCTAGTATCACATCATTTGGGGAAAGAGTTTAAAAATCTTATTAAATCTTTTATCATCTAGTTTACATTTAATTATGTTTATAAACCTACACACCCTTTGTTACATCATACAGTGATGATATTGGAAGAATTTCCAGTAATATGATAGGCCAATTTTAATTATTTTTCTTCTGCTCTCCTAGATTTAGACTGAGCTTCTCACAATAGTCATCAAAAAAATATTCCTTACATTTGATATACTATCCTTACTCATTTAGGACATTTTCCAAAATAAGCCTGCTTTCTCTAATCACAATGGTAATAGTTTCTCTTATAGCTTCCCTCAAAAGTTTTGCATCTTCATACCTAAGTTACAGAGTTAACACCAGCATCAAATTCTTCCCATTTTCCCAAATTGCCTCCAACTTTTTTGTTTTAAAATTAATATTAATTTTATTAAAGTCACAAGATTAGAAAAAAAAGATATTTTCACTTTTTCTTTTTCTTTTTTTTTGTTTTTTATGAGACGGAGTTTCGCTCTTGTTGTCCAGGCTGGGGTGCATTGGCACAGCCTCGGCTCACCGCAACCTCCACCTCCCAGGTTCACACGATTCTCCTGCCTCAGTCTCCTGAGTAGCTGGGATTACAGGCATGTGCCACCATGCTCAACTAATTTTGTATTTTTAGTAGGACTAGATTTCTCCATTTTGGTCAGGCTGGTCTCAAACTCCTGATCTCAGATGATCTGCCCACCTAGGCCTCCCAAAGTGCTGGAATTACAGGTGTGAGCCACTGCACCCAGTCAATCTTCACTTTTTTAAGGCCATTTCTATTAAATATTTTCTTAGACACTATGATTCATAGTTCTAAATGGCAATTTCATCCCTGACAAATTTTAGTGTGAAGAGTTGAATTGTTAAAATAGATGACACAAATCTATTAGTCAATCTCAAATTTTACTGATATTTAATATAGTGGAAAATGCAAAGCATAGATAAAATATTGTTTTCCTTGAGAAGTTTGAAAACTGTAACACTCAAAAGTTTTCCTTTTTTTTATCTGCACCAGGAAACATTTTAGTCCCACAATAACAATAATGTATGTGGAAGCATTGATCACAAAGGAAATCTTTTCAACCTTGGAACATCAATGTTTTAAACTTCTTAAATCACATAGTTTATAAGATTGTCACCCATTTTGTAGCCAACCAATCCCATAAATTCACAAATGCCAAGCTTGTATAAAATCGGGGTATCAGCTATGTCCTGATATAGTCATTTTATAGATCAACACTACCGTTTCCACTCTTGAAAAGCTACTGGCATATTTTGCAGCATGGACTTGCAGGTCTGAGGCGAATCATTAGAATATTCACTTGAAGATCCTCTATAGGTCATTTTTCACACCCTGACCTCCCTGGCAGGGAGGGAATAGTTTCAAACCCATTGTTTCATCCTTTCTTCCACAGATCATTTTTTTCTTAGTGACATGGAATTTAGAAAATATCTTTCAATACTCCAACCATTGATATAAAGGTAATCTAGTTCTTGATCTCTAAGTAGTCAATTGCTACACATGAACTTATGCTTGAGAGGAAGTATTCTGTACTCATAAAGATCATGAGCTCTGTGGTCATACGCTCTGGATTTGAATCCCGACTTTGACACTAACTACTTCTAACCACATGGAGGACTTTGGATGAGTTTTTTAATCCTCTAACTTTAGTTCCTTCATTTGTTATCTGGGAATATTAAGACTACCTAATTTATAGGGTCAATGAGTACTAAATGAGTCAATGCAAATAAAGCCCTTGGAAGATGTATGACTTATTTTAACTTATCCATAAATGTTAGCACTCAGTAACTGGTATCCACCAATGAACTAGACCTCCTTCTGTTCCAGTTTAAATAGTTTCACCCTTTTCTTGGACCCTTTCTACTTTCAAGTCCTCTGCTTGTTCTCAGCCTGTGCCTTGGTTGCTATTATAATACACCCTACTTTTCTTTCCATGTTTCCATTCCTTCTTATATCTATAGGTTCATCTCTAATTCATATATTTTTGGTAACAATCAAACCCTGTGATGACATCATCAAACCAAAACCTTAGGCTAAAATTGAAGTATCAGGTTTGATTTAGGCATTGGATAAAGTTATTCTATGCTAGAAAATTTCTGCATCCTTAACAATGGATTGATATTTTCCCTTACGTTGCTGAGGAGAAATAACTAGCAATTCAGTTTTACATTTGGCAATCAGACTCTTTTCAACTTACATATTCATTTTGGATGATTGCCAATCTGTGTTGCAGATAGGCACTATATTAATTCATTTTGGTTCTGATTCAGCTGTGCTTGCTGAGGCAAAATTTCTGCCTGAAGTTTCATTGACTCTAAGGTCAATAAAATCTTTGCATATATAAATCCTGATGAGTCAGATCTTGAGTAAGTATCTCGCAGTTTCTCTCAGTGTGATTCCTACTACTGAATAACCAAATGGTATTTTATAAAAGATTTCAACTGACTGTTCGAAGACAAGAGTTATCTATTAAGTAGAACCCTTGAAATTAAATAAAAGAGAAACATATCATTTCAAACCATTTTCTTCAAGATTAACTTAATAATGGTGGAAAAATTTAGTTAAGAATGATGTATAAGTGTATGCTACAAATATTTTACATTTTAAGCATTTTATGTGTGTAATGTGATATGTCCTAATTCTTAGTATCTACTCTGAATGAATAGGAGTAATTTAGATCACTTATTTGTCGCACTTTAAAAAGATAAGATAAAATACTATTGACTTAAAATGTGCGATAAAATATTTGCTATATACTTCTATGTTCTATTCTAAGTATAGAAAGATGAGACTAGGTGTGATCTCATGAAGGGGATAATTAAGATAAAATACTATTGACTTAAAATGTGCTATAAAATATTTGCTATATACCTCTATGTTCTATTCCAAGTATAGAAAGATGAGACTAGATATGGTCTCATGAAGAGGATAATTGGAGTATTTTTTTGTATCCTCCATGATAGAAAGCATTAGGCCTTATCTAGCAAGTCAATGCTCTCAATATACCCCAATTTTAACAAACTCAGAGAAGTAACTCAAAATACCCTGATGTGTTAAATTAGAGTATCAAAAAGTGAACCTGAAATAGAGCAAAATATTTATATTTGCAATCCAAATGAAGTTAAGAGAAACCAGATCTTGGAAGTTCATAGTAGCAATGAAAAAGTTTTATAGGAAGCAAATAGTCTAGGTAAAGAAAGATGAATAGTATTGAGGGATGCAGTGGGGCACTTTGCATTTTCTGGAATTTATCCCAAATATTTCACCAATCGCCAATATATCAATAAGGAACAGGAAATAATTGATGTTATACTAAAATATTATCTGAGAAGTTAATTAGACAGTCTATTTACAAAGGTAGGGATGGTGCATAAGAGACGGTTCTGTAAGATCTTTCTGCAAAACGTAACATCCCAAGACTTTGTAGCTTAAACCAGTAGCCGTTTATATAGTTCAGAATTCTACAGTTTGGTAGTTTGGGGTAGACTCAGCTGAACAGTTCTTCTAATTTTGACTAGTCTCACTCATGCATCTGTGGTCACTTTCCAGGGCCGGCAGGTGACCAGCCAGTCTAGGATGCCTCAGCAGGACTCAACTCTGCTCTACTTAGTCTCTCATCGACTGGTATGAAAGCCTGAGCAAGTTTTTATGGTAGATGGACAGGTCTTCAAGACAAAGAGCAAAAACATTCAGGTGTTTTGAGAAAGAAATTTAGAATCAGCCCTTTGTTACCTCTGCTGCATTCAGCCAACCCCTTTCTTTCTCTTTTTTTAGGTCCCCTCATGCTCAGATTTGCACCCCTCCACAAGAAACCAGACCAAACTGAATGGTGTCTTTTGCTTATTTATTTATTTTTAGGAAAAATAAGCTAATTTATATTTTTATTTTTTTTTTTGTTAGCATAATAATTTTAAATTTTTTCGTAAGTTATTGGGGTACAGGTGGTATTTGGTTACATGAGTAGGTTCTTTAGTGGTGATTGGTGAGATCCTGGTGCACCCATCACCTGAGCAGTATACACTGAACTGTATTTGTTGTCTTTTATCCCTCACTCTCCTCCTGCTCTTCTCCCCACGTCCCCAAAGTCCACTGTATCATTCTTATGTCTTTGTGTCCTCATAGCTTAGCTCCCACATATCAGTGAGAATATACGATGTTTGGTTTTTCCATTTCTGAGTTACTTCACTTAGAATAATGGTCTCCAATCTCATCAGCCAACAAACATATGAAAAAATGCTCAACATCACTAATGATCAGGGAAATGCAAATTAAAACAACTTGTTTCTTAGGAAACGTGATGATAGATTCTTTGCTTGATGGGAGTAGGTGAAATGTCACATGGAAAAGAGCATGGAACGAAGGATCTTCAAGGCAGTCAGACTATTCTCCATGCTACTATAATGATGGATACATGTCATTATGCATTCACAAAATCCATAAGAATTACAACATTAAGAATAAGCTCTATGTAAATTATGAACTTTGGTGACAACATTGTGCTAATATTGGCTCATTGATTACAACAAATGTAACACTTTGATGTGGAAGGCTGATGGCGGGGGGGACTGTATGTGTGTGTCAGGTGGAATTATGTGCTTTCTGCTCAGTATTGCTGTAAACTTAAAATTGTTCTGAAAAATAAAGTCTATGTTAAAAAAAATAGATGCTTTGGGGAATCAGTGTTATAATAAAGTTTGCAATCTACCATAGAGACTTCCAAGGGAAGTATTCTGTCACATTGGATCAATGCACATTTTCTAGAACTTTGTATTAATGGAATCAAGCAATATGCAGTACTTTTTGTCTGACTGTCTTTCACATAGCATAGCTATTTTGAGATTTGGTTCCTTTCTGAATAGTATTCCACTGTATGAAAATGTCAATACTTAGTTAACTATTTACCTGTAGATGAATATTTGTGTTGCCTATAGCTATTGGTTAATACACATAATACTGATAACATTTGTGTTCTGTTTATTTCTGTATAGTACTAAGAGGTGAAATGGCTATATCATATGTTAAGTGCATATTTACTTTCTTGAGAAAGCAAATATTTTTCTCTAAATTGATTATGTCATTGTATATGTTTCTCAGCAGTGTGTAAGAGTTGCAGTTGTTCCACAAATTTGTCAGCACTTGGTATGGTCTATCATTTTAGTTTAGCCATTCATATGTGTGTATATTGGCATCTCATTTTGGTTTTTATTTGCATTTCCCTAATGACTTATAATGTTGAATACTTTTCTGCACTTGCATTTGCTACTTGTTTTGGTGAAGTGTACTGTTTTCTCAAATCTTTAACCATGAGGGATATATTTGTTTTCTGAGTTTTGAGAGTGTGTTATTTATAACTATTCTAGATACAGATCTTTTACCAGATTTCTTTACACTATGAATTTCTTGTATGTGGTTTGCATCTACATTTTAACATTTAGTTGTCCTGACTAGAAAGTGGAAAAATGCAGCAATTTCCCAGGAAGTCAAACCCACCCATTTCAGAGGCTGCTAGCACAAAGTTATTTCTCAATCCCTTCAGAGGATGGTGAGAAGCACCAAAACCCAAGTGTGTCCAAATACAAGGCTTTATTGCTCCAGTTGTTAGGCTCAAAATTAGACCCAGTGGATCGCACAGATGACCAAGTGAGAATCCTGTTTAAAACATCTTCAATTTTTAAGAGCTAAAGCAATTACAGAAAAAGGAAACAATTCAGAGGGATCATGTGTGCTTACAAGTGTTTTATGAGACCTTTCTGCAAGTTTAACCACCAAAGACTCTGAGCTGTCAGGACTGACTAATCCTGGTCACTGTTCTTCTCAGCTTTTCAGAACTTGAGTTAAGAAAACCACATCAACTGATGATGACAGCAGAGGGTGGCAGGGCTGAAGACACAATACTTATTTTCCAGTCTTGTGGAAAGTGAATAAATGTGTCTTTAAAACTAAATGAAGGAGATCAGAGACTCTTTCCAACCTTACATGATGGCTTCTGGCAGTAGTAAGGAAGTGTCATGGAAAATGTTGGATGGTGACAGTGAAAAAAGAGACTTGAAGAGGAGAGAGGAAAAATGAAGCATCCCTCAATACAGGTAGAGGAGAGAATATATGGGGAAAGCCCTGAATTCCTCACCAAAGTCCAATCTCTGAGGGTTGCAGGGGTGTTACAATCTATGCTTTCTCTAAGGAGAGGGGTGGAGTAGTAGAGGAACAGGATGATGTCTTAGAACTTCAGGCTTAAAGAAAGAAATCAGGGGTGCAGGCAAAATACCCCACAGAGTCAATAGTCATCCCACAGGTTGTAACCAACGTGAAATCTTCACATCTGGTCTAACAAGACTCTCAAGCCGACAGCTGTTACAGGCAATATGGAAAAAGGAATGAGAGAAGAGGGGGAAAGAAGAGACCGAGGCCATGGAATCAGTGAATTGTGTGATGTGTCTTTTCACAGCTGAGTTAGATGTTCTCCACTAGTTACTATGGGAATTAATTTAAATATACTTTCTCGCTCCCAGAAGTTAAACTATGTGTACAGTGGTTACAAGATGATAGGTTATAGCACAACTTACATCCTTTGAGTGGACAAAAAATATATTATTTACAGTATCTTAAAATAAATTACCTTTGAATGACAGCTTCCTTTCTAGTATTTTGTGGTCTGCAAGATGTATCTGGAAAATTTACCACTGTGGAAGATGAAGATTGTTTTAATCAAATGGGGTAGAAAGAGAAGTGCCTTTCAATGCTTCTCTTGTTATAAAGGAAGAAGTGTTTTTCTTTTTTATTGTTCTTCAGACACCTGAAGAAGCTTCATATTTTATTTAGACATCATTAGGTGCCAAAGCTGTTGTAGAACAAATTAGAAGCTGTATGAATTCTACTTTTTTGCTAGCACTGATACAGCTTTTGGGTCCACTACTACATTAGAACTATTAACTCCATTTATATTAATTTTTGTTATAAATCTGAAAAAGGGTGAAATTTCTGGGTATTTAGGTCCACATTCCAGATTGAGGCCATACATTTAGTTTTCACAAATTGTCTGAGCCCATGATGGCTGCCATCTTGTGCCACTTCTTTTATCATATTTTTGATTTGAAAACACTTTCTCTTAGTTTGTGGCTTGAATTTTCATTCTACTAATATTGTTCGTCTGAGATATAGTAGCATGAGAAAAAATATTGTTCTTCAAACAGTTACAGTTATTAACTTTGATAAATTCTAATTTATGATTTTATAATGGAGACAAAATTTTCTTTGGTGTTTTAATTTTGATTTCGCATTTATTAAATATTTGCTTCAACATAATGCCAGAAAGACTTTTCTTCTTTTGGAAGTGTTACCATTTTACATTTTATATTTTGGTCTGTGATATATTTTGAGGTTCTTTATTTTGGTGCTGCAAGGTTTCCATAAAAATTGTCTTTAATGTGAATATGTAGTTGTTGCAGCATCATTCAAAGATCTCGTCTCACTGACTTCCCTTTGCACTTTTAGATACCTCTATTTTGACATAAGTGTTGTATCTATACATCTATGTGTATTCATCTGCCAATACTATACAATATTGATTATTGTAACTATACAATGTCAGCCTAGATAGTATACGTTCTCTATGTTATTCTGTTCTCACACTGCTATAAAGAACTGCACAAGACTGGGTAATTTATAAAGAAAAGATGTTTAATTGACTCACAGTTTCATATGGCTGGGGAGGCCTCAAGAAACATACAATCATGGTGGAAAGGGAAGTAGGCACATCTTACATGGCGAAAGGTGAGAGAGAGAGAGTGTGCGTAGGAAGCAAGTGGGGAAGGGCTGCTTATAAAACCATCAGATCTCTCAGAACTCATTCACTATCATGAGGACAGCATGGGGGAGACCACCCCTCTAATTCAATCACCTCCCTCCTTCAACATGTGGGGATTATACTTTGAGATGAAGTTTGGATGGGGACACAGAGCCAAACCATGTCATTCCATCCCTGGCTTCTCCCAAATATCATGTCCTTTTCATGTTTTAAAACCAGTCATGCCTTCTCAACACCCAAAGTCTTAACTCATTCCAGTATTAACCCAAAAGTCCAAGTCCAAATCTGAGACAAGGCAAGTCCTTTCTGCCCATCAGTCTGTAAAATCAAAAACAAGTTAGTTATTTTCAAGATACAATGAGGATATAGGTAGTAGGTAAATGTTCCCATTCTAAATTGGGAGAAATTGGCCAAAATAAAGGGGCTACAGGTTCCATGCAAGTCCAAAATCCAGCAGAGCAGTCATTAAATCTTGAAGCTCCAAAATAATCTCCTTTGACACCATGTCTCATACCCAGAGCACACTGATGCACAAGGTGGGATCTCAGGGCCATGGACAGCTCTGCCCCTGTGGATTTGCAGGAGTCAGCCCCCACAGCTGCTCTTATGGGTTGCCATTGAGTGCTTGTGGCTTTTCCAGGCACCTGGTACAAGATGTTGGTGGATCTATCATTCTGGAGTCTGGAGGATGGTAGCCCTCTTCTCATACCTCCTCCAGGCAGTACCCTAGTGCAGACATTTTGTGGGGGCTCCAACTCCACATTTCCTTTCTTCACTGCCCTACCAGATGGTCTTCATGAGGACTCAGCCCCTGCAGCAGACTTCTGCCTGAACATCTAGACATACATCCTCTGAAATTCATACATCCGAGATCCATACATCCTCTGAAATCTAGACAGAAGTTCCCAAATGTCAACTCTTGACCTCTGTGCACTCGCTGGCCCAAAACCAAGTGTAAGCCACAGGAGCTTGCACCCTCTGAAGCAATGAATGGCCTGAGCTGTACCCAGGCCCATTTTAGCCAAAACACAAGCTGAAGTTGCTAGGACACAGGGCACCAAGTCCCAAGGCTACACAGAGCAGGGAGTCCTTGTGCCTGACTTAAGAAACCAAATTTCCCTCCTAGGCTCCTGGGCCTGTGATGGGAGGAGCCGCCACCAAGACCTCTAACATGAGATATTTTTCCCATTATCTTGGTGATTAGCATTTGGATCCTCATTACTTAATGCAAATTTTTGCAACTAGATTGAATTTCTTTCCAGAAAATAATTTTTTCTTTTCTATTTCATTGTCAGGCTGCAAATTTTCCAAACTTTTATTCTCTGCTTCCCTTTTAAACATAAGTTCCAATTTCAGATAATCTCTCTCAAGTTCAAAGTTTCACAGATATCTAGGGCAGTGCCAAAATGCCACCAGTCTCTTTGCTAAAGCATAGTAAGAGTGACTTCTGCTCCATTTCCCAAGTTCCTCATTTGCAGTGAAGACCACCTCAGCCTGGACTTCATTGTCCATATCACTATCAGCATTTTAGTCAAAACCATTCAACAAGTCCCTAGGAAATTCCAAACTTTCCCACATCTTCCTGTCTTCTTCTGACCTCTTCAAACTGTTCCTTCTTTTCTGCTTGTTACCAAGTTTCAAAGTCCTTCCACATTTTCAAATATCTTTACAGCAGTACCCCACTCTCTGCAGTACCAATTTAATGTATTAGGTCATTCTCACACCGCTATAAAGAGCTACCTGACTGGGTAATTTATAAAGAAAAGAGGTATAACTGACTAACAATTCAATATGGCTGGGGAGACCTCAGGAAACTTACAACCATGGCAGAAGGGGAAGCAGGCACGTCTTACATGGAAGCTGGTGAGAGAACATGTGAAAAAAGCGAATTGGGGAAAAGTCCCTCATAAAACCATCAGATTGTTTGACTTCCT
Source organism: Trachypithecus francoisi (assembly GCF_009764315.1). Taxonomy (NCBI): domain Eukaryota; kingdom Metazoa; phylum Chordata; class Mammalia; order Primates; family Cercopithecidae; genus Trachypithecus; species Trachypithecus francoisi. The sequence continues at coordinate 18,903,340 of NW_022681465.1, forward strand.
CTCTTCCTATTTGAATGTGCTTTATTTCTTTCCCTTGCTTGATTGTCCAGAATTTCCAATACTATGTTGAGTAAGAGTGGTGAAGGAGGGCATCGTTGTCTTGTAGCAGTTTTCAAAGGGATTACTTCCAGCTTTCAAAATGATATTGTCTGTGGGTTTATTATTTTGAAATATGTTCCATCAATACCTAGTTTATAGAGAATTTTTAACATGAAGGGATGTTGAATTTTATCAAAGGCCTTTTCTGCAACTGCTGAGATAATCATGTTGTTTTTGTCTTTGGTTCTGTTTATGCAATCAATTACGTTTATTGACTTGAGTATGTTGAATCAGTCTTGCATCCCAGGTATGAAGTCGACTTGATGGTGGTGGATGAGTTTTCGATTTGCTGCTGGATTTGGTTTGCCAGTATTTTATTGAGGATTTTCGCATCGATGTTCATCAGGTATATTGGCCTGAAGTTTTCTTTCTTGGTTGTTTGTATTCCTGGTTTTGGTATCAGGACGATGCTAGCTTCATAAAATGAGTTAGGGAGAAGTCCCTGCTTTTCAATTGTTGAAATAGTATCAGAATGAATAGTCCCATCTCCTCTTTGTATTTCTGATATTGTCTCTGTTTGCAGATGACATGATTTTATATTTAGAAAACCCCATCATCTCAGTCCCAAAACTCCTTAAACTAATATGCAACTTCAGCAAAGTCTCAGGACACAAAATCAATGTGCAAAAATCACAAGCATTCCTATAAATCAAAAACAGACAAGTAGGCAGCTAAATTATGAATGAACTCCAATTCACAATTGCTAAAAGATGATAAAATACCTAGGAATACAGATAGCAAGGGATGTGAAGGACCTTTTCAAGGAGAATTGCAAACTACTGCTCAAGGAAATAAGAAAGGCCACAAATGAATAAAACATTCCATCCTCCTGGATAGGAAGAATTAATATTGTGAAAATGGCCATACTGCCCAAAGTAATTTGTAGATTCAATGCTATTCCTTTCAAACTACCATGGACATTCTTCACAGAATTAGAAAAAAACTACTTTAACTTTCACATGAAATCAAAGAAGACCCCGTATAGTGAAGACAATCCTAAACAAAAAGAACAAAGCTGGAGATATCATGCTACCCGACTTCAAACTATACCACAAAGCTACAGTAACCAAACAGCGTGGTACTGGTACCAAAACAGACATATAAACCAATGAATCATAACAGATACCTCAGAAATAACACCACACATCTCCAACCATCTAGTCTTCCACAAACCTGACAAAAACAAGCAATGGGGAATGGATCTCCTATTCAATAAATAGTGCTGGAAAAACTGGCTAGCCCTATAGAAAAAAACTGAAACTGGACCCCTTCCTTACACCTTATGCAAAAATTAACTCAAGATGGATTAAAGACTTAAATGTAAAACCCAAATCCATAAAAACCCTAGAAAACATAGGCAATACCATTCAGGAATGGTGTGAGCAAAGAATACATGACAAAAAAGCTAATAGCAATTGCAACAAACACCAAAATTGACAAATAGGATCTAATTAAACTAAAGTGCTTCACCACAGAAAAATAAACTGTCATCAGAGTGAGCAGGCAACCTACAGAATAGCAGGAAATTTTTGTAATCTTGTAATCTAAGCACCTGACAAAAGTCTGATGTCAAAAATTCACAAGGAACTTAAACAGATTTACAACAAACAAACAAACCCATCAAAAGGTGAGCAAAGCATATGAACAGACACTTCTCAAAAGAAGACATTTACACAGCCAACAAACCTATGAACAAAAGCTCAACATTACTGATAATCAGAGAAATGAAAATCAAAACCACAATGAGATACCATCTCATGCCAGTTTGAATGGCAATTATTAAAAAGTCAAGAAACAATAAATGCTGGCAAGACTGTGGAGAAATAGCAATGCCTTTACACTGTTGATGGGAATGTAAATTACTTCAACCATTTTGAAAGATAGTATGGTGATTACTGAAGGATCTAGAACCATAAATACCATTGACTGAGCAATACCATTACTGAGTATTTACCCAAAGTATTATAAACACTTCTAATATAAAGACACATGCACACATATGTTTATTGCAGCACTATTTACAATAGAGAAGACATGGAACCAACCCAAATGCTCATTAATGATAGACTGGATAAAGAAAATGTGGTATATATACACCATGGAATACTATGCAGACATAACAGGAAAGAGGTCATGTCCTTTGTAGGGACAGGGATGAAACTGGAAGCCATCATCCTCAGCAAACTAACAGGAACAGAAAACCAAACACCACGTGTTCTAACTCATAAATGGGAGTTGAACAATGAGAACACATGGACACAGAGAGGGGAACAACATGGACACAGAGAGGGCCTGTTGGGGTTGGGGGGCCAAGGGAGGAAACCTAGGTCACAGATCAATAGGTACAGAAAGCCACCATGGCACATGTATATTGATGTAACAAACCTGCACGTTCTGCACATGTATCCCAATTATTTTTTAGAAGAAATAAAGAAAATTAAAACAAAAATAAAAATAAATAAAACCATCAGATCTCATGAGAACTTACTCACTACAACAGGAACAGCATGGGAGAAACTGCCTCTATGATCCATTCACCTCCTTCCCTCGACATGCAGGGATTACAATTCAAGATGAGATTTGGGTGGGGACACAGAGCCAAATCATAACATCCTTCAACTCTCATCATTTAGAAATCATTTTAGCTATTTTTGTGTATTTGCATTTCTATAGAGGTTTTAGAGTCAGCTAATCAGTATCTATATTTTGCGGGGCATCTGAAGATATAGTTGAGAAAAATTAATATTAACAAAACTAGGTTTTTCTCCACTCACATGGCACATTTCTCCATTTACTTAAAAAGTCTTTAGTATTTCTTAGGTTAATTTAAGACAGTATTACTTCTTCCAATCAGGGAGTTTCCTGAGCTCCTTTTGGAATCCCCATCCTGAGGTGCGACTTGGGAATTCCCTGTGGGCAGTGAGCTGGCGCAATCAGGACTCCTTTGTTTTCCTGCTGTGAACACTGTCTTATGTGACTTGATGTTCAATGCCTTGAAACTCATTGTTTCATATACATGGGCTGATTTACATTTTTCAAATAGTAGCTTTATTTTAATCAATCCCTACTGTTTCGTGTTGGTCTAGGGCAGAACTCTTGCAAACAATTTTCCATACATGTGAGTCTCCCAAGCAATAAATTTCACTCAGGTATAGAAAATACTGTAAGAAGCTTTCAAACTTTCTCAATCTTTATTTTGTAAGTCAAACTGCAAACGTATTGGAATTTTACTTTTCATAGTTACAGTAAATAATATTGAACTTAAACATTTGGTTTTATAAATATAGCTTGACAGAATCAGAAAAGATTCTTTGATTGGGAAAGTACTTAGTGTTTAGGCATAACCAGAAAAAAAATCAAAAAGTCAATTATGTAAAAAAACAAAACTTCTCACTTTCTATTTTGTACTCTTTTTTTAAAAAAAGAAAGAAAATGTTATGTATATTTACGAGTACAAAATGGAAAACATTTTGCCAGTGAAAGGCTATTTCCTGACAATATCTATCTATATAATTTGACTGACGTTTGTGACTGAAATTTTGAATATTTTACACATATTAATACTGAAAGATAGACGATTATAAGCAAAAATACCATTTTGTAGGAGACCTGAGGCATCCACTTACTAATTGTAATGCTAAGATGGCATTCGTACTTCCTGTCGTAAGCCTTCATGTTAACTTTGTCACATTTATGGATTTAAAGATAAAACAAAATGCTCTTATAGGGGAAAGTAAGAATCTGAAATAAACAATATTTTGTTTTGTAAATAATCCTGTCAGGTTTTCAAATGATAAGGCTTTTCCCTGTTTTCCTATCTGTAAAAGTAGGTATCTCAGTTTTGATTTCAATTTAAGTGCTTAAAGGGCATTCTGAAAATTCATTCCTATGTACTTCGACATGATAATGAAGCCTTCAGGGTTCATACGATGCACATAGTGCAACATGTTGTTTCTTAGACCGCTCCTTGAACAAAGCCCAGTGTTCTTCCCATCCAAATTTATTTTTGTCTATGATTTTCTATCAAACCTCCAAATCCCAGTAGTCCTGTTGGTTTTTATGCCTGTCATTGTCTCTCCATTCTGCATTCTGAATATGCTTTTGATTTATTCTTCTGCAAAATATTTTCACATTTATTATCATGAAGATACTTCATAATTTCTCTTTAAGCTTTCATATTCATTGAAGAGATTCAGTGGGAAACTGCCCTTGCCCAGGGGCCATGCCTGGAAGGTCTTGGTCCTAAGATTTATGGCTGTGGACATGATGGTGGCGACTCAATATTTTTAAATCTTAATAATTAACAGACTATCAAGGATTAACACATAACTAAGTAAAACTTTGATAGCCTGGATTATAAAATCTAAAATATGTATTTTTAAGAGGTTGGTTAAGAAAAAAAAGAGAAAAAATAAATTAATAAATTTAAAATAATGGAAAGAAACATGAAAGTAATACAAGTAAAGGCATAGGAAAGATTTGAAGATTAAAACTACAACTGTAAAAAACACAACAGTATGAAAAAAATAGAAGTTTTGGAGAAATCTGTAAATTTCCCAAAACGCAGAATCAAGTGACCAAGATTAAAGTGTTGAAAAGATAAGAGCCCTAGAAAATCAATCAAAGTTGACATTTCAACAACTGCGTTACATGTATTATAGAAAGATAGAAATCTAAAAATTGAAGAGAAGAAAATCATCACCACAATTCTACTGTATTACCTAGAATTACAATATCCTCAGATGGAAAAGTCTCAGTTATTGCTCAGCAGAGTGAGTTTTAAAGGCTCTTTCCTAAAACCATTGTGAAAATCTCTAATAACAAGGACAAAAAAAAAAAAAAAGACTGAAAACTTTCAGTGTTAAGCTACAACAAAAGTAAGCAAACAAACAAAAAGGCCATTTGGTTGAACTAGTTTACAGTCCTACCAACAGTGTAAAAGTGTTCCTATTTCTCCATATCCTCTCCAGCACCTGTTGTTTCCTGATTTTTTAATGATTGCCATTGTAACTGGTGTGAAATGGTATCTCATTGTGGTTTTCATTTGCATTTCTCTGATGGCCAGTGATGATGGGCATTGTAAATGATGAGTCAATGGATGCAGCACACCAACATGACACATGTATACGCACATATGTAACAAACTTGCACATTGTGCACATGTACCCTATAACTTAAATTATAAAAATAAAAATAAATAAATAAATAAACTAATCCTAAAAAAAGGCCATTTAGAAAATAATGAGAATTAAATTGTCCTATACTTCCTAATATGAGTCAAAATTGAATAAATGTCTGCCACCATTTATTATGAGTTGTTTTAGATTGGCAACTTTTTAATTGTTTATGATCACCAGGTTCAAAATGATTCACACTATTTCTAAAACAAAATATGCCATTAGTAAAAGTTTAGTCTATAATACAGAGTGTATGAAATGAATTTTCTAAGTAAGAATGCAGTCCAGGTGTAAGAATCATTTTAAGCAGAATGTAAGGCAGATTGTATCTTTTAATTATGACTACACCTCTACCTTCCATCCTCGTGGTCTTTGGCATTATAATCTTACTACTTTCTTACTAGGTGTTGGGATCTGTCTTTTCACTCTCTTGAATGTGTGCAAGCTCTGAGAATGCTTTGACCAAAATAATATAGTACAACTGTCAGGTCCAAACATAGCTCTTAACTAACCTGTAGTTTCTGCTGCTTTTCTTTCTGTCTTTTTTTTTTTTTTTTTTTAGAGACAGAGTCTTGCTCTGTCGCCCAGGCTGGAGTGCAGTGGCCGGATCTCAGCTCACTGCAAGCTCCGCCTCCCGGGTTTACGCCATTCTCCTGCCTCAGCCTCCCGAGTAGCTGGGACTACAGGCGCCCGCCACCTCGCCGGGCTAATTTTTTGTATTTTTTTAGTAGAGACGGGGTTTCACCATGTTAGCCAGGATGGTCTCGATCTCCTGACCCCGTGATCCGCCCGTCTCGGCCTCCCAAAGTGCTGGGATTACAGGCTTGAGCCACCGCGCCCGGCCGACATCTCTAAGATTTTTATACACATATGGGGCATTTCATTTTCTAAATATTGATCTACCACCATGACACTCTTCTGAAACTCTAGCTCTTCATTTATTTACTTTAATTTGGACATTACAACTTTTTATTTTTACTACTTTTTATTTTCAGGAAGTCTAAAAATGAGCATAATTTTTGCATTTTAAATTTTATTTATCTTCTACATTCCCTGTCAGTGACTTTCAAATCATATAGAAATTCTTGAGTAGGTACCCTAAATGAATATTTTTGTTGTGACACTCAGAAAACTTCATTTTATGATACACTCTGAAGCAGTGTTTATCTAATTATTTCAAATCTGAATCTTAGAAACTCCAAAATAATTTGTTAAGTTGCTGGAGCTATATACTAACGAAATAAAGTTTAAAAGAGGACATAGTTAAACTTTGGGAGATCTAGTAACTCTGATAACCATTCTTTATTTTACTTATTTTATTTCCTGGAATGAAATAAAATAGTCTCATTAAGATGATGGCATGAGCAAAACTGTATCTATAGAAAAAGACACCATCAGTATTATGGTGATGGAGAAGAATCCTTTAAATATGAACAAAAGTGGATAATGACTGGATGAAGTTAAAGGGTTGATCATTGGGAAAAAAAAGTCAGACTGGAATCTGAGGTTGATTTTTATCACTGATGCTGGCTCTCCTCAAAATTTCATGGTGTGATCAGAAAAGAATAACCTCAGTAAACACTTCCTTTTAATTAATTTATTTTTTTAGTTTTTAGTTTTTAGTTTAGTTTTTAGCCTCCTCCTCCCGAATTCAAGAGATTCTCCTGCCTCAGCCTCCTGAGTAGCTGGGATTACAGGCGTGCGTCACTGTACCTGGCTAAGTTTTGTAATTTTAGTAGAGACCGGGTTTCACCATGTCAACGAGGCTGGTCTGGAACACCTGACCTCTAGTGATCTGCCCGTTTCAGCTTCACAAAGTGCTGGGATTACAGGTGTGAGCCACCATACCCAGCTTTAATATACACTTTTAAATATTTTAAGAAGTAAATATCTTTAACAGTTTTTAAGAATTTATACTTTTAAAGAAGTAAAATTATTTTTAAATTAATATATTAATATTCTAAATTTATTAATTTAATTTGCATTAATTTAATTCTTTATTTGTGTATTAAATTACACCATTAAATTGCCTGCTTGGAATCTCAGACATATGTAGACTAATAGACAACTCATGGTAAGAAATTAACATATCTTCCAGTTCACATGTGTCGTCAATGTCAACAGGGTCAGAGATGATATGGAATGTGCCCACCTCTAGCTGAGCCTCCTCCAGACAACTGGTTTCCTTCCCAGCTCTATTCACTATAATAAGTGTTGCCTAGAAGCCTTTGGGGCCTCATGCTGGTAAGCAGTTTTCAGAACCATGAAACCTTGTGCGTATGTAAATCCCTTACTGGTCCCAGCATTGGTCCTGATTTCCTCTAAAACGAAAATCCACCTCCAGGCATTCGGGCTTTAATGAGAGACCACACTCTATTGTCATCAAATATAGTGTTTAAAGACAGTTGCCTTGCTTTTGCACTCAAACTTTGCTATTTATTGGTTAGGGGATGATAGGAAGCTTATTATGTATGTCTTTGTGTCTCAGTATCTTCATCTCTAAAACAGGAATTCAATTCATTAATAAATGTAAATCCCTTGGTAGAGTGTTTGACAGTTAGCAGCTACTTAAAATAAATAAACATTTATTATAATGATCTCACTGGTTGAGTCCATCCAAGGCAGAGTTGATTTAAGAAAGAGGAAGAAGAAACGTGATTGAGGGGAAGTAAAGTTACAAAATGATTTATCATAGAAAAAAACAGATGATATGGAAATTCTCCTATATGCTTAGTCTTTACAAAAATATATTCAGTATGAATAAAACTCAGATGATGACATTACTTTCTCAATAATTAACCTTTTCTTATTTATGCTAAGAATATATTTTATCCACAAATATTTACAACATTAATTATAAAGGCAAGACTTCTTTTTAACAATAGTAGAATATTTAATTGAATTATTCCAAATCCATATGATGTAATATCAGGTTACATTTAAAAGTATGTGCTAAGTATCATTTAATAACATGAAAAATACTAACATTATAATGTTAAGGATATCAATTATAAAAATATAAAATTGTATGTAGCTTTAAATGTCACTTAAATATTAATAAATGTGGATTTATATAGAAAGAAAAAATGTGGAAATTGTTGCAGAAAATCACTTTTCAAACCCTCTTTCATAGATTAGAAATCCTGTCATTCACAACACATTTAATGACTTTTTCCTTCTCTCTTTGAAAAAGATGAGAATGAGAAATCATGACTGTTAATCATTATTGTTTTCAAGGAAGTCCCAGCAAGATCCATGTCAACCTTTCTCTGATATATGAATTTCAAATTACTGTAATAAATTGAACATGAAATGCTTTCATTGTTCTGCAAGAAATCACTCTATAAAAATTGTACCCGCTTGTTGTTGAAAGCTGATTCTAAATAACACAGAGGTCTCTGCTCATTTCATCTACTACAAACGGGTAATGGAGTTATGATTGATTCCTATCACTGCCGATCACTTTTCGTTTAGAATGGTTGTTAGAAGGTTTGGAACACATACAAATCTGGGAGGTGATGGGCGGCTACTGGCAAATGCTCTGTGTCTGTCCCACAAACTGCTGAGAGAGGTCTGATTCTGATTAGACAGAGAAAAATGACTCAACCTCACAAAGAAGATTAGAATTTCATATGCAAAGGTCTGAAACGACTAAAGCAGTATGTTAATGTCATGACAGCGTTCTGTACAGGAGCAATCAGCAGAAATAATACTAAATGTTCTCATGATATTTTGCAGTCTGGGGATTTCTGACTTGACACTTATTTTAAAAGAACTAAAATTAGTTCTAGCCTAACAAAGAGTCACTCATAAATTTGAAATAGTTTACTTTCCATTATTTTTAAGTGATATGATTATAAGATTTCCTACTTTATGAGGCCCTTTTTTATTTTTTCCACCACCGACGACCTCTCAGTCACTGGGAATTGATGAATCATATATAAAATCACACAGCTGGCATACAGAACTTGAAGGTTTCTTCTAACTCTGTCATTAAAACAACCTCTGCTCTCTTTCCAACCCCTGTTATGTACTTGTAGAGATTATAACTTTCAAATTTCAATATACTTCTGATATTGCCTATATTTCTGCTTTCTGCCTTTTTGCTTACGGCCGCTTGCAACATAGAAACCATTTTTAAATATTTCGCTGGCTATCTTAAATGCAACTCTCTGACCTTCAGAGATTGTTGATTTGTGCGTTTGTTATAATAAAGAAAGCAAGCAGTGCAGAAGGAAGAGATTTTCTTACGTTCGTTAAAATGAACATAAGGTTACTCTTACTCTTTTTTTTTTTTGGTAGGCCAAAATACATCAGCATTCTTTTCATTTACTCTACTTCCATTTACTTTTTATATGCTGTATCTTTTTCTGAGAGTTGGATAAGTTCCCTTTCTCATACATCAGTGTTACATAAAGCTAGAAGTACTTTTTTTTTTTTTTTTTTTTTTTTTTTTGAGACAGAGTCTCATTCAGTCGCCCAGGCTGGAATGCCATGGCTGGATTTCTGCTCACTGCAAGCTCCGCCTCCCAAGTTCACGCCATTCTCCTGCCTCAGCCTCCCAAGTAGCTGGGACTACCGGCGCTCGCCACCACACTGGGCTAATGTTTTTGTATTTTTTTAGTGGAGACGGGGTTTCACTGTGTTAGCCAGGGTGGTCTCCATCTCCCGACCTCATGGTCTGCCTGCCTCGGCCTCCCAAAGTGGTGGGATTACAGGTGTGAGCCACCGCGCCCGGCTAGGTAGAGGTACTATTTAATTGCAATTTTAATTGTAATTTTTTAGATGCCTACTGGAAAAGCAGAAAAGTTCACATTAGGTAATGTTGTAACTCACTTTCCACTGCAAACTGGAGGCTCATTTAAAGGAAATGAATAAAATTTGGAAGTAAATTCAAATCCAACCAATAACTAGCAAAATACTTTCTGTTATAGTTTAAACATGGCTAAAAATACGTGCAATTATAACAGCTATATGAACTATAATCAAAATAAGTTTGAAAACAATGTTAGAAAAATACGAACACTGTTTTTAATCAGCAATTTCCAGTTAGTTCAGGTAGATGTCCAGCTTTCTGTGTGAGTTGGTATTTGACATGTGGTCTGTGGTGGTAGTCTGTCTGTGTCCAATACCAGAAAGTTAAATATATTTGTTAGTGTAAGTATGTTAAGGATGTGACAAGTGCTTTTCTCTAACAAAAGTCTACTGAAAAAATTAAGGAAATACAGAAAGAGAAATAGCATTTATAAAGTATTTGATATCCAATTACATATTTTTTTCTTGTTTAAATTTTACACATATCTCATAAGAAAAAAAGGTAAGCACTACAAATAAAAAAATTAAAGCTCTAATAATCATAGGCCACTTTATTTATATGAAATGCAGAATAATTTCTTAATAATCAATATATCTACAGAATTTATTCTTAGATGTATTATTACATACATTCACAAGACATGGTATCTGACTTTGTGGACCAGCCGTAGTGCTTACTTTTAAGTGTTACAGCACTTTCAACTGTCTACAATGATCTATTGTCATCATATCAAAGTGAAATATAACTTTTCAAATGGAAAGCTTAGAAAATAATCAAGAACTGTCCACATTTTCTGAGAAAGCATTTGTTTCTGAAACTCCTTCTTCACTGCACAATAACTGTTCAACAGCAGAGAACTTCCGTGGAATAGCAATTCTTTTACCTGATCTTGCAATATTCAAACTCATTGGGCTCTCAAATCAACTGAAATAAATATTTACTCGGCAGAAGCACTTGATTTTTAATAGAAAACCAATATTAAAATTACTAACTTGACATTTTAAAAATCTCAGATATAATTGAATCTACTGAAGTATTTAAATATAGTTTGAGGTTTTAGAATTAATATATTAGGAAAATTCTCGTATCTTTCAACTTTCCATGTCAGTTAGGTTGTAGACCTAAAGTCATTGGAAGGGTGTGTTTTTATATATTTTTATGTGTGTGTGTGTGCACACGTGTGTGTGTGGTTTGTGAGTGTGGTGTATTTGTGTGTGTACATATGTGTACATATGTCTGTTTGGACTTACCCAGAAGCCAACCCTGCAACAAGAATTTGAAGATGAAGGATTTATTTAGAAGGTGATCCCAGAAAGCATCTGTGGAGTACAGTAAAGACTGAGAGAGATGAGGGAAATTAGTCAATGCAGGGTATGTTAGTGAGTGGATGACCACTAAGGAGAACTGGGGCCCTCTGGGTGACAGTTCACAGCATTCCTGAGTCGCCTCATACAAGGACTACAAAACTGAGATTTTCATCCACCAAGCAGCCCAGAGAAAAGACTTAGGCAGAGGCACCGGTGTTTTCAGTAGGAAGACGTGGTAGCAAGGAGCACCCAGGTTCTAGATGGAAGGCCCCAACAGCTTGTGCTAGAATATATACTTATGTAATTACACTAACTGATTTCATGATGTTCTCTACATGAGTACTATATTTGTTCCCTCCTTTTTAGAGACCTGTGAACTATACAAGATACCAGTCCTCCACAAGCCCAACTAATAGTGAAACAAGAAGATAATCATATTAAATAATCACATTTGGAAAGAAAAATAATGAAAAATAAACACATCCATCACTGACACATACATATTTTTAAAATCCACCAGTGTAACATGCAAACTCTTCCCCCATTCTGGGTGGTGGGGATTATTTATCAGGATCTCTGTGCATCTACTCCCCTGTTCCTGCGGTTTTTAACTCCATCTTCTGGGAAGAGTTTTGTTGTTGGTGGTGGTGGTTTCATTTTTCATTTTGATGGCACCTAAAAAGAGCACTTAAGGATGTCCATATCCGGGAAGTGTGGAATTTCTTGTTTTATTTAGCTTCTATAGTATGTTGGGGCCCGGAGGTGTTTTTGTTTGTTTATTTGCTCGTTTCAAATATCAAACAATTACACAGTATTTTAAACCAGACTGGTGGCTATTTGACAGAACACCTTTTTTTTTTTTTTTTTTTTGGAGACAGAGTCTTGCTCTGTTGCCCAGGCTGGAGTTCAGTGGTGTGATTTTGGCTCACTTCAAGCTCTGCCTCCTGGGTTCACACCATTCTCCTGACTCAGCCTCCCGAGTAGCTGGGACTACAGGCACCTGCCACCACACCCGGCCCGGCTTTTTTTTTATTTTTAGTGGAGACGGGGTTTCACTGTGTTAGCCAGGATGGTCTCAATCTCCTGACCTTGTTTGTGATCCTCCCGCCTCGGTCTCTCAAAGTACTGGGATTACAGGCGTGAGCCACTGCACCCGGCCTCGACAGAACACCTTTCTTAATACATTTGTGGGCTCTTAGCTATTAGATTCCAGTTAATTCTGAGTGCTGAGAGCCAAAACCACTATTATTTTTATCACACTTGTCTTTTTAAAATTCTACTTGCAGGCATCTGTTAGACATCAAAGGGAAGTCATAACTTTATTTTCTTTTTTCTTAGCCATTTTTTTCCAACTAAAAGAATTCTCATGTTTCTAATTCAATTCATCCTGAATTTTAAGAAATTATGTAATGACGGCAACCTTGATGGTATCTTTAATGACATAAACTGAGTATTAATTGGTCTCTACCACTCAAGGTTTTATCATTGCCAGTTGGAGACAAGAATAAGTTAGAACTTGTATCCCTTCAAATTTCTAAGTTCCTGAATTTTCTCCTTTCCCTTTCCTTCATACATGCAGGTTAGATTTTATGAGATAATTTATTTCTTATAGTTTAATTTTTTTTTCAAATTTAGCTGAAATATCTGAGGCAGTCTACAGCATTCTGTTTTCAAATAGCTTCTTCTAAGCCACCAGCTCATGTGGTACATTATTATCTTTCTCATTTTCTCAGGCATTATTATTAAATGTTTTTAATTGCTGAATATAGATTTTATTGCTTAATGTGTTTTGAACTTTCAATAAAATTTCCCTTATTGCTAATTGCCTACCACAAAGACATCCATCTAGGTTAAGCTTTTTATTATTGCTGCACCAAACTTTTCTACCAATTTCTGAATGAGTCTGGATAAGCTAACTAATAGGGAGATAATACATAATCCATAATGTTTCCCCTTTAAAGCAATAATCTTTTGTATTTAATGCATCCGTCACTAATCTGCTTGTTGTTTACCTTCAAGAGACCTTCACTTGGGAAACCCAGCCTGAAAGAGTAGCCACTGGCTGGAAGATCACTCAGCTCACATAAAAGGAGAAAGAGATTTGATTAGCCAAGCACTGGATTAAAGCTTCTAACTGGAATTGATCACATTCACATATATTTCATTAACCAAAGCAGGCCGCGTGAGTTATCATGACAGGAATGGAATGGGAATTCTTGAGCCTTTCTCAGTCAGGGATGCTTCAGAAAAAGCAAAATTGAATATATGTTGATTAGCAATACAATCTACCATAGTTCATATTTACACATGTAAAAATGTGGTTATCTGTGTTTTCATAATAAGAAAAATAGAGACTTTTTTAAAGGTGAAAATCTCATATATATGGTGCTATCAAGGAAAATAGAATCAATTAGATTGGAATTCTCATATGAATAACTTGCAGCAAGAAGACAATAGAAAAATGACGATAGATTACTAATAAAAAAGAACGGTGTACTCAGTATATCCAGAAGTGAAATGAGTCATCTGTCAGAAAGGAAAAACAATTTGTGGATATAGAGAGGCTCACAGGGTATTCAAACAATATCTGTAGGAGATTTTAAAAATGAATCAAAACAAGACATTGAATTAGGCATTAGTATATGAACTAATGGTGAACAATTGATATTATTATATTTATAGTCAAATCTAGTGAATAATTATGAGTTACAATGTAAAATTTGTAATAAAGTTATAGAATCAGAAACATAAATACATGAATGGTAAATAAATGATTTACAGATAAATATTCTAAAATCTCAAAAAAATCCAAATAACAGAACATGAGAATTAGGCTGAAGTGAAGATGTGGTGACAGCTAAGGTATGGATTGGTAAAATAGATTTCAAGAGGGTGGGAATTTAATATATTAATAGAACATACATTTAATTCTGGCTTTTAAAAGAAAACAATCTCTACACTTAACATAGAAATGTCTATATAATTCTAAAATTTAAACAGGAGAGGGAGAAAGAACAATGGAAAGAGAGAAAAGAGGACATAATTGCTGGTAAACATCAGAGAAAGGAAAGGAGAAAAAAAAACATAAATCTTTATATAAAACTAGTTGCCCGTAAGTTTTCAGTTACTGAAGTGGATCACCTAATCACTTTGAACTTACTTGTTTTCCAGATATAAGCATTCTTTGATCTTTCTGTGAATGACTTATGTACAGAAACAGCAGTCCTGCAATGGATTTGAGAACACATTGCAGAATGGAGAAATGATATCATTATTTTACCTGATGTAGCTGAAACCAAGCATCCCTATGAATTATGGACAGACTTAAGGTGAAGTTTGCTCTGACTCATAAAATGGAAAGAAATATAATAAAATAGATAAGGTGTTTTTCACGAATGACCTCCAATATTATGTGGACATACTCTTGCTGGCATGGCGGGCATACATAACACAACAGGATACATATAAGAGAAGTTATTTTGGTCATAACAACCGTTCTTTGTGTTTCTCCTACTTGTGGTATCGTGTGGATGATCTCTTTCAATTATTAGTAAAGCCACCTTTAAGGGTTTTATCATCACAAATCGCAGTTTCCAGGAGGGTAAAAATACAGCACTGCTTTATAATTCAGCATATTGAAGATTCCTGGTATTTAACTGAAGAGTCCAAAACATATAAGGTGGGAATGATGTCATGCAGAATGGTGCCCTGTTCAATTTGGAATGTATCACTATACTGTTAAATGATTGTATTTGGATAATCACAGACAATTGCTCTGCTTTTTTGTCAGAAGAAAATAGTTTATTTAAAGCCCAAATTATGTAGTTTTTATGAACTAAGAAATATACTCAAAGCAAATTTATAACAAAAGATTGAAAATAATTAGGCTTCACAAATTTTCAGCAATATTAGTGATATTTTATTCTAAAATACTTATATATGTATTATAAAATAAATAAAATAAGTAACAGTGTCATTAGAAACTAATATTTCCATGTAAGGGGTAAGAGAGGTAAATAAAAATCAAATCAAATAATCTTATTACCAAATTTGATCTGGAGTTATCATATGAGAGTAAGATGAAGTAGATTTTGTTTATAGTAGTATTCTATACGATAATTGAGGATGATGTGATAGACTGATGATGGAATGATACCATCCCAGTTTTTCAATTTCTAATGAAATAAAGGATCTATAATGTCATTATAAATGTCTGCCAAAGCTACTTGCAAAGGAACTTATAGGAAACATGTATTAAGAAAAATAACTCATGACCAAATAATTCTTATCTCAGGAATGAAAATTTGTTTACAATAGGAAATCAATCAGTATAATTGTCCATGTTAAATATAAACAGAATAAAGGGGAAAAACAGAAGAATAATTTCAATCATTGCAAAAAAAGGAAATAATTTGATATAACGACACATACATGAGGAAAACTCTTAAGCAAACTCATAAGGGTACTTTCTTAACTTAACAATAAATGTTTTAAAATCTACAACTAACATCATACTTAATGGCAAAGACTGATCATGTTGTCCCTAAAACTAGAAATAAAGAAAAGATTTATTTCCAAATGACTTCTGCTCAAAATTGTGGTAGAATATCTAGCCAGAATATAAAGCAAGAAAAATAAATACAAGACACATATCTCAGGAATGAAGAAATAAAATTGTTTACTTTTTTAAACAAAGATTTTATTCACAGAACACATTATCTCAAAACAAAGACCAATTTACTTTTGAACGAATATTTGATGAGATTGATGCTATTTTTGTAAGTTGTGAGAATGATATTATGATTGTGATTTTTAAAAAGAATCATGATCTCTTATAGATATTTGCAGATGCCATGTTGTTTTGCCTAATTTGAGTACTATTCAAGTTGTAATGCAGAGGTCTTTAGTACAGTGCCTAGGAACATATCAAACAAGATTGGTTATTAGCGTATAATAGGTAGGTGGTTGATGGCATACGGACAATCATAATTATCAATTTGTTATCAATTGATAATAATTATCAAATAATTATCAATATTATTATCATTTTCACTACTTATGTGTATTCTTGAATCTTCCATTATAGGAAGTTTAAAATGTAAAGAAAAAGAAAATATGTTGGCAAAGATGCATAAGGTAAATAAAAATAGAAGTCAAAAGGGGCAAATTGAATTCAAGGCCATCCTGGCTAACACGGTGAAACCCCGTCTCTACTAAAAATACAAAAACTAGCCGGGCGAGGTGGCAGGCGCCTGTAGTCCCAGCTACTTGGGAGGCTGAGGCAGGAGAATGGCGTAAACCCGGGAGGCGGAGCTTGCAGTGAGCTGAGATCCGGCCACTGCACTCCAGTCCGGGCGACAAAGCGAGACTCCGCCTCAAAAAAAAAAAAAAAAAAAAAAAATTAGCCGGGCGAGGTGGCGGGCGCCTGTAGTCCCAGCTACTCGGGAGGCTGAGGCAGGAGAATGGCGTGAACCCGGGAGGCGGAGCTTGCAGTGAGCTGAGATCCGGCCACAGCACTCTAGCCTGGGCGACAGAGCGAGACTCCGCCTCAAAAAAAAAAAAAAAAAAAAAATTAGGTTAGAGAGTGTTCACCCAAGAAAAACTCATTTTCATTTTATAAAGGTAGATTCTGTATTATTTTCTTTCATTGTGTTGAAACACACACACACACACACACACCCGAGATCCACCATCTTAAAAAATATGTAAGTTTACAATGCAATATTGTGAACTGTAAGTACAATGTTGCACAGCAGATCTTTAAAACTTTTTCATCTTGAGTAATTAAACTTTATACAGTGTGATCAGCAAATCTCCGTTTCCTCATGTCTCAGCCCCTGGCAACTGCAACTCTACTTTCCAGTCTGATGGATGGGTTTGGTTGCTTTAGCCACTTTATGTAAGTGGGGTCTTGCGGGTTTTGTTTTTCCTTCTCTTACTGGCTTATTTCATTCAGCATAATGTATGCAGGGTTCATCTATGTTGTCACATATAATAGGATTTTTTTCTAAGAATGAATTATATTCCATTGTAAGAATATACCACATTTTATTCATTAATCCATCAATGGACATTTAGATTGCTTCCACATCTTAGCTATTGGGAATAATGCTGTGATGAGCCATAGGAGTGCAAATCCTTATTTGAGACACCGTTTTAATTATTTTGAATAAATATTCAAAATTAAGATTCCTGAATCTTGTGATAGCTCTATTTTCATTTTCTTGAGGTATCTCCAAATTGTTTTCTATAGTGGCTGCACCATTTATGCATTCCCACCAACAATATAAAAGAGTATCAATTTTTCCACCTTTTTGCTAACACTTTTTTTTTATTTTACTTTTTTTATAATGGCCATCCTAACAAGTTTGAGGTGACATCTCATTGTGATTTGGATTGCATTTTCCTGATCAATAATGCTGAGCATCTTTTCATATACCTGTCGGCCATTTGTATGTCTTCTTGAGAAGTATATATACAAGTCTTTCGACCATTTTTAATTGGGCCATTAATTATGTTTGCTATTGAATGTGTGAATTCCTTATATATTTGGGATATTAATTCCATATTAGATATGTAATTTGCAAATATTTTACACCATTCTGTAGGTTTCATTTTGTTGATTGTTTCCTTTTTTGTGCAGAAGCTATTTAGCCTGATGTAGTCCCACTTATCTATTTTTTTGTTGTTGTTGCTTGTGCTTCTAGAAGTTGTACAGTTTCTGATTGTATATTTAAGTGTCCAATCTAATTGAAATTAATTTTTATGTATAATGTAAGATATGGGTCCAATTTTATATTTTTGCATGTGACTAAGTGAAGTATCCAGCTGTAAAGGAGTAAATGTGATTTTTTTTTCAGTATCTTCCATCAGAAGAAAATGTGAAAGGTACTGCATCTGCAAAATTACCTGGATGAATCAGCCTAATTATGTCAACAGCTTAAGGCTAGGGATCCTGCTGAAGTTGTGGCAGGTGCGGTTGTGAGAGCAAAGAAAGGAGCTTTTTCCAATAGTCTTTTTATGAGATCAGTTTGGTATCATCATGGATTGACCAGAGGTGGCCATAGATTAAGACTATCTATCTGCAAATACATGTCTATGTGTTAGAAACTCTACTGTTAAAAGAAAATTACAAATTTAACACTTCAAGCATGTGTAGTTGCATTGCAACAGCAGTGCTATAACCAAGTCAGTCTGTTTATAATTAAAGCTCTATGAGACTCTTTTACCTTGGTAGCTTGTTGACTGAGAAACAAGTATGAGAAGAAGAATGAAAAGTGGCTTAGAACATTTGAAAGGGATTTTCCTGGGAAAACTACCAACACCAGACTAAAATTTTTTGAATTTTACTTGGCCAGTTCCCATTTTATGATTATCTATATATTTTAATATTTTTCCAGTAATTATGTATTATAACTTAGGGCCCATAAGTTATTTTTGTTGTGGTCCATTTGAAAATTGCACTCATGTTATGGATACTTTCAAAGGGAATTGACTAAGCACATGAAATTATTTAATTCAAACATAAAAATATATATTATTTTGGTAGTGATTTATTAAATGCTAACTGAAGAAAAGTTACAATACTTGGAAATAATCATTAGATTATATTCAAGTGTAAATAAAGGTGTGTCAAAATAAATTTGAATTGTTGGAACTATTTTTAGCTTGCTCATGGTATAATTGACATACTTCCTATGTTGAGAAGATATTTTAAAATATTAATAAAATTTAAAGAATAGCTGTTCTTTTTATTTTATAGAGAAATTATATTTTTATTACATTTTGATCTCCCATATCAAGGCTAATTACAAATAAACTAATTAAGCTTTTCTTATAAATTATTCACATAGAATATTGAGATTAATGAAGGAACTGGAAAAAATGAGAAGGTGGAAACTAAGAAGCCAGGTACAATTGAAAACAATTTATTTAACTCAAATATTGAAACTGTATCTAATATTATTGTATTATTACTTTTATTCAATATTTCTTTTTTATATTATCAGTACACAACAAAATACATATAAAATAATGTGATTTTTTATATATAATTCATGCAGCATTTTCTATTTTAGTAGCCACATTAATATGCATCAATGTGATAAACTTTATTTTAAAGTGCATGGCTCATATAGACTAAAAATATTTCTATACTCAAAGATTTTATTTTACTAATCTTTCATCCCACCTAGGTCATCTTTATATCTTTTAATCTCTAATAGTATTTTCCTAATTATTTCAAAATCCTATAATACCTTTTCAATTGTGGTCTCTAATGCTATATAGAAAAAGTTGTAGAGTTAAAACGAGAAGACACAAAAGAGAAAAGTGTTTTTTTTTTTAACTTTTATTTTAGGGTTAGAAATTGCAGGTTAAGGTTTGTTACACGGGTAAATTGTGTGTCACTGAGATTTGGGGTACAAATAACCCTGTCACCCAGGTAGTGAGCACATTACCTAAGAGAGAGGTAGATTTTTAACCCTTGTCCTCCTTCTACCCTTTTCCCTCTAGTAGTCCCTAGTATCTGTTGTGCCCATCTTCATGTCCATATGTACTCAATGTTTAATTCCCACTTACATGTGATAACAGGTGATGTCTGGTTTTCTATTCTTGCATTAATGCACTTAGGATAACGATCTCCAGCTGCATCCATGTTGCTGCAAAAGACATGATTTCACTGCTGCATAGTATTCTGTGGTGTATAATATGTACCACATTTTCTTTATCCAGTCCATCATTGATGGGCATCTAGATTGAGTCTTTGTCTTTTGTCTTTGATCTTGTGAATTTTGCTATGATGAACATATGAGTGTGTGTGTCTTTTTGTTAGGATGATTTTTTTTTTTTTTGAGTATATACCCAGTAATGTAATTTTTGGACCAAATAGTAGTTCTGTTTTGAGTTCTTTGAGAAATCTCTAAACTACTTTTCACAGTGGCTGAACAAATTTACATTCCCACCAAGAGTGCATAAGTGTTCCCAGAAAGCTTGTTCTTATGGCGAGAATGAAGTGTGCTTAGGTTTATTTCTTTTAAGGAATAACCATTATCTGATTTCTGACTGGGCACACTCTTTAAAAATATAAAAATAAGTAAGTAAATGAATAAACAATGAATAAATAAGTGTGTAGATATAATATGTGCATGTGTATATGTGTATATGTTCACAAACTCATGTATATAATTATATATGTAAATGTGCTTAACAGAATATTTAATTGTGTAATATTTGAGACATTGTACATAACCTTTTGTTCCTCAGAGCAATTCTATGAATTTTTTAGCTTTATCTCAATATAGAGATTAGTAAGCTTAGATTCAGAGAATATCAGTAATTTAACTTCTCGCACTACTAGGAAGCAGTGAAGCTTTGCATGTATCTTGTGCCTATAATTCACTAAATTAAATATGGCCATTCAAACTACTAATGTTATGCAAGTCAAAGCAAAGATTTATAAAATATTTAATTTATTAAAACAAATTTAAAGGCAATATGTTGTTGACCAACGTCTTTACACTGTGATCAAAGTAGCATATAGTTATTTGCACAATATTCTATTTTCTTTACACAAAACTATAATTTCATTGGCATTGATCCTAATAAGCATATTTTCCAAGGCTACATTACAATTCATAGCATAATTCCCTAAATAAACCTCTTGTTGCATAGCAGGGCACTTCAGTAATGAACAGGTCAAAATCTGGTGACCATATCTCTTTTTTTGAGACATGGCCTTTTAAATATAAAGATATATATATATATATATAGTGCCAAAGGCTGATTTATACACTATATATAATTGGTTTCATCCAAGTGTAAAGGAAAAACTTTGTAGCCAGAGAAATGTGATAGTAATTGGGTGATGCCCGAAATGTTGTCTGATAAAAGAGTTTTGCCAACAGCTCATATTGCTTTTTCTCAGTGCCTGATATTTGTCATAACATTTGCAGCTATTTTTTAGAAGCTTTAGAGCAAGTGTAACATAACTTTTTTCCCCCTAATCTAAGAATGCAACTTTCCATGATGTCTCAGTAATATAATCTATCAGTTTTAAGCTTGGATGTGTTATGTTGTGCTTATTCTATATAAAACTACAAATTGCTTTCTTAGAGTACAGGAAATAGTGCTGCTTTGAAAATATGAAACTTTTGTGGTTTTATGCCACTATTCATATGGTGCCAAAACCAAGAAAAACAAAAACAAAAACAAAAAAAAGGCACTGGAATCTGGAAAAAATGGATCTTCAGGTCAATTAAGTTTGTTTTCTCCATATTTTCATAGTCAGGGACCTTTTTACATTTTTGGGGGAGGTGATTTGGCAACTTTTTGTAGCCAAGGTCTTTATTATCTCTGCAGACTCTGTAGTTCCATTGAGTGTTTTAAATTTGTGATGTTATTTTTTATTTTCTTTTGAAGTTATGTTATTCTTTACACAGGTAATTTCATGCTATAGTGAAGTATGGCTAAATCTTAGTCTGGGTGAGCTGAAATTATAATACAGCACTATAAGAGCAAAAAAATATTAAACTTCAAAGATAAAAACATTAATGAAAATTAGACTGGCCTAAGACTCTTAGTCTTTTGGGGCTGCTGTAACAGAATACTACAGACAATTTAAACAAACAAACCAAAAAACACTTATTTCTCACAGTTGTGGAGGATGGGAAGTTCAAGGTCCAGGTGCCCGGTGGATCGGTTTCTGGTGAGGGTTCTCCTGATTTTCAGATGGCCTCATTCTTGTGTTCTCACATGGTGGAAGGGGAAAGAGAGAAGACAGCTTCCTCTTTCATGTCTCTTTTTATAAGGGCTCTACCTCCATTTTGAGAACTCTACCAGCATGACCTAATTACCATCCAAACGCCCTACCTCCAAATGCCATCACATTTGGGTTTCGGCTTCAACATAGGCATTTTGTGTAGGCACATACATTCAGTCTATAGCAAAGACCAAGTAAGCAGTGTAGTTATTTGAGGGCATGTTCAGCCTTTGATGAGATGATCTAATTGTTACACAATTCCCTTGAAAATTATTATTTGGCTTTGATTTCAAATGGTGAGATATAGACAAATTATTTCATTATATTGGCCTCCAAAAATGGCAAAATAGCTTCATACAATGTCATAAAGCATTAAATGCCACAAGCAGTCCAAAGATAGCATTTTGAGATCATACAGGCTAATTTTAATGATATATTAAGTCTTCACTTACTCCATTATACCATGAAAATATGAAATGGTGGGAAAACTTACAACACTAATGAGACTAAAAGTGTTATCAAACTGAACGTTTATATGTAGAGAGAAATATTAGCATGTCATTAGATCTACTAATTTTCACTGTAACGACCAGTGAGTTTGTGCCCTTCTTTAGTAAATGAGACTAATGTATTTCTGATGTAGAATAAAGTAAACCAAGAAAACGATTCAGCAAGCTATAACCTTTGGCCAGACAGATGATCAATGCTGCTACAATATACATTATGACAAAGGCCACTAATTAAAATCTTTAAGAATGTCATTAAAATATTTTTATCATAACACTGCTTAACAAAACTGTAACTTTATGTCTCAAATGACTAACCTAAGTCATCATTCGGATCTCATCATTTTTTTGCCTGTGCCTGAAGTGTATATGGTCCCAGCATTTGAAATATATTATAGCTGTACATTCAGAAAAAAATTGCTATGCTTCAAAATTTCCGTCATCTAAATTACCAACTATCAACTTGGTATCCTGTGATACCAACTATATCACAGGAGATTCCCTGTGATTATGAACGAACCTTGTAAGAACTCTAGGTTCCTCAGAACTCTTTATTTGTGCTATTTAGTCTGTTTGGAAAAATCCTATACTATATAAAAAATTTTCAGCCTGATTAGTCAATTTATAAACATCATAGCAGATTTTACCAGAAGTTCTCAATTTACATATAGTAGATAAAATACATATTTGTACTGTAAGTGATATGTATCACAACATTTCAGTGATATCTTTCATATAATAAAAAATTACATAGTGGCTCACACCTGTAATTCAAGTACTTTGGGAGGCCAAGGGAGGCGGATCCCCTGAGGTCAGGAGTTCGAGACCAGCCTGGCCAACATGATGAAACCCTGTTTCTACTAAAAATACAAAAATTGTGCAGGTGTGGTTGTGCGTGCCTATAATCCCAGCTGCTTGGGAGGCTGAGGAAGGAGAATTGCTTGAATCCGAGAGCAGAGGTTTCAGTCAGCCTCCTAAGCAGCTGTATTCCAGCCTGGATGACAGAGCAAGACTCTGTCTCAAAAATAAAATAAAATAATCACCAAATAGTTTGCATATTCTCTATTTACATAAAATATCCGAATAATTCAGGTTTTATTATTAGAAAAAGCTAGGTCTTTTTCAAGATAAACTGAAGAAATAGTAATGTCATATTATAATTTAAATTATATTTAAATTATTTTGGAGAAAGTATTTCATAAAAATATTGGACATGTTGTTCCTAAAACAACATTACAAAAACATGCACATGCACACACACACACACACACACACACACAACAGGAAAACTGAAATCGCCTGGTTTTTATGGCCTTTGTAACAGCTTCACAATCTTCTCACCTATGGGGGGGTATTATTAGTAACACATGAAAATTATTTATTTATTTACTTTTATTAAAAATGGGTTTCACCATGTTTCTCAGGCTGGTTTAAAAGTCTTGGGTTCAAACGATTTGCCCATCTTGGCCTCCTAAAATGTTGGGATTAAAGGAGTGAGCCACTGCTACTGGCCGTAATTTCTCTATTTAATTGTATATTCTTCTATGGGTAACTAAATAAAATTTACATAATTAAAAAGAGGTCAGTTAAATATTGACATTAAACTATTTATTTTTCTCTTCATAGTACTATATTTACAAGTTTGTAGAATGACAATTGTGAATATTCTCTATCATTCCAAAGTTGAAATCATTTACTCTTATAATTTTTCATACTCCTATTTTCTTTTATTTTATTCTAATTTCAGGTGAAAACGGCAAATGTCAGTTTATTGAATATTGTTGAACTGGAGTCTAATAAAGACTTTGGACAATTTCATAGATTATGAACAATATTTTCTACTTTCTCTATACACGTCACATATTTGAGTTTGTACCACACAGACTACATTTATTGCTAACTTATATTTGTGTATTCTAATCTATGCTCAGAGATGAGTTCACCTAATTTTGAGGATGTCTTCTTATTTTCATTGGAATATTAATAAATATGTGAAAAGAAAATACACATATTTCTCGCTTGGCGTGGTGGCTCATACCTGTAATCCCAGCACTTTGGGAGGCCGACGGGGATGGATCGCGAGGTCAGGAGATCGAGATCATCCTGGCTAACATGGTGAACCCCCATCTGTAGTAAAAATACAAAAAATTAGCTAGGCGTGGTGGCAGGCACATTCCACCTGAGTAAAGTTTTAACATCCTCACTATTAATGTATTTCTCTCTCTTTGTTTATGTCTAGTAATATTTGTTTTGTTAAATTTTGTTCGGATGTTAAATGCATATATATTTAGAATTGTTATATCTTCTTGCTGAATTGAGCTCTTTATTGTTGTATAATAACCTTTTTCTTTTTTTAATGTTTTGATATAAAGTATGTTTTACCTTATAGCTAATTGTGTTCACTTTTGATTTGTATTTGAGTGAATATCTTTTTTCATCTTTACTTTTGGTCCATATGTGACTTTATGGATAAGGTGAGTGATATGGTTTGGGTCTGTGTTCCCTCAAATATCATGTTGAATTGTGACCCTGAGTGTTGAAAGGTGAACCTAGTGGATGGTAATTGGATCATGCAGATGGTTTCTAGTAGTTTAGCACCATCCCCATAGTACTATCTTGTGATAGAGTTCTCATGAGTTCAGGTTGTTTTAAAGTATGTATCACCTCCCTCTTTGCTCCCTCTCCCTCTCCTGTATCAACCATGTCGGACTTGCTGGCTTCTTCTTTGTTTTCCAACATGATTATACATTTCCTGAGACCACCCCATCCATACTTCCTGTACAGCCTGCAGAACCGTGAGCCAATTAAACCTCTTTATAGAAATACATAAGTTGAGAACAGACTAATACAGTGAGTTTCTTGTAGGCAGCATCAAGTTGGTTTACTTTTTCAAACTGTTCTACCAATATGCATCTTTTATATGGGGTATTTCATCCATTTACATTCAGTATTAATATTCATATGCAAGACTTTGTTCCTGTTATAATATTGATTGTGTTTGAGTTATTCTTAAAATTTTTTGTTTTGTTCTTCTTCTCTTTTTGTCTTTGTGGCTTTACAATTTCGGTCTTATTGATATTTGATTTCTTTCTCTTTCTTCTTTGTGTGATTGTTTTATGTGAACTATGAATTTTATATCTCCATGTGCTTTTGTGTTGGTGAATACTGACCTTTCACTTTTATATTTAGGACCCCGTTGAGTATTTCGTGTAGGACTAGTCTAGTGGTGTCAAACTCTCAACATTTGATTGCCTGGAAGGACTTTATTCCTCCTTCATTTATGAAACTGGCAGCGTATAAAATTATTGGTTGACTGTTTTTGTTTGTTTCAGCACTTCAGAAACACCATTTAATCTTTTGTGGCATGTAATGTTTCTGCTGAAAAGTTTGCTGTTAGTCTGATGGGGTTTCCTTTATGGGTGACTAGACATTTTTCTTTTGCTAATTTAAAAATCTTGTTTTTACTTTAACTTTATTTTGAATAGAATATGCTGTGGTGGATTCCTTTTTGCAATGTATTTTCCTGGGGATATCTGGGCCTCCTGTACGTGGATGTTTAACTCTTTTGATAGACATGAAAAGTTTTCATTATTTTCTTAATTATGTTTTTTAAACATTTTTCTATTTCTTCCCCTCGGGAATACTGATAATTTGTAAGTTTGGTCACTTTATAAAGTCCTAGATATCTTTAAGACTTTGTTGATTCCCCTTAATGTTTTATTTCCTTTATTTTTTCTGAGTGAGTTATTTCAAAAGTCCCATCTTCAAGATGTGATATTCTTTTTCTTTTTTTTTTTTTGCTTGGTCGAGTGTATTATTGAAGGTTTCAAATGTACTTTTTTATATACTTCAATTTTTTTTTAATTCCAGTACTTTTACTTTTATGAAAAAAGATATCTATCTCATGAGTAAATTTCTCATTCTATCCTAAATTGATTTTCTGATTTATTTTTATTGATTTTTAGATTTCTGTTGTATCTCATTGAATGTCTTTTAAATCAATATTTTCAATTATTTATCAGGCATTTCAAGGAATTATTTTTAATTGGGATCTATTTCTATATAGTTATAACCCTTGGTGTTGTCATATTTCCCTGTTTATTCATGTTTCTTGAGTTTTTCCATTGACATCTGCATATATAGGTGTAGCAGTTCCTCATTCCAAATTTTGAAATTCCTTTTCAAAATTCTTCTGTCTTCACAAGGCGACAGGAGAGAGAGAGAGTGAAGTGAGAATTGCCAAACACTTTTAAAACAATCATCTCTCATGAGAACTCCCTCATGGAGGGAAGTAAGGAAGAGTGTTTTCCTGAAGATGTATGTATGTCATTGGGTAAGATACTGTGCCTTTGATTTTGGGTGCCTGCAGTAGTATGATTTTTGTGTGACTTATATGACAGTACACAGGGTCAGTGATCTCTGGATGTCCTCAGTGACTTAGGGTACAGTTAATAGTTGAGGTTGTGGTAAAGTTTAGCTGGGGACTTGGGTGGCAACTGAGCCAGTCTTTTGGCCCCAGTGCTGAAGGCAGTGGGGTAAATCTCTCTGTTTGTAAGTCTCAGAGCAGTTTACACTGGCTGTAGACTTAGTGGGTCTTGGAGGGCTGATTCTTGGGCCTTCAAGTGGCCTGCTCAGAAGTTAGCAATGGGAATGTTGGGCCCAGTGTGTGAGTGGTTTCTTAGGCCACCGAGAAGCTGGTGTGGTGTCAATAATGGCAACAGCAGTGGTGGAGCAGCCCACTGAGACCGAAGTGGTTCATATTTGCGTTGGTAGAAGCAAGATCTGTTGGAAAGGCTGGTTCACAACCCCACAGCTGCCCATAGCAAGGCAATGGGTATTATCTTAAATGTGCTTTAGGAGAGCTTAGTCTCCCCTGTGCCTCTTCCAGTTGGGTAGTAGATGCAATTGCATCACCTCAAACTCGTACTGAAAGTGGGGCACAACCCAACATTAAACTTTCAAAATGGTACTGTGGAAACAGAGAAGGCTGAATCCCTACCAGGCAAGCAACCTAAAAAATAAGCTCTGGATAGTAGAGTGCATTCATGTCTCAGTCTCAATAGCAGCCTGTTGCAGGTCAATGGGTCTTATCATAGTGATATGGTTTGGCTCTGTGTCCAAGACCAACTCTCATCTCGTATTGTAATCACCATGTGTCAAGGGAAGAAACTGGTCGGAGGTGATTAGATTATGAAGGTGATTTCTCACATGCTGTTCTTGTGGTAGTGAGGGAGTTCTCATGAGAGATGATTATTTTAAAAGTGTTTGGCAATTTCCACTTCACTCTCTCTCTCTCTCCTGTTGCCTTTTGAAGAAGGTGCCTTCTTCTGCTTTGCCTTCCTCTATGACTGAAGTTTCCTGAGGCCTTGCCAGCCATGCAGAACTGTGAGTCAATTAAACTTCTTTTGTTTATAAATTGCCTACTCACAAGTAGTATCTTATAGCGGTATAAAAACATACTAATTCACCTAGGTATGCATAGGATAGTCTAGTTTCCCTGTCCTTCCTTGGCCTGGGTGGTGACTGCAGCTGCATGTCTGCCTGAACTCAGACCAAGAGTAGGATGCAGCTCAGTGTTAAACTCAAAATTGTACCCTGAGCCTGGAACTGGAGGGAAGAGTCCCTCACAGGAAAGCAGCACGGGCAAGAAGCTGTGGGGCATGTGATTGTTTACATCTCAGTCTCAACAGCAGCCCAGAGTATGGGGGCAGGGACCCTTCTGTAGATGCATAAGAGCACCTGGTCTCCCTTCTCCTTCCTTGGAGCAGCACAGCAGCAGCTGCCATGCCTATAGATTCCCAGTTTCAGGGTTTTCATAATGGTTGCAAGCTGATACTGCTCTAGGCTCAGATGCCTGTGGCATTCTGTGTGGGTTCTGTTTCAGTGTCTCTGTGCAATCTTTAGGCAGCTCCATATATCAGGCCTGAGGCTTTAGGGGGTCGAGCAATTCTTCCACCGCAAAGACTGTAAAATCCCTGCTTAGAGCAGTGATGTTTCTTTTGTACTTTTTCTGCATATCCAGGAGCATCTCCTGGCTCTGAGTCAGTTCCCAGGTGGGCAAGCTGCTTTGAATCCCCTCCTTACTTATTTCTGGTGCTTCCTGTCTGTTCTCTGGTGAACCCTAGCATTCTCTTCTAAATATGATTATCTACTTACTGTTCATTTTTCTCTCCATGGAGGGGGCACATACTACCTCCTTCTATCTTGATCCCACCCCTAAAAATATTTTTCTAATAAAGTTGGCTTTATAAATCTATAGCACTTGATTGTATACTTCATAGCATTGTAAAATTTCCTAATTATAATTTGTTTGAGAATAAAACCTATATAGGTAATGAATTAAGTACTTGAGAAATTTGAGATATTTAGATTTATTTATCTATTTATTTAGCAAGGCATTTTTTACTTTGCTGTTGCATTTCCTTCTACTACTTTTGACATCAGCTACATATCTGATGAAAGGTTTCATGTTTTCTGCAACATCTAACCTCATGTTTTTGCCATACGTCTCAAATTTTCTGATTTGTGATTTTCTAAGAGTATCCATAGCCCACTAACAAAGCATCCCAAGAGAACAGAAGTATAACTCATCCCCAGTGATATCCCTTAATAAATGGGGGTGAAGATGTGAGTTTGAGTTTGTGAATAAACATCCCAGTTCTACATCTAGAAAAAAAATTCCGAGATTCAAGTTACATGTTTCCACAGATGGTCTTGAAAAAGACAGAGCCACAGTTTTCCATAGTATTAACCAGATCATTAATATACACTCTACCATCTTTTTTTACTTTTCTGTCTCAGTCACCTCATTTTGTCAGCCCTGCTTTCAGACATCACCTCCAAAATCCCTTACCTGAAACCAAGTCTTTGTCTCAGTTTCCATTTATAGTAAAAGTCAAGTAAATGCATGTAGTAGAAGTCAAGTGGTATGCACATGGACACACAATAGTATCATAATTAATAAGGCTCTCACTGTGACTGGATTGGGATGAGAGGTAAAAAAGAAGCAGTGGCTTCTCAGTAACTCCAAGATTTCAATGGTATGAGAAAACTGTAAAACAGCAATTGTGTTGTAAATTGTCTTTGTTAAATTCCAGAATTGCATGAATATTCTGGATGAAGAGAAATCGCCTTTCCATCGTTCTTTTTGAGGAGAGCAGCCTCTTCTTGCTCAATTAGCATGCCAATTATCACCTCAATAAAATGCTTTAAAATATTATTTTTTACTATCAAGCTGTGCTTCCCACTCTTTCATTGCCTACAGACCAATAACTATGGTAATGTCATTTTCTGTTTTGAGGGAAAATAACATTTTCACTGAAGAAATTTCATGGCCATCATCTGTGCCATGACTAACAGGCACAGATGATGGGGGAATTGTAGCAATGGATCTTAAAGGTACAGGTAAAAGAGAGAATCAGCAAAAAATATGACTGAATTGGGGAGAAAATATTGGCATGGGGAATCTCTCCTTTGATTCAGCATTTAATATCCTGACCAGCTAAAATGAGACATGTCTAATATGCTTCTTGGATGCTTCTTGGGTGTTAGATATTATGATACAGTCATAATAAATCGACTAGTACTCATATATCGGTATAGTGCATTGACGTTAATATGCCAACTGTGTTGCTGTAACTTTGAGGAAGGGTAAGAATTGGGAATATGATCATTGATAAATGACACGAAGCCAGATGGCAAACCTTCTTATGCTCCTGAAGAGTTCAGAAAACATTCCTTTTACGAAAAACATAAGGTATATCACAATAGGTGAGTGGCACTGACAACCACAAATAGTGCAGTAAGAATGCCCTATCAGGTCATAATTGATGAAAAGAGATGCTGCCATTGATCTATGTTAAGTTCATTTGTTTTTAAAAAGCTGAAACCAGTTGGTAGCACCTAAACACCGGCAGCAATGTTGTTTGCTACAAAACTGGTGGAAACATGCTGTGGCAACTGGTATTTTTGACCTGTAGGGATCTGTGGCAACAGCGAAAAGATCAGGCTATTCTTAGAGGCAACATAGAATAGAAGTATGGATAGACTTGTATAAAGAAGGACAAGTATAGCTAGACTTATATATTTCAAAATATACAAAATATAGGAAGGAGTTTAAAATTTAAATAGGGGAAATTATCTGGAGATAATGGCAGCAGTTTCAAAGCCATTAAATTACCCAGAAAAAACATACAGAGTTACTGGAATAGCAATACCAAATACCCATGGAAAATATCTGCAGTTATATTTAATTAGATAACCCCAGTGTTTGCTAGGGATGCCACAACAAAGCTCCAAATTCTAGGTGGCTTGGAACAAAAGAATTTCTAATCTCTCAGTCCTGCAGAACAGATGTCTGAAATCTATGTATTGGCAGGGACATGCTCCCCTGAAGTTTCTTGGAAAGGGTTGGTTCCAGGTTCCTTTCCTATCTTCTGATAGCTTCAGCCATTCCTTTCTTGCTGTTGACCATCTTCTCCCTGTTTCTCTTCACATCATGTTTTCCTTGTATGCTTATCTATTTCTGTCTACAAAATTGTCCCTTTTTATGAGAATATCAATCATATTGTGTTAAGGGCCCCCTAATGACCTTATCTTAACTTGTTCATCTGCAAAGACTATTTCCAAACAAGGTTACATTCACCAGTACTGGGGATTAGGATTTCATCTTCCTGGAGTGAATTCAATCTATAACACCCAGAAATCATCAAATAAATGTGGTATGTACAAACTTCCTGCTACTAAAATAATCTAATAATATGTATCAGATACTTTGCTAGAAGAATCAGAAGCATAGCAACAGGACTCTAAACTGGAAAATATCAAATTATCCAACAGGTTCCTATTAACTAGGATGTGGCATAATCTAAGCACAACAACCAAAATTGACAATATTTTTCAAATTCTAATTTATGGGTACTTCAGAGTAGCATCAGAGGTTTGGAAAAGACAAACGTTGACTTTGGAATGTAAATTTTTGAAACTAGTAAACAAAAGCTCCCTTTGAGGACAAACTGCTGCCCTGAAGAGTTAATGTTAGAAATATAATCTAAATTGAACAGGACACCTGCAACAAGGGAAAGAGGAGTAATGAAACAGATAGATAAAAAGCTGGGGAGTAAATCAGAGGAGGCAAATATCAGAGTGTAAGACATATTTTTTATCACTTTTTAAAAACAACCGAAAAGGCAACTCTAAGTCCCTGAAGCTAGAAAAGCAATTCTATTTTCCAATTCCTGTTAAAAGTGCAAAACAACTCATATCGCCTAAACATAAGAGGCAGAAAAAGAATTGCAATTGAATCCTACAAAAATATATTGTTAGAAAAAAAGACCAAAGAGCATAATAAGGTCCATTTAGACAATGAAGGCTGGTAACAAGTATATGCACACAAAACAAGAGAACTAAACTCAAAGCAAAAATTATACCTAACAAAGTTAAATATGTAAGAAAGACTTTATTCAAAACCATTGTAATACAAGAGATCAAGAGTCTGAACTCAACTTCAAGGAAATAAAGGGCAGGTGAGTTTTATGAAATATTAGAAAAATCTATATTTATCAATTGGCGTTACACAAAGGAAAAGTAAGCTTTCTCTTTTCTTCACAATAGGAGAGCGTCAACTAAAATACCAGTATATCAGAAGGGAGAATTTAGTAAATAGAGGTTGCAAAGTTAACACACAGTCAATAGCTTTCATAAATAAAGTGAAATCCTTGGCTTGATATTATATTGAAAGGGGGTGTCCATTTATAATAGCAAAGATAAAAATCAAGTACCTAGGCTTGAAATTGGAATCAATATGGAATATTAAAATATAAAAGAAGAAGATGAAATATGTATTGATTCTTTCATCCTGCAATGCCACTTTCAGAAATTTAACCCTAATACAAATGTCAATACTAGAAAAAGATGCATGATTTGGGTTATTTATTGTAATATTAATAAAAGCAAAATATTTAAAATGGATTGAATATTCATTAAGAGAAGAGTGGTTGAATATCTTTGGTATATCCATACAATGGGATGATATGCAGCTATAAAACTGAATAAAGAATATACCTCTACTACTTTGACAATATCCAGGATTAATTTCTAAGCAAAACAATGCAAAATTAAATGTGAATAGGATGCTACCTTTTATATTAAAAACATGGATCTAAAATACGAATTAAAATATTAATAATAATATACGATAAGACAGTATAAGATGGAAGCCCAGAATTTGAAATTTATATTTTTGAAATACTTTGCTTTCTGTATTTGGCTTTGGATCCATGTACACATTTCAAACAAATATAAAATAAAGTTAATCTTCAAAAATCTATTTTAAAAGCTATAGGAATCTAATAAATAAATTATTCAAGTAATAAAATACTGTTGTAAGACCAGATGGCAATACAACACAGAGATGAATATCACACGTGACTTCAAAACACAGTAATTTGACAAAATGTTTCTAATATAATATAGTTTAATCAAATAAATTATGATAAAAATAAATGTTTTAGTAATTATGTCATTGTGAGTTGTGTCTATTGTTTTTCTGAAACTGTTGCGTGAATCCTATAAAATAAATCAAATGAGTAGCTATACTGAAATCTGAACATTTTTATCCTTGGGAGAAAGGTGATACAGGTTTAAGATTGAAAATATTAAATAAAAACTTGTACAATGACTTTGAGTTAGAATTACCAGTGTGAACTCGTTATGCATTTTGTATTTTATAAAACATATGTATTTTCTACTTCTGTTAATGGGAAATGCATGCTAGTATCAATATTGTGGTATCTAAACTTCCTAGAACCTCTTGAAGAAATGGTTATTTCCAGGACTTGGACTGGAATTGTGGAAGAACCAAGCAATGCTGTGTCATTTAAGGAAGCAAGGAAGCTTGTAAAGACACTGGGTAGTCAAAGGGACTCAACTATCAACTAAGAAAGGTTCTCACTGGTAAAAGTTGGAAAACAACATGTCATTATAAATAATAAGCACAATGGATCAAAACACATAAAATATGTTCAAATCTGTTATTCGAATGAGAAAAAATATAAATTGCTTAAATGTACAGAATTAAACATATATATGTATGTACTTTCCTATATGAACAATAACAGAGTAGTTAATGAGTACATTCATTTTCTTCATGTAATTATTTCAGATGATGGCAATAAAAGTTATAATTAGAATATTACCATTTAAAAACTCCTGATAATTGCAAAGAGTTTGCATTTCTGTTTTGCACATTAATATCTTCCAATATCAAAGAGGAAATGATAATGAAAGAGAGAAAGAAGAAGGGAAAGAAAGAGAAAATGAGAAGAAAGGGAAAGAATTGAAGGAAGGAAGGAAAGAAAGAAGGAAGGAAGAAAAGAAAGAATGTAGGGAGGGAATGACGTCCAGTTCCATCCATATTGCTGCAAAGGACAAGATTTCATTTTATTTTATGACTAAATAATATTGCACTGTGTATATATACCATATTTTTAATCCATTCATCTGTTGATGGACACTTAGGTTGATTCTATATTTGGCTATTATGAATAGTGCTGCCATAAACATGTTAGTGCAGATACGTCTTTGTTATACCTATTTCCTTTTTATTGTTTGGATATATACCCATCAGTGAGATTGCTGGATATTCTGGTAGTTGTATTTTTAGTTCTTTTGAGGAAACTTAGTGCCATTTTTTTTATAGTGGTTGTACAAATTACATTCCTGCAACAGTGTATGAGGGTTCCCTTTTCTCCACCTTGTCATCAGCATCCACTATTCCCTGGCCATGTTAACTGGGGCAAGTTGATGTCTCATTGTGGTTTTGATTCCTGTTTCTCTGATGTTTAGAGATGTTGAGTATTTTTAAATATACCTGTTGGCCACTTGTATGTTGTCTTTAAGAAATGTCTACTCAGGTCTTCTATTTTTAATTAGATTAATTGCTTTTTGGCTATTGAACCAAGTCCCTTATATATTCAGGTTATTAATGCCTTGTCAGATGGATAGTTTACAAATGTTTTCTCCAATTTTGTGGCTTGTCTATTCACTTTGTTGACTATTTCCTTTGCTATGCAGAAACATTCTAGCTTGATGTAATTTAATTTGCCTCTTTTTGCTTTGGTTGCCCATGCTTTTGAGGTATTACTAAATATATATATATATTATTATACTTTAAGTTCTAGGGTACATGTGCACAACTTGCAGGTTTGTTACACATATATACATGTACCATGTTGGTGTGCTGCACCCATTAACTCGTCATTTACATTAGGTATATCTCCTAATGCTATCCCTCCCCGCTTCCACCACCCCATAATAGGCCCTGGTGTGTTATGTTCCCCTTCCTGTGTCCAAGTGATCTCATTGTTCAATTTCCACCTATGAATGAGAACGTGCGGTATTTGGTTTTCTGGTCGTGCGAGAGTTTGCTGAGAATGATGGTTTCCAATTGCAACCATGTCCCTAGAAAGGACATGAACTCATCCTTTTTTATGGCTGCATAGTATTCCATGGTGTATATGTGCCACATTTTCTTAATCCAGTCTGTCACTGTTGGACATTTGGATTGATTCCAAATCTTTGCTATTGTGAATAGTTCTGCAATAAACATACGTGTGCATGTGTCTTTATAGCAACATGACTTATAATTCTTTGGGTATGTCCCCAGTAATGGGATGGCTGGGTCAAATGGTATTTCTAGGTCTAGATCCTTGAGGAATCGCCACACTAGCCACACTATTTTCCACAAGGGTTGAACTAGTTTACAGTCCCATTAACAGTGTAAAAGTGTTCTTATTTCTCCACATCCTCTCCAGCACCTGTTGTTTCCTGACTTTTTAATGATCGCCATTCTAACTGGTGTGAGATGGTATCTCATTGTGGTTTTGATTTGCATTTCTCTGATGGCAAGTGATGATGAGCATTTTTTCATGTGTCTGTTGGCTGTATGAATGTCTTCTTTTGAGAAATGTCTGTTCATATCCTTTGCCCACTTTTGGATGGGGTTGTTTTTCTCTTGTAAATTTGATTGAGTTCTTTATAGGTTCTGGATATTAGCCCTTTGTCAGATAAGTAGATTGCAGAAATTTTCTCCCATTCTGTGGGTTGCCTGTTCACTCTGATGGTAGTTTCTTTTGCTGTGCAGAAGCTCTTTAGTTTAATTAGATCACATTTGTCAATTTTGGCTTTTGTTGCTGTTACTTTTGGTGTTTTAGACATAAAGACCTTGCCCATGCCTATGTCCTGAATGGTATTACCTAGGTTTTCTTCTAGGGTTTTTGTGGTATTAGGTCTAACATTTAAGTCTCTAATCCATCTTGAATTAATTTTCGTATAAGGAGTAAGGAAAGGATCCAGTTTCAGCTTTCTACTTATGGCTAACCAGTTTTCCCAGCTCCATTTATTAAATGGGGAATCCTTTCCACATTTGTTGTTTTTCTCAGGTTTGTCAAAGATCAGATGACTGTAGATGTGTGGTATTATTTCTGAGGACTCTGTTCTGTTCCATTGGTCTATATCTCTGTTTTGGTACCAGTACCATGCTGTTTTGGTTACTGTAGCCTTGTAGTATAGTTTGAAGTCAGGTAGCGTGATGCCTCCAGCTTTGTTCTTTTGGCTTAGGAATGTCTTGGCAATGCAGGGTCTTTTTTGGTTCCATATGAACTTTAAAGCAGTTTTTTCCAATTCTGTGAAGAAAGTCATTGGTAGCTTAATGGAGATGGCATTGAATCTACACATTACTTTGGGCAGTATGGCCATTTTCACGATATTGATTCTTCCTATCCATGAGCATGGTATATTCTTCCATTTATTTGTGTCCTCTTTTATTTCATTGAGCAGTGGTTTGTAGTTCTCCTTGAAGAGGTCCTTTACATCCCTTGTAAGTTGGATTCCTAGGTATTTTATTCTCCTTGAAGCTATTGTGAATATTTACTAAGACCAATGTTCTGGAGGATTTTCCTAAAGTTTTCTTGTAGCAGTTTCAGTTTGAGGTCTTAGATTTGTCTTTAATTCATTTTGATTTGATTTTATGAGAGATGAGTAGTTTCATTCTTCTGCATATGAGATATCTTCTCATATCTCCAGCATTATTAATTGATGAGACTGTTGTTTTTCCAATATGTGGTGCCTTTGTTGAAATTGAGTTAGCTTTAAATGTGTGAATTTATTTTGAGATTATCTATTCTGTCCCATTGGTCTATGTGTCTGTTTTCATGCCAGTACCTTTCTGTTTTGGTCACTATGACTCTGTAACATATTTTGAGGTAAGAGAGTATGATTCTTCCAGCCTTGTTATTTTTACCTAGGACTGCTTTGACAATTCAACATCTTCTGCAATTCTCTATATATTTTCATCCTGTATACATATATATACAAAGATGACATGTACAAGAATGTTTATAGTTTCATTATTTGCAACCATAAAAAAGTGAAATAGGGCTTGTCACTACTACACATATAAATATATTTGAATATCCAAATTAATTTGATAGAGGATGAAAATTAACTTGCTTTCTATTAAGAAGTATAAAACTCAAAATTAAAATTAAATAATGTAGTCATTGAAAAAGTATAAGTACAGAAGACACCATTTTCACAGTTTTTTAAATGTCCACAATGAATACATGATACTTTTAAAGCTCCTTATAGATTGAAGAAATGTGTAAAAAAATTATGAGAAAGGATACTTAGCAACTTGATCATGTCAAACTGGTAAATGGGAAAGGTAATAAAATTAGGTCAAAGTTCAAAAAGATACTTGAAGATATCTATTTCTTATTAGTTTTTGTAACAGGACTTATTGATGAATATAGTTCACATAACATAAAGTTCACCTGTTTAACATGTACAATTCAATGCTATTTAGAACACTTACAGAGTTATGCAACTAACATTATAATTTAATTTTGGAAATTTCTATCAATAAAAATCCCTTAAACAATTATAATATTTTATTATTGAAATAAAACAATATGAAGCAATGTAGTAAAATAGGGCATGTATTTGTTGGATTCATAGAGGTTTTGTTTATTCTTCTTTAAAACATTGTATATCTAAATTATTTTTTCTAAAATAAAGAGAAACCATACAGATTAAAAAATATTCTTCTACATGAAATAGCTATAGAAGTTTCTGTTTTCTTGTATTAATCCTAATTTGTTACAAAGCATAGCCTTCCCTTGCTCAGAAACTGTTATTCTCAATCTCTTTTGTGTGGATACAGGTTTCCAGAACTGCACTTTGTTTGTGGATGAATATTCTGATTTCTGAGTCAGCTGTGTTGATGGCACTTCCTTAATTTTTTTTTTTGAGACACATTTCTTACACTACAAAACTCACACTTTTAAAGTGAACTATTCACTTGCTTTCAGTATATTACAAAGTTATAGAACCTTACCACTATCTATTACTTTACCCCAAAAGAAATTATATATGCATTAGTACTTATGTCCCCTCCAACCTCTCCCTGTTTCCTGAAAACCATTTATCTGCCTCATGTCTCCAGAGATTTGACTATTCCGGACATTTAAAATTAAGTGAAGCATATAATATGTAGTCTTTCTTTTTTATTTTGAGACGGAGTCTCGCTCTGCCGCCCAGGCTGGAGTGCAGTGGCCGGATCTCAGCTCACTGCAAGCTCCGCCTCCCGGGTTCAAGCCATTCTCCTGCCTCAGACTCCCGAGTAGCTGGGACTACAGGCGCCCGCCACTTTGCCCGGCTAGTTTTTTGTATTTTTTAGTAGAGACGGGGTTTCACCATGTTAGCCAGGATGGTCTCGATCTCCTGACCTCGTGATCCGCCCGTCTCGGCCTCCCAAAGTGCTGGGATTACAGGCTTGAGCCACCGCGCCCGGCCAATATGTAGTCTTTTCTATATAGCTCATTTCAGTTTGTGTAGTGTTTTCAAAGTTTCTCCATGTTGTGGCATGTATCAATATTTTATTTCACTGTATTTCCAAGCATTATTTCACTGTATGTATATACATTTTTTCATCCACTTCTTAGTTGATAGATATTTGTGTTGTTTTAAATTTGTCTATTATGATATGTGCAAAGTTTCTAATGGGTGTATGTTTTTGGTTCTTTTGGATGTTTACCTAAGAGTTGAACACTGGGTCTATGTTTAAATTTTTTGTGGGATTGACAAAATATTTTCTAAAATGAGTGTACCATTTAATAGTCTACCAGCAATATATGACTTTTTGAATCCCTTCACATCATCCCCAACACATTATTTTATATTATTTTTATTATAGCACATCTAGTAGAAGCAAAATAGAATCTCATTGTGGTTTTAATTTGCATTTTGATAATCACTAAGAATGTAGAACATTGTTTCACATCCTTATAGGCCGTTTGTATATCTTCTTTAGAAAAATGCTCAAATTCTATGATATTTTAAAATTATGTACTTTGTGTTTTTATTGTTGAATTATTGTAGTTTTTATATATTCTAGATAGAATTTCTTATCTAATATATATCAAACATTTTCTCACATTTTGTGAGCTGTCTTTTCACTTTCTTGATGGTATCATTTGAAGCTCAAAGGTTTATATTTAATTGGGATGAAGTCCAATTTATCTATTTTTCAATAGGTATGTTTTTGGAGTTATGTCTAAAATCATTGTCTTACTCAAAGTCAGGAGGATTTATGCCTATGTTTTCATCCAAGGTTTTTATACTTTTAGCTCCTACATTTGAATCTTTGGTCTATTTTAAGTTAACTTTTGTATTTGCTGTAAAGGAGAGCTCAATATCTTTTTTTTCTTTTATTTTCATGTGTAGATCTAATTGTTTCAGTATCATTTGCTAAAATTAATATTCTTTCCTCATTGATTTGTCTTGGCACCCTTGTGCAAAATCAATAGAAAATAAACATCAAGTTTTATTTCTAGTATCTCAATCCTATTCCATTGATCTGTGTGTCTAGTCTTATGCTAGCTAGATTGTCTTTAATTGCTATAGTCCTGTAGTAAGTTTTGAATGAGGAAGTGTAAATTCTTCAACTTTACACATTTTTAAGATTGCTTTGATTATTATAGGTCCTTTGCTTTTCATATAAATTTTAGGATCAGCTTGTTAACACTTGCAATAAAGCCAGATGAGATATTGATAGAGATTGAATCGAGTCTGTATGTCAGTTTGGGGAGGACTGCCGTTTTAATATTAAGCCTCTCAATATTTAAATGCTATTTTAGAAAATTAACAATTGTTTTAGTTTTGAGGGTATAAGTTTTGCACTCATTTGGAAAAGATGTTTTTATGAATTTTATTCTGTTTGATGCTATTTTATTTTTAAATTTCATTTTCATATTGTTCATTTCTAGTATATAGAAATATAAGTAGTTTTTGTATGTCGATATTGTATCCTGTAACCTTTCTGAATTAATTTATTACCTCCAAAAGTAATTTTGCGGATTCATTGAATTTTCTGTGTTTAAGATCGTGTTACCTACAAATGGAGATAATTTTACTTTGCTTCTATTCTTTAAGCTATATAAAAATATATATCTACAATAAATCTATAATATATATGTATATATAATAGTACATATTATTATATGTATATAAGTAAATATATATTTTTATATATAATTTTATATATATATTGTTTTTTACCTTGCTTATTTTCCTGGCTATTGTCTTCTGTAAGATGTTAAAATAGAAGTGGATAGAATGGACATTCTTGTCTTGTTTCTAATATTAAGGAAAATGCTTCCAGTCTTTCACAATTAAGTATGCTAACAGTGAATGTTTCATAGATTGCCCTTTTAGGTTGAAGACATTCATACCTATTCCTAATTTTTTTAGTATATTTTTGAATCATAAGTAGTTGTTGGATTTTTCAAGTGCTTTTTCTTTTTCTACTGTCTGTGCATTTTGTTATTATTAATATGATGTACTATAAATAGTTTGTATGTCAATAATATGGGGTATTATGATGATTTATTTTTATACATTAAACCACCTTTGCATTTCTGAGATAAATATTTCTTGGTGAAGATATCTAAATAGTCTTTACATGGTGACAGCTCCTGTTTGCTATCATTTGGTCAAGGAATTTATGTCTATATCTAGAAAGGATATTGGTCAGTAATTTTCTTGAGTTATTTTATGATTTGGGCATCAGAGTGTTTACTATTTTTTATTCTTTGGAACATTTTGTGAAGGAATGATGCTGATTCTTCTTTAAACATTTATTAGAACTATATCTGTCGGGGGGAAGGGAGACCATTGGGAAAAAAAAAAAAAAAAAAAACAGCTAATGCATGCTGGACTTAATACTTAGGTAATGGGTTGCTAGGTGCAGCAAACCACCGCGGCACACGTTTACCTATGTAACAAAACTGCACATCCTCCACATGTACCCTGGAACTTAAAATAAAATTTAAAAAGTTATCTGTGAAATCATCTGTTCCAGGGCTTGTTTGTGGGATTTAAAAATTACTAATTTAGTAATGAAATTACTTGTTTGATTACTAGACCAAAATAAAAACGATCATATGTTATCATTTATAAGTTTGTTAATACTTTCTATATCTTCTTGGGTTTATTTTGTGATTCCCCCATAAGAACAAGGTCCATTTCATCTAGCATATCAAACTTGGCATAAAAATATCCATACTATTCTCTAATAATACTTTGAATTTCTAGATTAATAATTTTTAGTTCATTCCACTTCTTAGATGTGTAGATCATTTTTTAAAAATCAAATTTGGGTAGTATTCATCCATTATTTCTGCTCCTTTCTTTATTGCCTCTCCTTTTCTTCTAATACTTCCAATATGTACAATATGCCTATGTTATTGCACTTGTCTCTGAGTTTCTGTTCATTTTTCTGCATCCTCTTTTCTTTTTGTTCCACAGACTAGATAATCACAATTTACTTGTCTTGAATTTTAATGATACTGTCTTTTTTTGCCAGGTCAAATCTTAAAACCCTCTAATCAATTTTGTGTTTCACTTACCATAATTTTCAAATAAAGAATTTCTGTTTTTTAAATAATTTCCATCTCTGTGATTTGGTGAATAAACATTCTTATAATCTCTGCTAGTTCTTCATACATAGGTTTCTTTATTATTTCAATTTGCATAAAATAGCTAATTTTAAGTCTTTACATAGCAAGTTAATTATTTGCACTTCCTCCAGGACAGTTCCTATTACATCTTTTCCAATGTATGAAATATATTTCTTGTTTATTTGCATATATTGTAAATTTGGATTGTCGACGACTGGAAATTTCACATGATATAATGTGACAACTCTGGAGTCCTATTCTTCTCCAGTATTTTTTGATGCTATTGCAGTTTGTTTGTTTAATGGCTTTCCTTAACCAATTCAATGAATTGGTTTGTTGTCTATCAATTGAAATATTTCCTTGGATAGATTTGTCGTCACCTAATGATTGGTTAGAGATTACCTCAAAGCCTTTGATGAAATAAGCTCCTCAGCCTTTGCTAAGGGACTGTGTTTTTATTTTGGAGTGTCCCTCTCATGCTCTGCAGGCAGTTTACAGCTCTGCCTTAGCCTTCAGTTACTGCTTAAGCAGGGCCTCAAAGTCAGCCATAAAGAAGGTAGGGACTTCAAGTGACTCTCCAGAGCATACACACAGCCCTGCACCTACGGCTAACATTTTAGATTTTTAGAAACATGCCAGAGTTTTAAAAAAGTGTCCCTATGAGTATTTTATTCTACAGATTTCCCTTTTGAATATTTGGTCTCCTTTCGTTTGTCCTAACTTTTACTATGGAGTTAGGCAGCTGTGGTCTTCAGCAGTTTTCACTGATTATTTTTGACAAGTGCCTTGGGAAAAATGTGTTCACAATTAAGTGAGCTCTGAATCAGGTCAATTAAGAGAAGTTTTGTGAGTGCAGCTTTTCAGAAAATTGCCAGGCAGGTCTGATGACCGTTCTCTGCATTCAAGACTTTTGTATAGCTCCAGCCCCATATTGTGTTTTCTAGTGTCTGCTAGGTTTCTGGATTTTACCAGACATTATGGTTGTCAGGCTTTTGGTTTTCAAGGTCACAAAATGGCTAAGAGAGAGGATGATGGTAACAGGGCAAATTAATCTGACACAAAATACACTTTTTTACTGAAAGCCATTTTTCGAGCAAACAATCCTCAGATGGTTGCAAACTTTGCTTAATTTCTAAAAATCTGAAAATAAAAAAGCTTTCAGAGTGGTAATTTTCAAGCATTTTTGTTGCTTTTGTTGAAGGTTGAATGTTCCAAGATTCTTATTCTA
The DNA here is from genome assembly GCF_009764315.1 of Trachypithecus francoisi. Lineage (NCBI taxonomy): Eukaryota > Metazoa > Chordata > Mammalia > Primates > Cercopithecidae > Trachypithecus > Trachypithecus francoisi. The sequence continues at coordinate 18,946,248 of NW_022681465.1, forward strand.
CTATTTCCACTGTCATTCATTTTTTTACCTTTCTTAAAAAAGAAAAACTGTGATATTTTTCAGGTTTTTTCTGTGACTAGTATTTCTGACAATCTGGTCTAATATTGACATTTTTTTTTTCATTGTGGTGCCCATACGTATACTTATTTTTGAACTCTCATTTATTTCAGACTACTACAATATTTTGCTCTGTATAATACTGTTAATTATTTTATTTTTTTCTATTAGAGTCAAAATGTAGTATCTGTGTTTTATTGTTACTGTTGTTGTTATTGTTAACAAAGATCACTTATTTGTAAAAACAAAGTCCTAAAAATGTTAGAAATGTAGAAATATTTATTAGGACTAGTCAGAAATCTAGACTGAAGATATGAGGCAGCTACTTTTATTATTCTCTGTGCCCACCTAGAATTAATGTGTGCATTGAAGTCAAGGTTTGAATGAAATTATGTGTCAGTTGTGGTAGAAGACATCATGTAGAAATCAGAAACTTCAACATGAAATGAGAATTTTGAAAGGCATTGGATAGCTTAAGAATGAGAATGGCAGTCTGAAATTCTTATATTCTTGGATGAGTCTAGACTAAATCCCAATGGTTTCCTAGGATTGTTCTAAAAGAATGCATTATTTGTTGCCGCCACTGGGTTGAAATAGCTGGAAATACAGTATCAGTTTTACTCCAAGCATTACAAATAAGAAGAAAAGTTGAAGTCACATTCTCATCAAAGTAGTTATGTGAAAATAAGAGTAAAAATTCCTTTAAAAAATTACATCAATACGAAGAAGATCTCCTACAGTAATTACCTAAATAGGAAGGAATACAGAGATGTTCTGTATTGGGTTCAGAATACCCAATTTCCACTGAACTATTCTGGACAATATGAATAAAAATGTCATAACTTAATTGAAAGGAGATTTTCCTTTTCCACAGACCCACAATCTTCAATTTCTCCAATAATAAAACTAGAATCAGACACATATTTAACCATAGAGCTACTGATAATGTGAAACATTGAAGTATAAATGTTAGACAAAATGCAATTGAAAAAGTTTACTAATATTTTAATGTATGTACAAGTATGGTTTCTAAAATAAAATAAAGACGGATTTTACTTTTTATTGGGGTGAAATTTGTATTTATGTGTGTAGTTACTAATAATATGTTGTGATTCTCTGTTAGTTGGGTTTGTTTCTAATTATTTGCTCTAATTTTACCAAAGTATAGCCTCAAGAGTGGCACATGATTAATAAGATTACTTACTAAGTTTTATTAAATTCTTATTTATTTATTTATTTATTTTGAGACAGTCTCACTCTGCTGCCTAGGTTGGAGTGCAATGGTATGATCTCAGCTCACTGCTGCCTCCGCCTCACAGGTTCAAGTGATTCCCCTGCTTCAGCCTCCTAAGTAGCTGGGATTATAGGCACATGCCACCAAACCTGACTAATTTTTGTATTTTTGGTAGAGACGGGGTTTCACCATGTTGGTCAGGCTGGTCTCGAACTCCTGATCTCGTGATCTGCCCTTCTCAGCTTCCCAAAGTGCTGGGATTACAGGCAAGAGCGAGCGTGCCCAGCCTTTTTATTGAATTCTTTAGTAGGAATGTTGAAGCATGTTGTTCATGAAAACCCTTTACAGGAACCATTGGACATTCATAAAAGCCTTGAGAAATTTTGTGATGATTACAACTGTGGGTTGTAATTTAATAGTTAGAAATTATAATTGGGGGCATTATATTTGAGTTGGACTTCCTTTTCTCTGAAGTGGTAGAGCCTCATAAGGAGCAACAGGAGTACAGTATACATTCATAATAGTCTAATCTGGGTATTTTTTTGATGTTAGCTGATACATCACTGTGACTTCAATAACAAAATAGTCAGAAATGACCTAAAGTTCATCCTGATGTGTATAACTATGAATATTCTAACGACACATTAAGCCAACATAGTAATCTTATTTGATCTGAGTCCTAGCATATTCATCAATTCATGAATTAATGGGACCAAAGTAACCATCCAGAAGGTCATATATTTCTGTATATACTGATAATATCTCTGTTAGATTACTCAAACAGAATGTGGCTATTTTTACAAGTAAAACAGCTCTTGCAATCTTTAGGCAGTAACGTTGATTTTATGCTTAGTCTAGGGGACAGAGTATACCAAAGTGGTCTAGCTGTCAGTGTGGAGTTTTGTGAAGATCAGGTGATACTTTGACTTATGACAAAGTATAATTTCATATTATATTTGAAATCATTGTTTCTTAGTTATTGAGGCATATTAAATACATATAGTAACTGGATAAACTCACTTATTATTTCTCTGGATCATAAAATTAAGGAATACTTCTGACAGGAAACACCAACGTAAACCCACATTAAATTTAAAAATTCCTCTTCTGTGCTAAAATAATAAACCCAAATTAATACTACATGATAGAGAATCCAAAGAATTGAGCTCCATCCTCCATAATGGATTCATAGATCTTAATTAAAAATAAGTATCCACATTTAACTCTAAGTATTTCTTAACAAAAACTACAAATTACAATTTTTGTAAGTTTAATCTTATAGGCACTGCAAAATGCAGCTATTGTTCAGAGGCAGTCTTTTTGTGGTTCAAATCAGTGTAACACTTTGTAAATAAAGTGAAGTTTTGTAGCTAATGTCTATTTTTTATATTAAAATATGCAAGACAAAACAAAAAATACCACCAGAAATGCTTTACTTAACAAACTTGCAAAGAAGTAGGATTCGCTATGTCACCACAAGGTTATATGACTATATTCGTTATCTATTGCTACTATATAACAAATTATCACAAGCTTAATATCTTAATATGACAAATATTTATTATCTTATAGTTCTGTAGGTTGGAAGTCTGGGTTTACTCTATTGTTTTCTCTGTTTCGTGATTCAGAAGGCTGAAATCAAGATGCTTGAGGACCTGTGCTTGTATGTGTAGCCTCTAAGGGAAAATCTGTTTCTAAGATAATTCAAGTAGTTAGCAAAATTTAGTCCTTTGTGATTGTAGAGCTGAAGTCCCCATTTCCTTGGTGGCTGCCATCTCTGAGCTTCTCTCACTTCCTAAAGCTGGCCTATACCCCTCCTGAACATCTTCTCCATGTTCTAGCCAGAAACAGTGTATTCAATTATTCTCATGCTTTGAATCTCTCTGACTTCCGTTGCATTTTTTTTCTGCTTCCAGCTAGACCATAGATGTTCTTTATTAAAGGCTCTTGTAATAATAGTGGTTCCATATAATGAGTCCATAAGACATCCAGGCTAATTTTTTTTCTGAACGTTCGTAATCTTAATTATATCTAAAGTCCTCTTTGCCATACAATGTAACATTTCACAAATTCCAGGAATTAGGCATGAACACTGATTTGACCTGACTACCCCAGTTATGAGTTCTATTATGTAATTTGTGTCACAGGAAAATTAATGGTTCAAGATTTCATGGACAGCAAAAATAAATAAATAAATAAATAAATAAAGCATTATAGTTGCCTCAGTAAAAATCCTAGGGTGAGAGAAAATCTTAACATAGTACGAGTGTATAATACCTCAGTGAGTCTTCCAGAGATAAATTATATTGGTTAAATTGGGTTCCTCAAAGTAATATGGCTTTCTAAGCTTTGATCCCTCTATCATTAAGTTAGAAATGCATTGCTTGGGACACCTTGAGAATCTGGAAACAATGTCTACAAAATTGGATATGCTGCACCCATAAATTTACTAAATAAATGCAAAAGTCCCTAGACTTGCATTTGTTTTTGAAGACTTGGTCATATGTTAAGAACAGAGGATATGTGTGTGCTTGATAGCAATTATCTTATTCCTTCACCAAGGATACCATGGAGATAATGAGTAACAAGTTCATAATTTATCCAAAAGAAAGACAAAACATATAGCAACATAAACCGAGGGATCAGATAATTATTGATAGAACACTGAACATATCAGATGCTTTCTACTATGAACAGATTCATATATTTTTCTAATTGGAGGAGGTGCTCATTATCAATTTAGGTTTTCCTTTTCTGCTGCCCTGGAAGAAAATGTTTTTACATTACATCTGTCAGAAGAATGTGTTTTACATTCTCATGGCAACCATCAATATAATTTTTCTGATCTACAAGTTTATAGTAAAACATTTAAAATATAATGATAAATACTTATCGAATTCTCAATATATTAGTATGTATTCACTATATTGAAGCAACTGTTTATTTAGAAAATTAGAACATTCTACTAAATATTTAGGTATGTTGTAAATTGAAAGCCAATAACTTTGTTTAGTGTTGTTTCTTGCAAAATATAGTACATATTCTATACCAAAGATCAAAATGTGGAACTTTTATTTTACCCATAGTCATAAAAAAGAACTTAGAAAATAAGAATTGGTTTGTCATCTTTCATCACTACCCTTGATCAGCTTCCATGAATACCTTGCTTTCTATCTGCAGAAGTCTCTATTCCTTTATTTAGTCCCACAAAGTAGAATATTTTCAAAAAGCAAAATAGATGTACACATAAATGGAAAGCTAATCATATAAGATAGTCACTTGGCATATTTCTGCTACTTGGAAAACCTAATATAACAAAATTTATGGTATTTACTGAATTTTAATTCTGAGAAAAAAATGAATTGCTTTTGCACAGTATGACAGAAAATGTTAGCATTTAAGTCAGTGTCTTGATGAGGACTTCTTTAACTATTATAAGTAATCTATCCTGAAATAAGACTGCCACTCTCTACAAGACTATATATGTCTAAAATCCTATAGGGGTAACTGGGTCATTGTATGGGTTGTATTGTGAATGACAAAGAGTTATATCTACATCTTAACCCCTTGTATCTGTTAATGTGATGTTGTTTGAATAAAGGGTATGTACAGATGTACCTAAATGAAAGATCTCAAGAGTAGACCATCTTGGATTAATCAGGAGGACCTCAAATCCAAAGATAAGTGAATTATGGGCAGAAAAGAGGAGAAACCTACAAGGATGGCTAGACCACGTGAAGAAGATTGCGAAGATTAGAGTTATGCAGCTGTAAGCCAAGGAACGCCAAAGATTGCTATACTCACCAGAAGCCTGTAGAGGTTCATGGAACAAATTCTTTCTCAGAGCCTCCAGAAGAAGTTCACTCTGCCAACAACTTGACTTCAAGTTTGGTTTTAGAACAGTGAAAGCATAAACTTATTTTATTCCATGCATCCAGTTTGTGTTATGTAGTCCATCAGGAATGAGAACTAATAGAGTTATAAAAGCTGATAATTACATCAATCTAAAATGCTGTCTTCACGGAAATTGAACATTAAAATAATAGAGAATAATAAAACAAATAAGTACCACATAGCTAATGACAAGTTGCAGGAAAAAAAGCACTATCAATTTTTTTCCGTTAATACTACAACAATCACATTTATATAAATTGTTTGAATATTCTATTCTGTCTTACTTTACTTCTCATTATCTTATACGTATTTTTTCAGGTACTTAACATTTTATTTTATTCTATATTCCTCAGATTTTTAAGATTCAATTATTAGAGCTAAGAAGGCAAATAGATATCACATACCTATTAGACTCAGAGCAGAATGAAGTAATTTATTCAAGTATAAACATCCTTTGGTAGACACCTACATAAAAATATAACCAAATCATAAATAAAACATAAAGCATAAAAATTGAGCAAGTGGCCAGGCGTGGTGGCTCACGCCTGTAATCCCAGCACTTTGGGAGGCGGAGGTGGGTAGATCACCTGAGGTTAGGAGTTCAAGACCAGCCTGACCAACATGATGAATCCCCGTCTCTACTAAAAATATAAAAATTAGCCAGATGTGGTGGTGTGTGTCTGTAATCCCAGCTACTCAGGAGGCTGAGGCAGGAAAATCACTTGAACCCAGGAAAAGGAGGTTGCAGCGAGCTGAGATTGCACTATTGCATTCCTACCTGGGTGACAAGAGTAAAACTCCATCTTAAAAAAAAAAAAAAATGAGCATAACGCAAATAAAAAGGTAATAGCAACCGAGCACATCACAACTAAGAATGCTGAAAAACAGATAATGACAAAATATTATTTTAAACATCATAGGAAAAAATACACAGTTTATGTAGACAAGAACAACAAAAATAACAGAATTACAGCTCATTTATAGAAGGCCCAAAGGATGCCAAGAAACAATGGAACGATATGTTAAATAGGTGAAAGAATAAACCAGAGCTGTCACTCTAGAATTTTAAAGACAAAGTAAGTACCTTTCAAATTTCTATGAAAAACAAAAACTTTTTTTAAAGAAATAAGATCTTTTTTATTTTTTTTTTTAAACCAGTTGACATGTCCCTGCAGCTAAAGACAGTTCTTAAAGCTGAGCGGAAATTTCCAGATGGAAATTCATCTGTGCAGTAAAGAATCATAGAGATTTAAATATGTGGAAAATATGACTTTTTAATATATTTTCTTAAAATAAAAAAATGAACTGACTAAAATTTTCATTTTGCCAAAATTTTGAGAGCTGCTCAAATCCAAATCATCCAACATGTCCTCCGAAAGTGTATGGATCAGTGGCAAGTAAAATACAATCTCATTAGTAGCATATCTTCAGCAAAACCAGAAGAAATAGAGCATTGAAAGGATGCAGTCTCCCATAATTAGAATAATAAACGACTATTTTCTGTAGATATATTTTTGGTGGTCTCTTTTTAAGTGTTTAGAATAGTAACTGGGTGCAGAAATTATACAGAAATTAAAGTGCAAAGTCTAAGTGTGAAGTAAAATCACTCAAGAAATAGCAAGTTTGCCACATTATAAAAATACTGAAAAAATAAAAAGTTAGAGCACTGACTACAGAAAAGAGAACAAAGTTATGGATGGGCCACAAGACAGCAATTTGGAAAAGCAACTGTTAGGAAGAGAAGATGGTAGAAAAAAGAAATGAAAAAGTAAAAGCTCTTTGAAATTGAAGCAGTGAACAAGAACACAGTAAGAAGAAATAATTTAAGATCCTGAAAATTAAAAGGAAAAACAATCCCTAAAATTATCATTTTTTCCTTAGCATTTACTCAAAAGAGTTAAAAACACATGTCCACACAAAAAACTGCACATAGATGTTTATAGCATCTTTGTTCATGGTTGTGAAAACTTGGAAACAACCAAGATTTCCCTTCGTAAATGACTTGATAAATAAACTGTAGTATATCCAGACAATGGAATTATCATTCAGTTTTAAAAGCAAAATGTACTATCAACGAATTAAAAGACATGGAGAAAACAAATGCATATTACTAAGTGAGAGAAGCCTGTCTGAAAAAGTTACATATTGCACAGTTCCAATTATATGATATTAAAAGACAAAATTGTAAGACTGTATGTTACTATAATGGTAGATACATGTCATTATAAATATGTCCAAACTCACAGGATGTACAACACCAAGAGATAACCCTAATATAAACTCTACACTTTGGGTGATAAGGAAATGTATTTACAAATGTACCACTTTGGTGAAAAATATTGATAATGAAGGAGTCTATACATGCGTAGAGGCAGGGAATATGTGGGAAATTGGTGTATCTTCTGCTCTATTTTGCTGTAAACCTAAAACTGCCTTAGAAAGTCTATTATTTAAAAACATCTAAAAAGGCAAATAAAAATTAAAATCTCCCTCTATTGGCTCTAAGAAAATCTAGTCATCATAGAAATCTCACCCATTTCTTCTCCAAAAGAAAAAGTAATATCAAAACCAAAGCCTGGTTATTTGAAAATATCAGGCAAATTGTTAAGTCTTTATCTTAGCTAATTAAGAAATAAGAGAGAAGACACAGAGTACCTCATACCAGAAATGAAATAGGGGTTATCATTTCAATTTACTATAGACATTAAAAGTATAATGTGTTAATACCATAAACACATTTATGTCCTCAAATTTGATAATTTAGAAGAAAAGAAACTATCTTTGACAGAAATATATGACCAAAACTCACAGTAGGAGAAACTGGATTATCTGAATATGCCTCTATCCACTAAAGACAATGAATCCATAATGAATACCTTCTCAGAAAAGAAAGCTCTCGGCACAGATAAGTTCACTGGTGAATTTACTGGAGAATTGTACCAATCATTTAAGGAATAAACAATTGAAGAATTCTCAGTCTCTTCCAGAAAGTAGAAGCATAGAAAGGACTAGCTCATTCTAAGAGGCCATTGTTATTCTAACACCACACATAATCATGATCTTACAAGACAGGAAATGTACAGATGAATATTTTTCATTTAATAGATGCAAAAATACTAAAACAAAAAAACTTAGAAAACCCAACAACGTGTAAAACAAGATATATACCTTGACCAGTCTTTGAAAATCAATGGTTATAATCACCATATAAACTGTCTAAAGAGGAAAACTTATGTGAGCATATCAAGTGATCCAGAAAAAAATATTTGAATAATCCAAGACTCATTCATGACTAAAACTCAGAATAGAAGAGAAATTTCCCAGATAAAGGAGCACCTACAAATAATATACAACTGAAATTATTCTTAATGGTGAGGAACTGGAAACTTTCCGCATAAATGAGGAACAAAGAAAGGCTGTCCTCTTTCACTACCCCTTTTCAACATTATACTAGAAGTCCTAGACAGGGTAATAAAATAAGAAAAGGAAATACATATATAGAGATTGTATAGAAAGAGATGAAACTCTCTTTACTTGTTGATTACATGATTGCAATGTAATAAACCCCAAAGACCAGACAAAATTTCCTGAGTAAGCAAATAGTAGAGCAAAATAAGTATACCCAATTATAAAATAAGTATTTCTATGACTATACTGGTATCAATAAATGGTTGAGTAAATAAATAAATGAGGACTAAAGGCAACATTTCTGTGTAGAAATATTCAAAGTTGTTTATATTGATACCAGACACTCCAGATGGTGCTCAACTTGCCACATCTTCAGTTTGAACCATATGTAGTTACTTTCTCCAGTGAGAAAGTAACAATGTATGAAAAGAAGAATCATGCAGTAACATTACAATGAAGAAATCTGATAAGCACTATTTCACTCTGGTGATCAAGTCTACGTCAACAGTGATAAATTATGTTAATAATATGCATCATTATTACTATGATGAAAATTCCACTTTACCTCTACGGTTTTCCTCCCGAAACCACACAGTCCCAGTCTAATTCTGAGGAAAACAACAGAAAAGTCTTTGCTGAGAAATAATACTTGAGAAGTAATAATATAAAATACCTGCTTAACACTTCTTAAAACAAAGTCATCACAAACAAAAAAACTTTGAGAAATTTTTCCAGCCAAAAGGAATGTATGAAAGCCTGTCTAGGAAAGCATGAGAGCTAAATGTAATGGTTAATCCAGGATGAGACCCTAGAAAATAATTAGGCAAACCTGAATAATGTAAGAACTTTATTCATAATAATTGATCAGCGTTGGTTTATCAATTGTCACAATTATACTAACTAAAGTTAGATTTTAATAATAAAATTAACCAGGTGTCTGATAGACAAAAACATTCTGAATTATCTTCGCAATTTTTCTGAAAATCTGAGAATGTCCTAGAACAAAAATTTTCATTCAGAAAGTATTGCCCGGGCCCAGCAGCTCATGCCTGTAATCCCAGCACTTTGGGAGGTCGAGGTGGATGGGTCACGAGGTCAGGAGTTCAAGACCAGCCTGGTCAAGATGGTGAAACTCCGTCTCTACTAAAAATACGAAAAAAAAAAAAAATTAGCCAGACGTGATGGTGGGCACCTGTAATCCCAGCTACTCAGGAGGCTGAGGCAGGAGAATTGCTTGAACCTGGGAGGTGAAGGTTGTAGTGAGCCGAGATCTCACCACTGCACTCCAGCCTTGGCAACAGAGTGAAACTATGTCTCAAAAAAAAAAAAAAAAGTTAGTAATTAAGCGTTATGCTTATGAATTTTTCACTTTATTATCTGTAATATACAATACTTTTTAAAAAGTATGATATAGAAACAACTGTGTTATCTTTGTGCATGAAATTCAAATCTCTATTTTTATTTCATTCAGCAATTCTGTGACTTCACATGTTAAATGGATTTTTTGTACTACACAATTAAATGTTCATAGTCAGAAAAGTAATAATTCAAAATCTTGTAGATCTCTGTATCTGCAGGAGCTGTGGTATTCTTTTCCTTATTTCTTTGTGCAGGTATTAATAAGCTCACAGATAACTTCTTGTTTTTTTCCCCATCTTTTGCCTCAGTAATTCCAAATTATCAACTTTTTCCTCACCTTTCCTTATATGTGACTTCTAATCATAAACTGTATGATATATAAATGAAATACGAAAAAAAAAGAACTTAATAAAAATCAACATGTTTTACAAATCTTATGAAGGATAGAAAAAGAATTCATTATTATTAATCACCTGTCTCAATTTTCCTCACTATGTATACTTTTGATCAAATTCATTAAATAGCTGATAAATTCATTTTATTTTTATTATTTTCTCAACAACAAAATAAGTTTTAGATAATATACTCAAATATATATATAAATTTTTATAAACCAAAATAAGATGTTATAACTTTTTCTTATTTTTTATTTTATATAGAACATCATCAGTTAGATTGAGCAAATGTGGAAGGAGATCATTTGTGCTATGAATTCATATCAAAATACATCATTTTGGATTGAAATGATCTGATAAAAATTGTATAAATATGGTTAAAATTAAAATTTGTTTTTGAAGAGTTTTTTGGTGGGGAAATAGACTGGATTATATGTTGAGAACAAGAGAATGAACCATATACTTAATCCCAAGTACTCTGAGCTAGTGTTTGATATAAACAAACAGGTATTTATATTACAGTGGATAATACTTGAGGTGGAAAAAGCAGAGGTGTTTTGGATACATAGGAATATCAGTGCTGAAGTCATATTTCAGTTGGTAGCATTACAATATATTTTCTGAAACAATTTAGACTTATGTTGGGTCTTAAAGAATGAGTTGAAGTTAGCTAGAAAAAGGAGGAAAAAACGTTCTGTGATAATTGAATCAAGTGTCTGTAGTCTGGATATGAGAATTAAGCCTCCATCAGGACATCAAAGTAGATCAGTAGGTGGTAGACTGAGGTGTGGAGGTTAGCAGGTGGGTGATAAGTGCTAAACCACAAAGGCTATCAGGTGCTATATTATGTAGGGTTTTGTAAACCAGGGTAAGGCATTTACCATGAGACCTATAAAGGACAATTAAAGCTTTTAAGTGGAGAAAAGGCAAAGAGAGCACTCAAAGGGTTTTGCAGAAATCTAGGTTAAACAATGAAGATGGGCAATAGGAGAATAATGGCAAAGGGAAATGTATGAAATTGTACAGAGTTGAGAGAATATTACAGTCTAATTGGTAGTACTTAATGATTGATTGGATATGAGAATGAGGGAGAGAAATAAATTGGGTACATCTCAGTATAAATCCCCAGGTATTTGCTTTCAATCACTAATCAGCTGATAATGTTTTACTGAGATTTAAAAAAAGAAAAAAGACAGAAGTGTGAGTTTTGCACAGCAAACTAAGTGTCCCACTGCAGACAAGTTGCATGTGTGACACATGCATGTTATACTGGTAAACAGGTTATTGAATAATCAGATTTCTTTCTTAAAACAGAAAATAAGCTGAAGATAGAATTTGGGAATCATTTTTCTGGTGATATGTGACAGCCCTAGAGTAATAAATATTGCCTATGACTATATGCAGGATAAGAAAAGTAGAGGCACACATTCAATTTCTGTATAAATCAACATTTTATTTGTTCAACAAGAAAGAGAATATGGATGAGGAGGCTGAAAAAAATAATGTAAGTGAGTGGAAGGAAAATTAGGAAGGTGTAACACCTTACCTTAAAGACAAATAACAAAAATATTTCACAGTAAACACAGTGTGGTAATCATAATCAATGCCAATATACTAGATGGTCAGGTAAAATAAATATATTTTAAAATGTCCCTCAAATTTAGTAAAATAACCTCACTATTATGAATAAGAGAATTTTTTTAGTATTGGGGTTTAATCTAGAATTGAAGACAATTTAGATGTGAATAAAAGGGAAGTCAGTAAAGAGAATGGTATGCACGACTATTTTAAGATAATGATCTAGGCCGGGCGCGGTGGCTCAAGCCTGTAATCCCAGCACTTTGGGAGGCCGAGACGGGTGGATCACGAGGTCAGGAGATCGAGACCATCCTGGCTAACACGGTGAAACCCCGTCTCTACTAAAAAATACAAAAAAAAAAAAAAAAAAAAACTAGCCGGGCGTGGTGGTGGGCGCCTATAGTCCCAGCTACTCGGGAGGCTGAAGCAGGAGAATGGCGTGAACCCAGGAGGCGGAGCTTGCAGTGAGCTGAGATCCGGCCACTGCACTCCAGCCTGGGCGACAGAGCGAGACTCCGTCTCAAAAAAAAAAAAAAAGATAATGATCTATATGACAGCATGTGTTAATTTGAGGAAGCCATATAATAGATGAAAAAATTTCTTATGGGAGCTACATAAGGTCAGTTTATGTGCTGGTTTGTATTAGAGAGGAAACTACTGAAAATAAATTAACAAGGGACAAAGAATTTCCAGATAAGAGACTGTGTGTCAATATATTGGGACTTCTTTTCTGGTTGATTTACTTAACATCACATTGATTTAAATATCTGAATCAGAGTGTTTCAACCTTGGCCCTATTGACATTTTGGGCTAGATTATTTACTGTAGGATGCTCTTCTGTGCATTATAGAATATTTAACTTCATCCCTGACTGCTACCCCTAGATACCAATAGCATCACTCCTCATCATGACAACCAAAAATATCTACAGGTATTAAATATATACCCTGAGTGGGAGCAAAATCATCACTATTTAGGAACCACTGGTTTAAGTGAAAGATTATTTTTAAAAACAGTAATTCTAACAATAATTTTTATCTTTAAAATGCAGTTCTGACTATGTATTACTTTTATTTTAATCAGTGTATAAATGGGAAAGGAAGACATACTCTCATATATATTCAATTTGGTAATGTTTTAATGCTTGCATTCTAATGAAGGAAAATATTTTTGAAAATTTACATAGTACTTTATATTTATAATACTCTCATTCTACTGAAGGAAAATATTTTTGAAAATTTACATAGTACTTTATATTTATAATACTCTCATTCTACTGAAGGAAAATATTTTTGAAAATTTACATAGTACTTTATATTTATAATACTCTCATTCTACTGAAGGAAAATATTTTTGAAAATTTACATAGTACTTTATATTTATTACAGCTTGCAACTCATTTTATAACATTTTGCAGTGTGGAAACTATGATTATGCTCTGAGATACCTAATTTGGCGGTTAGTGTTCAAGTCATATACAGTAGTTTTCCTTATTTGCAGTGTGTCTTTCCACAGTTTCAGGTACTCATGATCAATGATTGTCTGAAAATAGGTGAGTACAATACAATAAGATATTTTGAGAGAGAAAAAGGAGCCCACATTCACATAACTTTTATTACAGTATATTGTTATAATTGTTCTATTTTATTATTAGTTATGGTTAATCTCTTACTCTTCTAATTTATAAATTAAACTTCATCATAGGCATTTATATATAGGAACCAACATAGTAATGTATATAGGGTTTAGTACTCTTCACAGGTTTAGACATCCACTGGAGATTTCAAAATATATCCCCCACAGATAAGAGTTAGCTATGGTTTTAGCTTTAGGAAAACAATTATGTAGGAAATGGGGTTCACCTTCTGGAATTCAATATCACCTAAATAAATGAGACTATCCAATGTACTTTGAAGGAGAAGAGATTATAATTCTTCTAAACTAGTACTTTGAAAGAAATAAGAAATGCAGAATGAGTAGGTATATGAACATTTGCAAGTGATATTTTTCACAAAATATTTACCATGAGTTTTGTCAAATGCTGCATCAAAAAATATACTATGATTGAAAGGTTTATTATAAGAAACACAACATAAAAAAAATGCTTCATTCTTGGCTCATCAGTATCAGTCTCTTTTTAGCAGGTTTGTTTAAATGAGAAGTTCTTAATCAGTTGGTGGGTAATACATTCTTTTGGCAGTCTTCTAAAGCAGGGTAAACTCCTTCTTTGAGTGCCTGTAATTATTTTAAATCCATAAAATAAAATTAGAGGCTTCCCAAGAAAACCAAGTATACTAAAATATAAATGTCAAAATGTTTAAACATGATTTGGTAATAGAAGTGCTTCTTTCTAAATGCCTTAAAAACAGGAATTAGTGGCAAGTCTAATAATAAGATAATTTCAAAATCAGGATGAGCATATTTCCTGTATTGACATATATAATACCTCATATGAAAATAGCAGTGACTTCTATTACTCATAAAGCCAAAGATTCTGCTACTACTGTGGTTTTCCCCTTATATTCATAAATGAAGGAAATACTACAATTCAGTTAGAGATTGGGCCTACCCCACTTGACACCACTGCTTGTGCTCACTGTCCAGGAGTCTGGGGATAGGTCTGCCTTAACTGTCACCACTGGTGCTTGCTTACATTATCTGAGGCATAAGGATGGGCCTGCCCTACCCAGTGCTACATCTAGAAGCCAAAGGAAGGTATGTATCATTATGGAAATACATGAAAGTATAAAACTTCCTGGTAGAGCAAATGCACAACTGAAAAAGAAAAGAAGTAAAATGTTATCACTACCAAAAAACTCCACCAAATTGTAAAGGTAAACAAAAGAGGAAGAAAGAAAACAAAGGATATGCCAAACAATTAAAAATTAATTAATAAAATAACAAGAGTGAGTCTTTGCCTATTAATCAACCTTAAATGTCAACAATTTAAATTCCTCAATTAAAAGATATAAACTTGAAAAATGGGTAAAAAAAAGAAAAGATGCAAAAATACACCGTTTCCAAGAAAACTCACTTTACTTGTAAAGACCCACACAGACTAAAAGGGAAGTATGGAAATAGAAAATAAAGACATTTAAAGAACATTTTATCCAACAGTTTCAGAATACACATTCTGCTCATCTGCACATAGAACAAAGAAATTATTAAAAAATTATAATCGTGTCAAATATTTCCACAGACTGCAATGGAGGAAAACTAGAAATCAATGACAAGAGAAATTTTGCAAACGGTACAAACATATGAAATGGACGTGGTCCTGAATGACCAAAGAGTCAATAAAAAATTTAAGAAGGAAATTTTTAAAACTTGGAAACAAATTAAGATAGAAATACAACATACTGAAACCTATGTGATACAGCAAAAGCAGGCACATTTATAGCAATATATGCCTACATCAAAAAAGTAGAAAGATTTCAAATAAACAGCCTAACAAGGTACCTCGAGATTTGTAAGGCATTAGAAAGCAAGAACAAACCAAACCCTAAACTAGTAGAGGAAAAGAAATAATAACTATTAGAGCACAACTAAATAAAATGGAGACTAAAAGAAATACCAAAAAAAGAACAAAACAAAAAGTTGTGGGCTTTTTTTTTTTGAAAATATGAACAAATGAATAAATCACTAGCCAGACTAACCAAGCGATAAAGACAGAAAGCCCATAAAATGAAATCAGACATGAAAATGAAGACATTACAAATGGTGCCACAGAAATACATAGAATCTGTAGAGAAACCATTATATCTGCAGAGAGACGATTATATGCTAACAAATTGGAAAATCCAGAGAAAATAATCAAATTCCTGGAAATACGTATCTTACCAAGATTAAACCAGGAAGAAATAGAAAAAAATAAAATTCATCAGACCAATTACGAGTGATGAGATTAAATCAGTAACAAAAAGTCTCCCAATAATGAAACACTAAGACCTACGTGGCTTTACTGCTAAATTCTACCAAACGTATAAGAAAAATCTAACAGAAATTCTTTGCAAAATACTCCAAAAAATTTGTAGTGGAGGGACTTTAACTCATCCTACAAAGCCAGCCAGACCATATGATTATCTCAATAGACAGAGGAAAAGCATGTGCTAAAATTCAACATCACTTCATAATTAAAAATCTTTCTATATATTCGGCAAAGGGATATATCTCAAGATAATAAAAGTTATATGTGATAAACCCACAGCTAACACCATACTCAAATAAGAAAAGCTAAAAGCCTTTTCTATAAGAACTGAAACAAGACATGGATGTGCAGTCTCACCAATCTTACTGAACATAGTAATGCAAACCCTAGCTAGAACTATTGGACAAGAGAAAGAAATTTAAAAGCATACAAATTATAAAAGAGGAAGCCAAATTGTTCTTTTTATTGATAATATAATCTTATGTCTAGAAAAATCTAAAGACTCCACCAAAATAAATCAGTATAGTTACAGGATACAAAATCAACATACATAAATCCATAGTATTTCTATACACCAATAATGAACTAGCTGAAAAAAGAAATTAAAGGCTATCCAATTTACAATAGCTACAAAAAAGTAAAATGCCTAGGAATAAATTTAACTAAGGAGGTGAAAGGTCTTTGCAAGGAAAACCACAAAACACTAATGAAATAAATGAAAAGGACAAACATAAAAATAAAAAGCCATCTCATGTTTATGCATCAGAGGAATTAATATTGTTATCGTATAGCCTAAAGTAGTCTACAGATTCAATGCAATTCCTTTCAAAATACCCTCAGTCAAAATGCTATTGAAAGTATATAGTTGTGCTTTGTCTTTTAATCTATACTGTTAATTTTTATAAAATTAGAAAAAAAATCCTAAAACTTGTATAAAACCTAAAAAGATCCCTAATAAACAAAGCAATCCAGAACAAAGAAAACAAAGCTAGAGGTATCAGACTGCCTGACATCAAAATACACTGCAAGACTGTAGTAACCAAAACAGCATGGTATTCGTATAAAACAGACACACAGACGAATGGAACAGAATAGAGAGTTCAGAAATGAATCCACATATTGATAGCCAACTGAATTTTAACAAAGACTCCAAAAACATACACTTGGGAAGACACCTTCTTCCACAAATAATGGTAGGAAAATTAAATATGCAGAAGAATTAAACTTGACTTCTACCTCTCCTGAAATACAACAATCAATTCAAGATGGATTAAAGATTTAAATATAATAGCCCAAACTATAAACTAGGACAAAAACAAACAAACAAACAAAAAAACCTAGGAAAACACTTCCAGACATCAGTTTAGGCAAAGATTTCATGGTTAAGACCTCAGAAGCACAGGGGATTATAATGAAATAGAGATGGCACTCTATACAAAACCAAAAAAGCTAAGAAAACAATCACCGGAGTGAAGAGACAACCGATTGAATGGGGGAAAATATTTGCAAACTACTCATCTTACAATGGACTGATATCCAGAATATACAATGAACTCAAACAACTCTATACAAAAACAAATAATTCCATTGAAAAGTGTGCTGACAGGAATAGACCTTTTTTTCCAAAAGAAGACATGCACGTGCCCAACAGATATTTGAAGAAAGTACTCAACATATCAACATAATTATCAGGTATGGAAATCAAAACCACAATGAGATATTATCTTACCCCAGTTAGAATGACTATTATTAATTAAAAAGACAAAAAAATAACTGATGCTGGTGAGAATATGTGGAAAAGAGAACTTTTATGCACTCTTGGTGGGGATGCAAATTAGCACAACTGCTATGGAAAACAGTATGGAGATTCCTCAAAAACTAAAATCGGAATTACCATATGATTCAGCCATTGCATTACTGGGAATTTATCCAAAAGAAAATTAATCTGTATACATAAGGGATACCTGCACTTATATGTTTACTGCAGCACTATTCACAATAACAAAGATACAGGATCAACCTAAGTGCCAATTGACAAATGAATGGATAAAGAACATTTGGTGTATATATAACGGAAGAGTATTTGATCATAAAAAAAAAAAATTGAAGTCATGTCATTTGTGAAATAAGATGGAACTGGAAGTCATTGTGTTGAGTATACTAAGCCGGAAACAGAAAATAAAACAATGCATGTTCTCACTCATGTGTGGAAGCTCAAAAAGTTGATCTCATGGAGACAGAGAATAGAAATAATAGATAACAGAGACTGAGGAAAGTGGGTGAAGGCCAGGGGTGAAGGAGAGCTTGATTAGGGGGTGCAAACATGCAGTTAGGTAGAAGAAATAAACGCCAACATTCAAAAGTGATGGACATCCTAAATAGCCTGATTCGATCACTATAAAATGTATTCATGTATTCAAACATCACATAAATGCATTCAATTATTATGCATCAATAAAAAAAGAATTTCTTTATTTACCCAGTTACTTTTTAGTAGATTTTATTCAACCTACTTTGTAAGGTCCTAATGTGCTACTCCTTATCTAAATAACGTTGCTCCAACCTCACTCACAGATCTGTTTCTACCCTAAGTTTTCCATCTCAAAACAGCTCTTGCTCAACCCACCATCTGGAGGCATTCTCTTGGACCAGCCAAGCTCTATGGCTCAATGACTTTTACCACCATCATTACTTCTCTTCATTCATTGTCACTAGTTCTGGCAAAAAGTGCTACTAGTTCTCCATCATGTCTTTTTACTTTTTTAGAGCGACAGCATTTTGAAGTGGTTATATAAATATTCGTAATGAGACTAGATTCTAGCATCCTCATAGTTTGATCTAAACATGCGATCAAGAACTATGAAATACATTGTGGGAAAAAGTGATGAGCTTCTAGACCATGTCTATCAAAGAAGACTTGTCCTCCCTTTTCCTCTTTCCATTTCCTGCTTACTGGAAAGCGGATAATGATGACGGAATCCCCTTGGACAATGCACACAAGAGCAATGTATTATCAAAAGAATAGGCAACAGGCGTGGGGGCTCACGTCTGTAATCCCAGTACTTTGTGAGGATGAGGCGGGCAGATCATATGATCAGGAGTTCGAGACCAGCTTGACCAACATGGTGAAACCTCATCTCTACTAAAAATACAAAAATTAGCTGGGCGTGGTGGCACATGCCTGCAATCCCAGCTACTCGGGAGACTGAGGCAGAATTGTTTGAACCCGGGAGACACAGCTTGCAGTGAGCTGAGATCATGCCACTGAACTCCAGCCTGGGCAACAGAGCAAGACTCTGTCCTGGGGGTAAAAATAGAAAAATAAAAAAAAATAAATACAAAGAATAGGTAAGAAGCATTTCATCCTTGTTTAATTTTTTTTTTAAATTTTTTTATTGTGCTTTCTTGGCTCAACTAGAAATTGATCAGTTCTCCCTCTTGAGCACAGTTCTGACCACTTTCCTTATTGGGCTATCACACTTGGAGCCACTATACACTCACTCTAATTGCCCCAGGGCCAAGTAGTAGATAGCTAGGGACATCCTTTATGTCCCAGAGATGGACAAAATTATCTGAATTAGCCAATCACAGGGAGCCCTTGATACTTACCTAATCCCATGTCACTTGCCACTCAGGTATAGCACTCTGTGTAGCCCCACTTGGTAGTCTTCTATTTTTTGGAGCTGTTAAAAAAAAATCTGCTTCTCTTCTATCCAAGAGTCATTGTGTTATTTCCCACCATGAAAAAAAATATTCTTCAAATCTTATAAATCACTTTGCCACTGTGAAGCCACAATAACTTTCGTAGGCTATTTTATACTCTAACCCTGATGTGCATAAGCAGTGAGCTTCTGTGATGTTTCAGTATGTCTGTGTTTTACTCTTTGGTTGGACAGAGATGAGGATATAAACTTCATATTATTACAAATGATAGAAGTCCAGAATTATTATAGTTTATCATTAAATAAAATATGGCCACACTTTGTATCAGAATGTGGTGAAATAATGCATTCTGGTTAGATACACAGGTAGATAGGTAAGTGGATGAATGAATGGAAAGTGAAAGGTAGAAAGAGATTACAGAATGTAGACAGAAACATAAATAACAGAGCAGATGCTCCCTGATTTCTAAACATTTACTTCACTGACTCTTATACATTCAAAGCAAGCTAAATTCCAGAACAAAACAGTGTCAGTGCAATCCACTACTGACAAATATTAGTGATATGTCATTGCCATTTTTGTCTCAGCCATCTAGTTGTTATTCTTTGGAGTTCTTGCCATATTTTGCTCAGTTTTGAGAGATTTTACAAAAATTATTTACTTCATCATTTCTAAAATGCAGATGCAGTCACAGGGATGAAAGCGCTATTAAGAAACCCATGACTATGATTGTATTGAAAGTAAAATAAATTCCACTGATGGAAAAATGATTAAATGTGCCCATGTGAATGAAACAAATTATTCAGTAGGAAGAATTCTGAAGGACACAGTATAAATAATACAGCATGTTGAAAGTGCTGTGAGTATGCCATTGACAGTGATGATTAAGAGAAGTATGTGATAAAAGAAAGACATAAGAAAAAAAAAAACACTGTATGGCTAGTCATGAGGCCTAGATTTTCACAAAACACATAACAATATCATTGATTGCCTATTAAAAATTGCCAAAAAAAAAAAAAAAGAATTAACATGCAAAATTTGCTCCAGATGGCTCTGGAAGTACAAACTTTGTGTAATCTGCACAATTTATTTGTGCCTTGATGATAAATGAAAATATCATGAGGTGTTCCAACAACATTATAGGGATTATCAAAAAGGGTATTTTAAGGGAGAAAGATTACCTGTCTTAAAAACTATTCAGTGTAGATGAAATTGATGTATTTTGAGAAGAGATGAGTAAAATGGATGGATAAAGAAAATATAAGGTATATAAATAATGGAATATTCTTCACTCATGAATAGAAGGAAATCCTGCAAACTCTGGAGAACATTCTGCTAAGTGAGATAAACAGGAAACAGAAGTACAAATACTGTATGATATCACTTAAATGTGGCATCTATAAAAGTTAAACTCATACAAGTAGGGAGTAGAATGGTGGTTTCAATTATAAGATTAATTTAAGTTCTAGGGATTTAATGAAAAACTCTATTGTTTATTTGAAATTTATTAAGAGAGCAGATTTTATATGTCCACACACACACACGTACACACACACATGCACAGAGTAATTAAAAGCAGTGATAGATGTACTAACTGACTGTAAAAACAGTACACAAGTGTATAGGTTCATGAAATGTATAGGTACATTGCACATCTTAAATATATGCAATTTTTCTCTGTCAATCAAATATTTTAAAATAAAAAAGAATGAATATAACAAGGCATATATTAGACATTGTTAAAAGTCTTTATAGCATTATTTTTGAACACCCAAGATCCTTTCCTCTCTGTCTCTACCTCCAATAATATCTCAGCTGATAGATGGGAAGGAAGAGATTGTGCTTAGGAGGTTTTGATCGGCCAAACCTAGAAATAGCCAAATTATTTAGATGTATATTTCAATGGCCAGAACTCAGGTACAAGGCCACATCCTATTGCCGGGGAGGAAAAGAAATGTAACAAACTCAATGTCCAAGAGTAAAGGGAATCAAGTTTTTGTGAAACAACAATCTCCTCTAAATATGCTATAACCCTATATTTTTACTTTTGTTTGACCATAGAGTAATTTATGAGAATGTTTTTAATCTTCATTTTTATTCGGTTGTTTCATCACTTACTATTACTACATAGTTGGTCTTCTTAAATTATACTGATAAATGTTCTCTTTTTAATATTTATAAGTTTGAGAACTCACTGAGGTTTTCTGTAAGCTATGATAGTCGCTGAAATTGATAAATGTTACAGTAATGTGTGGAAAGGAGATATTCTCGGTTTTACAGTTGAAAATTCAATATATTAAATATGTTGATTTATTTTTATTTTTCATTGTTGCATTTATTTATTTTTTCAGTGTCCAGGTCTCTGTGTCACCAAGGCTGGAGTGCAGTGGTGAGAATACAGCTCACTTCAGCTTTCAACTCCTTGGCTCAAGTGATCCTCCCACCTCAGCCTCCTGAGAAGTGGGGACTACAGGTTCATTCCACCATGCCCGGCTATTTTTTTTTAACTTTTTCTAAGGAAAGGTTCTCATTTTGTTACCTAGTCTCAAACTCTTGGCTTCAAGCAGTCCTCCCACCTCAATCTCCCAAAGTGCTGGAATTACAGATATGAGCCACCATGCCTGGAGTGTTGATTTTACCATTAAAATTCTTTTTTTTATTGAGAATTTTTGTATTGATGTTCATCAGGGATATCGGTCTAAAATTCTCTTTTTTTGTTGTGTTTCTGCAGGCCTTTGGTATCAGGATGATGTTGGCCTCATAAAATGAGTTAGGGAGGATTCCCTCTTTCTCTATTGATTGGAATAGTTTCAGAAGGAATGGTACCAGCTCCTCTTTGTACCTCTGGTAGAATTCAGCTGTGAATCCATCTGGTCCTGGATGTTTTTTGGTTGGTAGGCTATTAATTATTGCCTCAATTTCAGAGCCTGCTATTGGTCTACTCAGGGATTCAACTTCTTCCTGGTTTAGTCTTGGGAGAGTTTAAGTGTCCAGGAAATTATCCATTTCTTCTAGATTTTCTAGTTTATTTGCATAGAGGTGTTTATAGTATTCTCTGATGGTAGTTTGTATTTCTGTGGGGGTGGTGGTGATATCCCTTTTATCATTTTTTATTGCATCTATTTGATTCTTCTCTCTTTTCTTCTTTATTAGTCTTGCTAGTGGTCTATCAATTTTGTTGATCTTTTCAGATCATTGATTTTTTGTGTCTCTATCTCCTTCAGTTCTGCTCTGATCTTAGTTATTTCTTGCCTTCTGCTAGCTTTTGAATGTGTTTGCTCTTGCTTCTCTAGTTCTTTTAATTGTGATGTTAGAGTGTCAATTTTAGATCTTTCCAGCTTTCTCTTGTGAGCATTTAGTGCTATAAATTTCCCTCTACACACTGCTTTAAATGTGTCCCAGAGATTCTGGCATGTTGTATTTTTGTTCTTATTGGTTTCAAAGAACATCTTTATTTCTGCCTTCATTTCGGTATGTACTCAGTAGTCATTGAGGAGCAGGTTGTTCAGTTTCCATGTAATTGAGCAATTTTGATTGAGTTTCTTAGTCCTGAGTTCTAGTTTGATTGCACTGTGGTCTGAGAGACAGTTTGTTATAATTTCTGTTCTTGTACATTTGCTGAGGAGTGCTATACTTCCAATTATGTGGTCAATTTTGGAATAAGTGTGATGTGGTGCTGAGAAGAATGCATATTCTGTTGATTTGGGGTGGAGGGTTCTGTAGATATGTATTAGGTCTGCTTGCTGCAGAGATGAGTTCAGTTCCTGGATATCCTTGTTAACTTTCTGTCTCATTGATCTGTCTAATGTTGACAGTGGGGTGTTGAAGTCTCCCATTATTATTGAATGGGAGTCTAAGTCTCTTTGTAAGACTCTAAGGACTTGCTTTATGAATCTGGGTGCTCCTGTATTGGGTGCATAGATATTTAGGATAGTTAGCTCTTCCTGTTGAATTGATCCCTTTACCATTATGTAATGGCCTTCTTTGTCTGTTTTGATCTTTGATGGTTTAAAGCCTGTTTTATCAGAGGCTAGTATTGCAACCCCTGCTTTTTTTTGTTTTCCATTTGCTTGGTAGATCTTCCTGCATCCCTTTATTTTGAGCCTATGTGTGTCTCTGCATGTAAGATGGGTCTCCTGAATACAGCAAACTGATGGGTCTTGACTCTTTATCCAGTTTACCAGTCTATGTCTTTTAATTGGACCATTTATTCCATTTACATTTAAGGTTAATATTTTTATGTGTGAACTTGATCCGGTCATTATGATATTAACTGGTTATTGTGCTCATTAGTTGATACAGTTTCTTCCTAGCCTCGATGGTCTTTACATTTTGGCATGTTTTTGCAATGGCTGGTACCGGTTGTTGCTTTCCATGTTTAGGGCTTCCTTCAGGGTCTCTTGTAAGGCAGGCCTGGTGGTGACAAAATCTCTAAGCATTTGCTTGTCTGTAAAGGATTTTATTTCTCCTTCACTTATGAAACTTAGTTTGGCTGGATATGAAATTCTGGATTTAAAATTCTTTTCCTTAAGAATGTTGAATATTGGCCCCCACTCTCTTCTGGCTTGTAGAGTTTCTGCCGAGAGATCTGCTGTTAGTCTGATGGGCTTCCCTTTGTGGGTAACCCGACCTTTCTCTCTGTCTGTCCTTAACAATTTTTCCTTCATTTCAACTTTGGTGAATCTGAGAATTATGTGTCTTGGAGTTGCTCTTCTCGAGGAGTATCTTTGTGGCCTTCTCTGTATTTCCTGAATTTGAATGTTGGCCTGCCTTACTAGGTTTTGGAAGTTCTCCTGGATGATATCCTGAAAAGTGTTTTCCAACTTGGTTCCATTTTCCCCCTCACTTTCAGGCACCCCAATCAGATGTAGACTTGGTCTTTTCACATAATCCCATACATCTTGAAGGCTTTGTTCATTTCTTTTTCCTCTTTTTTCTTTAGACTTCTCTTCTCGCTTCATTTCATTCATTTGATCCTCAATCGCTGATACTCTTTCTTCCAGTTGATCGAGTTGGTTACTGAAGCTTGTGCAGTAGTCACATATTTCTCGTGTCATAGTTTTTATCTCTGTCAGTTCGTTTATGGCCTTCTCTGCATTGATTATTCTAGTTATCCATTCTTCCATTCTTTTTTCAAGATTTTGTGTTTCTTTGTGCTGGGTACGTAGTTCCTCCTTTAGCTCTGAGAAGTTTGATGGACTGAAGACTTCTTCTCTCAACTCATCAAAGTCATCTTCCGTCCAGCTTTGATCCACTGCTTGTGATGAGCTGCGTTCCTTTGGAGGGGGAGATGCACTCTTATTTTTTGAATTTCCAGCTTTTCTGCCCTGCTTTTTCTCCATCTTTGTGGTTTTATCTGCCTTTGGTCTTTGATGATGGTGACGTACTGATGGAGTTTTGCTGTGGGTGTTCTTCCTGTTTGTTAGTTTTCCTTCTAACAGTCAGGACCCTCAGCTGTAGGTCTGTTGAAGATTGCTTGAGGTCCACTCCAGACCCTGTTTGCCTGGGTATCAGCAGCAGTGGCTGCAGAAGATAGAATATTGCTGAACAGCAAGTGTACCTGTCTGATTCTTGCTTTGGAAACTTTGTCTCAGGGGTGTACCCCACCGTGTGAGGTGTGGGGTGTTGTTCTGCCCCTAGTGGGGGATGTCTCCCAGTTAGGCTACTCAGGGGTCAGGGACCCACTTGAGTAGGCAGTCTTTCCATTCTCAGATCTCAACCTCTGTGTTGGGAGATCTACTGCTCTCTTCAAATCTGTCAGACAGGGTCATTTGTGTCTGCAGGGGTTTCTGCTGCTTTTTTTTGTTTGTTTAGCTGTGCCCTGTCCCCAGAGGTGGAGTCTACAGAGACAGTAGGCTTCCTTGAGTTGCTGTGGGCTCCACCTGGTTCGAGCTTCCCAGCAGCTTTGTTTACCTACTTAAGCCTCAGCAATGGCGGGCACCCCTCCCACAGCCTCGCTGCTGCCTTGCCATTAGATCTGCCTTGCCACAGACTGCTGTGCTAGCAATGAGGGAGGTTCCGTGGGCGTGGGACCCTCCCGGCCAGGTTTGGGATGTAATCTCTCTTCTCAAAATATATCAATTTCATCTACACTGAGTAGTTTTTAAGACAGGTAATCTTTCTCCCTTAAAATACCCTTTTTGATAATCCCTATAATGTTGCTGGAACACTTCATGATATTTTCATTTATCATCAAGGCACAAATAAATTGTGCAGATTACACAAAGTTTGTACTTCCAGAGCCATCTGGAGCAAATTTTGCATGTTAATTCTTTTTTTGTTTTGCAATTTTTAATAGGCAATCAATGATATTGTTGTGTGTTTTGTGAAAATCTAGGCCTCATGACTAGCCATACAGTGTTTTTTTTTTCTTATGTCTTTCTTTTAATACTTCTCTTAATCATCACTGTCAATGGCATACTCACAGCACTTTCAACATGCTGTATTATTTATACTGTGTCCTTCAGAATTCTTCCTACTGAATAATTTGTTTCTCGCAAGAAAGGAAAGCCAAACACCACGTGTTCTCAATCATAGGTGGAAACTGAACAATGAGATCACTTGGACTGGGGAAGGGGAACATCACACACAGGGGCCTATTTTGGTTGGGGGGAGAGGGATTGCGTTGAGAGTTATACCTGATGTAAATGACGAGTTGATGGGTGCTGACGAGTTGATGGGTGAAGCACAACAACATGGCACAAGTATACGTATGTAACAAACCTGCACGTTATGCACATGTACCCTAGAACTTAAAGTATAATAATAAAAAATAAAAAATAAAAAAAAGAAAGAAAGCAAACTCATCAAGGGTGCATAAGCAGAGCTGTATACTCGGGTCTGAAAAAGTCATGTTTCTCTTAAGATGCTTGCACTTTCTTGTCTGATTTCAGTTATGTGTAATAATCTCAAATAATATAAGAAAAATGACTATTTAAAAAGTAGAGTTATGAGCAGTGGGGTAGAGGAGTGGGAATCGACTTGTGGTGTGTATAAATATATAACCTAATTCCTTAACTCCTTTAAAAAAAAAATCTTTTTTAAAAAACTTTATCTGTCATGCTACTACTATCTTTTTATATTAAGATATTATAAATATTTATTTATGTTAATAGTAGATAGTCCATCATATATTATGATGTTATGTTACTGGATGTATGATGCTCCTTTAATTCATTGTGGATTTTTTCAAATATTGCTCATATAACAATATGAATTATTCATTTATTCTTACATTTAATTCAATGTGATTTTTCTATTGACTTTGGCACCCAAATTTATCAGCTTTTGTATTTGTTTAATACATTTCAACTAATTTTTCATTTTTATTTTATATTTTTACTTTTAACCATTCTACACCAGGGTATATTTGTATGCCTCACCTAAGTACCATATAAATTAAATGAATCTGTATTGCTTATCTTGCCTTTTTATAGGGCTATATTATTTGTCATCATTTATTGTTACTGTTTCTGCCTTAATTTACCATATTTCCATTTAATTTTGCTTATTTCAAGGTTTGCTAGTTGTTTTCATATTTTAGTTTTATATTAATAAAAAAGCTTACATTTTGTTTGAATTTATCACTACTTTAAAAATGATAATGGTTTTCTTCATTTTTATGTTTTTTGTTTTCATATAGAAAAGCAAAATAATTTGACTTCCTATATTATGAGAAACGTGGCATACTTTTTGGTCTATTTATTCTCCAACTTCCTATTCTTTAACTCTTTAGTCAATCAATTTATTTGAGTACACTGGGCCATTCCGTGTATCACGTTTTAACAAGAAGTTTCCCTCAGATATGAAAATTACATTTTCCCATATTTGCACCATTCTTTTATACTTAAAATTGCCCGTTAATATATTTAAATTTACAGCATCAGCTTTCATTTTAAATTTTATCCCAGTATTTATTCAAAAATTTACATTTTAAGTTAACTACTTTGATTTATTTCTATGTTAAGTAGACCAATTTGTATGATTTTTTTTTGTTTGTTTGTTTTTTACTGATGTTTTAATTAATTTAATTCCCTCCAAACTCTTAGTAAACTGGTTAACAAAGGTCTTCATATAGCTGAGTAATGGGGAAGGACAGGATTTGAATCCAAGCCACCAAGTTCCAAAGCTGTTCCCATCGCTGCATTGCCGTGTTAACTGCCATTGTGCCCAAGTGGTTTTCTTCATGGTCTTTCCCGTGAACCATTAACAATTTTTATGTATTTAAAAAAGTTTGGTTACAAATAGTCTTTCTCAACATCCTTTCGTTGTAGAGCTCATGTATAAAATGCACTTGATTAAAAAAATTTGGAAAAGGACAGAAAACAACATTTTCCTAGTTGGTTTCTAGGGGAAGAAACTAACTTCTATGAATATAACTCTTCACTTTCCATTCACATTCATTGACTGTTTTTCTATACAATTTAATAATTTGTAAAAAGCTTTCTTTCTTTCTCTCCTTCTTTCAGGAGATGGGGTCTAGCTGTATTGCCAAGGCTGGAGTACAGTGTCTGTTCAGAAACATGATCCCACTCTGGATCAGCACAGGAATTTTGACCTGCTCCAGTTCACTCCTCCTTATGCCACTCCCAGGAGGTCACCATATTGATGCAAAACATAGTGAAAATACCAAATCGGCATTGAGCACAACAGCTCAGATCTCTTGGGATTAAGGATTTTCCCACCTCAGCCTCCCGAGTAGCTGGGAGTGTAGGCGTGCCCCACCGTGCCCAGCTTTTTTCTTTAAACTTAACATTCTTAATGTTGAACTTGCATGTGTCAATGGTCCGTGTGGATGAACCGTTCCTTGTTCATCACTTGTCCTAGAGGTGCTTCAGCTTTCCTCTTAGAAGGCCACTCTTCGTGGATCCTTACCTCTAGCAAGCAGTGCTGATTCTCTGATAATAGACTACCTATCATCAGATTACCTCATGTTCTGGCTTACTTAGAAATGTAGATAATGGTGAGTTCCGTGTTATTGAGTCAGCTATAAAAGATTGCATTCCTGTTTCTCTGACCTCCAGCATGGACTACTTTCAAACAGACTTTCTGGGTCTGTAATTTTTGTTATTTTTTAAAAATAATTGTCCTAAAATTCAATGCTATTCTAATTGTTATCATTATTAAGATAGTTCTTCGGGGTTATGTGAATAGATGATAGAAAATGGCAAAATTCTGACTTAGAATATAGTCCCCAAAATTTGAAATAGCTGCTTTTATTGATATATTTCCCTGGATGGTAGAGATCCTGAACATTAGGGTTAAGTCAGAGACACAAAAACAGAGTTAACCCAATGCATACACAGTCGATCTTTTCTAAGCATGGGTACCACATCCCTGGATTCAACCAACGAGGAATCAAAAATATTTGGAAAAGATGTTGCAACTGTGCTGAGCATGTACAGACATTTTTTCTTGTCATAATTTCCTTAAAATGCAGTACAATAACTATTTACATACCACCGACATTGTCTTAATTATTATGAGTAATCTAGAGTTGATTTAAAGTATATAGGTGGATATGAATAGGTTATATGCAAATACTATGCTATTTCCTATAAAGGGATCAAACATTTACAGATTTTGGCATCTCCGGAGGTGTCTTGGAATCAATCATCTCATCTATACCGAAAGACAACTCTGTGTGTGCGTGTGTGTGTGTGTGCACGTGCGTGTGTGTGTGTGTGTGTGTGTATACAGCCTGCTGTACCATATTCTGAAAGCAAAGCTTATGACATGGCAATATGCTTCCTAATTAGTCTCCATGAACAACTCAGAAAGGGCTGACTCTTGCCACCAACTCCCTCCAGATGGCTTTCCTTCTATCCACACACACATCAAGCATCAACCATTGTCAACTACCACTGTCCTTTCTGAATTTTTGTTTACTATTTTATTCCTTTAGGTTTTGATACTCTTGCATTCTTCATACTTCTTTTTTCTTTACCATTGCCATGGTAAAAAAATTAAGCAGAAAGTTAGTGATGTCACTTACATGGCTTAAGGCCCTGGAGTGTTTTGCAGATTGCATGGAATTATTTTAGATTCAGTCTTGTGAGACAGTTTACGCTGACAGTTGCAGATTCTGGCACAGTCCATTGAACTGATAAAAGGAGCCACCTCTTTTCTATGGTTGAAAATTGAAGTTAATTCTAATTTGGGTGTTTTCCATTTAAATAACACATTTGCCCGTGTATAGTGGTGGCAACAATTGATGTACACTTAGACTAAAGCTGCATTATTTCCACAATATGTGAAGAACATTTCTCGTATTCATTTCACATAACAGAACACACTTTAGTACCTGAACCATGTCCACCATTTACTTCTAAAGGGTGATGTCAGCAATGTAGGCATCCAAATGAGTAGATGCTCTCATGCTTTACCTTTTAGTTTACCATCCACATTTGGGAAATTATGTAAATTCTATAGAATATTATTCTGTTGATCTTCAAATTCCCCTTTAATTTTTAAAAATGTCTTTGTTATTCTCTAGCACAGACTTTTATCTGTAAATTTGTTTATTTTAGCACACAATAGATATTATAAAGGTATAATATAATATTTCTGTGTTAGTTGCTTTAGAAGTAAATAGATTAAATGTTATTCCTGGTCATCAGTGATTCAGGCATGATTTTACTGAGCAATAGCAAGAAACTTTTAAGCTAATGAGAAAGAGAGAATGAGATAGAAAGTGGGAGAGAGCGCCTAAGTGTACAGTAGCTCTTCTGTGGGAGTTTAGGACATAGTAGACCCAGCTGAAAGGACTAGGAAGTTTATTCTTAGAGATGATCCTTAAATTTACTCCTAGTAGATGGGTTGAATTTACATATGTCGATTTCAAATAAGGAATTCTAAGCTGATGCAGACTTTATGGCAATATAAATACTTTATTTTGTGTATTTCACATTTTGCTATCTATTTCCTTATTCATTGTATATCCCACTAGAGATACATATCTAAAACAGACACAGAATTAAAGTTCCTAAAACAAAAAAAATAATTTTGCATATATTGTCTTTATGTAGTTTAAAAAACCTTTTTTTTTTCATAGTGTTCCATGATTTGGTGTGCTCAATAATCACCATATTGCTTGAGAACAGCCAAGTGAAACTCTCATAGCAAGTAGCCTTGAAAAGTAAGTCATAATCAATTGGTTTATCCCAGATATTCAACTATTGTCCCTCTAGTCTACTTACTAATGAAGGCTCATGTGTATTTGGTTGTTTTTGTTGTTGCTTTCAGTGTCATCTATAAGAAGTTATGCACACGCAAATATTTGAAAGTATCCTATGTCATTTTGTCATCAGTCTGGGCTTATCTCATAGTTGAAAGATAAATGTTAATAATGTTATGTAAAAGTTTCATGATAATGATTTAAGGGCTAATGACAATGAAGACTACAACCAATTATAATTAATTCCCAGAGTAATATAAAAACATTATTAAGTCACTGTTAAAAATGAGTCGTTGTCAATTCCATTGGAAGAAAAATGTTTATGATCACATCTTAGGGGAAAACAGACTGTCTCCATTGTAATCAGTTCTGTGAAAACAAATTTGAAATATACACACTTTTTTTTCTATTAAGACTTTGAATATCTTAACTGTTTCAGAAGCCACAAGTGTGTTAAAAAAAAAAAAAAAAAAGAAAAGAAAAAGAAAAGAACTGAATGTATGGTTGAAGCCTGTCTAATCAAGGAAAACAGTGCTATGGCATATGTTGTTTTCACTATAGAAAGATCCAAATGGGACTTTCCAGTGACTGAAACTGACATTAATTTTGTAAGCATTAACATTTGTAGGTGTTTCACACATGCAACTACAGAACATTCCTCTTGATGATGAACCAAAATGTATGAAGAGGGACATAGATTGAAATTCACCACTCCTTACAATCGAGTTTATATCACCCATAGTTTGATTGGTCTCACAAAGTTTATACATTCTTTTTCTTACCAAAACACATAAGTTAAAACAATGACAGATATTTTTAAGCTAATGAGGTTAAATAAATGCTCAAGTATGAGGTAAAATGCTTGAGCATTATTTAACCTTGAGAAGTATGTTGCCGTCATTCAAAAATTTGTTTTCTACCCCACATGTTTGTGCTGCTTCCAAATTAAAATAAAACCCCCTATAAAAATAACTATAAATTTAAGAAATTAAATATTTAGTCTGGAAAAACATCACAAAACCACCTGATAAATTGAATCACACAATGTAATCGTTTTTAATGTTTTGTTTTCTAGTAAATTAAAAATAACAGTTGAAAAAAAGCATAGATACTCTTTTTTGAGCATAGCAATTGAATATCTGATTCAAAAATTATCATTTGGATCTATGACCAGTTATTTAACAAGTGTATATTTATAAAACATTTTATGTGAGCAACTGTGCTGGGATTCAAAGACACTATCCAAGTCCTCAAAGGTCTTATAAACTAAAATGTACGTAACATTTCAACAGTTGACATAGTTCTTGTCAATAACATATAAACAAGGTCAATTGCAATACAGGCATAAAATTTGCAACTTATAATGCATCTAGTAGTAAAAATTATTATAACCTTTCCTACAATTTCATGTATTCTATTACATTTCAAAAATATGATGGAACAACAGCAACATAGAATCCCAGCATAAGTAGCTTTTGTAAATCGTAGTCTAATATTGACTAGAAAATATTATCTTTTACATATGAAAATTCTGATAACATAGTATGTCTCTATTATATAATACAGACACAATTCCAATTTGATTTTAGTTTTAGTGCTTTTTCTCAGAGAAGATACTATTTAATGTATTAATTTCTGTTTTTCTGATGTTTTATACAAATAAAATTATTTCCTATTGGTAAAGTTGCTTTTCCTTCTTCGTATGTGTAGTTGAATATGAGTCATCAAATATGGAGCAGTAAAATTTAAATATTAAACTATGAAGTCAAAAAATGTGTTGCCCAAACTACTAAACCAAATATTGAATGTGTGTTGGGAATTTATTTCTCACTTCAGAAACCAAAGTAATGAACATTGGGGTTTAGAGAGTGAACAGCATGGTAGTGAGAACCACATCATTAGCATATACATAAGGACTAAAGAATATGTCACCTAGTGGAGCCAAGATCAGTACCCATTAGGTGTCAGCTAGTCACCCACGGATCTGGGTCATTCATCTTTATTTATTTTTAATGTCTTATGTTATTGGATTTCTACTTGTTTCCTTTTGGCTATTTATTTTCTTTCATTCCCTATATTTGCATTATTATATTAAGTTTTTGCCTCCATTTGGTAAAAAGAATTATACATTTTCTTACAAGTGTTTGATTTAGTCTATGGATTTTAATAGACATACTTAACATTTCAAATGAATAGGGATCATTTTTCCTATTACACATGGAACATGTCACCCAACTTAGAATACTTAAGATTAAATTTTGTCTTAATATATATTTGATTTTTGTTATGCCTTTTATTTGTGTTTTGTTTTTATATGTTGTTGTGTAATGCAATGTTTGTTTAGAATTAAGCACGTATTTACTATCTTACTTGCTCATTATTAGTCCTGTATCTCAGAATTTTATACCACAAAAAAGACACTTAAAATGTCTTTAAGTTCTTTTTTTTTTTTGAAAGATCTGTCTATTTTTTTCATTGCACATACATCGAATTTATGTGGAAATGCAAAGGACTTAGAAGAAACGGCACATATAAATAATAAAGCAAACACTGAAAACAATTCCTATTAGAGACAAGATAATAATTAATATGGTGCAAGAAAAGAAAAATAGATTAATACAACTAAATGGAAACCCAGGCAACAGATCCACAATAATAGTAACCTGTTCCTAACACAGGCACCATTCCAATTTAGTGAGAGGAAAGATGATCTTTTCAATAAATAGTTCTGGGTTGTCTGCTGATCTATGTAATTTGCCATAGAATACATACCTAAATTTTAAAGATAAAATAATAAAACTTCTAGAAAAAGTGAGACTCTGCTTTCTTGCATTTTCCAGTTTTTAGACAGCATTTGCATTCCTTCTACTTCTTCCATCTTCAAAGTCAACAGAAGAGAGTATTTAAATTTCTTTTTGTGTCTTTTTACTTCTTCTTATAAGGTCACTTACGATTATATCGGACCCACTGGTTAATCCAGGGGGATCTCCCCAATTCAATATCTTTAATTTAATCATATCTGCAAATTCCACTTTGCTGTATATGGTAAGATAGTCATAGATGTCCAGATATTTGAGATACTGAATTCGACATATTCAAGATCAATGTCCATCAGAATATAAAATAATAATAATAATAATTCCATCTTAACATCTCCATTAAACCATCAACTCAAAGTCTAATATTTCTTTTAATTTTTATCAACTCAAAAGCCTCTGTCAAATCTTGTATCTGAATCAGATAAGCATAAGAATATGGTGTAATTGATATTGGAGCAAAATTCTACTCCATCTGTACCTGTGAAACTAGAAAATAAGTTAACTGCTCCCAAAATGCAATGGTGGAACACTCATAGCATACTAATTATAGACAATCTTCTTTCAAAAGAAACACAAGGAGGGGGAAAATGGTTATTTGTCAAACAATTCTGAAATCAAGCTAGGTCAAAACTTTAAGTTTTAAGATTTAGTAATACTTTTATGGGGTTATTAGTTCTATCCCCTGGCTTAGGGTTCTATCCTTGGACTTAGTCTTTCATTTTCATGGGAGTATTTTATGCTTTTATCTGAGTCATTTTATTTTCATGTGGAATTTGGCTAATCTTAAAGCTTTCTCTTATTTTTTTCTGTTTCTTTTAGTCCAAGCTGGCAGTGTTTCTGCTGGTGTAACATTCACAAGAACCTTCTAGGTCTTCTGAATATGGCAGATGAATTCACTCCATTTCACAACGTGACTTCTGCAGTCATCTTTCCAGCATAATATGATGTCTGTTCCTGGTTTCTGTGTTGAGATGGCTGAGAAGATCCGTGAATCACTTGTGTCATCTGTTCAAAGAGACTTTTTGTGACTGGATACTCTAAACTTTTGATTCTTCCAAGGCAATATCCAAAGCTTGTCCAGCCACATACTTGACTTTCTTTGCAGAGCACACTTTCCTGACAGTGAATAGTGATATGCCTAACATTAGCATCTTTTACAATTTAGATAGACTGAGAATTTCTCAAGTCATCAAGTAATGGCTATGTTTTGCTTCACAGTTCTTCCTTCAATTTATCCATTTTCTCCATAAGCAACATTTTACTATAAGCGGCAAAAAGAAAGCAGGCCACACTGTCTACATTTTGCTTGAAAGCCTGCTCAGCTAAATCATCACTTGCAATTTCTCCCTATTACATAGCTGTTTGATGTACCCAGACAGGAAAGATATATTCCACTATACAATAAGGACCGCCTTTTATACAGTTTCCAATAACATGTTATTAATTTCTTTCTAAACTCACACCAGCAATTATTTAATTGTCCATATTTCTACCAGTAGATTGTGTTTGATGATGTAAGTATTCTCTAAGACATTGTACGTTTTTTTCTACCAGGCTTTCCACTTCCTTCTGAGTTCTCACTAGCATAGTTATTTACATATATATATACACTCTGTGTGTGTGTGTGTGTGTGTGTTACAGCAGTGGCAGGATCTCGGCTCACTGCCACCTCCGCCTCAAGCGGGTTCAAGCGATTCTCCTGCTTCAGCTTCCGGAGTAGCTGGGACTACAGGCATGCGCCACCATGCCGAGCTAAGTTTTGTATTTGTAGTAGAGACAGGGTTTTGCCATGTTGGCCAGGCTGGTCTCAAACTCCTTACTTCAGGTGATTACGTGCCTCGGCCTCCCAAAGTGCTGGGTTTACAGGCGTGAACCACCGCGCCCAATATCCGTGTTTTTACTAGCTATTTGTTCGAGGCTTTTTCTACCATGCCGCTTGAAATATCCTGTGCTTCTACCCTTTACCCAATCCTAAAGCCAGTTTCAAATTCTTATTTGTTACAGCAGCATCACATTTTCAAGTACTACATTTTTTTTTTTTTACCAGTCTCTAATTACTGCTTAGAAAATAAGTACAAATTTAGTGGTCTAAAAGAACAAATTTATCATTTTACAGTTCTGGAGGTCAGAAATCCTCTAATCTGTGTCAGGGAGGGCTGCATTCCTTCTGGAGGTGAAACTGGGTGAACAGCTGCCTTTCATTTTTCAGTTTCTAGGGGTTGCCTGCAGCCTTGCCTTGTGGTCCTTTCTTCCATCTTCAAAGCCAGCAACCTAGTATCTTTATATGTTTCATTTGGTTGTGGAGTCTTCTTTTCTGACTCTTACATCATGTCAGCCTCCATCACTATGAGAAAATACATTTCTGTTGTTTAAACTACCCAATCTATGGGGTCTTGTTATGATAGCCTTAGCAAAATAATACACATGATTTGTAGTCATTTTGAAAGCAAAGTCATGTTTTGAGCAACTTAGTGTGGGGTTTATGTAAAATTGTGGAGCTTTCATTTTGAAAAAATATGTTTAGCGACTAAGCCTTATACTGTGATTGTGCTGAGAAAGAAAGAGATTGATACTCTACAGGATGATAAGGAGAGAAGGAAAAACATTATTCATTGACCACCACATGGAAATGTGTGAAGATTTTCACTGGTACTGTTGTATAGTGTATCACACTACCCACTGCCACTGTTATATAAATAAATATAAATAAATAGATTAACATTTCCCACAGTAGAGAGTAAGAAGGTGATGGCAGGGTCCATTGATTCGATATTCTAATTCTTCTTGGGCTTACACAGTATAATCCTAATACAGTCACATTACGCTTGGAAAAAAAGAAGTAAATGTAATTATATTGAAATTTTAGGTTTTTTGTTTCTGCCATAACTGTCAACAGAGAGTATGCCAATGACTGTTATAAACTAAAAAGATATAGAACGTCTATCGCCAACTCCATTTTCTACAGAGTGATCCAATTAGATATCATGCAAAATAAATATGTTATTAAAACCACAAACATGTATTCAATAAAAAACTTAGAAGAACAGCTGTTGATTGCCTGTCAATCAAATGGCAAGCAAAGAGTAAGATGCAAGAAAGTAAAATCAAATTTAAGTGTGTTTCAGTTCTATTTAAATAAGATTAGTGTGAGCGTCTGAAAAGTGACGTTTCAATTTTCATTTGATTAAATGCCCGCAAATTAGCACATCAAACTTTATTTATTACTGTCTCAAAAATAAATTTTTAAAATGTTTCAGGTTTTAACTGTGAGATTAGTTACAAATGTTTGGTTTCATAGAAACATTTTAACCAGAGCCTGCATAATAAGAACCAATTAATACTATTTTTGTTAGTAAATGAATCTTCTTTAGACAAAAAAACCGAACATTTTATTTGGTATCCAATTTAGTTGCTACCTAGCTAATTCTATATCATTCTATATAGTTTTGGAGCTCTTACAATTTATACAAAAGCAAAATATATAAATATTTGTGTCCAATGTTTCTACATAAATCTATGAAACGAAAAATATTTTTGAAGTATCTAAGGTGAAGTGACTTTTTCCAATTTGCAGAAAAACAGCTGTATATATAGAGTCATGCATCACTTAACAGTGAAGATGCGTTCTGAGAAGTGCATTAGTAGGTGATTTTGTCATCAGATAAACATCACAGAGGATACATACAAAAACCTATACGGTAAAGCCTACTACACGCCTGGGCTATGTGGCATAATCTACAGCTCCTAGGTTACAAACCTGTACAGTAGGTTACTGTACTAAATACTGGAGGCATATATGCCATAATGGTATTTGTGGATCTAAACATAGCTAAACATAAAACAGTCATGGGAAAAATATGGTCTAAGAGATAAGAAACGGTACACCTGTACAGGGCACTTACCATGAATTGAACTTGAAAGAGTAGAAGGAAGTTGCTCTGGGTGAGTCAGTGAGTGGGTGGTGAGTGAATCTGAAGGCCTAGGACATTGCTGTACACTACTGTAGATTTTATTAACCCTGTAAACTATGCTACAGTAAATTTATGTTTTTTCTTTTTTAACAATAAATTAACTGTAGCTTATTGTATTTTTTGTTTTATAAGTTTTCTACTGTTTTAACTTTTTGATTCTATAATAGCATAGCTTGAAACATAAACATTGTACTGTTGTACAAAAATATTTTCTTTATAAACTTATTCAATAAGGTATTTTCCATTTAACTTTTTACTTTTGAAACTTTTTGATTAAAAATTAAGATGCAAACATACACGTGAAACTATGTCTACAGAGGGTCAGGATCATCAATATAACTGCCTTTCACCTCCACATCTTGTCCCAGTAGAAGGTCTTCAGGCGCAGTAACATGCATGGAGCCGTCATCTCCCATGATAACAATGCCTTCCTTTGGAATACCTCCCAAAGGACCTGCCTGAGGCTGTTATACAGTTAGCTTTAAAAAACAAAAAAATAAGCTGAAGGAGTACTCTAAAATATTAAAGATGTAATATAGTAAATACATAAGCCAGCAACACAGTTGTTTATTTTTAATACTGAGTATTATATATTGTTCATAATTGTATGTACTGTATTATTATTATTTTTTTTTGAGATGGAATCTTGCTCTGTTGCCTAGGCTGGAGTGCAGTGGCATGATCTCAGCTAACTGCAGCCTCCTTCTCCAGGGTTCAAGCAATTCTCTGCCTCAGCCTTCCAAGTAGCTGGGATTACAGGTGCCCACCACCACGCCCAGCTAATTTTTTGTGTTTTTAGTAGAAACGAGGTTTCACCATCTTGGCCAGACTGATCTTGAACCTCTGACCTCGTGATCCACCTGCCTCGGCCTCACAAAATGCTGGGATTACAGACGTAAGCCACCACACCCAGCGTGTACTTTTTTTTGTTTGTTTTTTCTTTTCTGAGATGGAGTCTTGCTCTGTTGCCCAGGCTGTAGTGCCGTGGTGCGACCTCAGCTCACTGCAACCTCTGCCTCCCGGGTTCAAGCAATTCTCCTGCCTCAGCCTCCTAAGTAGCTGAGACTACAGGCGTGTGCCACCACATCCAGCTAAGTTTTGTATTTTTAGTAGAGATGGGGTTTCACCATTTGGTCAAGCTGGTCTCGAACTCCTGATCTCATGATCAGGCCTCTCAAATTGCTGTGATTACAGGCGTGAGTCACCATGCCGGCCTGTACTATACTTTTATGAAGCTGGCAGCACAGCACGTTTGTTTACAAAAGCATCACCACAGACATGTGAGTAATGAATTGTGGTACAGCATTGTGATGACTACCATGTTGTGATGGGTATAACATTACTGGGCAATAGGAGTTTTTCTCCATCACATTCTTATGGGACCACCATTGTATACATAGTCCATCACTGCCCAAAATGTCTTTATAGGACAAACCACTGAACATACTTGTGTGTATACACGGACATATATGCATACAGATAAGGGCTTTGGGGATTTGTTATGTAAAGTTCTTATCAAAAATGAAATAAATTCATATTGTGACTAATGTAATAATTTTGCTTGTATATTTTGCATACATAGATGCTAGATTAGAAATATTCAAAAGATCACTGTCTAGTCATTGGAGTTTTCTGACTGATTGTGCTTTTATAATAATTGTTAAATATCCAGTAATTTTATAAAGTTGTAAATCTTGAGGAACAAATGTAATTTTGATAGTTGTTACCAGTTACAAAGTGGCCTCAGGTATGTATACTTCCCTTGTTCCAAAGTCACAAAGTCATTTTTTAACCCATCTCAGCTGTCAACCAAATATTTCTGAGTAAGTACAAATAATAAAACTTTTGCCTGAGTGACAATTTGAAATACAATACAGAGTAATAAGATAGCCCTCTTTATCTCACACATACAAATATAAAAATATAAATACATACATACTATTCCATAGCATGTGCTTCAGAATGTCCTATTACTCTGATTTGAATACCTGTTTTATTTGGGATTAGCCTAAAATTATTATTTGATAGGAGTGGTCTAAAAGTATTGCATAGATTACTGCCATTATATAAAGGAAAAAGGAAACCAACTTGTCAGCTGTTGTCATTATATTAGTTAGCTACTGTAACAAAGTGCTGACTGCTATATAAAAAAAAAACCCTTCTTTTCAGTGCCTTAATACAACAATTTAATCATTGCCTGCTTTCGATTCTATGAGGTTCCCTAGGTTTCAGCAAAGACGGAAGATGGTGAATTCTGCTCTACCCAGAGTTGGAAACTGCCATCCTTAGCACTTGAGATACAAGGTGGTTTTATGCATGAACACTCAGCCGATCAAGCAGTGAGGTAAGGGCAGAGGGGGCAAGTCTACCACTCATCAGCTTCTGCTTAGGCATGAAACACATCACTTCTGGCTAAATTCCATTACAGTAAACCGGTCATTTAGCTCCACCTTCATGCAGGGCTGTGAGGAGGAAAAAGTAGGGGCTGGAAAAAAGTAGTTCCTAGATATTAGCCATTTCTAAGCAAGGCAACATGTATAATCCAAGGAAAGGAGTCTGCAATTTTTGGTAGCCAGTTTATGCCATAATCTTCTCTGCTTTTGAAGAAAGGGATCCTGACACCCCTTTCTTTTTGTGCCTAGAACACACTCAAGCTCGCGCAAAATCCTGTCCAGTGCCTGCATCATGCATGCGTTCTAGGATCTCCAGACCTATCTGTCAGTTCCTGGGGAGTTTTTCTGTGACCCAGTACATTTTGAATTAAAACACATGTCCCACAAGAAGGCAACAGGATAAAGTGAAAATTGTGAACCAAAAAGAGAAACATGGCAGACATACAAACTTTTTCATCTACGAATCCATCTATGGGTCACACAGTAAAACCCTCTCTCCTGAAGAGGAAAAAAGTCTTATTTATTTATTTAATTGGCATGTACAAATTGTATATATTTATAATGTACAACAGCCTTTTCAAATATATATACATTATCAATGGCTAAATCCAACTGATTAACCTATCCATTACCTCACACATCTATTTTCCTTGCGGTAAGTACACTTAAATTCTACCTGTTAGCACTTGTTAAATACGCAATCTATTGTTAGTTCTTTTTGTAACATATACCCCAGAAAGGTAAATATATTGGTATTAACTATAATCACCACGATCTCTTGATTCTGCAAACTGGGAGAAACCCCACTATCCACTGTTGTTCATGGCTCCTTTATCCCAGCACGGACAACTTTCTTGTGGATTATTCCCCATAACCATATCTCAAGTGAGAATTCCCAAGGTAAGCTTTCAGAGACTAATTTCTACTTACTCAATTTAAGGACCCATACATTATTTAAATATTTCCACAGTAAATGACGATTTTAAGCAAAGTATTTCACTGGCAATATATAATTTACATGCATGGAGATCTTATTCATTTGTTTCTCATCTGTTTCATGTGTCTTTAACCATACTCAAATGTATTTCTTTTTTCTTTTTTTGAGACGGAGTCTCGCTCTGTCGCCCAGGCTGGAGTGCAGTGGCCGGATCTCAGCTCACTGCAAGCTCCGCCTCCCGGGTTCACGCCATTCTCCTGCCTCAGCCTCCCGAGTAGCTGGGACTACAGGCGCCCGCCACCTAGCCCGGCTGGTTTTTTGTATTGTTTTTAGTAGAGACGGGGTTTCACCGTGTTAGCCAGGATGGTCTCGATCTCCTGACCTCGTGATCCGCCCGTCTCGGCCTCCCAAAGTGCTGGGATTACAGGCTTGAGCCACCGCGCCCGGCCACTCAAATGTATTTCTTTAATATAATAACTAGAACTGATTTATTTGCGACCTTGCTCCAATACCTTACATTCTTAAGTTACTGAAAGCTAATTTGAAGCCTAAAAACAAAACAAAACAAAAGAAAAACTCAAAAAAAAAAAAAAAAAAAAAAGGTTGGCGTTGCACTCTGCAATTTTTCTGAGTACTATGGGCACAAAAAGGGGAAAAATCTGGGTCAGTAAAGGCCATCCAAGGACCATCCTGCAGGATGTTGAGGGCTTCTTTATTCACAATCACTAAAAACTAGAAGCAACCAGGATATCCTTCATCATAGAAATGAACAAACTGCAATATATCCATGCAATGGAATACTATGTATCTATAAATATAAATTAATTAGTGATATACACAACAACATAGATGAATCTTTAATGCATTTTTACTGAGGGAAAGAAGTCAAGATCAAAACGTTATGTATTGTATGATTCCATTCGTAGTACATTTTGGAAAAGGCAAAACTCTAGGAATGAAAAACAAATTTGTGGTTTTCAGTAGTTGGGTATGGGGAATGGTTGACCACAAAGGATGAAAATAACTTTTAAGCTGGAAGAACTGTTATGCAGTGTTGGGCTGGTGGATACATGATAGTGTGCATTTGTAAAAACCCATTGATTTGTGCATAACAAAGATGAAATTTTCATGTGTGCAAACCAAAAATGAAAACAAAATACTCAAACAAACCACAATCATGTACACAGAAACTCGACCAGAAGGTTGAGGGATAATACAAATTCTTTTATAAATGTATCACAGAGGAAGACGAAAGAGTGGAAAGGAAAAACTCATGTGTGAGGAAATGACCTATGTAACTATGGAAAATAGTGTTTTCACTAGAAACCATAAGACTAACACAAACAAACTGAACATAGGCGCTGTACTCTAGTTGATATATTTTTTTCTCATAGAGACACAGGTTACAAATTTTAAAACTTCATTAAATTAATATAAGGCTTAAGCAAACATGGTAGATTATGGGAGCCAGAATTCTCATGATCAGAGAAGGAAGTTATAGTCAATAAGAGAAGTTTGGAATAATCCCCATCATAATGAATTTAAGTTGGAGGCATCAGTATGAGGTCACATTTAGCTTAATAGTAGTATAATTAGACAGGTAAAAACACAATTATATATATGTATATGTGTATATGTATATGTGTGTATATATGTGTGTGTGTGTATGTTATAACAGTTTCCTATTGCTAACATTGCAAATACTACAAACTTAGTAGCTTAAAACAACACAAACTTACTGTCCTAAAGTCCTGAAAATCAGGGGTTGTAAACTGTTGCGGGAAGTCAGGGACCCCAAACGGAGGGACCGGCTGGAGCTGTGGTAGAAGAACATAAATTGCAAAGATTTCATGGACATTTATCACTTTCCTAATAATATTCTTATAATTTCTTATGCCTGTGTTACTTTAATCTCTTAATCCTGTTATCTTCATAAGCTGAGGATGTACATCACCTCAGGACCACTATTGTGTTAACCATACAAATTGATTATAAAACATGTTTTGAACAATATGAAATCAGTGCACCTTGAAAAAGAACAGAATAACAGTGATTTTAGGGAACAAGGGAAGACAACCATAAGGTCTGAATGCCTGCAGAGTCAGGCAGAATAGAGCCATATTTGTCTTCTTGCAGAGAGCCTATAAATGGATGTGCAAGTTGGGAAGACATCACTAAATTCTTTTCCTAGCAAGAAATATTATTAATTAAGACCCTGGGAAAGGAATTCCTTCCTGGGGGGAGGTCTATAAATGGCTGCTCTGGGAGTATCTGCCTTATGCAGTTGAGATAAGGACTGAAATACATCCTGGTCTCCTGCAGTACCCTCAGGCTTACTAGGGTGAAGAAAAACCCCACCCTGATAAATTTGAGGTCAGATCCATTCTCTGCTCTTGAACCCTGTTTTCTGTTGTTTAAGATGTTTATCAAGACAATACGTGCACAGCTAAACATAGACCCTTATGAGGAGTTCTGTTTGCCTTTTGTCCTGTTTACTCAGAAGCATGTGATCTTTGTTCCCCTTTTTGCCCTTTGAAGTATGTGATCTTTGTGACCTACTCCCTGTTCTTACACCCCCTCCCCTTTTGAAATCCTTAATAAAACTTGCTGGTTTTGCAGCTCAGGTGGGCATCACGGTCCTACCAATATGTGTTGTCACCCCCAGAGGCCCAGCTGTAAAATTCCTCTCTTTGTACTCTTTCTCTTTATTTCTCAGCTGGCTGACACTTACTGAAAATAGAAAGAAACTATGTTGAAATATTGGGGGTGGGTTCCCCTGATAGTAAACTGGTTTTGTAGTGCTAAAACCAAGGTATCATTAAGACTATGTTCCTTCTGGAGGCATTGGAGTAGGATCTTCTTTCATTTTCTGGCTTCTAGAGGCTCCTTATGTTCCTTGGCTCATGGTCTCTTTTTCGTCCTCAAAGCTAGCAATGATAGCTTGAGTTTTTCTCACACTACATCACTCTGACACTGACTCTCTTGCTTCCCTCTCTCACTTACCAGGTTCCATGTGATTACACAGGGCTCAATTGGATAATTCAGGTTAATCTCCTCATCTCACAATCAGGTAATTAGCAGCCCTAATTCTGTGTACAACCTTAATCTCTCCTTGACTTGCAACATAACATGTTCAAGACTCTGGCAGTTAGAATGTGGAAAATTTTGAGATATCATTTTTCCTTCTACTTTGGGTGTATACACCCATCTTTGTGTTAATATATATTAGTAAATTATTGACTATAAGAAATGACTTTCCAATAACAATAAACACACCAAGTACCCAGATCCTGGTTTCTAAATATCTGAAAGACATGCACAAGTTTTAGCTAAAATGATTTTTAAGCAAAACAAAACAAAACAAAACAAAAACAACAACAAAAAAACAGAGTAATCAATATAATCCAAAATATAAAATAAACATACAATAACCCATATTGATAAAATAAAATATTGAATAGGTAAAGAAGAGAAAAATATTTTTTACAGAATATCCCAAATAACATATATAGACATTCTCCTCTACTAAGAGAGAAACACAATTTCCCTATACTTTCCCTGGGGTAAACTGGACTAAGTGACTCTAGTCCAAAGAACAGCCTTACTAAAAGAAAGAAACAGTAAATTTAAAGTGAAGAAATTGCCAAACACACCCTTAATCCAATGACCAAAGTTAAAATGACTGTTGATGCCATGTAGATATCAGGTAACTCCTGATAAAATGTAATGAGAGAAGACTTCACCTCCATGATACTCTTTTCTAAAACCTATAACCTACGTCTATTATTGAGGAAAGAAAAATCATTTAAATACAAATTGAGGGGCATCCTACAAAATACCTGACTTGTAATTTTTAAAAGTGACATTGTCATGAGAAACAAAGACAGAGATTGGCACAGACCAAGAAAATAAGGAGACACGACAACTAGTTGCAATATGGTATCCTTAATGGGTTTCAGGAACAGTAAAAAATAAAAACAGAAAAAGTTAAAAAACTAGTGAAATCTGAACACAATATGAAGTTTTAAAAAAAAATCATACTC
Source organism: Trachypithecus francoisi (assembly GCF_009764315.1). NCBI lineage: Eukaryota > Metazoa > Chordata > Mammalia > Primates > Cercopithecidae > Trachypithecus > Trachypithecus francoisi. The sequence goes on from NW_022681465.1 coordinate 18,991,103, forward strand.
TCTTGAATTTCTGTAAGCAAAAATGTGTGGTTTATATGACAATTTCAATAATAGAATGATCTAGAGAAGATATGAAAATATATAAATGATGTTTAAAAATTTGGAAAAGAGGTAATAAGTGGAGCTATAATGGACAATAGCAAATTTTTAGAGTTCATATAAAAATAAAGTGTAAGCAAAAATAAAAAGATGCATAAATTAATGCAGTAGAATAGAATATACAGAAAATAAATCAAGGGTATAAGATTTGATTGTCCTGGTTTGTTTTTTGCTGATATAACAGAATACCTGAGATTGGGTAATATATAAGGACAGACATTTATTTTCTCATAGTTCTGGAAACTGAGAAGTCCAAGATCAAAATACTGTCATCTGCCAAAGACCTCATGAGAGTCCCCATGGCCTAATTACCTCTTAAAGGTTCTCTTAATACTTATAATCAACTAAATTTCAACATGAGTTTTGGAGTGCACATCTGTACCATAGCAATTCTTATAATTATAGTTCTTGTCAAGAAAGAATGTATGCATTATTTATAAAACTTTGAGAAAAAATGACTATTAACTTCAAAATTGCCTGCTTGATTTATATCTCAATTAACATAACTGTTATATAAGTTAAGTTCTTAAAATCTAGAAAATAAAATCATGTGCAGGTTAAAGTCTTTATTTAAAATTGCTAGCTAATTTGTGTTAAACCACTTCATAAACACTACTCTTAAGGGTAAGAATTGTGAGGTCTAAGGCTGACAGTTGAGTGCAAAAAGTGACATTTTCTTGTGAACTAAATATTTTTTTTTTTTTTTTTTTTTTTTTTTTTTTGAGACGGAGTCTCGCTCTGTCGCCCAGGCTGGAGTAGTGCAGTGGCCGGATCTCAGCTCACTGCAAGCTCCGCCTCCCGGGTTTACGCCATTCTCTCGCCTCAGCCTCCCGAGTAGCTGGGACTACAGGCGCCCGCCATCTCGCCCGGCTAATTTTTTGTATATTTTAGTAGAGACGGGGTTTCACCGTGTTAGCCAGGATGGTCTCGATCTCCTGACCTCGTGATCCGCCCGTCTCGGCCTCCCAAAGTGCTGGGATTACAGGCTTGAGCCACCGCGCCCGGCCGTGAACTAAATATTGAAGTTAAAAATGGGAAACACTGTTATCAATCTAGAACAATATTTGCAATTGTTCTGTAAAACAGAGAAGGGTAAAATAACTGCATTATGAACAAAGCTGCCAAATCATTAAACACTTCTTTTTCCAATGTGTCTAAAGATATGACAGACAATCTACTTGAGAAGAAACAAAAATGTCAAGCATTTAAAATGATTTCAATCCCATTTCTAATATGCTTAATTCATTACAAAAATCATATTGTCTGCAGATTGGCAGGAATCTAAAGAATAATGCTACCCTTTCACTGTTTAGGGTGGAATATATGAGGAAAAGTCATTCTCTTTTGTTGCTGTAGGAAATAATTCATACAAACTGTTTTTTATTCCTTTTTCCTCAACTTTATTGAGGTATAATTGGCAAATAAACACTGTATTTATTTACGGTATGCAGTATGATATTTTGATAGACATGTACATTGTGAAATGATTACCACAATCGAGCTAATTAACATATCCATTATCTCACATCATTACCTTTCTTTGTGAGAATGTGGAGATGTGATATCTTAGGAAATATTAAGAGTATAACACAATGCTGTTAACTATAGTAGTCCCCCTTTATCCACTCGCAATATGGTCCAAGACACTTGGTGCATGCCTGAAACCAGGGATAGTACTGAATCCTAACTATGCTAGGTTTTTCATATATATGTGTGTGTGTGTGTGTGTGTGTGTGTAATAAAGTTTAATTTATAAATTAGGGAGGCTATGACATTAAAAATATAATCATAAAATAAAACAATTATAAACATATGCTATAATAAAAGTTATGTGAATGTGGTCTCTCTCTCTCTCTGCCAAAATCCTTTTTTGCGCCGTACTCATCTATTTTCTGACTACAGTTGACCGCAGGTGACTGAAACTGCAGAAAGCAAAACCATGGATCAGAAGAGATTTCTGTGCAGTCACCAGTCTATACATTCAGTATCCAGAATTTATTCATCTTATAACTGAAAGTTGGTGCCCTTTGCCTAGCATTTCCCCTTTTCCCAAGTCCTCCCCGACCTGTGATAACCACCCTTCTACTCTCTGTTGGTATGTATTGGAATTTTTTACACTCCACATTTATAAGGGAGATAATTCAGTATTTATTTTTCTGTGTCTGGCTTGTTTCACTTAGCTTAGTGATCTCCAGGTTCATCCATGCTATCACGAATGGCAAGATTTCCTTCTTTCTGAAGGCTGAATAATATTCCATTGTATTGTGAAAAGACATAAAAGAGAAAGTAGAACTAATAATCAGACCAGGCTTATTCTGAATCTCTATTCTGGCCCAGGATGTGTGGAGGTGCAAGGGCAGCTATGGTAGCTAGGATTGCATGTTGTAATCTCCCATAAATAGACAGCTGTAACCCCAGGGTCTATAAACAAAAGCTGACCCCTTGCCTATGTAATTGAAGTATGTTAAATATTTCTTTGACAAGTACTGGTTGTAACCTTGTTTACTGAATGTAGAACAAGGTAGAATGAAATCAATTATCCTCCCACTAGACCCTAAGATGCCTACACAATTATTAATCTTTTCCTCCTACCCACTCAACCACATATTTGTTCTATGTGTAATATCACTGGACATTAATGAAATTTGCAAACATGTAATATGTGCTTTGCTGCCCATCCTCTATAATGTGTATTGTACTTATCCCTTTGCTAAAAAACAGAAACTATATAAGTACTGTGTTTCATGTAATCGACACAGGCTGGTGTTATCCTGGCTTCCTGGGTGCACATCCTCAAGCTCCATGTTAATAAACCTCATTAGGTTGAGATTCCTGTATCAGTCTCTCATTTGGGTTGATGGTACATATATACCACATTTTCTTTATCCGTTTTTCTGTCAACAGATATTTAGATTCTTTGTTTCCATATCTTGGCTATTGTGAATAACATGGTCGTGAACATGGGAATACAGACATCTCTTTAAGACAACAATTCTATATACTTTAGATATATAGCCAGAGTGGGATTGCTGGATCATGTGGTAATTCTATTTTTAATATTAGTATGAACCTCCATACTGTTTTCCATAATGTCTATACCGATTTGCATTTCCACCAACAAGGTATAAGTGTTCTTTATTCTCATCTTCATTGATACTTGTTATCTTTTGACTTTTTTTATATTAGCATTACAGACTTTCTTAAATGGGAGGATGTGAGTAGGGTTAGGGTGAAGATAATTGCCTATAGGGGAAAATGTTCACTGTTTGAGTGATAAGTTCACTAGAATTCCAAACGTCACTATTATGCAATATGTCCATGTAACAAACCTGGACATATAAACCCTAAATACAAAATTAAAAAATAAAAATAAAGAAAGAAAATGTAGAAGTAGATACCAAAAACCTTTGAAAACATAAAATAATGAATATATTCAACCTAGGAACTTAGATTAAGGAAATGATTGAAAAATTCTAGGCAAAAAAAAAGTGTGTATGCAAATTATATTGGTTAGGCTTGGTTATATACAGTATTAAGAAAGTGGCTGAATACTTTGTAGTCACTAGGAGAGTGGTTGATATGAGTGAATGATTTGATTCATTCACTTGCTCCATGTAGAGTGCTTTTGGCCCCAAATTTTTGCTAGCTCATTGTAAGCTATAATATTCTTTTATAAAACCGCAGTAATTGGAGCGAATGTTGATAACCGCACACTTCTTTCTTTTTTAACTTTTATTTTAGGTTTGGGAGTATATGTGAAGGTTTGTTACATATGTACATGTGTGTCATGGGGGACTGTTGAACATACTATTTCATCACCCAGGTATTAAGTCTAGTACTTAATAGGTATCTTTTCTGCTCCTTTCCTTCCCGCTACCCTCCATCCTCAAGTAAAGCCCAGTATCTGTTGCTTCCTTTTTTGCGTTCTTATCATTTAGCTCCCATTTATAAGTGAAAACGTGGTATTAGGTTTTATGTTCCTGCATTAGTTTGCTAAGGATGATAGCCTCCAGATCCATCCATGTTCCCACAAATGACATTATCTCATTGGTTTTTTATGGCTGCATAATATTTCATGGGGTATATGCAACACATTTTCTTTGTCCAATCTGTTATTGATGGACATTTAGGTTGATGCCATGTCTTTGCTATTGTGAATAGTGCTGCAATCAACATTTGTGTGCAAGTGTTTTTATGGTAGAATGCTTTATATTTTCTGAGTCTATACCAGGTAATGGGATTGATGGGTTGAATGCAGTTCTGCTTGTAGCTCTTTTAGGAATCACCACACTTCTTTGTACAATGACTGAACTAATTTACGCTCCCACCAACAGTGTATAAGTGTTCCCCTTTCCCTTCAACCTCACCAGCATCTATTATTTTTGTGACTTTTATGTAATAGCCATTCTTACTGGTGTGAGATGGTATCTCATTATAGTTTTTATTTGTAATTCTCTAATGATCAGTGACACTGAGCTTTCTTTCATAGGCTTGTTGACCCCATGTATGTCTTCTTTTGAGAAGTATTTGTTCATGTCATTTGCCCACTTTTTACTGGGGTTGGCTTTCTCTTGTAAATTTAAGTTTCTTATATATGTTGAATGTTAGAACTTTATCAGATACATAGTTTGCAAATATTTTCTCCTATTCTGTAGATTGTCTACTCTGTTGATAGTTTATTTTACTGTGCAGAAGCTCTTAAGTTTAATTAGATCCCACTTGTCAATTTTTGCTTTTGTTGTAATTGCTTATAGTGTCTTTGTCATGAAATTTTTGCCACTTCCTATATCCAAGAAGGTTTTTTTCTAGGTTATCATGCAGGGTTTTTATCATTTGGGGTTTTACATATCATTCTTTAATCTATTGTGAATTGACTTTTGTGTATGGTGTACGGAAAGGGCCCACCTTTAATCTTCTGCATATAGTTAGACAGTTATCCCTGCAGCATTGTTTGAATAGGGAGTCTTTTCCCCATTGCTTCTGTATGTTGTCTTTGTTGAAGGTCAGATGATTGTAGATGTGTGGCCTTATTTCTGGGCTCCCTATTTCGTTCCATTGGTCTATGTGCCTGTTGCACAGGACTAGAAAAAACTATTTTAAAATTCGTATGGAACCAACAATGAGTCAAAATAGCCAAGATAATCCTAAGCAAAAAGAAAAAAAAAAACTGGAAACATCACATTACCTGACTTCAAACTATACTACAAGGTTACAGTGACCAAAACAGCATGGTACTGAGACACGTAATGTCTTTTGGTTAACAACATGTATTAATTCCCTACAGCTATCATGCATCTCAGAATTTTTCCAGTCTCTCCCCATTGTCACTGTGAAAGCCATCTCCATATTTTTAAGTATTTGTTATAGCAGCACTTCATTTCCTGTTGCCAAAAGTTATGTGAAAGTTTGATGGCTGCTGTAAAAAATTATCACAGATTGATGGCTTAAAAACACAGAAATCTATCCTTTCACATTTCCAGAGGCCAGATTGAAAAATCAAGGTATTGTAGGACTGTACTCTTTCTGGAGTATCTAATGGAGAATCCATCCCTCACCTCTTCTAGCTTCTGGTAGCTACCAGCCTTCCTGGGTTTATTGCCCTATCATTGCAATCTCTGCCTCTATCTTCATGTCACTTTCCCTTATGGGTGTACCTATACCAAAATTTCCTCTGTTTCTCTCTTGTTAGACTACACATGATTTCACTTAGGACCCATACTGATAACCCAGAATAAACAACTCAAGATTCTTAACTTTTCTCATCTTTTCCCATTAGGAAGATAACATTAACTCTTCCCATTTATGGTAATATTTACAAATTCTGATATTTAGGATGTCAGTGTACCTTTGAGGCCACTACTCAGCCTGCCACCTTGTGAATATGCTCATACAATAGTAAATGAAAACTAATGAATAGAGTTTGCATTTTGAAATGAATCTATGATACATTTTTATGTACTTTCCCATATTACAAATAAAGTTATGGTCATGAAGTATACTTTTTCAGTAGGTTTTAATTGATGTGCCAACATTAATGTTTTGTTATCAATTTCAGGTATAAATTTTTAATTTTTGACTTTATTATTAAAAGAGTCATTCTCTTCTGCACTCTTTTAGGAACTGAAAACACTCATTACCAACTTTTCTGTCACCTCCAGCAGTAACTCTTTTCTCCTTTCCAAGGCATTGTTACTGCCTAAATGAACCTCCTGTATCTTTTCCATATCTGATGCTATTCTCAGTGTAACAGTTTGCCACTTCCCAGAGGCACAGTGCAAGCAATTTATTTTCCTTTGAAATGTTCACTCTAAAAGAAGTCAAAACTTGTCACAAGTTGAAGGCAAAGTCAGAGGATGCTTTAAAAGTGTGAGGTGAGCCAGGGGGCAAGATGGCAGCATAAAAGAGAACTGACTTTGAAGTCAGACAGACCATTAGCTGGGGACCCTTGGGCACTGCACAGAATTCTCATGAGTTTTAGTTTCCAACACTGTAAAATTGGTGTAATTATCTAGGCAATGCACATGGTTGTTATAAAGATGCTCCCATTCCACATAAATGTATTAATATTGCTTATTTAACATTAGGGAGCAGAGGTATATAAATAATCTACCACTGGGCCTGGAATGAGAATGCTTTCTTTTTAAAAGTATTAGCTATTATTTTATTAACTCTGAGATAGTATATTCATTATTGTATCATCACAGGCTGCAGTAAAGTCTCCCACATCTCAGGAATGCAGCAACATAAAGGTAATCTCTTTTCCATGCTACAAGTCCAATATATTTACTATCAAAAGAAGAAGAAAAAAATAACAGTCTACCTTTTTGTGGTATGGAAGAGGTATTGCAAACGACTTCCATGAGAATTTTTTTCTTGTAAGTAGAAGAATGAAGATCACGTCTCAACCTGCAGTGCTCTTTGATTTTTCTATAATCATATCCAAGGCAGGTGAACCGTGAACTGTGCCTTAAAGGTATGTTAACGACATAAAGAAAAGATAGAGAGTAAGTATATGAAGACTCTGGGTCCAGTTTACCTAGGATCAAATATGACACAGCTGCTACAAGCTAGCTTTGAGTTAAAAGACCTCCATGAGGAGTCACTTTAGAAGGTGCTGCTTCAGTTTTCTCCACTGGCAAATGCAGTTGATGATGATAACGGCATCTACCTCGAAGTTGGTTTCTAGGAATAAAATGTTCTATTCCATGAGAGAACACTGAGAACAATGCTTCACATATAATGTTACAAAATCCACCCCTAAGGGATTGGGGGATGACAAGTAAATATGTAAAGTAAGATGTTGCTGATCCAGGCCCAAGATAAACAGAAGACTTCTATCACTTTTTTCAACATCATTATAAAGAAAGATTACTATTGTGCCTTGGGTCAAGGTAATAAAAGTTTAAAACTTCCCAGAGTTTCTGAAACCCTGAAAATTTATTATGGGGCGAATGCCAGTTACTAGTGCATCATCGGTAGTTTAATTGATGCTCTAAGGTATTTGTTTTCTTTTACTATCAGGTTTTGCATTCTGTATTCATCCATTAGTTTATCATAAGTCTACCCTATTTGAATGCACACCCCATGAAGGCAAGGTTTTTGTTTTGTTTTCTTCGGTGTACCCACTGAGAAATGTAGAAGTCTCATAATAATTCAATCCAGACCTCTGCACTGAGAGATGACCAAATTCTAGCATGGCTTCTAGCAGCATACATTCCTGTCCCTAGGATGACCCCAACCTTCCCATTAAAATGCCTGCCTGAGAAATGATCAGGACTGCCAGAAGAATAGACAGACTGCTTGTTGTAGCCATAGACTGCTTGTTATAGCCAACATAGGAGATAGGCCCCGACCTCCCTTAGTGCAATTACCAAAAATAGCTTACATTTATGAATACTTTCTCTGTCCCTTTGAGCTATGTATGTATCACCTATAACTCAGAAGTGTCTTTTTTAAGGACATGAAAGCCATTCATTTGAAATGTAATTAATCATCAAGGAGGACTGGCCTCTGCATCCCAGTCTCTTTGGGACAATAGAACCCTTTCTTCTATAATGGCCAGCTAGCAGAAAAGCTGGCCTAATTGCGTTTACACTGACCAATCCTTTGTAAATTTTTACTTCCTGGCTCTGCTGGAGTCCCTACTCTCTCCTTCCCTCATTCTTTCTTTAAAATGCTCAGTCACCTGCAAACATCAGAATGAGCACAGCTCTTTCCCCCACTGTCAGTAGTGAGTGAATAAAATCTGTTTTTATTGATTTAACTAATGTCCGGCTGTGTTTATCTTTGATACCAGCTCCTAGAATATGGTACCAACTCCTGACCTATATATGCTAATCAATATTTTTGGATTAATGAATCAGTAAGTAAACTAATCTTGTCACTTATTGGTCTTTTATAGTCACAACTTTCTCTTAGACGTTCTGCCCAGAACAATTTGCTTGGTTTTTAAATTTCCGACAACTTGTCAAGCTGATTCTTGGGAAATATAACTGTTTATTTTTCTAAAATGAAGGATGGCCAGCAATGCCAATTACATTTCATGAAGTCAGAAAGCCGATATACAGGTAATTTAATTTTGGTTAAATTTCTAATGTGTGTATATATATACATATACACACACACACAAGCACACATGTTTATTTGTAAAAATATATATTCAGAAATTTAACCACAGTAAATTTTTATATATATATTTATATATTAATTCTATGTATACATACCTGAATTTAATTTGTTTTCCTCCCAAAAGGAATATAAGTGTAGTAAATTCTGTTTTTCATTAAAATTAGGTTCATGTTGGGTATAATTCATGTATAGTAAAATTAACTTATTTTAGGTGTACAGCTTTGAGACACGTATAAGGTTGTATAACGAGCTCTGGCAACCACTGACAGGATCTTATCGTTTTGCCTTTTAGTATGTCGTATCAGTGGGCCCAGATAGTGTAACATGCCCGTTACATTTTCATTTCAATGCTTTTTTTGAAACTGTGTGTGTGTGAGTGTGTGTACCTATATATGTAGAAAGAGAGACAGGGAGAGAGAAACATATCAGGTGATGAAAATAAACGTGGTACAAATAGCTTTTCTGCTGTGGCATTCTTTTTTCCATGAGTAGTTGGTCATTTTGCCTTTGCTTCCCTTGACATAGCCCTACAATTTTGTGATCTAGCAATCTGGTACTAAAGTATTTAAGGTAGAGTCCTAACTGTGGCAAATCTCATGCATTCTTTTGGTTTTGTTCTTGATAAACAAAACAAAATAGAAAACCAAAGAAAGGACAACTGTGATCTTCTCTCCTTCCCCCGCCCCTAAACGAGCTCCTCCCTGTGACTCTCTCAGTGTAAGCATTCTCCCAGTTCACAGAAGCTTCTTTGGTTGCCATCACTGACATTCCTCTCCCTCATTGTCAATCATTTGACATTTATTAAATATTTGTTTACATATTGTTTCTTTTGAAAATGTCTAAAGTTCAAAAGAAAGGCTTCTGTTTATCGATTCTTTACACACAATTCACTTATTCTCTGAGATTCTAGAAATATAATACAATGTATTTTTTGGAATCTGTCCTTCTTAGTGAGGTTGCTGTGCAATGCAAATCAAATGATACAATGGTTAGAAATCAAATTAGGAAGCATTATGCATTGATCAGGTGTCATTTTTATCTGCCACTGTTCTGACTCACCCTTGGTCTACCGAAAGTTTCCTGACAGGTTAATTCTTCTAATCTTCTCATGCTCCAAATTCATTCCCTGTCCAGCTCTTAGTTTTATCTTTTTAAAACACAGTTCTAATCCTATTATTGCCCTGCTAAAAAGTTATTGATGGCTTCTCATCGCTAACCTCACTAAACCCAGATTTCTTACCCTGCCACTTAAAACCTCCTGCAAGACGATTCTAAAAAAAAAAAAAAAAAAAAAAAAGTTCTTTGTTTTATCTTTCTATAACTTCCCTACAAACCCTTATGCCTCATTACATTACACTTTGTGCTATTGCTGGAACAGGCCCAAATTCACTTTAGCCTCACTTAGAAGGTCCTGACACATTTGTAGTACAAAATAAATATTAATTCCCCTTAGTTAATCAGAAAAATAAGTAGGCAGTATCAAGTCTACAATTTTGAGACACTTAGAGTTAAGAAAAAAGTTAAATAATAATTATATAATACTACTTTTATTCTTTTGATAGTATCAAGTACATTAAGTCAGAGTAAAGTTAATTTTATTGTTTTCTATATGCCAGTAATTAGTCTGCAAATGGTTATTGTAAGACAATCAATAATTACAGTATTGTAAATGCCATTATTTAGTAGGTTTAAGATAAATATACATTTTTCAATTATAAATTGAAAAATAATTCTTTGTGATGATGAATGTTTTAAAATTAATTTGAAATTTGAAGGAAGATTTGAAATTAGGTAAATCATGGAAATATTTCATAACAGGTAAAAGATGAAGCCTGAATCATAAAATCTAATTAAAGCAATAATGCCACAGAATTTGTTACAAAATGTTCCTCTACAGTGATAACTTAAAAATGATTAAATGTAATTATTCTTCTTTTTCTCTCACATGCACACTAGTGCATACATGAAAAGCACTCAACCAAAAAGTTTTCAAACAGTACCAGACAATGTGCTGTGAATTCATGAACTCTACCACAAAGTATTTTGCTAAGTCCTCCAACTATATCTCCTGATAACAGACATTAAAGCGATATGTGTTCTTATATTGAGACTAGTCTAGTCATTATTCTTAAACTAAGGAACGTATAGATGATGAACCAATTAAAAGTACTTTGAAAGAATAAAAAAAGACCAATTTCAAATGAATGAAGAGAGATACTTTAGGAAGGATCATGTCTTTTCTGATTGCTTCTATAGATCTAGAAAAAAATATAAATTCTGATAGGCAAGTGTGTTCATGTGATGCAGTAAAAGATTCTTTTTCTCAATGATTTTACCAAACAATTCTGAACATAAATTAAATATTAAGGGGCAAATGTCAATATATGTATAAGGTTAGTGCTTTTTGATTAAGATTGATGTTAAATCTCTGTCCATATGTTGTTTTCTCTAAATTAGTTCACTACATGTTTTATTTCTATATCACATTAATAAATATGTGATACATAACCATATATTTATGTTTATATGGATATGTGTACTATACGCATATATATGAGTATATGTATTCAGACATAATTTCACAGTGGTTAGTCGTACTGTAGTATCTTTGATTTGGTTAGACTACTAAAGACCAAAGAAACAAATCTAAAACAATGCACAATAAAACGTATCTGCATCTCCCTTTATTACCGTCCTCAGAGTGTGTTTACTCAGAGACAGCATGCCAATTCACCAGTCAACAAAACAGATACTTATGTTGTTAAGTTACATTGATGTCCGTGGTATATCACACAAGCAGCAAAGTGGTGTCTACATTATTGTGCCCTTTTAGTTCAATATTTCTGTGTTTAGACAGTTTATAAGGCATTGAAGGATAGTGGTTCAGCTTGCAAAAGCTGGAATCTAATTTTCTCATTCTGGTATTGGTTCTAATACCTTTTAGATGTATGCTGACAAATGAGAATCTGAAACCTCTGTGCCTCCATTTTCTCATATATAAAATGTAGCTAAAAACAATCTCAAAGTATAGTATACAGTTTAAATGAATTAATATTTGTAACATACTGAGATCAGTGACTTAATCATAATAGACATATGGAATCATTTATAAAATAAAATAAAACCACCAATTTTCTTTCTTGTGGTTTCATAAGGAACAGGGCAAAAGCTTTCCCCTCATGGCAGCCATATAAGTTTATGGGATTAATATTATTTTTATCACTCTTCTGTTTGTTCTTCTTTTTGGGCCAGAATTTTATTTTTCTAATTGTCCTATTTACCAGTGGAATATTTTATACACTTAGAGGTCAAGGCTTGTCTATATTTATTGTAATACTAAAAGTTATTCCCACTGTTTCTCTGTCTCTCTCTCTCTCTCTGTGTATGTGTGTGTGTGCGTTATTTTCATAGCTGAGCATCTCTAGTGTCACTCATTTGGTAGATATTTATTGAAACCTTATTCAATATTGCAATTACTAAAAAAGACATGGTCCATATAATCCATGCTTTTAAAAAACATTTTGGACACTTAAAATATTGAATATGAAGACATAAAACCAAATACTGTATCAAATTCATCTTCTCACTATTAGTATCTAATGTATTACATTATAGATTACTTTTTTTAAATAAGACACAATAATGTAGCTTTGCCAATTATTTTCAGAGTGAATCATATAAAATTAATATATAATTATTATGACTTCACAGAAAATAAATAAAGGTTGATAAAAACAATAGGAGTAACGAATTAAAAATAAAGGACAGTGTTTCACAAAAAGGGTTGTAATTTACAAATAGAACTTTAAAATAATTTTAAAATGATAAAATTTTAAGTTTAAAAGTAATAAAACACAGTAAAAGTGTTAATTATGGTACTTGATTTGTTCATCTACTTTGAAATTTTCTTTGTTTTCTATATTTCTAATTAAAAATGGCATATTACAACTCCACAATGACAAAGAAAGTAGAGATGAAAATCAACAGGTGAAAGACTTGGGGGAAAAATACCCTACAAAACACCAAAATTTTCCTTAAGTTGAGGAAGGCAGAAAACAGAGAAGGAGGCAGAAAACAGAGAAGGAGGCAGAAAACAGAGAAGGAGACAGAAAACAGAGAAGGAGGCAGAAAACAGAGAAGGAGGCAGAAAACAGAGAAGACATGTGAATCTTCAGATTCAGTGAAAGTGCAGGCTTATGCACTGATGACATAATTAATGCAAACAAGAAATCTAATGTAGTGTCATTGAAATGCAGATAACATAAATGCAGGAAAAAAATAACAGCCACATTTTTCATTTGTCCCTAGCATTAAGGCTATATAGCATTAAGGCTGCCTGTTTTCACATAATGGAAAAAAAAAAAAAAAAAAGACTTACAGTCAAGAAGCCTCAAACTTGTATTCAAAGCTAACATACCTGTTTAGTACCTTTTTCTGATTGAAAAAACAAGACACATTAACATGAAATTGAATAAACTAGGTAAAACCAGTTAATAACTGGGAGAACTAAAACACCTGAAACTTCAATTACTATATTTAGTATATATTAAGAAAGTCATACATACACCAGAATTAGATGCCTTGATATAAGAGTAATCTGAGGCTAAGTACAGTGGCTCCTGCCTGTAATCCCAGAACTTTGGGATGCTGAGGCAGGTGGATCGCTTGAGGCCAGGAGTTTGAGGTCAGCCTGGCCAACATGGTGAAACCCTGTTTCTACAAAAATACAAAAATTAGCCAGGCATGGTGGTGCATGCCTGTAATTTCAGCTACTGGGGAGGCTAAGACATGAGAATGAATCATTTGAACTCAGGAGCTGGAGGTTGTAGTGAACTGAGATTGTGCCATGCACTCCAGACTAGGGAACAGAGCAAGACTCTGTCTCAAATAATAATCAACATCATCATCATCATCATCATCATCATCATCATCTGAGAAAAATGAGACTTTGACAATTAATTTGCTTGGTGTCATTTTAAAAAACCCATTGTAAGCATCGTGATATAATATTAAGGTTATTATCAAGACTGCAGAGACCACCTCTTTCACCACCAGTAATGAAAGGATGTGAACCAAAAATTAAGAATAAACATGACAGAAGATGTTTCTATTGAAACACTGGATATTGAAAAACAATGTAACAATGTCTTCAAAATTTTGAAGAATAAATATTTTCCACTAGATTTGATAATCTTGAATATTAATTCAATATGAGTGGAATAAAGATATTTGCTTCCATGCACAGCTTCAAGCAACATTGTTCCCAGTGTCTTCTCATGAGAACTGAGTTTGCTCTAGCAAAATGAGAGAGTAGCTTCAGGAAGAGAAAGATTTTGGAATCAGTGGAGTCAGCCTGAGAAAGCCAATGAGAGAAGCAAGCCACACAGTGTCATGGATAACCCTGGCCTTAATGAGCAGATTAACCAGCACAAATTAGAAGAGGATATTGTCATCTGGAAAAGAAAGGGTGCTTGACGCAAAGGTAAAAGCAAGGTAGAGGGAAACTTACTAAACAAACCTTACAAGTCGTAGATTTAAAAGTGTGAATTAAATTAAGGGCATGTTTGACAAAAGTATATAAAAAATGTATGCTTATAAAATATTTCAAGTGGAATCAAGTTTGGAGAATAAAGGTTGTGTGTAAAGTTATGCATTTACTGTGTTATATGCTAAACAGAGGACAATTCTAATATGAACACATAAGCAAAACTATTTTACCACAATAATATTTTGATCTCATGAAATAGGAGGAGGAAATGTAAGTAATGAGAATAATAACTAAAATACAGTGTGTTCACCTTATTCTATTTGGGGCTTTCATTACTTCTTAGCATTTGGAGACATTAGAATAATGCAGGGAGATTATTAGGGTGGTAGAGGAGTGACTATCTGTAGTCTTAATAAGCTGTGACTGACCGCTAGGTCATCAAATGCTATTATTTGTAAACTCTTGAGAGCAAAACGACAACAAAATAAAACATTTCTGACATCAATGCCATTTTTAAAAAATTAGACGTATTATACATGCTTTTGGCATACATTACTTACAGAAGAGTGCTGAAGTGGATCATCCCACTTCTTACACATATTAGTCTCTAATAATGCAAAGTCAAGGACATCCTCATAATGAAATAAAATGATTTGATTTTTAGTAAAATATTCACATTCACACATATTCAAATTCACAAAGCATATTGAGAAACAGGTAGGATTTCAGAGCTCTGTCCTCAAATATTTCTGCTTGTTTCAATACAACATGTTAAGCATATGTCATATTCACAGTCTAGTGATAACTGTTGCTAAGCAATGCTTGCTTGGATTTGTTTCTATGTAATCATCTTACTTATTATAATATTCTAGTGCAAATAGAGATTGCTTAGAAGAAAATTGTTTCTGTATGACTAAAGTTCTTAACAAGCACTTTTCTTCTCCCTTGTAAACTTCAAAATCTTTTGTACTTATGCCAGATTAAAAAGTGTCTCCATCTCTTGGATGTCTTCATTATAATTGAATTGAAACTACCTACTAATCTTCTTCATCATAACTTCTCTCATCACCTTTTCTTTATCGTCATATTTTGACTAGTAAGCACTGAAAAATAAGGAGTTGAATGAAAAGTAAAAGTAAAGGATTTATCAGATAATGATCTCAGTCAGAATAAAATAATGACAGCAAAATTACTTGCATGTCATTACAATTCAAACATAGTTATTTATTGACTTACGTATTAGTTTTTTTATTACTATTATACTGTAAGTTCTGGGACACATGTGCAGAATGTGCAGGTTTGTTACATAGGTATACATGTGCCATGGTGGTTTGCTGCACCCATCAACCCATCATCTACATTGGGTATTTCTCCTAATGTTATCCCTCCTGTAGTCCCCCACCCCCTGACAGGCCCCAGTATGTGACGTTTCCCTCCCTCTGTCCACATGTTCTCATTGTTCAAATCCCACTAATGAGTGAGAACATGTGCTGTTTGGTTTTCTGTTCTTGTGTGTGTTTGCTGAGAATGAGTTTCCAGCTTCATCCATGTCCCTGCAAAGGCCATGAACTCATCCCTTTTTATGGCTCCACAGTATTCCATGGTATATACGTGCCACATTTACTTTATCCACTCTATCATTGATGGGCATTTGGGTTGGTTCCAAGTCTTTGCTATTGTGAACAGTGCTTCAATAAACATATGTGTGCATGTATCTTTATATTAGAATTATTTATAATCCTTTGGGTATATACCCAGTAATGGGATTGCTGGGTCAAATGGTATTTCTGGTTCTAGATCCTTGAGGATTTGCCACACTGTCTTCCACAATGGTTGAACTAATTTACACTCCCATCAACAGTGTAAAAGCTTTCCTATTTCTCCAAGAGCAGTGGCAACAAAAGCCAAAATTGACAAATGGGACCTATTTAAACTAAAGTGCTTCTGCACAGCAAAAGAAACTCTCATCAGAGTGAACAGGCAAACTACAGAGTGGGAGAAAATTTTTGCAGTCTATCCAGATGACAAAGGGCTAATATCCAGAATCTCTAAGGAACTTAAACAAATTTACAAGAAGAAAACAAACAATCCCATCAAAAGATGGGCTCAGGATATGAACAGACACTTCTCAAAAGAAGACATTTATGTGGCCAACAAACATATGAAAAAAAGGTCATCATCACTGGTCATTAGAGAAATGCAAATCAAAACCACAATGAGATACCATCTCACGCCAGTTAGAATGGCGATCATTAAAAATTCAGGAAACTTATGTGTTAGTTTTATACTGCTTAACAATTTGGCACAAAGTTAGCAACTTAAACAGCATACATTTCTTACCCCAGAATTGTCATGAGCTAGGAATCTGGGTAGGAATTAAATAAACCTTCTGCTCAGGGTCTTACTGGACAGAAATTAATTTGTTGGTGGGGTCTCTGGTCCCATCAGAGACAATGAGTCTTTTTTCCAAGTTTATTCGATATGTTTGCTGAATTTAGTTCCTTGCAGTTATAGAACGAACATTCTGTTTTCTTGTAGGATTTTGGTGAAGGTCTGTTCTCAGCTCCTAGAAATTACCTTTAGATACTAGCCGCAAGCCCATCCTCAAACATAGCAGCAGCTTGCTTCTTCAAAGCTAGCAAGAGAATCTCATTTGCTTCAAATGTTTCCATCAAATCTGCTAAATTGGAAGCTCATATAGTGTAACCTAATTAAAGGAGAGAAAATCCAATCATATACAAGTATTCTCCCCACACTCAAGTGAAAGGAATTATACAGGGAGTGTGCACCAGGTGCAGGAGTCTTGAAAGTTGTATTAGTCAGGATTCCCTAGAGGAACAGAACTAATAGGACAGAAGTGTATATGAAGGGAGTTTACTGAGGAGTACTGACTCACACGATCACAAGGTGAAGTCCCACAATAGGCTGTCTGCAGACTGAGAAGCAGGGAAGCCAGTCCAAGTCCCAAAACTTCAAAAGTAAGGAAGCCAACAGTACGGACTTCATTCTGTGGCCAAAGGCCCGAGAGCCCCCGGCAAACCACTGGTGTTAAATCCAAGTGTCCAAAAACTGAAGAACTTGGAGTCTGATGTTCAAGGGCAGGAAGCATTCAGTATGGGAAAGGATGAAGGCTGGAAGACTCAGCAAGTCAGCTCCTTCCACCTTCTTCTGCCTGCTTTATTCTAGTCATGCAGGCAGCTGATTAGATGGTGTCAACCCAGATTCAGGGTTGGTCTGCCTCTCCCAGTCCACCGACTCAAATATTAATCTCCTTTGGTAACACCCTCACAGACACACCCAGGAACAATACTTTGAATCCCTAAATTCAGTCAAGTTGACACTCAATGTTAACCATCACAGGAGTCATTTTAGAAGTTTGCCTAACACAATTCAACAAGAATCCCTTAGTATCAACAAAATTTCAGTAATTAAGAAGTGTTTTAATACTTTATTAATTGCTTTAGCAATTCTCAAATCTGTTGCCTATTTGAATCAAATGCTAAGCTTCAAAATATAGCCTTTCTTAGGCTCTATTCCAACCAATCAAATTGGAATTGCTGTTAGTGTGGTCAGATCACAATATTCTTAATGTTTCTCAGGTTATTCTGATATGAAAGGAGAGTCAAACACTCCTTCCTTCAATGGAAAAAGAACATGAAGTTCGCTGTTAGTATAGCTTACATGGTCTCATGAGTCTTAGTTGTGCTTCTATTGAATTTCTGCCTATGTGAAATTTAAAAGTGCCTTTTTCTAAAGCAAGTAATTCATGTGATAGAAAATTATGACAATGCTCAGTATGTTTTAGAATGAAACATGCATTTGTTAGAAAAGTAGCCAAGGAATATTTGGTAGTACAAGCTAATGGAGTAAAAACTGGGAGCAAGAAACAATAAGAAAGAAACTGGAAGTATGGGTGTGTGTAACACCGGGCACATCGAAACGAACGTAAAAATCAGTAGAATTAAATGACTAATTGCCAGCTTTAACAGACGAGGACAGCAACATTTTGAGAGATATAACATATTGTTCTGATCTCACCAATAATAAAAGCTGGAGGGGTTTCAAACTAAGTGCTTTCCTGTTGCAAAGCCTATGGGTCATGATGCTCAAAACAAGCCCTTCCTTAACCCCACATGATATGGGAAATCATTTTCTGGAGTTCCACAACACTGAGGTCTTGTTTGACTTTTATGGTCTTATTTCTATCCATAGATGCAATTTTATGGGGGAAAAAACTAATTTTACTTTTCTGCTGTCGACTTTATAGTATTAATGAAATTACATGTTTAAAGTGTGGATGTAAAACAGTCTGAGTTCATGAAAGGAAAGCAGAAGACATAAATTTTTAATACTTCAGAAAATACAGAATTTTATATTTTCAGAAAATATAAAATTTTACATTTTCAGAAAACATTACTTCTCATGTTTCAGGAAACACAGCATTTTATATTTCAGAACATATAACAGGGAAATGAAAGTAGCAATAAAATCATTGACGGGTTGATCTATAAGTTCTAGGGGATGTTACTGCAGAATTTTAAAATTCAAATCCTATACAAACTAAATTAAATGGTACGTATGTATTTGGTAATTTTTTGCATATATAAAGAGTATGCTGCGCCTTTAATTTAGCCGATTGATACTTAGACTTGAATATATATGTTTATTTTCTTCAAATGATCAGATCCTTAAATGTTGCTGTCTCAGAATAAAGGATATGTAAGGACATTGCAGCTCTGCAATACCTGAATCTAAAGCAAATTTCTGAAATCACTCCCCAGTATGTCCTACCTTTTAGTTTCTGATGCTTGAGAATCTACTGCTGAGAAATTTGAAGGATGAGTAAACTTCAATTTTGCAAATGGCTTCTGTTGATAATTAGAGTAAATTAATATGCACGCTTATTTTATGGATTACTAATAATATACAAGAAATGTCTCACAAAAATGTCTGAAACATAGACATTTCATTTGTGAAAGTCATTTAAGTAATTGAAAATTTATTCTTTCGTAGGGTATTTTAAGATTTTTAATTTATTAAATTCAGTTGCCCTATACTTTACACATTATTTTCTAATAATTAGGTAGTTGAAACTTGTATTTTTTTCAGTAAGTTTGAATGTGACTGGTAAATATAGGAAGCATCAGAATAAAGTAAAATTTGCATTAATTCACATGTTATTTTCCCAATTCACTAATATGATGCACCACTAAGTAAAATCAAGTGGATACAGGGTACACGAAACAGGAAAATGCAGCAAGCATCAGCAGAAAACAGTCATGTGCACATCCATTTGTTTTGTATTCCTTCTATTATGCCCATGTTAGCCTTCAGCTTTATCTTGGAAATGTTTATTGTATGAGTCTATATAATCTTTGTGCATCTTGTGGTTTTGTTCCTCATAATTCAGCAATGTCAAGGAGTTTCACCTGTTCTTTAAAGGAAAAGTCATTTATATAATATAATATTTATTTATTTATTAAGAAATTAACAAATATTTAGAAAATATTTTAATTAATGTTATTAGAGTTGTTTTGGTCAGTGCTTTGTTTACAAATTTGCATTTACTCTTCTGTGGTCTGCCCCTAAACCAAATCTCCCTCTAAATTTTATCCTTTTTAGAGTACATTGTGTGGAATGAAAGATTTGCAGAAGCATATACGTTGCATTCTAGCAGAAAAATTCCTATTTACTTTTATATTATATATTGGATCAGATTATTATCCATTATGGAATGCATTATAACTTTATGATAAGAAAATAAGAATAAAAACTTGAACATTTAATATTTACATGCAAAATTATAATTTGGCAATTAATATATTTGACTTAATAAATATTTTTCAGATTCCAATTCATGTCAGACTCTGTATTAAGTACTAAGATTAAATTTTCAAAAATTATGAGTAGATTTAGTTCCTGCCTTTGTGAAATTTGTATTCTAGCTGGGAAGACAAGAGATACAGACAGGAAGTAGCAAAACAGTATAATAATGAGATTTTAAGAATGATACAATATATGCTATGAGACATAAGAGTGTGATGCTATGATTTCTGAATTTAAAATAATTTTTAAAAATTCATACTTCTTAGTTTCCTTAGGGAAGACATTTGTTCAATGATATTGAGTCTCTTGTAGCTTTTCCAAGAAATTTAAATGAACCAAATCTGGCAGCTACACAGCCATGAACGTTGCCTAAATTGCACCTCAGGGCTGTTACAGTGGAGTGTCTTCAGTGACCCTTCTGAGTATTGATGTCATAGATCACATCACTAAGAGTGGACCCTGAATATGACACTACTGCTACTCTCTATCTTCATCAGAATACAATCAATAATAAACTTGTTTCTATATGATGCCAGTTTCTGAATCAAAGTTCTATGAACATGTACCTAATTGAAGAATTTTATATCTTATGCCTGAGCCATAGCTATGTGCTACCTAAAAAAAGAGGTTCTGCTTTCTACTTTTGATAATCATGTGATCTCCTAAGTTGAAAACTTTCCCCTAAGAGAGAAAAATTGTATATAAATGTTGTCCAGCCAACTATTCTGAAAGCAGTTCAATACTGTCCCCCTCTTAGATTGCCAACAGAACTCACCTAAACTGACACAAAGCAGTAACAATGACAATGAAGTCATAAAAACAACAAAGCTAAAGTTCTCTTAATTGACTAAGCATTGTATAATTCTGAAAAATCAGAAACATATATGTAAAATAAAGTCAAGGAACTAATACTTTCGATAAACATCTCAACATCCTTGTCTCATAGTGTAATACACTATTTTTCACCTTCGTGTTGTCTTCCTGACCTACCTGATGTCACTTTAGATCTCCTTTAATTTCTACTTTCAGTGGATACAAGAGTGAAAGAAGTATCCTGGAAATTCTAGGTTTTGCATAAAATCTACAGAACACACAATCATGGCAATCATTATGATACATCTATCTAGTTAGTTTCATTAGGAAAAGCATTTGTTATATGATATTAAGTCACTTGCAGATTTTCCAGGAAATCCAAAAGAACCAAGGTGGCTGCTGCATAGCCACGAATGTTGCCTAAGTAACATGTTAGAATGGAAAGTCCTTAGTGACTGAGGATAGAGAGAGAGGGATTTATTTGTTCAGTGACCTAAGATGTTTACAGGTGAATCCGAACCTATTCGATGAAATGATTTGGTGTTCTCTTGGTGGAATTATTCCTTCTGAGGAAACTGAAACTTCCAATCTAGTAGACACTAAAATTATACAAATATAGGATAAAAATTATATTTCATTAGATATATTTCAGGGTATGAGCCATATATTGATTGTCAGAGAAACAATGACATATTACTTCTTGATTTAGAACATGTGCCATATCATGTAGCATCTGATCTCAAATTTATAAGATATCTATATCTTCCTGTTACGTAAACTAAGCTTCTTGTAGATGATATGGTATATGCTAAGATCAGCAAATCACAAAGAAATTATTTTTTTTCCATACTCCTCTACCACAAAATAAATATTTTAGGCAAAAGCAATGGTATGCATGAAATATGTGGTAAATATTATACTTTGCTAAATTAATAAATGAGATTGTAGACAGATGCATGGTGAACAGAAAAGACAAAGTCAAATTGTAACACAATATAATTGGTGTCTGCTTTACCTACTATAAATGACAAGATGCAATGGAATCAACTGACCTCTAGTAGCTATTGGTACACTGGATATGGGATACCATGATAGTTTTCCTTGGCAGTCAGCAATATTGGAAACTCAAAAAGTCTAACCAGATTGGTATTACCAAAAGAAAAATACTGTTGCTGAGTCTATGCCAACAAGGAAAATGTCTATACATCTATTTCAAAAGCATTAGAGATAGGAAAAAAGAGTGTCTGACAGTAACAGCAAATTTTCTTGCCAACCTAAGTTTTGAAAGACTTAGTACAATAAGAAGTCTTCGTTAAACATTCACATTTGATCAAAGTCATTATCAAATTTGATTTACCTTTGCCTTTTTTTTCTGAAAAATCTCCAATAGCTTTTGTTAAAAATCTGAAACTGCTGATCAGTTACAGATTTTCCTATTAACTAGTGAATCTTAGCCTCAGCTTACCTTTTCTTCCAGATAATGAGGACAGAAAACTAAGTTTATCAATAAAAAATACAATTTATCTCTCCTACTGTCTTCACTCCCCAGACACCAGCATAATTATTATGTCTAACAGATCTCTTCTGCCTATATTCACAAACTGTGCAAAATAATCTTGTACGTGTAACCAGATTTCTTTTTTAAAGTTTCTTTTCAATTAAATGACCATAGAGATATGTCCAAGGAACTAAACAAGTGAGCTTTGGGAGCCACTACGGGCTGGCATGAGTTAAGCATATAAAAATGGTGAGCTTCATGTTTGTTTAACTTAATTTTACCTTAGGGGACTGACTTTGCTTCATATTCATTACTTCAATTTAGTAATTAAATACTGCTAGTAATGTATTATTTTATAGCTTAACAAATAAGATAATAACAGGTTCATAAAAGACAACTCCATTCAAATGGTTACCTTGTGTTCTATGTTGGTCATGCAGTTCTTTCTGTGACTTAGTGACGAACTAAGATTCATTTCTCAAAAATGTACAGCCACTTTCAGGGTCCTCCTCTATGATTTTTTAATTTGCTTATTTAGAATTTTCCGTTATCAAAATAGTTGATGAGAACAACTGGTATCAAGTAACTACATGTCAAACAAAGAAGCCAAACCCCTGGTAGTTTCTAGAGTATACACCAACTAGTTCTGCAAGTCTAGCTATGCATTATCTCTGGGTAA
Source organism: Trachypithecus francoisi (assembly GCF_009764315.1). Lineage (NCBI taxonomy): Eukaryota > Metazoa > Chordata > Mammalia > Primates > Cercopithecidae > Trachypithecus > Trachypithecus francoisi. The sequence goes on from NW_022681465.1 coordinate 19,014,134, forward strand.
TATGTTATAAGGTGAATAATATTGGTAAGATGAGTTATATTTGGAGTGCTCTCCACTTTCCCTCCCTTCTATGTTCAATGAGTAAATGTGGAACATCAACAGGGTGAATGCTATATCTGCTTTAACCACACAGTTAGAAAATGAAAAATTAATCTTGACATAATGTTTGGTTTCCAATTGTCCCAACATGTCACCTATTTATGTTCAAAACTCTACTTTTAACTTGAACTCCACAAATCTACACCCTAAGCATTCAACTACTATGGTGTTTTGTGCTCCAGAAGATTAGATTTAACTAATGGTCTTTCTGCAGTAATCTCCATTGTCTCTGGATATCGTCTTTCCTCGATGAATTGTTACTTTCAGGAATATCTTGAATGCATGTCATCTATTAAGAAGTTAGTGCTTCACTTTAATGTTTTGGGAAGACATTTCCTCAAAGAGTCCTAGTGTATTCTTGGTTCAAGTGACTCTGAGTCTGATCATTGAATTGGGTCCAGAAAATGAGTGAGAGTTGTTGTAATTATTGGGGGAACTCAAAACTGTTCTTGAGTTGTTTTCCTAGATAAATAGATCAAGTGCTATTTTGTGTGTTGCTCACCTATTTCCAAACTAGGAACCTAATAGTATACTATTCACCAACAAAGATCCCAGCAGTGGTCAATCAAAATACCACATGCTTACCTTGCCTCTGAAGGTTAACTGCTGTCAGTTGGCCTCAGCAATTCAAAAATCCCATATCCCTACTTAAATCAGAAAGCTTGTTTCAACTGCCACGTATTTTACCTGAAGAGAACAAACACTGTGGCACATTTCAATGATGCTGTCACTCTGCTCACCAATAAACTTCTCAATCTTAAGGTTAAAATATCACCTCCTGGATCTAGTTAAGAGATATATTTAAGGATTAGGTTGCATTACTATTCTTTAAACCTTTAGATTCTTTCTTCTCTTCTCAGCAAGTAATTTCTGTCTTTCAAGTGCATATGCAGGAAGCTACAGTTAAGTAGAGATTTTAGTTAGTCAACCAAGCAAACAATTCAAACATCTGTCTACGTATTGAATTACCAGGTTTTAATCATAATCTCTGGAAAGTATGCTTATCTTAGGTTAGATGCCCTGGAAGCAGAGCCTGTGATGGAGACTTATGTCTATTTGATTTATTAAAGAAGTGTTCTTAGGAGAAATTGATTAAGGAATGAGGTAAGGAACTGGCGAAAGAGGAAGAAGCTATCAAATGTAGCTTTGAGTAAAATTTGGAATGATTCTGATTTAATCAACTTGCAACAAGTGCCTTGTAAGTCTCTGCAAGTGTGTGGGTTATGGTGGGAGTCAATTTCTTTATATTCTGCAGACAGTCTGGACATTTAGAAACAGCAATTGGTGACAAAGAGCCCATGTAGGTGGGTATTGGCATAGACTTGACCTCTGCCACCTGCCTACTTTAGTCATGAGTTCACCATTGCACAAGCTGTGAGGTCGCTGAGGAACAAGATTCATAAACCTTGAGGCTCATATATCTCGACACAATAATTCTGTCCATTTGTTTTATTAGTAACTATTCCGCAGTGAATGCTTTCTGGCACATGTTACTGTGCAGCAAAAAGACACCCACAATTTGTATATTGTTCCATAGACCTGTCTATGTATTTATTCCTCAAACTTCTGTTCCCATGATTGTTAAATTTTGCTTCTTCAAGACACCAGACAAACCATTTGTAAATGCACAAATGTCAAGCTATTTTTAAATGCACATACATCCTTGTATGTCTTTAAACTAGGCCACTTTCTCTCCAAATCAACTAGATGGACAGGTGCAGTGCCAAAAGCTCTGTTCACTGGAGAGTAATCTATGTTTAGTGGCTTTTAAGTTCATATCTGAACATGTCTTTAGACCATTTCAGTCTGAACCAGCATACCAAGGTAATTCATGCCTGAATCAAGTCTCATACTTTATTCAACTCTCAGCTCATATAAGTAATATTTTCATTATATTACTTATAATATTTTATAAATACATCTATGAATATATATGTATATGTGTATATATATGTATGTATATGTGTGTGTATATATACACACACACACACACAGTAGTGATGCTGGTGCAACAGAGGGGATTGACACGAACATATGAACTATCTATGTATGCAGTTTAGTTTAAATGTGACCAATACCAGATGTATGACGTTCATCTTCTGATAGATGCTGCTCTGTCTACTCGATAACCCAGTTATGTAGTGAATTTGAAAGCAAACAGCTCATGATGGGCAGCTTGGGTGGAGAGGTCATTTGCAACTGATGGGTAGGTAGTCATTTATTGCCAAGTCCCACTAACATGATAAGGGCTGCTTTTGAATGGTGTACAGTTTTCTGTTAGAAATGAGAACAGAATCCTGTAGCTTTGCACTAAAACTCTTCTTTTGTGCCTTGCTGGAGACTCCACATGAACTGTTCTTTCTCTCATAGATATTTCTACTATTACAACGGTATACAATAACTGTTATGGACAAAGTGTCATTCTTCTTGTACTTGCCTTGAACCCCACTTAAAATGAACAGACATTCATATTACTCGATAAAAGGATCTAAGAGTACTCACAAGTGTAAATTATTCTGCCTCTAAACTGTGGGCACTGGCCACATATTGTGGTTGTGTTTTAGTGGTAACATTGAATAACTGGTACATTTTTAGAGAAGCTGTCTTGATGTGCCTAGGAATCCTGGACTGCTAAAATATTCACCAATATGGCAGACCTTTGAAACGTTGTGAGGGTTATCTATAATCTTCCAGAATGCCTTTGTCTCACAAAAGTATCCACAGGCTGGAGGTCTGATTAACTTACTGGAATCAATTTGGTAGAACAACGATGAAAGTCTGCTCAATATTCAGATTTCATGTTTTTACTAGCCATATTGTGACACAGAGATAGAGAAATAGCATAACCTTGGGGCAACATGCAAATACATACTGCCACTCCAATCAAGTGATTGCAAACTCTTTTCTGCCCTCTCTTGAAGGAGAAGGGAAGAATGTCATACCAAAACCTGTGTACCATCTACCAAATGCTGTAGCAGTATCTTTCAGTAAGAAATGTCACATCTGGTACAACAGCTGAAATTGGAGCTGCTGTGTTCTTCAGTTTGCGGTCATCCACTGTCACCTTCAATGTTGCATCTACGTTTTGCGGGAGCCAGATAGTTGTACAAGGAGGACCATCATCCCTGAAGTCCTTGACAGTGTCAATTTTTCCTGCCATTTCACCTGAGATTTGTCATTGTTTCTTATTTACTCTGTCAACTCAGTCCCACAGGAGATAGCACCTGTTGACCATATCTCGTCACCTTGAACAATGGAATGTGCTCTTGGTTTCCTAAGGAACATTTTCATCTGGTGAGTTTGCAAGTCTCACATAGTAGATAATTTCCAGCATTGTCAATTCTCTGAACCTTATATTCCTTCTTCCATTTTCCCCTATCACACACCTTACAGCTCTACTTTATTTAAGGTGGATTATATTATTTGTGAAACTTCCAAGTCCTAACCCAGCACTCTCTCTCTCTCTCTCTTTCTTTCTTCTTCTTTCTTTCTTTCTTCCTTCCTTCCTTCCTTCCTTCTTTCCTTTCTTTCTTTCCTTCTTTCTTTCTTCCTTCCTTCCTTCCTTCCTTCCTTCCTTCCTTCCTTCCTTCCTTCCTTCTTTCTTTCTTTCTTTCTTTCTTTCTTTCTTTCTTCTTTCTTTCTTTCTCCCTTTCTTTCTTTCCTTCTTTCTTTCCTTCTTTCTTTTCTTTCCTTTCTTTCTTCTTTCTTTCTTTTTTTTTCTTTTTCTTTCTTTTCTGTCTCCTTCCTTCCTTCCTTCCTTCCTTCCTTCCTTTCTTTCTTTCTTTCTTTCTTTCTTTCTTCTTTCTTTCTTTCTTTCTTTCTTTCTTTCTTTTCTTTCTCTTTCTCTCTTTCTCTTCTTCTTTCTTTCAATTTAGAGGGTACAACTGTTGTTCCATTACATGAATATAGTGTATAGTAGTGAAGTCTGGACTTTTAGCATAACCATCACCCAAATAGTGTACATTGTACCCATTAAGAGCTGCTCAACCTGACAAGCTGATACTGGCAGAAATGAAAAGAACATGCCTAGGAGTGGCTCATGAGGAAGTTGGACTACAGAGGAAGGAGTATAGAGCTAGATGAGGTGAACTTGCTTGGTCTCTAAAAGGGAGTTCTCCATTTTGAGAAAGTTTACCTTGAGTGCTCCACTTTGAGAAAGTTCATCTTTTCCAGCTTTATATTCCTCTCCCCTTAGTCCGGATTCCTCGAGATTCACTACTAGGCACATTCTTTTCGTTTCTGCCAATATGTGTTAGTCAGGCTGAGCAGCTCCTTCTGCATATATAATTTCATTCTACTCCTGACAGGCCCAGCTTCTCCCTAGTTACATCCCTGGGAATTAAACTTAACTGTTACTATAATCAGCAGGAGGAGAGAGGGTGCTGTCATATGAATCACTTGCATCATTTAAAGCCACCATATAGTCTTCAAGCATGGGAGAAGGATACTGTCTTTTAATAAGAGGACAGAGTCATTTTTGCAAGTCCAGAGGCTTCAGAGTTCAAAGTTTCAAGTGCACATGCACCTACCCAGATCTCCCAATCTAGAGTCAAGGTACCACATATTTCCTATAAGGACCCTGACGTTGGCATAGAAGGTTCATCTTTACTGAGTGTTTTGCCTTCCCTGCTCTTGTGCTCCTGTTAGGGTCACATCCTGGGCTTGATTTTCTGCATCATCAGCCTTTGAGTGCAGGATTGAGGGTCACTTTAAACACTGCCAATGAGGTCCTCTGACTTTAACACTTTGCTTTAAATTGATGATTAATTGAATGAAGTCTGTCCTTCTTTTCTCTCTAACATATTAATGGTGATTTGCAACAACCTTGTGATTCCACAGTCTATAATTACCATCTCCACTGTATGTGTTGAATACTGGAATTTTGCATAAGCCATTGTAGTCTTTGGCCTGTATCACCTCTCTGGTCACTACAGCTGAAAACCTTGGCAATTGTATTGCAACTGCATGCTTGAAGTTATCAATACTGCTCCTTCCATGAGTAATGATATCCCAATTGTCAGCCAACTAGAGGATGCTCCAGTTCTGAAATCTCATCGTAAGTGTCTCTTTCCTAGGACCTCTCCTAATAATGACTCTTTTAGGTGAGTTTCTTAGAAAAATAGCTTGAGTTGAGATTCATATACGTGTGATTGAATGAGAGAATACTTAAACGAGGAACAAGTAAAGGAGTGAAGAAAGTGAAATAGGAAGGAAGAAGAGGTGGAAATAAGCAAAGATGCATTTTGAGTGAGATCTAGCTTCAGCCTGATCTTGCAGTGGGATCTAGAGTGAAAATAGCACCACATTTTATTTCAACATGGGGGAATAATTTTTATATCCAGTCTATATTTAATTAATTTGTTAATTAACGATCAGAAATTGCAAGTCAGAGTAAGCTTTGGACAACATGACTTCTATTACCCAAGAGAAATCGTTCAGAGATATGCGCAGATTTTAGCTGTTATGTAGGCTGTCTGCTGCAGCACTGAAATCAATACATAGTCTGATATAAAATTATGTTTTCCTTCCTAGTTAAGCTTATTTAAAATCCATAAACTTCACACAATAATTACCTTTATATCTAAAATACATGTATATATCTTTTGTGTACATACACTATTAAAGATATATGTGTATATGTATATATATATAGACAGATCATTGATAAGTGATAAGTGATAGATGATCAATAGACAGGATGATTGAGAAATAGATATAGACAAGTAAGAAAATTTTGTAATTATTCAATTAACTAACAAGCTGTCTTTCCTTGAGTTTTACTTTGTAATTGTTCGCTGAGGTTAAGTTTGGGCCTTACTGTTAACAGAGCTAGAGAAAATGACACATTGCCGGGTGACAAAACAAAAAGATTAGGATTCTCTTTGCAAATTAGCTGCCTCAGGTTAGATAGGTTCAGCAAGTTAAAGCAATGCAGAAATGGCTCTATCAAAAGTTAAAAGGATCAACACACAAAGCTGCTTTGGCTGGCAAAATATAATCAGAGGACTCTGAGGGTTTGAGTCCTTTAAATCTTTCCTTGTGACGCCTTTAGAATGTTCAAGTCTCATTTTTACTGATAAGTGAAGTACAGCTTGTGTAGGAAACTGCATATATTGCAGTCTCTTCATTTCTATGATGAAGGATATCTTGGTTCCTCCTGGTTTCTAGTGATGATGAATAGAGGCCTTCAACATCCTGCAGGACGGTCCTTGGATGGCCTTTGCTGACCCAGATTATTCCCCTTCTTCTTGCCATAGTTCCCAGAATAACTGCAGAAGGCAACATCCTGAGCTAGAAAAGAACGGCCCAAAATAGTCCGGGCTTTGGTCTTGTCCCTCTTAGGAATGTAGCACATTGAGATAGAGAAGAACTGCCCAGGCCAGCCCAGGCATTGTTCATGTCCTTCCTAACTGTGAATTAAACTGATCTAAATTGGCACCCCAAAAGAGCAAACTCTTCATGTGAATTTTGGCTGTATGAGCACCGTATCCCAAGAAGTTAAGATTCTTTTAGCAGAGAGATAGTTCCTTTGCTTTTGAGTATGTTTTGAGCTGAAAATTCTCAACTTAACACTTCCATGCTCTGTTCTTAACTTCTCTGGCACAGTTAGAAATAGCCAGCCCAACTCTTCAGTTTCTGTATTCTTTGTGCCCCTGATAATATTAATTATGAGTTGCTATCTAGTTCTCAAAGCCTTGCGTTTATTTTTCACATCTTTCTAAATAACATATGTGATAATTTAACTGTTTAATTCTGTAGGAGATGGCTCCATCTTGTTCCTTTCTGTAATAAAAGCATGTTTTTCATTATATTCACACCCAAAGAGATGTAACAACCATTTCTCCAGCTCTCCATTCTCTTTTTTTCTTTGAGAGTCTTCTACCTAAAATGCTTTTGGTACTAAAGTAATCACTGTTTCTTAGTGCAAACACTTGAAATACTCCCATAAAAATTGTGCAAAAATTATTTTTAAAGTGTTTATATTCACTAAATTTCTGGAAAGTCTTGAAAATCAAAATTGGAGACTAGACAGTTAAACACACACACACACACACACACACTCACACACACATATATGGATATATAAATCCAAAATTATACCACGGACTGTTCTGCTGGTGAAACATTTCTGCTGCTAGGGAGCATGAATATTAAAACTCCATTACAAATACTAGACTCTTAGATTCTTATATTGCTGTTAATGCTGAATCTGAAAGCTGAATATCTCTTCTGCTGACCTATCAGGGTGAAATCTCTAGGTGGCCTAATTTTTCAGTTCCACTAGCACATAGGTTAGGTATATCTGATTGTCATGGTCATAAGGGAGGCTAAAAAATATAAAGTTTTAGTCCTAGTCTTGCAAAAGTATGCATTCCTGATTTAGAAATTTCCCAAATATTTGGAAGGTGTTCAAAAATGCTCATTGGCCAGAGAGCATGCTAAATTGCATGAAAAATGTGGCCAACTTTTGGAAGAACCTGTATGTTCCTTAAGGGGCATATGAGGCAGTATTTATTAGGCAAAATAAATAGTTATATGAGAAGAGACAAAATGAAAGTTGATCAGAATAGCAGGAATACAGACGTATAAGGCTATAGTTATGGCTAGGGACAATTAAGGAGGGTACCAAGGACAAGCAACAAAGCTGGCAAGCAAGCAGCGACTTAGGTCACGCAAAACTTTATGAGCATCACTAAGGCAACAAACACTGAGCAATGGGAAATATCCATGAGATGTCTAACATTTTTCTCTACCTGCAAGCTATCAAGTTTCATGAATGCCAGTTCTGTAGAAAAGCACAAGATTTCCGTGTCAGACATAAAGGATAGTTTAATATGCATAGCCAGGACAATGAACAGAGTTATCAAAATTTCCTTGTTGGTCTGCTAAGATCAAATTCCCAGAGGACCATGTGAAAAGTGACAGATGACACCTACCCCCATAGTGTGTTAAATGACAGAAGAGAAACGCTGAGTTTAGTGGACCAACATATTTTATCTCGGATATTAAGCTTATTTGCTTTTCCTCTGTAGCAAGACAGTTCTTTATTTTACCAGAAATAAGCATGTCTTCCCTTTGTTCCAAAAGGAGACATTATCTCTACATGCCAAGATTGTTCACTATACAAATATTTTTGAAAAGATAGTGCAAAACCAAAGTCAGTCAGTTTGTCTACTTGAATGGTATGTAGACATGTGAGGGAGCCAGGGAGAACCATTAAATAACCCCAGCGTGAAGATACTTGATCTATAACTCCTCTTCTTCTCTTTCTTCATCCTTTTTCTAAATATTCTGTAGAAAATAAAGAATGATGTAAGGGTTTGAGATCAGCCTGGCCAACATGGTGAAACCCTGTCTCTACTAAAAATACAAAAATTAGCCAAGCATGGTGGCAGGCTCCTGTAATCTAGGCTACTCAGAAGGATGAGGCAGGAGGATTGCTTAAACCCAGGAGACAGATGTTACAGTGAGTGGAGATCGCACCACTGCACTCCAGCCTGGGCAACAGAGCGAGACTCCATCTCAAAATAAATACATAAATATAAAATAAAATAAAAAGTGATGTAAGGGTATCCTTGTTGAATAAAGTGAATGGGAGTTTGGGAGTTCTAGAGAACAAACTTCAAGAGAAGAGAAGGAGCAGTTGTATGCTGGGTTAAAAAAGAAGTAAAAGGCTAGGTACGGTGGCTCATGCCTGTAATCCCAGCACTTTGGGAGGCCGAGGCGGGCGCATCACTAGGTCAGGAGACCGAGATCATCCTAGCTAACACGGAGAAATGCCGTCTCTACTAAAAATACAAAAAAAAAAAAAAAAAAAAATTAGCCGGGTGTAGTGGCGGGCGCCTGTAGTCCCAGCTACTGGAGGCTGAGGCAGGAGAATGGCATGAACCCGGAGGCGGAGCTTGCAGTGAGCAGAGATCGCGCCACTGCACTCAGGCCTGGGAGACAGAGCGAGACTGCGAGACTCCGTTTCAAAAAAAAAAAAAGAAGTAAAGAACTACATAGAAAGTATGAGAGAAATTATATATCCAGTACTTTATCAGACAAAGTACTTTATCAGACAAATGGTTGTATGTGTAATAATTACACACAATAATATCCCTTCATCACATATAATTTATGAATACTTGTAGTTAATACTGCAAATGCAATGACCTATTTTTGTCTAGTTAAAAAGCAATAAACGCACACCCGTATATAACACAGACGGCATAAGCTTATAAATGTCACTATTTCATGCATATTTATATACATATATATGTTATATGTGTATTCATAAATATGTGCATATTTTTAAAAATATGTACATATTTATAGATATATGTATACGTGTTTATTTATTTACATTCTATCTTTATTAGGTGAAAGTTCGTCCCAGATTGGAAATTAAATTTTGCTACCATTAAGTTAAACATTGTGCAAAACACCTTATTTTAACTGTGAATAGAATTTGCAAATGAATCATACACTTGAGACAACTTGAGACAACCATCCAACTCTACCTAATATATCAGACATTTCCAGGAGGAAATCCAGAAACCCAGACTGCAGACACTCAACAATTTTTTTTTTTTTTCCGTATTTTAGTATTTGTTGTGAGAGTTGTAATGGTAAATTGCATCCAAGGCTACTTACTTTATGAACCTAGAACCAGATATAAAGGAGAAGTGTATTACCTAGATTTGGAATTGAGTCACGATTTTAACTTTAGGTTAGGAAAAGGAAAAGGAAAGGAAAAGCTGATTTCCAAAACTCTGAGCTTTGTTTTCTCATCATTTCCAAAATCACAGTCTGGAGCTATGGCTATTACTACTAATTCTGTTGGACTGGTCTCTGTTGCTGTCTTCACTTGCTTTATTGTTTACAGTATTCATACTTTCCTTCTTCTCTGTCATTTCTCTAAGGAATTTTATCTTCTGTGTTAAAAATATACATCTTTTACAGACTCCACAGGCAAGTCGCAAATGTAATAGTCACACATATATGAACATAAATCTTGATTATTCCATTACTTCCCAAGTTTGTTGGCTTAAGAAGTACATCTTTAAATCAGAAGTTTTATTGTTTTGTTATTTTTCTTCTGCCTTGTTTCATGTACTAACAATGGATGCTTTATGCTAGAATTAGAGAATATTTCAAAAGACTGACCATTGTGCAGTCACACACACCATATAGGTGCACACCACCACGGCTGGCTAATTTTTTTGTATTTTTAGTAGAGACCATTTTCACCATGTTGGCCAGACTGGTCTTGAACTCCTGACTTCAGGCAATCTGCCCGCCTCGGCCTCCCAAGTTAACTATATTTTTATTTTCCATTTGCGTTTCAGGTATCTGCAGTATGGCCTTTCTTAGCAATGTCAGCTGTCTAGCTGGAAGTCAGTTTTTTGTCACTCCTGAGATATGAGTTCATAATACTTATGATGTTCATACTCTCAGAAAATTGTACTCTTTGAACAGGAACTCTGGAGATAGTCAAAGTTCTAAAGACCCCAAAGAAGGAATCACTAGTGGTGACGAATAATCAGAGAAAATACTAGGCAGTGTCTCTACTTCCTGAAAGTGTTCTGCTTCAGGACTAATAATCAATTATTCAATTTAAAAGTTAAATAAAAATAATATATAATACTTTAAATATTTTATTTAAGCTTTAAATGTTTGAATATATATTTATTTATAAATCATTTGAACGTGAGCAAAGCCCTTTCTCTAAATAATATTGTAAAAATTAAATTAATAATTATCTAAAGGACAACTTGCTTAAACAAGTGTGAGAACAAAACCGACTTTCAGGAAGTGCTCTACCTGAGTGGTGAAAGCCAATGTGTACAGATGGCCAGAGACATGAGGCTATGAGCCGCGAGTGTCCATTGTGCCGTGGCGTTTATGAATGTTATTCAGATAATGGAATACATTAGTTAATTTCAGTTGACTAAGAGATAGTCTAAAAGAGTTTTTTACCCAGTTCTTCAAAATACACTATTTAGTGACCATTTCACAGGTCATTCTAATAATCTTTTCTATGCAGTATTTCCATGCATGATTCTTCTAGAATTTTAAAATAAATTGAACAGTCAGAAGAATATTGCATAAGAAATTGCACTTCAGAGAAGTAAAATAAACTTTGATTTAGAAAAAGCTATTTTGCTTCAATTCTCAGTATACATTACAAAGTGTGAAAAACATAAGTGATTCAATAACTTTTACTTTGGATCTACAAAACTCCGTATTAGCTTTGTCCCATCTACAGCGGAGATACAGCTCCTATCATCCTCCTCTGATCACTCTGTCTTGGCTACACTGGTCTCCAAGCTATTTCTCCCAGGAATGGGTGGTTTGCATCTCAGCGCTTTTTCTCGTATATCCCTTCTACCTGAATTGTTTTACTTTCCACTACCGACTTACAAAGATTTGATTAAAGCTTTTTCAACTTTATGAAAGCACAAAAGCAACATTCATTAGACACCATACTTCGAGTACCCATACAAGCTTTCTGCTTTTCACTTTCAGCACAGAATTCAATAAAGTACCTGATATATTCAACAGTTTATTATACAATAGGCTTTGTATTAGATGATTTTGCCCAACTGTAGGCTAATGTAAGTGTTCTGAGCACATTTAAGGTAGGCTAGGCAAAACTATGACGTTAGCAAGGTTTGGTGTATTAAATGTATTTTTAACTCATAGATATTTTAAACTAATGATTGGCTTATCAGGATGTAACCCTCTCATAAGTCAAGGAGAATCTTTATATAACCATATCTTTCACTGCATATTTGGCCTGTGCTCTGAAGTTTTCACCCTGTAATGTACCTCTTTATTATGAAGTTACAAATACTACTTATTACTACCTAGCATTTTATAATGTACAGGCTGCTTTTCTTTATTGTCCCTTACTACCAGAAGCTGAGATCCATTACAGCAATAGAGCTGTGATCCTAATGTAGTGAACAACACTTGGCATAAATAGGTGATCAATAAATATTTGTGAATGAAATAACAGTTGACTGGTCTTTACTATTACAGATATAATTTTCACTGTATTTTTAGTTTATTGCATTTATATGATTTTTAAATGTTCATTTAAAATTTTCATCATTATAACTCCATTTTTAAAAGATAATAATTATGACTATAATTATTATTCAATTTTAAGGTAATTATGAAAATGGGCTGGGAGCAGTGTCACATGCCTGTAATTCCAGCACTTTGAGAGGCAGAGGCCAGAGGATCAGTTGTCCTGGCAGGAGTTTGAGGTTACAGTGAGCTATGATTGTATCACTGCACTCCAGCCTGGATGACAGAGTGAGATCTAGTCACACACACGCGCGCACACACACACACAAACACACAAAGATAGAAAAGATTTTCTCCTGCCTAAGGTGTTCCAATAGCCTTCTTATTGTTGAATCAGTTTATTTTTCTAGAATTTTCAAATAAAATAAGTTGCTCAACTTTTCAAGGAAAGAATATGAAAAGCAGATAAAGGCCAGTTGTGTCCACTGCTTGAGTGGACTTCAGGAAGGAAATGTGCAAAGGAGTAACCTTTCTTAAAATTTCATCTTTTTTATGATGCCTTCAGAGATGTCCCATCCAGAATGATTTTTCCCCATTGAAACTCAGTTTTTCAAAGGTTAAAAGGCATTGATTAAATACAAAATGTAGGTTTCTGGTACTTCAGTGATGTTCTTGGTAGTTATGTTAGCAGCCCAAAAATACCTTCAAAAGACTTAAGGGATAAAGAGTTGACTTTATCACCACTGACTACAAATAAGGAACGTCATTATATAATTAGGCTCTTTGCATGTTAGAGGAAGCATACTCCACAACTGAGAACTCTATTAAAAGTGTCTATATAAAATTATTCAACATTTGGCAAACTTAAATGAGATGATCTGTAACCAGAAGGTTTGAACACAGTTTAAGCGGCCAGAAAACACTTCTTAAATTTGGGCTGCTTTCTCCCTCAGATGCTATGAAGTAACAGGTGTCTATAGCAAGTGTGAAGATTTGCCAATACTAATTGGTTCATAATTTCTGGTCTCTGGCTTTTAAGGATTATGAAGTTCTGTAGATACTAAATGTAACAAATGGTTTCAGCCTTTTCTGAATCAATGTTTTCCAAGTTGTGCCAAGACCCAGAAATTGACATTGTGAGATGGAAATAACTTGTCTAATCAAGTGCAATGCCCTGCCTTAACTGACTTCATAAAAAAAGTTGTGACATCTTACTCTCTAGCTTCACCTCCTGTCTAATTAAACCATGAGCTTGCTTTTGTTCCTACTTAGGTGATTTGTCACTTGACAATGAAACGGTCCGTCCAAAACACAGCCAATCTTTATAGTGACGAAATACCTAGACAACTTATGCTACTAAAAATGAATGTCATGGGCTGAAGAATTTTGGGTATTGTTTTATCCTTAGATAAATGTGCCTGAAATTGACTGATACTCTTCTTTACTTAGGTTTATGGACTTTGACCAATATCCTAATTTTATATTATTTATTGTGCCACCAGTTCTAGAATATTAAAATACTCAAACTCCTTTGGAAACAAATTACAGTAACTTTGTCACAAATTCAATCTGTTACTCATATTCCCCACCCAATGTAAAGGGCAGAAGTTGGAAGACAGTTTCTGTAATTAAATAGGTGATCATGCCTTAACTCACCTGGGAAATGAAGACATCAGGAAAGAATGGGACTCCAGATTTATTTTCTAAAATTTCTTATTGGAGTACAGGTATCTTAAAAGCCACAGGCTCTGCATTGACATTCTATGCTCTGCCTTAAGTCTCTTGTATCACATGATTTTTTTTGTTATTATTATTATTATTATTATACTTTATGTTCTAGGGTACATGTGCATAACGATATGTATCGCATGATTTTTACGTGTTAGCTTTCGTTTGCTGGAGACTATGAATAATCATGGTGTGTTATAGCACACTGCTCTGGAAATTTGTAGGACACTTTTTCACAACCAGCTACTGGCTACTGCCTATGGCAGTTGCAATATTTCAAACTGCTATACTGTTTGGTTTGTCTCCATATTTTCATTCATATTTTTTGCCACTTAAAAAGCTTTGACACACAAAAGATAGCGCATAATTAATTTATACAATTTGGTGAGCTTGGAAATAAGTATACACCCACAAAACTACTATCACAATTTATGACATAAATCTATCCAACACCTATACAAGTTCTGTCCTGCTCTCTTTATTATTATTATTGTGTGTGTGTGTGTGTGTGTGTAAGAACACTTAACATGAGACCTTTGCCCAGCCCTCTATTGATCTTCTTTTTAGATACTTCTTCCTACCTACTTAAAATTCGTATCAACAGGCAACTCCATATTTTATTTCACTTTACGTCAGAAAAACAGATTGAAAGTACTGTTGGCTGATATTTCTCATATTTATACCTCTCTCAATAGAACCTCACTAGAGTGTTTTTTCTGAATATAGAAAAAATTCTTCCACTGAGGAGAATTATTTTAATTTCTCACAACATTTTCCCCTTGAAATTTGTATTCCAAGATATAAATGCAACACTATTGACGTGGAGATTTATAATGATTAATTGTTCATTTACAAAGAAAGCTAGAAAAAACCCTTTTAAAAGTATATTGCAGACAGTGACTACAGGTTCTGAGTTAAGCAAAATTGCAGGTTGTTTTAAGCATACAGAAATATTTCGCTTCTGCTGTTAGTAAAGGTTTATTGAAGTTGTTTTATTTCAGTAGCCTCCTCAAAGTGTTATATGATCCTTGTCATTGGAGGATTATGAATGTGCTGTTTGTCCATTCTACAAGCACAAATGAAATAGTCCAGCTATTCATCAGTGACCTGATTAGACATGCTCAAAAATGCTTGTAATTATGATTTAAAAGTATCAGAACTTTTTATGTTGTTATGTAGACGATTTTTTGCATTTTCACAAAATTTGTAAGCTTAAATAAAAGAGCAATGGCAAGTGAGAAAGCTTCTATTCCAGTTGAATTTTAATTCCTTATATTTAAGATAGAACAGGAACAGGATCTTAGAAAAAGGATTAACATAGAATGTTTTTTATAAGTGTTTTTAATGCTGTATGAAAGATTGCTTTCACTTATTTATCATTTCCTCCCTTCTTTTCTGTTCTTATCTCTTATTCGTATATCTAAAGCAGCATTTAGCTAATTCAAGCAGAATAAAGAGCATTGTTGCTATGAAAGAAAAGACAGGCTGACATTTTGCTACTCAAGTTCTGATTCACAAATATTCATACACTTTGAGATAAAAAAAGGTGCAAATATACATTTTTATTCAACTTAACATCCTAGTTTCCATTTTCTATTCCTCATTCTGCAAATTATGTTAACATATAATTAATGCTATAATATATCAGCTTACACAACCATTCTAAGAATAATTTAATCCATCAATAAATATTTAAACCAAGAAGATAAAGTTTTTACATTCTGGGGAATGTGTCAGAAATAAAACTGTTTACCCCAAATCTTATTTAAAAAAATAAATGAATCAATAATCTCAGACAAAGCCGGTTTCAGTTCCTACAGATCTTGTGAAAATTGATATTACACTGCCAGGATAAACTCATTTGAAGTAGTAAGCCTTCAGCAAATGAAATATTTTCACTTGAGAATCATAGTTAGCATTCTAACAGCCTGTTTGTTTTGTCATAGTAAAACATTTTTTGTTACCACAAAATATTGAACAGAAGAAAAACATCTGAAAGCAGAGTTCACTATGAAAATTTTTATTGACTATGGTCGGGGAAATACATCTGCCTGATAACAGGATTGTTGCTGTTTCTCAGTCCCACACTAATAAGCCAGCCTGCTCTTTTCAGTTATCAACAGCTGCAGGCATCCACCTCAGAGTGCAAGGTTTCGTCTCTGGGGTTTGCTACTTGCCTGCCAGAGTTGCAAAGCTTTTTGTTTGCTGCTGGTGGACTGCATTGGTTTTAGTCTTCCTTTGGCCTTGCTTTGTCCCTTTCTGAAGATGTTTTACTTTTTAACTCTTTGTCTCAATCTTGAAGGAACCAACACAATGATCCTGCAATTCCTGTGGATTCCCTGATCATTTGTTGCATTTTACAAACTTTTGACATTTT
This sequence comes from Trachypithecus francoisi, assembly GCF_009764315.1. Classification (NCBI taxonomy): domain Eukaryota; kingdom Metazoa; phylum Chordata; class Mammalia; order Primates; family Cercopithecidae; genus Trachypithecus; species Trachypithecus francoisi. The sequence goes on from NW_022681465.1 coordinate 19,030,356, forward strand.
AGTATTTTACTTAACCATTTCTTTTCCTAGTCCAAATCTAAAGCCACCTGCATCCCTTATGTTACTGCTGTGGTTAAATTCTCCAAACTCAGGTGGCTCTTTTTCCTTAGCATCCTCTTCTTGCTGACTTCTTAGATGGATAAGTCCCCTGGGGACTGTTGTCTTGCTGTACTCTTTGAGAGATTCTTTATTTGGGCTGTTTTATTTTCAAATTAGTTTGTTTTTAACGTTGGATGATGACACTTCTTCTCTCCGTACAAGACAACCTCAAAACCAGTCCTGACTGCCAACACTCAATAAAGACAGGCTCCCGAGATTTCCAATTGTGTTTTCAGGAAATGTGCCTATATTTTCCCTGTGCCACAAGGCATCCCCTGAAATAATGGAGCACGTTCCCTTGGTGCATTCAGCCCACGCTTATCAGCTGTGACTGAATGGAGTGTATCTGACAAAGCTGATCTTCCTGCTAATGGAGATCAGCCAGGAGGTGCTGACTCGCAGTCCTGCTGAACCTCTGGTCACTCTAGAGAGGTTTATAGTGACCCTACTCTTTGTTAGTATGTTTTGTAACCCATTTATTTATAAAATTCATGTACATTAAATTAAACTATTTAGACTACATTTAATTGCTTTTCCTATATTCACAGGGTTCTGCAATCATCACCACTTTCAATTTTATGATATTTTCATCACTACCCTCAACAAACCTTAGGGCCATTAGCAGCTGCTTCCAGATTCCCCCAACCTCACCTTCCAGGCAATAGCTAATCTATTTCCTGTCTCCATAGATTCGTCGATTTCAGACATTTTACATCAATGGAATTATATAATATGTAGTCTTTTGTAATGACTTTTTTGTTTAGTATAATTATTTCAAGATTCATTTATGTTGTAGCACGCTACGTATTTCCATTTTATTGCTGAATAACATTCCATTGGATTAATATGCCTCATTTTATCCACTTACAAGTTGATGGGTATTTGGATTGCTTCTACTTTTGGCTCTTATAAATATTTTTGCACAACTTTTTGTGTGGATACGTGCTTCCATTTCTCTTGGGATGTGTGAAAACTGCATGTTTAAATTTTTGAGAAACAGAATGTTCTGAGTTTGCACCATTACTTTACATTCCCCTAAAAGTGTATGAAGTTTCTAGTTTATCCACATCCTGACTAATACTTGTCATTATCTGCCTGTTTCAGTATAGCTATCCTAGTGAGTACAAAGTGATATGTCATGATTTTGATTTGTGTTTATCTAATGACTATAATATTAAGCATATTTTCATATACTTATTTGTCATTTTTATATATTATTTAGATAAATGTCTATTTATATACTTTGTCTATTTTTAATTGGATTGTCCTTTCATTATTAAATTTTAAGGGATTTTATATCTATTTAGATGCAGATCTTTTATCAGGCATACAATTTGTCTATATTTTCTCTTATTCTGTGGGTTGTCTATTTTCTTAATGTTATTTTTCTTGAAGCATAAAAGTTTTAATTGTGGCTAACCACAGTTTATTTATTGTTTTTTCTTTTTGTTGCTGTGTTCTTGATGTTTGTGTTGACTCTTGAAGACTGATAACTTTCATTTCTGTTTTTTGTGCCTCAACAGTAACATTAAATTAAAATCCATTCTGGAAGCAGCTGCAATACATAAGGGTGAAGTTCATGATTAGTGGCTGTTTAAGGTGCTTTTCCATTTAGGCAATATGATCTTAGGGATGCCAGAGTTTAAACTTGCACATCTTCAGGAGACTAGATTTTACCTGAAACCTAAAGAACAATTTAAAATTGGTTAAAACACAGGAAAAATTCAAGAGATGTGTGAATTATTTCTGGGCTTATCATACTAGGAGTAAGTATTTTTTTAGCATCAATACCCAAGTGTGACAATTTTTTTAGCATCAATACCCAAGTGTGACAATACCCATTATGACAGTTTACCATCTCCCACATGCACCTACTAGATCATTTGGTTCTATCTCTAATTTCTTCTTGCATTTATAAATGTCACTATTTAGTATATCTTAAGTTCTTATTTTTTATGGGACACAAAGGTATTATATTGCTAACTTTGCTTAGGACATTTAGAAACATAAAATAATCTGGTTTATAATATGTTTATTAAGTTTTAATAATAATTCATTTTTTTTAATTTTTATTTTTGGAGGGGAGAAGAACATATAAGAAAAATTTAGTGACAGGGACTATTCTTTACCTGCATTGTTGAACCAGGTTGTGGTTGATTAGATGACAAGCTTTTCTTATGGTATAAGCCTGGGATTTTGTATAGAGATACTCATTAGGACAGAAACAAGAGCTGAACACCTTCCCCATTGGGAAGCTGTCAACGCAATTGATCTGGTTCCTGAGTCTTTACTAAATGCTGTTGTACCTATTTGAAAACATGGGAAATCTTTTGCATACATATATACTAATTACAGTCTATCAGAATGTCCATCTGTTTATTATTTGTTGGGAAAACAAGTGCAATCCCTTCATCTCAAATGCATTCACTATCAATGAGTAACTAATAGATTTTCCCTCAACCCTATACCAACAGAATAAACTTCATGAAATAGATGAGCTAGAGCTAAGATACCACTCACCCCTGTCCTGATCTAAATGAAGTATATTTTAGATGACATACTAAACTGAACTTTATGATTTTATATGTAATGTCGCCAGGGAGTGAGGACTATCTGGGCCAGTGGCACAGGGGTAAAAGAATTTACCAAGAGAGTTGTAGATAGAGAAAGGCAGATTTATTAAAGTAAGTTGGAAAATACATTGCAAAACAGCAGCATGCAGGCAAGCAGAAGCTGACAGCAGAAAAACAAAGGTTTGCTGGAGATTTTATAGCATAGTGTTTATGCTGTATGCTGAAGTGGGCTTTGGGCAGTGCTGATAACGCCAGGGTTGCAGTGAGCTAACTTTCAGGTGTTTGGTGATAGTTGGGCACAGGAAGATTGTGAGTTATCTGCACGGGAGGGCTATGTGTCCTGGATTATGAAGAAAGGCATACTTGTAGCTTATCTGCTTTCCCTTTTTGCTTTTACCTGGTCCTACCAGCCTGACTTCTTTTCCCTAATTAGGACTTCACATTTGAGCTATGTCTTCTTATGTTTGCTCCTGTTCTGGACAGCCTATCATCAGTTATTGGTACATACTTCAATTTAACCCCACAAAATGTAGGTTAATAGTCAAACTCACATGCTGTTTAATCAAAGTACAGCATTTCATTGTTCATCATAATTTAGTAATTCCCCAGAGAAACAAAAGCCATCTATTTCAGGAGTCCACAAGGGAGAACATGCTAAAGAAATTGGAGTAAAAGAACACACCTTATCCCAATTCTCTCTAAACAAACCTGCAGAAATATCCAAATTAAAAGTTCATAAAACCAGCACGTCAGGAAAGGAAAGAGGCCATTTTAATGAGTGTTAGCACAACGAAGGAAATAAAAACAGCAGCCACTTATCCCTCCCTCCTTCTCAATCTCTGACCTTATTCTTAGGGCAAGATGCTCTCAAGGAGCCTGCATTCTTCTTGTGCAGGGATGGAATGAAACCGTTGCTTCTTAGCCCACAAAACTTTATGTGAGCTCAGTCATTGCCAGTAGCATGTGTTGCGGCAAATTTCATAAAGTCGTGTTGGTTTCCGTACTCTTTTGAATAAAAGATGCACACAGACGAAGGAGTACCTCCGTTCTTTGCCTGGTAACATGGTGGATACACATTGCACCTCTTGAATTTGATGGGTATTGATTTGAATCCCTAGCTTGTCACTTCTCAGTGATGTTACTTAGCAATTTCCTCTGAAAAATAAGGAAAATAGTAGTCCTTGATTGATTGGGCTAGTAGAGAATTAAATTAGATATTATGGATAAGCATGCACACTCTGTTTGCCATGAAGGAGTCGATAAATACTAACTTATTATTTTACCCTAATTGTACCCATCCTGTATGCAATACAAATTAATAGTTTTTATTAATATTTCAATATGATAATATCTCCTTATATTCCCCATTCTACCTTTTTATGGCCATGGCTGTCATGAAGAAGTAATGAAGCTTTCTAATGGCTAGCCATATGCAGAAGACTGAAGCTGGACCCCTTCCTTACACAATATAAAAAAAATCAACTCAAGATGTATTAAAGACTTATACGTAAAAACCCAAAAGTATAAAAACCCTGGACGACGACCTAGGCAATACTGTCCTGGACATAAGTATAGGCAAAGATGATGAAGGCACAAAAAACAATTGCAGCAAAGCAGAAATTTACAAATAAGTTCCAATTAAACTCAACAGCTTCTACACAGGAAAATAAACTATCAACGGAGTAAACAGACAACCTGCAGAATGGGAGAAAATATTTGCAAACTATGCATCTGACAAAGGCCTAATTTCCAGCATCTATGAAAAAAGCAAATTTATAAGAGAAAGACAAACAACCCCATTAAAAGGTGGGCAAAGGACATGAAAAGACACTTTTTAAAAGAAGACATACCTGTGACCAACAGGCATTGAAAAAATCTCAATACCACTGACCATTAGAGAAATGCAAATTAAAATCACAATGAGATACCATCCCATGCCAGTCAGAATGGCTGATACTAAAAAGTCAAAAATTATTAGATCCTGGCGAGGATCTACTACAGAAAAAAGGAACACTTACACACTGCTGGTGGGAGTATAAAATCAGTTCAACCATTGTGGAAAGCAGTATGGTGATTCCTCAAAAAGCTGAAAGCAGAAGTACCATTTGACCCAGCAATCCCATTACCAGGTATATACCTAAAGAATGTATATCATTCTATCGTAAAGACACACGCACACAAATGTTCATTGCAGCACTATTCACAAGAGCAAAGACATGGAATCATCCTAAATATTCATCAATGACAGACTGGATAAAGAAGATGTGGTACATACACACCATGGAATACTATGCACCCATAAAGAATGGGATCCTGTATTTCATTGTGGGAATATGGAGGGAGCTGGAAGTCATTATCTTCAGCAAACTAATGCAGGAATATAAAAACAAATACCATATGTTCTCACTTACAAGTGGGAGCTAAATTATGAGAACTTACAAACAAAAGAAGTTAACAACAGACATTAGGGTCTACTTGAGGAGGCAGGATGGGAGAAGGGAGAGGAGCAGAAAATATAACTATTTGGTACTGGGCTTAATTCTTGGGTGATGAAATAATCTGTACCATTAACCACTGTGACATGAGTTTACCTAGGTAGCAAAACTTCACATGTAGCCCCAAAACCTAAAATAAAAGTGAAAAACACTTTCTTAGCTATGAATAAGTTAATTAACTTCTCTTTATCCAAACGTCTTTGACAAATTTGACAAATGAGGCTGTTTTTATAAAATCAAATAAAAGTATACATTATATTTTCTAAAATCCAAATTCTGCATGTAAACCTTAGAATGCAGCTCTCGGATTCTATAATTTCATTTTCTTTTTCACCTGTGGGAGGAAAGAGAAGAGCAGGTATCTATTTCTAAGTTTTTGCTTATATCCAGAAAAACCTTTAGCACGATAAAGACCCTTGACATTATATGTGAGAACTCACCCTGCATGAAATACAGAGCTCAGAATAACATTTGTACATGTATGGAACCATGATCTATGACAGAAGTAGCATATCACATCAGTGGAGAGATGAGCTGCTAAGAAATAATTATTCCATAGAAAATAATAAATGAGATTTCTTCCTCACACCCTATGCTGGAATCAATACCGGTACAGCCTATCAAATGCATACAGAAATTAAAGCTGCTAACAACATACAAACTGTCTTGTAAGTTATGGTATTTTCCACTCCGATTGCTCTGATGTTCTCAAAGGTTATGTTCTGATTGCTCTGAGGTTCTCAATTGTGGGTTAGGTACGGTTCTAACATTTAGTAAATAAAAATACAGACACTCAGTTAAATTTGAATCTCAAGTGGTTAAGACATTTTTTACATTATTATATGACAAATATTGTGTGGGGTATGCTTATATTAAAAAATTCATTGAAAACCTGAAATTTAAATTTAACTGAATATTTTATGTTTTACCTAGAAATCCTGTTTAAGATGGGGAAGGCAGGTGATAGAAATCTTACATCATATTCCCAAAGAGCAGAATGAGGAAATTATGGAAATTTATCAAATGCAACAACTTAGGCTTCCAAACTGGAATGTAATGACCACTGAAAATATCTTTCAAAAGTGAAGGTGAGTAAAGATATTTACTGATACAAACCTAGATAATTCTTTACTATCAGACCAATACAAAATTTTGATATAAAAAAACAGTCCTTAAGGTAGAGAAAAGATGATTCTATGAGGGAACTAGGAATACAGGAAGAAAAAAGTTAATGCAAAGGGTAATTTTGTGACTAAATGTAAATGAATATTGATTGTAGAAAATTAAAATAATGACTAACAAGTTAAATGTGAGAAGACTGAGTTTTCTATAAGGCAAATTTTTAAAGACTACCCTGAAAAGTTATGAAAAATTTATGACAATGACAACAATATTTTACCCTAATTATACCCATCCTCTATACAATATAAATATGCCCAACTCTTACCAATAGTGGAATATATTTCTCCACCCCTTGAATCTGGGTTGTCCTTGTTCATTGCTTTGTCTGCCAGATTGAGGTGGAAGTGATGGTTTGTGCCAGTTCTCAGTGTACACTTCAAGAGTTCTCATATACTTTCACTCTCTCATTTAACCCTGTTATGTCCAAGTAAGTAAGCTTAGGTTAGCCCATAGAAACATCACAGAGAAGAAAATAAGTTGTCTCAGCAAAGGCAATTCTTAAGACATTAACATGAGAGAAAGGCAACTAAGAATAGAAGAGCTTTGTAATCAACCTGCAAGTTGACCTCAGATGCATTAATGGACATATCTTGAACCAGAAAATCTGCCCACTTGACCAGTACACTTGTGATCAGTAGTAAATATTTATTGGTTTAAGCTGCTAAGTTTGGGAGTAGTTTGTTGAACAGTAATAACTAACTGGTGAGAATCTTCACGCTGCTTAGAACAGACACAACTTATATACAAGGCTGAATATAAAAGGTAGGAAAATATGCCAACAACAACAAAAATAAAATATTTTAGCTATCATAATTTCAGAAAAAAAATAGATCTTAAGGCAACAAGAATTATTATACTAAGAAAGATATTTCTTAACAGTAAAAAACAACTCACCAGAAGTATATTTGAAATTTGTGTGCACATAAAAACGTGTACTCAAAATATATAAAGCAAGATTTACAGAAATAAAAAACTTATAAATAATTCCAAAATCAATGGGAGAGGACCTCATCAATAAATGATATGATGCAAATAATCAATGGAGAAAGGGATGATTAAAACAAATAACCTTGACCTAACTGATTATATAGAGATGTCAATACCAACTTATATCCATCTCTCAACTGCACAGAAAACATGTACCAAAATTGATTACATGCAGGACTACAAAGCAAGCTTTAAGAAAATTAATGAAGTGAACTCATTCAGAATATTTTTCTGATCATAGTAAAATGAAGTTAGATGTCAATAACAAAAGATATTTCTAGAAAAGTTTCAAATATTGAAATTAAACAAGACACTTCGAAATTACACATGGATCAAAAAAAATTAAAATAAAATTAAAAAATACTTTAACCAACGTGTCAATGCAAAGAAACACTGAAAGTTGTGGAATGTAGTTAACCCTGCACTCAGAATAAAATCTATAGCCATAAGTTCATACAGTACAAAAGAGAAAGACTATAAATCAATTATATATATCTATATCTTAAAAAGTTAGAAAATAAAAGCAAAGGAATTAAAAGACAGTGAAAAATTAACTGAGGTAAAGTTAAAAAAGAATATAAACATAAAGAGTAACATTTAAGAAAATAGTTATGAGTGCAAATGTACAAGAAAGAAAATACATAAATCCAAAAGATTAAGAGATTAGTAAAATGTATAAACACATAGCAAAGTCAGCTAACACCAAAATAAAACAATTAAATTATAAAAATGCTCCGAAGGTACTGAATGATAAATGGGACATTACTGTAGAAACTAGATATTATAATGATAGCAAGAGGGTGTTATAAGCAACTCTTTCAATAAATATAAAACTGTAGAAAATTTGGACTAAGTCCTAGAAAAAGAGATTAGCATGCTAGCAGTGTCACCATAAAATGATGGAATATTTAAATAACAATACACATATATTAAAGATATATAGTCTATAAGTAAACTTTCTCACAAATAAACATTATCAAAAATAATTCAGGCCAAACTCACTGAGTCTTTTAAACATTTATAAAAAATAGCAAAAAGATAAAGATTTCTGATTCTTACTACTGTGCCTTAGTTCCAAATAGTTCAAAACGTAAACTTGTTTTCTACCTGTTCTGGGGGCCAGATGTCTGAAATGAGTGTCAGTGGAATAACAGCACAGTGAAAACAGGGCTGTAATTTCTAGGGAGTTTACAGGAGAGAACCCATCCTCCTTCCTGGTCTCGTACAGCTTCTGTTAGTTACCAGCATTCTCTTTTTTTTTTTTTTTTTTTTGAGACGGAGTCTCGCTCTGCCGCCCAGGCTGGATCTGGGCTCACTGCAAGCTCCGCCTCCCGGGTTCACGCCATTCTCCTGCCTCAGCCTCCCGAGTAGCTGGGACTACAGGCGCCCGCCACCTCGCCTGGCTAGTTTTTTGTATTTTTTAGTAGAGACGGGGTTTCACCTTGTTAGCCAGGATGGTCTCGATCTCCTGACCTCGTGATCCGCCCGTCTCGGCCTCCCAAACTGCTGGGATTACAGGCTTGAGCCACCGCGCCCGGCCTTTTTTTTTTTTTTTTTTTGAGACGGAGTCTCGCTCTGTCGCCCGGGCTGTAGCGCCGTGGCCGGATCTCAGCTCACTGCAAGCTCCGCCTCCCGGGTTTACGCCATTCTCCTGCCTCAGCTTCCCGAGTAGCTGGGATTACAGGCGCCCTCCACCTCGCCCGGCTAGTTTTTTGTATTTTTGGTAGAGGCGGGGTATCACCGTGTTAGCCAGGATGGTCTCAATCGATCTCCTGACCCCGTGATCCGCCCGCCTCGGCCTCCCAAAAGACTGGGATTACAGGCGTGAGTCACCGCTCCCGGCCGGTTACCAGCATTCTTTAGTTTGTTGCTGCATCAGTCCAATCTCTGCCTCTGTCATCACGTTGCCTCTGGGTATATTTATCAAATCTCTCTCTGCCTGTCTCTTATAAAGAGGCATGTGATGACTTTTAGAACCCAACTAGATAATCCAGGATAATCTGCCTGAAGTTTTTTTTTTTTTTTTTTTATCTTAATCGCATCTGTAATGACTCTTTTTCCTAAAAGAATGACATACACAGATTCTATAGATTAGGACCTGATGTCTTTGGGAGCCACTATTCAGTTTACTACAGCACCATACACAGGTATCCATTTCAGGAGGATTGCAGACTCAAATATGAAAGGAAAAAATATATATGAAAGGAAACATAGAAAACTATCATCTGGTATGATATGAATCTCTCAGGAATAAAGACTATGTATTTTGTAGGGGGGAGTGGAAGGAGGATGTTAATCCACAGTATCTGATTTATTCCTAATCAGAGTGCAAAATATAATAACTGTGTAAAAAAACACAATTTCATATTTTTAAATAAAGTGAAACATTTGCATAAACATTGACATAATCTAGAGTCCAGCAATTATACTTCCGGATATACATACACTCATGAGAAACTTCCACATTGTCCATCTATGCCAGAGGCATATACAGAAGTTGTCCTTAGCTCAGTTCATCATAGTGAAATGGGAAGAGTTCCCTTATCCTCCTTGCAGGGTGTGCCATGCAGATGTGACTCACTTTTTCTTTACCCTGCTGTTCATAACCCTAGGGGGAGGACGCATAGGGGCAGGTCACGGGACCCGCTGAGCTCAGGCAGCACAAAGGAGTGAATGCTTACAGCTGAAGCCCCAGTGGGCGTGTGTAGTGCACTCTTAGTTTTGCCCTCTGCAGGCAGCTTGTTTTAATCAGCTCAATTAGACCCTCTGCCTTATTGCAAGGACAGAGGGCTTTCTGTATCCTGCGTTCTTGCCTTAGTTTACTGGAAAAATCAGATCACATGTGGGCTTGGAGAATGAGTGCAAGGTTTTATTGAGTGGAGGTAGCTTTCAGTGAGGTGAATGGGAAGGCCAGAAGAGCGATGGAATGGGAAGGTGGTCTTACCCCGCAGTGGGGCCGCCCAGTGGCTGCACTGCCCCTGGCTGAATCCCACATCCTCGCTGGGTCAATGGCCTGTGGGCGTTTGCTGATGCCTGTTGGTGTGCTCTTCAGCTCTTCTGCTCCTGTGGAGATCCAGCTTCCTGTGTCTGTGCCCGCTCGGGTCTTAGGGGTTTTTATAGACGAAGGATAGGGTCCATGGTGGGCCAGGGTGGTCTTGGAAAATGCAACATGTGACTGTGAAAACAGAAATGTCTGGCCCCACCTACGTCCCTGGGCACAGTCCCAAAGGTGGAGCCCTTGCTACGGAACTTGACCTTCTCTACCCAGCACTTCCCATCCTCACTTCCATATCAGTAGCTAAAACTTGGAAGTTTCCCCAGGTGCCTTTCAACTCTGGAGCAGATGCACAATGTAACTTCTGGAATGGCAGTATGAGGAGCTCCAAGGACCTGCTCTCCAGCAAAACAAACATAATTGATGAAAAAGTATAAAAACTGGTGAAAACTATAAAACAAACAAACGAAAACAAACACATAAAGTCTCTGGAAATTGTCCTGTGAGAGAAAAGCAAATTAAGAAAGATTCATTCAAGAAAATCTACAAGTTAGTAAGAATAGCAAGAATCTGTGGCATATGGATCATGGCCTTTTGCCTTCTTCCTCCTCACAACTCAGAGTGATAGAAACTTCACCCCAGTTGGGTGCAGAAGAACAGAGGTTTCCTTCTTACCTCTCCTGAGTGCTATAGTATTTTTCTGGGAGGATCAGGCCATCAGCATTTCTCATTCCTCTCTCCTCCCTACCTGTTTCAGAAAAAAATTTCAGGTGAGTGTGACCAAAAGGCCAAGAGCTCCCTTCCTCTACCCAATCCCCACTTACAGGGTAGAGGATTTACCAAAAAAGTGGCACCCTGAGAACAACGTGGCCATGATTGCCCTCATTCCAGCTTATTTGTAGGGTGGAGTTTCAAGCCAGGAGAGGCAAGCTGAGCAGACAAGGGTACCATTTCTACCCAGAGACCTATTGCTAAAGCAGGGATGTCACTCACAGAGAAGTGCAACATCATCTCTACCCCCAGATTGGGAGTTGTGGCTCAGAGATATTTGCCATGGGGAAGAAGCAGGTTGTAAAACAGGGAGCTCCAATGTTCTTCCTTAAGGAAGTGACTTTATTTAAAACAGGGTATGAGAAAGTTCAAGGCTGAGGACACTCTCAAACACAATGAAAGTTTTGGTCATAGGCTGGTAGTTTCATGAGGCATACAAGCTAAACTATAGACCACTTGGTTTATAGAGGGAACCAGAGAAGAGACAGCTAAGAGGAGCCCTTTAGGGGTCAGAGCAAATCTCGAACACTGAGCTCAAACACAACTCCAGTAAAGGGCTCTGAATTTAATGTGGAGCAATTTATGCTCCGGGGCATTATCGAAAGTAATAGAGGACTCAGATGGCAGTAGCAGCTTAGCGATTGGGTGTGATCAGAGAAACAGAAACAGAGACAATAGTTAACAGCACTGTCATTCCAGAATCACTGTGCAAACGCATGAGCCTGTGTACATGAGGCTTTACACTGCAGGTGTGATAGATTTCACCAAAAAGGTCAAGTCACATCCTGAAAATAAATAAATAAATAAATAATTAGAAGTCACAGAGAGAGGGATCAGAATCCACAATTGTTGAAATACATCATCTAAAATGTCAGTTTTCACCAAAAAAAAAAAAAAAAAAATTATGTGAGATATGCAGATACCAGAAAATGTGACCCACACACAGGAAAAAAAGCAGCCAATGGAAAATGTCATTAAAGTGTTATAGATATAATATTTAACAAACATTAACGTCAATGCATTCATTTCAGATGTGTTCAGAGAATTAAAGAAAACCACACTAAAAGAATTAAAGGGCCAGGTGCAGTGGCGCATGCCTGTAATACCAAGACTTTGGGAGGCCAAAGTGGGAAGATCACTTGAAACCATGAGTTCGAGATCAGCCTGGAAAACAAATCTCTACTAATGTAATAAATTAAAAACATATATGTATATCCAGGTGTGATGGCATGTGCTTGTAGTCCCAGCTACTTGGGAGGCTTCGATGGGAGGATCACTTGAGCCCAGGGGGATGAGACTACAGTGACTTATGATGGCGCCACTGCACTCCAGCATGAGCAATGAAGTAAGAATGTGTGTCAAAAAAAAAAAAAAGAAGAAGAAGAGAAAATACAGAAAGTTATAAAAATGTCTCAAAAAAAAGATAATACAAGTTAAAAAACATTAAAATCAGGCCCAAACTCACTGTCTAATTCTTCTAAACATTTGTAAGTAAATACAACAAATGAAGATTTCTGATTTTTACTACAGCGTCTTAGTTCTAAATAAGTTACAAACATAAAAATTTCCTACTTTTTTATTTTTGTGTCTGCTCATTATTATTTGAGATCTTTTTACATTAACTTGTTGACTATTCTAAATGCTAGATCTTTATATTTTTAAATTGTTGTATCTTTCCCTCCACCCCATATCCAATCTTTTTGATAACAAAGATGTACTTGATGGCAGCATTATCTCCAATTTTGGGAGTAAATGATTAATTTTTTAAAATTAAATTGATTTGATATAAAAGTATGCCACTTGAAACAGAAATATTCCTTACTGATATAGAATTTGTTTTCATAACTTGGAATATAACAAAAGAGATCTGGAATTCCTGGAGACTATTTTGGGTAGAGATCAGAGAAACTGAATATTTCCTTTACTTCCTGAGAACTTCCCCTTGTGATGGTGTTCATTACCTGCTTATGTATTTATCATTCCTTTTTTCCCCCCTGGGTAAAGTCTTCCCTTAATTTTAAAATTTCTCATGGCTTATCTGGTTCATTAAATTACCAGAGACTGGGGAAGGGAGGTGGCAAGAGAGGGGAAGATAGTGAGAGAAAAAATAAAAAAATCCCAGTTATTTGGAAGTGTCTTTGTTTTTCATGAAAGACAGAACAATGCGTTTTTTCTTCTCTTTATTGTATTTCACTGCCAGCAGGATTCCTTGGTTGAAGACAGGCATCAGACATTTAAAATAAAATTTGAGCAAGGTTTCTACGTGGCAACTCTCACTACTGCTTTGAGTGTTCTAGAGAAACCATTCTTGATTCTCGTAAGATGCATCTAGCTTTCTAGATACCAGCGTTCTAAGGAAAGGATGATTGGAAAGGTCTTTCAAGAGTGTGAGGCTTAATAATAGGAAACAATGTAGCCTACTTCAGTTCTTTCTTTGGAGGAATCAGGTAACTCTGAGTATTTTGCCAAAGGCATTTTTAAATTTTTAGATTTCATTGTTATTTGGCAGGCATATTTTATAATTTCTTTGTCTAATGGAAGTAAAAAAATACATATTTATGTATTACAATATTTTAATATACACATGATATATATATTTCACTTTCAGATTTTTAGATGTTTTTGGTGGATAGAAGGAAATAAATTATCCTACTAAGCTCATTTAAATGTTGAACTCTGAATTTATTTTCTTTTCTTACCTTAGGCAAGGAAAGTAACAAACTGTGAAACGGCCAATAGAAAAGTCATTAGAGAGGAAAGAAGGTGGACCCTGGGTTACCAGTAAAATGCATAGTCATCAAGTATTTATTTGTTCAGTAGACACTGTAGACTACTACTGAATTTTTATCCTGTTACTGCAGTCAAAGAGCAGGATCTCTGGGGAATTTATGACATTTGATGTAAGTCCTAATTTTATATTCAGCTTTTCCAGGTGTGAAAATATAATATTTTAAATGGTCCTAACCAGTTCTCAGGATCCTTGTATGCAATGATGGAGAACAAGTAAGATAACTGCAAAGATAATTTCCACTAGATAAAAGGAAAAAAATTTGGAACAATGCAGAATGACCGCCATTCTCAGGGCCTATCATATTAAGCAGAACAGAAATAGCAAGCCTGCTTTTCATAGTGATGGAATAATTAAAGACATTCATAAATCAGTTTATTTACCATTGTCTAAATTGTTTTTTAGTTTAGTGCTAAATTACTTTTTAGTTTATATTTTTTATTTGTTACTATAAATTTAAGAAAGATCAGATAATAATTCAACAAAGGTACATATATCTAATGTCAGGATTACAAAAGATGTGAAGATTTTGTTATATTTCCTTTAGAAATATTATTAAGAAATCTAAAGATATTTAAAACAATTTTGCACACCAACCCAGTGGCAATCAGAATCCTTCCTAGAGTAAAGATTATTCTGAATCGTTCCCATCTATATTTAATACATTTGCTATATATCAGTATGCTCCCAAATTATTCATAATGCTATTTTGTGTTTTCAAATTTTATACATTATGGAAATTGCCAGTTTTACTAACGATTAATTTTTCAAGAACTTCCTATGTTGATATATAGAGCTAGTGTATCCATTTTAACTATCAAGTAGTTATAAATCCTCTGAAAATATGTTCCATTGCAATTGATAAAAATATACATCATGTTCAGATTCTGGTTATTGCGCACCTCATGTTTATGAGTATTATTTATGACACTCATATATGGCATAGTTTCTTTATAGTATATCTCCTCTTTTTTTTTTTTTCTCTTTGAGATGAAGTTTTGCTCTGTCACCCAGGCTGGAATGCAGTGGCACAATCTTGGCTCACTGCAACCTCTGCCTCCTGGGTTCAAGCAATTCTCCTGCCTCAGCCTCCTGAGTAGCTGGGAGTACAGGCACATGCCACCACGCCCCATTAATTTTTGCTTTTTTTTTTTTTTTTGGTAGAGATGGAGTTTTGCCATGTTGGCCAGGCTGGTTTCAAATTCCTGACCACAGGTGATCTGCGCACCTCAGCCTCCCAAAGTGCTGGATTACAGGCATGAACCACTGTGCCCAACCTTACAGTATATATCTCAAAAAAACGTTTCTGGATAATTTGCTCTAGGATATTCTATTCTCTATATTGATTCCCTTCCAATATTCACTGAATTGGGCCATTT
This sequence comes from Trachypithecus francoisi, assembly GCF_009764315.1. Taxonomy (NCBI): domain Eukaryota; kingdom Metazoa; phylum Chordata; class Mammalia; order Primates; family Cercopithecidae; genus Trachypithecus; species Trachypithecus francoisi. The sequence goes on from NW_022681465.1 coordinate 19,045,625, forward strand.
TTTTTTTCCAAATAAAATTTCTGGTTTTCATCTGAACTGAATAGTGGACTCTGAGTTTTAATTCTTTGGAAACAATAAAGTTAATATTTTATTCAGAAACTCCCAACTGAAGTTTTGAGTTTAGATTGCATGTAAGGGCGGCTTCTCTCTTTCAAAATGACGGATTATCCAAGCAAGAGTGGGATATTTTGTTCTTACTGGCATAATTTCAAACAGCACAATTTATGATAAAGAAAGAAAAAAAAAAGAAAGAAAGAAGAAAGAGGAAGAAGGAAAGAGAAAGAAAGAGAGAGACAGAAAGAAAGAAAGAAAGAAAGAAAGAAGGAAAGAAAGAAAGAAAGAAAGAGAGAAAAGAGAGAAAGAAGGAAAGAAAGAAACAAAAGAAAAGATAAAAGAGGGAGGGAGGGAAGGAAGGAAGGAAAGGAGGGAGGGAGGGAAGGAAGGAAGGAAGGAAAGGAGGGAGGGAAGGAAGGAAGGAAGGGAAAGAGAAAGAAAGAAAGAAAGAAAGAAAGAAAGAAAGAAAGAAAGAAAGAAAGAAAGAGAAAGAAAGTAAGTCAATCAAAGAAAGCAGTTATTTTTACCAATTTTCAGTGGCCACAAACCTCGAAAGAAATGTGTTTCCTGTTAACTTTCCAGCTGAATTTATGTAAATCTTTTTTGATTAGGTAGATATTTGCTGTCCGGCTAATTTTCATTTTCTACAATAATACATAATTTATATAATACATTAAAAGGTTATGGATGTTTGAAAAAATGAAAATATTGGAGTAATTAAATGAATAGAATGCTGAAGTGGTAGATGTCTGTAGCATTTGTAGGGTGATCAGAGTTCAAAAATAATGAAGTCTGAGCAAATGTTTGAGGAATATGAGGAATTTAGCAAAGATTACATTTGTTCAATTTGCACTTCAGGAAGCAAGATCAGCTAAGGTATGTGTTCAGTTTAAAGAAACAACAAAGTAAGTTGTGGCTGCAGCTGGGGAGGTTGCAGCAGCAAATATCAGAGAAATATCAGTGCTTGTGTGTTGATGTGAAGGGGAGAGATTATGTAGTCTTCCAGTCCATTATTCTCCATATGAAATGCAGAGTCCTTGCAGAGTTTCCTGCAGAGAGGGGACAAAAATTTGATTTAGGTTTTAAAAGCTTACCTGTGGCTGCTCCATTGAGACTAAACTTAGTAGAACAAGAAACAGGAAGACTGGAAAAGAGATAACAGCACTAAACTCTAAATCCAATAAGTAAGATAAATAACCTTGATAATAACTAAGGTCAATGTAGTTAAATTTTGAAATTAAAATAAACTATAACTGTATTCTTTTCTGCCTCTATGGACTTGTAAATATTTAAATAATTTTGGTTGTTTTTGCTTTTCTTCTTCCTATGATTAGATTGATATGCAATTAAGACATGCAAATAGCTGCTTCTAAGACAAGTTATTAAAAAAGGAGTGGCTCTTAGTTTTAAAGAGAAAGTAAAGTGAAAATTTCCTTCAATGTGTATATCTATTTTATAAAATCCAACTTGAAAAGTAATAAAAAATATGTGGACTTATTTTTTCTTAAGGAACCAATAGAGTATACTAGGGAAGGATTTAAGTTTATATTATACCAACTCTTCCTTTTTAAAATTTACTGTTCATGTACTGAGGATAACACAGACAACTCACCAAAAAGTGAGTCTCTCAAAGACCTAAGGAAACAAATGCAATAAATTGACTTTATTGTTAAGTATATCGGTATATAAATATAGATATTATAAAATTTAAAAATCTATCATTCATTACAGTAAGTTAGCATGGATGGTTATGAGAATGATCTTGAGAAAGTTAATAACCTTTTATAGAAATGTTAATATTCCCATTTATTAAGTGAAGCGTTTATATGATTTTATTATAAGAGCTAGCTTATCTCTAAAGTGTGACTTTTTGAAGCTCCGCACTTGCTGATTTAAATTAAATCTGAGGATGAATAGCGTGCACCATATGTGATTACCAATCTGTAGTGATGTAATGGCTTCACTTCAGATCTCTTGACTCTCCATTTAACCCCAGTGCCCCATGATTACTAGCTGCAACTACATTAACGCTCTTGAGATAGGCTTTTTTCATTACAATAGTGACATATTAAAATTTATTATACATTAGATCCTTATCACATAAAATGCCCAATCCCAAGAAGTAGCAGAATAAGATGGTTGCTTTTATTCCTGGGGCTGAGTTGAAATGATCTGCATTCTAATAAAATGGGAAAGAATGACAAGTGACCTGTCAAACAACAGAACTCATTTTACAAGGTTTGCAGACGAAGCAGAAGAATGTGAGAATGTACCTCATCAGCAAGTTAGCGACCACTTAGCTATTATCACCTCCCTTCATATTTCAGTGGAATTTTAAAAATTATAAATAGCACTAAATTCAACTGCCTAGAAGTAAAATATCCAAATGTATATTCCGTAGAACATATTCTATTTCAGTGTTTGATTTGTATTCAGACAGATTAAAATGGATATGACATGAGACAAAAAATTCATCACTTATTTCAGCTTCAGGGACTCAACTGTTAATCCTAATTCTCACCCGCAGTGGCCCCATGCCCTTTTCTTTTCCCTATAGATGCTCCACAGTTGTTTGTCATAGTATGAGGAATGGACAGAGCCAATCCAGCAGGCTTTTTGGAGGCTGTTTAGTTTTTGCCAAGGAGTTGGATTCTAATACACAGAATGAGAATAATTTCATGTATACAGAAAAGCTCTTCTGCTATGTTCTTTCCATCAGTTCTAAAATCAAAACAAAACAAATCCCCTAATATCAAGTGTATCAATTAAATCTTAGATAAACCTATAACATATCCATGAGAAACAAGGATATGTTGAGTCAGGAAAGGAACTATGATTAAATTAATTTTGACACATTATTTTCTGTTTTAAAAGTATTATACAAGAATCCAATAAATATAAAGCAGGTTAAAGTGAAATTGAACAGTTTTGTTTATTTATACACAGTGCATTTAAAACAATTAAATAATGAGTGTCACTAAGTTTTAAGAACTCTAAATTAATAACCTTTCGTCTCCTGACACTGATATGAAATCCCAACTAAGAGGTTATTAAGGAATGGCTAACAGACAAAACTACATTAACTGTCTCAAGAGTTCAGGTTTCATAACTTTTTTTATTTGTATTATAATGCAAACATATTTAAACTTTAGTAAATGTACCTGTATACCTACTGTCTATATATTGACAATTGTTGACATTCATCTTCTTTATATATTTATACACATATATGCGTATACAATAGAAACACATAAAATTAGAGCCCTCGTGCTGGCTTTTCCTGTTTCACTTCATTACTCTGTCTCCAGGGGCAAACAACAGGGTTCTGTTTCTCTGTGCATTTATATATGTATGAAAAATAATTGTCATCCCTTGTATTTGTGGGGGATCCCCACAGACACCAAAATCCACAGATGCCCGAGTCCCTTGCATAAAATGGCATAGTATTTATATATAACTTATGCATATCGCCTCATGTACTTTAATCATCTCTAGATTGCTTATACTATTATAACTAATACAATGTAAATACCATGTAAATAGTTGGTATATTGTATTGTTTAGCAAATAACATCTAGAAAAAATCTATATGGGTTTAGTAAAGAGGTAATTTAAAAGAAAAATGTTCCCACACATGGTTGGTTGAATACACAATGTGGATTCACTGACCTGGAGGGCCAATTGTGTTGTATTTATCGATGTGTGTTTACATGTCCATTAGTGTTATTCTCCAAGTGATTTTCTCTGTGGCATTCAGCATTATGTGCTTCAGTTATACTCATCAGACTGTAGACATAAATATATACATAGATAAATGGTAGGTGCCTTCATAGATCGGTAGATAGATAGATAGAGGGATAGATAGATAGATGACAGATAAAGACATAGATGATGGATAAAGATATAGGTGTAGAGATAGATGGAGACATAAATGAACACGTATACAGCCGTGGGTTTTTTCAATAGGTACACAATATTATGATGTATATTTATAATAAGCATTGAATTTATCATTACTCTATGTACAGTTAATTTAAATTAATTTTATAACATAGAAATACCTGCTAGTGAACACATACTATGGTACTCTTTGGATCATAGTGAGGCACTATAAGCAATAATGGAAAACATGAGTTTCTGATGTCAGTTAGAATTAGTCAAATACTAGTTTATAAACTTCGATGCAATAATCTTAAGCAGATTTTTTAAAAATCCTAATTTTTAGACATTTCAGGATTGTAAATTTTATCTCCAGTAAGGTATCTTTTCATCTATTTTAGTATAAGGGAGAAAATATTATAATTTTCATGCATTCAAATAAATGAATAAATTTCAAAAAATGGTTCATGATAATAATTGTTAAAAACTTAGAATAAGATAAAAACTCTATAGCTTGATTAATTATATTTACAATAATTATAGAAGTTAATGTGTATGGAAAAATAATGCGTGAAGGTGAGTTGTTGAATTTGTATTTTTTAAAATTCTTAAAATTGGGAATATGCCAAGGGAGCCTGCCTTTTCCACCCCTACAACATTCTAATGAAAATACATGCCAGTGTAAAATTTAAATATTAAAATAACACAATTTTTAAAAAAATTAAAATTAAAAATAACTTCTGCAAGTAAAGTAATAAAACTTTCATTATTTGAAGACTATTAAATCATGACTTCATGGTAAATATGAGAGATTTTTAAATTAACAAAAAAACACTTAAAATTATTAAAATTATATTTGCCAAATAAAGATAAGGCAAATCTACAAAAGTCAATTGCACCACCAACAGATAGAAGACATGCAGTATTTAGGAATACACTTAACAAGAGCTGTTTAGATTTTATGTCATAAAATTATAAAACTTGAATGAAAAACATGAAAGAAGACAAATGAACAGGGCATTCCCTGTTCTTGGATAGAAAACTAAAATCATGTTTAATAATGCTCTAATGACATACAATTTGCTTCTGAGGCAAAGGAAGAGAGAATATTCAACTTTTTCACAAAATCTCGGGTCTTATAGCCTAATTTTAACTGTCAGGAAAATATAATGATGAGCCTCTTCCAAGTGGAAATAAAGTAGGAAAAGATGAAAAGTGATGAATAGCTAGAATCCATATTAATCAAGATGTTAGACAAACTTTCAATCTAAGAGTCTAGTCAGCTTAGATCAACTATAAAGACTCTATTTTGTTTTTAATAAATGTAATAAACTTATAGATACAAACATAAATATTATTAGGCCTTTATAAAAATATTTTATGATAAGCCACTTTTTGAGTTTTTAGTTGAAAAACAATAAAATATTACTGATGTAATATAAAAATACTCAACAGATTCAATTATTTTCATGTTTTTGTCTAAAACATACACTATCATGGAGTATTTTTAAACATTCATATATATAATTTTTTAAAGCTAAGAATGCAGCACTTAAACATCACAAATTTAACATGGTTAAACCTAGTCTGGTTATTATTTTTAGTTATTCAATTATTTTCACATAGTCTTTTCTTCTTTGGTGTCATATTAGTGGCCAGAGAAAATCAATATTTGGTTTGATTGGCAGATTTTATGTCTGTTAAATGAAACAGTACTTCTGCTGTCTATGACTTTTTCTTCCTTTTAGTCTTCAGTCTTTTGGCTCTGTATGAAAACTCCTTATAGACCTGTAACTATTCAATAAGATCTTTGGTTTGTAAAGGATCTAAACAGGTCGTTTGCTCCAGTCTCCAAGGTAATAGTGTCCATCTTTCCACAAATGCTTAGACATTACAATCAGGTGTGGGGGATGAAGGAAGGGAAAAGCTTAAAGTTTGTGTGTAAGCTTTAAAAATGTAATAGTCTTGCAAGTCTTCGCAAGCAGCTATCTCTAGCTTCAATTTCTTCACTCTTGTAAAATGGGATATTCACTACACTTTGTTGTTCTTATGGAAGTTAAGTGAAAAACAAGACTAATTCCTCCTTAATAGCTAAACCAGTGTTCTCTTAGTATTTGCTTTCACTATTCATTTTATGTTTGTTTCTGAAGTAAATACAGAATGAGAATATATACAGATAGATCCCTCTTCAGTACATTGAAATGATGTCAAATATTCTCTACAGGTAACCTACAAGACATTCTCCACATTCCAATTTTCTAAGCCAAATTTCCATCCTGTAGGACCATCAACTGTTTGTAAGATCATTTAAGTGGTTCGTGGACATAGAACCAAGTATAATTTTGATTAATTGTATAGTTACTTTTTGTATATGACACAATTCCCATTTTCCAGTTATTTAGAGTAGTGAAGTTTTCTTAGAAAATGCACTTAGTGTACTTCACTTATGTGTGAATGTGGCAAAAATTATTAATATTGTACCCTTGTAAAAAATTTTGGAAGCATTATACACTGTTTTCTGTCCACTCTCATAGCCTATCTCCTATCAAAAATAATTTTCTTGTTGTAATACATAGAGGTTTTGTTAAGATTGCACATCTGTGTAATAATCTACCGTGTTATAAAATATTTCAAAATCTTAGAGAATCAGGTTTATGATCTATTTTTTCCCAAAGGGGCTGCAAGCAGAAAGAAAATAGGTCCAGGTTTTATTAGCAGTCTATGATTTTAGCAACTGGAGAGAAAAAATACCTCTCAGAAATGTGAAGAAAAAAAGTGTAGCACAGTGTCAGCCAAGAGAAGAAAAGGTTAAAGCCAGAGGATGTTTCTTTTTAACACCTTTTTCAACCACTGCAGAAAAATATTCTTTCTGTGCCCACACACCATCAAAAGTTGTCATTGCATTTCTGAATTGAAAGTCTGACAGGCAGTCTTCCCAGCAATAAAGCAAAGTCCTAAGAATTTATATTTATATATGTAATTTTATAATCAATATGGTAACACACAGCTGTCATAAGTCATTTGGTACATTAGTTTTTGACATGGCATTTAATATTGCAACTAGGGCTCAAAAGGAAGAACACCGGGTATCAGCAGAACACTATGTATTCACCATTCACTATAGGTTTTTATCTGGATTCCTCATACTCCTATTCCATCTTCCAAAGACTTTATGCATGTATATGAAATATACATAAATATATGTATAAATATTTAAACATTTATATCAAAATGTACATATAAATAATATATAGAAATATTTAAACATGTATTTGTATATAAATATATATAAAACATTTAAATATATATTTACATATAAATATATAAAATATTTCAATATATTTATACATATATATATATAGTCTTGTCTGAGTATATTAATTCTTAGAGTTAAACAGCTTCCTTTTAACTTTTTAAGTGGTGCAGTTTTTTCTGTGTTTTTATTGTAGAAGAAATTCTGATATGTGGTTGGTTTTTTCTAACTTGTATGTGGCTTTGTCTTTTTTCTGACTGATTAGGTATCTATTGTTTTCATTAACTTGTAATTTCCATCTATTACAAGTAGATGTTGGGGAGGAAAAGCAGCTCTAACCAAACATTTCTGACAGCAGAGTATACTTCTTTTCCTATAATTTGGTTTATATTTTTCTTTTCCAATTTAGGGCAATATTTAGTCTTTTGATTGATCATATTTTTCCATAATTAGGTGCATATTTATAACATTCATATTTTATTTTTTATGAGAATGAATTGCATTTATATCAAGCTATATCTCTGTCTGAACATTGTTTTTCCACTGTAACTATTTATTCCTTAAAGTTTCTAATATGTACATATTCCTAAAATTAAGGTTTTGGTTACTGAACATGCCTTCTGAGGTATGAAATCTACCATTATATCATGTTATCTGTTAGTTTCTTTCTTCTCTTGTTTTATGTAACTATTGTTCTTATTAACTTGACCCTTGTATTTTGGTGCGACTGTGGGGAATTTCCTCCTGTTTTTGGGTTATATATATTCTTCTAGATTGGATTTTTGTTTGCAGTTTGCTTATTACATTTCTTTCATTTATGTTTTGGTATATTCATTACTACATGTTTTTAAATTTAATTTTACTCATGCTCCAATTGTGCTGTGGAGTTTGAACATTTCCTTTGATATTTTGCTGGTAACTTCTTGACATATCAGAGACCTGTTTATTTCACTAATAAGGTAACATTCCCCTGACATGATACCCATGTTTTGTTAGTTTCACATGACATGGCAGTAGATGGATCAGAAATTCCACGGAGACATCTTTCTTATGAATACAAGACTCTAATTCATTTCTGTGTTTTTTCCCCCAATAATTTGGAATTTCTGTAAATCTCCTGTGGAGATATGATCCAGCTTTGAAACTGTCTTACAATTCCCCATGTATCCTTGGAAATACAAATTCCATCAAAAAGGCCGGCTTGTTAACATGCCTTTCCCACTTGGAAAGACAAAATTGTGAGCAGAGATTCACGCTGTGAACTTTTATACAGGAAGCAACACAGGAACTCAACAGAAAAACTGAAAGAAACCACTGGCACTTTGAAGGTAGCAGCAGGCAACAGCTCACACCAAAAGCCAGGCAGAAAATTGTGAGTCTCCAGAGTGTGAAAGGGGGAGAGACTCTCCATGATATACCCTCCCACTGGGAAGCCGGGCAATCCAGGCCATGGAAAAGTGTCTTAACCCTACCTTGAGCTGATTAAGTGAACTGTGGGAAGTATATGAGAAAGAGTGTTGTTGGGAAGTGCTTTGCATATGCTCCCAGACCTTACCAGAAACGGAGGGAAGTCATTCCTAATCCTCCCTCCTAGGGGCCTTGTGGGAAGTCTGCCAGCTAACTCAAGCAGCAGTCACAGGTTGAGAGAATCTCCCAACTAAGATTTGTGGTATAATCTTGCATGAGGATGAACCTTGTTGGCCAGAACTGACGGGCAAGTGGGAAGTGTGCTATAGCCATAGGTGCGGGGATTGGGCACCCTTAATTCATGGGTAAACTGGGAGGGGAGTGGCCTGAAAGCTGTAGTTTTTGTCTCTGTATGGAAGGCTTGTGGCCTGGGGTGGTTTTGCCTTCTGAGTGCAGACAGCCTGGAACTCAGTTAGCTGTTGCTACAGAACATTGCAGGTGTGAGACTTCTCTTGTCAAGTGCTTGAGAGTTGGGTGGGGCTTATTGCCACCTGCTCCTCCTCTCCCTGAATGGAGTCTTCTGTGCAGCAGAGAGTTGTGTTCCTCTCTGGAATGTTACCCCAGTGGCCATGGATAACTGCCCTCTGATCCCCATTGTGGCTGCTGCTTGTGCAGTATGGGGAGCCAGAGCATGAACTTGACTGACTGACCCCCGACCTGGCTCTGCCCCTCCACCCACTCTGGTGGCTTCTCACAATGAACAGGGACTTTAGAGAGCTCCGTGGTCCCATTCATTGCCTGAGACACCGAAGTACTTCCCCTGTGTAACATAAGGCAAGCACAAATCCTACTGCTATTCTGTGGCTACTGCTCTTTTGCAAGTGCCACATCATGGCTGCAGGCCAAATGGCACAGCCTATACAGCACCTGCAGGCATAATAACAGGGCTCAGGAAGAAGAAACTTTATGTAACTTCAGCTATTATCATTGGCTACATCACCCCTGATAGCCAGGAGGTTTGAGCCTGTTCACACACCCAGTACATTACAACTACAGCTACCATTTGAGAATGCCAGCAAACTAAGGCTATTTATAACCTTAAAATCTTCCAGAGTCTACATCACTCCCCTGACACTTTCATCAGAACTGGTGCTGGTACCCGCTGCTGGGAGATGAGAGGACAACTCAGCTTGGTCCAGCTCCACTGAACACCCATCTGGAGCTAAGAACAGAGCGCAAGCCACTGCACACCCTGCAGACCTGTCTATAACCTGAGATATCAGAGAGCTCCAGTTGGCTAACAAGCGACCAATTCCCCTTAGAATGATGTATTACACCATTTTCACACTGCTGTAAAAAAGTATATGAGACTGGGTAATTTATGAAGGAAAGAGGAGACGTGTGGAATTTTTTTTACAAATTGTTTCTGAAAATTTATGTTGGTTTGTAAGATAATAACGTAAGATATTCTAAAACTGTGGTGTGTGGAGAACATTCCAAATCCACTCCTCTAGTTATTTTGAAATATATAATTAAATTAATGTTGACTAAAGTTGACATATTATACTACCAAACAATACATCTTAAAACTTCTAACTGTATTTTTGCACTCATTAACCAACCCCTTTCTTACTATGCTTTCCAGACTCTAGTATCTATCATTCTACTATCTACCTCCATGAGATCAACTATTTTTAGCATCCACATGAGTGAGAAGATGTGATATTTGTCTTTTTGTGCCTGGCTTACTTCTCTTAACATAGTGTCCTCCAGTTCCATCCACGTTGTTGCAAATGACAGAAGTACCTTAATTTTAATGGCTGAATAATATTCTGTCATAGATATATATGTAGATATTATGTCATAGATATATTCTGTCATAGATATTTTTATTTTTTGTGTTCATTTTTATTGTTAATATTAATAAAAATTTGCTTTAGAATTTACAAATATTGTTCTTAACCTCTGGGAAAATCTACGCTTCTTTTAAAGTTTCAAGATAGCATGGAGAAATAAAGATATTAGATAATAAATCCAAATAGTATACAGTATTAGTAACCAGAAATAAAACTTTGAAATATCACTGAATTTATGTTGCTTATGGTCTGAGTAAAGGCATTTACAGAACTTATTTCTGAGCACATAGTAGTTTCTTTTAATAAGATTGTAACCAAGAATAAAATTCTCCAAAAAAAATGGGGAGAGACAAGCACTTCATTTGTACTAAGTTACTTGGGTTATATTTCAATGACATTTATAAAATACATACATGGAAGAAACCACTTTTTAATGGTATCAGCATTCTGTATGTTGGATTAATATTTTATCATTACAAAGGAGAATCCATGAGTAAATCCTTCCAATCTGAAAGTTTCTACCTAGAGCTAAATTTGATCATCAAGGAACCTATCTAATAGAGTCCATTTTGCATTTGATCAATTTACTCTATTAGTCAAGTCTGTACATACACACTCATACATGCATGTATACCCAAACATATACACACACTTTTTAGAAATACTTGAAACAGGCCCAGAAGGCAATAATGATAGTGATATAGCTTTGATGAGTGGAGGAACACCAGGGTTCTTTGTCTCGAGTCAAATTGGATAGAGCAATGGTGGACACATGTGGAGTGGTCTTAAGGAGCAGAGAGTTTAATAGTCAAGTAAGAAGGAAGAAGAGGAAGAAGCTCCGTCAGAGACATAAGGAGTGGGACTCCGAAGCCAAGAGAGGAAAACTCCCAGTGCCGAAACCAGTCAGTTATACTAGGAGGCTGGAGGATGTAGTGTCCGATTTGCATAGGGCTCAAGGGATTGGTGTGACCAGGAATGTCATTCACTGGTAGCCCGTGAAAAACTGGCCCTCCCACACTAGCCTTTTACTATGCAAATGCAGGACGTCATGATGTTCTACACAAGTGGATATATGTGGGGGCGGCCATGTTGCCAGGAATCTATGAGGGCAAGGGCAAGAAGAGGGCGGTAATCGCCATGTTTGGGTGGACCCAGTTTCTAATGGCCTGCATTTGCATATCAAATGTTGCCTGCCTGGCTCTAAGAGCTGGGGGTTTCCTAGTAGATGAGAAACGTTTCTGGAGCTGCTTTAAAGGAGACAAAATCTTCCCAAAGACCCCTTTTCCTCTCTATCTGCCTAAAATAATTTCTTAATAACTCCTATAGCAATAGGACAAATATGACTCAATTCTTGAAAAATATGGTGGCATCATTCTAATAAGCCTCAAGCCAGTGCCTAACTCCTTTCCTTTGCTCAGACTATGACCCGGCCTGTCTACAATGCGCAGCTGCTCCCTTTCCCTTCCCCTGGTCAATCTTTAGGATATGCTTAAAGTCACTTCCATACTATGTCTGTTACTCTCAAACAACATATCCATCCTAACCAGTATGTATTAATTATACAAATAATTTTTACTATCACTAGCATAAAATCTCATCATATGTCAGAATATTGGAGAAAAATAAGAAAAATTACCCCTTGAAATAAAATGAGAAAAGACTTATGCTACTTCACTTTTTTAAATCTTAGGACAATTATCACTCTTTATTAAAATTAAATTTTTTTATCTTTAAATTAATATTATGTTCTATTGACATGTCTTCTCATATTTGCAAACTGATAAATCAGCTCATTGAACTATGTCTATATTGAACATATATATATACTAAATAAATAATTTCCTAATATATTTATGTCATAAATTGAAATCATTTATAGTAATGTAAGGTAAACAACAACAGCATATAAGTAAACAGAAATGCTTTCTGCTGTGAATTTATAACAGTTTATCATTGTACTTCATACTAACAGATCAATATATATAACATATATACTTGTTTCCATAAATGTATCCACTTGTAAACCATGCATTTAGGAAAATGAGAATGTGTTATTTAATAATTATGAATAATTTTTACATTGCCTGTAAATGTAATACAAATAAAAATATACATATTCATCACATTGGCTTATAATTGCATGATTAATACTAAGTCAATTCAGGGTAAAATGGGTTTCAATCACTGCCTCATAGCATTGTCTTTCCCAGCTTGGGTATTCTGGCTGCTCATGTCTCCCTTAATGTACTAAGTATGTTCTCTGCCTTTAAATGGGACATGGGAACAAATGGCTCATTTGTCTGTCGCTAGTGTAATACTTAAAGGCAATTTTTTAAGAAAAGAATCTTCAAAATTTCCCAGTGTTGAAGTGTTCTGTAAGAAATCTGACAAATGTAGCTGTGAGATAAGATGCTCTGGGTAGGAATTAAGATCAAAGTCACCTCCAAAGATGTAAGGTTCAGGGTATGTGAAGAGCTGACTAAGGATTTCTTGACATTGTGATGTATTTTTATCTATTTAACGATACTGGCATAGTCATAAATCTATCATTACTATCCCTTGACCTGTCCTAAAAATGAAATATTGCTTTTTATGATGTAAAATGTCAATGTCACTTTTGAATGCCTAAACGGAGCAGAAAAGGAGTCATATGGAAGAACCTCTACACAAATTGAAATTCTAGGGTAAATTTTGAAGTATTTCTTTTTTATCTGTTTCATTTTATGTGTTATTTGTGTGTGTATAGTAACCTGCAACAAATTATACAAATATGTCACATGCTGAGATAATATAGCAGATGGATAAAAAGCAATACTGATAAATTAACTGTCTATCCTAAACAAATAACATTTACATAATCCTTAACCTTGACATTTTCAAGTATATTAATATATCTGATCTTAAATTTATAATCCTAATGTCAGAAATATCTGTTTTTGTTCAAACAAAACCCTTATTACTGGCTACAATAGACTATCTTCTAGCTAATAGGTTTCTCCACAGAAGTTTTATAATCACTGATTATTTCTTTTAAAAAAGCTGTTATGCTGTCATAACATTTTTTCATAGCGTTGCTTCTATACTGACAGAGAGGGCAAAAGCAACCTACAGTGAAATACTTTATGTATTAAAATTGCCTTTAAGGATAAACAACACAGATAATTTGACAGCTTTTTATGCAAATATATTTATAGTACAGTATTAATCCAATAACTTAATGAAGAATTATTTGTCATAGGTATTAAAGTGACTATTTTGTCAATAAATTCAATTGTGCATTTTATTAATAACTATGCATGTGCAAAATTTGGCCTGCTTTGGTACAGCAAGGTCACTAATGATCATTTTTGGTTGTGTGTGTGTGTGTGTGAATGTGCACATATACTTGTATGAGTGTGTGTGTTGTCTTTTCCTATGCATTTCTAAAGATCTAGTGGTTCAAGAATAAGAAAACTAATACCGTATAATCAGTAATACATAAAAATATTAATTATCAACTTTTATAGTCATGTGAATAAAAATAACTATATCTACATATATAATGATCAAGAATATCATGCTTTAGATGTTTGTAACATTTATTTTGCTGTTGACACTCATCTGAGCCATAAATGGGTTCATTTCAGCAAGTCCTTTCCCTCATTCTTCTTCACACAATCCGTATTGCCAACCTAATGCCATCTGATATCACGTGATAATATAGCAATGTTAGTGAGAAATAAGGTATCTTTGTAGCAATTAAAAATGGAGTAAAAAAAACCCTTAGGATAATATAATAGAAAATATTGTAAATTTTAAATTTTATAATTTTAAATTCTACTATCAAGATAATTATCAATGTAATTCTTTTCCTTTTAATAGTTAAAGTTGAATTTCTTTGAAATCAAAAGCAGTTTGTCTGTCACATCTATAACTATGAGAATGGTGCCTGGCACTGTTTTAACAAGCCCTCTGGGAATTCATATTCACAGCAAAAGTAGAAAACCGCTTCTTTATAATATTGTCTTTTCTATTGGAAATTGACAAAACATACTTGCATATATTTATGGGGAATAATGTGAGTTTATGATTTCTGAATACAATGTGGAATAATTAAATCAAACTAATTAACATATCATTACCGCAATTAGTTATCTTCTTTTGTGTTGAAAATATATGAAACTTACTCTTAGAAATATACAACAGAATATTATTAACTATATTCACCACACTGTGCAATGAATCTAAAAAAAAAAAAAACACTGCTTTTGTCTGACTGAGGCTGTGTACCCTACGGCCATTACCTCCCTATTCCCCCCCACCTTTCTAGCCTCTGGGAACTACCATTCTACTCTCTGTTGCTATGTAAGCCGGAATGTGTGGCATTTGTCTGTTTTTGTGCCTGGTTCACAAAGAAGACATACAAATGACCAACAGATATATGAAAAAATTATCAATATCTCTAATCATTAGGCCAATGCAAATTAAAACCACAATGAGCTATCTTCTCATACCTATCAGAATGGCTATTATCAAAAAGATGAAAGACAGCAAGTGTTGGCCAGGATGTAGAAAAACGGGAACGCCTGTACACGGTTGGTGGGAATGTAAATTAGCATAGCTATTAGTGAAAACAGTGTGTAAGTTCTGCAAAAAACTAAAAATAGGATTACTTTAGATCCAACAATCCCAATCCTGGGATTGTTTACTAAATTTACTAAAAAAGATTTTAAATCAGCATTGTGATGAAATATCTGCAATTCTGTGGTCATTAGAGCGCTTTTCATAATAGCCAAGTAATGGAATCAACCTGTGTCCAACAACAGATGAATAGATTCAGAAAATGTGGCATTTGTACACAATGGTGGCGTACTATTCAACCTTAAAAAAATGCGTCATTTGCACAACATGGACAGGATACGACATTTTCTTGATTTAGACTCTCTACAAAGGAGCTATCAAAGTGTGGGCCGTGAACTGTCAGGATCAGCATCAACCCAGAGCTTGTTAAAATTACATGATCTCAGACCACCCTCCAGACCTACTGAATCTGAATCTCTGGGATTGGGGCTTAGGGATCTCTAATAACAATTTCCTCGGCTGATCCTTATTCTCTTAAGGCAGACCCTGGGATATGGGTCAAGGTGCAAGTGACTTTTTGTGGAAGTTTTGCTAGGAAATATCAAGAAGGGATTGGAAAGACAGAATAGGGAAGTGAAACACTCAAGGCAAGGACACAGTTTCAGGTAAAATCTTAGTCTCAGCCTTATCCTAGGAAGACTTCTGGAGTATGAAATATGATTTACTGTTAGTCCGTCTAGGCTTTCTTTTTTTTTTTCTTCTTATACTTGATGTTCTAGGGTACATGTGCACAACATGCAGATTTGTTACATATGTATACATGTGCCAAGCTGGTGTGCTGCACACATTAACTGGTCATTTACATTAGGTATACCTCCTAATGCTATCCCTTCCCCCTCCCCCCTCCCCACACCCCACAACAGGCCCCAGTGTGTGATGTTCCCCTTCCCGAGTCCAAGTGATCTCATTGTTCAATTCCCACCTATGAGTGAGAACATGCGGTGTTTGGTTTTCTGTTCTTGTGATAGTTTGCTCAGAATGACGGTTTCCAGCTTCATCCATGTCCCTGAGAAGGACATGAACTCATCCTTTTTGTGACTGCATAGTATTCCATGGTGTATATGTGCCACATTTCTTATTCCAGTCTGTCATTGATGGACATTTGGGTTGGTTCCAAGTCTTTGCTATTGTGAATAGTGCCACAATAAACATACGTGTGCATGTGTCTTTATAGCAGCATGATTTATACTCCTTTGGGTATATACCTAGTAACGGGATGGCTGGGTCAAATGGTATTTCTAGTTCTAGATCCTTGAGGAATCGCCACACTGTCTTCCACAATGGTTGAACTAGTTTACAGTCCCACCAACAGTGTAAAAGTGTTCCTATTTCTCCACATCCTCTCCAGCACCTATTGTTTCTTGACTTTCTTCCAAGGTGACACTCTGTACTCCTGACTGGGCCCTCTCTGCTCTCTGTGAGTTCTTGGTGAAACAGCTACAGAAGCCCAGCAGCAGGCTTCTGAAGAAGGATGTGGGATGAAGCTGCTGAAAATAACATGCTCAGAACTTCAGGTATGACTGTGCAGGTCTGGTTAAAGGAATCCAAGGGGGACCACCGTGGAGAAAAACGTGCACTAAGCTTGGAAATGTAGAAATCCTCAGTGTGCCTATTGTTTGCCTTTTAAATTTGAATAAAGTGTGCATTTGTCTGAGTCTGAACTCCAGTTTTATACCTCTAACATTGGAATAAAAAAATACAATAGTTTTAAAATCATAAATAAGATGTTATATAGGAAAGCACTAAGCACATAGATTCATGCATTGCAGGTATGAATAAAATAGTTGAACTGGAAGAGAAAATAATTATGTTTCCTTTGGAAGTCTGTAAATGATTTGCGTCTCTTAACGCAATATAACTTAAGAGCAACACTTTGAAGTAAGTTGGAAATACTTTTTCAAACACAAAAGAGCTTGGATTAGTCAATTTTTAATTGAAAATACACCTTAACGATCCACAGTGTAAACCTCCATATATTTATTTGTATCAATAATATATTTACATTTTTGTTCCATGGTTAGTCATTTTATGAACGTGATTAAATGTAGTCATAGGGGTTTTATTTATATATTGATTTGTATAAATGTATATATACATATATATATAGTCAACTCAATATTGGTATTTCTGAGGAAACCACTAAATATAACAACACAGTATCACAGAACTGTTTTTCTTGTTCTTTATACAATATGTTTTGTTATCTACATGAAAGCACATCATGAGACATAAACAGTAATTCCAATGTTTCATGAAAATAAATGCATTTTTAGATTCATCAAAGACAATACTACTTCTTTGAGGATGCAAGAAAAATTCCATGTCTCAAAATTTCTACTATGTGCCTACAATTCTATAGCTTTCATACCAATATTAAATGTTGTTTTCTCTGATTCATGAATTATAAAATACATTGTGTTTTTAGATTTGCTAGAAATAACCTTATACAAATAATACTGGAAATATGTCAGTTTTGAAGTTGTTCGATAGTTTTAAATATGTTATATTATGACAGATGTCTTTTAAAACAATGCAAAACAAAATAAAACAAAAATCTCAAAGGAAATACTTGTCACATTCTCCTTCTCCTCTTCTGCAAAATGTCAATCTAATATAGTCTATTTAATCAACGTTAATATCCTACTGGGCTCAATGCAACACAGTCAGTAAAATAATCCATAGGATATATGCAGAAATGAATAAGCATTACCTTAGGTTTTAAATTTATTTTGCAATGTAAATAATAATTAGTGTGTCATTTTATTTCCTATAGTGATAAGAGAAGACTGAATAATTAAAAGCAGTATGTTTTTTATTTATTTAGTCTGAAATATTTTATATACTGAGTCAATTCTAAGTGTAATCAGCTGGTAGCACTGTAGAACTAAATTCTAGAAATAGTAGAATGGTGGTTTTTGAGTTCCGCATTCACACATGTATAAAGGCATTTGTGGTGTCATTATCCATATTACGCTCCTGAGGACCGTTATGAGCACCATTTTAGGAGTTGTCTACACAGTCATGTGGTTACTTTCGAAAACTGGTCTCCTTTGGTACTTCAATGAGCAGCCTAACTCAGAGCAATACGTTGAAGACTAAGGATGGAGTGGTGCATGCTGACTCTATCCATACATTATTTAGCATTTTTTATCATAGTGCATAAAGTCAGCATACTTAAAGGAACAAGATCTAAACCTATCCCTTTAGGAATATAGGACTATGAGCATGTATGAAGCTTTAATTATTCTTTGGTATGTGTATTTGTTATTTCTCAGTAAGAATGGTAAAATAAGTTCAGGTCTTCAAAGTTAGGACAACATAGATTTCATTTCAAAAGAATTCTAGTATAGAATGAGTGGCTAAAGAATGGTCTTATTTCCACCTGTCATGATTATTTTCACATTAAAATGTATTTTATGTGTAGTATTACTTTTATAAAGAATGTACATGTTTTTAAATTTTACAAAAGTATTTAAACATCAAAATCAAAAATTTCTTTAATACTGTATCTTCTAAGTTAAATTATATTTTGGGGAATTTTATTATTATGAATCAATTATTATTTAAGAAAATCAACCTTTTAAACTTTGGCCTTTATCTTAATTAATAGATGAGCTTTCCCTAATAAACTATTATCTGAGGCCACATTTCATCAAAATTCTCCTTTAATTTGAGCTATATTACCCATGGAGTATGTTGTCTTACTTCATTTTTCTGTCCAGCTACTTTAGCAGTTTGTATTTTTATTATATCTCTATTATGGTTAAAGTCATGTTTTTCTTCACTAACTTCTGATATATTTATCATCTTAAAAATAAATAGATATGATCCCAGACCTTAGAAATGTTCTTTTCAAGGCACGAGAGACACATGTGGCTTAAATTTACTCTGCGCTAGGGTCGGGCGTGGTGGCTCACACCTATAATCCCAGCACTTTGAGAGGCCGAGTAGAGCAGATCACGAGATCAGGAGATGGAGACCATCCTGGCTAACACGGTGAAACTCGTCTCTACTAAAACTACAAAAAATTAAACCAGTGTGGTGGCACGTGCCTGTAGTCCCAGCTACTCGGGACGCTGAGGCAGGAGAATCGCTTAAACCCAGGAGGTGGAGGTTGCAGTGAACTGAGATCACATCATTGCCCTCTAGCCTGGGCGACAGACTGATAATCTGTCTAAAAAATAAAATTAAAAAAAAAATTTATTCTGCACTATTGGGAACTGGCTGAATGCTCATCTTTCCATTGTCTCCTCCTGGATGTTGGCAGCTGGGTTGGTGTTATGTGACTTGTTCTGGCTAATGGAATATGTTCACAAGCGTAGTATGCCATTTTCCATCCTAGATTCTTCCATAAGATACTTGGTTCACTCTTTCTAAATCTATTGATCTGAATGCAAAGAATCTAGTAGAGGATTTTGAGTAGGACCTTAGGGAAATAGAGCCATCAATATGTAAAAAATATTATTTTATTTATTTATTTACGTATTTATTTTTGAGATGGAGTCTTGCTCTGTAACCCAGACTGGAGTGCAGTGGCACAATCTCAGTCTACTGCAACCCCTGCCTCCTGGGTTCTAGCAATTATCCTGTGTCAGCCTCCCAAGTAGCTAGGATACAGGTGTGCACCACCTTGCCTGGCTAATTTTTGTATCTTTTGTAGAGATGGGGTTTCGCCATGTTGCCCAGGCTGGTCTCAAACTCCTGACCACAAGTGATCTACCCACCTCGGCCTCCCAAAGTGCTGGGATTACAGGTGTGAGCCACCGCACTCTGTCCAATATACCTTAAGTTGCTGACACTTGTGACATTTTGTTGTTACTTTCTTATCATTGAATACAGTCTATCCTATCCTGATTAGTATAAACATATGTTATAAGTCCAATATTAGGAGTTATTTTAAATGAGAAATTGACTCCCAATACCCCTTTTGGTTTTTTACATTCCAGTCATCCCCACAGATGCCATGGTCCACTATTTCAACCACTATCTTGAAAGTATCTTAAGACGAAGGGATCATACATCTAGACAGATTGTTGTAACTGAAGCCAATGGCTAATTTAACCTAAGTACTACTACATTTTCCTGCATCTTTAGTTTGTACATGGTCTCATTTTCTAAATAAGTAATCTTCAAATCTCCATTTGCCTGAAATTTTCAAATCCACACCTTTCCTTTGCCTGCAGTATATTAACTTGACCTGTAATATCCTGAGAATTTCAGAATCAGTAAGTACGAATTCCCTCATCCTCCTTCCACCAGGATCTATCCATATGTCTGTCTACACCTGTGCATACTTTTCCTTCTTGCCTTTGTTAAAAATGAAAGGAGTATCTTTGCTTTCTTTTCAGTTCTAATTGTTTTGTCTGAATTTCTTTTCTTTTAAACTTTCGGGTTACTATTAACTTCTCAGAAGATTTTTTCCTTGTCACTCCCTATTGCCACTTTTTTCTTTTCTTTTTTTTTCTGATTTACTATCATTACATGACTAGCAGTGAGAACACTTCAGCTTTTTTTTATTAACTTCATCCATCCTACTATAAATGACTAGTTCAACCTTAATCATAGCCATATTATTTCCCTGTGCATGCCAATCTGATTTTGTTTCTGTGACTGTAAAATTGCCCTTAGAAAGATATTAGTATTGATAATCACCACAGTAATTCATATATTTCATAAGCAGTATTATCTATATTTTAATCACTGTACTCCAAAAGCAGAATTTCATGATGTTAAACATACACTTGTAATGGCATTTAGCCACACAAAATCCACCTATTTTTAAATTAGCTATCTCTTGAACACTGTTTCAATCTTGTTTTGAAGGTTTCTCTTCATCTTCCTTACTCTGAAGTATTAGGAGCCCTCAGGATTCTATTGAAAATCCTCTGTTTTTACTTCTACAGCCTCTTTCTGTGACATCACATTCTTTCACAAGGCTATTTTTCAGTATTTTGCTCTGGTATCACTCACAATTTTATTTGCAATCCAGACTTCTCTTTTAAAATCCAATGCTGCCAGAATACACGCTACACAATGGGAAAGAATTTACACCATCTGCCATCAAGGTAAATGGCCTCACTACCCAAGCAGGTTGCTTCAGCTGAAAATCTAGTGTTGTGACTAACTTTACTCCTTCCTCCATAATACAGCCAACCAATAATCCAGCCTTGTTAAATCTGTCTCAAGTTTTCAAGCCTTTTACTTTTCCTGTATCTATTAGAATCACTATAGTATATTCTCTCTCACCAGACTAATATTCTCTTCTTGATTTCCTATCTTTTATCTCTGTAAATATTTACAGATGGCTGAATGATTCTGACAGAAGGTTAAATATATTTATTCCATTTTAATATCATAGTCTCAATTTTCAAGGTTTTTTTCTACACTGCCTAGAAATAGTATTTACTTTCACTAGTAAGCTTAAATATTCTTGTAGATAGCAATTACATAGCTATCTTTCTTCAAACTTCCTATATCTTTTGGCTTTTATCCCCACACATAAAATTGATGTGGGAAGGAAGGAAGAAAGGATGGAAGGAAGGAAGGAAGAAGGAAGGAAGGAAGGGAGGCAGGGAGGGAGGGAGGAAGGGAGGGAGGGAGGGAGGAAGGGAGGGAAGGAGGGAGGGAAAAGTGTCAAACCCGTCTGATCCCTCTACCTGTAAGCCTCTCTGAAGTTGAACTTGTGTTCTCCTTTCCTTTTATTTATTCATTTGTTTTTTGAGATGAGGTTTCTCTTGTTGCTTAGGCTGGAGTTCAATGGCGCAATCTTGGCTCACTGCAACCTCCACCTCCCAGATTCAAGCAATTCTCCTGCCTCAGCCTCCTATGTAGCTGGGATTACAAGAACCCGCCACCACACCCAGCTAATTTTTTGTATTTTTAGTAGAGACAAGGTTTCGTCATGTTGGCCAGGCTGGTCTTGAATTCCTGACCTCAGGTGATCTCCCGGCCTCAGCATCCCAAAGTGCTGGGATTACAGGCGTGAGCCACTGTGCCTGGCCCCTCCTTTCCTTTTCTTACAATTAAAGAAGTGTCCTTATTCCCACAGAGAGAGAACCCCAGTTTTGTGTCCTGGATTGCATACTTTTACCTTTTACAGAAACTTAGTTACTTTTATAATCTTTTTAGTTTTCTGCATCTTGAACCATCCCCTTTAGCATATAAATAGACTCAAATCACTAAAATTCCACATGACTCTTCATCCCCATAAGGCTACTCTTTCATTTCTCAACAAAGTATCTTGGAAAATATCATCTACGTACTATGTCTATACCACCTCAACTGCATTCACTAGCTGTACGCTTAGTTTGGTCCTCAGGCATACACTCAGCCAAAATACTCTTGAGTGTCTTTTTCCCTCCTTTCATATCTGCCACCTTCCTACCAGCATGCCACACTTGATCTGTTTCTCCTGATTGAAATAATCTCCCATTCATCTATCATGACTCAACGTTCTTTATTCTTTATGCTCTTCTTCATCGTGCTGTCCTCATTAAAGACCATATGCCTGATAACACTATAGTCATCACCAGGCAAAATGCCTCCTCTTTGCTCCAGGCTTATGAACAAAACTACATGGTTTGATAAAGCTCACTGGCCAATGACTTACACACATCTGTAATGAGAGAGTGTTGTGTTCCTTAACTTGTTCCATCAAGAGAAAACAAACAACATGGGAAACCACGGAACTTCTAAACAAAGGCAACTGATAAGGATGGGATTTGCTGGAGTTTGTCACAGCGTGGTTCAAGCAGAGAATGGTCAAAATTTGTAAACTGGAGAGTTGCTGAAATAACAGTTTTGTCTTTTGAGTCCATTAAGTGTCACACTTAGATCATTTTGTCCCAGGTCTTATTTTGCAAGCGATGGATTTAACGAAAGAAACATGATATCAACACGTTTGAGCTTAGTTTGTGATGCACAACGTGTCCTGTCTGGAATAGTTTATCTGCCTTGTGAGTCAGAAGACATTTTGTAAGTTGTGATATCTGTTTTAATTTCAGTTTTCCATCTCATAACTCAGTTGCCAGTGGGACTAATTTTCAGTTTATCACTTAAAATCTCTATGTTGCTGTCATAAAAATATTTCACATTTAAATGCTTTTCAAAAGCAAAACATAAACAAAAACACAGAATCCCTCCCTACAAACTTGATATTCCCAGTCGTCTTTCTGCATAAACACCACCACTATACACTGCTATTAGAGACATAACATTTTCTAGTTTTCTTTACTTTCTTCATTGTCACAGATAATTTGTCAGTTAGTATGTTATTTATAACTCCAAAATATAGCTCAGATTATCCACTTTTCAAATTCATACTGTCCCTGCCCTATTCTAAGCTTCTATTTTTCATCTTCATGCACAGCAGAGGCTTATAAGCCAGAAAATCAAACATGTCACTTTCATGCTTAGTGTAGCCAATGCTTTCCTTTTACTAAGAATAGAGCCAACATTTCTGAACTAGACCATGAGGCTCTGATTCCCTGGGCTCTCCTATTTCTGCAATCTCCCTTTAGGCACTTAATTCACCACTGTGCTCTGGGTCTATGGTCCTTCTTCCCATTTGAAAATGGCAACTCTAGATTTTTGTTTATTTTTAGCTGTATTGAGGTATATAAAAATTACACCCATTTAATGTGTACATTTTCATGAGTTTGTACATATACATACACTCATAATACTATCATCACAACTAAAGTGCTAATCATACCCATCACCCCTAAAAATGTCCTTGTGTTTTTTCCTTTGGTGATATTTTGTTGCTGTTGTTGCTGCTGCTGCTGTTATCGTTAAGAACACCTAATATGAGATCTATCTTCCTAACATATTTTAAAGTGTTAGACACCATCTTGTTAACTAACGATAAATACTAAATTGTACAGCAGATCTCTAGAACTTATTCATCTTGCATAATAGAAACTTTACAACAATTAAAAAACTATTCCCCATGGCCCGCTCCCTCCAGCCCTCTGCTACCCACCATTTTATTGTCTGGTTCTATCAGTTTGTCAATTTCAGATACCACATCTAAGTGAAATCATGCAGCATTTGTCTTTCTGCAACTGGCTTATTTCACTTAGCCTAATGGCCTGTAGATTCATTCACATTACCACAAACAGCAGGATCTCCTTTTGTTAGGCAGAATAATATTCCGTTGTACGTATATGCCGCATTTTGTTTATGTAGACTGGAACCCTTACACACGACTAGTGGGGACTTAGAATGGTGTGGCTATAGAAAAGAATACGGAGGTTGCTCAAAAAAATTGGAAGTAGAACTACAATATGATCCAAACTCTTAACTAGTGACCAAATGTTTCTGTCATTCCCCAGCTTGATCTGCTGTAGAAGCCGTCTTCATACCACCACACAAACCTAATGGTTGACTACATTGCCTTCAAGATTTCTACTCAAAAGTAACCTTCTCAGAAATATCTTTTGCAAACAATATTCTTCATTAGTCAGGTTCTACTAGTTACTCCTGAACACTGTGCCTTAATAAGTCATTTCATAACATGTATTCACATAGCAATTACTTACTTGTTAACTTGTGTTCACATGTGTGGGTGGGGAAGAAGGTTATATTCCCTTTAAATTTTAATGACTCTTTACTAACCACTGTGATCACAGCATTTAGTATAGTATTTGTTATGGAGTAGGTTTTCAATAAATGTTAATTATGTACATAATAATAATAGTGATAATTCTATAAGTATAAATATACCAAATTAATAATATCAGAGTAAAAAATGAATAAACAACATAATTAGGAGGCTACTGTAAGACCCACTTCCTGGCCGGGCGCGGTGGCTCAAGCCTGTAATCCCAGCACTTTGGGAGGCCGAGACGGGCGGATCACGAGGTCAGGAGATCGAGACCATCCTGGCTAACACGGTGAAACCCCGTCTCTACTAAAAAAATACAAAAAATTAGCCGGCGAGATGGCGGGCACCTGTAGTCCCAGCTACTCGGGAGGCTGAGGCGAGAGAATGGCGTAAACCCGGGAGGCGGAGCTTGCAGTGAGCTGAGATCCGGCCACTGCACTCCAGCCTGGGCAACAGAGCTGGACTCCGTCTCAAAAAAAAAAAAAAAAAAGACCCACTTCCTTAACTAATGATACTTTCATTTTAATAAATTGCCTCACTTTAAATCACTGAATTTCCAAAATATCACAATTAATTTATTCTATTTTTAATGTTTTCCTCTTAGATTTTCTTTCTTTTTTTTTTTTGAGATGGAGTCTCGCTCTGTAGCCCGGGCTGGAGTGCAGTGGCCGGATCTCAGCTCACTGCAAGCTCCGCCTCCCGGGTTTACGCCATTCTCCTGCCTCAGCCTCCCGAGTAGCTGGGACTACAGGCGCCCGCCACCTTGCCCGGCTAGATTTTTGTTTTTTTTTTTTTTTTTTAGTAGAGACGGGGTTTCACCTTGTTAGCCAGGATGGTCTCGATCTCCTGACCTCGTGATCCGCCCGTCTCGGCCTCCCAAAGTGCTGGGATTATAGGCTTGAGCCACCGCGCCAGGCCTAGATTTTCTTTAAAAATAATCATTTTAATGTTTTTACATCTATTTCTTTAGTTATTTTTATGTTCTAATATTCCACATGTAATTTACTTTAATCAAATTTATAAACGTTTGTTTGGTATCTTTCCGAATTTTCAAGGGAAGTTTAGAAATCCCATTGTAGTCCCTTAAAAATGATGTTTGTTACCATTTTAACAACAATAAATTATCCTGCTCACTTTTGTTATTCTCTGTTCTAGAAAGTGTTTTTAAATTGTTTCTTCTTAAAGCATTTAAACTATTTTATGTGTACAGAAATATGTAATTAATATTAAAATCAACGTAACTACCTACACACATCTAAAGAAAAATAAAATATTACATCAGAGTTAAAGCCCAGTCTAAACCATACTGTACTTAAAATACTTACAAATCCAAGTAACAAAAGGGTTTCACTTATTGTTTACTTGTTAAAAATTATTTTACTACATGTCATTTGCCCTTACAAACACAGACACACACAAACACACATACACGTACAAACCAGTCTTCTAGATTTACCCTTTCTCCAGTTGGAAATGAGAAACTGTTGTAGGACCCTTTCTCCTTAGTTCAGCTAAAAATGGAGTCCTTGTCACAAGGCCATGAAAAATTAGGCTCACAGACAATTTGAAGGGTGAGGAGGACAGGTTTTATTGGGTGAAAAGGAAAAAGGAAACAGGGACCCTCTGCCCTCTGTAACGCCAGGGTCCGGCTAGCGTGCTTCCTGCCGCGCAGGTTGAATCCTAGGTTCCACCCAGGAAGAGGAGAGGCCAGACTCCTCCCACAAGACTTTCTGTGGCTCCACCCCATTGCTCTCTCCTCCCAGTGCATAGGCCTGTTGGAGTTTGGCCAGGAATCCCTTCCCATCTGGCCACCTCAAAATGGTTATAATTGTGGACATTTCAGGTGTCTCTTGGTTTCTTTTCATTCTTTTTATATATTGTCTCATTTTTCCTGGGCCCATCTTTTGAACCAATAACAGGAAATAGTAACCAAGACACACTACTAATATTCAGAGTTCTGAATAAGTGGCCTAACGACAGGATTCACTAGACATATTATATTCTTTCCATATAATGGCAAGCAACATTTTGTCAATTATTTTATTGTTCCGTAATATAAGTAAGCATCTTTCCAACTTCTACTGTGTATCCCTGAGACAAATGTCATACATACAAATTTGTTGTAGCAAGTCCATGTATACAATTGTCCATTTCTATACCAGGTAGTTAATAATGTGGTAAAAAATAAATCTTATAATAGCAAAAATGTATTTATTTTTATATAACTAGGTTGGAATGGGCTTAGTATGAAAAAACCCACAAATATTTTGAAAACATAATTCAATTTACCTACTGTAAAATATTTTGTATATAGTATTAGTCTTTTATAAGAACTAGGCTTTGACAACTGGCTTTTTAAAATATATATTTGTTTCATATTTCCCTAATTTCTGTTCTTTCATTGCCTTGTTTAAAACCCACTTAGTTTATTTGTTTAGCTTCTTCAGTATCAACAATTACACGAATTTTTAGTATTATTTTCTAATTTAAACAAGTAAAGCTTTTTTAAGCAATCATATCTAAACATTACTCAGGCATTATATTTTTATTACTCTTACTATTTTCTAATTCTAATATATTTCTAATTTTAATATTCTTCCATTCATAAGTTATTGTGCTGAATAATTTTCAAACACTCTATTTTTTCTTGTGCTACTGCTACCTAAATTAATGATAATGTCCTGGAGCAGCAATATGATATCATTTATTGAAATACAAAAATCTCTCCTTTGTTTTATAATTTCATTTTGTGAACTCATTTTCAGTTGAGCTTAGTAGAACCTGTGAAACTTGACAGTATGTTCTTCAGAGAATATTACATTTTTTATTACAGGTTCTGAGGTTGCTAGATACTCAGGGCTAATTTCAGTTAATCATGTTTTTCTGAGTTTGGGGATAGCAGTTATTGAAAATGCAGAAATTAGATGTATTAAAGGGTATTTCTATGATTATAAATTTCCCAGGGTACCTTTTTGTTATACATTGCTTAGGTGTACAAAGATTTCTTCCCTTATTGTCTGCTTTGTTTCTGCAGCCTGTTCTTTTTAAGACTGTCCTTTTGGTTCTTTTGGTTCTGTGACTGCCTGTGATGGTGTTTCCCATTCAAAATACTTTTACAGGTCCGTGTCTTCTCTCATTTTCTAGGGTAGCTTTAAATATGTTACCCTCAAGTGTACTGAAATAAACAAAATCCTCCAGAGCAGCTAAAATGTATATTTCAGCTTGAAAGTCTGATTTCCATCTGTCTTTTTCAATCTTGGTTGTTGCTTTTACTTTTTTTTGGTCAGAAAAAAAACTTTAAAAGTTTTATATTTAATATGCATTTTTACTTGTTTTTTTAGTGACAAGTTTTTACTTTTGTGTTTTAGGATACTGGATATCCAGGAATAGAATTTTCCCTGTTAATTTTCTACAGAATATCGAAATTACTAAATATTAGAGTCAAAATGTCCTCAAAAATTAATTGGAATAACTTTTCTCTCAGTGCCAGAGTTCATTCTGTAATGCCTCTGCCAGATAATTATCTGTCATCTGCTTAAATACCATGAGACACATCCTGTGTTGTGGTGGAATATGAATGTTTCAAAATTTTCCATATATTAAGGCTTAATCTTCTCTTTAAGTTCTACCTTTGAGTCTTCTATTATCTTGGTTTCCCATATATGAAGTTCATTTGCATTTGAAGTCAATCTTCATTCTCATAATCCTATTCTTGCAAAACAAATAATATAAACCTGCGTGCTCAATATTTGGAGCACTTCAGAAAAAGAAGCAACACATCACAATATTTATGGTAATGGTTTTGGACTTGTCACCAAAACAGCTTTGGGTACCAAGGACAATCATAAAATTGTTGAGTCAAGGAATAGTGAAATAAGCAATAATCATTCTGGAATCAAGTTTTAGCATTTAAAAACACTTTAAAATAGATGTTACAAAACAACAACCTTTTAAGAAAAACTCAGTTAAAAAAAGACATATGAGTCTTATACATTTTGCAAAGGTAAGCAAACCAAGGCTCAGATGAAGCAGTGAGACACAAACTTCTGAAAATGAACATTCTCCGAGGTAAACTCCTGCAGATAGAAATAGAGGACAGTCAGCAGGAGACTCAGGACTGATCCTAATTGACGTTTTAGGCCACCCACACACAAAAAAGCTGACTTCTAGAATAATCTTATGAAAGGCCCAGAAACCCAAAATACTATGCACTTGTTCTGATGATCTGCTCTCAATAAGAGAAGGCTAAATCATTAGGCTATAGATGTAAGTTAAATGCATTTAAGAATTTATAAAGCAAAGTTAATCCTACATACAATACAAGGTGGAAATAAGATAAACTAAGCGCAAGGAAAACATTTCAGAAGGTCTGGATTCCTGTGATTTTCATTTCTTAAGAAAATTCAAAGGCGACCTTGCTTTTGGATATTTATAGAGTGTCTGTTGGCTCACATTCAAGTCCAACTCTTAACTCCCTTAGGATCAATTCACTTCAAAGTAAAATTCAAAGGTGGTGCACGAAGTATTTTAAAACACCTATCAAGATGTCAGTTGAATTTTTCAGATGTATTATAAGATGCTGAGCATGGTGTGGTAAATTTACAATGCTTTTCTTTTTTGTAGTCTTGGAGTATTTTTATTGATTTACAAAATACGTATATATAACACATTATGCCACTACCAGATGCATACTTAAGTTTCCTCTATCACCTGGTATAAAAAATATAAAATATCCTATAGAATGGCAAAAGTATTTTAAAATACATTGTGAGAAAATACGCTGACATACACACTTTAATGGGTTGATATTCCCAGGTCATTTTCTTATTTTGAATTCAGCTCGTAATCAAAGAATACATGTCTTTTGAAATTGCCTTCCTTTTACTGATATCCACAAAACCTGAAATAGTCCTCCAGTCTTTTCTGGTTTAAATTTTTGCAAAGGAATGTAACTTCTTAATCAGATAAAATTATCATGTGTTAAAATCATAGATTATTATGAAATTTCATCTACAGTTATCCCCCCCATATCTGCAGTTTCACTTTCCATGGTTTCACAGTTACCCACAGTCAAGACTGTCTGAAAATATTCCATTGAAATTTCCAGAAATAAGCAATTAATGAGTTTTAAATTGCGTGCCGTTCTGAGTGGTGGGATGGAATCTTGTGCAGTCCTGCTCCATCAGACCCAGGACATGAAGCATCCCTCAGTCCAGGGTATCCACATCATCTAACTACCCACCAGTTAGTCACTTGGTAGCTGTCCCACTTATCAGATTGACTGTTGTGGTAACACACTGTGTTCAAGTAACCTTCATTTTACTTAATAAGGGCCCCCAAAGCACAAGAGTAGAGATGCTGAAATATTGTTATAATTACTCTGTTATTAGTTATTGCTGTTAATCTCTTACTGTGTCTAGGTTATAAGTTAAACATTATCATAGGTATGTATGTGTAGGAAAAAATCTTAGTATATATAAGGTTCAGTACTATCTATCGTTTCAGACATTCACTGGGGAGTTTATAATTTATCTCCTGTGGATGAGGGGAAAGCTACGTTAGAGCCATTCGTGTTGAAAGTGAAAATGAGACTTCATTATAGCTGTTGCCTTATTTCTTAGCCACTATATGTCTTTGTTCCAATTCTTTCTATTTTACTTTCAGACTATATCAACATGAGTTATAGGTCATTGAATGAACATTTGTTACTGGATATATTCTGGTCATTAATTTGCTTGATCAATCAATATGAATTAATAAGTTGTTTTTGATGTTCACATATTAACCATTCTAGATTTCACTGTGAGTTAATGTCTACCAAGATGTTAGTATTAGAAAATCCATAGTCATATGAATTTTATGATATTATAACAATGATACTTTTTGTCCTGAAGGTATATATCTTAAAACCTATTTAATCCAGTGTTTTCTTAATTTATTTGCAATGGAAAACATACTAAAACTTAGTCTTCTAATGTTTTTCTATATTCAACTTGAGAAATGCCTCCACATTATAATCAAAACCCATAAAAATTCAGAAAACTAAACATTACATTAATATACAAATGAATTATCAGTTAATACATATTTACATTAAATTAATATATATGTATACATATTTTAACACATTATAACCAAATGAAAGCATTTATACTTGATTGACGGAAGAGACAAATCAGTATCAATACAAAATCTATGCCTTTATTAACAAATGAGCCGTACATTGTAGGTATAGAAATTAATAGTCTATGAACTCTATGAGAAAATTGCATATCTAGAGATCATATCATGAAAAAGAGAGTGGAGTACATTGAGGAACATTGAGAGTCCATTGAGAAGACTATGGCAGTTATACTATGTGAATTAAAAGATAGTTTGGCTCCATGCAAAGTTGGAGAGGCAGATGAGAATTAGACTATTCAGGATTTTGATAATAAGATTAAGGCTTTGGAATTTAAGGGAAACTAAAAAGATAATCAAATGATTTTAAGCTAAATATCTTAAGTTTTTTTAACTTTTAAATCAATTTTTCTCTAGTTTAAAAAATGAATTTGAATGGGACAAAAATGAGTGTGGGGGATCTGATTAAGTTACTTTTGCAATAGACTGGACTAGAGAGGATAACAAGGGAGTGGTTTAAGGGTGTCAATATGTGGTCTTTATATTTCGAATTTTAAAAATGTTATACACATACATACATATATATGTATGCTTATTATATATGTATGCTTATTATATATATATGTGTGTTTGTGTAGTGTGTGTGTGTGTATATATATATATATTTCTCTCAAAAAGAGATACATCCATGATTTTTAATTTTTTGTATTAAGCATCGAATCAGTGTCACATACTGAGAAGAGACATCACAGGCAAAGATGAAGTTTCAGTGAATATTTCATGTCAGTTTCTAGTTTTACTCAAGTCAGTAAGAATCAAATAAAGTTTTCCAATTGTTCAGTTATACATAACTACATAAATAATCTTGGAATCATCCTTGACTCTAGTTTTTCTCATATATTAAGGCAGAACCACCATTTCAACCTTCATCAATATTAGCATCTGAAAACATATCAGCAACTCCACTGTTCACAGATTGTTTAAAGCACTTCATCTCTTGCTTAATTTATTGCAGTGGCATTCTAGCTATTCTACCTCCTTCTGTGATGACTTCAATCACAAAGAGTAACTCGAAATATATCTTGTTAAAATGTAAGGCAGTCATTGTAATTCCTCTGCTCAATAACTTCCAATCTTATTCACAGTAAAAATCAAACCACTTATAATGATGCATAAAGTCCTCCTAAGCAGGGGTCCCATTACTCCCTTGATGTTATCATTTTCTTCCATCTTCTTAGCCTTCTGGTAATATCCTTCAATAATCACTTGTCTGCCTCTGGGCCCTTGTCCTTGTATATTTTGTACTTGTATATTTTGACTGAACAGGTCTTTCCTAAGGTAACCCCAAAGCTATTTGTGTCACCTTCTTCAAACTTTTTACACAGAAGTGCTTTCCTTGGCTACTCCATCAAAAATTACAAGCTTTCTTTAACCTCTTAATCCTTTCCTCAGTTAATATTGAGCCAGTGATAAATTATTAATAAGGACATAACAGCTATTTAGTCTGTTTTATCCTTTGAAATAGTACCTTAACTACATAGAAGATAAAATTTTATTTTATATTGTTTTCTTTCTGTTTTGTTCACTGGCTGTTATATCCCCTATACACATACTAGGCACTCAATGGATACTTTCTAATGAGTGAATGAATGCATGGATGAATATGTTGAGATTGAACTGCCTGCAAGATACCCAAAGAACTTTGTAAAGTGTACCTGTAGATATGGAAGCTTGGAGCTCAGAAGACAATCTTTGATGGAGAGATTGCTTTGGCTACTCTAAGTAAGTTAATATTGGTTTGAAAATTAGCATAAAATTCAATCATCTAGCAAGGAAGTATAGAGTTAGAAAGAGACTCTATAATATCTTCTGTGTAACTGCAACATCTAATGATGTGTAGAAGCATGAAATGATGACATATGGGGCTCAAAACAAGGGTTCAGAGATAAAATAAGATTCAGGTTTGCATGATCATGGAAATCAAGGATTGATAGTTAAAACTAACCAGCAACCAAACAAACAAGTGTAACAAGTTGCCATCAACAGAATGATTACTGGTGAATAAAGTCTATTAGATTTTAATTGAATTTAATCAGTTAAAGGTCATTAGTGAATTAGTGAAAGTAAAATGAAACCAAATAGAATCTATGGCATAGTGAGTAAGGAAGTCAGGTTAAAAGGGAATCAAAATGAGAGGTAAATTAGAACATTAGTGTGAATACAGACAATTCAAGAAAATATAGATAATGAAAAGGAGAGAATTAAGATGTCCCTTTGATGGAAATAAGGAATCAAAGGAGAAGTATTTATTTAAAAATAGATTATAAAGATGCAGTAACCTGATTTGTCAATATGAATATGTTTAATCCAATACATATATATCTTCAATACATAGCTCTTCAATACACAGACCTCTTCAATGTCTCTGTAGGGAAGGCAGAGGAGAGGACAATTCTTGGATAAGTTCTTCATAGGAAAGGGCATGCCTAAATTTAGAATTCAAGTGGAGGTACTGGGAAAGAACACACCTGAACACAGGTTGGCTTACAGATCTGGTGGAAGGAAGCTTGAATTAAATTCCATCTGAAGTTCTATTTTCCCTGTCAGTAGGAAATTGAGTTTATCTACTTAGTTAAGTGGTTTAGGGAAGATAGAGCTGGGTGTTCTGTGAAAACTAGTCAAATTTAAGATACTCTTACACATAACGGAAAAGTAAGTTGGTTGAAAAAATGCAGTAAACACATGAGGCAGAAATCGTGGTCCAAGCAAGCTTGTCCACCGTGATAAAGGGTTTAATCTATCCCCTGGATTTTTCTTTACTACTGCACGTAGCAACTTTGTTGCAAACATAGGCTTCTATCACTTTGATGGACAGATTCTTATCTCCATACTAGACTTGTTTCTACTTTACTTATAAGATGTTGATAAAATTTGTTCTGTGAAATAAATTCAGACATACTTGAAACCTTACATGAAATGAGTTATTTGTAGAATTATCTCACACTTTTGTATACTGACTTAAGAAATGTTTATTTCTATTAGTTGAATGGGCATTCATTTTCATAGTAGGCAGATGTAAATTTTAAAATTTGTGAATTTGAAATTTAACTTCAGAGGCTATTCTTCACTTTTAATGCAAAAAATAAAATGAATCAGCTACCTAAAAATTGGCAAAAATCTATCTGAACAATGCCAGAAAACAAAGAATGAACTATGATTCATGTATTCCTGAAATGTTAAGCTTTATAAGTATATTTCTAATTTGTATTTATTATACAGTTAGTCATTACCGAAAAAAAAAACCTTCCTTTTAATCTTTAAAATGTATGAGAAATTTTGGCATAATCTTCACTTAAACTATTTTGGTAAAAGTGGCTTATGGGCTGGAGAACTGTCAGAATTTTCTTGAGGTAACAATAAGTTCTTATAATCCTGCAAAATCAGTTTCTTACTAAAGTTACTACCAAAGTAGTGTTACCAGATAAAACAAAGGATGTACAAGTGAATTAGAATTTAAGATAAACAATAAATGATATTTGTTTAAACAACTATTCCCCGTTCCATATTTGGACCATATTTATAGTAAAAACTTATTGTTTATTTTAAATTTAAATTTAACTGAGTATTCTGTATTTGTATTTTGCTAAATCTCTCAACACAATGTCAAAGACATACTCACTGTATTATAGATTATTTCAGTCCAAACACATAAACACACACACATGTAAATCACAATGATTCTTTTATGTGACTCAACAATCTAATCAGTGTGGGTTCTATGTCGCAAACACTGTCAATGCCCCACTCTTGTAAATTCAGCACACACTTGCACATGACAAAAAATTTTTACTTCTAACACCTATGACTCTTTTCTGTGTGACTATGAAAACCCTTTCAGTATAGAGTAAGCCAGAGATGTGTGTTTGTGTTACAGAGAGGGAGGAAAGACAGGGACTTTGCTCCAATTGACTACAAGGGACACTGCATCCTCTATTTTGTCTTCTTTCCTTTTGGTTACTGATTTCCCTAACTCTCCCTTACCAGAGTAACATTCTCTGGATTCTCAACACTTTATTTACCCTCAAATTTTCATTTCAAGATTTGTTTCTGTGAAAGCCTAAGTCAAATTTTATATCTTTAAAAAAAATCCCTTATTGTGGTTAGTTTTGAACTCCACTGAGTGGTCTTCCAGAATAATGGCTCCCATCATTTCTAAAAGGCAGCACCTGAGAAATGTATTAAGGATTAAGATGCTAGTGCTAGATGTTTGATTTTCTGAATCGAACCACTATTGGTGAGACCAGAAACTCAAAGACATGATATACCCACCTTCAAATAATGTTTATGTAGGTAATCTGTTCTCAGGATTTATAGACACTGCTGTGAGATCTATTGTCATTGGAGTAAAAAAAAATCTTTATTATATTATAGAAATTGTTATATATTATTATAGAAATTATATTTCTATTAAATAGCTTGTGTAGAAAGTAACCATATATAGTTAGAAAAACACTGATCTCAAGAATGGGATTTTAGATTTGACGCTTGACAATTTCTGTTCAGTCTTGTATAAATGTATCAATTTAGATTTAGGGCTTTATTTTCTAATCCATAAAATGTATAGCAAACTCCTGCTAGCCATACATTTCCTGAAGTTATTATTTTAAACTATCTTTATTTTTAATCTTTTTGTTTTGCATTATAATCATAATTGAACGGATTCAAGTGACAGAGAAAAGAAAGTAATTAGTCATATTTTTTCAGAATACAGTCTTGGTTCTGAAGGTATTTCACATTAATCAAGTTTCAAATCTTCAGATAAATTGTTACCTTGTGAAATGTGCTTTCTGCCCTAAATTGTTCCTGAATTTTGCTGTAATTTTTATTTCTTTTAAAATCCTGATGCTAAAGCATCAGGATATATATATATATATATATATATGTATATATACACACACATCAAATATGTGCATTATTAAATTACATTATATATAATTTGATTTAAAGTGCTATTACAATACGTATATCAAATGTATTTTTAAATTAAATCAAATTATATATAATTTGATTTAAAGTACTATTACAGTATTCAATTCTATCATTAATGCTAATACTATGAAAATAAAGTCATCAATTGAAGTAAGACCTACTGACACCTTCTATTATTATATTTTGATACTTCTATTTGAAACTAATTATTTAGTAGGACATTTTCATTGTTTTCAATATTAATTGACATTCATGTGGATATTGCAGGCCAAATTTTACCCTCTATCTTTTGGAATTCTCTGGGGTGGACTTGAGAATTAAACTGACATAAGACAGATTAACAGGAAAAAAGCATACAAGTTTATTAAATACAGGTTTTGCATGACATGGGAGCCCTCATAAAAAAGTGAAGGCCCCAAACAGTGGCAAAATCTAAATGCTTTTATTATGTTGAGCAAAGAGGGGCAATTGTGGAAAAGTAACTAAATTATGAGGGTTAGGCTAAGAGAAGATAAAAATTATTTTAGCAAGGCCTGTTCCTGTAAAATTTTCTCAATTTCAACTACCCACTCTTGATGATTAGAATGTTCCATTCCTTCTGGTATACAAGGAACATCTTCTGTATGGGGGTTTTATCTTCTGCTTTCAGGAAAACAAAAACAAAAACAAAAACTGTATGTGTGGTAGGATGAAGGTGTCAGAACATTCTTCTAGTGCCTGTTGATTGTTAACTTTTTAAACTGCATTTGGCTCAAAATAATCCTTATGACAAGGGTGTATTTTGGGGTGGCACATTCTGTCACCCGTCAATATCAAAGTGGTTTCTGAGTTTGTGTTCATCTTCTTTTCTTATTCTGTTCCTTGTAAGGTAAGACTAAATATAATGAAATTTGCTATCACATGTCTCTTACATGTAGTGAGTTTCAACAGGTATTCCAGAAAATGCCATATGGTCTTTTAGCTTGGAAATTATTTTAGAAAATGATAAAATCTTTAGTGTGAAATTCTTTCCCAGGTATGTATCATTAAAATTATCATTACAGGTGCTCTAGGTAATGTGTTTGCTTATTAGCTAAGAAGTATGTAAACTATCTTACATGTAGAAGATTTAAAAACATTAAATCTAATTTGTTACAGAAATTATAATTTATCACAATTATTATATATGACAAAGATAGATTTTTATAATGATTCAAGACCAGTTAAAGAAAACAGACATACATTTCTGTATATTTATTTAAAAAAATAAATGATTTTTAGAATTAGAAATTTTTAAAGATGAGTCTCCTTACCATCTATATTATGTAAAAATTAAGAATAAATGAGCTGGGTGCGGTGGCTTATGCGAGTAATCCCAGCATTTTGGGAGGCCGAGGCTGGAGGATCACGAGGTCAGGAGATCGAGACCATCCTGGCTAATACGGTGAAACTCCGCCTCTACTAAAAGTACAAAAAATTAGCTAGGTGTAGTGGCAGGCGCCTGTAGTCCCAGCTACTTGGGAGGCTGAGGCAGGAGAATGGCGTGAACTCGGGAGGTGGAGCTTGTAGTGAGCCAAGATGGCGCCACTGCACTCCAGACTGGGCGACAGAGCAAGACTCTGTCTCAAAAAAAAAAAAAAAGAATAAATATTTGAAGACATTGAATAATTTATTTAAAAGTAGTTTTCTCCATGTTTTCATATTTACAGGGATTTACATTCTTAATGTAATATCCTTTTGTAAAAAGAAGAATATGTAGCCCAAAAAAGCATCCAACAAAAAGGTTAGAAAACATAATCTTTAGTACTCATGGCTTATTTCTTTTTTTTTTTTTTTTTTTGAGACGGAGTCTGGCTCTGCCACCCAGGCTGGAGTGCAGTGGCCGGATCTCAGCTCACTGCAAGCTCCGCCTCCCGGGTTCACGCCATTCTCCTGCCTCAGCCTCCCGAGTAGCTGGGACTACAGGCGCCCGCCACCTCGCCCGGCTAATTTTTTTGTATTTTTTAGTAGAGACGGGGTTTCACCGTGTTAGCCAGGATGATCTCCTGACCTCGTGATCCGCCCGTCTCGGCCTCCCAAAGTGCTGGGATTACAGGCTTGAGCCACCGCGCCCGGCCGTCATGGCTTATTTCTTTCTCAATTTCTCAATTCATTTTGTACATTGTTTCGAAATGCCATGTAATTGTATGCTAATTTTAATTATTCAGCAGTGTAACTTTTAACTCCCATAGTGAAAAAAAATGAGAGCAAATTTACAAAGGACAAGCATACATTTGTGAGTCTCAGGTTGCCTCTCATATTTTTACAAACAAGGATAGAGTATCTTCAGTTTTACCAAGTTTTCTGTGCTTTTTTGACCTTAAGCATATCATGTGAAGTCAGAATCTTCTAATTCACACTTTCTTTTGCCATCAGCCCACTCACCATACCATGTCCCTCCAGCTGAGTGGAGTATTAAAGATTTAATTTCTTGAGAATCATGGACTGTTACAAAAATGTGAAAACTAAGGTCTGAGGAGACTTAGTCACTTACTCAGAGCTATAAAGCATATCAATTTACATATTTAAAGTAAGGACTGGGACTATGCATTCCCTTTCTCTGACAATCTTAATGATATCAGTAAAATAGGAATAGTGTGAGATTTGAAAAAGTCCTTTGGAGATTCTATTGAAGTCTTAATATTAGTATGAGTTCATATTTGTGCTCAGTAATTAGATCCATGGTGAGCTTTAGAAAACATATATTTTAGCATTATTTCCAAGGAAGACACCTAAAAGAATGAAACCTCAATCAGAATACAGTCAGCTTGGATTTAGTTCTCAACAATTTTCATATTAGCTAAATGAATTTTATAATTTTTTTTTTCTTTTTTTTGAGACAGAGTTTTGCTCTGTCACCAGGCTGAAGTACAGTGGTGTGATCTCAGCTCACTGCAACCTCTGACTCCCTGGTTCAAGCGATTCTCCTGCCTCAGCCTCCTGAGTAGCTGGGATTACAGGGACATGCCACCACGTCTGGCTATCTTTTTTTTTGTATTTTTAGTAGAAACGGGGTTTCACCATGTTGCCCAGGATGGTCTCAATATCCTGACCTCATGATCGGCCCGCCTCGGCCTCCCGAAGTGCTGGGATTACAGGTGTGAGTCACCACGCCCAGCTGAACTTTGTAACTTAATAATATTCCACCTATACCACAAACTGGCTGTGCATATCAAGACAAAAATATGCTTAAAAATTCTCTAGAATTTTTGAATTATCTATTTATTTGTTTATACTGACTTTTTAAACACATTTTCCTTTGTAGTTCTTTGTAGTTTTTTGTTTCGTCTAAATACTTGCTGAGATGGTACAAACTAAAGTTTCATTCCATTGTTTAAATGACTGAAATTCTTAATATCAGAAGAGGTTCAGCTATGTGAATCAATAGAAAGTGGACAGTTCCACAAGCAAAAATTATATATATATATATACACTTTGTATCTTTTATTATGCTGTGCATAAAAAAATAGCTCATGACCTATAACTTAGAAGGAGCTCAAATATGTTATTAATTATAATATTATTAACCAGAGGAAGAAGAAGATATGAACAGTAATCAGAAATAATTTTATGGAGCATACATTAGGACACACCAACACCGAAAACAAAGAGTTTCAGAAGGCTAGGTTGATGTCCTCAAGTATGGTTGAGGAAAGCAACTGCAATGCAGTTAAACAGCGGAGGAATAAATGTTTTTCAAAGCACTGCTCCTGCAAATGAGTGACAGTGCTAAAATATAGAGTATTTTGAGGTCCCCAATAAAGAGACTGAATGTGATTCCAAGATTAATTTAGAGTAGCACAATAGAGCAGATTCTTTGTGATGACTATGAAATCCATACCTTGGCTAACGAAACAGGAGGAGGAATGAAAAAGAAGGAATTGAATTATCTGCCACATGTAAGAATAAATAATTTTTTAAAAATAAGATAACAGTAGTTATTAAAAAACAAATTCCTTCTCTTTTACTGTATTAATTACTAGGAGAATTTCTGAGCAGCAATGAAAGGCCTTACATAATCAAGAAACCTGAAAATGCTCCCTAAGACAAATTTAATTAATTTCTGAAAGTATAAAGCTTTTGCTGCCATGTTTGGTCACAACACTTTGATTTAAACTTGGGTGTCCCCTATGGCCAAAATATTAATCATACTGTCCACCATGAGCCTAAGAGAGGGACTAAAAGAAACAGTTTCATCAGGTATAACTCCCAATGCCTAGAACTTAAAGTATAAAATAAAAAAAAAAGAAAAAAAGAAACAGTTTCATTTCAGCTCTCCAAGAGAGGTTGGTTTGCATCTTGCTCCCTTAGTATTGGTCCAGTGAAGGGCTGGGAGAATCAAGAGAGCTTTACTGCTTTCTAGCTGCCCCAGGGAAAATATGATGAAAAACGTCATACTCAGAGCTGTTCAATCAACAAACTATCAAATTACCAATAGGCTAGAGATTACATTCATCTACACTGACCTGGCAGAGAAGCAATAGAATATCAAGTATATCCTATCTAAGGTATTATTATCATTATTATGAAACTTGCTGTTTGTAGTTAATAAATTACATTCTTTGAGTCAATCGTGTGAAAAACACTTGCTACTTAAATTGTCTCTAAATGTAGCAATTTCATAGCATTGGATTCTAATGACTGCTCATCTATAATCCAATATAACATCACATTTTAAGAAATTTCCTAAAAAATTCAGTCATATGCACATATATGTATGTATATTTGTAAAAATAAAATTAAGGTATAGCTTATGATCAATTTTATGCATCCTGTCTGGTTGGAAAAGGCTGGGATACACATTGATTATTGACAAACTTGCAGATATAGACAACCAAAGTATTTTTTCTCCTCACATAATAATCAGATATTTTTAATATAGCATAGTCTTTTAGCCTGGTATTATTGATTTTTATTTAATGGATGATATGTAGAAGTAGACATACGTAAAGAATAATTAAATTAGGATTAAGATGGTGAACAGAGCCAGGACTAGCTCCCATCTCTTGCTCAGACACATAGAGCAGTGCTGTGGAGAACTCACATCATGAACTTTTGCTCCAACAACTACGCAGGAACATACCAGGAAAAAATCTAGAAAATCCACAGACCCTTTGAGAATCGCTGCAGACTCCCCAAGATGTCGAAAAACTGTCAGTCTATTTGTTTTCTCAACAAGGAGGCTCCTGGTTTGGGGCAAATTCTCAGCCCTGGTCTCTGGCTGCCTGGAAATAAGACTCGGTGCTGCTCTGGGGGCACAGTGCTTCACATGCTGCTCTGTCTGTCTGAGGAGGAGACCAGCCTTTAGGACTGCGGGTTGCATGGGAGCAGGGTGAGGCCTGTGACTGCTGGCTTTCCCCCACTTCCCTGGCAACCTGTATGACTCAGCAGAGGCAGCCACAATACCCCTGAAAATATAACTCCATTGGACTGGGAAAAGCACCCTCATCACTCACAGCAGCCACAGCAAGCCTCGCCCAAGGAAAGGCTGAGTTCAGACACACTTACCCCTGATCCCACCTGGTGGCCTTTCTCTACCAGCCCTGGTAGCCAAAGACAAAGGTTATAATCTCTCGGGAGCTGCATGTCCCTGCCCACTGCCTGCGAAACGTTAACACTGGGATACAATGAAAGCAGTGCTGAGAAGAAAGTCCACAGCATTAAATGACTACGTGTAAAAGTCTGAAAGAGCACAAACAGACAATCTAAGATCTAATCCACACTTCATGGAACTGGAGAAACAAGAACAATCCAAACCCAAACCCAGGAGAAGAAAAGAAAAAACCAAGTTAAGAGAATAACTAAAAGAAATTGAAATAAACAAACAAAAAACAATATAAAAGACGAATGAAACAAAAAGCAAGTTCCATGAAAGGTTAAAAAAAAAAATCGATGGACCATTAGAGACAGTAACCAAGAAGACAGAAGATCCAAATAAGCTCAATTAGAAATGAAATAAGAGATATTACAACTGTTGCCACAGAAATACAAAAGATTATTCAAGGCTACTATGAACAACTTTATGTGCATAAACTAGAAAGCCTAGAGAAGATGGATAAATTCCTGGAAGACAGATAAAACCAGGATGCTATAGAATCTCTGAACAGATCATTAAGGAGCAGCAAGATTAAAATGATAATTTTAAAAATTGTCAACAAAAGAAAGTCCAGGACCAGATGGATTCACAGCTGAATTCCATCAGACATTTAAAGAAGAATCGATACCAATCCTATTAACACTATTCCACAAGACAGAGAAAGGGAATCTTCCCTAAGTCACTGTTTGAAGCCAGTATCACCCTAATACCAAAACTAGGGCTTAAAAAATAGAAAACTACAGACCAATATCCTTAATGAACATAGAAGTAAAAAGTCTCAAGAGAATACTAACTGAAGCCAACAGCGTATCCAAAAGATAATTCACCATGATCAAGTGGGTTTCATATCAGGGATGCAGGGATGGTTTAATATAAGTAAGTCAATAAATGTGGTATGCCACATAAACAGAATTAAAAACAAAGATCACGTGATTATCCCAATAGGTGCAGAAAAAACATTTGACAAAATCCAACATCCCTTAATGATTAAAACCCATAGCAAATGGGCATAGAAGGGACATACCTTAAGGAAATAAAAACCATCTATGACAAACTCACAGCCTGCATTATACTGAATAAGGAAATGTTAAAAGCATTCCCTTTGAGAATCGGAATAAGAAAAAGACACCCACTTTCATCACTTTGATTCAGTATATTACTGGAAGTCCTAGCCAGAGCAATCAGACAAAAGAAAGAAATAGAGTGTATCTAAATTGGTAAAGAGAAAATTAAACTGTTGCTCTTTGATGATGATATAATCATATATCAAGAAAACCCTAAAGATTCGTCCAAAAAGATTCTAGAACTGGTAAATAAATTCAGCAAAGCTTCAGGATACAAAATGTACACAAATCAGTAGCTTTGCTATACAAAAATAGAGGCAAAGTTGAGAATCAAATCAAGAACTCAACTCTTTTCACAATAGCTGCAAATAAAATAAAATACAGAAATATACTTAACCAAGGACATGAAAACTTTACAAAGAAACTACAAAACACTACCAAAAGAAATCATAGATGAAATAAACAAATGGAAACACATCCTATGCTCATGGATGGGTAGAATCAACATTGTGAAAATGACCGTACTATGAAAAGCAATCTACAAATTCAATTAAGTTCACATAAATACCACCATCATTCTTCACAGAACTAAAAATAAATAAATAAATAAAATCCTAAAATGTATATGGAACCAAAAAAAGAGCCTGCATAGCCAAAGCAATACTAAGCAAAAATAACAATTCTGGAGACATTATACTACCTGACTTCAAACTATACTATAAGGCCATAGTCACCAAAACAGCATGGTACTGGCATAAAAATATGTACCTAGATCAATGGGACAAATCCAGAAGTAAAGTCAAATACTTACAGCCAAGTGATCTTTAACAAAGCAAACAAAGATACAAAGTTGGAAAAGAACACCCTATTCAAAAAATGGTGATAGGATCATTGGAAAGCCAATTGTAGAAGAATGAAACTGGATCTTCATCTCTCACTTTATAAAAAAATCAACTCAAGATGGATCAAAGACTTAAATCTAAGGCCTGAAACCATAACGATTCTAGAAGATAACATTGGAAAAAGTTTTCTAGACACTGACTTAGACAAAGACTTCATGACCAAGAGCCCAAAAGCAAATGCAACAGAAACAAATATAAATAGACAAGATTTAATTAAACTAAAAAGCTTCTGCACAGCAAAATAATCAACAGAGTTAACAGGCAACCCACAGAGCGGGATCACATCTTCACAATCTATACATCTGGCAAAGGAATAATGTTGAGAATCTACAAAGAACTTAGACAAATCAGTAAGAAAAACCTCCAAACAATCCCAATAAAAAGTGACCTAAGGACATGAATACACAATTCTCAAAAGAAGATATACAAATGGCCAAAAAACATATGGAAAAATACTCAACATCACTAAGTATCAGGGAAATGCAAATTAAAATGATAATGCAATACCATCTCACTCCTTAAAAAATGGCTATAATAAAAAAAAATAGATGCTCATGTGGATGAGGTGAAAAGGGAACACTTTTACACTGCTAGTGAGAATGCAAACTCATACAACCACTATGGAAAAGAGTGTGGATATTCCTTAAAGAACTAAAAGTAGATCTACTGTTTGATCCACCAATCCTACTACTAGGTGTCTACCTAGAGGAAAATAAGTCATTATACAAAAAAGATACTTGTACACTCATGTTTATAGCAGCACAATTTGGAATTGCTAAA
Organism: Trachypithecus francoisi; assembly: GCF_009764315.1. Lineage (NCBI taxonomy): Eukaryota > Metazoa > Chordata > Mammalia > Primates > Cercopithecidae > Trachypithecus > Trachypithecus francoisi. The sequence goes on from NW_022681465.1 coordinate 19,089,770, forward strand.
ATATGGAACCAGTCCAAATGTCCATCAATCAACAAGTGGATAAAGAAAATGTGGTATGTATATGCCATGCAATACCACTCAACCACCAAAAGGAAAAAAATAATGGCATTCACAGCAACCTGGATGGAATTGGAGACTATTATTCTAAGTGAAGTAACTCAGGAGTGTAAAACCAAACATCGTATGTTCTCACTTACATGTGAGGGCTAAGATATGAGGACGTAAAGGCATAACCATGATCCATTGGGCTTTGGAGACTCTGGGGGAAAGAGTGGGGGGTGGCAAGGGATAAAAGATGCCACATTGGGTATAGTGTATGCTGTTCAGATGATGGGTGCACCAAAATCTCAAAAATTGCCACTAAAGAAATTATTCACATAACTAAACACCACCTGTTCCCCCAAAATCTATTAAAATAAAAAAAAACCTAAAACTTAAAAGAATTTTTAAAAAGAAAAAGTTAAATAATATAAAATTCTTTTATTTAATTTCTGTCTTTTGTAATAAAGCTATTCTAAATATGTTTAAAATTAACTTTGTTATAACATTTAGAAGCAGTTTAGCTAAACTGCTAAGAGAAAATGCTCTGGCCTGAGACTTCACTTTGAAAGCTTTGCCTTTGTGGCCAAGCAGCTTCTATTTGTGAAATATGAGATAAGACACTTATCACAAGAACTTCAAAAGTTAACTAAGATGAACTAGATACAGAATATGCTTGTGACACACTGTATTTATGAATGGATAATAATTATATGAGATATCTAAAAATTAACTCATGTTACTGTAGTGAGGGAACTTATTCTTACAACTGTCTTTCACAGTAGATGCTAAAGGACCTACTGTGGGACCTACCTTTCACAGTAGTTGCTGTTTGCAAATGACCCTTGAAAATTCTTTTTTTTTCTTTCTTTTAATTTTTTTTTTTATTATACTTTAAGTTCTGGGGTAAATGTGCATGATGTGCAGGTTTGTTACATATGTATACTTGTGCCATGTTGGTGTGCTGCACCCATCAACTCGTCAGCACCCATCAACTGGTCATTTACATCAGGTATAACTCCCAATGCAATCCCTCCCCCCTCCCCCCCCATGATAGGCCCTGATGTGTGATGTTCCCCTTCCCGAGTCCAAGTGATCTCATTGTTCAGTTCCCACCTATGAGTGAGAATATGCAGTGTTTGGTTTTCTGTTCTTGTGATAGTTTGCTGAGAATGATGGTTTCCAGCTGAGTTTGTGTCCTTTGTAGCGAAAATTCTTGACCCTCGAGCTGTTCCTCCTTCTTGTTAAACCTGATTAGACCAACTAGCTTGTGTTAAGAGCATAGCCCAGGCCTCACAGACCTTTTTCGCTGAGGACAACCCAAGTTATCTATACCTTATGAAATTAAAACAGTTAATAGTAAACTTTAACTGACCTTCTTCAGTCTAACATAGAAATCCCTTGGGCTTTCCACTCCCAAGAGCTGTCATCTTCAGCTACTCTTATGCTGCAGTATTTTTAATAAAGGCTTGAGCTGGTACATTGGGTCTTTGTTCTCATTGGTTTCAAAAAACTTTTTTATTTCTGCCTTCATTTCATTATTTACCCAGTAGTCATTCGGGAGCAGGTGAGCAGGTTGCTCAGCTTCCATGTAGTTGTGCAGTTTTGAGTGAGCTTCCTAATCCTGAGTACTAATTTGATTGCACTGTGGTCTGAGAGACTTTGTTATAATTTCCATTCTTTTGCATTTGCTGAGGAGTGTTTTACTTCCAATTATGTGGTCAGTTTTAGAATAAGTGCGACGTGGTGCTGAGACGAATGCATATTCTGTTGATTTCAGGTGGAGAGTTCTGTGGAGGTCTATTAGGTCCACTTAGTCCAGAGCTGAGTTTAAGTCCTGGATATCCTTGTTAATTTTCTGTCTCACTGATCTGTCTAATATTGACAGAGGGGTGTTAAAGTCTCCCACTGTTATTGTGTGGGAGTCTAAGTCTCTTTGTAGGTCTCTAAGAACTTGCTTTATAAATCTGGGTGCTCCTGTATTGGTTACATATATATTTAAGATAGTTAGCTCGTTAGCTCTTCTTGTTGCATTGATCCCATTACCATTATGTAATGCCCTTGTTTGTCTCTTTTGATCTTTGCTGGTTTCAAGTCTGTTTTATCAGAGACCAGGATTGCAACCCCTGCTTTGTTTCTTTCTTTCTTTCCATTTGCTTGGTAAATATTCCTCCATCTCTTTATTTTGAGCCTATGTGTGTCTTTGCATGTGAGATGGATCTCCTGAATACAGCACACTGATGGGTCTTGACTCTTTATCCAGTTTCACAGTCTGTGCCTTTTAATTGGGTCATTTAGCCCATTTACATTTAAGGTTAATATTGTTATGTGTGAACTTGATCCTGCCATTATGATGCTAGTTGGTTATTTTTCCCATTAGATTATGCAGTTTCTTCATAGCATCAATGGGCTTTACAATTTTGTATGTTTTTGCAGTGCCTGGTACTGGTTGTTCCTTTCCATGTTTAGTGCTTCCTTCAGGAGTTCTTGTAGAGCAGGTCTGGTGGTGACAAAATCTCTCAGCATTTCCTTGTCTGTAAAGGACTTTGTTTCTCCTTCGCTTATGAAGCTTAATTTGGCTGGATATGAAATTCTGGGTTAAAAATTCATTCCTTTAAGAAAGTTGAATATTGGCACCCACTCTCTTCTGGCTTGTAGGGTTTCTGCCGAGAGATCCACTGTTAATCTTATGCGCTTCCCTTTGTGGGTAACCCAAACTTTCTCTCTGGCTGCCTTTAACATATTTTCCTTCATTTCAACCTTGGTGAATCTGATGATTACGTGTCTTGGGGTTGCCCTTCTCGAGGAGTATCCTAGTGGTGTTCTCTGTATTTCCTGAGTTTGAATGTTGGCCTGCCTTGCTAGGTTAGGGAAGTTCTCCTGGATAATATCCTGAAGAGTGTTTTCCAACTTGGTTCCATTCTCTCCATCACTTCCAGGTACACCAATCAAATGTAGATTTGGTCTTTTCACATAGTCCCACATTTCTTGAAGGCTTTGTTCATTTCTTTTCACTCTTTTTTCTCTCATCTTGTCTTCTCACTTTATTTCATTGAGTTGATCTTCAATCTCTGATATCCTTTCTTCTGCTTGATTGATTCAGCTATTGATACTTGTGTATGCTTCACAAAGTTCTCATGCTGTGTTTTTCAGCTCCATCACGTCATTTATGTTCTTCTTTAAACTGGTTATTCTAGTTAGCAATTTGTTTAACCTTTCTTCAAGGTTCTTATCTTCCTTGAATTGGGTTAGAACATGCTCCTTTAGCTTGGAGGAGTTTGTTATTATCCATCTTCTGAAGCCTGCTTCTATCAATTCATCAAACTTATTCTCCGTCCAGTTTTGTTCCCTCGCTAGCGAGGAGTTATGATCCTTTGGAGGAGAAGAGGAGTTCTGGTTTTTGAAATTTTCAGCCTTTTTGTACTGATTTCTCCCCATCTTGGTGGAATTATCTACCTTTGGTCTTTGAAGACGGTGACTTTCGAATGGGATCTGTGAGTGGATGTCGTTTTAGTTGATGTTGATACTATCCCTTTCTGTTTGTTAGTTTTCCCTCTAATCGTCAGGCCCCTCTGCTTCAGGGCTGCTGGAGTTTGCTGGAGGTCCACTCCAGACCCTATTTGCCTGGGTATCACCAGTGGAGGCTGCAGACCAACAAAGATTGCTGCCTGTTCCTTCCTCTGGAAGCTTAATGCCAGAGGGGCACCTGTCAGATGCCAGCCAGAGCTTTCCTGTATGAAGTGTCTGTTGGCCCCTACTGGGAGATGTCTCCTAGTCAAGATACCCAGGGGTCAGGAACCTACTTGAGGAGGCAGTCTGTCCCTTATCAGAGCTCAAACGCTGTGCTGGTAGATCCGCTGCTCTCTTCAGAGCTGCTAGGTAGGGATGTTTAAGTCTGCTGAAGCTGTACCCACAACCCCCACTTCCCCCAGGTGCTCTGTCCCATGGAGGTAGTGGTTTTATCTATATGTCCCTGCCTAGGGCTGCTGCCTTTGTTTCAGAGATGCTCTGCCCAGAGAGGAGGCAGTCTGGCCGCAGCAGCCTTGCGGTGAGCTCCCCGCAGTTCAAAATTCCCAGCGGCTTTGTTTACACTGTGAGGGTGAAACCACCTACTCAAGTCTTACCAATGGTGGACGCCCCTCCTCCCACCAACCTCAAGCGTCCCAGGTTGAGTTCAGACTGCTGTGCTGGCAGCGAGCATTTCAAGCCAGTGGATCTTAGCTTGCTGGGCTCTGTATGGGTGGGAGCCGCTGAGCCAGACCACTTGACTCCCTGGCTTCAGTCCCTTTTCCAGAGGAGTGAATGGTTCTGTCTCGCTGGCATTCCAGGTGCCACTGGGATATGAAAAAAACTCCTGTGGCTAGCTCTGTGTCTGCCCAATGGCCACCCAGTTTTGTGTTGGAGACTCAGGTGCCTGGTGGTATAGGCACCAGAAAGAGTCTCCTGGTCTGTGGGTTGTGAAGACCATGGGAAAAGTGCAGTATCTGGGCTGGAGTGCATGGTACAGTCCCTAGTGGCTTCCCTTGGCTGGGAGAGGGAGTCCCTTGACCCCTTGTGGTTCCCAGGTAAGGAGACGCCCCACCCTGCTTCGACTCTCCCTCCTTGCGCTGAACCTACTGTGTAGAGGGAAACTGATAGCACTAAATGCCCACAGGTGAAAGCAGGAAAGATCTATACTCGACATGCTAACGTCCCAATTAAAAGAACTAGAGAAGCAAGAGCAAACAAATTCAAAAGCTAGCAGTAGACAAGAAATAACTAAAACCAGAGCAGAACTGAAGGAAACAGAGACACAAAAAAATCCTTGAAAGGATCAATGAATCCAGGAACTGGTATTTTGAAACGATCAACAAAATAGATAGAACACTAGCCAGACTAACAAAGAAGACACAAGAGAAGAATCAAATAGATGCAATAAAAAATAATAAAGGGGATATCACCACCGATCTTACAGAAATACAAACTACCATCAGAGAATACTATAAACACCTCTACACAAATAAACTAGAAAATCTAGAAGAAATAGATGCATTCCTGGACACATACACCCTCCCAAGACTAAACCAGGAAGAAGTTGAATCCCTGAATAGACCAATAATAGGTTCTGAAATTGAGGCAGCAATTAGTGGACTACCAACAGAAAAAATCCAGGACCAGACGTGAATTCAACCAGAGATACAAAGAGGAGCTGGTACCATTCCTTCTGAAACTATTCCAAACAACAGAAAAAGGAGTCCTCCCTCATTTTATGAGGCCAGCATCATCCTGATGCCAAAACCTGGCAAAGACACAACAATAAAAAAGAAAATTTCGGGCCAATATACCTGATGAACATGGATGTGAAAATCCTCAATAAAATACTGGCAAACTGCAGCATATCAAAAAGCTTATCCACCACAGTTAAGTTCCCTTCATCCCTGGGATACAAGACTTCAACATATGCAAATCAATAAACATAATCCATCACATAAACAGAACCAATGACAAAAACCACATAATTAGCTCAATAAATGGAGAAAAGGCCTTTGACAAGATTCAACAGCCCTTCATGCTAAAACTCTCAATAAACTAGGTATTGATGGAATGTATCTCAAAATAATAAAAGCTATTTATTACAAACCCACAGCCAATATCATACTGAATGGGCAAAACTTCGAAGTATTTCCTTTGAAAACTGGCACAAGACAAGGATGCCCTCTCTCACCATTCCTAGTCAACATAGTATTGGAAGTTCTGGTCAGGGCAATCAGGCAAGAGAAAATAAATAAAGGATATTCAATTAGGAAAAGAAGAAGTCAAGTGGTCTCTGTTTGCAGATGACATCATTGCTCAGCCCAAAATCTCCTTAAGTTGATAAGCAACTTCAGCGGTCTCAGGATGCAAAATCTCGGTGCAAAAATAACAAGCATTCCTATACACCAATAGTAGACAATCAGAAAGTCAAATCATGAGTGAACTCCCATTCACAATTGCTATGAAGTGAATCAAATAGCTAAGAATCCAACTTAGAAGGGATGTGAAGGACGTCTTCAAGGAGAACTACAAACCACTGCCCAAGGAAATAAGAGAGGACACAAACAAATCGGAAAACATTCCATGCTCCTGGATAGGAAGAATCAATATCGTCAACAGGGCCATACTGCCCAAAGTAATTTACAGATTCAACGCTATCCCCATCAAGCTACTGATGACTTTCTACAATGGGGTGTGTGTTCCTCTCAACTTCAGCAGCCACATTACCTGGAACCTCATCAACATGCATTTATAGGCCCAGCCCTAGACATACTGAATCAGAGCTTCCAGCATGTCTAAGAAACCTGCAGATGATTCAGATGTATGGTGTAGGGATACTTAAGTAATAAATGACAGAGGAATCCAAGAGTTTCTACTCTAGCAAAAATAAATAGATGTAATTTCCCTTACTCCATTTTTTCCAGAGTAAGTGTGTGGTTGACTTACATGCAATAAGGAAGTCAATTGGTCTCTCTGATGTTACTTGAGTTGGTTTCTCACCTCTGTTACCACAGAAAAATTAAAACTGGGATAACTAGTAGAGTGTTGTCTTCAGAAATTTGACAGAAGGGGGTTCATTAACATGTGTGGAAACCATTAGCTCAAGCCTTTTTAAAAATTTTTTTATTAAACTTTAAGTTCTGGGATACATGTGCAGAACGTGCAGGGTTGTTACATAAGTATACACGTGCCATTATAGTTTGCTGCACCCATCAGTCTGTCATCTACATTTGGTATTTCCCCCAATGCTATCCCTCCCCTAGCCCCCCACCCATCACAGGCCCCAACACACCCTGTTATAGAAGAGTTTTTACTCTAGGGAAGTGTTTAAGTAAAAAAGCAATTTTAGAATTTTTTCTTTTTTGTTCTTTTTCATGAAAACATATTTTAACAGAGAATTTGTATGTTCATATTCTACATTGTGGCAGTAATTAAAAAATTGGACACTTTTACAAATGTTCTGTGGGGCCAAAGAAGACTGAAAGATCATATATTTTGAATAGATATTTATTACTTGAATTTATCTATTTTATTATAGAAGATAGTGCAGAGGGTTTTTTAAATTAATTGATAACTATTGTTTCAATGGGGTGATTTTATGTGAAAGTAGCTTAATTTTGTATATAAACTCATTAGCTAGAAAGCTCACTAGATTTTTTAAAATGGAAATCAGGTAAAAGCTGACAATTTGGAAAGTAAAATGCGGTTTTAATAGAACAAACTAATGCTTATGTTTTAATGTAAAAGTAAATTATGTTGAATGAATTAGTTTTATAAATATCATTAATTCCTAAAATAAGTAGTATATCAGATATTGAGACTTTTAAAAAATATTTAAATTATTTCTGGGTCACCGAAGGTAATTAGCGTTATAATTTATTTTTTGTGTGTATGTACTTCTTTATATAACCTCTTTGAAAGTGCACTTGCATTGTTTCATGTGAAATATGCAGATACAACTATCATTATCTAAATAGGGCTAAGTTTCTCTCACCTTTGAACTACATATTCTTCGTGAGAAAAGTTATGTATATTGCATGAGCTTGAGAAGCTGTTATCCATTCCTCACACATTCTACTTTGTACTTAAGTTGAATAACTAGCCTTTATTCTCATGAACATTTTATTAGACAAACATCTGTGAGTCGATTATTTAGTTTCTTTCTCTTGCCCTATTATACACAATATGAATAGTCTATTTCCTAACGGATTTCATGCCAACTTTCTGTGAGAGTATGCATGGAAGTCTCTAAACTATTCAACAATACAAATTAACACAATAATCTTTTTCTCAAAACGTAATTGGAAAGCTCTCCAAGACCTTCTAATTTCACTGATAAGAAAAGCAAGATGCAGAGAGACTAAGTGATGGATTTGCTGAAGACCAAACAGCCTTACTCTTATACAAGAGCCTAAGGAATTCTACTTCAGATTATCTCCACTCTACTGTCTAAGGTGTAAATATTTTACATTTAAAAAGACCATACAGTTCAGGGGTCCTTAATTCACCCATCGTTGAATACTGGTCTGTGGCCTGTTAGGAACCAGGCTGCACACGGGGTGAGTGAGTGGCCAGAGAGTGAGCATCACTGCCGGAGCTCAGCGTCCTCTCAGATCAGCAGCGGCATTAGATTCTCATAGGAAAAGAAATCCTATTGTGAACTGTGAATGCAAGAGATCTAGGTTGCAGGCTCCTTATGAGAATCAAATGCTTGATGATCAGTTACTGTCTCCCATCACTCCCAGATGGGACTGCCTAGTTGCAGGAAAATCAGCTGAGGGCTGCCATTGATTCTACATTATGATGAGTTGTATAATTATTTCATTATATATTACAATGTAATGATAATAGAAATAAAGTGTACAATAAATGTAATGCGTTTGAATCATCCTGAAACTGTCTCTATCCATGATCCATGGAAAAATTTTATTCCACGAAACTGGTCCCTGGTGGCAAAAAGGGTGGAGACTGCTGTATTAGTTGACAAAATAAACTTGAACATTTTTCCCACACTATCTTCTAGAATGTATTAATAAACATGTTAATGATGTATAAATTGTCATTACAGGAACCATTACACAGAGAATATAAACCATTACACAAATATATATAAGTTTTGAATAGGACCATATGTAGCACAACTGAAATTCCAGAGACAGCATTACTTTATATTATAAAAATATGAAAATACATTGTTACTAACACTATATTCAAAGAGCAATATCCATGAATTTGCTTCAACAGATTAAGTGACCTAATACTTATTATGCAAAGATAATAGTTATTACAACCACCCTACACAGTATCTATCATTAATATTTTATAGAAGAATAAACTAAGATAAGTTTTCTCTGCATCTCATAGCTTTTAAAGTGTGAATATAAAATTTGTAGCCAGGTCTGCCTATCTCAAAGCCTTAGTATTATAATTTATTATTATTATTTAGGTGCTTCTAGAATGGGTTTCAGAATGTGGAGGGGAATTGAATATAGAGAAAACAGACTTCTGAATGCATAGTACAGTTAACAGTCTCTTCCATTTCATCAAAATAAAATATTTAAAAGGTTAGCTAGAGATAATTAATATTTTAAAAGCATGCAAATTCACATCTAAAAATATTTCGGTACGTTATTATTTTCTCTGGACATTTTAATGTTTTTATAGGACCTGCTATCTAAATCTAAATTCATCATGATGTAGTCAGTAGAATTGCCTCTATGAATGGCAAACTTGATGGTCGAAGTCTACTTGTCTTTAGTGTTAAGAATTACTTCAGTATGTCTGGGGTGTGTGTTATAGAAGTAAGTAAAGACTACCCAAATGAGAACAAGCACAGGCTATTTATTTATAGCATGCTGTAGCAAGCTACCATCATTTGCATTTGACAGAGACACAAAACAGAGGAGTGGGAGAGCTTTAGAGTGGACAAAGTGGGAAGGACTCAGGTATGTCCTTGATTAGATGCCGTTGGCATCTGTAAACTAGAGACCTGTTAACTGAAAGTGGGGAATCCTCCATGATTGGTTCGGGGAATGTATTTGCCTTTTTCTGGTTGGTCATAAGTTGGAAGCAGAAGGGAGTAAGTGGAATTATGGAAACTGGCAGCTATTGATTAAGTCTTGTTTGGGGCCAACTGTTACAGAGGTTTTGATTTGGCTTCTTAGCTGGTTGCTTCAGGCTGCGAGTCAGAGTTGTTTTAATATACAGAATGGCCATTTTCCAGGTGTATATTCTCTCTTTGTCTCTGTCTTTGTCTCTCTCTCTCTCTCTCTGTCTCTCTCTCTCCCCTTGTGTGGGGGAGTGGGTGTGCATGTATGTGTGTATGTGTATTTTGTGTATGTTTGTCTGCTCTAACACTGCTTCAAATACACTGTTTTGGGCAAAAAAATCTCCATTCTAGACTTTCCTTTGGATATTACTCTTCTATGTGTTCTATATTTTCTCCTCTTGGAAGACTCATTGGATATTTTTTGTTAGTTCAAAGTTTTCCTCCTTGTCCCTCATGCTCGCTTTTATATTTAATCATTATTTTATCATTCTTTATTTCATTCTTTGGAACTATCCCTATGTTCTTTTTCTTATTCACTAGTTCTCTCTCCAGCTGTATCAAACTTGCTACTTAACCTGTCCATTGCCTTTTTGTGTCCATCACTATACTTTCTATTCACCAACTTTCCATTTGGTAAGTTTTCTTATTTTCATTTTCACTTTTCACAATGTTATTCTTTTTCCTCTTAATTCGTCTTTCTTTTGTCATTTCACACATTTTAAACAAATCAATTTATAATCTATATCACCTTGTTCTAATATGCAAATCTTCAGGTTGGTGATTTTCTTCTTTTGGAGTTTGCTGTCTTTCCTTGATAGATTATTTCTCTTAAGAATTTGTAAGCTTTACTTTTAATCTAACCATTGGCTAAAATGAACTCTAGTCTCTGGCGGCATTCTTCTGCTGTTTAAGATATGAATGTATTCCTCATAACCAATTTTTGAAATTTACTTCTGCATCAAATATTTTACTAACTAATGAGTAGTTTTGTTTGTGTTTGTGTTATTCTGTCATGCTAGACTTTCAATTTCAACTCCTTCCTTGGCGATGGCAGAAGACCACATATCTTCCTTTTTAGCTGTTAAATCCCAGTTCTGCAGCTTTGAGAGTGCATTTTACTATGATATCCTCCTATTTTGGCAACTATATATGGGTCAGGTGGTTTACTTTTCTGGTTGTCCATTTTTCTCTTTATTTGTACTAGGAATTAGGTTTTCTTTATTTATAGCTTATTTATACATACATTTGTACATACACAGGCACATACATACCCATGGCTATCAAACAATCTGTGACCAACAGACTCTGTTACTACTACAGAGCTTTCCACATTAATCTCAATTTATTTTACTTAAGGTGTTTCTTAGGTCCCGTTGTGCTTTGGCTTCGTGTTTTAATTGCACCTGATTCAATTTTAAAAGTAATCTAAGGCTTATTTATTAAAGGTGATTTTTTGTGCAACCTTAAATATGTCATTTTTTAATGCTTTAATGCCTGATGGGATTTTGAGGAATAAATAGGACTTTTCATAGTTAATATCATTGATTATATTAATTGTCTATGTGTATTAACCTGGTTCTTCTTTTGTTTGATCTTTGCTAATTTCTGATTGTTTTCTAGCATTGATTCATCTTAATCCTACATAAAAATATGAATCAAAACTCACACCTTGGCTCTCAGATCTTTCTACTCTTACAAGAATGTCTTAGTCCAGTTGCCATAATAAAATACTACAGACTGAGTGACTTAAATAACAAGCATTTATTTCTTACAGTCTGGAGTCTGGCAAGTCTAAGATCAAGGTGCTAGTAGATCTGTCTGGTGAAGGTTTTCAGACAGCTGTCATCTCATTTTATCCTCACACGAAAGAGAGCAGAGAGAGAGGGGAAGAAGCTCTATGGTGTGTCTTGAAAAGGGCATTAATAAACCCAGGAGGATTCTAACTTCACTAACTCATCACCCAACACAACCCTCTCCCCATCTTAAGACCATCACACTGGAAGTTAGATTTTCTAATATAAGTTTTAGAGGGATATAAACATTCAGTCCCTAGAAATGAGAGCAACTATCTTTAGAGATATCATTTCTCTAAATCATGGTTTCAAATTTTAAATATCTTCTATTTTCAACTATATAATATTTTCAGCTGCATCACTCCACTTGAATCTTCCATATTTGCACAGTTAAAAAGAGCACCTTAAAATCTATATTCAATATCTATCACACTACTTTTTCCTAGAAATTCCTGTGTCTTCTGTCAGGCATATCACAGCTGTTTAAATAACTCAGGCAGCAATCTCAAATTCTTCATTCAAAAATATTCTATTAGAATATCAAAATATCAATTCCATCTCAGTAATAAAATGCCAGTCTGAGTTTCAATCTCCACTGCCACTTTAGTGCTTTAAACATATTTAAGATTCAACATAGACAAAGTAGAATTAATCCTTTGTCCACAGTAATTGCCCTCGTCCTCTGTGTTCTGTTATACCAAATAGTTTCACGATATATCCAATTACCGAGCTAGAAACTGAGAAATCACCTTGAACACTTTCTCTCATGAATGTTAAAAATCCAATCTCTCATTTGGGTTTTAGCATTCTATTTTTGAGTTTCTCTTGATTTCATCCACTTGACTCCATCCCCATCTGTGTGATGTAATCTATTATTATATTCATTGTGTATTATTGTAATGTTTATTTCATATACATATTTTTCTGTGACTATGTGAGTTCTTTTAAGGTGGGGGCCAAAAGTATTATCTTTACTAATCTATCACCAGAACTTATCACATTGTCTCAAATGCCATAGATGATTAGTATTTGTTAAATAAATAAATGAATATAGTTTCACTAGCACTACATCTCTCCAGACACACCTTCTTTTCTCTGAGTGTAGTAGGTTATATGAGGGTCCATTATTATCCATCAATCTTTCCTGCAGAATCCAGCTTGGCCATATAACTTGTCAGTGAAATTGGGCATGAATTCTATGGTCACACTCTTGAGGAGGTGAAGGAGGTGAGTGTGGTAAAGTGATGTGTAGCCATGCTCATTTTTGTGTTCTCCCCACTAGATGTGTTACAGATGGAAGCTGCTTCATTTGTTTGAAACTGTAAAACAAAATGAGACAATGATGAAAATGTAGCATGAGAGAAATAAGTACTTGTGAATCACTGAGATATAGGTCACTTGTTGCCTCATAAGGGCTAGCCGATGCTGACAAAGACACCAGTTAATATATTGTCTATTTATTTTACTCTTGTTTTTTGCTCTAACACTATTTGGAAGATACTATTTTGAAGAAAATGCAATCAATTCGAGATTTTTCTTCACATTATATCTCTCTCCATATATATATACATGTATATATCAGAATAATGTTTTATAATTTATAAAATATGTAGAATAAGATGAAACATTATATAGGTATACAGTTACTAAAAGATAGGAAGCATTCATGATTTTGTTTCATCTATATGCTCTTTTGCTGTTTTATTAACATGGAATAATAAAATTTAATGGCAGGCTTAATAACTACTCTAATTTAATGCAATGACATTTACAAGCAATATATATAATAAAATATTCTTATTAATAACAGACTCACAGATACTGGTAATACTATTAAGGGTTTTCCCCATGTTCTTGTTTGAAAGAAAATGGTACTTTGCAGTAAGAGGTCAATAAAACCAAGGAAATGAATTTTTCTCATCCAAATTTAAAGGAAATTTGAATTTTACCCATAGATTCCATAGATACCGAAGAGAGTCTGTGGACTGCAAATAAAAAACTCTTGATGAGATTGAGACCATGCTGGCTAACATGGTGAAACCCTGTCTCTACCAAACATACAAAAAATTAGCCAGGCATGGTGGCGGGCGCCTGTAGTCCCAGCTACTTGGGAGGCTGAAGCAGGAGAATGGTGTGAACCCCGGAGGCGGAGCTTGCAGCTAGCCGAGATGGAGCCACTGCACTCCAGCCTGGGTGACACAGTGAGACTCTGTCTCAAAAAAAAAAAAGAACTCCTGATACAATGAAGAGGGCACTATCAAGGAAAACACCATGTAGAACCTATAATCATCACTCTGAGACTGCTTCTAAAAGAATAAGTTAGGAGAACTGAATTTGATTTATTTCTCCTTAAAATGATATATAAATAGAACATGTTTATTATATAAAAATCATTTAAAAATAATGTGTTAAATAGACTACGGGTAGACTATAAATCTTAGTGAAATAATTTATTCAGAGCCTTTGACAGATTGGCAAATTAAGATAATAAAGTAGGTTTAATATTTAAAATCTAAAAAACTTACATTGGGAATGAACATAAAATATTAATTTTCGTTAAGTGAGCACATGTTCCTGAGATGGATTCAATGCTGAACTCTTGTTTATTTCACAGCAGCATATTACTTATCCACTTATGAAAATATGAGCTCTGCCAAGGATCTATCACTTCTAATAGGTTGAGAATATTGAATTCAGTCTGTTTTCTGCTTGTGAGCATTCAGATACACATGGGTGTCACAGTATGTGTTGTGCATAAAATAAACTCCTAAGCATTCTCTTTCACTAACGTAAACATAGCAAACAATTAAATTAGTTAAAATGTTAAACTATTAAAACTAGTACAAAATTAACTAATTTTCTCTCATCTTAATGTGGAAATGCAAGGCTTACATTTATTGTACAGTGAACAGAAAATGGAGTCCCTTAAACGAAATGTTTTACTATAGTCTTCAGCTTTTGAACTACTATTATTTTCATTTTCTACTTCAAAAATTTCCTATTAGGTAGAGTTATTGAAAATTTATTCTCAAATAAACCAACAAATTGTCATCCGGAAAAATAAAGTTAATTAACTTGTGTGTATATGTGCATATATACACACTTTGTGTGTATAAGAATATATACATACTAAATGTGTATATTGAGTGCAGGTAGAGAGTGTATTTTGTATCTATTTATATTTACAAAATGAGTATATATGTGTATTAATTTAAAAAATCTATTTTGAAGTGCTGAGTGCATAAAGAAAGACTTGAAAGTGGAAAGGAATTAGGGAAAATACTGAAATTGTTTGGAATTTTTTTTCATATATTTTTCATTTTTATGTTTTGTAGTTTAAATGCTATATTTTAGAAAATCTAAGACAGTACTCTCATAAGTTGCCCCATTTTTTCTTATATCACTTATTTAAAAACATTTCTAATTAAATTCTAATGCAATGATTTTTTTCAATTATCTTCCTGGCCCATTATGTTTGTGAAAGGCATTGACATGAAAGATCCTTTGATTTTCTGTGTCCTCAGTTGCTTTTCATATTGCATTACAATCAATCTTTTTGTAACCCAGCTTCATTTACATATGTGTATTTTGCATTCTTATGCTTCATAAAACTCAGTTTGTGCTTTGCAAGGAAATAAGGATTGCAGTCTTTCCTCCAACTATATTTGCTTCAATGATGTCAAATTTATACCATTATTTTTGTTTCCAGTCCTGTGACCCTGTCCTCTAGTCCCCCACTGGAGGTATATAAAAGTTACTTTTAGTTTCATTTTCAAATTATGTTCTAATATTTTGAAGAGAAAGAGAAGTAATTAATTTCACATATGTGGTGTCCATAATGCAAATAACTAAACTGTAAAAACAACAACTTGAATAGTTATGGCCATATCTGCATATACTTAGGAAATTGCATCTTTATTATGACTGCTAACAGCAAGGATAAGACTAAATAACTTCCAAAATACATCTCTATTTTAGAAGTATTCAAATAGAAAAAAAATCTTTATTTATACATTGATCAAATATGGTGTATTGATAAAATGCAATGATTGCAAGACTTTTTTCTTCTGAAATTCTCTTGAAAATATATTCCAGTGAATTTGGTACAAATATTCTATCTAGTCCTATGATTTGTCTTTAAAAACATTTAATTGTACTTTTAAAAAAGTCCTGTGAAAATTAAATTTTATTTTGGAAGAGTAAATAGTAGGAAAGTACTACATTGTGTTTTCCTCAATAGTCTCATCTTCATTGTATCAGGAGTTCTTTATTCGCAGTTCACAGACTCCCTTGGGTATCTATGGAAAAAGTACCATTTCCTTTCAAATAAGAACATGGGGAAAGTCCCTAGTAGTATTAGCAGGAAATTTAGAGCCTACTTTTAAAAGAGAAACAAAACATCTTTCCTAGTCTATGACAAACTGATCCGAGGTCATCATAATTATTGATGTTTCTTCAATTAGAAACCTAATTTACACAAAAGTGTCCCAAATGGAAAATATATCTCTCCTTTGTATATCTCACTTGTTGAAAGGTAAAATTTAGAAAAAGATTCTGTACAAGAAAAGGTTAAAATTATCTTTCTGGTAATTCAGATAGCATTGAAAATATTGTGTGTCAGAAGCAACTCTAGTTTCTATAGCTTGTACTAAATTGTTTAATTATTAAAGGAGGAAAGTCCAAACCAATCATCATGAAATTCAGTAAAAGTGATAGTTTTTACAGTTGTCTTTTTAAAAGTCAAACCAAAAATTAGATACATTTTAAAGTTTAAAGTAGACTATATGTGATCTATAATCTAATTAAGCAGTAATTCTTCAATTTTGCTCCTGAGGAATTTGTAAGCTGTTTACATTTTCCAGAGACTCTAGAAACAGGAAGTATACAACTCAAGAGGAGAAGAATGAATCCTCAGAAGAGAGGATTTCTAAGGCGGTGTGATAATGAGGACTCAAAATGCCATAGCTTAAAGAAGAGTTTACGTTTCTCGTATACAAAAGATGAAGAAATAGTCAAGGGTTTGACGTGATGCCTCTATTGCCAAATATGATCGCCCTCAAAATTCAAGGCACTGTTCCATTCTCTCCCATTTCCCAGGAAGCAGGAAGTCGGGAAGAAGAAGTGGACAAGACAAATGTGAATTTATAGTGTCATAATCTGGAAAAATTTTTGCTTGCTTTCGGTTGTCCAGATAATCAGTATATTGCCACACCCAGCAGTAAGGGATGCCAGAAGTACGTACTCCATCTCGTGTCTATATGCTGAGCTAAAACTTAAGGGGCACCATCTGAAACATCTTCTAATTAAAATGTTTACTTTTTTCATAGAGATAATAATAGCTCTTCATTATGGATTTTAATCTATATGTCTTCGGATTATTTTATAATTTGCCTTTTAACATTCTGTTTATGTATTATTGTCATACTGAAAATTTTTGTTTTTAATAAGGTAGCTTAGTTGAACAATGCAGGTATGTATCTATGTATTTAGTCTTTGGTTGTGTCTTCGGCGTTAATGCTTACAAAGTTCATATCTTCAATATTCTAAAAATTCTCAATTACTTCCCTTTTAGAATCTGTGTGTTTACAAATTTTTGGATTTAAATGTTTGACCCATGTGGATTTAGTCATAAGAAAAGAGACAAGAATATCGATTTTTCTTTTTCTACTCTTAATAAAGTATCACATTTGATCAAAGTTGCTCATGCTGTTATAAACTGGCTAGATGCATAGATGATATTTCTTTCTGAGAGAGAGAATAAGAGTAAAATGAATTTTTAAAATTCATTGTTACAACCCAAAGACTTATGAACGCAGATAGATCACCATTTCCAAAATAATTTTTTAATCTGGTTATTTACATGAATTTTAGATTTATATTATTAAAATTATTAAGTCAAAATTGAAAACACTATTGATACTTTGGATTTTCTTAAGTATAATTTTAATAAATAGCTTAATACATATAAATACTGTGTTCTTCTATTTATCAAAACTTTCTATTTTCCAGTGGAAGCAGCATTGCAAAACAAAAGATGTAAATTATAGAACTGGGAGTTTTAATGTTGAAATAAAATAAATTCCAGAATGTGATAGAACAATAGGAAAGTTAGTATTAGTTAACATGGTTCTAATGTATGTGTTTCTGCTGATTTTAAAATATAGTTACTTTTCCTAATGTGATTCTAAGTTGACATTCTTCCAATGGACAAGAAGCTAACTTAAAGCCACTACTAGAAATCCTGTGGAAGATGACAGCTTAAATTCACCAAGTCTCTCTGTCTTCTATATTTCTGCTAGGATGATTCATCAATTCCATTAATAGTCAGTTTATGGGGATAGCATTTAACACATAGTTGCAGCCCTTTCATGTACTAATAATTTATGGTTATTATAGAGATGATTCAGGCAAGAACTTCTTTTAGAGGCAGATTCACCATGCACTTCTTTGGAGGACAGAGAAGGCAGCCAATTTGGATGCTTAATGGCTCAGACCAGCGTTTCTGTGTTACCTCTCTTGTCTACCAGCCCACCACCACACGAGACATTCAACAATTATGCCCACACAGCAAACTAGGGAAAGCACTTGAGATCTGAGCTGGTGAATGTGAGTAAATTCAGAGTCTAGCCCGAAGATAGTAAAATATTACCATAAATGTAGTATGTTTCAATAACTTGAAGGAAATAGTATAAAAGATAAAAATATTAAACTATCTAGACATACCTAATGGTTAAAAAAAACCAAATGATTTTATTGTTATTATTATTATTATTATTATTGCTATTATACTTTAGGTTATGGTATACATGGCAGAATGTGAAGGTTTGTTACATAAGTATACATGTGCCATGGTGGTTTGCGGCACCCATCAACCCGTCTCTACATCAGGAATTTCTCCTAATGCTATCCCTCCCCTAGCCTCCCATCCACTGACAGGCCCTGGTGTGCAATGTTCCCCTCCCTGTATCCATATGTTCTCATTGCTCAACTCCCACTTATGAGTGAGAACATGCAGGGCTTGGTTTTCTGTTTTTTAAAATACAGTAATATAAGCAAATGCATATATATTTTGGAAAAAAAATAGTAGTCTAAACAAAAACAAAATAATCTTTTGTAATTTCATCTCTTTAGAGAGAAATAACTTAATATTAAATTATTTTTGCATTAGGTTGTATAACAAATTTATGAGATTTTATTTTTCTGTTCTTGTGTTAGTTTGCTGAAAATGATCATTTCCAGCTTCATCCTTGTCCCTGCAAAGGACACAAATTCATAACTTTTTATGGCTGCATAGCATTCCATGGTGTACATATACCACATTTTCTTTATCCAGTCTGTCATTGATGGGCAGTTGGGTTGGTTCCAAGTCTTTGCTATTGTGAACAGTGATGCATGCATATACATACATGTGCATGTGTCTTTACAGTAAAATGATTTACATTTCTTTGGGTATATACCCAGTAATGAGATTTCTGGGTCAAATGGTATTTCTGGTTCTAGATCCTTGAGGAATTGTCACACTGTCTTCCACAATGACTGAACTAATTTACACTCCTACCAACACTGTAAGAGTGTTCCTATTACTCCACATCCTCTCCAGCATTTGTTGTTTCCTGACTTTTTAATGATCACCATTCTAACTGGTGTGAGATAATATCCCACTGTGGTTTTGATTTGCATTTCTCTAATGATCAATAATGATAAGCTTTTTTTCATATGTTTGTTGGCCACATAAATGTCTTCTTTTGCGAAGTATCCATTCATATCCTTCACCCACTTTTTATGCGGCTGTTTGTTTTTTCCTTGTAAATTAGTTTAAATTCCTTGTATATTCTGGATATTAGCCCTTTGTCAGATGGATAGATTGCAAAAATTTTCTCCCTGTAAATTAGTTTAAATTCCTTGTATATTCTGGATATTAGCCCTTTGTCAGATGGATAGATTGTAAAAATTTTCTCCCATTCTGTAGGTTACCTGTTCACTCTGCTGATAGTTTATTTTGCTGTGCAGAAGATTTTTAGTTTAATTAGATTCCATTTGTCAATTTTGGCTTTTGTTGCCATTGTTTTTCATGTTTTAGTCATGAAATCATTGCTCAAGCCTATGTCCTGAATGGTATTGTGTAGGTTTTCTTCTAGGGTTTTTATGGTTTTAGGTCTTATATTTAAGTCCTTAATCCATCTTGAGTTAATTCTTGTATAAGATGTAAGGAAGGGGTCCAGTTTCAGTTTTCTACATATGGTTAGCCAATTTTCCCAACACCATTTATTAAATAGGGAATCCTGTCCCCATTTCTTGTTTTTGTCAGGTTTGTCAAAGATCAGGTGGATGGAGATGTGTGGCATTACTTCTGAGGCCTCTGTTCTGTTCCATTGGTCTATGTATCTGTTTTGGTACCAGCACCATGCTGTTTTTGTTACTGTAGTCTTGTAGTGTAGTTTGAAGTCAGGTAGCATGATGCCACCAGCTTTGTTCTTTTTGCTTAGGATTGTCTTGGCTCTCTGGGCTCTTTTGTGGTTCCATATGAAATTTAAAGTAGATTTTTTTCTAATTCTGTGAATAAAGTCAATGAGAGCTTTATGGGGATAGCACTGAATTTATAAATTACTTTGGGCAGTATGGCCGTTTTCACATACTGATTTTTAAAAATAGCCTTCACCCAAAGTAGTAAATCAAACACTGGAATTATTATGAGATAACTTCAAAGAAGCACAGTAGTAGAGTACTTTAGTTCACTTTTCTCATGATACGACAATCACATGGGATGATAGACAAGGTATAAATGACCTAAGTGATGAGGCACATCACGTACTCATATTACACAAATATATGTGATATATTTCCATAGAAGTTGGTGAATAAATGCATATACATTTCCAAATCAACTTGAAATGTTTAATTTGCTTCATTGTAATGTGCCTGTGAACACTGACTACAATTAAGTATAAGTGTACTGCAATAAAATATCAATAAAAGTCTATAAATTTATATATATGTATATGATTTTACACTCTGATCATAAGTAAATTAAACTTGAAATTAAAAACAAACAACAAATCTCCTTAATTGTAAAGCTAAACTGCATCATTGAAACTAACATAATGAATGCAAATAAACCAATAACTAATTCAAATTCTTTCAAGAATATAATATCGGTACAAATAATATACATTAACTAAACCGACAAGATTTATTTGAAATGATACTCAGAATAAAATTTACATTATCAATTTCAAAAAATTTAAAACAAGAAACTACAAGCTGTAACCAAAATGAAACAAATAATTCAAATTAGAGATGCAGAAATAAAACCACAAAATAAACCTAAGTATAAAAAGGGATCAAACATAAAATATCTAAGCCAGATGGAGAGGTATGCACATACAGTGCCAGCTACTGAGAAAACTAACACAGGAGGATCTCTTGCCCAGGAGTTCAAGTATGTCGTGCACTGTGTGTCTACGAAGCCTACACTGCAGCTTGTACACCACAATGAGACCACATCTCTTAATAAAAAATATCTCTAAACAAGATTAGAAAATAACTACAATACAGGCATACTTTGTTTTGTGGAATTTCTTTTCTTTGCACTTCACAGATTTTTAAAAATGCAAATCAAAGGCTGGGTGTGGTGGCTCACACCTGTAATCCCAGCACTTTGGGAGGCTGAGGTGGGTGGATCACAAGGTCAGGAGATCAAGACCACCCTGGCTAACACAGTAAAACCCCGTCTCTACTAAAAAAAAAAAAAAAAAAAAAAAAAAAAAAAAGAGCCTGGCATGGTGACAGGTGCCTGTAATCCCAGCTACTCAGGAGGCTGAGGGATGAGGTAGGAGAATCACTCAAACCCACAAGGTGGAGGTTGCAGTGAGACAAGATCACGCCACTGCACTCCAGTCTGGGCAACAGAGTGAGACTCCGTCTCAAAAAAAGAAAAAGAAGGTTTATAGCAACTGAGTTGAACAAGTACATCGGTGCCATATTTTTCAATAGCACGTATTCACTTTGTGAGTCTTTGAGTCTCATTTGGTAATTCTAGCAATATTTCAAAATTTTTCATTATCATTTTATCTGTTATGTTAATATATGATGAGTGAACTTCGCTGTTACTGTTGTAACTGTTTTGGAACACCACAAATCTTGCCCATAAGGGACAATGAACTAGTAAATTCTGTGTGTGGTCTGACTGCTCCACCAACTGGTCATTCCCCCTTCTTCCCCCCTCTCCCCATGCCACCCTGGTACCTGAGACACAAAAATATTGAAATCAGGCCAGTTAGTAACCTTAGAACGGCCTCTAGGCATTCAGGTGAAAAAAAGAGTCACAAACCTCTCACTTTAAATCAAAAACTAGAAATAACTAAGCTTCATGAGGAAGGCTTGCACATGTCAGAAGCTGAGACAGACTGAGGGCTAAGCCTCTTGTAGCAAACAGATGAGTTGGAAATGTGAAGGTAAAGTTATCGAAAGAAATTAAAAGTGCTATTCTAGTGAAACACAAATGATAAGAAAGTGAAATAGCCTTATTGCTGATACTGAGAAAGTTGTAGTGATCTGGAGGAAAGATCAAACTAGCCATAGCATTTTTTTAAGCTAAAGCCTAATCCAGAGTAAGGCCTTAACTCTCTTCAATGTTATGAAGGCTGAGAGAAATGAAGGAGCTTCAAAAGAAAAGATTGAAGCTGGCAGATGCTGGTTCATGGGGTTTAAGGAAAGAAGCCATCTTCTTAACACACAAGTGCTAGGTGGAGAAGCAAGTGCTAATGTGGAAGCTGGAACAAGTTATTCAGAAAATCAAGCTGAGAGAGTAATGAAGTTGATAACACTAAACAGATTTTCAATATGGACAAAACAGCCCTTCTATTTGAAAAAGATGCCATCTAGGACTTTCCAATCTACAGAGAAGAAGTCAATGCCTGGCTTCAAAGCTTTAAAAAGACCAGGCTGACTCTCTTGTTAGGGGATAATGCAGTTGCTGACTTTAAGTTGAAGTCAATGTTCAGTTATTATCTTGAAAATCCTAGGGTTTCTTATTTTTATTATTATTATACTTTAAGTTCTGGGGTACATGTGCATAATGTGCAGGTTTGTTAATATGTATACTTGTGCCATGTTGGTGTGCTGAACCCATCAACTCGTCAGCACCCATCAATTCATCATTTATATCAGATATAACTCCCAGTGCAATCCCTCCCCCCTCCTCCCTCCCCATGATAGGCCCCGATGTGTGATGTTCCCCTTCCCGAGTCCAAGTGATCTCATTGTTCAATTCCCACCTATGAGTGAGAACATGAGATGTTTGGTTTTCTGTTCTTGTGATAGTTTGCTAAGAATGATGGTTTCCAGCTGCATCCATGTCCCTACAAAGGACGCAAACTCATCCTTTTTGATGGCTGCATAATATTCCATGGTGTATATGTGCCACATTTTCTTAATCCAGTCTGTCACAGATGGACATTTGGGTTGATTCCAAGTCTTTGCTATTGTGAATAGTGCTGCAATAAATATATGTGTGCCTGTGTCTTTATAGCAGCATGATTTATAATCCCTTGGGTATATATCCAGTAGTGGGATGGCTGGGTCATATGGTACATCTAGTTCTAGATCCTTGAGGAATTGCCATTCTCTTTTCCATAATGGTTGAACTAGTTTACAATCCCACCAACAGTGTAAAAGTGTTCCTATTTCTCCACATCCTCTCCAGCACCTGTTGTTTCCTGACTTTTGAATGATTGCCATTCTAACTGGTGTGAGATGGTACCTCATTGTGGCTTTGATTTGCATTTCTCTGATGGCGAGTGATGATGAGCATTTTTTCATGTGTCCGTTGGCTGTATGAATGTCTTCTTTTGAGAAATGTCTGTTCATATCCTTTGCCCACTTTTTGATGGGGTTGTTTGTTTTTTTCTTGTAAATTTGTTTGAGTTCTTTGTAGGTTCTGGATATTAGCCCTTTGTCAGATGAGTAGATTGCAAAAATTTTCTCCCATTCTGTAGGTTGCCTGTTCACTCTGATGGTAGTTTCTTTTGCTGTGCAGAAGCTCTTCAGTTTAATTAGATCCCATTTGTCAATTTTGGCTTTTGTTGCCGTTGCTTTTGGTATTTTAGACATGAAGTCCTTGCCCATGCCTATGTCCTGAATGGTACTACCTAGGTTTTCTTCTAGGGTTTTTATGGTATTAGGTCTAACATTTAAGTCTCTAATCCATCTTGAATTAATTTTCGTATAAGGAGTAAGGAAAGGATCCAGTTTCAGCTTTCTACTTATGGCTAGCCAATTTTCCCAGCACCATTTATTAAATAGGGAATCCTTTCCCCATTTCTTGTTTCTCTCAGGTTTGTCAAAGATCAGATGTCTGTAGATGTGTGGTATTATTTCTGAGGACTCTGTTCTGTTCCATTGGTCTATATCTCTGTTTTGGTACCAGTACCACGCTGTTTTGGTTACTGTAGCCTTGTAGTATAGTTTGAAGTCAGGTAGCGTGATGCCTCCAGCTTTGTTCTTTGAAAATCCTAGGGTTTCTTAAGCATTATGCAAAATCTACTCCACCTGTGCTGTATAAATGGAACGATAAAGCCTAGATGACAGGATATTTGCTTAAAGTTTGATTTATGGAGTATTTTAACTCCACTGATGAGACCTACTGCTCAGAAAAAAAAAAAAAAAAAAAAAAAAAAAACCTTTCAAAATATTCCTGCTCATTGACAATGCACCCAGTCATCCAAGAGCTCTGCTGAAGATGTACATGGAGATTAATGTTGTTTACACACCTGCTAACACAACACTCATTCTGCAGCCTGTGGATCAAAGAGTAATTTTGAATTTCAAGTCTCATTATTTAAGAAATACATTTTGTAAGGCTATAGCTCCCATAGAGAGTGATTCTTCTGATGAATCTGAGCAAAGTGAATTGATTCTGTGTAGGATTCACCATTCTAGATGCCATTAGGAACATTCATGGTTCTTAGAAGGAGGGCAAACTATCAACATTAACAGAAATTTGGAAGAAGTTGATTCTAACCCTCATGAATGACTTTTGAAGAATATAAGACTTCAGTGGAGGAAGTAACTACAGATGTAGTAGAAATAGCAAGAGACCAAGGCTTAGAAATGGATTCTGAAGATATGACTGAATTGCTGTAATCTCATGGTAAAACTTGAGCAGAAGAGGAGCTGCTACTTATGGATGATGGAAGAAAGTAGTTTCGTGAGATAGAAACTACCCCTGGTGAAGATGCTGTAAACATTGTTGAAATAGGAACAAAAAATTTAGAATATTGCATAAAATTAGCTGATAAAGCAACAACAGAGATGGAGAGGACTGACTTCAATTTTGACAGAAGTTTTGTGGCATATAAAATGCTATCAAGAATCATCAAACGATACAGAGAAATGTTTTGTGAAAGGAAGAGTCAATCAATGTGACAAACTTCATCATTGCCTTATTTTAAGAAATTGCCACAGACACGCACACTTTGTCAACCACCACCCTTATCAGTCAGCAGCACTCAACATCAAGTCAACAGCCTCCAACAGCAAAAAAATCATGACTTGGTGAAGGTTCAAATGATCATTAGCATTTTTCAGCATTAAAATATTTTTAACTTAAGATATATACATTGTTTTTTGACACATACTGCTATAGCATACTTAAAATGCTACCACAGAGTGTAAATGTAACTGTTACATGCATTGGGAAACCAGAAAATTTGTGTTACTCCAGTGGTATAGAACTGAATCTGTACTATTGATGAGGCAATTCTGTATGTCCACTTCACCATTCTTATTCAACGTAGTACTAGAAGTTCAAGTTTCAGCATTTGGCCAAAAAAATAGATAAAAGGCATTCAATTTAAAAAGGAAGAAATTAAACTCTTTTTATTTGGAAATGTCATAATCTTTCTGTCTTTAACAAGAGGCCTCCAAATAATGTGAGTACAGAACAGAATATTTTGAAGTTGCCGTTAATCTACTCATCAATGAACATCTATCCCCATGTATTTGTCTTTGCCTCTGTTACAATAATAGATATGCTATTCCTGTCTAAGGTTAAACTATTTACCTGGGCAGTGGACCTCAGGCTGTCTGAACTGCTGAAGAATATTTGCTAGGGTGATCCATATTTCATTATGAATATTTTCCTTCTGACTTATTTGTTTATATCAGCATAAAATCATAATATGATAATCTTATATTAAACAAAAGCCTCTCTTGTGTCCACTACCCCATAACTATCACATGGTTTCTTTGCTCCCTTTAGCAGACAGAGTTCTTAAAAAATTGTCTTTATCATCAAAAGCAATGGCCACAAAAGCCAAAATAAACAAATAGGATCTAATTAAACGAAAGAGCTTCTGCACAGCAAAAGAAACTACCATCAGAGTGAACAGGCCACCTACAGAATGGGAGAAAATTTTTGCAATCTACCCATCTGACAAAGGGCTAATATCCAGAATCTACAAATAACTTAAACGAATTTACAAGAATAAAAAGTCAAGCAACCCCATCCAAAAGTGGGCAAAGGATATGAACAGACACTTTTCAAAAGAAGACAGTTCTGCAGCCAACAGACACACGAAAAAATGCTCATCATCACTGGTCACCAGAGAAATGCAAATCAAAACCACAATGAGATACCATCTCACACCAGTTAGAATGGCGATCATTAAAAAGTCAGGAAACAACAGGTGCTGGAGAGGATGTGGAGAAATAGGAACACTTTTACACTGTTGGTGGGACTGTAAACTAGTTCAACCATTGTGGAAGACAGTGTGGCAAGTCCTCAAGGATCTAGAGCTAGAAATACCATTTGACCAAGCAATCCCTTTACTGGGGATATAGCCAAAGGATTATAAATCATACTACTATAAAGACACAGACACACATATGTTTATTGCAGCACTATTCACAATAGCAAAGACTTGGAATCAACCCAAATGTCCATCTGTGACAGACTGGATTAAGAAAATGTGGCACATATACACTATCAAATACTATGCAGCCATAAAAAGGATGCGTTCTTGTCCTTTGCAGGGACATGGATGAAACTGGAAACCATCATTCTGAGCAAACTATCACAAGGACAGTAAACTAAACACCACATGTTCTCACTCATAGCTGGAAATTGAATAATGAGAACACTTGGACACAAGATGGGGAACATCACACACTGGGGCCTGTCATGGGGTAGGGGGCAGGGGGAGAGAGAGCATTAGGAAAAATACTTAATGTAAATGACGAGTTAATGGGTGCAGCAAACCAGGATGGCACATGTATACCTATGTAACAAACCTGTACGTTGTGCACATGTACCCCAGAACTTAAATTATAATAAAAAAATTTTTTAAAGTTGTTTTTATTTCCTGTTTTTAATTTCCTCCTCCTATTTTCTCCAGAACTCTCTAAATTTCTGTATTTTGTCCAAAAGATGCTAAAAAATCTGATTGTTCTCAATACTCACATTGTTAAATCCAATAACTAACAGGCCTTGACTTACCAGCAACCTTCCTCGGTGTTGATTAGTCCATTCACATTGAGGTATTTTCTTGGCTTGGCTTTCAGTATCTTATGGTTTCCTGATACAATTTCTTTATCTCCAGATACAGGTTTTTCTCTCTCCTTTGTTAGTTCTTTCTTATCTTACCAATTATTTGATTTCAGAGTTTCTTACGGTTCACGCATTGGGTTATTTATTGTTTTGCCTAAATTTATTTAATTTATTTAATTTTATATTTTTAGAGACAGGGATTCACTATGTTGCCAAGGCTGGTCTCAAACTCCTGAGCTCAAGAGATTCTCTTGCCTGACTCCCAAGTAGCCGGGATGACCAGGCACAAGGCAACATGCCCAACATTTTGCCTATATTTACTGATTAATAATTTCATCCAGACTCCTGACATTAAATACCATCTAAACATTGGACACTACCTTTATTAATATTGGCTCTTTAAGAAAGAGACATTGGGATCAAGACTTAAGTGTAAGTAGTTTATTTAGGGGGAGGAATAAACCTAGAAAATACCATTACACAAGTAGGAAAGTTAGTGAGTAAACTAAAGACTAAAAATAAATTTGTTAATTAACTAGTTACCAGTGAAAAATTGAGTTTCAAATCCTACTAGGGATCCAGGATAATTGGAGAAAAACATACGCTTCAGTTGTCCCATCAGAAAGGTGAGAGAAACAGGAATATTTCCACCCTGATCTGTCATTAAGTAAGAACTCTTAGGGAAAGGATGGTAATCCAAAATTGAGAGAATATGTAAAGAAATAGTAAGGCCGGGCGCGATGGCTCAAGCCTGTAATCCCAGCACTTTGGGAGGCCGAGGCGGGCGGATCACGAGGTCAGGAGATCTAGACCATCCTGGCTAACACGGTGAAACCCCGTCTCTACTAAAAGATACAAAAAACTAGCCGGGCGAGGTGGCGGCGCCTGTAGTCCCAGCTACTTGGGAGGCTGAGGCAGGAGAATGGCGTCAACCCGGCAGGCGGAGCTTGCAGTGAGCTGAGATCCGGCCACTGCACTCCAGCCTGGGCGACAGAGTGAGACTCCGTTTCAAAAAAAAAAAAAAAGAAAGAAATAGTAAATATAAGGTGAGATGGGTGGGACATCAATAACGCCCACTGCCCTCTCCACATTCTTTCACCAAGCCAGTAATTTCTTTAAACTCCTGACCTGTATATGCAAATGCCCACTTGACCTCGCCAACTAAGAGTTCTGTTAAGACATCTCAAAAGGAGTATGGTTATTGGGAAACTCCTGATCTACACACACATTCTAAATTTATTCCTTCGCACTTTTCCTCATTTCACAAAAAAGGTACTTTCAGCCTTGCGATTGCTTAGGTCAAAAAACACTGGAGTCCTTCCTGAGTCTTCTCATTCTTTGACACTCCACCCCATCTAAGCTACCAGCATATCTTGTAGTCTTTTCTATATAGACACATCTCCCTTAACCCCTCACTGCTCACTTTTTCCTTGGCTATCACCTTTTCTGAGCTAGAATATGTCAATGATCTTCTATCTGGTCTGTCTTATTCTGCTACGGCTCCCCTTATAGCATCCAGACTGATTCTAATTGAAAATTAAAACCACTGTGCAATTTCCCTGCTCCAACTTTCTAATATCTTTTCTTATCACTAAGAAACAAGAAATATCTGTGAAATGTCAACAAGAACCTTAGAATAAATGTCCCCTGCATCCCCTCTGTAAGCTCATCACCCACTTGCTTGCTCCAATCTGGTCAGATTGGCCTCCTTGTTGTGCCTTGGACAGGAAAGCATGATCCCTTTTGGTGGCTTTGCATTTGTTGGTCTCTCCTTATAGGATATTCTTACCGCATATCCACTGAGTGTCTCCCTTGCTTTCTTGATTCTTTGCTTATGGCATTCACCCTGGGAATTTTATTTAAAAATTGTAGAAGACTAGTGGGGTCTAGTCTTTCCCTAGTCCTCACTTCTCTTTCTTGCACTTTGTTCTCATAGCACCTGTTACTGAATGAACACTATATAATGCTTTAAGTAAGTCTCCTATTTCCTTTTTCCTTCCTAGAGATGAACATTGAAGGCAAGAAGAATTTCCCTTTTTTATTCACGTAGATAGCCCCGAAACCTAGATTAGATTTTAGTGCTGGTGTGTACTCAGGTAAATACTCATTGTAGGAAATAATTCATGTAATTATGTATTTACTTGAGGGTTAACTGGGAGACTCTTGATTCATCCATCATAAAAAATGCTTTATATTCAAAGGTATTTCACTGAGAAAACACATGAAAACAAAAACTCTCTGTAATTTCACAGTTCAAATTCATGACACTTTTGCATTTTATTATAGTGTGCTTGGTTTCATTACACTTTCAATTGCTATGATTGTTGTGGTTTCATAAGCAGAGAGCATACCTACAATGAACTCAAAACAAAATAAAAAATAGTGTGTGATAAAAGAAAACATCTGAAAGAAATTTTATTCTATATAATCATCTTCTGATCCTTACTAGAAAACAATTATAAGATGTATTTAAGTGATACTGGACCGGGTATTGAATGTATCTGCTTAAAAGAAATATTATATTAGTATGTCTTTAAAAGTTTTCTCAGAGAAACATGTTTTGTTTTCTTTCTCATGTTGTCTGGATTGTGTTGAATAAATGTAGCCAAACAATTTGGGAGATTTTACAATAAAGTACAAATTATTTGGAGATTATCTCTTGAGATCAATACACTTCTAAATCAATATGCCTATAGAACCACCTAAAAATACAACTTAGCATTTTTATCATAGAGTAAAAGCAATTTATTCACTATTAAGTATCAGTAGCCAGGCACTACTGTATATGGCCCATAGTAACCTTGATAATCACGTAAATGAATAACTGAAAAAGAATCGTTAAATACTAAAGATGCTGAGTAGGGGGAGGAAGTGGTAATGCTTTATCCATTAAACAAAGATTTTATTTAGTTTTACAAAACCTGGTTTGGATACGTTCATTTAATCAAATAACATGAATCATTTATTCCCCTGCAGAGGATCCTGACACTCATCATAAACTTATCAAATAATAATTAAGTATATTTGTTCAATTAATTATATACTGTATTTCTTAGTCTCTAATCCATATGACTTTTCTGGTTTTTATTTGTTTTTCCCTTGGTACAAAGCAGAGTATTTAGCACCTGGGATTAGATACCCAACTCAGCTTTTAAAAATTAAGTTACTAATAGGGCAAATAAGTGTGTACAGATACAAGTTATGATTAAAAGAGGAAGAGTGGTATGAATAGAAATACATTTGGAATGGTACTGAAGCAGAAATTTTCAGTTCCCATCGAGTAGTAGCCTGGCGAAAACGTAACCTGGCAACAAGGGAAAGAAAAATTGAGGATAGTAGGAAGGAAACTTAGATCATAGAGAGTAAGGGACAAAAAAGAGAGGAGAAAACATACCTAGAAAGAGCTTCGCTAATTTATCTATGGCTCTGTGGTCAGCAATCACTAAAAACAGTTTACAATTCCTCTTGGAGACTCATCCAGCACTTGATGATATGTGGCATAGGTCCTCAGAAATTGTGACACCATTTTACTAGTGTGATTATAATTATTTCTGGAAGTATGTGAAGCCATTGATTATTACTGAAAATCATTTTGCTAATATCTAAATCATGGCATAGTTCCTAGACTAACCAGAAAGGTTAACACATACAATGATGTTGTATATTAATCTTGATAATAACATATTAAAAGTATTTTACTGGAAATTAAGTCCATATAACTAAAAAATTCTTGAAATAAGATTTTCATTGAATGTTTTCTATGCCTACTTTATGAAATCAATCACTGTGTTCTTGAAAAAACAGTACATTCCTTCCTAGAACATATTTGCTTTTTTATAAATATGATCTCATAATCTTGAAAATAAAAATGTGTCAGGGGAGGTGTGACGGTGTTGAGTTTGTATATAATGTTATCCCACAGAGCAGCTAGCTGGTTAATAGAAACATTGCTAAAAGTTACAGCAGTACAGTATTTTCCCTTAAGCTATAAATAATACATTACTTTGGTGTTTAATCCAGTACTGACAAGAAGAGAAATGAGTTGGCATCCAAATGGTGAATATTAACTACATTTCTAGCTATTGTTCACTTAAATATTTAAGGCCTTATTTATAGATGGCAATAAAATGAAATAAGGAATTAATAGGTTGAATCTGGAACGATAAACAAAATCATGTACAGTAAAGTCATTAAATATATTTCATTTCTACCAAGTCTGCTTTGTCTGAATTAATAGATAACCTGAACAGTGTAGCTTAATTAGGGAGAGGAAGAATTTATCACTTTGCAAGTGACTGAGATCCTTAAGTATACTGTTTAGGTAACACTGTATAGTATAATGTCAAAATTCTTGGCATTGAAAAATTGTGTTGGGGCCAGACATAGTGAGTCACACCAGTAATACCGACACTTTGGGAGGCCGAAGGGGAAGAACTGCTTGAGCTCAGGAGTTCAAGACCAGCCTGGAAGACATAGTGAGAACGCATCTGTACAAAAAACAACAACAAAAAATGAGACAGGTATGATGGTATGCACCTACTGGAGTCCTAGCCGCTTGGGAGGCTGAGACTAGTGGATCATATGAGCTCAGGAGTTGAAGGCTGTAGTGAGCCATGATCGCACCACTGCACTGCAGCCTGGGTGGCAGAGCAAGACACTACCTAAAAAAGAAAAAATGGGGTTGGTATTCTCAGCTCTGTTACTGTCCATTTCATCTTACATGGAACCCATTTTGTAAGAGCTTCAGTTTTTGTTGTACATAAAACTAGATAATTAATAATTTTCCTACATTTATGGTACGATTATAACAATTAGAAGAATTATGCTTCTAAAAGAACGTATTGGTTGTAAAAGTTTTCTGAATATATCACATCTTGTTTATTCATTTACCAGTTAATGAACATTTTTATTATTTCTATCTTTTTTGCTACTGTGAACCTTGCTGCTATTAGGATACTTATGCAAGTGTGAACTTATGTTTTCATTTCCATTAGACAGACATCTAGAAGTCAAATTGTCGGGTAATATGGTAAATTTATATTCAACCTTTTAAGAAACTGCCAAAACCATTTAAATTGTAAATATTTTTTTATTGCTTGCTTATTTTCTGTGTAATTCAGTTCCTTAGAGAACAAGATCTATACCATTTATTTTTATCTTTATATACCTTCATAATGTCCAATGTATGAGTAGTTTTCATTCAATATTTATTAAATGAATAAATGCAAGAATGAATGAATAAATAATTGAATGCATAATTTTGATCAACGTGTTAGGCATTCCAACTTCTAAGTGGAAAACTTTACTAATGCCAACAAATAAAATGGAAATTTTATTCTGCATCATTGAAATCACAGAAGTTCCTATAGAAACAAAAGTATCCCTATGTATTCTAATGTGCTCATATTGGTTTAATTTGATGATTCTATTATTTGTGCTTCCTACTTTTAGGGGCATTTTGGTGTTGTGGAAGAAGCTGAGGGATCTTTGCAGGTCCTGTAAGACAGGTAGATGAGACAGAGTCTCATAGATACTGCCTTTCAATTCCCCAAGCAGATAAATCTATACATTGTAGTTCATTAGAAAGTGTAATTCACTTGAACTCAGATGGACCTGGTATTAGATCTAGACCCATCACTTACTAGTTGTGAAGTTTAGGCAAGTCATCCTTCATTAAGTAAGAATACTAATTCAGATACCTCCTCCCTTACTCAAATTAGAGGATTGTAAGTATTCTCTGGGTCAAGATTTATAAAGGGACTTTGCAAAATGCAAAACTGACAGAGATAAAAATAATGATTAACATCACACATCAAACAAGGTCTAGTTTTGGATGTTTGTGTTCTTGGCATCTTTTAAAATGATTTTAATGTCTTTTAGTGTTGCACTCTTTAGGTAATGCCAAATATGAAGCTACACATGACTCTGGCAAGTTTATTATTGGTTTACTACATCTGTAAGTAGGCAATGAATGATCAAAAACATCCTTTTTTACTTTTTATATATTTCTTATTTTATTTTTAGTAGACATGTATTGACTGTACATATTTGGGGGCCACAGCATGATATTTCAATCCATGTATATGCTGTGTAATGATCAAATAAGGTTAATCAGGATATCCATCCTCAAACATTGATCGTTTCTTTGCATTGGGAACATTAAAACTCTCTCTTCTAACTTTTCGAACATATACAGTAAATTTTTTTTTTTTTTTTTTTTGAGACGGAGTCTCGCTGTCTCCCAGCAGTGCAGTGGCCCGCGATCTCAGCTCACTGCAAGCTCTGCCTCCCGGGTTTACGCCATTCTCCTGCCTCAGCCTCCCGAGCAGCTGGGACTACAGGCGCCCGCCACCTCGCCCGGCTAGTTTTTTTTTTTGTATTTTTTTAGTAGAGACGGGGTTTCACTGTGTTAGCCAGGATGGTCTCGATCTCCTGACCTCGTGATCCGCCCGCCTCAGCCTCCCAAAGTGCTGGGATTACAGGCTTGAGCCACCGCGCCCGGCCCATATACAGTAAATTACTGTTAACTGTAGTCACCCTACAGTGCTATAGAATGCTAGGACTAATTCTTCCTATCTAGTTGTACCCACTAACCAACCTCTATCCTCTCCTCCCTTCTACCTTCCTAGGTGGTAATAATCGTAATTCTATTCTCTACTTCTATGAGCTCTCTTTTTTAACATCTCACATTTGAGTGAGAATTGAGGCATTTCTCTTTTAGTGTCTGACATTTCATTTAATATAATGTCTGTCAGGTTTATACATGCTGCCATTCATGACATGAGCTCATTGTTTTTATGGCTAAATAATATTCCGTTGTGTATATATACCACATCTTCTATATCCATTCATCTGTTGATTACCCTCCAGCTTGATTCCTTATCTTGGCTATTGTGAATAGTGCTGCAGTAAACATCAGAGTGCTAATATCTCTTCAATAACCTGACTTACTTTTCCTTGTATAAGTATACAGTAGTGGGATTGCTAGATTATATAAAGTCCTATTAATATCTTTAGATTTTTGGAAACCTCCAAAATGTTTTCCATAATGGATGTACTAACTTATATTCCCACCAAATGTGCTAAGTGTTTTCTCTGCAACCTCCATAGCATTTTTGTTTGTTTGTTTGTTTTTATCTTTTTGATAATAGCCATTCTACTGGGGTGAGATGATAATCTCATTGTAATTTTGATTTGCATTTCCCCATGATTAGTGATGGCGAACATTTTTTCATTTACTTGTTGGCCATTTGTATGTCTTCTTTTGATAAATATCTACCAGATTATTTGCTTATTTAATCAGATATTAGTTTGTTTACTGTTGAGTCATTTGAGTTCCACTAGTATCTTTGGGTATTAGTGCCTTGTTAACTTAATAACTTGCAAATATTTTCTCACATTCTATAGGTTGTCTCTTCACCCTGTTGATTGTTTCTTTTGTCATGCAGAAGCTTTCAGTTTGATACAGTCCGTTTCTCTATTTTTGTTTTTGTTGCCTGTGATTCTGTAGTCTTACTCATACAAATATTTTCCTCAAGCATTGTCCTAAAGCATTTCCCCTCTGTTTTCATCTTGTAGTTTCATAGTTTCCATTCTTATCCATTTTGAGTTGATTTTTTTTAATTTTGGGAGAGAGAAGGGTCTAGTTTCATTCTCCTGCATATGGATATCCAGTTTTCTCAGCAGCAGTTAATGAAGAGGGTGTCTTTTTCCCATTGTGTGTCTTTAGCACTTTTATAAAACAGGAGTTGACTGTAAGTACGTGAAATTCTTCTGGGTTTTCAATTTTGTTTCATTTGTCTACATATCTGTTTTTATACCAATATCATGTTGTTGGGTTACTCTTGCTTTGTAGTATATTCTGAAGTTAGGTCAGGTAGGGTGATTCGTCCAGACTTTTTTTTCTTTTTTTCTCCTCAGTATTACTTTGGCTCTTCAGGGTCTTTTGTGGTTCCGAATGAATTTTAAGATTGTTTTCTCTATTTTTATAAGAAGTGTTATTGGTATGTTGGTAGGTATTATAGATTATAGATTATTCTGTAATTCTATGGTATTATAGATTACTCTTGGTAACATGGCTATTTTAGCAATATTAAGT
Organism: Trachypithecus francoisi; assembly: GCF_009764315.1. Lineage (NCBI taxonomy): Eukaryota > Metazoa > Chordata > Mammalia > Primates > Cercopithecidae > Trachypithecus > Trachypithecus francoisi. The sequence goes on from NW_022681465.1 coordinate 19,124,809, forward strand.
GTTCCAATTCAGGAACATAGAATGTCTTTCCATTTGTTTATTCCATTTACAATGTCTTTCATCAGTGTTTTGTAGTATTCATGGTAGAGATATTTCACCTCCTTAATTAAATGTATTCCTAGATATTTACTTTTTGGTAACTATTGAAAATGGTCTTGCCTTTGTGGACCCAGAAAATTGGAGACTGGTCTCAGTTAATTTAAAATGTTTATTTTGCCAAGGTTGAGGATGCGCACCTGTGACACAGCCTTAGGAAGTCCTGACAACATGTGCCCAAGATGATCCAGGCACAGCTTGGTTTTAAACATTTTAGGAAGACATGAGACATCAATCAATGTGTGTAAGAATTCCATTGGTTTGGTCTGGAAAGACAGGACAACTCAAAGCATAGACAGGGAGACTCAAAGCTGGAAGGGAGCTTCCAGGTCACAGACAGGTGAGAGACAAATGGTGGCAATCTTTTGAATTTCTGATTAGCCTTTCCAAAGGAGGCAATCAGATGTACATTTATCTCCACCAGCAGAGGGATAACTTTGAATAGAATGTGAGGCAGGTTTGCCCTAAGCAGTTCTCAGGTTGCATTTTCCCTTTAGCTTAGTAATTTTGGGGGCCCAAGATATTTTCCCTTCACAGTTTCTTGATTTAGTTCTCAGTTTGTTATTGGTGGATAGAAAGATCATTGATTTTCCATGTTGATTTTGTATACTACAAAATTACTGAATTCGTTTATCAGTTCTAAGAGTTTTTTTGGTAGAGCCTTTAGGTTTTTCTATCTACAAGATCATATTGTGTTCAAAGAGGGACAATTTGACTTCTTCTTTACCAATATGAATGCCCATTAATTGTTTCTGTTGTTAATTGCCATGGCTAGAATTTACAGTAAAATAGAACTGGTGAAAGTGGGCCTCCTTGTTTTGTTCAAGTTATTAGAGAAAAGGTTTTCATCTGTCTCTTATTTAGTATAACGTTAGCTGTGAATTTGTATTTTTGTGTCAATATATTTTTTCTTCTGTGCCTCATTTTTTAATTTTCTTCTTAATTTTTTTATTGATCCATTGGTTGTTTAGGACCATATCGTTTATTTCTTATGTATTTGCATGGTTGTCAAAGCTCCTCTTGTTATTGATTTCTAGTTTTATTTTATTATGATCTGAGAAGATACTTGATATAATTTTCATATTTTAAAATTTTCATTCAGATTGGTTTTGTGGTCTGGCATATGGTCTTTCCTGGAGAATGTTCTATATGCTAATAAGAAAAAATGTGTATGCTGTACCTATTGAATGAAATGTTCTGTAAATATGTATTACATCACATTGGTCTTTAAAGTAATTTAAGTCTAATGGTTCTATGTTAATTTTGCTTTTCTACATTCATCTTTCCAGTGTTGAAAATAAAGTGTTGTACTACCCAACTGCTATTGTATTATTGTATCTCTCTTTTTACCTCTAATACTTGCTTCATATATTATACTGGTGCCCCCATTATTATGTGCATATACGCTTATAATTGTTGTGTCCTCTTACAGATTTGATCCCCTTATTGTTATGTAATAACTTTGTCTCTTTATGTTTTCCCAATACAGTCTATTTTGTCTGATATAACTGTTGTTACTCCTGTATGCTTTCGAATTGCATTTGTGTAGAATCTCATTTTTGTTATTTCGTCAATTTTATTCTGTGTCTCCACAGGTGAAGTCAGTTTTTCATGGGTGTCATATAATTGCATTTTTAAAATCCATTTATCCAGGATATATCTTTTAATTGGAGAATTTACACCATTTGTACTCCAGGTTGTTATTGATAGGTAGAGAGTTACTCCTGTTATTTTGTTAATTGTGTTCTGATTGTTTTATATATTCTTCATTTCTTTGTCTTTTATTGTTTATCTTTATGGTTTGACAGTTTTTAGTAGTGGTCATGCTTGATTTCTTTCTCTTTATTATTTGTCTATTTGCCCTACCAATGAGTTTTATACTTTTGTATGTTTTTATCACGGCATATATAACCATTTTGCTTCCAGATACAGGACAATCCTAAACATTTCTTAAGTGTTAGCCTAGTGGTGATGACTTTTCTTGGATTTTGCTTGTCTGGGAAAAACATTTTTTCCCTTTTATTTTTGAAAAATAAGTTTGCAGGTATAATATTTTCAGATGATGGTGTTTGTTTTCTTTCAGCACATTTAATATATCACACCACTTTCTCCTGGTTTATATGGGTTCTGCTGAGAAATCTTCTGGTAGCCTTACAGGGTTTCCCTTATGGTGACTTGTTGATTTTCTCTCTGTATTTAGAATTATCTCTTTCTCTTTGACTTTTGAAAGTTTGGGTATAATGTGCCTCAAATATAATCTTTTTGGGTTGCATTTACTTTGGAAACATTGAGCTCCCTATATCAAAATTTGTATTTCTATCCCAAGACTTAGGAATTTTTCAGCTATTGTTTTATTATTAATGAATAGGTTTTCTATGGCTTTTCCCACCTTTATCCTTCTGGAGCTCCTAAAATGCAAATTTGCTCACTGAATGTTATTCCATGTCACATGGGTATTCATCTTATATTTATTTGTCTGACTGTTATTTCAAAAGAACTGTACTTAAATTATAAATCACTCTGCTTGTGTCAGTCTATTATTGAAGCTCTCAGTTTTAATCATATTTAATTCCTTAAATTATTTTATTCCAGAATTTCAATTTGGTTATTTTTATGATATCTGTGATATCTGAACCAAATCAAATTGGTTGAGTTCTCATTCAGATTATGAAGTAATTTCTTTGTATTTTCTGTGTTCCCTGGAGCCTTATTCAATTTTCTTAAGATCATTATTTTGAATTATTTATCATGCATTTTATAAGCTTTCTTTTCAAAAAACATTCTTGACTTCAATAAAGTTTAATCACAAATTTTACCATGAGAAAAATGAGCCATATTAAATATAATTTTCCATTGAAGATAAAAAGGTAACAAATACAGGTTAGAATAATGTCATGGCATGTCATTGATGCTATCAAAATAGTCACTATCTTGTTTTAGTCCTGAACCAAGCCTTCTAGCAGTGAAAAATTTTAGTAATAGTTATGCTAATTTCTGTTATTGCAACAAAAAGTCATTTGAGTAGTTTCTCAATTAATGTTCCATTAATCATAAGCTAATCTTCTATTAAAACCAAGAAGCTTACAATACATCCTTCATCTCCAAGAAAGTTGATACATTTGAAATGTTATAGGTATACATAAAATCTTTATGATATAAACAATTTTTTAAATACCAAGGGCATTTAATATATTTTAAAATTTATTTTCTAGTATACATAAATCTTCATTTTCATTTATTCCACTTAAAGCAAACAATTTGATACATAAAAAACACAATCCAAATTGTTTTCAGTTCTTAGGTGTTGCTTGTAGTATTATATTCCCACATGGAGCTGAATGACTACTGGATGAATAAAATAAAAATAATATTCACGTTTCAGGAATTATCATCAGGCTGTTAAAGTGACTCACAGCTATAATTCCAGTGTTTTGGGAGACTGAGGCAAGAGGATTGCTTGAGGACGATAGCTTGAGACCAGCCCGGGTAACATAGTAAGACCTCATCTCTGTAAAATCTACAGGCATGTGCCTGTAATCCCAGCTCCTAAGGAGGCTGTGGTGGGAGGATTACTTGAACCCAGAAGTCTGAGGCCACAGTGAGCTGTGATCACTCCACTACTTTCCAGCTTGGGTGACAGAGTGGAATCCAATCTCCAAAATAAATTTTAAAATTTTTAAATTAAAAAGAATCACCATTTTTTATAATTGTATCTCATTCATGATGATTTAATAAGCAAGGAACATGAAGAGTATGCCCTGAGTCATCATCGTGTTCTAAGACACATTTTCTATTCAAGAAATGAAGATATTAGGAACAGGTTTATTACTATAATTATTACTAATTATATGGCACTTAAAAATGTCAGTACTACAGCCCCAAATAGGCCAATTTTTGTGGTTTGAAAATATCTCTTGAATGTGCTTTTCCATTTGGTGCAGTGATACACTTCCCCTTTACTTTGCTAAGCCAAAGTATTTTGTTCAATGGGACGATTTTTCAGAACACGATGTCAGGCAAATGTTATTATCTTCACATGGTCCACATAATCTTATACCTGAAAACAGAAAATAGACAATATTCTTAAAGATTTCTCCCATATATTATGTTAGCTAACTGTATTGGTTACCTTGCAGAACTGGAATCCTCCTATTGCAGGGCAGTTCTCCTGGTGGCCTTGAACCAATGCAGTTCTTCCCTTTCACTTCCTTGTGGTCCTCAAGAATAACTGTAGAATGTGCTGGAGATGTAATATCCTGAGATATAAACAAACTGCTGTTAACAACCCAGGACTTTTTCCTGTCTCTCTTAGGGATATAACATCTTGAGTTAGGGCGAAGCTTCCCAGGATAGTCCGAGCTTTCTTCTTCTCTTTCTTAAGCAAGATATTCCTCAAAGCTTAGTATGTCACATTACCTGATGTATATAACCTAGGGCAAACTGCCTTTTGGGGTTCCTCAGAGTAATGAGAAACAGGAAATACGCAGCCAAGACTCCATCTGCCCTGGGCAGCTTTCTTGAGGTGTGGGGTACAGGCTTACAATGTATCCAATATTATTTTTGTCCATGGATGCCTAAGTATATGCAATAATTTTTTTTTACATAAGGTGTGTATGAATGGGTAATGTCTCACTTGACTCAGAAAAATTGGTAATCAGTGGATGATTGACGTAAGTAGTAGCTCAGGATGCAGTCGATATGGCACATGGACTCCTGTTTCTGGTGGTTGGTATAGTGATGACATTTTCTAGCCTCCACAAAGTGGGAGTTTTCTCTTAGAATTAGTAATTAGTAAACCTCCTCACACCTACTCCCAAATTTGATTCAGATGCTAAGACTGATGATACTCACATCATTTAAGAAGATATGAAAAAATTTATTGCTCACACAGCGAGGCTTTCAGGGCAGGTCCCCAAGAAATCCAAAGACAGCTTGAGAAAACAGGAAGAAACGACTGATTTTAGGTATTGTGGTTTTGAAGAAGTAGGGTTAAAGTAAGGTTTCCCTTGCATGGATTGTGGCTTCTTTGGTTTGAACTTGCCAGCAGCACCAAAGGAAGAATCACCTGAGATTTTTATCAGCTTGTCCAGATATAGGACTAAAGGAGAAGGGGAGTGGTGGGACTTGAAAACTGTGAGCAGTCAAAAGTCAATAATGGAGTCAGACACTTTATTAAAATTTATCCTTTATGTTTGGCTGAGGACTAAAATGTGCCATGTTTCATTTAATTGCAATTGAATGTGTTTAATTATTTTATGATGGTGCTCTGTGTGACGTGTAGCCTGAGGCTGCTAAGACAGGTGAAAGTTCCATTGCATGCCTTATTTAAGAGCCCAGCATTGTGTATTTTGAGAAGTTAAATGAGTGACTTAATAGTTGTCAGTACTTACAGCTTCAAAGGGGTTATGTAATGTCTTTTCCTAATAAATTTTTTATTTTTAATTTCTGTGGGTACATAGTAGGTGTATATATTTACGGTGTATATGAGATATTTTGTTACAGGCATACAGTGTGTAATCATCACATCATGGTAAATGGAGTATCCATCACCTCAGGTATTTATCCTTTGTGTTCAGGTGTGCAATATCTTCATTAGGACTTGTGTAGTGGCTTTAGTATGTGTAAAAACTTATGTGACTTGGATTTATATTTTGAGTATCTGTAAGGCAAGAGATTTCCAGAGGGAGAAAGTCTGGATAAGTAATTAATGTTGCTGCCATTGGAATAGACCATATAGCCAGTCCACTGGTAATGGTTTATATTTATAAAATTTCAAATGAATCCAGTTTCTGGTCAAGACACCCAGTGCTAATATGCTCACCTGACGTTTGGGAAATTGGGATGATTTGCAAGTAGCAGCAAATACGTATGTGCTTAAGTAAATTTATAAAAAGAGGGAGAGCCTAAGCTGACCAGGGTCAGAAGCAGTACCCAAGAACAGCACAGCTGCTCTATGAAAGGAGGCCAGACTGCTTCTTCAAGCAAGCCCTCAATCCAACTCATCCTGACTGGGTAAGACCTTCAACCAGAGTCTCCAGCCACCTCCTACAGGTGCCTTTGGGACAGCAAGAGTTCTGTACCTCCCTGGGACACAGCTCCCAGATGAAGGGGCAGGATGCCGTCTTTTCTATTTTGTAGCCTGCACTGGTGATACCTTGAAGTACTGAAAAATCCAAGATGACCAGGGACTGCTGGAGCAGATCCCCAGCAAACTGCAGCAGCCCTATGGAAAAATGACCAGACTATTCAAAGAAAAAAAAAAATCCAAAGATCAGCAACAACAAAGGTTGAAGATAGATAAGCCTATAAAGATGAGAAAGAATCAGCATGAGAATGCTGAAAGCTCAAAAAGCCAGTATGCCCTCTTTCCTCCAACTGACTTCATCACATCTCCGGCAAGGGTTTGGACCTGGACTGAGACAAGATGGCTGAAATGACAGAAGTAGAATTTATAATACGGATAAAACCAAACTCCACTGAGCTAAAGGAGCATGTAATAACCCAGTACAAGAAAGCTAAAAATCATGATATAACATTGAAGAATCTGAGAAACAAAATAACCAGTACAAAGAAGACCATAACTAACATGATAGAGCTGAAAAACACACTACAAGAATTCCATAATGCAATCACAAGTATTAACAGCAGGATAGACCAAGCAGAGAAAAGAATCTCAGAACTTGAAGACTGTCCTTCTGAAGTAAGGCAGGCAGACATGAATAGAAAAACAAGAATAAAGAGGAATGAACAAAACCTCCAAGAACTATGAGATTATGTAAAGAGATCAAGTCTATGACTGATTGATGTATCTGAAAGATGGGGAGACTGGAAGCAATTTGGAATACATACTTTAGTATATTATCCAGGAGAACTTCCCCAACCTAGCAAGACAAGCCAACATTCAAATTTGGGAAATGCAGAAAACCCCAGTAAGATATTCTGTGAGAAGATCATCCCAAAGACACAAAATCATCAGATTCTCCAGGGTTGATATGAAACGAAAAATGTTAAGGACAGCTAGAGAGAAAGGCAGACCTCTTGGCAGAAACCCTGCAAGCCAAAAGAGACTGGGGGCCAATATTCAACTTTCTTTTTTTTTTTTTTTTTTTAGACGGAGTCCTTCTCTGTCACCCAGGCTGGAGTGCAGTGGCGCATCTTTGCTCACTGCAAGCTCTGCCTCCCAGGTTCACACCATTCTCCTACCTCAACCTCCCAAGTAGCTGGGACTACAGGCAGCCACCACCACGCCAAGCTAATATTTTGTATTTTTTTTAGTAGAGATGGGGTTTCACCATGTTAGCCGGGATGGTCTTGATCTCCTGACCTCATGATCCACCCACCTCGGCCTCCAAAAGTGCTGGGATTACTGGCATTCTTAAAGAAAAGAATTTCCCACCCAGAATTTTATATCCTGACAAACTAAGCTTCATAAGCAAAGGATAAATAAAATCCTTTTCAGATAAGCAAATGATAAGGAAATTAATTACAACTAGACCTGCCTTACAGAAGCTACTGAAGGAAGCACCAAATGTGAAAAGGAAAGATTATTACCACTCCAAAAACACAAGAAGTACACAGACCAGTGACACTATAAAGCAACCACATAATCAAGTCTGCAAAATAATCCACTAACATCATGACGACAGTATCAAATTCATGGATAGCAATACTAATCTGAAATGTAAATTGACTAAATGCCTGAATTAAAGACACAGAGTGGTGAACTGGATAAAGAAAAAAGACCAATTGGTATGCTGTTTCAAGAGGCCCATCTCACATGCAATGACACACATAGGCTCAAAATAACATGAGGGAGGAAAATTTGCCAACCAAACAAAAAACAAAACAACAAAAAAGTAGGGGTTGCAATCCAGTTTCTGACAAACACATTTTAAACCAATAAAGATTTTTAAAAGGCGGCCGGGCGCGATGGCTCAAGCCAGTAATCCCAGCACTTTGGGAGGCCGAGACGGGCGGATCACGAGGTCAGGAGATCGAGACCATCCTGGCTAACACGGTGAAACCCCGTCTCTACTAAAAAAAAAAAATACAAAAAATTAGCCGGGCGAGATGGCGGGCGCCTGTAGTCCCAGCTACTCGGGAGGCTGAGGCAAGAGAATGGCGTAAACCCAGGAGGCAGAGCTTGCAGTGAGCTGAGATCCGGCCACTGCACTCCAGCCTGGGCGACAGAGCGAGACTCCGTCTCAAAAAAAAAAAAAAAAAAAAAAAAAGGCTGGGTGTGGTGGCTTATGGCTGTAATTCCAGCATTTTGGGAGGCTGAGGCAGGTAAGTCACAAGGTCAGGAGATTGAGACCATCCTGGCTAACATGGTGAAAGCTTGTCTCCACTAAAAAAAAAAAAAAAAAAAAGGAAAAATTAGCTGGGCACAGTGGTGAGTGCCTGTAGTCCCAGCTACTCAGGAGGCTGAGGTAGGAGAATGTCATGAACCTGGGAGGCAGAGCTTGCAGTGAGCAGAGATAGCAGCACTGCACTCCAGCTTGGGCGACAGAGCGAGACTGTCTCAAAAAAATAAAATAAAATAAAATAAAGATTTAAAAAAGACCAAAAAAGGGGCATTAAATAATGGTAAAGGGTTCAGTTCAACAAGCAGAGCTAATTGTCTTAAATATGTACACACCCAACAAAGGAGCACCCATATTCCTAAAGCAAGTTCTTAGAGACTTTTAAAGAGACATAGACTGCTATAAGACAATAGTGGGAAATATTAACATCCCACTGACAATATAGACAGATCATCAAGAGGAAAAATTAACAAAGAAATTCGAAACGTGAACTCAGCAGTGGATCAAATGGACCTGAGAGATATCTACAGTACTCTGCACCCAAAACCAACAGAATATACATTGTTCTCTTTGCCACTTGGTACTTACACTAAAACTGATAACATAATCAGAAGTAAAACACTTTTCAGCAAATGTGAAAGAACTGAAATCATAACAAACAGTCCCTCAGTTCATAGCACAATCAAATTAAAACTCAAGACAAATAAATTCAACTCAAAACCATGCAATTACATGGACATTGAACAACTTGCTCCAGAATTTTTGGGTAAAAAATGAAATTAAGGCAGAAATCAAGAAGTTTTCTGGAAACTGTGAGAACAAAGAGACAACGAAACAGAATTTCTGGGACCCAGCAAATGAAGTGTTAGGAGGGAAATTTATAGAACTAAATGCCAACATCAAAAAGTTAAAAAGATCTCAAGTTAAAAACCTAGCATCACAACTAAAAGGACTAGAGAACCAAAAGCAAACAAACAAATCCCAAAGCTGGCAGAAAACAAGAAATAACTGAAGTCAGAGCTGAACTGAAGGAGATAGAGACACAAGAAACATTCAAAAGATCAACAAATCCAGGAGTTATTTTTTTTGAAAACATTAGTAAAATAGATATACTGCTAGATAGACTAACGAAGAAAAAAGTTTAAAATAAACACAATCAGAAATAAGGAGGATGTTACCACTTATCCCACAGAAATAAAAACAACCATCAGAGAATATTATAAACACCTCTATGCATATAAACTAGAAAATCTAGAAGAAAGGTATACATTCCTGGATATATGCACCCTTCCAAGACTTAACCCGGAAGAAACTGAAATCCTGAAAAGACCAATAATGAGTTCTGAAATTGAGGCAGTAATAAATAGTGTACCAACCACAAAAAGCCCCAGGACTAGAGAGATTCACAGCTGAATTATACCAGATGTACAAATAAGAGCTGGTACCATTTCTACTGTAACTATTCCAAAAAAATTGAAAAGGAGGGACTCCTCCCTAAATCATTCTATGAGGCCAGCATCATCTTGATACCAAAACCTGGCAGAGATACAACAACAACAAAAAGAGAAAAATTCAGCCCAATATATTTGATGAACATTGATGCAAAATACTTAACAAAGTACTGGCAGACTGAGTCTAACAGCACATTCAAAAGCTTATCCACAATGACAAGGTTGGTTTCGTTGTTTTTTTTTTTTTTTTTTTTGTATTTTTTAGTAGAGACGGGGTTTCGCCGTGTTAGCTAGGATGGTCTCGATCTCCTGACCTCGTGATCCGCCCGTCTCGGCCTCCCAAAGTGCTGGGATTACAGGCTTGAGCCACCGCGCCTGGTCGACAAGGTTGGTTTCATCCCTGAGGTGTAAGATTGATTCATTCAACATCACATAAAAAGAACTAAAGATAAAAACCACATGATTATCTCAATAGATGCAAAAAAGCCTTTTGATAATATTCAACATTCCTTCATATTAAAAACTATCAATAAACTAGGTATTGAAGGAACATACCTCAAAATAATAGAGTCAAATATGACAGTCCCACAGGCAACATCATACTGAATGGGCAAAAGCCCGAAACATTTCTCCTGAAAACCAGCACAAGACAAGGATGTCCCTTTCACCACTCCTACTCAGCATAGTATTGAATGTTCTGGCCAGGGCAATCAGGCAAGAGAGAGAAATAATGGACATTTTAATAAGAAGAGACAAAATCAACCTATCCCTCTTTGCAGATGACATGATCCTGTATCTAGAAAACTCCATCTTGTCAGCCCAAACATACTTAAGCTGTGATATGGTTTAGCTGTGTCCGCATCCAAACCTCATCTTGAATTTTAGTTCCCGTAATGCCCACATGTCATGGGAGGGACCCAGTATGAGGTATTTGAATCATGGGGGCAGTTACCCCCATGCTGCTGTTCTTGTGATAGTGAGTTAGTTCTCACAAAATCTGATGGTTGTTTAAGGGGCCTTCCCCCTTTTGCTTGGCACTTCTCCTTCCTGATATCATATGAAGAAGGACCTGTTCTGCTTCCCCTTCTGCCATGATTGTAAGTTTCCTGAGGCCTCCACAGCCATGTGGAACTGTGAGCCAATTAAACCTCTTTCTTTTATAAATTCCTCAGTCTCTGGTAGTCCTTTATAGTAGTGTGAGAACAGACTAATACAAGCTGATAAGCAACTTCAGAAAATTCTCAGGATACAAAATCAATGTGCAAAACTTGCTAACATTTCTATACGTCAAGAGCTTCCAAGCCAAAAGGCAAATCATGAATACATTCCCATTCACAATTGCCACAAAATGAATAAAACACCTAGGAATACAGTTAACTAGGGAGGTGAAAGATCACTACAAGCAGAACTGCAGACCATTGCTCAAAGAAGCAGAGATGATACAAACAAATGGAAAAACATTCCATGCTCAAGAATAAGAAAAATTAAATGGCTATACTGCAAAGAGCAATGTATAATTCAATGTTATTCCCATTAGCTACCATTGACATTTTTCACAGTACTAGAAAAAGCTATTTTAAAATTCATATTGAACAAAAGAAGAGCCTGAAGAGCCAAGGCAATCCTAAGCAAAAAGAACAAAGCTGGAGGCATCACACCATCTGACTTCAAACTATACTATAGGGCTATAGTAACCGAAACAGCATGGCACTATTTAAGTAAGTAAATAAATAAATAAATAAAATACAGGTATATAGACAAATGGAATAGAATAGAGAACCCAGAAATCAGACTGCAAACCTAGAACAATTTGATCTTCAACAAACCTGACCAAAAAAGCAATGGGGCAAGAACACCCTATCTAATAAGTGGTGCTGAGATAACCAGCTAGACATATGCAAAAGATTGAATCTGGACCCGTTACTTAGACCATATACCAAAATCAAATCAAGATGAATTAAAAGCTTAAGTGTAAAACCCAAAACTATAAAAATCCTGGAAAACAACCTAGGTAATACTATTCAGGACATAAGCACAATCAAATATTTCATGATGAAGATGCAAAACAATTGCAACAAAAGCAAATATTGACAAATGGAATCTAATTAAACTAAAGAGCCTCCATACACAAAAGAAAATATCGACAGAGTAAACACAACCTACAGAATGGGAGAACATTTTTGTAAACTATATATCTGACAGAAGTCTAATATATAGCATCTATAAGGAACTTAAACAAATACACAAGAAAAAAACAACCCCATAAAAATGTGGGCACACAGCATGAACAAACACTTTTCGAAAGAAGATATATATGTGGCCAATAAGCATATGCAATAAAAGCTCAACTCACTGATCATTAGAGAAATACAAATTACAATCAAATGAAGCACCATTTAACAACAGTCAGAACTGTTGTTATTAAAAAGTCAAAACACAGCAGACATTGATGAGATTATGTAGAAAAGGGAATGCTTATACATTGTTGGTGGGAGGGTAAATTAGTTCAGACATTGTGGAAGAAAGTGTGGTGATTCCTCAAAGACATAAAAGGAGAAATACCTTTTGGCCCAGCAATCCCATTGCTGGCTATATACCCAAAGGAATATGAATCATTTTATTATAAAGAAACATGTATGTTCACTGCAGCGATATTTGCAATAGAAAACACAGGGAATTGACCCAAATGTCCATCAAAATAGACTGGAGAAAGAAAATGTGGTATGTATACATGATGGTATCCTATGTAGCTATTTAAAAAAATGAGATTATGTCCTTTGCAGGGACACGGATGGAGCTGGAGGCCATTATCCTTACCAAATGAACACAGGAACAGAAAACCAAACACATGTTCTCACTTATTAGTGGGAGATAAATGATGAGAACATATGGACACATAGAGGGGAAAAACATATAGTAGAACCTTTTGGAGGGTGGATGGGGGAGAAAGTAGAGGATCAGGAAGAACAATTAATGGGTACTAGGCTTAGTAACCAAGTGATGAAATAACCCATACCAAAACACCCATGACACAAGTTTACCTACATAACAAAATTTAACTTGTAACCCTTAACTTAAAATAAAAGTTAAAAAATATTACAAAAGAGTTAAAATGATTTAAAATATAGTTTCATAGGAACTATACAGGATGTACCATTCTTCTTAATAGCTAAATCATGCAAATAGTCAATAACAAAGATTAGAAATGTGTAAAATGTAACATTTGATAATATAAATATATAATATAAAATATGAAAAAATAAAAAAGAAATTTATAAAAAGAAGTATATTACCTGTGGCACTCAAAAAGTCCTAGAAGATGTCGGATCAGTTTTAATCTCGTAAGTGCTGGGTGAGTTGTGTCTTGATAGTATGAGGAAATAAGCTGCCTAAAAGTTGTCTAAGAGTCTTTTGAATTTCTAAATTTGTATCTTGAATAACACTTGGGTTATATGTAATATTATACTCATTTTCCAGAAAAGAAATGTTATACTTACCTTCTTTTGATATTCTAATTCCAAAACATATTTACTATAATAAGTAATAAATCTCTTCCCGAGAGGCTCAGGAAGAGCAAATAATATGTGTTCAGCCTCTGTTATATTATGTGGAAAAATCTTTGTTTAATGGGTAAGAAGTGAGGGATGCATAAACAAAAGGATCACGATATTGTTTTCATTAACAATAGCGGACTTAATTAATAAAGGTTTACATTCACTTTTCTGAAATCTCCTTGCATAGTTACAATTATATCTTACTTTTATTAATAGGTATTCTTAAGTCTTTATGCATTAGCTACCCTCTTGAAACATAAATACTTATGAAATTACTATATTATGCCTTTGTTTCAAGCAGGGTAGACTCATGTGTAAATATTTTATCTCCCTCTGTCCCTCTTCACATACCCAATTGCATCAGGCAATCCTATTAGCACTAGCTTTGAACTGTGTTCCAACGGTTGTAAATAAATAAGCACCCAACCTAAAATTAAATACATTGGCATATAAATTTATTTAAAAATTAAAAGCTTAAATCTGACTTTGCTTAATTCAAGTAAACACACTAAAAATTTCACTAAATGGATCACTAAAGAGCAATAGCCAAGGATTTTTTTTTTTTTTTTTTTTTTTTTTGAGATGGAGTCTCGCTCTGCCCCCAGGCTGGAGTGCAGTGGCGCCCTCTCGGCTCACTGCAAGCTCCGCCTCCCGGGTTCACGCCATTCTCCTGCCTCAGCCTCCCGAGTAGCTGGGACTACAGGCGCCCGCCACTACGCCCGGCTAATTTTTTTGTATTTTTAGTAGAGATGGGGTTTCACTGTGTTAGCCAGGATGGTCTCGATCTCCTGACCTCGTGATCCGGCCACCTCGGCCTCCCAAAGTGCTGGGATTACAGGCTTGAGCCACCGCGCCCGGCCTAGCCAAGGATTTTATGTGCAGAAAGATGAAATTCATGGTAGATTAATTAAGGGTTGAGAAGCTGCAATCCAGAAGATTTAGAGTAAGTGCCAGAGCCTGTACATAGTTGACTCAAACAAGTCCTGTTGTTCATTGGCCAGGGAAGGCCATTCATTTAGTTCCATTGATGATCTCGTATATGCACTTACTAAAAATTCTTAGCTGTTATTCAGTATCATATGGTAAATTGCTCAAAGTCCATGGTTTGTTAACAACTTCAACAGATTAAAAGAACATTCAATTTTGTTACTTTCCAGACAAGCTCTGCTGTAAGTGGAAATTATTTATATTAAATATATGATTGCTTCTCACTAACTACACTGGTGCTATCTTTTGTAAAACACCATTCTTTCTTATCTACATAAATACAATAGCTTCCTAACTGACCTTCTAGCTTTCATCCTTTTTGTCTTACAAAAGTGATCATTACGAGACCTCAGTCAAATTATGCAATCTCTCTATTTGAAGATTGAGCTTTAATTCCTCATTTGATTCAGAGTAATAGCTCAATTTCTTATACTCCATAACTCCCTAGTGCCAAGTTACCCAGCATACCTCACTTGTGACTGCAATACACATGTATTGTATATTTCCTCATATTTATTTGGTTCACTTCTTCACCTCATTCAAGACCTCAATCAGGAATCATCTTTTCTGAAAGAGCTAACAAGACCCAATTTCAATTTGCAAATTGACCATTTTGTACCAAATTTCCATTTTAAAAATGTGTAGAAATCGCCTTCTAACATATATACAATTTACTTTTTTAGATGTCTATACTCATTACACATTAAACATTTCCTACCTCTCTATAATAGAATTTAAACTACACAAAAGCATAGACATAAGTTTTCTGTTTTTCCACAAATAAATCTCAAGCACATATTAAGTGATTAATAAATGTCTAAACAAACACTGAAAATTGAGCAAAATAGCATATATTACATTATAATGTATATGCCTAAATACAAATAGTATAAAACTATTCTCTGCCAATAAATCGATAAACATGAACACACATATCAAAACACCAAGGAAAACTTCCTCAGTAATAAATTGATTGAATAAAACAAATATTATTTAAATGAACAAGAAAATAAACTGTAATATAAACTTAATATTTATATTAACTTCTTTACCCTTGGAGATACTTTTGTCTTATTTTTATATTTAGTTTTGAAAATTGTCATTATTTATTCTCCAAGGAGAAGGCTTTAGTATACATTGATTTTCTCCCAGATATACTACTATTTTTGAGCTTTTACCTTGAACCACATGGCCTATCAAATGCTAAACCTGTTTCTTTGTCCAAGTATTTTAAAATATTTCAGCTATTAATTTTTAGAAGTAGTGTATTATGATTAAATAATGTAATCTCTGCTATTTCTGTGTTTGATAAATATTAAGTTTTTGTGGCTTCGTAAATAGTTACTTTTTGAAATAACTATTGTATGAGCACTTGGGATTAAATAATGATTTTATTATACTGAAATTGTAAAGTAAATTTGTAAATGGAATAGCGTATTTTATTCTACAATTTTACTAGTTATTTCTATTCACTATATCTTATTTGGTATGGTTGAAAAACATGCTAATTTGTAATCAAGATGACAATTTTAAAATTAAGTATTATAAATTAATATTCATATATTAAGTTAGATTGATAATTACCATTATTATTAATTAAATATGAAAACCAAGTTGTTAAGAACAAAAGGTCAACTTTAAAATGCATTCTAAGAACTGTTTCTGATTTATGGAAATATGAATAAAGAGTATTAAACTTAGCCATTATAACCCGGTAGCTTTATACTCGCCACACAAGAAATATCATAATATACTGATACTTCATTTTTATTTGTACAGATTGATTTAACAAGCTGAATTTAAGGTTCTTATACTTTAGATAAATATAAGAAAATGCTTTCTTTAATTACCTCATATTCCTATATTACTCCCAAGCTGTAGTAAATTTAAAAATTTAAAGCACGCAAATAATATATATATTTAATAAGAGAGGGTGTGAGCAAAGTCCCTAGAAATAAAGCTCGAGGCATAATTCTTCAACACCAACTGCCATTATGAATATAAAATTACACATTAAATGGTATTAATACATACAAATGGACTTATATTACATTATATGCATTATTTGCAACATAAACAACAGCTATGTGTCTCATCTCTTCTTAAAATGAAATTATCACCATATATTACAGTGATTTGCAATGGCGCCCTTATAAATATTGTTAGTATAATTTTATTTTACTCAAAATTAGCCCACAACCTGATTAGGTCCATTTTGCTTATATCTTTCTAAAGCTAGTAATGCATTATTCCTTCCTCCAAGGTGTACAATGAAGTGCATTTCTACTTTATAAGCTCTGTTACCTTCACTGAAGAGTCATGGGGAGTAAATATTATCTACTCAGTAGATGAAAACATTGATTACTAGAACGTCCGAATTAGATGTATCATATTGAATCTATGGCTGAACACTAAGGGGTCAGAATGGGAAAGATCAATTAAAAGATTACATACCAATTAAAGTTCAATTATATTATTATTGTTGTTATTATAAGGGCTCATTTTTGAGAACTTACCAGGCATTTTGTAAAACATTTTATGTGCAATATTTTGTAGCTGATTAGTGGAATCTGAATTATATTCTGTCTGAAACTTGGCCTATGTGGCTTTAAGATATTACTTTCCCTTACAGGACACCAAATTACAAAACACCAAATTGCCAAGGAGTTCACTTTTCAAGAGAAGACTGCCATTTATAATTTGAATGGGCATTAAATGTAAGCAGAATGAGTTAAGAAGAAAATCAATTAAAAAAGGATTACATTTTACATGAGGTTTTATTTCAAAATTGAACTCAAGAGGCAAAAATCACATATAATACCAATTGCCATTGAATATGTGATAAGAAAAATGCCACATTAATAAAAAGTTCCTATTCATCCAGCTTTTCTACAGTGTTCAACTAGAGTGCTGTATGTATCTGTATGATTGTGTGTGTGTTTGAGAAAAAGATGATTTTGTGTTGGCTGGTCATACTAAGTGGGAGAAAAAAATTAAACAATAAACTCACACTACCACATGCAGCATGTTTTATCCAGAAATAAATATCCCCAGAGCTAAGATTAGCTGAGGAAACTACTGATTTATGCTTTATTTCACATCTACTCTCATTCAACTTTCATTACAACCTCATACAAACCTTCATTAAAAGGAATTACATGCATACTCTTATGTCATAGTAGGCTTGGCTGTTTTCTCCTCCATTTCCCTTCATCGTTTCAGAATAGCATTTGCATCAACTAAAAGCATATTGAGAAATAGTGTCAGGGTTTAATCTGTTAACTTTTAGCTTTCAAACATATGTGATACCTCTATTACTGTATTACACTCCTAAGTGTATGGAGACTTAATTCATTTAGAAGAAATCAATCTGCGATTTGGGAAAGTGGGAGAATAAAGGAGAGGATTAGTTCATCAATGATAGGATCTGAAGGTAAATTACACCAAGGGACAAGGTAATTAATGCTGTTATTTTGCCCAAGTGTCTCAGTGCTAGAATTCCACCAATGGGGAAGAAGGATAAATTTACTGAGTTCTCATGGGGGAATTTTTGAAATAATAGATAGATTGGAATATCTACTTATAAGCAATAATATCAGAAAAAGTAACAAGTGAAGAAAATTACAATAAAATCCTAGTTGGTTAGTTTCAAGATTTCTAAAAACTGCCAAGATAATCATCTATTTGGTTATTAAAACATTTGGAAACAAGTATTTTTTGAGACATTACACAAGGGCTGTGTCATATTCAACCAAGTCACTAAGTTCAGTCAAAATTCAGGAGGATGCAAGTAACCTCTATCTGTCATTGAAGGGATTAGGAACTGTTCTATAAAGCATCCTTAGTATGTCTTGCTGTTGTTGTGAAGTGTAGGTGCTTCGGTTCACAGCCCCTGGTGAACACCGCATTCCAGACTTTCTAACCACCATCCCACATCCTGGGCATTTCAGGCCAGTGCAACCACTACAAGGATAAATTAATGAACCAAGATATTGCAATTAAAATGACATTTCCCTCCTTTCCTGATCATTTGGAAATGGGCTGTTTAGATGAGTACTTTGTTCTGGAAAGGGCCTGTACTCGTTCTCCTTCACTGAAAGTGGGGTAATAAAAGGGACACTGTTATCTGAATAAGTTACCTTTCCAATATCCTTTATTTATAAAAAGATAGACAAAAAGTGCACAGAGAAAACACAGCCACCTGTCCATTGTACTCTACAGAGTAAAGTGATAGATACTGTTTATAATAAACCACTCCCTCTGACTCATACCTATGCTTATTTATCTACTCACACATTTATTTGCAAAGAAATAGGCAAAATATGTATAATATTTCACAAAACTGTTACATGTTATCTTCTGTAAATAGATCACGCTATTCAGATTTGTTTGTACTTTGCCTTATCTCTCCTAAAATTTATTAGATTTTTTTAGGTTAATAAACATAATCTACCTTGTGTTTTTCTAATGGTTGCCTAGCACTTAATTGTGTGGCTAGGACATAGTTTATATAATCATTCCTCTTCCAAATAATACATAAACATTTTGCACAGATTTGCTATTGTTAAAAAACGATGCAACTATACTTGTACATGCATCTCAGGCTGTAGTCTAAGTAAAATAAATATTCATAAGAGGAGTTACTGAACATTAGGAAATATACATTTAATATTTTGAATGGTAGTAGTAAATTTCATTTTTAAAGTTTTGACCGATTTATACTTACTTTAGCAATGAAATATATTTCTAATTCTGCCTGTAATGTCTTCTCAGAAGTGAATTCTAATTATGTGTTAAACTTTTGCTGATATTTCACTTTAAAATTTTTTCTGTACACATTAATCTATATTTTTCATGTTTAAGATGGTTAAGATTAATTCCAAATATGTATTGACCACCACTTGTCTACCTTCTTTGATAAATTGCCTCCTGTTTACTTTTAGCTGCTCCTGCTATAGTATTTAAGACATTGTCATTAGATATTTATTTGCTTCTGAATAAAGACAAGAATTTGAGTGAATAGACTGATTTGGACACTCAGGGAGACAGTGACTATAACTCTAAGTCAACAATCTACATCAATTATTAGGTCTCTCACTGTCTTGTGGTATACTCAACCTCCAACCAAACGTTAGCAACTCTGCAAAGAACAAGAATCAAGCTGGAGAATTAAGCAGGGTTCAGAGCAAACAGTACATTGTAAGGCATACTAAATCATAGTAAGGACTTTGGCTATATTATGTGAACAATTAAGATATACTAAGAAATAATATGTCAAAAATAGGTGATCAATTTCAAAGGTTCTCACATGTTTAAAAATGGAGAATGATTTGGACATGTTAGTATAGAAAATACACTGGCCAAAACGAAAATTTTGACATATTCACATAAACTAGGCACATGGCCTGGAGTATGCTAGATGCAATGGAGGCTGACAGAATTGGACTGAGTGTGGAATGACTTTCAGAGAAATTGATCAGAGGATTTCGACTGAATGTGGGGTGTTAGAGAAATAATTAAGAATGATACCAGGTTTTATGATTACATAAAGGTGCCATTTACTGAACAGGAAAAACATACAGAAGACAATATGACACAAGTTAAATGACCTTACATTTGGCTATACTGATGTGAGGTATGTTTCTTATACTTTTGGAAAAATGTTAAAATATATCAAAGATAAGAATGTTTCTTATCTTTACAGAATTTTTGATGGTGGATCAATTTCTAATAACAATACATTAGACAATCTCATTTGATTATTTAGGTATGTTTACAAACTAGATTAGAAGGCTAAAATTGAGTTTAAACATGGTAAGTATTTTTCATTAAACATATGATATTATCTATTTTATAAAGTCACTGTCCAATTGACTTTCTTAGATGTTTGAAAACCGAGGACATAATAGTGAAAACCTGCAGAATTCCAAATAAATTATTATCTTTACAAAATCAATCAAAAGTTTGCCTTTTTAAATGAGATTTTTCTTCCTTCCATTTTTTTTTTTTACAATTCAAATGACTATACTTACTTTGTTAAATCAATTGTCTTTCAACAAGGTATTATGAATATCATCAAAGTGATATTCTTCTATAATTTTATTACATACTCAAAGCTTACATTATCATTTAGTCATTAACCAAATGTTGTAACAGAGAAGGCGACACATAACATGTCTTAATAACTAAAACAAAAAAAAATGGTAAGTCTTCTTGAAATATTTCAAAGACAAAGATGGAAGGAAGGATAAAAAGGAAGAAGAGAAAGAAAGAGAGAGAGTGAGAGAGCAAAGACAATGGTTCTTTGATATTTCCTTAACAGAACTGTGCTTCATTCTAACTTCTCTTGAACATAAGCTTTACATCCCAGGGTGCAGTTAAATATTTCACAAAGAGGAATAGAAGAAAGATCAAAAAGGTTCTTTCTGAAATTAAAATGAAATAGATCAATGAGAAGTGTTTCTTCTTGTAAATCCCTTGCTTTATAGTTCATCATTTCATTTTGCTGTAAAATTACGGTAGCCTTTGAGAATTTGATGCCATTTATGCTTAGTCTCTCATTTACCCTTGATTTTTTAAATACATTAATCCTGTTTTCCACTGTTTCTACCCTGAACATTTTAATATTTTTGCTCTTAAATACTTTAAGATTTTCTTTAAATGAAATTGCATATGTGTAATTTTTGCTTGTTTGCCAATACCTTTCAGTTTCCTTTTCTTTCATATGTGCTGAGAAGCTTTGGTTCGTATTTATTTAAATAATGTGCTCCTTTAACATTTGCTCAAAGCATCTATGGGGCATTAAAGAATCACTTTACTAATAATTATTCATGTTGTTTTTGTACCGAATCATTTCTGAAACAATCTTGGACTGAAGGGATTCAATGAGATCATGATGGGTTTCATTCGTAATATATTGTAACATTACTGTATTAACCTTTTAGTTCATACCTTTTTAATAGGTCATGACCTCACTGGTGTAACATGACAAACAGAGCTGCCCAAAAATAACCATGGGAATATATCTGCCTTGCCTGGACAATAAACCAGCTGGCACTGGGAGCACTTCAGTTCTCTCAGGAAAAAGAAAAAAAAGGCTGCCCCCAAATTCAATTGCTTACATGGTTGTGGCTTCTCCTCCGCATTGTGAGGCATGGAACCTTAACGACTTCTCCCAGCCTCCAGGGTCCACAGAAGTAGGGCAACTGTCACAAAATCAGGACCTAAGTTACCTCATTAGTAAATTTGTCCATACTGACAAAGTTTCTCTTCTTTTGAACTATGAAAATGAAAAGGAACAGGAGGCTGTGTTCCCTCTTCTGGAAGGTAAACCCATGCTGTTTGTCCAGTAGAGTACTTTGACCTTGGCTTATGGCTTTCTGATCATGAGAGCCTAAGACCCAAGTCTTCAGTTTTTTGCTGATTCCTGACTTGTAGTGTTCTTCAATAAAGACTTTTTTTCTTAATGTATAATGTGAAATTGGTCAAAAACCCTATATTAGTTCATTTTCACACTGCTGATAAAGACATATCTCAGGCTGGACAATTTACAAAAGAAAGAGGTTTAACTGGACTTACAGTTCCACGTGGCTAGAGAAGCCTCATAATCACGGCAGGGGGTGAAAAAGGCACTTCTTACGTGGCAGCATCAAGAAAGAATGAGGATGCCAAAAAAGTGGAAACCCCTGATAAACCCATCAGACCTCATGAGACTTATTCACTATCACAAGAATAGCGTGAGAAAGACCCACCCCCTTTATTCAATTGCCTCCCACTGGGTCCCTCACACAACACGTGGGAATTCTGGGAGATACAATTCAAGTTGATATTTGGGTGGGAACACAGCCAAACCATATCATTCTGCCCCTGGCCCCTCCCAAATCTCATGTCCTCATATTTCAAAACCAATTATGCCTTCCCAACAGTCCCCCAAAGTCTTAATTCATTTCAGCATTAACTCAAAAGTCCACAGTTTAATGTCTCATCTGAGACAAAACAAGTCTCTTCTACCTACGAGCCTGTAAAATCAACAGAAAGTTAATTACTTCTTAGATACAATAGGGTACAGGCATTGGGAAAATTCAACCATTCCAAAAATGAAGGGGCTGCAGGCACCACGCAAGTCCAAAATCCAGCAGGGCAGTCAAATCTTAAAGTTCCAAAATGATCTTTTTTGACTCCATGTCTCGCATCCGAGTCATGCTGATGCAAGAGATGGGTTCCCATGGTCTTTGACAACTCCACCTCTACGCTTTACAGCTGATTTCACAGGCTGGTGTTGAGTGTCTGTGGCTTTTGCAGGCACATGGTGCAAGCTGTCAGTAGATCTACCATTCTGGGGTCTGGAGAATGGTGGCCCTCTTCTCACAGCTCTACTAGGCAGTGCCCCAGTAGGGACTCTGTGTTGGGATTCCAACCGCACGTTTCCCTTCCACACTGCCCTAGCAGAGGTTCTCCATGAGGGCCCCAGCCTTGCAGCAAACATCTGCCTGGGCATCTGGGTGTTTCCATGTATCTTCTGAAATCTAGGCAGAGATTCCCAAACCTCAGTTCTTGACTTCTGTGCACCCACAGGCCCAACACAACGTGGAAGCTGCCAATGCTCGGGGCTTGCACCATCTGAAGCCATGGCCTGAGCTGTAACTTGGTCCCTTTTAGTCATGGCTGGAGTGGGTGGGATGCAGGACACCAAGTCCCTAGGCTGCACACAGCTTTGGGACCCTGGGCCCAGCCCATGAAACCACTTTTTTTACCTGGGCCACTGGGCCTGTATGAGAAGGGCTGCTTGGAAGATCTCTGATATGCCCTGGAGACATTTTCTACTTTGTATCGGGAATTAACATTTGACTCCTCGTTACTTATGAAAATTTCTGCAGCCCGCTTAAATTTCACATTGTCAGGCTACAAATTTTCCAAACTTTTATGCTCTGCTTCCCTTATAAAACTGAATGCCTTCAACAGCATCCAAGTCACATGTTGGGTGCTTTGCTGCTTAGAAATTTATTCCACCAGATACCCTAAATTCTCTCTCTCAAGATCAAAGTTCCACAAATCTCTAGGGCAGGGGCAAATGCCAGCAGTCTCTTTGCTAAAACATAACAAGAATCACCTTTGTTCCAGTTACCAACAAGTTCCTCATTTCCATCTGAGACCACCTCAGCCTGGACTTTATTGTCTATACTGCTATCAGCATTTTGGGCAAAGCCATTCAACAAGTCTCTAGGAACTTCCAAACTTTCCCACATTTTCCTGTCTTTTTTGGAGCCCTCCAAACTGTTCCAACCTCTGTCTGTTACCCAGTTCCAAAGCTGCTTCCACATTTTTGGGAAGCAAAGTCCCACTCTACTGGAATCAATTTACTGTATTAGTCCGCTTACACACTGCTGATAAAGACATACCAGAGACTGGCTGATTTACAGAAGAAAGAGGTTTAATTAAACTTACAGTTCCTCATGGAGAATGAGGAGGAAGCAAAAGTGGAAACCGCTGATAAACCCATCAGATCTCATGAGACTTACTCACTGTCACAAGAATAGTGTGGGACAGACCAGCCCCCATGATTCATTGACCTCCCACTGGGTCACTCCTACAACATGTGGGAATTCTGGGAGATACAATTCAAGTTGAGATTTGTGTGGGTACACCACTAAACCATATCAAACCCCCATTGCCTGTTGGTGGCAATTGAAAAAAGACCTATCTTGTGGGATCCTTGCTCAGCCTAATTTCAATGTAACTTTTAAAAAAATTAAAATTAATAAGTTTCAAATTTATTTGTTGCTCTTTTTATTGTAATCTTCTGGCAAAATTCCAATCCTAGTTAGATCCTTAGGGTCATCTTTCACTACAACAGGGTCTAACTAGTGAAAAACACAACCAAAATAACTGGAGTCACTTTAATGATAATTTAT
Source organism: Trachypithecus francoisi (assembly GCF_009764315.1). Lineage (NCBI taxonomy): Eukaryota > Metazoa > Chordata > Mammalia > Primates > Cercopithecidae > Trachypithecus > Trachypithecus francoisi. The sequence goes on from NW_022681465.1 coordinate 19,149,111, forward strand.
CTCAGGTGAGTCCTTAATTATATTTTTAAATTATTACTTCTCCTTGAAACATGATAACTATCTCTTCATATTCAGGTCCAACTAATTCTCTTTCCTTTTATTTCACTGAGTTAATTGCAGCATCGGAAGAGAACTTTCATAGCTTCCCACTGTCACATCCGTTAGATGAGCTATATTGGTGTCCATAAACTGTGTCTTTCCTCCTCTTAGTAGGGATACACAGCATGTGCCCATCTAGGGCTCACATTCCTACACATAGCTTACATCTTCTTTCATTTATTCATTCTTTCTTATGGCTTTAAATGTTTCTTCCAGGCTGAATGCTCCCTTTTGTCTGTGTCTATCTGAGAACTTTACACTGAACTTCTTAGTGTTCTCCCAAGGATATATAACCAGTATTTCAAACTCATGAATGGTATTGCCCAGGTTTTCTTCTAGGATTTTTATGATTTTAGGTCTTACGTTTAAGTCTTTAATTCATCTTGAGTTAATTTTGTATAAGGTGTAAGGAAGGGGTCCAGTTTCACTTTTCTGCATATGGCTAGCCAGTTTTCCCAACACTATTTATTAAATAGGGAATCCTTTCCCCATTGCTTGTTTTTATCAGGTTTGTCAAAGATCAGATGGTTGTAGATGTGTGGCGTTATTTCTGAGGCATCTGTTCCATTGTTCTATATATCTATTTTGGTATCAGAAGCATGCTGTTTTGGTTACTGTAGCCTTGTGTAGTTTGAAGTCAGGAAGCATGATGCCACCAGCTTTGTTCTTTTTGCTTAGGATTGTCTGGGCTATATGGGATCTTTTTTGGTTCCATATGAAATTTAAAGTAGTTTTTTTTTTCTAATTTTGTGAAGAAAGTCAGTGGTAGCTTGATGGGAATAGGATTGAATCTATAAATTACTTTGGGCAGTATGGCCGTTTTCACTATATTGATTCTTCCTATCCATGAGCATGGAATGTTCTTCCATTGGTTTGTGTCCTCTCTTATTTCCTTGAGTAGTGGTTTGTAGTTCTCCTTGAAGATGTCCTTCACATCTCCTGTAAGTTCTATTCCTAGATATTTTATTCTCTTTGTAGCAATTGTCAATGGGAGTTGACTCATAATTTGGCTCTCTGTTCATCTATTATTGGTGTATAGGAATGCTTGTGATTTTTGCACATTTTGTATCCTGAGACTTTGCTGAAGTTGCTTGCCAGCTTAAGAAGATTTTGGGCTGAAATTATGGGGTTTTCTAAATATATAATCATGTCATCTGCAAACAGAGGCAATTTGACTTCCTCTCTTCCTATTTGAATACGCTTTATTTTTTTCTCTTGCCTGATTGCCCTGGCCAGAACTTTCAATACTATGTTGAATAGGAGTGATGAAAGAGGGCATCCTTATCTTGTGCTGGTTTTCAAAGGGAATGCTTCCAGCTTTTTCACATTCAGTATGAGATTGGCTGTGGATTTGTCATAAATAGCTCTTATTATTTTGAGATACATTCCATTAATACCTAGTTTATTGAGAGTTTTCAACATGAAGAGGTATTGAACTTTATCGAAGGCCTTTTCTGCATCTATTGAAATCTGCCTTTGTTGTGTCGTTTGCTTGGAATGTTCTTCATGAAATACCCACGTGGACCTCTCCTCATTATTTTAAGGCCTCTCTCAAATGCCATATTCTTAATGAGGTGCTTGACCTCTCTGTTGAAAATTACACCCTCCAGGCTTTCTATTTCCACATTTCTTCCTTTCAGTTTCTCTATAGCACTTATCATTATGCAGGATAATATACAGTTCCTTTCTCTCCCTCTTTTTGTCTCTATTTAGTTTACTCTCTAGTCTATATTTATCTACTTGTCCTTAGTTATTTTCTTAGAACACTGCCTGGTACATAAGGAAGGTTCTCATCATTTTTTGTTTATTTTAATATTATTACTGGTTTAATAGGATAATTCAGCATTACTTTCAGTAGCTGATGCAAACATCAGCAAGCATCAAAGCTATAAATTTTATAATTATCATGTATTATAATCATTTCACCTAGTTTTCACGTTTTTAGGAATAGGATTACAATACATGAAAATATATTATTAGAAAATCTGTTTTTCAAAAAATCATGACTATCAGTAATAACATTGTACCTAAATAAAATAAAATGTTCAAGCACATACAAAACTTATTTATTGTTCAGATTTTTAGGCTAGTAGAAACCAAGATTTCATCAAACTATTATGAAAATATGGAAAATAAAATATATACTTAGTAACCAAGTAATATATATATATTTAATATATATTTAATTTCTATATATATATATATATTTACTGACACCAATTTTGTGAGTAATGTCAAATTAAAATCCAGTTATTAAAAAAATCTAAACTAATTGATTAGATCACTCCTTCATTCAACCAGATTTTGTTGATTGCAACCGTGCTGTGCTTCGCTAAATGCAATGTTGACACAAAACTCAATAAAACATAGATACTTTTTTGGGGAATCTTAAAGTGGTCAGCTATTTGAGAGACATACATTAAGTTGGAGGTATCACCTGATATAAGTAGCCAGGAAGAAGCTTTGCAAGACAGTATTAAACTTGGTGAATTTGACACAGTCTAGGATCAAAACTTCTGCCTTGGAAAGAGAATACATGCTTATCTCAGTGCCTTCGTGTTGATTGAATATGAGAATCAGGTTTGTACTAAATATGTCACTAGGGATGACATATGTAGTACAGACCCCACATTTATTATTTGAAGTATATAAGTCTGATGAACGGAAATTTGCAGTGACTTTAACAGCATAATATCTTCCTGAAAGCAAGTTATCTGATAGGCTAACAACAAAAATCCTTAACTTGCTGTCTGGATAATTCTATTAACAACAACAGTAACAATAAATAGATGATTGTCCATCTGTCACATTTACCGTATATTGCCAAGAAATACAATGAACATAAAGAGAAAAAATTCAATTCTCTTTGGTGCAATGATACAAGGTTTCAATGTGAAAACAATAATTTAGCTTTGCACTGAATTTTATAACAAATAAATTATTTCACCTAAAATGGTAAAAAAAATCAAGACAAATATTTTGTGTTTGGATCTTATTTGTGTGTTGGATCAATAGGATTTTTTTTTTTCAGACAGGTACTCTATATTGCCCAGGTTGGTGTCAAACTCCTGGCCTCAGCCTCCCAAGTTCCTAGGATTACAGGAATAAGCCATGATGCCTGACAAATAATACTTATTGATCTCACAATTTCCATAGGCTGTAAATATGGCTATAACTTGAGTGGGTTTTCTGCTTACACAAGACTTTAATCAAAACCTCACAAGACCATGATCAAAGTAATAGCTTAGTTGTAAGTCTCCTCTGAGGCTTGCAACTTTCTTCGAAGATCATTCTAGTTATTGACAGAATGCAATTATTGTGTCTGTAGGACTGAGTTCTTTGTTTTCTGCTATCTATCAGGCAACCAGGAACAACTCCCAGCTTCTAGAGGCCACTGCAATATTTCGTCACTTGTTCTCCATAGACACATTATAGCATGCACGTTTACTTCTTCAAGGCCAGTTAGAGAGAAACTATTGGATTTCTTCTTCTTCAGACTCTTATATAACATAATAATTGGAGTCACCATGTACCATTATTTTCCATGTACCATAACCCAATCAATAATCACAAGCTCATCATATTCACATATTAACCTATATTCAGCAGAAGAGGATAATACAAAGCATGTACTCCAGGGGGATGGGATTCCGGGAGACAGTTTTAGAATGCAGACTAAGACAGTAGTCTCCTGATGTTTGTTTCTCCATCATCATTTATAGCAAAATCAACTAATGTTCTTTGTGAAACAATAATGTCCTGATATATTAATATTCCTGTGTCTTCCCCTTAGAGTATTGATCAAGTTGGAATTTGGTGAGGCTCAGGACCCTGACGTTTCAACAAGCTACCAACTTTAGGATTAGACATGACAGTTTAAAATATAACTTATTAATTTTAGTAAAATACTCTCAATTCTGCTTATCAAAGTAAATGGAAATTTGGCAGATTTTAGATGAAGAGAAGAATAGTAGGGAAGAGTCATTAGAATTTAAGAATAATTTATGGAATGGAAAGAAGTATGCTTTCATATTTGTCATATGTTTGTATTTTGCTTTTCTGTAAAATGAAAATGACAGACTTCCTTTGAAATTTTATTTATTTTTGTCAGAATTATTTATTGTCAGTAGTAGTAGCACTATTATTACTGTTGTTAATCAAAATAAAATGACAGTCACACAACAGAAACCTGGAAAAGTATCGGTCCCATTGTTCAGTAACCTTATTCTAAAGCCATTCTAGAGATTTGTTGATATTATTTATAGATAACCCTCTTACTTTCTCTAAGGCAAGTGCTTGGCTAACCATATGAGGACTCCAATCATAGTAGGAGATTATTTACTTATTTAAGAATGCAAATTAAATATGTTTTTGGATGAAGTAAATGATCAATTTTGGAAAACTACTGATTTACATGTGTTTATCATATAATTAAAAGTAACATGTTGTGTTTACTACTTATTTTTCTATTACTTTTTTTTTCAGAAAGTGGAAATAATATTTTTTTGTTTCCATATTCTTCCTTCCAATTACTGATTAAATAGATCAACCAGGGGAAAAGTACAATTTAACCACACTTTTTCTCACATTTAATGTTTTTAACTTTGACTCTTCAGGTGACCAGAATCTTTATTAATAAGAGACAGTAATCAATTTAAAAATCTCCAAGAGGTTGTGTCAATTCCAAATGAAATTGAGTTCTATGTTCAACTGGCTTGGATCAATTGCTTTAATAATTAAGTATAATAAAATGCTTGACCAGGTACAATGGCTCATAGCTGTAAACCCAGAACTTTGGGAGGTGGATGGATGACCTGAAGTGAGGTCTGGGTAACAGAATAAGACTCCGTCTCAAAAAATATATATATATATTTGTATATATTATCCCATAATATATATTTATATATAATATATTATTATATAAATATGTATCTTTATATAATAAATAATATATTATATATAATATAAATAACATATATAAATATATATTATATATAATATATTATATATAATATAAATAACATATATAAATATATATTATATATAATATATTATATTTAATCTATTTAACTATCTAATTATCTATTATTTATCTATTGATCTATTTAATCTATTTATATATAATAAATAATATATTATATTTTATTATATATTATATTATATAATATATACAATATATTATATATAAATATATATTATATATTTGCCTTTATTATATATAATATATTTGCCATTACTATATAAATAATGCCTTTCTTTTAAATATATACAAATAATATATATATAATATATAATATATAACATTTATTCACATATAACAAATTATATATAATAAATAATATATTATATAATATATATAATTTAGATATATACATTATAGTTATATTTGTAAAATAAAATGCTTGAAAATTTAGTATATTTTCAAGACAGTTATTTTGGGTCAAATAATTTGGAAATGTTAAATGTGATCTACAATCTTTTTTATATCTTTCTAATAGTTTAAAGAAGTGTTTTGTTAAGCAGCAATAAACAGAAACAGCCTCTCCAGGTACAAGAACAGCTCAGAGACAGAAGCACATAATTGTACATATTATTATTTATTTATTATATTGTTTGGTTGCTGCATTCTAAGTTACACTAACGTTAACCATTTGTTTGTAGAGGTGATTCTGAGATCTCTTTATTGCAAAGGTAAGTTTTTCCCTTAGATGTTAATAAGTAAGCTACGGGACTATTTTGGCACAATATGTGTATCAAGTTCTAATCGAGGCAGTAGTTTGATAAAATAAATGATTTATTGTAGGAATTAGACATTGCATATTTTGGGAAGAATTGGGGATGTAAGGTACAGGCAAGGAAGGTAGAAGTTCAAAGAATATTCCCAAACCAGTCTACAAGAATTACTGGTGTATATGAAACATATCTGAAATAGGTTAAATATCCCTTTTGCCAAAAATCAGAGAACAACAGGGGTTTGTTTCAAAGCCCTTGTAGGAGCAGTCATATTGAACTTATTTTATTAATTTTGAAATAACAGCTTTCTTTTTAATTCTACTTTGTAATACATATGAATGGAGAACTTATGTATTATATGTTATATATATATTAAATGTTAAATATGTATTATATGAGAATTTTTTCAAATAATGTATCACTGAGTCTTAGTACAATACTAATAACTCACACTGTTTGTTGAATAAATTAAAATACTAAATTTTTTAGACTTCATTTTATAAAAATGCAAAGTGGGAAATAATAAAGTAACTTTTAACTTTCAGTGGAAGAATTAAGTACAATAAGAGGTTTAAATTGCAATAGTACCCGACTCATAATAAGTACTGAAAATTTTTAAATTATTTAAGATCTCCTAATGATTGCTTTTAAGACAGACATTCAATCAATGTGTATTTAATAAATACCATATCACAGAATTGTGCTAACCATTGAAAAAGGAAATCTTTAAAGACATCAAAAGCACCTACTCTTAACTACCATGCAGAGTTGTGAGAACAGCATAAGGTTAAACTTACAGAGACTGAATTTTAAATTCTCCCTCCTTGACTTACCAGGGGGTTGAACTTCTGTAAACTACTTATACTGTCTAAATTCCAGTATCCTTTTATTTTATTTTACTTTTTTAATGGTGGCAATAATAATTATTTCCAAGGATTATTGCTACTTGGGAGGCGGAGGCAGGAGAATGGCGTGAACCTGGGAGGCGGAGCTTGCAGTGAGCTGAGATCCGGCCACCGCACTCCAGCCTGGGCGACAGAGCCAGACTCCGTCTCAAAAAAAAAGAATTACAATATTATTGACTTACTATTTATAAAGGTTTTTGTCAAAGAAAGGCATTCAAAAACATTATTTTCATAACCTTTTGAAGGAAAGATAAATTTTCAATTAAAATAGGCAATGACATTCAATATATTTCATAATTCGTAATTTTAAGACAGTAATTGGTTGCAAGGGAATTCAAATGCAATGTCTTACTACCCACACAACACTTTTTAAAGTACAAAAAAGCCTATTTTTCAAATCCTCTGCCTATAGACTGAAACTAGCTTAGTAGTCTGAAGCTAAAAGTCAGAGAACATTTTTAGTATATAGATAAATCTATTTTATCTACCAAAAATGAGTAAGTAAACTACAACGCCTCATATATTACCACCTCAGGAAGTAGTTTTCATACTCAAGATAATTTCAATAAAAAAGTTGAGTACTTGAACCATCGCACAAAACTTTGTGTGCAAATGATTACATTTCACAACTCATTCATAAATACCTCTTGAAGAAGAGTTCATGTATCATTTGAAAGTACATGTCAGTACAGTTTCATCTGAAGCAAATGGCATTTTCAAAAACTTTTATATCTTTATTTAATGGTTTCTTCCAGCACTTTAAGTATTAATAGATTATCAAATTGAAAGATGTTTGTTCTGACCTTCATATAGCTCCATTTCTCTGGTGTTTTAATGTCTTTCACCAAGCACCAGAAGTGCATTAAATAATTTCTCATTTTTCTATGATTCCATGTTGTGTTTGTCACAAGACAAATGATAAATTCATTGGTGGGTACAAATTCAAATAAAAGCACACAATAAAATACTTTCTATTTTCTTCTGGCACCTTATTTCCCTTCAACTGAAATACATCTAGATATTTCAAATCCAAACTGTTTTTCTGAGCAAGTTTTGTTTAGTTATTAGGTATTTGGTGGGGAAAAATAAAAATATCTAGCTTATTATTTGTGTCTATATTTTGAAAACAAAAACAAGAAATGCAAAATATCTATTCGGAAACAGCAGTTTGTCAGATATGAAAGTGTATATAAAGGATTATTGAAGTATACTCTAAAAAGCTATACTTCTAAAACAAACCAATAGTTCATAGTCTTGGAAACATTTTTAATTAGGGAAAACATAGAGGATGTGCTCCCACAAAATAAGAAAAACACAAAAGAAGGGATGGATATGTTAACAGGCTAAAAAAGGTCTAGCTGGGAAGATAGATTTGCACTCAACTCTGGGATTCAAGAGTTCAGATAAAAGCAGGGAGTGGTAGGGCTGTGAGAAGACAGTTTAGTTTTCTAAAAGAAAAATAAATAATGTGAAGTAATTTTTCAAGTAATCTATGGGAGCATAGTATAGAAATTAATACAGGAATCAACATACAAAAAACTAAGAAATATGGAAAATGCAAGGTAAGTATTGACTTCAGCAAAATAAAGTATAAGAGGAAGGAAAGTTAATAATAGAATAATACTTGGCTCAGCAGTGAACAAATGTTTACCTAATCAGAGGGAGTGTGTCATAGTACATAAGAACACAGTTGTAGAACTAGACTCTTTGTGGTTAAATATCAGCTCTGCACCTTGTAAGTTGAGTGACCTTGGACATATTATCGGTGCCTTGGTTTCTTATCTGTACATTTATAGCATCTTTATCATTAAGTGAGCTGATACATATAACGTGCTTAGAACAGTACTGGCACATGATAAAAAGGGCTTTTGTTTATTTGTTCATTTGTTTATTTATTGGTAATGACAACGATTTGTATGAGTCCATTCTCACGCTGCTATAATGAACTATCTGAGACTGGGTAATCTCTGAAGAAAAGATGTTTAATTGACTCACAGTTCCACCAGCCTAACAGGAAGCGTGATTGGGAAGCCTCAGGAATCTTACAATCATGGTGGAAGATGGAGCAGAAGCAGGCACATCTTCAGATGTTGGATCAGGAGAGAAAGAGAGAGAACTGCAAAGTACCACATACTTATAAGCCATCAGATTTCATGAGAACTCACTCACTCTCAGGAGAACAGCAAGGGGGAAATCTGCCCCATGATCCAATCACTTCCCTCCAGGCCACACCCCTGACAGGGTGAAAACAATTGTACATGGGATTTTTCTGGGGACACAGAACCAAACCAGTATTTAATTGGCTAAATTCATGATATACGGCATAACTACATTATCCAAATTCAATTTGAGATCCCTTCTAGTCCAGTTTTTGTTCCTATTCTATTGCCTTGTGTTCCTATATTCCTGATTATTTTTATTGATTACAGAATACTGCATTTTTTAAAATGAGAAAAATTTATCTCAGGATCATACTGTCTTCTGCAGAGAACATTTCTCATTGATTTAGACAGGAGATAAGAGATATTAGCAATCCCTGATAACTTTAATCCAATGAAGACACTGAGGACCTGGCTTCAGTCCCTGTGAAGCCTTTGCTGTTTCCAGATACGTTTATCCCAGAGAGTATCATTTAGAGTCTCAATCTGAAAATATGTAGTGTTTGCTAGGGATCCACTTTTCAAAGATTTGTGACATACTCCGAAGTTCTACTCCTGGATTCAGTTTATCAACTACCTCTTCCTCTAACAGATAGATGTTCCCTAAAATGAACTACCCATATGACTATGACTGGGCTAATTTCTTTGTAATTCCTTCTCACAAGAGATTTTGGCTCCATTATTTATTGCTGCTTTTGAAGTTCATTTCAGATGGTCTCTTTTTCTGCATTTCCTAGTTCACTATACCTAGAATTAAGCCATTTGAAGTGGATTTTCAATCAAGCAGAAGGTATGAAATATAAACAGAATGAAAAACTTTTTTTCAATATTTCATTGGTTACCTAGGGCTGCAGTAAAAAATTATCACAAACTTGTTGGCTTAAAGCAACAGAGAATTCAAGATAATGAGAAGATATACCAGAGATTGGGAAAAAATACTTGTGGAAGACATATCTGACAAAACACTGTTATCCAAAATATACAAAAAAACCACTTAAACCTCAACAATAGGAGAAAAGCAACCCCATTTAAAAACATAAAATGATGAACAGACATCTTGCCAAAGAAGAGCTACAAATGGCAAATAAATATATGAAAATATGTTCAACATTATATGTCATCAGATAATTACAAATTAAAACAACAATGAGATGCCACTACACACCTATTAGAATGACTAACATCCAAAATACGGAAACCACCAAATTCACCTTTGCCCATACACGTTTATCCAAACAAGGTCACTGTATTATTCTGTTCTCACACTGCTAATAAAGCCATACTCAAGACTGGGTAATTCATAAAGAAAAAGAGGTTTAATGAACTCACAGTTTCACATGGCTGGGGAGGTCTCACAATCATGGCAGAAGGAGAAGGAGGAGCAAAGGCACATCTCACATGGTGCCAAGCAAGAGAATGTGTGCAGGGGAACTGCTCTTTATAAAACCATCATATTTTGTGAGACTTATTCAGTATCACAAGAGCAGCATGGGAAACACCCACCTCATGATTTAATTACTTCTCACCAGGTCCTTCTCGACACATGGGGATAATGGGAGCTATAAGTCAAGATTTGGGTGGGGACACAGTCAAATCATATCGGTCACATTCATCCTTTCTTTGGGTTAGAATATGAACTTATTTTTTGAGGATCTCACCATATGATTCACTACAAATATATTGAAACTTTTGAAACAGTCTTATATATTAAAATATTTTGAGTAATATGGTGTTTTAGTACTTAAAATCAAAATATAAAGCTTAACCAGAGTACTAATCAAAGAGTTTTCATTACATTAAAAATGAAGAGCTTTTTTAATAAAAATGGAAAAAAATAAATGGAGTCCTTTTCTTCTTTTCTTTGGGTACCAATCAGTACTTAGTTTTCTATATACAGGAAAAACTTCTGAATATGTCAAAAGCTTAGCTGTGAAAAACTAAGGCACAGTAAATTAAATGCATATTTGTAATTTCTTTGTCATTTGTTCTTCATAATGTGATCTTTATTCACAGTTACTTTTTGAGTATTTATTATGTTGTTTTAAAATGTCTAAAGGAAAGTAACATTGTCCCATAATGAACATATATTAACCTATCAGTGCTTCCCAAACAATTGTCTTATCTATTTTATTTCTGAAACAGAGTCTCTGAAGAAAAGTCAGCTCCCCTGCTGGCTCACTCCAGACTCCTGTTTACCAATATTTGACACATATTGAAAATGGAGAGTAATAGGTTACAATTATGCTCTAGCTGTCTCTATGAGAGGAGGGTAGCTTATACAAAGTCATAATTCTCAAGCATAACCAAAAATGATTTTGCAAAATCAAATTTTAAAATACAACAATAGAAATGTACTAAAGCATATCAGTATTCTGAAGAAAAATACACTATGCCCAATCTAAGTCAGAGAAAGTTCTGAAGCATTTATATTGCCAAACTTTATGCATTTATTTAAGAGGAACTCATAACTACTTTGAAGCAAAATTTCATTTAGAAAAGCTGTATTTTTCTTCTTAATAACCTGACATTTTGCAAATTCAAAAGTAGTTCAAATCATTTAAAACATTTTAAAGTTGGTATTTGTTTTACAGCAATGTTCATCTGCACCCGGAGTGACCCATTTTGTATTTCCTTTTTTTTTTTTTTTTTTCCTTTTTCTCCTTATCATTCTGCTTAATGTCCCTTGGAGTTCCTATTCACTTTCAGAATGTCATGATCACATATTTTAATTCATGTATCTTTCCAGGTTCTACCCTGTTTTTAACCGACATGTTTCCCAAGATTTTTCGATACTTAGGTGAGATCGATACTTTATTTATTTATTTATTTATTTGTTTATTTATTTAATTTTCTGAAACTGAGTCTCGTGCTGTCTCCCAGGCTTCAGGGCAGTGGCGCCATCTTGGCTCACTGAACTTCTGCCTCTTGTGTTCAAGGGATTCTTGTGCCTCAGCCTCCCAAGTAGCTGGAATTACAGATGTCCACCACCACGCCCAGCTAATTATTGTACTTTTACTAGAGACAGGCTTTCATCATGTTGGCCAGGCTGGTCTCAAACTCCTGACCGCAAGTGATCCACCCACCTCAGCCTCCCAAAGCGCCAGGATTACAGGTGTGAGCCACCATGGCCAGCCAGATACCTCTTAATTCATTCTCCTCTCCTGGACTCATTTTCTTCTAGCATTTTTCTACTGAGAAGAAAGTATGCATTAGTTTAGTCTCCTTCCTTTCCTCCAGCCACTGAATCTGACTCCATTGCCAAAAACACGAAGGGATCTCTCCGGGACTGTCTCTCTTGGTACAGCCTCTGCTTCTCCAATAATCTACCCTTTAAATTCTAACTGCTTTGATTCTTAAGATCTCCAAATTCTCTCACCTCAACTCACCAATACTGATATTCCATCTCTGCATTGCATCCTGTAATCTCTCCACGCAGTGAATTGGGTGCTGCTAGAGTTTATCCCATTCATTTTCATTTTCCTCCACCTAGGAATTACTATCCTTGAGTGTGTGTGTCGGGCAGGGGTGGGGGGTGGGGTTCTAGTTGTTTAAGGTTGGACGGTAAATCTAACCCCTTTTATTTCATCATTGCCAGAAATCTTTGCCAATGAGAATTTCTACTTAAATTTTGACCTACATAAGATTACTTTTTTTAAAGAAAAGTGATGAGCATTTTAAAAATATAAGTCTATGTGTCCTATGACAACAACTTTCTTTTATTTATTTCCTTTAACTATCTAAGGTCAACTCGGATAAAGCAAGATAACAAAAAAAAATCTGTGAAAGACACATGCTACCTATTAAGGGTTACTTAGCCAGGGACTGAAAAGTTTTACTTCCAGCCTGCACATCTAATGATCTCTGCTCATAGATGTTTTGTTCCAGTCTTCAGCAGAGGTAGGACACATCTTATATGTAGTACACTGTGATTACCAATAAGCTCAGTGTGCTTTGGAGAGACAGAAATAGCAAACGTTCGTCTTGGTCTGGTCAGCTAGTTTTATATGCTAATTGAAGAGCTGGGTGCTACTGACGTGCCTTTTTTCCAACTCACTTTCGGTTGTGTCAGACTTATTTTGAATATTTTAAACCAATAAAATAAATTATGATATCATTGGTCATATACATTGTATTGCATTTTATCAATATATTCTGGAACACTCCAACACTTTCCAAAATTTGATGGCTTTAGAGTACATAAGAGGTTTGTTTCCTTTGAGAGAGGTAGTCTTATGCTTATTTGTAGTGTGGTAAAGGAAAGCATAACATTAACTGTATTTGAGAAAAACATGTTTACAATAAAATACATTTTATTTGTGGGAAAGACTGTTTACCTCACTTCAGTACACACACACACAAAACACAACTGTATAGTTACCTGTCTGTAGAATTAGGATCTTTAACAAAATTGCTTTCCACATATCATAGTATGAAGCAATCTGATAGAACTTAAAGGAGTAATAGATCCACAATTACAGTTGAAAATTTCAGTGCATCATTCTGAGTTATTGATATTAAAAGTAAACAGAAAATAGGCAACAAATAGAAAATTTGAACACTATCAATCATCTTAACCTAGTAGACTTTCATTAAACATTTTGCCTAAGAATAGCAGAATACAAATTTTGCAATAAATACACATAAAATGTTTAACAACATAGAGCATATTATGAGCCATAAACAAATTTCCATAAATGTAAAAATACTAAAATTACAATATTAAAAGGTATATTTCTAGGTGATGGCAGGTATAAATTAGAGATTAAGAACAGAAATATAAGAAGTTTCAAGATAGATTAGGTACGTTTTAAACTAAATAAAAAAGAAAACAAAATGTATCAAAATTTCTGGAATGCAGCTAAAGCAGTGCGTGAGGGAGAAAATGAGAGCATTAAATGCATATATTAGAAAAAAGACAAGTATCTAATAAATATTCTAAGTTTCTATTAATAAACAAAAAATGAACATTTTAAAGAGAACGAAGAAAATAAAATAGAGTAAATGTCGATAATTTTAAAACAGAAAATAATAGATTAAATTAATAAAATGAATAGACTTCTAACTAGACCATCCAAAAAAAAAAAGGAGACAAGCAAAAAGTTAACTGTATTAAGAATAATATAAGGAATACTTTTTCCACATCCTACAAATTGCAAAATCACAAGTATATATTATGAAAAATTTTATGCCAGTAAATTGAAAAAAATAGTGAAATGGAAAAATGCCATGAAAGAAACTAACCTCCACATTTCATCCAAGAGGAACTATATAACATGAATAACCATATATCCATGAAATCATATTCACAATTAAAAGTCTTTAGTAATGACAACTATAAAACAAAAACTTCAGATTCAAATGGTTTTACTGATATATTACCAAATATTTAAAGAATAAATGGTACAGCTGTTCACAATATGATCAGAAAGATAACATGAGATATTCTCTGATATTAGGATTGCACTGACCTGAAAAACAGATTTATCAAGAAAAGAAAACTACTGACCAATATTTCTGATTAATACAGATACAAAAATTTTTAATAGATGTTTAGAATATGAAGGGTAGCTCTGCATAAAAAAGGATAATGAATCATGATCACTGGAATTTATTCAAATAACAAAAGATTTATTAATTGAAAATAAGGCAATGTAATTAGTCATATTAGCAAACATATATTTTATATCTTTTTATGTAAAAGACAAAAGAACATGATCATCTCAATAAATTAAGAACAAGCATTTGACAATATTCAACATTCATTAATTAGGATATTCCATACAAATTATGAATAGAAGGAAGCCTTTTTATGCCTCATGAAAATAATCTAAAATATTTAGCTACTAACACAATAGTTAATGGTAATTATTGAATGCTTTCACCCTATGATTGGGGAAAAATTTTGAGGATATTCATAACTACTGCAATATTGTATTGAAATCACTATACAGTGAAATAAAGCAATTAAAAGAGAAATTACTCATATCACAGAGAAAAGGTAAAATGGTCTCTATGTAATTCATGAACATCTACACAGAAAATTCTAGGGAAAATATAAAGCATATGTGAGTTATATCACGTTACAGGATACAAGATGAACATACAGTAAGAATCAGTTTTAACTCCATATATTAGCATTGAAAAATCTAACAATAAAATTATAAAAGTATCCAAAATAGCATCAAAAGAATAAAACATGAATACATTTAACAAAAGATGTATATGCATTGTATAATGAAAACTATAAATATTGGTAAAAAGAAATTAAAAATCTAACTAAATGGAGAAATATTCCACGTGAATGGATGAGAAGATATTATTAAGAAGCCAAATGTCTCCAAATTGATGTATATTTTCAATGTAATCTTATTCAAAATCCCAGAAGGTGTGTGTGTGTGTATGTGTGTGTGTGTGTACATGTGCAATCAAGTGTATGCATGTGCATGCATGCATATGTTTAAAAAAATCAAAATATAATTGTAAAGTTTATATGTGATTCAAAGGCCTAGAATAGCAAGAATTTTGAAAAAAAAAAACAAATTTGAGAGGAAAACATTTTGAAGACTGACGCTATCTGACTTCAAGGATTACTGTAGAGCCTGAATAATCAAGATACTGGCATTTTTATAAAAATGCACAAGTAGATCGATGGTAAAGAAGTAAATCCCTTCCATAGTCCTGGAATTATTCATTCCTCCAAAGAGTCCTAAAAAGAAGGATTCTTGCATCAAAAAATTATATTTAGAAAATAAGAGTTGAGTATGTTTATTGTAACATTGTTTGCAATCCAAGGGGTGTGAGTAGAAAAAAATATATAACTAGAAATGTAAATAAATAAAGAGATAGAGATCACTCCAATTCCAATAAAACACTATAAATTCCTTCTCTCTTCTTTCCCCATTTAATGTTTTATTCTCCCTTTCCACATTGAGAACCCTGGTTTCCTGCCATATGGTATGCTTTTACTTCCTAGTTCAACTCTACAATATGCATAAAAGAAATTTTTTAATTACTCTCTCCATATTGCTACTATATCACAAACAATAACAAAAAACTAAGGGAGTGAAATCAGCAAGGTAGCAAAATAAGAAGTCCCAGACCTCATTCCTTTACAGAAACATCAAATTAACCACAATATATGGCTGAAAACAAACCTTTATGAGAGGTCTAAAATCTACTTCAGAAATTGTTTTACTCCAGATAAATGCATGAGAATAGGTGTGTTGAAATAGGTGAGAAGAATATTACTTTAGCTATTAATACGTTAACCCCTTCCCACAAGCTAACATAGCTAAAAGCCAAATAAAATTGCCTTGGCTTGAAACTTTTCCCTTGGCAAGAAAAAGTAAGTCGAATTCACTTGCAACATCCTGTACCTTGTTTCACTACTCGAAGTCCTGATTTATGTCTCGTCTCACAGGAATTATGATGTAATCCACACAGTTTGCTGAGGGCAGCTAAGCACAAAGAGGAGCGTGTGGGTGAATGCAGTACCAAGTACAGCCCTGCAATGCACGGAGAAGGTGCAAAACTTGAGACTTCTCCATAAGGGAGAAGTAAAAGTAGTGGAACATGATCTAACGTGCCAGCTCATGGAACTTCAGAGTCATCTGAAGGGAATAAGAAATTGTGGGGTTGAGAAAGAGAGAAGAAAGAGAGAGAGGAAGGAAGGAAGGAAGGAAGGAAGGAAGGAAGAAGGAAGGAAGGAAGGAAGGAAGGAAGGAGCAAGAAAGCAGAAAGAAAAAGAGAGAGAGAGGGAAAGAAAGAAAGAAAGAAAGAAAGAAAGAAAGAAAGAAGAGAGAGAGAGAGAGAAAGAAAGAAAGAAAGAAAGAAAAGGAAGGAAGAAAGGAAAGAAAGAAAGAGAAAGAAAGAAAGAAAGAGAGAGAGAAAGAAAGAAACAAAGAAAGAAAGAAAAGGAAGGAAGAAAGGAAAGAAAGAAAGAAAGAGAAAGAAAGAAAGAAAGAAAAGAAAGAAAGGGAGGGAAGGAAGGAAGGAAGGAAGGCTCTCTATAATTCAAACTATGCAGCACAAGTTCAGATAAATATATTATAGAAAATTTTTGAGAGGTTTCAAGAATTTTGAGCTAAGCTTATTGGTGAAGTTATTTTCCCATTGATAACAACATTACATAAAGAGTGGGCGAGATGCCTGTTTCTGTGTATGTGGAGACACTAATGTAAAGCTACAAGAAGGATACAGTCAAGAAAACATGAGCAATCAAAGAACAAAATAAATCTCCAGCAACCAAACCTACAAAAATGAAGATCAATACATTGCCAGACAAAGAATACAAAATAATGACCTTAAAAAGCTGTTAGTTGTGAGTTACAGGAGAACACAGATAAACAATTAAATGAAATCAGTAAAATAAAGTATGAATCAAATTTGAATGTCAACAAAGAGATAGAAATTATTTCAAAAGATCTCAGCAGAAATTCTGGAGGAGAAGAATATAAATAAATGGAAAAATTTACCATTGGATTCAATAGCATCAGTGAAGTATAAGACAGGCCATTGCAATTATTCATTCAGTGGAACAAAAACAAAGTCAGAGGAACAAAAACAAAGTAATGAATGATTAAAGAAAGCCTACAATACTTACGGGGCACAATTAAGTGAGCTAACATTTTCATTATAGGAGACCCAAGGGGACCAGAGAGGATAAAGGGCTAATAGCTTATTTAAAGAAACAATAGCCAAAAGCTTTCTAAATCTAGGGAGAGAAACAGACATTAAGCCTAAAGTCCTCAAACAGGATAATAAAAAAATACACATCAAGACATATTATAATTAAATTGCCAGAAGTCAAAGAGAGAATATAGAAAGTGCAGCATAAGAAAAGTGACTCATCACATGCAATAAAGGGGAGGTCTATTTTTCTGAGCCCATGCATTACCTCAATTCCTGCCACCATAGCTGCTTTGTTCATGAGTCCATTGGTGGCTGGGGACAGAGCGTGACTCATATTCACAAAATGAGTCATTATAGCCACTTGATTATTAAAATTATTCTATACTAAGCTAATTCTTTGGTGAGGATGTACACGGGATACAAATATCTTTGTTTTCAAACTTTCAGAGGAGATATCTCCACCCACCTCTTTCCCAAATTTTCTTGTCGTCAATTTTCCAAGTATGTCTTTTCCAACTCTCTGACCATCCAGCAAAACCATTGGTCAAAGTAGTATGTAACCAGATCTCTGATCATTTTTCCTTTCAAGAAAAGTGAACAATCAGATGTGCTGCTTGAAGGTCTGCTTATATTCAGTCCTCCTTTACTGTCCTTTATGGATGTCCCATAAATAGGCTATAGTATTGCAACTATCTACATTCAGGTGATGCCTGCATATCATACAGAACTATATGTAAACGGGGCCTAAGTCTTATCTTTCTTTGTTAACTAACTACGGGAGGCTCTCTATAAGGTTGTAGATGCAGGCTGGGAGAAAGAAGGCAACGTAGCAGGAGTGGGATAAATGGTTATTTGGTCAATTTCTTTATGTAACTTATATATTGAGACTATACTTGGATACAGTCATGTATATACCACTTACCTTTGAAGATGGAGTGCTGCTATGAATTCCCATCTTTAGAGCTTGGCAGGTAAGATAACACTTAGTTCCTAAGGGATAGCTCAGATTGCATGGTAACTTGGTTATCCATAGTTAAGTCTAGATTAATTTTCTTGTATGTGGATTACCAGTATTTGTCAGTACGATTTGTTGCAAAGATTATCTTTTTTTTCTATTGTATTGTCTTTGCTTCTTTGTCAAAGATCAGTTTACTATACATATGTGGGTCTATTTCTATTCTTTCTATTCTGTTATATTAACCTATTCATCTATTACTTTGCCAATATCACACTTTCTTGATTACAATAGGTTTATAGTAAAATTTAAAGTGAGATAGTGTTTGTCTTTTAACTTTGTTCTTCTCCTTCAATACGGTTTCAGCTATCCTGGGTCTTTTGCCTCTCGATATAAACTTTAGACTCAGTTTGTTGATAGCCACAAAGCAACTTAGTGAGATTTGAAGGAGACTGCATTGAATTTATACAATACATTGAAAAGAATTGACATCTTGATAATATTGAATCTTCCTATCTATACAAAGGGAATATACTAAACTCTTTCCAGATATATGATTTGCAATATTTCCTTCTATTATGTCATTGTGTTTTGCTTTCTTGATATCTTTTTAAGGAAACACCAACACACACAACAACATCAATAACAACAAAACAAACCATCTATTTATCTTTGGTTATTTGTTTTTTGAGTGTCTTATCTAAAAATTCATTTTCCAATCTGTAGTCACAAAGATTTATACCTATGTTTGCTTAGTAGAGTTATACACTTTTAGCTCTTACATGTAGTTGTTTGATCAATTTTTAGTTAATTTTTACATATGGCCTGAAGTATGAATCCAACATCATTTGCTTTTGCTGGTGAATATTGTTTTCCCATCACTATTGTTTGAAAAGACTATTCATTTTTTATTTAATTTCCTTGACATTCTTATCAAAACATGTATGACTTTATTTCTGGGCTTTTAATTGATGTGTATGCTTAGGTTTAATACAGTATTACCTAATCCTATTTACTCTTGTTTTGGAAAAACATTGTGAAATTTGCAGGAATGTGATCCCTCCAGTATTTTAAGATTACTTTGGATATTCTTATATCTTCTAATTATGTATGAATTTTAGAAGCAACATGTCAATTACTCCAAAAAAAAAAAAAAACACTGAATTTGGATTTACATTGTATTGAATCTATTGATCATTTTGGAGAGGATTACTATTTTAACAATAGTTAGTTTATCAGTTCATGATCCCAGGAAATATTTCCATTGATTTAAATTATTTTTAATTTATTTTAATAGTGTTTTGTAGTTTGACGTATACATGTTTTGCATTTCTTTTGTTAAAATTATTCCTAAGTATTTTATTATCTTTTATGCTAATACAAATTGAATTATTTTTATAATTTCAATTTTGGATTTTCCATTGTTACCGCATAGAATTATCATTAATATTTATATGTTGATTTCATGTTTTGTGACTTTACTGAACTCATTTGTTAGCTCTAATAGTGTGTATATATGTTTATTTCTTAACATATTCTAGATATATGATTATGTTATCTGCAAAATCATTTTAACATACATCAGTTTTTGTTTTCTTGCCTAATTTCTCTTGTCTAAAACATTCAGTACAATGTTGAATTAAAGTAGCAAGAGTAAACATCCATATGCTAATGTTTAGAGAAAGCTTTTTCTGTCAATACGAATATGATCTTAGCTGAGGATTTATAATAAATGCTCTTCATGAAGTTGAGCCGTTTCCTTCCCTCCTATTTCTAGTTCACTATTTTTACCATAAAAAGGGTTTGGTTTTTATCACCAACTTTTTCTGTATGTATTAAGATGATCACTGGGTTTTTGTCCTTTTTCATTAATATGATGTATTATATTAATTGATTTTTATATGTTAAACCAACTCTGCAATCTTGGTATCAATACCATTTCATGGTGTACAGCCATTATGTTACTGGATCTACTTTTCTGAGATATCTTTGATAATTTTCATGTTCATAAGTGGTTTCTTTTTTAGTTTATTAATATAATGGATTACATTGATTTTCAAGTGTTAAACTCGCCTTGCACCTAAGAAATGAAGTATAGTTGGTTATGGTCTATAATCCTCTTTTATATGTTGGTGGATTCAGTTTCCTAGGTCGTTGAGGATTTTTCACATGTATACTTATACAGAATTTTGATTTACATTTTTTTCTTGTGAAGTCTTCATGTCACTTTTATATCACAATAATACTGGCCTCATAGAAAGTGTTGTGAAGTGTTTCCTCTTTCTGTATATGTCTTAAAGCATTTATAAAAAGCCAGGGCTAATTTTTTTTTAAATGTTTGGTAGAGTTAATCAGGAAATCATATGTACTTGGGCTTTTCTTTGTAGGAAGTTTTCTATTTCTATTCTAGTGTGGAATCTTATTTTTCTATACATAAAACTGCTTTACAAAATAAATTCTGTCTGTTTAAAAATGGTAATACTTGACCATGTACAAAATTTTAAAATCTCAGAAAAAAGTTTACAATGAAGAATGTATTACCATTGCCTTATATATGCAGAAACTTAGTTCTACCCTTCAAAGGTAATCACAAGTATCAGTCCCTTCTAAACTATTCTGGAGACATTGCACATAAAAATATATTTATATGCATATATGTCTCCCAAAATACCATCCAGAATGTTGTGAACCTTGCTTTTATATATACCTATATATCTTGGAGGTTAGCCTTCGTCAGTACATGTTGAGCTACCTCATTCTACTTAACAGCTATGTAATTCTCTACTGAACAGTTATGTTACAATTTATTTAATCAGTTGCCTAGGGGTAATACTTGTACATTTTCTAACCTTTTGCTACTGAAATAATAATGGGTGATTTTAGATATCAGCTTTAGAAAAGATAGCACATTCAGCGG
Source organism: Trachypithecus francoisi (assembly GCF_009764315.1). Lineage (NCBI taxonomy): Eukaryota > Metazoa > Chordata > Mammalia > Primates > Cercopithecidae > Trachypithecus > Trachypithecus francoisi. Next base: position 19,170,510 of record NW_022681465.1, read on the forward strand.
TTACTTACATCAGCTCTGGAACTGAAACTGCTATGTTTTGAATCCAACTTTCCCCACTTAGACTTGAACTATATACTTTTATCCAGTTCATTAATGTTTTTATGACTCAGTTTCCTTAGTTGCAAGACACCACCTATTTCATAGGCAGAAACCACCTATTTCATAGGCAGAAATAATACACTAATTTATAAAGGGCTAACAGACATATAGATCTGTTAATATTTGCTAATTGTATAATTTACTATACAGGTAAACACTGAATTTTTTTGGAATATATTCTGAATATTATGGTTTTTGACAATATCAACTAATTTTAGAAATCATCATGCATGTTTCGAATCTAGGTTTCCTCAAAACTGTGTTTCATCTTCCTTAATTTTATTTTGTTTCATTTTTGTAATAGCCTGGGTAGAAAAAACACATAAAGGTGTTTTAGATTACTTCATACATATTTGTAACACGTTTAAGCCACAAAATATATTGATCTTAACAATTATTTTATCATAAATGATTTAGTTTTTATCCTCATACTTTAACTAATTTAGAATATTTAAATATTTTACTTTCTGACCCATACAACAATATATATATATAATTTCTACTTGTGTATTGATTATAATTCAATCAATATTTATTGAATGTGAAGAGTGTGATGCCATAAGATGGAAGCTGTTAGCACTAATTCTCTGGGGTTCACTTTTTCTCTTTCCACCATTTACCATAATTTGCAAGATGTAGATTATTGTTGCAAATAGAAATTATTAAGTGATTATAAACCCAGAAGATGTGTATTTACCTTTACTTTAGAGGATTTTCCTGCTGTCACTTGACTAATGCTAATCCAAATAGTTTTTGCCCCCCTTTCTCTGCAAACCATGTAACTGAGTGCAGTAGTAAAAATGCTACCTATAGTAAAGTGTGTACATGCCAAGTCACCCCTATTCAAGAGGTTGCTGATTCAGCCTGAAATAGATAAACCAATTTTTCAATTCAGTTTGAAATAGATAATTTTTTTTTCTAACTGTTGGGGGGAGACAGAAACCTGCTATTCTTAGCCACAGTAAGGAAAGGTGCCCAGGCTCTGAAACACCTCCCTTCATGCTTCAAACAAACTTATATTTCATTCTCAAGGTATTCCGCTGCAAAGCAATCTGGCCAATCCTTCAGCATGTGTGACTGTAATATTCAGTGGCTGAATAAGTTGAACAAGTTCCATTTTCTAAACAGTATTGTCTTCTATATACATCATTGTTTGTTCTTAGGTAAAGAATGTGTTTGTATATTAAAGACACAGTAGAAGATAATCAGTGAGAGGAAGCTTAATTACATAGATGCTAATGTTAACACTTAGAAAAAAAATCAATGAAAAACAATGTTAAGCAAATATATATATACACTATACATATATATACTATCTACTATATATGTATATATACACAGTGCATGTACATATATATGTATATATCAGTGTTAGGTGAAATAGAATTTACAAAGAAATTAAACAGGTTTTGTAACTAAAAAGAATTTATTATATAAAATTAAAATGTAACTAAGTAGAATTCATTTCTATATTACGTATATTTGATACTTATCAAAAGATGGATTAAATTATAAATTCACTGTGGATGTAGGAATGTAGGATTTGGTTTGTTTAATGACAATAATATTACCTCTAACCATTAATTTTGCATTTAAATTTAAAAGCATTTTAATCATAAGTTTTATTTTCATACTTAAATAATCTTATTCTTTTATTGTTAGGATTTGTTTTGTTCATTATTTATTTAATTGTAGGAAGAATTGTCACAGGTTGTTTTTCTTTTTGGCTAATATTTGAATTAACGTTCTTGCCATAATTTACAATTCGAAGGTTCATATCAGATTTATTTCTAAGGAAAATATCTGACCAAAACAGCTCTCCTATATTATATGGTTTAATTAACCTTTTTATTACAGTTTTATGAAGCAAATAAAATATATAAGATAGTTTTCTTAGAATACTAGAGTGTATCTTGAATATGATAACTGAGTTTGTAATCAAAATAGATAATTTCTTGAATCTTCTGAACCACTCTGAAAAAGTTGGCAAATGGACAGATAATTGATGTAATTTTTAACAGTAATTAAATACATAGAATTTGTGTACACTTATTTATTTTAATTAGAATACTAGAAGATGTAAAATGTTATGCTGATTAATTTATTTCTTCAAATATCTGAAAAAAACTGAATGTAGACTGATTTTCAGACAGGATCCAACCAAGGTTAATCCATTGACTCTTCCCTACAGTAATTTATCCAAACTTTCACTGTGGTGTGTAAAGAGATACTGTCTCTTCAAATACTTTGAAGACTTCTTGCCCATAGGCCCCATATGAAGGTAACTAAGTAAAACTTTGCCAAGCAGCATCAGAAAAAAACAAAAGACAAATATTGCTAAGTACTAATTGACTCCTAAGGGAGTGTTTGCAGTTCATGCTACATTTGAAATATTTGTTTTATCCAAAAAAACGCTAGGGGAGAAAAAGTTGTGTGTGTGTGTGTGTGTGTTTGTATCACTGATATATATACATATATATACACACAAACATATATGACAAAAAACTGTTCTAATCAACTGTTCTGAAATTAATTTTTCTTTTCAAAAGAATATGTGCAAAGTCAAGTTTATTGAGATTCTACTTTCATCACTGAAGGAATTATGAAAGTGGTAACTCATTACAAAAATTTTAAAATCTAATCCATCACAAGAATTTTAAAAGAAATATGATTTATTTTACCTTTTTTAAAGAAATATAATCCTATAATACATAAAAAAAAAAAAGCAAACACTCTTTTGTATTTAGCTTTCCTATTGAGAACCAGTGTATGCATTTTTTAGATAGTATGTTTGTCCTAGAGTGACAAACTTATTGAGAAGATCAACTGGGTCTTCTTCAATTGTGTTTCTTTCACAAAGCCCTGAAGAATGCTTTGACAATGGCAGACGCTCGACAAGATAACTGTTGAGTAAGTAAATAAACTGCCAACCATTCTAAGAGAGAAAAGACAATTAAATTACAGTTGTGCAAACAAAAAAAGTTTACATTTTTATTTTCCACTTAAATTACATTTTCTTGTAGCTTTTCTGCTGTGCCCTTTCTCTCTTCTCTATTGCTCAGATGGAAGCTCACATTTGTGATCTCTGTATTGATAAAATAGATTTAATATCCAGATAATGTTCAGAAAAAGATAGAATACTTCTCTTTCCTTTTTATTATCATTTTTGCCACCTTTTTTAGCCTAAGAAAGCCTACAGACCTGGTCTCTTGTATATTTGCTATGTATGAGAGATCCTTACTAGGCATAAAGAAAAACAGAGAAAGACTCCCCCTCTATTCCCAATAGATTTTAAGCAGAAAAAGAAGAGAAATAAAATACTCCAGACACCAAACTTCTGTTTTTCCTTTGTTGTTGTTGTTTTGTTTGTTTTTTCTATTTAGATGGAATAATGTTCTAGAATAGGAGACATTTTGGAGTCATCAGATACAAAGGGAAAGGGATTGAGAATATCACAAATATATGAATATAGTCCCATAGAATCCCCATGAAGAGGTTGTGAGAAATTAGCAAAAACCCATGTGCCCAATAATAAATTTTTTTTTTGGTTTAATAGCTGTATCCAGTGTCCATCAGCCTTGGGCTAAAGTATAGCAGCATGATTGGTTTGTGTCCAAATAGTGAGTTTGTTGCTCTTCTGGCTCAATTTCAGTGTAGAGGAGAAGCAAAGATTTGGATAGAGAACTGCAATGAGATGTGTAAATGCTGAGTCCCTGTTTCTGGGGGAAAATTGTGAGTGAGAAGAAAGAAGACTTCATGGATAAGGACTCCAAGATCTGAGGGGATGTGCCACGATCACAGAGCAACAGTGAGCAGAAGTTCAACATTCTAAGAGATCTAAACTCTGAGAATAAGTGAAAAGAGAAAAATCATAATCATTTGCCACATTTCTAAATGGTTAACTATTGTTTATTCATCACCAGAGAACAAGATGATCAAGAACATACACTTTGCCTCTGAGAACCCTTTGTTCTCCTTGTCATACCAAGATCATATAAGCCATATTTGTCTCTTATATATGTACACACTATCTTATGTATGGCAATATGAATGGAGAGGAAATGGGTTGGCCAAGCAAACACTTTTCAAAATGACTATTGGTGATTTGTAGTAAATTTATACTTTTCCCTTCTGCTACCCTGTTGATGGGAGTTGTGAGACTGGATTAATTATAAAGAATGAACTATGTGTTTTTCCCCCATGTGAACATTCTTTGAATGAGTCATTTAACCATACCTCACTAATTAGTCAAATAATCAGCTTATTTTTGATGAACTATTATGAGATATAAATTTACTAATATAAAAATGCAAACTTATCCAACATGCTTCATAGATTGACATTATAGATATTTGGAAAAGTGTATTATCAAATTATTATTGTTATAAAGTAGTGGCATATACTTACCAATGGAACCTATAAAGATAAATGAGAAAACTCTTATTAACACAATTAAGACTAATATCAGGAACATAAAAGCACATCTACATCTTGTAATTGGATGACTTAATTAGAAGACCAAAGAAAGGAAATTGACTTGAGTGGATTAGGTCAAAGGTCTCATTCAAAGGATGAAACTGCTCAGGTTAATGGAAGTTTAAAGTCTATGTGCTTTAACCAATTTACTATTTATTTACTGAAAATTAATGAATATTTTTCTTCTATATTAATAACTTCAACATGAAAAGTGCTTTATTTCTGAAATACTGGATATATAAAAATTCAACCCTTAGCTTTAATCTGATATGTAAGTAATAATTCTTATTTTTATAGTAATCCTTGCCTAACAATAGTCCAATATTTTAGCAAATATACACATATAAATCATTAGTGTTGTAATTTAATAGTTTAATAGCTGTATCTAATATGCAAAAAATTACTTTGAAATAGTTTTAAGACTAGTAGAAGCTGATTTCTAGAAAAAATATTTAAAGAGCTAAGCTTTCTTTATTAACATTCTCTTTAAAATTATAAGCAATATGTTATGTTTTGTATTCCTCACAAGCCTTTTGAAAAGTATATGCAGTAATAGTTTAATTTAGGGTGCCAATCTCTTTATTAGATTTATGCCTATGGCAAAAGGTAGCTTAACTGTTTAAATCTAGTGTTACTTAAATGACCAAATATCAAATATTAAGATTCTTGCTTTTTGTTGAACTACGTATTTACATTTTAAAATGTAATGAACTACGCATTTACATTTTAAATGAACTACGTATTTACATTTTAAAAAATAGTAAATTATTCCCCTTTAGAGTCTTCTTAATACCATCATCTTAGCTTTCTGATTAAGCCAATTGTAGCAACTGGGAAAGATTTTAAAGATAAATTACATGATTGTATTATTGTCCAGCTCACTAAATACATACAAACTCAGTTTCATATCTTGGAAAAATTTTTTAAAATACTATTTTGAGTAGCAAATAGTACATTATCATTAATGTACCTTTCAATCGTTTGAATTAAGTTTTATTGAACTAGAATTTAGTTGACGTATAGTATATTTTGGCCCTAAAAAGGGAAACTGAACTCCAATGCTTAATCACTCCAAGTCCTAGATCAACAGCTAATGTAACAGTACAGAAAAATACTTATATACTTGCAAAGACAAAAAGAAGAAGAGGGTAAAGCAAATGAACAGATTTAAATGTGAATACAAATATTTATCAGACTGAAAGATCGTGAAAGAGTGAATCAGCAAGATGAAGGAAGTCACAACATAAAATCCACGTAGACAGGGATTATACAAGAAATTCAGACCTCTGGAAGCCTGTAAAGGCTCCAAACTCAACAGGCCTGAGAAAGCTGAGGTTGGAGATGTTCCATGACTAAGTAGTCAAAAGACGCAATATATTTTAAAAGTATTTTATTCTGATTATCATGTTGGTCTTGGCCTGCTATATTGTTTGAAGCTAGTTCGTCTTGGTCAAAATTGAAATTTCTCCTTTTTTTTTCTGGTGGGGTTTTAAAATATTTTGAAAGGCCAGCTGTTTTCATATTAATAAAATAATTACACTTGGCAAATTATATCAGTAATGGTTTCCACTGAACAAGCCCAGCATGCCATTTAGAATAGTAACTTTCAGATTGCTTATTTCTGGAGTAGAGAAAAGTTAATTACTAGGAATCTTTCTATTTTAAACCAATTTGCAAATTACGGAAAACTTAAAAAATATAACTGATGATTCCTTTAAAGAGTAAGATAATTTTCTAGAAATTAGTTTTTTATGTTAAAATCTTGAACACCTGTAAGCTGCAACATATGCAATGACTTAAATAAATGTAATTGTATGCCATGTTGCTCAGAAATGTTAAAACACATTGTCAAAATATATTTTAATATATTATTTTCATAACAAATAAGTAAATTGAATCTGATGCAAATAAAATGTTACTGAAATTTTTGTGTGAGAATTTTTCTTGATTTATTTTTTAATTTAAGCTTTTTTGTTTTCTTATATTCTATTATCTAATACTAAAAGACTTTAATAAATACATATTTCAGCAGGCCTAGCCAGTGGAAAATCATATTTTCATGCATAATAACATTAGCTATCCTAAAATATTTAGACTAATGTTACCATATTAATAAAAATAATTCTCAAAAAAATCCAGCCAATCTCTGCATGATATATAGTGGTAAGTAAAATGGACCTTTTTTAAAACTTGAATATCTCTAGAAAGTAAAATATTCTATTCCACAGCCATTCTCTTTAAGCTTAATCCTAATTTTATTTAAAATGTATTTAGAATTTCAAACCACTGCTGTATGATTTCTGGAGACTCATCAGTGTATTCTTCACATAGGAAAATCGTGCCTTTTTTTTTTTTCTCATTCAGTTGTCTCAAGATACAATTGCAAAGTAAACATTTTCAGGTATTGTGTGTTAACTTTTCCGAATTATCCTCCTCACTCGTGTTGTGCTAATTGGGTTGTTTCCATCCATTTTAAGAGACACCAAGAAGAGGGCTATGTATCTCCACCAAACATTTCAAGAAAATGAAAGGTGGAGCTTTTATATCATTCACTTTTCCAAGATTTTGAAAAAATACCACTTGAAAATCACTCTAGTGGACACTAAAAGTGATCCACAGTTACATGTGATACGATCTCATACTATTGACTGTAAGTATGATTTAAATCAACCTAAATGTTCATATTGGAGGTTAAAGTTGGTTCAATAAAATATTATTTAATTACACCCACACCTCTCTCACTTTCTTATATTTTAAAAATGAAAGGGACATATTCAAAGAATGGAATAAATATGTTTATATTAATAAATAGTGTGGTTTTTACAATGTGATATTTCTAATGATTTCTTCCTATTCTTGGAAAGTATACAATCAATTTATGGTGGAATTGAAAATAAAATGTTTTTGAATAAAATTATTGTGAAGAAGATAACTTCAGTTTCCAATTAGTGAAATGAGCCATTTTTGGTTAACAAAGCAAGTTCTATGAATTTCATTTTTTGTATTTCTACTAAAAATTTAAAAGCATAAAAACCCAAGAGTGAATCTTAGAATAAAAATAAATTAGCAATTGTTGCAGAGAACTTGATCCCATACCAATTAGAAGCAGGAGCCTAGTTTTAAAAGTCATATGAATTTGAATGCATAATGAGGAGTAGTTGCTGACAGATCTCATATTCCCTTGCCAAAGTTGCAGCTGAGAAATGCTTTCAATGTGTTTCAAAAGCAATCAACTCTTTTGTTTTGATGTAGGTTAAATATTTTTTCTCTTTTGTTATCTTTATCCATTTCTATTTTTCCTATTTCCCTTGTGTTTTCAGAAAATGTTAATAATCTTTTCCTAACTTACTGTACCTAGACTGTATCATTGAAGGAATCTTTTTAGCTTACATTGTAAAATCTACAGATTAAAGATAGAAATTAAATCATTTGTTAATCAAAGCATGTAATAACACCATATGAGGCTTTATGAATAATAATAATAAATTTGTTTCTATTAAACTATGTAAAATATGATTATATATAACATATAATTTATAAAATATTAATAGTACTTTTTTCATATTATCGATAAAATGCCAATAAAACATTTTCACTGGACAAATAACTTATGCTGAATTTCAAGACACCAAAAAGAAAAATGAATACATATTCATGTATATTTACATAACTACATAAATTGGTGATTGTAGCAATCATATTCCTGGCAAAAAAAAAAAGAGCAACAGAACTTAAATGATAATATAAGACATTTTTTCTTCATTAGAGATATTTATATGCTTGATCAGATTACTGAAAATCAGATTTCTGTAAGTGATATAGAAATATAGGCAGGACTAGGTGGGCTAAGAAAGGGTTTGAAATATTCATTGATAGTTATAAGAGAGCCATTAGTTTACCTTAGGACTGACAAAGCAATAAATGTATAAGGTTACCAGAATTTGGAAGGACCTGTTGCTCTGGGTCTTCTGGCTATAGTTGGAGGAACATCATTACTGTGAATACAGCAGCATGGTGGGGAATGGATGCATGGGAAATTAATACCCTGTGCTCCCCGATTCTCATTCTTCATTCTCCTCTCAGTGTCTCCCATTGACCAATCCAATTAGAAACTATAGACAGGTATCTGGGTAATTCCGTCTGTAGAAGTCAATCAATTAGAGCATTGGGTATTCATCAAAATGGTCAAGGGTAGAGTGATGAACTAGATAAATAGAGATTATTTAACACAATATTGATTTTCAAAATTCACATAGACAAGACTGGCTTTTTGGGAAGATACGAAGTAAGTTTAGACTTTCTCTCAATAACTCTCAAATTATATATTTTGGAGAATTGAAAATGAACTACACTCTCATAAATTTTTCTCAATGTGTCCATCAAGAAAGTAAATCTGCTAGAGTTAATTCTCATAAAACTATCTTTTATAACAAAATATTCTGACAGAATCAGGATCTCCAAAGTTCTTCACAGACATAAGAAGCAGGCTGAATTTGAAAGGTGAAATGTAACAGATACAATTTCTGTTGGCTAGATTGAAAAACCTACTGGTTCAAAGCACAGTATGAAGCTCAGCAGAAGTAAAGGTAAAACATTCTTAGGAAGTTCTGCCTGTGGTCAGTCAGCAACTCGGGAATTAACAGAAGTCGTGACTGTTTGATATGGAAATCAAATCTAGAGTTAGAGGTGATGCCTTTGGATATAGTGCTGCTCTCTATCTTGGATTCATAATGATATACCGAGTATCCACTGTCAAGATAATTTAGCTATTGGTAGTTTTACATGATGACTTCTTCCAAGTGTTAGTTTCATAAATCTTAAACATGATGAAATACACTTTAAAATAATAAATCACCTCATTCCAGAAGGATGTAGTGAACGAGTACCATAAATCACTCACTATATGACAGAAAATAAATATGAAGATAAATATTTACAGTCAAGGCCTTTAGGTAAAAAGTGCAAAACTAATGACTAACATACTTTCTATCAGAAATCTCTTTAGCATTTTTGCATATTACATAATTATTATAGCTAATCTACTAAGTACGTACTGCATCCCCATATCACTGATGAGGAAACTGGCACAGAGGGAAAGTAACTTGATCAAGGTCACAGAGCTAACGGCAAAGCCAGAATTTGAATGAGGCAATCTGGTTTCAGAGCCTTTGTTTTGGCTAGTATTTTACACTTTTTCTTCATCAGAGATACTTAAATGCTTGATCAGATTGCTAAAAATCAGATTTTTTTTGGTTTGTTGGACCAGACATGCTTCCCAGAAGACTAGAAATTGGACGTGCTTTTAAAACACGAATTAGGTTCCCTTAGTATCATCCTGACCCTTCTATAATTTCTCCCCTTACAATGTTAGTGAGACTCAGTCCTCCAGCTGATCCAAAGTCAGGTCATGAACTATGAATTTAAAAATCAACAATCTCAGATCTATGTATCCAGTCCAGAGTTAGCTGCTGAGACCCGATTTAGGAGGCTCAAAACTTCACATTTTGATTCTCAAAAGTTCTGCATTTTAAATATGTTTAGAACCGAAATATCGCACACATTCCCTTCGGAATCAGTGAGGCCTACAAATAATGGCTGCTTTTTCTTTGTGGTAGGAGAGTCAAAGTAGAAAGTATAGCATCAGGTTTTTTACTTTGGCTTGACACTGCAAAAATGTTGCCAATTTGTTAACAGGCTTATTAATTTTCTTGGGGTATATCTCCATTATGTGTCATGTACATGTGCCTGACCAATACACCTAAAGTGGAGCATATAGTTTGTTTATTAGGACACTTAAGCAAGATGTCATCTATCTGTGATTTAAAAAAAAAAAAAAACAGATCTGTGATATCCTGGAAAGACAATCAATATCTCTCATTGCTTAAAAAATAGACAGTAATATAAACTTAAGTCACAGAGCAAAGGAGTACTGTGACCTGTCTTCATGTATGTGTACATGAAAACATAAATTTGTTATTGTAGCATTTGCCTCATGTGTTCTCTGTTTATTGATATATAGGAAGCCCATTTGTCAGATTAAGTTGCACATCAAGTACCAGAAATTGCATTAATTTGCCTCAGTAAAGAGATCCTCTAAAGCAGAAATCCTCTAAAGCAATACTATTGCAAGGCTTCAGATCACTTCAGTCAAGAACTGATAGCCCTTAGTTTGTCATTTTCTTGCCTTCAGCTATCCATTGCTATCACACTTTCCAATGTTTTCCATGCCCTTGGGACATATGTGCTGTATAGAACTGGTTGACATTGATTCCACGAGACTGACCTTTAATGAAAACTTTATTTCAGGCGACATTTATTAATTGCTGGAAAAATACATAACAAGGACTGCTGGATTTCCATGTTCTCCTCTTGCAACAGTACTGATTTGTCTCATATAATTCTGAATAGGTCACAATCCTTACTTGAGTATGATTATAACTTAGTTAGCTTAAACAGAAATGAAATTTACTGGCAGAGAACTCAATTGCTCCAAACAGGGAAAAGGTTGCTGAAAATCAAGCTCAGTAAGAATTAAATAAAAATCAAGAAAGCAACAGAGCTTCTATGATTAGCCACCTCAGAGCACTGCTGCTATCTGACAGGACGCTCACTGCCTTGTCCACTGTGGCCACTATGTCTGTCTGGACTGCTGCCACTGTCCTGCTGGACTCCATTTCACTGGGCCACTTGATACGGTGTTATTAGACTCTCCACTCTGTTGATTCTGCTATCAAAAACCTCTAAATGTCATTGTGCTTTTGCTTCATGTACTCAAGATTCAAAGTCGTTAGTGGTGGGAGAGAGGGAAGGCATGGCTGTTGAGCTCAGATAACATGTTGCCAAAAGGAAGGGATTATCCAGCCTTCTTCAGTTTCCATAGCAGATGGCTTGGTTGGCTTCCACCTATCTTGAGATTTCTCCCAAATCAAAAGGGTAGCCAAAACAGGAAAAATGGTCAATGAACATATTAAACAAAATGGTAAAAATAAATGAGGTAAAAAAGAGAAGAAAAAAGAAAATTAGCAATAGCTCAAACCTTTAGATCAACTAGTGTCAACATTTTAGTGTTCTTTGTGAATTTCTTTTAATTTTAATGTGACAGTTACTCAACTTTGCTCCCTTTAATGGCATATTGTACATACATTTCAAAAGCTTTAAGTAAAACCTATATTTTTATTAACTTTGGTAAAAACATTTTTTATTTAATAGATGGCCTTAATAACCAAACAGAAGGAAGCCTATATCCTTGTCTATAGAATTTAATGAGGCCTTTGTGCAACCAACAGTATACATATAATAAAAGACAAAGTAAAATCATAATAGTAGATGATTAGAGTCCTTACTTCATGCCTGGTAAGAGCAGGATATCACATGCATTGTGCCCATGATTCTCTCTAGGATTGGGCAAGGTGTGTCACTGCAATTTAACCAATCTAAGTACATAAATTTGCACAAGCTTACATAGTTAGAAACTGGTAGATAAGAACCAATCCTAATCTTTCAGAAAGAAATAAGGCATTGCCTTCCTACAGGCATGTGTGTGGGTATCTGATGACAATGTTGTCTAAACAATTTAATTCCCCATGGTTAGTGTGAAATCTCATGAGAAATAGGAAAATTAGTGTTATCATTATCACTGTATTCATATTCCTTATTTTTAAGGAGATGCAAATGAATGTGAAAATAAAACTAAATAAAATGGTATACTGCCTTTAAATATATCGAATACAAACTTTTACTTTTAAAGAAATATTATAATATTTATTCTTTTCTATTTTATTATTTTCGTGTCTAACAGCAAAGATAAGTTGATGAAAAAGCATAAATACAGATGAATATTTTAAATATTGGAACTGTCGTGATAAGATTTGTACATTTAATTGAAAAAAAGCTTATCAACTTGACCTTTCCTTTCTCTGATTTTGCTTCATATAATAGACTTCACCTGAAACAGAAGTACAATTGTGCACAACATGAAAAATCGAGGTGCATACTAGGTGGTTAGTGTTTTATTCCATACACAGAAGGTTAATAAAAGAAAGAATTAGCACCTAAATATTTTTTATAATGTCATTGTCAAAAGTGTTTGATAAAAATACAAATCAAAATTGTTTTTCATAAATATATAAATCACAATATTACTGCAACCATCGCATTAACATATTTTTTTAATTTTTAATTTTTGTGGGCACATAGTAAGTGTATATATTTACAGTGCACATGAAATTTTTTGATACAACCATGAAATGCATACTAATCACATCAGGATAAATGTGGTATACATCACCTCAAGCATTTATCCTTTGTGCTAAAAGCAAACCAATAGCAGAAAAAGTATTTTGATTCAACATGAATATAATAATTTAGCAAATGACCGAAATCAACCAGAAACTCAAAAAAACTTTAACCTAAAGCATTCATCTGGTTTTTTAAAAAATGGCTTATAATTATGCAGAAATGAATGACCACTTCTTATTCATTTAGTAAAGAAAACATTTTTGAGTGCTTATTTTCTGTGTGAAACTAATTTGGATGCTGGAGATAATGTTATAACATTCAAAGTCAGTCCCTGTCCTTAAAGAGCTTACATTCTCTAGAAGAAGAAATAAAGCTACCAAGTAAGCAGACACAAATGAGTTAATTTCATATTGTGAGAAGTACAAGGACATAAAACTGAGTGGGGGGAAGAGGATGACAAGAGAATATATGATGAGAAGCAGCCAGTCGTGAGGAAATTTAGAGTCAATGCATTCCATGATGAGGAAATGGCAATGTATTTATATATGGACTCTCTATGTATTTTTCAAAATATCCACTACAATAATGTATAGTACATATGGTAATTGCTCTTAAATTAAAAGAGAAAAAATTTATATACATAATATGTATTGTTTTCTTCTTCATCTCATCCTCGTCCTTGGATTATATATCCAAATGCTTAATCAACCACAAACTCAATCAACTCTCTCTCTGTATACATATATGTATGTATACATGTGATGGATACCATAATTAACCCATTTGTGACTATTATGTGTTACATGCCTGTATCAAAATATTTCATGTATTCCATTAATGCATACACCTACTATGTACCTGCAAAAATTAAAAATTAAAAAATTCTGTTATGCTAATGTGAGGGTTGCACTAATATTATGACATATATGCATATATACACATCCATACACATACTTGTACATGTACACATGCCTATGCATGCATGTATAGACATGTACATGTACATTTATGAAAACAGACACATATATGTATTTGGATTTATTTTCACAAACACACAAGCTCTGGATATACACAATGTTCTCTATTAATAAGATGTTCCATGAAGTACTGGCTCTGTGGAATACATTGTCTAGATCAATGCCTGACACGATCCTCAGTAGCCAGATGAAATGACAGACCCTTTATAAAAAGCTCTCTCTTAATTATGGCAAATGGGATGTTTGCTTCCACTAAAACCTCTCTTGACCCCCCTTCTTATGCAACGTCTCTGTGAAAGATAACATTCAGTTTCAGAAAATAGTAAAAGAAAAAGTGTCTGTCTTCTCAACACACTATGCTAGAAAATGCATATGCCTTTTTATTCAGAAAGGTTACTCCACCCGGAAGCTTCTCATCCTGTAGAAAATAATACATTGTGTTCAAATCTTTCATTTATAAATATGTGCATTATTTTTATTTGTTTAATATTTTACAGTAGACACATAATAGAAATATAAACGCTAATTATGCAAAATGAAGAACTTGATCCATTTTAAGCCACAGGTAATTATAAAAAGAAAAACAAAGATTTAAAGGTCAAGGAAAGAGCCATCTGCTTAACAACCTGACCATCTGTGAAAGATGATTCAAGGCCAGTTCAAAACTCAGAGGGCCCTAAGTGTCACCCAGAAAGATGTCTTATATGTTATTCTGTACCTAAATTCAAGGTATAAGGCACAGATTGCATGAGTATTATTATCATCCATTTTTATTTATAAAGCAATTTAGATTTGCCTTGTTAATTATAGATGGTGCCCAGTTTTTCATAATTAAAGTACTATGAAGAAACACTAAAGTGAAAAACATCATAATAATATGCACATTTATTGTAATTAAAAATAATGCTCTACTATGTTTGATATTTTTGATAAAACTAGATATTTACAAAAGTATATATTTCATTTATATCTGCTACTGTATTTTTTAATTTTAAAAATATATTAGAATAAAATATTTTTAAAATGCATACATAAGTAAAATTGAGTTTGTCTGTCAGCCACATAATAAAATATGTCTCCTACTCATTCCCTCTCAGTACAATTCTTCAGACACAATAAATGTATAAACTTCAAAATACAATATAAATATAAATGTGCATGTATTTGTGTCTGTATGTGTGGCTGGTATTTTGAGTGGCTAAATTTAAAATTATACAGTATTTTCAAACATCATGGAGATTTCCTAATAAAATATAAGGTACATTCTTCCATTGTACGTCTTTGTTATTATACCTTTTATTGGTGTTTAACTAAAAAATACTTTTTCTTCAGGTTAACTTATTCTCAGCATTTGTAACTTTTTCTTTATCTTCTGCAAGTATGCTTTTCTTCCACTGTTTAGCCTAGTTATCTTTTTAAATTTTTATAGAATATATATTATTCTGTTGAGGGTGAATTAGTCTCATAACAAATCAAATTAATGATTATTTTATAATTGCTGTTAGTTCCTCAGTCAGTCTTAGATTTCAAACAATAAAAGTGCACCATCTGAAAGGGTCCTTCAGTAACAAATATTAAGCCCTGTGTCTGCACAGAATGGAGTTCTAGACATTGAGGATACAGAAGTGAACAAGAGATGAGTTTCTCCTTCTCGTGAAACTTGCATCTTAAAGGGATAACTTAAGAAAGCAATGAGGCTGGGCATGGTATCTCACGCCTGCAATCCCAACACTTTGGAAGGCCAAGTTGGGCAGATCACCTGAGGTCAGGAGTTCAAGACCAGCCTGGCCAACAAGGTGAAACCATTTTTTTACTAAAAAAACAAAAATTAGCTAGGTGTGGTGGTGGAGGCCTGTAATCCCAGCTACACAGGAAGCTGAGGCATGAGAATCACTTGAACTCGGGAGGCAGAGGTTGCAGTGAGCCGAGATCATACCACTACACTCCAGTCTGGGTGACAGAAGGAGACTGTCTGAAAAAAATAAAATAAAATAAAACAAAACAAAAAGCAATAAATAAATGTTTTATGGTTAAATAGGGAAAATCAGCACTTTAAATTTATTGTAATCCAAAATTAAATATTGGATTATAGGTATCTATTTTCTAATCTCTTCTATTGTTTTCTCAATTAAGCATAGGCACATGTATCAGTATTTTCTTCAAAATCAACTTTGTTATGTCTTCTTTAAGAAATCTTTCAAGACTTCAAGGTATACAAAATTTCAATTATATTTTCTAATCAGCATCTTCAAGGTGGTTTGTTTGCTGTTGTTGTCATTGCTGGAGTATTTTAACTCTAAGATATTAGTGCCTGTGTAGTTGATCTTTTTACATAGCATACATTGTCCATTATTGAGTAGAGTCCATCTTTTTTAATGTCATTTTTTTTTCCAGCTCCATTTCTTTCAACTGTCCCTTCTTTCATAACTGACCTGAGAAGCAACCTCTGCCATCTACCAAAATTACCTGTTTATGGACTCTCTATTCTACACCATTGATTAATCCTCAGTCAATGTCACAGTAGCAACATGAACATTGCGTCATAGTAAGTCCCAGTATCATGAATGGCAAGTTGTCCCTCTTAATCCTTTTGAGAAATGACCTGACCATAGTCAATACTATAAATATTTGAGAATTTTTTAATCAAGATCCATGAATTGCTTTGCTGTGAAATCTATGCTGACTGCATTGATTATATTTAGATTTGGGGCCAATTCTCAGCTTCTTAATATTTATTCTTACCATTCATGACATCGGATATGTCTATCTTTAGTTGCATCTGTTATAATAAATTGCAATAAAGTTTTATTTTTTCTGGAAGAAGTCTCAAAATCTATTTTACAGCTTAACAAGTGAAATGGGATAACAAGAAAAATGTAGCTTTGAAGCTGTAATTTTATTATGTTTTGATTAAACATTGGTTATGCTGAATTTTTGAAACTAAATATTCATCTGACAGATGGATATTGTTAAGTAGGCAAGTTAAATGCACTATTTTATTTTCACTAGGTTTTTTTTAAATCATGAGCATAAATAGGTTTATCCATTTTCTCTGACACCTACTTCTATGCATACCAGAAAATCTAGAAATATTGATTTATTACTAACTCATCAATTTTTCTGTATATTTATTTGATAATTCATTTATTAAGTAGTCATTTACTAAGAAAATACTATGTATTTACAAAATTTAGCCAGGCGCGGTGGCACGTGCCTGTAGTCCAAGCTACTGGGGTGGCTGAGGCTGAAGAATCACTTGAACCTGGGAGGCGGAGGTGGCAGTGAGCCGAGATCACGCTGTTGCACTCCAGCTTGGATGACAGAGTGAGACTCCGTCTAAAAAAAAAAAAAAAAAACTATTATTTAATATCATCATAAACATTGATGTAATAAATAATAATGGCAAGACAGATTGTAATCCTGAAATTTGATTTAATTTTCTTGCTCTTAAGGCATATTCTGATTATACTAATTATTTAATTTTTTTTAAAGTTACTCTGTGTATAAGCTCATTTAAATGAGTAAAAGTCAAACTTGATGGTAAAATATTTCACCTCTATTCCATGAAGAATGTAGTGTCTGTGTGTGTGATTTAAATATACAAATATATAAAACGAGAAAATGAGGAACAAAGCAGATTTCTTAATGAAGAAATATCAAGAAAATAAAAGTCAATTTCCAGTTGATTGCTCGGAATTAAGGATTTCTTTTGGGGAGAAGGTTATTTTAAGAAAAAATAAAAAGCAGACATATTTGGGAATGCACAGGGTGCATTTATTTATTTTTGCATTACTATAAAAGCTTTATGATTTTGATGAACAAATATAGAAGCATATTATAAATGACAGTCTCAGGGCTCTTAGAAAAAAACAAACACACACATAGATCAGCTGACAAAGCATGTTTATGACCTAGAAATGACACTGTCACCAGTGATTAAGACCTACAGGTAATACCAGTTCGTGCCTGTAATTTGAAATTGCTTGAGCATCAGGTACCTTTTATGTGTGTAGAATAGCCAGGAAAGTAATTGGTTCTACTTATAGCAAAAGCAAGTTCAGCATTTTGAGTATTTTTTTCTTTCCCTAACTGATGTACATTTTATCTCTACTCAACTGAGGCAAATGAAAAAAAAAAAAAAAACAGGTTTGACTCAGCATTTGTGCTCAGATTCATTAGTGAATTGAAGAAGGGAAAATCTAAACGCTTTTCCCTTACTCCCTACTTAAAAATTCAAATGATATCAAACAAAAATATTCCCAAAGTATGTTGAAGTAAACAGAAAAAAAAGTACTTTTTATTAAGGTAAATTCTTCCTATCATTAATGCAGTGATTTATAAGGAGATATTCTATTTCTCTTAGGATTTAAGTCATGTTTGGGGAAATTTGTAATCACCTAGGGAGGATTTTAGAAAATCTGCTCTGAGGACATGCCACCAGAGATGATGTTTCAATTGATCTGTTAAGAAGACTTAGAAACAGCATTTCATTTCTAAAAGCTGCCAGTGCCTTTCTCATGTGTACTAGGATGAAAACCACTGTTCTAATATATTCCCCACTGCTCTCACTTAATTTTCGAAGTCATTAATTTCTTTAGACCACTAGGGTATTAGAGTCAGCTGTAGATTATCTAAACCTACATGCCTAATCTCTGATGATGAATAAGTAAAAGGGTATTTGTCTTTGGATTTTGAATATGAGATCCGTATTCAAACACAGACCTGCTAAGGGGCAATTGTGTTAAAAAGCAATTATAGGATCTATCTGACTTGCACTCCACAGTTAGCCCTTCTGTCAACAGTTTAGGAAACAAGTGTTGATGACAAAGAGAGGGGGAAGCCATAAGTCATTTATAAAATATTATCAGGGTAAAACTTCCTTAGCGTATTTTCTACCTGTTGACTCCCACTTTCCTTCTCATTCTGGAAAATTAAAGACTATGGGACAAAAATCGTAACTCTACCTCGACGCAGAGATGTAGTTGCTCCCTTTCTCTTCTATATCTTATGCAAACACAGTTGGCTACAAATGAAGTGTTTAAATGACCTCAGCTTCTGAGGATTCTGAAAGTAGAAATAGTATCCACAGCCTATGCTAATAAATGACATTAGAAATACGGTGGGAGAGATGACAAATTTTTATTTTACAAAGACGATAAAAGCTTAGAAAACAGAGTAGAATATCTTCCTCTAAACATTTGTAAATAATTATAATAGCTCATATTTCTTGAATGCTTTTGTGATGGACATTTATTGCTTGCTTTCTCAGAACCCATCATTAATATACAAATATAATATAGATAACACACACAAGTGTATTTACAGAGCTTTCTCCCTTCTGTCCTGCCATGTTGTTTCATCAGGGAGGGACTAATAGTCGTGATACTACACCACTCTGGCCACAAGGGAAGGATCTTACGTGCAAGCCAGTGTGCTCAAAATTCTTCTCTGTGGATTAAAAGTAAACAGAGAGGTGCATGTTAGCAGGCCATTGCTTCATTCCAGACATTGCTAATTCCTAGGCATGTTCTTGCCTGTTTTGCAAGTTTCTTTACCAGATATAAAATTTCCACTGCTGGCCTATGCCAATTGGAGCTATGATTCTACTATTTGCAACACATTTTTTTCAATGCTGTACTGCTATATATGCATCGTGACATTTAATACTGTATTTGAAAGTATGATGTAGAGAATTAAAAATGAAAGCACCATGACATTATTACTTACTAGTTGAAAGACTTTTAGGCAAGATATTTAATTACTTTCAAGCCTGTATGTTTTCATGTTTAAAACAGAGAATATGTAACAACTTTCCTCATCACGTTATTGTGGGTATTAGATGGAATTCTGTGCATAATGCAGGCGGTCAGGTACATAAAAACTAATAAAAATGTTAATACTATTGTCCACAGATGTTTTAGTTCAGGTGTGTATTTTCAGTTTCACATATAAAGAAACAAGTTCAGAAAAGTTAAAATAACTTAACTTGTCTAATTTTCTAATAATATATAAGTGATTAGAAACTGAAACTACTTGGACTGCACAAACACAAAATCTGTACTGGTTTTTTTTTTTTTTATAATTTGAAGTAAAGCATGAATGCAAACACACAGACATCAAAACATAAACAAGTCATAAGTACAGTTGTTTACATCAATAAGTGTATATTAACAATTCCTAAATGTAGAGTGAATACACCCACATAATCTCTGCCCATATAAAAAATGGAATATTTGTAGCATCGCAAAATAGCCCCAATATAGGCCCTGTGAAAAAATTCTCCATTCTGCTGACCACCACGTTTAAATTTGCCTATTTCTTATTTTTGTATGAATGAAATTAAATAGTATTTACTGTAGTACATCAGGGTCTTTAATAAGATCTTTCCATGCCAAATGTAGGATTAGTGTGTTCATTTAAATTGTTATTTGGTGTTACATCGTATGGGCATTGTATATCCATTCCAAAATGTATTTATCCATTCTACTTGTGAGAATAACTTTTTTTCCATTTTGAGGATACTGCAAATAGTGCTTTTATGAAAATCCCTATACGTATCTGTTGGCATGTGTTTGCATGCATTGCTATTATATGTATACATATGTATATCTGCAGTGGAATTTCTGATACATAGGTTGTGCATATGCTCATTGCAATGGAGTTGTTGCAATATTTACTTTCTCCTCCAATAAAGCCTGTTGGTTACAATTGCTCCTTCTCCTCATCAACACTTGGAATTGTCAGTCCTCTCCCCACTCCCTCTCCCCACCTCCCCACCCTCACCTACCACATGAGCATGCTCTGGCGATTGAGGAGTGACACATTGCATTGAGTTTTATGTTACAATCTGATATGTGTGCTAACATTTTCACTATTTTTGCTTTGTGAAGTGCCATTTTAAGTCTCTTGGCCATTTGTCTTTATATTTTCAATCTTATATTTTTATAGTTTTAATCTTTTCCCATAATTTCTTCTTCTTCCTTTCCGTGGCCTATTTCTTGTTTCTTTTTGTTTGTTTTCCTTTTAATAGTGTCATTTTATGATGTTTTAAATTTTAATATTATTCAAATTATCAACCATTTTGGTGTCATATTTAAGAAACCTCTGCCAGTCTTACGATCATAAAATGCACATTATCTTTAAATATCTAAAATGTTTGGTCTTATATTTTGATCATAGTCTATTTGATTTATTGTTATTTGCTTGAATGTGTGTTGTGGGTTCAAGAATCTCATTCTACCTATGGATATACAATTAACCCAGATACGTTTATTGATGAGGCTATCATTTCCCATTGTTGTACACTGCCAATTTTTAATAAATCAAGAGTCTACTTCAGTATAGGTCTCTTATTGAAATGTTTACACTGACATATTGATCTTTTTATTTATTCTTATGTCAATTACAGCCTCCTAATTACTGTTGATTTATAACAAATATTGATATATAGCAGTGTATATCATCCAATATTGTTCTTACTTAAAGACCAACCTATGATGTTATACTGTAACTCATGACCAAAACTCCTCCATCAGTATGTGAACGTCTGGATGAAGGTATTCAATAGATACTGATTGAATTGATATAATTTAATTACCAGAACAAAAGACCTTCCGCATCAATAAATTTCTACCTGTGGCTTCCAGCAATAAATCAGCAACCTCTGAAGCACTAGCTGAAACCAAAAAAAGCTACTATATTTTTTCTTTAAAAAGCAGTGTTACCAAAATTAATTTTTCTTATCAATGGATATATCTGGAATTTAATTTTTGAAAAGTGAAGAAAATATTTTTAATTACTGTAATTACTTTACTATTCAGAATATGACTCAGGAATACCCAAATGGAAGAGTTGCTTGAGGTAAGGTATGGGGAAAGAATCACAGAGCTTTCATGACCTCTCAAGGCATACCACCCTCTTAACAACTTAATATGGTCACCAACTTGGGAAGCTGCAGAAAACTTTAATTTTGTCCTTCAATTCCTCACTTAACCTGCCAGAATGTGATATCTAAAATGAAAATTCCACAGAAGGAGAGGCAATATCTAGTTCACTGCTACATCAACGATATGTACAGTAGAGCAGAACCTATAATAGACGCTCTATAAATATTTATTTTTAATGAATACATATATAATTTTATATACATTTTTATTTAGCTTTTTCAGTGTGTAAGAACTTGTCAAACAAAAATGCAAGCAAAGCTTCTGATTTATTCTACATATGTACTGGTGTTACTTAATGATAAGCATCCCCAGGCTTTTATTTTTGTTTGGTTTTGTCTTTGCGGAGTATTTTCAAGATGGCCGACTAGGGCTATTGCATGCCAGTTCTCTTCAGAAAGAAGATAAAAATTACTTTTCACTGGAAAACTTTGAACCTAAAATGGAGAGAAGAGAGCCAGGACCTGCAGGAGCACCCACAGGAAGAAGCTGGGATACCACAGAAAAATGAAACAGCCAGAGCCTTGCTGAGATTGATGCCAGAGGAACTTAGAGCCCAGTGGAAATGGTAGGTGGAAGTGCTTCTCTGCTCCCCTCAACCCTCTGACAATCTCCCTCCTGCTAAAGTTTTGCTGAGCCCCTCTGCCCTCATGAAACAAGGCAACACTATTGGTGGTAATCAGAGAATTTCTGAGGAGCAGAGAAACAAATAGCTAATTTGCTCAGCTATGCGCATTCTTCCTTCAGACCCAAATTGACAGCGAGCACCATACCAGCTGTGCACTCATAGTGTCGTTGTCCTGCCTGGGAATCCCCTACCCTTGAGCCAGTGAACCACCAGACCCGCAAACGTACCTCACAAAGGGCACTGACTTTGGCAGGCACATAAGACCTGCAGTTCCCCAGGGAGCTGTGGATCTGCTGGAGATCTAGGCCTTGGCACAAGCCAGCTGTAAGGTAGGGAAAGTTCAGCCACCAAAGTCTCCCTCAGACAAAGGAAACACAGGTACGGAGACAATCATTGAAGTGGTCAGCACCAATACCTGGGAGTGAATGTAGCGGGGGATCATCTAACACCCTCCCTCATGTCCATTATACATTGTTTCAAGTGCAGCAGCAATTCTTCCCACTGGGGCCTGGCAACTGTGCACCAAAAGAAAACATTTCTCACCCCGCTGTTAATCCCACAAAACATAGCCTACACCTGCCCAGGCTTTCACAAATTGCGGAGCCCAACTCCCGCTCCCTACACAGACCAGCAGTGCCCTGGCAATGAGAAGACAGGCCATAGAGCTGCCTTCCTTGGACTAAAGGAAGATGCTCTGCTTGAACTCTCATTCTGGAGGTATCCATTATAAAGGCATATCTGCAGTCCACAGCTGCATCGCACCTGGAAACCAAAGGACAACACCTTTTAAACAGAAAGTCATTAGCCCCATGACAGGGGAATGATAGGGAAGAGGATCACATTTCTGCCAGCTCAAAATGAGAAGCTGGTGCATCCCCCAATGCTACCCCCAAGGTTTCAGAGCACCCCATCACAGTTTCTTCCTGCCACCTCCATCAGGTTGGATGTGACAACTCCACACCAGCCTACTCGCTGGCTGTTACTGTTAAGCATCATCTACTGGATGGAAGCCCAAACTGCACTATCAAAAAATTACGTGTGCCTGCAACAAATAGCATCTAAGAAAGCCACCTCATGAAACCTATCCACAATCAAGGAACCCATATAGAGTCTTGGTCTCCTGCAAACACCCTGAAATTAAGCCAAATGCTCATACACAACATACTTAATAGTCATATGCTCAAAGAAAAAAATAATTAAAAAATAAGAAAAGCCCCATTCAAATGATAGCAAATTCAAAAATAAGATATGACAGTTCCCTCAGATAAGAAAGAATCAGCATCTACATAATCACTCTGGTGGTACAAAACCAGAGTGTTCTGACACCCCCAAAATATCACACTAGCTCCCTAGCAACCGGATTGAAATGTCTGAAATGATAGATGAAGAATTCAAAAGATGGATTGAAAGGAAACTTAATGAGATCCAGTAGAATGCTGAAATTTAATACAAAGAAGCTGAAAAAATAATTCAGGATATGAAAGACATTATAGCTATGTTAAGGAAGAACCAAACAGAGCATCTGGAATTTAAAAATTCACTACAGGAAATTCAAAACACAGTTGTAAGACTTAGCAATACACTAGACAATCCAGAAGAAATAATTTCAGAACTTGAAGGCTAGTTCTCATGAATTAACCAATTCAAAATTTTAATAAAATGAACAAAGCCATCAAGAAATATGGGGTTAGGGAAAGTGACCAAAGTTATGTCTTTGCATTCCTGAAACAGAAGAAGAAAAAATAACCCACATAGAAAACATTTTTGAGGGAATAAATAAGGAATATTTCCTCAGTCTTGCTAGAGATGTTGACATCTGAAACAATAAATTCAGAAAACTACTAGGAGATACTACAAAACATAACCATCCTCAAGGCGCATAGTCATTAGACTATACAACATGAATGCAAAAGAAAAAAATATCTTAAAGGCAGTTAGAGAAAAGGACCAAATTACCTGTAATAGAAATCCCATAAAACTAATAGTGCACGTCTCAGCAGACACTTTACAAGGCAGAAGAGATTAGAGGCCTGTTTTCACCTTTCTTAAAGAAACCAAGAAACAGACAAAAAAATTATATTTTACCAAAGTAAGCTTCATAAACAATGGAGAAATAATGTACTTTCCAGAAAAACAAATACCAAGGGAATCCGTTACCACCAGGCAAACCCTATAAGAAATGCTAAAAGGAGTTGTAGATATAGAAAGAAAAGAACAATATCTGCTACCATAAAAGAAAATGTAAGTGCAAAGCCCACAGACCCTATAAAGCAAATATACAATTGAGACTACAAAGCAACTAGCTAACAGTACTATGACAGAAACAAAATCTCACACATTAATATTAACCTAAGACATAGCTTAAATTCTCCACTTAAAAGACATAAAGTAGTGAATTAAATAAAAAACAAGACCCAACCTTCTGTTGCCTTCAAGAGACCCTTCTCACATATAAGGACACCCATACACTCAAAGTAAAAAGATGGAGAGATATATCATGCAAATGAAAAATGAAAAAGATCAAAAGTGGTTATTCTTGTATCAGATAAAATGTACTTTAAACAAACAACAGTAAAAGAAAACAAAGAAAAGCATAACACAAAGTGTTAAAGTCAACAACAAGATCTACCCATCTTAAATATATATGCAGCTGATATTGCCACACTCAGATTTATAGACCAATTACTGCTAAAATTTTCTCCCATTCTGTAGGTTGCCTGTTCACTCTGATGATAGTTTCTTTTGCTGTGCAGAAGCTCTTTAATTTAATTAGATCCCATTTGTCAATTTTGGCTTTTTGTTGCCATTACTTTTGGTGGTTTGGGTATGAAGTCTTTGCCCATGCCTATGTCCTGAATGGTATTATCAAGGATTTTTATGAATTTTTGTAATCTATTCATCTGATAAAGTGCTAATATCCAGAATCTACAAATAACTTAAACAAATTTACAAGAAAAAACAACCCCAACAAAAAGTGGGCAAAGGATATGAACAGATACTTCTCAAAAGAAGACGTATATGCAGCCAACAAACATGAAAAAATGCTCGTCCTCACTGATCATTAAAGAAATGAAAATCAAAACCACAATGAGATACCATATCATGTTAGTTAGAATGACAATCATTAAAATGTCAGGAAACAACAGACTCTGGAGAGGATGTGGAGAAATAGGAACACTTCTACACTGTTGATGAGAGTGTAAATTAGTTCAACCATTGTGAAAGACAGTGTGGTGATTCCTCAAGGATCTAGAACTAGAAATACCATTTGACCCAGCCATCCCATTACTGGGTATATACCCAAAGGATTATACATTGTTCTACTATAAAGACACAGGCTCGCGTGTGTTTGTTGCAGCACTATTCACAATGACAAAGACTTGGAACCAACCCAAATTTCCATCAGTGATAGTGTATAAAGGAAATGTGACACATATACACCATGGAATGCTATGCAGTCATAAAAAAGGATGAGTTCGGCCGGGCGCGGTGGCTCAAGCCTGTAATCCCAGCACTTTGGGAGGCCGAGACGGGCGGATCACGACGTCAGGAGATTGAGACCATCCTGGCGAACACTGTGAAACCCCGTCTCTACTAAAAAATACAAAAAACTAGCCGGGCGAGGTGGCGGGCGTCTGTAGTCCCAGCTACTCGGGAGGCTGAGGCAGGAGAATGGCGTGAACCCGGGAGGCGGAGCTTGCAGTGAGCTGAGATCCGGCCACTGCACTCCAGCGCCGGCGACAGAGCAAGACTCCGTCTCAAAAAAAAAAAAAAAAAAAAAAAAACCATGAGTTCATGTCCTTTGCAGGGACATGGATGATGCTGGAAACCATCATTCTCAGCAAACTATTCCAAGAACAGAAAACCAAACACTGCATGTTCTCACTCATAAGTGGGAGTTGAACAATTAGAACACGTAAACACAGAGAGGGGAACATCACAAACCAGAGCCTATCAGGGAGTGAGGGGCTAGGTGAGGGATAGCATTAGGAAAAATACGTAATGTAGGTGACAGGTTGATGGGTGCAGCCAACCACCACAGCGTGTGTATACCCATGTAACAAAACTGCACGTTCTGCATATGCACCCCAGAAGTTTAAGTATAATAATAATAATAATAATAAAATAATTACTGCTGTCCATGAGATATACAAAGCCATAGAGTCATAGTGGGGGACTTGAACACTCTATTAACAGCATTAGACAGAACACTGAAGAAGAAAACTAACAAAGAATTTCTGGACATAATTTGGAGAATTGACAAAATGGACCATATTGATATGTATAGAATACAACACTGAACAACCACATAATATACATTCTCATCTTTAGAGAGATGATTGTCTAGGAATGACTGTATGCTAGGTAACAAAGCAAGTTTTAATGAATGTAAAAAAAATAAAATCATACCAGTCATCTTCTTAGACCACAGTGGAATGAAATTACAAATCAATACAAGAGGAACTCTCACCATCACACAAATACGTGGAAACTAAACCACTTGCTCCTGAATGACTTTTGGGTAATCAATACAGTTAAGGCAGAATGAAAAAAAAATAGTTGAAACAAATGAAAATTGAGACACAAAACTTATCAAAATCTTTAAGATAAAGCAAAAGCAGTGCTAAGAGGAAAGTTTATTGTACTAAATGCCTAAAAAATGCATATAAAAATATCTAAATTAACAACCTAATGTTGTATCTAAAGGTACTAGAAAAACAAGAAGAAATTAAACCCAAAACTATCAGAAAAAAGAAAATCTGGAGATCAGAGCAGAACTATGTGAAACTGAGACCTAGGAACCCATATATATGTCATGAAACAAAAAGGTTGGTTCTTGAAAAACATTAAACAAGGTCAACAGATTGTTAGCTAAATCAACAAAGAAAAAGGAAAGAAGATCCAAATAAGCGCTATCAGAAATGACAAAGGTAACATGATAACAGATCCCATGGGAATACAAAAGAACCTGAGAGACTTCTATAAACATCTCTATGCACACAAACTAGAAATTCTAGGGGAAATGGTGAAATTAATGAAAATACACAACTCCTCAAGTTTGAACCAGGAAAAAATTGAAACTCTGAACAGACCAAAATCAGTTACGGAATAGAATTAGTAATAAAAAACATACCAACAAAAATAATCAAAGATAAAAAAATCCTTGAACCAGAGAGTTCCACAACCAAATTCTACCAGATGTACAAAGACGAGCTAGTACCTTTTACTTAAATAATTCCCAAAAATAGAGAAGTAGGGATTCTTCCCTAATTTATTGTACATAACACATTTTATCTTCATACAAAAATCTGGCAAGAAAACAATGAAAAAAGAAAACTAAAAGGCAGAATCCTTGATGAATATAGATGTAAAGATTCTCAAAAAAATACTAGCAAATCCAATCCAGCAGCACATCAAAAAGAACATTCATCACAATTGAGCAACTGAGTGGGCTTTATTTGTGGTATGCAACATATGCAAATCAATAAATGTGATTCACCACATAAACAAAATTAAATACTAATGTCATATAATCATCACAATAGACACAGCAAAAGAATTCTATAAAATGCAACATGCTTTCATGATTAAAAAAATCAACAAATAGGAATTGAAGGGACATACCCCAAAATAATAAGAACTATTTATTACAAACCCACAGTGAACATCATCCCGAACAGGCAAAAGTTAAGAGCATTGCCCTAAGAACTGGAACCAGACAAGGATGTCCACTCTCACTACTCCTACTCAACATAGTAGTGGACATCCTTGCCAGAGTGATTAGGCCAAAGAAATAGATAAAAGGCACTCATGTAGAAAAAGAGAAAATAAAGTTATCTCTGTTCAATGATGATATGATCCTATACCTAGAATACCCTAAATGTTTCTTCTAAAGACTCCTAGACCTAGTAAACAAGTTCAATAAAGTTTCAGGATACAAGATCAATGTATAAAAGTCAGTACTATTACTATACACCAATAACATTCAAGCTGAGAACCAAATCAAGAATGCAATTCCATTTACAATAACCGCAAATAAATAAAATACAAAGGAGTAAATCTACAAAATGAAGAAAGAACTCTACAGGGAAAACAACAAAACATTGTTGAAAGAAATCATAGTTGACACAAACAAATGGAAAAGCATTCAAAATACAGGAATTAGAAGAATCAATATCATTAAAATGAGCATACTGCCCAAAGCAATCTGTAGATTTGATGCGATTCTTATAAAATTGCCATCATTTGTCACAGAATTATAAAAAGCAATTCTAAAATTCATATGTAATAAAAAAGCGCCTAAATAGCAAAAACAATTCTAAGTAAAAAGAACAAGGCCAGAGGCATCACATTACCTGACTTCAAACTATACTACTAGGCTATATTACTAAAACAGCATGAGACTTGTACAAAAATAGACACACAGATCAATGGAACAGAATGGGAGAATCCAGAAATAAAGTCACACAACTACAACCAACTGATCTTCAAAAAGTCAACAAAAATAAATAATGGGGAAGACACCCCATTTATTAAATGGGGATGGGAAACCTGGCTAGCCATATGCAGTAGAGTGAAACTGAACACCTACCTCCCTTCATATACAAAAATTAACTTAAGACAGATTAAATACTTAAATGTAAGTCCTCCTACTGTGAAAATCCTAGAATAAAACCTAGGAAAACCTCTTCTGGACATTGGCCTAGGCAGCGAGATCTCTAAAGTAAATAAACAAAACCAAAAGGAGATAAGTAGGACTTAATTATACTAAAGAACTTCTGCACAGCAAAAGAAACGATCAAGAGAATAAAGAGACAACCTACAGAATGAGAGAAAATATTTGCAAACTATGCATCCAACAAAGGACTAATATCCAGAATCTGTAAGAAACCTAAACAAATCAACAAAAGACAAATAACTGCATTAAAAAGTAGACAAAGGACATGAACAGATACTTTTCAAAAGAAGACGTAGAAGTAAACAACGAAAAATGCTCATCATCGGTAATGATCATAGACATTCTAACTAGAATCACCATGGGATACCATCTCACACTAGCCAGAATGGCTATTATAATTAAAAAGTAGAAAAATAGCAGATGTTAGGGAGAATGTGAGGAAAAGGGAACACTTCTATGTTTTTGGGGGAATGTAATTCAGCCCCTCTGGAAATCAGTTTGGAGAGTTCTCAAAGAAATAAAAATAGAAGTACCATTCAACCCAGCAATCCTACTACTTGGTATTTACTCAAAGGAAAAGTAACATTTTACCAAAAAGACTCTCAGTTATCACAGCACTATACACAACAGCAAAGTCATGAATCAACCTAGGTGCGCGTTAATGTTGGATTGAGTAAAGAAAATGTGGTAGCAATACAACATGGAATATTACACAGCTGTATAGAATAGAATCATGAGCTTTTCACCAACACAGATGCAGCTGGGGGCCATTAACCTAAGAGAATTAACATAGAAACAGAAAATCAAATACCTTGTGTTCTCACTTATAAGAGAGAACTGAAAAATGGGTACAAATTAACATAAAATTGGAAACAATAGACATCGGGGACTCTGAAAGAGGAAATGCAGGGAGGGGGGCAATTGTTGAAAAACTACCTATTGGGTACTATATTCACTGCTTTGATGATGAGTTCAATAGAAGAACAAACCCCATCATTGTGCAATACATCCATGTAACAAACCTGCACATGTGCCTCCTCAATCTGAAATTTTTAAAAAGATGGTAAGAAAAAAAGATAAGCATCCATAAAGTACATGATTTCCATAATTATGGAGTATGAAGTGAGTTTAAGTGAATGGTTTTTCTTCAGGTATAGGCAAACGTGATTTATACTCTTCTCGATGCTAATTTTTGGCTTCCTAGAGCGGGTGATGAAGTACAGAAAGGAGAAAATTATAATTTTAGTTGTATTAGCAGTTAAACAATGAGAAAAGAACCCCAATTAATGAGTTAAGAGAAAAAACAATGCACTCAAATGCATTGTGTTAACTCAGACTAGGCCAATATTTCTCAGTAACCTCTGGTTTTAAAACATTTTTCACAATGTGTATATATGTAGTAGGCAGAGTGAGCCTCCCAAAGATGCCTGAACTATAATCCTTGAAATATGAATACATTACATTATGTGGCAAAGGTATTTTGCAGATGTAATTAACTTTTTGAACCTTAAAACATAAAGACATTACCCTGGATTACCCAAATAGGCCCAATCTAATCACATGAGTCCTTCAAAGCAGGAAACTTTCTGTAGCTGGAGACTAGAGTAATGAGGCTGAAAGAAAGTGACTTGCCTTTGATGGCCAAATCATGGAGTCCGTAAGCCAGGGAATATGGGTGGGTGGCTTCTACATGCTGAAAATGACTCCCAGTGCACACTCAGCAAGGACACAGGGACCTTAGTCCTGTAACCACTGCATCATTTGATTGGGGAAATTTAATTCATTTAAAGTAATTATTGATAGGAAAGGACTTACTGTTCTCATTTGATTGTTTTCTGTGTGTCTTGTAGTCCTTTTTTTCCTCTTTTCTTTCCTAGCTGTCTACCATTGTATTTAATTGATTGGTGTGGCTATGTTTTGGTTCCTTTCTATTTTTTGTTTGTGTATCTTCTATAGATATTTTCTTTATGGTTACCATGAAGTTTATATAAACATCCTATATTTATAACAGTTTAAGTTCTTTTCTTCTTCTTCTTTTTTTTTTTTTTTTTTTTTTTTGAGACGGAGTCTCGCTCTGCCGCCCAGGCTGGAGTGCAGTGGCCGGATCTCAGCTCACTGCAAGCTCCGCCTCCCGGCTTTACGCCATTCTCCTGCCTCAGCCTCCCGGGTAGCTGGGACTACAGGCGCCCGCCACATCGCCCGGCTAACAGTTTAAGTTCTTAATGACTTAAACTGCATATCAGAAAATTAAACCCCCTCACACACAAACTTTGTTACTGCTGCCAAAGTTTACATCTACTTTGTGTATTAATCAACAAATTTTAGTGTTTAATATTTTGTTAATTATTATAAAGTATATACATTAAATTATTATAGAGGTTAATATTATTATATTTTACTTCTCCTTCATATCTTTCATATCTGAAAGACAGTTTTGCTGATACAGCATTCTGGTTGACAGGTTATTTTTTTTTTTCACCAGTTTGAATATATTACTCTACTCCCTTCATGTCTGCAAAGTTTCTATTGAAAAAAATCTGATAGTCTTAAGGCAGATCTTTTATACATAATGAGTCACTTTTCTCTTCCTTCTATCAAAATTCTTTGTCTTTGACTTTGACAATTTGTTTATAATTTGTTTCAGTACAGAGATTTCTTTGGAATCCTTTTATGTGAGACCCACTTGGCATCCTGAATCTGAATTTCTACTTTCCTCCAAATTTGGAAAGCGTTAAGCCATTATTTGTTTGAATCAACTATCTTCTCCTTTCTATTTTCCTGTCTGAGGCTTACATAACGAGTGTATAAGTTTACTAGGTGGTGTTCTGTAAGTCCCTAAAGCTTTCGTTCTTTATTTTTTTGGCTTCTTTGAGTGGATAACTTCTAGTGACCTTCCTCCAAGTTTGCTGATTCTTTCTTCCACTTGATTTAGTGCTGTTGAACCCTTCTAGTGCATCTTTCACTTTGTTATAGAATTTTTTACCTTCAAGCTATCTGTTTGGTACTTTTTATTTTTTTTAATTTTTTTCTTTCTAATTTTTTTTTATTTTACTTTAAGTTCTAGGGTACATGTGCACAATGTGCAGGTTTGTTACATATGTATACATGTGCCATGTTGGTGTCCTGCACCCATTGACTCATCATTTACATTAGGTATTTCTCCTAATGCTATCCCTCCTCACTACCCCCACCCCACGACAGGCTCTGGTGTGTGATGTTCCCCTTCCTGTGTCCAAATGTTCTCATTGTTCAAATCCCACCTATCAGTGAGAACATGCAGTGTTTGGGTTTCTTTCCTTGTGATAGTTTGCTGAGAATGATGGTTTCCAGCTTCATCTGTGTCCCTAAAAAGGACATGAGCTCATCCTTTTTTATGGCTGCATAGTATTCCATTATGTATATTTTCTTAAACCAGTCTATCATTGATGGACATTTGGGTTGGTTCCAATTCATTGCTATTGTGAATGGTGCTGCAGTAAACACATGTGTGCATGTGTCTTTATAGCAGCATGATTTATAATCCTTTGAGTATATACCCAGCAATGGGATGACTGGATCAAATGGTATTTCTAGTTCCAGATCCTTGAGGAATTGCCACACTGTCTTCTACAATGGTTGAACTAGTTTACAGTCTCAGCAACAGTGTAAAAGTGTTCCTATTTCTCCACATCCTCACCAGCACCTGTTGTTTCCTGACTTTTTAATGATCGCCATTCTAACTGGTGTGAGATGGTATCTCATTGTGGTTTTGATTTGCATTTCTCTGAAGACCAGTGATGATGAGCATTTTTCATGTGTCTGTTGGCTGCATAAATGTCTTCTTTTGAGAAGTGCCTGCTCATATCCTTTGTCCACTTTTTGATGGTTTTTTTTTTTTTTCCTGTAAATTTGAGTTCTTTGTAGTTTCTGGATATTAGCCCTTTGTCAGATGGGTAGACTGAAAAAATATTATCCCATTCTGTAGGTTGCCTGTTCACTCTGATGGTAGTTACTTTTTCTGTGCAGAAGCTCTTTAGTTTAATTAGATCCCATTTGTCAATTTTGGCTTTTGTTGCCATTGCTTTTAGTGTTTTAGACATGAAGTCCTTGCCCATGCCTATGTCCTGAATGGTATTGTCTAGGTTTTCTCCTAGGATTTTTATGGTTTTAGGTCTAACATTTAAGTCTTTAATCCATCTTCAATTAATTTTTGTATAAGGTGTAAGGAAGGGATCCAGTTTCAGCTTTCTGCATATGGCTAGCCAGTTTTCCCAACACCACTTATTAAACAGGGAATCCTTTCCCCATTTCTTGTTTTTGTCAGGTTTGTCAAAGATCAGATGGTTGTAGATGTGTGGTATTTTTTCTGAGGGCTCTGTTCTGTTCACTTGGTCTATATCTCTGTTTTGGTACCAGTACCATGCTGTTTTGGTTACTGTAGCCTTGTAGTATAGTTTGAAGTCAGGTAGCGTGATGCCCCCAGCTTTGCTCTTTTGGTTTAGGACTGTCTTGGCAATGCAGGCTCTTTTTTGGTTCCATATGAACTTTAAAGTAGTTTTTTTCCAATTCTGTGAAAAAAATCATTGTTAGCTTGATGGGGATGGAATTGAATCTATAAATTACCTTGGGCAGTATGGCCATTTTCACAGTATTGATTCTTCCTATCCATGAACATGGAATATCATTCCATTTGTTTGTGTCCTCTTTCATTTCATAGAGCAGTGGTTCATAGTTTTCCTTGAAGAATTCCTTCACATCACTTGTAAGTTAGATTCCTGGGTATTTTATTCTCTTTGAAGCAACTGTGAATGGGAATTCACTCATAAGTTGACTCTCTGTTTGTCTGTTATTGGTGTATAAGAATGCTTGTGATTTTTGCACATTGATTTTGTATCCTGAGACTTTGCTGACGTTGCTTATCGGCTTAAGAAGATTTTGGGCTGAGACAAAAGGGTTTTCTCAATATACAATCATGTCATCTGCAAACAGGGACCATTTGACTTCCTCTTTTCCTAATTGAATACCCTTTATTTCTTTCTCTTGCCTGATTGCCCTGGCCAGAACTTCCAACATTATGTTGAATAGGAGTGGTAAGAGAGGGCATCCCTGTCTTGTGCCAGTTTTAAAAGGGAATGCTTCCAGTTTTTGCCTATTCAGTATGAGATTGGCTGTGGGTTTGTCATAAATAGCTCTTATTATTTAGAGATACATCCCATCCGTGCCAAGTTTATTGAGAGTTTTTAGCATGAAGAGCTGTCGAATTTTGTCAAAGGCCTTTTCTGCATCTATTGAGATAATCATGTGGTTTTTGTCTTTGGTTCTGTTTATATGCTGGAATATGTTTATCGCTTTGCATATGTTGAACCAGTCTTGCATCCCAGGGATGAAGCCCACTTGATCATGGTGGATAAACTCTTTCATGTGCTGCTGGATTCAGTTTGCCAGCATTTTACTGAGGATTTTTGCATTGATGTTCATCAGGAATATTGGTCTACAATTCTCTTCTTTTGTTGTGTCTCTGCTAGACTTTGGTATCTGGATGACATTGGCCTCATAACATGAGTTAGGGAGGATTCCCTCTTTTTCTATTGATTGGAGTAGTTTCAGAAGGAATGGAACCAGCTCCTCCTTGTACCTCTGGTAGAATTCAGCTGTGAATCCGTTTGGTCCTGGAATTTTTTTGGTTGGTAGGCTATTAATTATTGCCTCAATTTCAGAGCTTATTATTGTTCTATTCAGGGATTTAGCTTCTTCCTGGTTTAGTCTTGGGAGAATGTATGTGTCCAGGAATTTATACATTTCTTCGAGGTGTTTATAGTTTTCTCTGATGGTAGTTTGTATTTCTGTGGGATCAGTGGTGACACCCCCATTATCATTTTTTATTGCATCTATTTGATAGGTCTCTCTTTTCTTCTTTATTGGTCTAGCTAGTGGTCTATGAAATTTGTTGATCTTTTCAAAAAACCAGCTCCTGGATTCATTGATTTTTTGGAGGGTTTGGGTGTGTGTGTGTGTGTGTGTGTGTGTGTGTCTCTATCTCCTTCAGTTCTGCTCTGATCTTAGTTATTTCTTGCCTTCTGATAGCTTTTGAATGTGTTTGCTTCTGCTTCTCTAGTTCTTTTAATTGTAATGTTAGAGTGTCAATTTTAGATCTTTCCAGCTTTCTCTTGTGGACATTTAGTGCTATAAATTTCCCTCTACACACTGCTTTAAATGTGTCCCAGAGATTCTGGTATGTTGTATTTTTGTTCTCATTGGTTTCAAAGAACGTCTTTATTTCTGCCTTGATTTCTTTATTTACCCAGTAGTCATTCAGGAGCAGGTTGTTCAGTTTCCATGTAGTTGAGCAGTTTTGAGTGAGTTTCTTAATCCTGAGTTCTAGTTTGATTGTACTGTGGTCTGAGAGACAGTTTGTTATAATTTCTGTCCTTTTATATTTGCTGTGGAGTGCTTTATTTCCAACTATGTGGTCAATTTTGGAATAAGTGCGATGTGGTGCTGAGAAGAATGTATATTCTGATGATTTGGGGTGGAGAGTTCTGTGGATGTCTATTAGGTCTGCTTGGTGCAGAGCTGAGTTCAATTCCTGTATAGCCTTGTTAACTTTCCATCTCGTTGATCTGTCTAATGTTGAAAATGGGTATTAAAGTCTCCCATTGTTATTGTGTGGGAGTCTAAGTCTCTTTGTAGGTCTCTATGGATTTGCTTTATGAATCTGGGTGCTCCTGTATTGGGTGGATACATATTTAGGACAGTTATCTCTTCTTGTTGAATCGATCCCTTTACCATTATGTAATGGTTTATCTTTCTCACTTTTGATCTTTGTTGGTTTAAAGTCTGTTTTATCAGAGACTAGGATTGCAACCTCTGCCTTTTTTTGTTTTCCACTTGCTTGCTAGATCTTCCTCCATCCCTTTATTTTGAGCCTATGTGTGTCTCTGCACGTAAGATGGATCTCCTGAAAACAGCACACAGATGGGTCTTGACTCTTTATCCAATTTGCCAGTGTGTGTCTTTTAATTGGGTCATTTAGCCCATTTACATTTAAGGTTAATATTGTTATGTGTGAATCTGATCCTGTCATTATGATGTTAGCTGGTTATTTTGCTCATTAGCTGATGCAGTTTCTTCCTAGCATCAATGGTCTTTACAATTTGGTGTGTTTTTACAGTGGTTGGTACTGGTTGTTCCTTTCCACGTTTAGTGCTTCCTTCAGGAGCTCTTGTAGGCAGGCCTGGTGGTTACAAAATCTCTCAGCATTTCCTTGTTTATAAAGGATTTCATTTCTCCTTCACTTATGAAGCTTACTTTGGCTGGATATGAAATTCTGGGTTGAAAATTCCATTCTTTACGAATGTTGAACATTGGCCCCTACTCTCTTCTGGCTTGGAGATTTCTGCCGAGAGATCTGCTGTTAGTCTGATGGGCTTCCCTTTGTGGGTAACCTGACCTTTCTCTCTGGCTGCCCTTAACATTTTCCTTCATTTCAACTTCGATGAATCTGACAATTATGTGTCTTGGAGTTGCTCTTCTGGAGGAGTATCTTTGTGGTGTTCTCTGTATTTCCTGAATTTGATTGTTGGCCTGCCTTGCTAGATTGGGGAAGTTCTCCTGGATAATATCCTGCAAAGTGTTTTCTAACTTGGTTCCATCATCCCCATCACTTTCAGGTACACCAATCAGATGTAGATTTGGTCTTTTCACATAGTCCCATATTTCTTAGAGGCTTTGTTCATTTCTTTTTACTCTTTTCTCTCTAAACTTCTCACTTCATTTCATTCATTTGGTCTTCAAACACTGATACTCTTTCTTCCAGTTGATTGAATTGGTTACTGAAGCTTGTGCATTCATCACGTAGTTCTCATGCCATGGTTTTCAGTTCCATCAGGTCATTTAAGGACTTCTCTACACTGGTTATTCTAGTTAGCCATTTGCCTAATCTTTTTTCAAGGTTTTTAACTTCTTTGTGATGGGTTCAAACTTCCTCCTTTAGCTTGGAGAAGTTTGATCGTGTGAAGCCTTCCTCCCTCAACTCGTCAAAATCATTCTCCATCCGGCTTTGTTCTATTGCTGGCGAGGAGCTGCATTCCTTTGGAAGGGGAGAGGTGCTCTGATTTTTAGAATTTTCAGCTTTTCTTCTCTGTTTTTTCTCCATCTTTTTGATTTTATCTACCTTTGGTCTTTGATGTGGTGATATACAGATAAGGTTTTGGTGTGGATGTCCTTTCTATTTGTTAGTTTTCCTTCTAACAGTCAGGTCCCTCAGCTGCAGGTCTGTTAGAGTTTGCTGGATGTCCACTCCAGACCCTGTTTGCCTGGGCATCAGTGACAGAGGCTGCAGAACAGCGAATATTGCTGAACAGCAAATGTGGCTGCCTGATCCTTCCTCCAGAAGCTTCATCTCAGAGGGGTACCTAGCTGTGTGAGGTGTCAGTCTGTCCCTACTGGGGGGTGCCTCCCAGTTAGGCTACCCAGTGCCTCCCAGTTAGGCTACCCACTTGAGGAGGCAGTCTGTCCATTTTCATAGCTCAAACACTGTGCTGGGAGAACCACTACTCTCTTCAAAGCTATCAGACAGGGACATTTAAATCTGCAGAGGTTTCTTCTGCCTTTTGTTCAGCTATGCCCTGACCCCAGAGATGAGTCTCCAGAGGCAGGCAGTCTGTCCATTTTCATAGCTCAAACACTGTGCTGGAGAACCACTACTCTCTTCAAAGCTATCAGACAGGGACATTTAAATCTGCAGAGGTTTCTTCTGCCTTTTGTTCAGCTATGCCCTGACCCCAGAGATGAGTCTCCAGAGGCAGGCAGTCTGTCCATTTTCATAGCTCAAACACTGTGCTGGGAGAACCACTACTCTCTTCAAAGCTATCAGACAGGGACATTTAAATCTGCAGAGGTTTCTTCTGCCTTTTGTTCAGCTATGCCCTGACCCCAGAGATGAGTCTCCAGAGGCAGGCAGGCTTCCTTGAGCTGCGGTGGGATCCACCCAGTTCGAGCTTCTCAGCCACTTTGTTTACCTACTCAAGCCTCAGTAATGACAGGTGCCCCTCCCCTAGCCTCGCTGCCACTTTGCAGTTTGATCTCAGACTGCTGTGCTAGCAATGAACGAGGCTCCTTGGACATGGGACCGTCCGAGCCAGATGCAAGATATAATCTCCTGGTGTGCCGTTTCCTAAGACCCTTGGAAAAGTGCAGTATTGGGGTGGGAGTGACCCGATTTTCCAGTTGCTGTCTGTCATGGCTTCCCTTGGCTAGGAAAGGGAATTCCCTGACCCCTTGCTCGTCCCAGGTGAGGTGATGCCCTGGCCTGCTTCGGCTCTCGCTCGGATCTCACTCGGTGGGCTTATCCCACTGTCCTGCACCCAGTGTCCAACAAGCCCCAGTGAGATGAACCAGGTACCTCAGTTGGAAATGCAGAAATCACCTGTCTTCTGCATCGCTCACGCTGGGAGCTGTGGACTGGAACTCTTCATATTCAGCCACCTCGGAACTGCCTCCCTAATCTGTTTGGTACTTTGCAATAGTCTCTATATGATTGTTGAACTTCTCTCTTTGTGCATTTGTTGTTTTTTTGGTTATTTGTTATTTGGCATTTGTTGTTTTTTTTTCTTTCTTTCTTTCTTTTTTGTAAAATGATTATTTTGAATTCTCCCTAATTGAAATTATATATCTCTGTTTTACTAATTTTGGTTAATGAAGATTTATCTTATTTCTTTGTTTGAAACACATTTCCCTGTTTCTTCAGTTGTCTTGAGTCATTCTGCTGCTATCTACATATTGGCAAAAGCAACCACCTCTCCCAGTCTTCATGGACTGGCCTCATATGGGGGAAGACGCTGGTAATCAGCCTGTCCTCAGGTTCTGCAGATTTCTTCAAGCCTTCATGCTGGCCAAAATTGCCATTGTTCTCATTGGTCCTAGTCATTTAGAGTATGCTCAGTCCTGTTAGTGCTACTTGACTGGTGAGATAGAAGCCACTACTTTGGACAGTCCCTGGAAAAAAAATTAAAAACTGAATGTGTGGTCCAATTTAGCAGGGAAAATTCTTCATGGAAAATTGGGGAGCTGAAAATTTCTTTTGGATTATATAGCACTCTGCTTGAAGTGGTGATGGCAAAAGTGTACTTAAAATTTTCTTGAAAGGTGAATGTGACTGGTGTCCCCATTATCAGAAGCAGGATCTTCTCAACTAGTTTCTGGATGACTCATGCACCAAAAAATGTCTATAGATTTTGTCGTTGAACTAATTTCCAGAAAAGGGAGGTCCTGGGCTTTTTATTCTACCATCTTGCTGACATCACTCCTCCCACCAAGTTTTATATTCTTCAGTTACCTTTTATGTCATCCTGGTGGGAAAAGTTGCCTAAATTGTTTTGACTTTTTCTTGCATCATGTATAGTTGGAAGGGTCTGCTTCCAGAAGAACTCTTTTTCAATTTTAGAGCTAATGAAGGCAATCTTTTATTTCCTTTGTTAATATTTCACCTTACTGCATGTATGTATATGTGCATGTGTGTGTACAATATTATTTTATTGACTCCATGAGTTTTTCACCTTTAACAACTTGAAAATTAAAATTTGTATTACAATTCATAATATGCCATAATTTATAGATGGTACTTTTATTTTTTCTTAATAATACAGAAATCCACAGCAGTTTTAAAAAAATGGCACCCTACATTTGATGAAATAAAGTATATATGCATGTGTTTGACAGACAGTGAATATATGCTTGAATATATGTTTATAAACTGTGAGTATGAGACAGAGAGAGACTGTGAGCACAGTTCTACTAAAATAATTTGCAAACATTGATAACAAGTAACAGAAGCACTCGCTTCCTGAATTTACCATCATTATTACTATACAAAGGGTTTAGAATGACCACAGTCAGGTTTTTAGTGCTCTAGTGCTTGCTTCAGGAAATATTCTATCTAGAAAATTGAACCTCCCCCTTTTTGAACAAGAGTAATTCAATATGGAACATCAAACAACATTCTGAGACTGGAAAACCTAGTCTTTGTATCACCGGAAAAAGTTTTTCCATTCACACAGGGTGATTACTAAGCATGTGAGCACAAACATAATTCTGGGAGATGGGAAGAATGCATATAACAAGGAATAAAGAAATGAACATTAAATATTGAATCGTATCAATATTTAAAGAGAAGGAAGGGAAAGTCAATTAGAAGATCCAATTGCAGCACTCAAAAGAGAAGCAAAACTGTAGTACCAGAAAAACCAAAAGAAGTAAGAGTTTCTAGTGAGAAATGTCAATCATAGGCTGTATTTGACTTAAGTTCTTAATGATCTCCTTAAGGAGAAATACAATATCAATAATAACTTTTTAACTTAGCAACAAATATATGATAGAAATTTATGTTATTAATTCAAGAAACCAGAACTAATGTGTGGAATATAGAAAAAGCTATGCTTACAGCACTAACTTCTGAACTCTGCAGTTTCTGAAACTAAAATTGACAGGTTAAATAAGGAACATCAGCTTTAAGTTTCTAAAAATATGTCATTTACTATAGTGAACAAAGTAACCCCAAAACACTTTAGACAGAAATCTTTAATATAGTAAAATTGTTTAAATATGTCATTTATCCATTAAACTGTCAGACAACACTCCCACACACAAAAAAATGCCTGTTTTTTGGCAGTTGGATTTGCGTGGGAAGATCTCTGCACTATACAGGCTAAAATAAATGCTCAAAATATACATTGCACAGAAGGAACTTCCAGTTAGAGAAAAATATGGCATTAATATAAATAAGCTCTGCATCCAAAATTGTTGGGAAAAATAATAATAGTATACTCCGATGTAAAATGTTAGTGAAAAAAAAATTAAGTTAGGACTAGAGAACAGGAATTTAGTAGGAATTAATATAATTGAATATATCCATGGCACAAAATTTCAATAAAAAGTGGTAGATTTGACATAATTTCTTGACAAAAGGATTATTTGATTTAGAAGCAAATGTATAATTTATTTTAATAATACAGAAACACACATTCTAGTGATAATAAAATCTGCTTTTCCTATGAATAATATACTTTATTATTGCCAAAATTTATCACGATAGCCATGATGAGAAATATGGTGGCTCATTTTTAAAGAGCTAATAACACAAATATAGTTGACCATTTCACATTATAGCCTCTTGGACTCAAAGTTCCAATGATAACCAATAACAATGCCATCAGCCTCACCAACAACACCAAAAACTGTCAATTATTTAAGTTTTTGGTGAGAAGTGTCCACTGTTGGGTATTTCCCAAAGACAGTTCATAATTCCTGCCACAGTTTTGCAAAGGAAACACTGTGTTCCTTTAACAAATAAGGAACTGACACTCAAATGTTTATTCTCTCCAAGATCACAGAGTTTTAGAAAAAAATGATTCTGGAATTTGAATCAGATGAATTTGATTTCATAGCTTGTTGTCTTTCACGTGTATATACTTATATTCTCCGTATGTTGACTACATTCTGCAGGTCGAACGGACTTGGAACTAAAAATTTGTTTTATTCATAGCTTTGAAATTATTTGACTATAGCCTTAAATATTTTGCCAACTTTCTTCAGGTCTCAGTTTGTCTACCTGTAAACTAAAGAAGATTCTTTAAGTTTCCCTCATTTAAATATATTCTGCACTTTTCCTCTAAGCTCTAAATTTGGCAAAATTTATGTTCTTTCTGTCAATCATTGTGTGAAAAATTGTCATGTGCTTTAACATTGTTGTAAGTGCTAAAGATGAGTGGTTGAAAAGACAACAAAACCCTTAAGCTTGAGTCATTTGACTGTGCAAGATAGATTGCAAGTGATGAGTTGTAAAGGTGGATTAATATTCCTTTTCTTAGATGGCATTTGAACAGACTAAAATGAAGTGAGGTGATGCTCTGTAAAAGAACTGGAGAATGTAATCAAAGGTATGGAAAAAAGCAAAGGGAAAAAATGCTATGACAATAGTGAGCTGCTGGTTTGTTATTGTCAGCAAGAAAACTGTGTAACCATGTTGGAACAAACAGACTGGAGGGTAACTACTTTCTGTTTACCCTACTGCAGTCACCTAAGTGTGTACCACCCACGGGTCTTCCCATTTCCACTGGTGTTCCACTTCAGTCAGTTTTATATGTATTAGCCATAGAGGTGTGTTCAACAGTCAAACCCATTCCAAAAGCTACCAGTGAACTATGATCATATTCAGAAAAAAATTCAGATTTCTTACTGTGGTGTAAACACCTCTACATGTCCACCTGTTATAGGACTTGATGATGGGTAGGTAATGAGGCATAAGAAAAGGCATAATCAGGAAAAACTCTCGGATTTTGACCTGCCTAGTTAGATTATTATGCCATTTATAAAGTTATGGAAGATCAAGAGAAACAACTCAGAGTAGAGGATTAATTATAGAAGATTAAATGTTGGACCTATTATATAGAATACATACAAATGTCTAATTGTATTCCAAGTGGACAAAAGTAGTTGTGAAGATAAAGACAGCAAATCAAAGGATAGAATATTTCATGAAAGGGAAGAATTTCTTGGAAAGGTAGTACATTTTTGCTGCAATAAGATTGTGTGTCTCTGTGTATATATATACATATAAATAAATACTCTGATGTTTAGTCTAAAAGAGAATGGGATTCTCAAAAATAAAAGTATTTTTTTAAAAAACAGCAATGAGTTGTAAGAAAATTACCTGTGCTATCTTCAGACAAAGGTAAATGAAAATACATACACTCAGGTACAACCCACCCAAACACACAATGAAGACCTTAAAAAAGGTAAGAGTTGTTACTAGAAAATAACTAGGTTTCGATAAAAGCAAAATTTAAAAGAGGATGTAGAAAAGAAATAGAGACAATTTTCAGAATTTTACTTAAGAAAGACTGTAAGTTCCAGGAGCCAATGGAAAATCATTTGGGATAAGGTGGGAGTGTTTGATTAATTTAAAGTAAGATACATGAAAGTTCTACCAGGAAGAGTCTTGGAGTCTAGTCAGGGGTATGCTAAATGGTATACATGACCTTGTGGGCTCTGTTCAGGGGCATTCTGCAGAATGTAGAATCCTTAGGAAGTTAGTGTGTGAGTGGGAGGAGGAGGGATAGAAGGCAGGGGCTCTGAAAGAAGCATATGAAGATTTAAATACATGTGTAAACATTGCTTCTTTCAGATGTCCTTATTTCCCTTTCATGGTAGAAAATGCAAATGTCTTTACTTCAATTATCCTTTAAAAACCAACAATATATGGGCTTTTAAGGCAAATTAACTAGAAAATGTTAAAATGGAAATTAGCATTGAATCCAACATGGTATTAGATTTATAAATAGAATAAAATACATCTTTCAGTATAAATAGAAAATTGCATTTTTGTGCTTCTCTGTTTTGTGTATTTTCTGTTACTATAGAAACCTCCTCTATAGAGCCATATGTCTATTTTAATCTTGTCAAGCCTTTTCCAAGGTAAAAATGATCCACATTTAAAACAGCATTCAATGGAGAAAAAATGTACAGAGTTTACAAAGGAACA
This sequence comes from Trachypithecus francoisi, assembly GCF_009764315.1. Lineage (NCBI taxonomy): Eukaryota > Metazoa > Chordata > Mammalia > Primates > Cercopithecidae > Trachypithecus > Trachypithecus francoisi. The sequence continues at coordinate 19,214,068 of NW_022681465.1, forward strand.
TTTAATTTAAAAAGTATTGTATCTACAGTCATGTTTCCATATTATCCTATGTATCTACTGGGTGGAAGCAAAATGAATACTCAACGTATCTGTGTTCAATGAGTAGAGGAGTGTTCTTAATTATCTCTAAATCACTTGCAACATGGGATTTCAACAAGGTAGTTTAGTCTGTTGCTTGGTTGTACTTTGTGTGGCAACATAGTGCAGAAAGAAAGTATACAATGGACTCAGATAATTTCTATATGAATCTCAGCTCCATTCACTACTCATAGAAGATATTTGTCCCAGTAAGCCTTAGTGTCTGCATCTGTAAAATGGGAGTAATCACAATACTTGTCTCATAATCATGTGTGTGTGATTATGAAATGAAATGATGTATTCAAAGTATATAACACTGCACTTTAGAAAACTCTCATTGCTTTGATATCTATCATAGCTTCCCAATTAAAGTGAATCCTGTTAGAACCAAACTCTCTTGCCTTCTGCCTAACAATTGCCTGCCCTATATTTAGTATCACTCTGACAGAGTTACAAACATAAATTACTTAAAACATTATACAAATAATATCTTATAGACTGGGCACAGTGGCTCATGCCTGTAATCCCAGCACTTTGGGAGGCCAAGGCGGGTGGCTCACCTGAGGTCAGGAGTTCGAGACCAGCCTGATGAACATGGAGAAACCCTGTCTGTACTAAAAATACAAAATTAGCTGGGCATGGTGGTGCATGCCTGTAATTGCAGCTACTCAGGAGGCTGAGGCAGGATAATCGCTTGAGCCGCTCAGGAGGCAGTGGTTGCAGTGAGCTGAGATCACGCCATTGCATTCCAGCCTGGGCAATGAAAGCAAAACTCTGTCTAAAAATAATAATAATGCTATCTTATAAACACTTTCTATTACTAGAGATGCGAGCCTTAAAGTGTTTGATAAAAACAAATCAATGAAATCCTATGTATGTTGTATATATAGTTTTTAGAAATATCCTATATAAATAAATCCTATATAGAGACTAAAGAATTATACAATATATTATATATAATTGTATATATAGAATAAAATACATGTATAAATATTTTTATCCTTTTCACAAATACAACAGACAAAATGTTCCAGATTAAGAATAAAAAGCGACGTGCCAAAAAGCTGAAGAGAACTCCAAAACACATAGGTTTAAACTATGCCCTAAATTAAGAGATTAAGAATGTGCAGCAGGCCATTTATTTTTAAATCATCAAATGACACTAAATCAAATATTCCTAGTAATGCATTGGAAAATACACCCTCAGCATTCATAGAGAATCTAGAAATTAAAGATGAGTTGTCAAAGCTAAATGATATTATAAAGGAACAGTTTTAAAAATAATGCTTTCTGATAGAAAGTAAGTAACAAAGCAAATGAGAGGGAGAGAAAGAAGTAACCAAAAGCTTATAAGTAACCACAAAATGATAATGATTCTTCAACCAGAGATATTAATGTGGGACAAAGTGCTTTATTCATAGTTTTCAGAATTTTTCAGAAGTGAAAAACTACAAATAGAGTATTAAACATACAGTTGTTCTCTTAAATAGCAAGTTTTTATATACTTGAATATTTTCCTGTTTAAGTTCGATGAGAAAAGAAAATAAGAATGGGAGGGTTAATGTGACAGCCAAAAAAAAATTTTTTTGAGACAAGGTGTCACGGTGTCACCCAGGCTGGAGTGCAGTGGTGTGATCTTCGTGCACTACAGCCTCAACCTTCCCTCCTCCACTCAAGCTATCCTGTCTTCTTTGCCTCCCAAGTAGCTGTGGCTACAAGCATGTGTCACCATGCCCAGCTAAATTTTTTAAAATTTTTGTACAGATGGGGTTTAGCCATGTTGCGCAAGCTGGAACAACTAAAAATTCTAACAACCATATAATTCTCTGGCTGTTATGTTGTTAGTCAGATATGTGGACATAAGAAATGTTTCCATTGCAAGAATGGATCTTTGATGAAGACACTAAGAAACTGTCTTAGTTTTGTGTTGCTCTCAAGGAATACCTGAAGCTGGGTGACTTATGAAGAAAATAAGTTTATTTGGCTCATGGTTCTGCAGACTGCACAAAAAGCAAGGTCAGAGGTTCAGGCTCCTTCCACTTACGGCAGAAGGTGAAAAGGAAGCTGTGTGTATCAGATATCACATGGAAACAGGGAGCAAGAGAGAGAGGAAGTGCTAGGCTCTTTTTGGCAGCCAGCTCTCTGAAGCTCCTGAGAACGAACAGAACACAAAAACACATTTGCTTCTTTTCCTCCAAATGTCCAAACCATAGCAGAAAGATTAAAATAATAAAATAAGAAAGAAGAGAAATAAAAACAAAATTAAGGGAAGAAAAGAAAGAAGGAAGGAAGGAAGGAAGGAAGGAAGGAAGGAAGGAGGGAAGGAAGGAAGGAAGGAAGGAGGGAAGGGGGAAAGGAAGGAAGGGGAGCGGAAGGGAAGGGAAGAAGGAAGGGAAGAGGAAAAAGGAAAGAAACAAAAAATGATTGAGGAAAGTGAGATGAATAAAATGGACAGATTTCTCTTTCAGACCAGAACAAATTCTATGTTTTTGACTTTATTAGTTTGGATTGTAGCATCCAGTGTCACGATTTTCAAATTCAATCCAAACCTAGAAAATGTGTGTGATATGCAAGCATAGACAAATTATTAACTTTGTTACTCTCAGGCCGGGCGCGGTGGCTCAAGCCTGTAATCCCAGCACTTTGGGAGGCCGAGGCGGGTGGATCACGAGGTCAGGAGATCGAGACCCTCCTGGCTAACACGGTGAAACCCCGTCTCTACTAAAAATACAAAAACCTAGCCAGGCGAGGTGGCGGGCGCCTGTAGTCCCAGCTGCTCGGAGGTACTAGGCGGGAGGCGGGAGAATGGCGGGAACCCGGGAGGCGGAGCTTGCAGTGAGCCGAGATCGCGCCACTGCACTCCAGCCTGGGCGGCAGAGCGAGACTCCGTCTCAAAAAAAAAAAAAAAAAACTTTGTTACTCTCAATTTTCATATCTTTAATGTACATAAAATGAATGTATAAATAAAATAATACCTGTAACCAAGCAATTGCTTTCAGATTAAATGAGGTAAAACCAACACAGAGTGAGCATATAGTCAAATCATTTAAGGGAGCTTGTAATAAAAGCTATAATTATAATAAAATCATGGAAAGGGTAAAGAAAAAAATAACTAAAAAAGGAATGGAGAGGGGAGTGATGACAGCAAGATATTGAAGTAGGATATTCTAGTCTTCATATCTACACAAAATTAACAATTAGGCAGCTATTTACAAATGAAGATATTTCTGGGAGAGCAGAGGAATTCAGTTAAGAAGGTACAGCCGCACTGTGGAGGAAAAAACAAAGAATAACCACACAAAAAGATGAGGAAGAATAGTTTTATTGCGTCCTGAATCACCCCATCCCCCTGGTTGTCACAGCTCAGCAATGAGAGAAAACTTCCAGAGCTGCCAGTTTCTCTTGGGAGAAAAAGATGAGCAGAGTGAGCAACCAGCTTCCCCAGATTTTCGGGCGCTACCCAAAACTTGTGCTTTGGTTTCACTTCACCCAGTTCACCCACCGAGGACAGCAGCAGAGATTAAATGTCTGGAGATGACTAGGAGCACAGAAGGGTGGGGGCTATCAGCGTCAGCAATATCACGAGTGCAGCGGTCCCCAATGGTCTGCTCTGCCAAGCACACCAGCCGCCTTCACCCCTGGAGACCTCAACCGCCATTGTAGCTGCTGTGAGCCCTTCACAAAGGGGCCGTTGCTATGCCACCCTGAGCTTGAGCCAACCCTCTTCCCCTCTGAACCATGCACATACCCTAGTCCTGGAGCTTCAGTCATTCTGCCTGCACGCATGGTTCAAACCCTGGCTCCAAAGTCACTTGGCAAGCACTGACACCTCAGAAACCAGCACCTCAGGCTGGGCACATAGATGCTCTGTACACCGACGCCACCGCCACAGTGGTGCCCCCCACATCCCCATGCTCCAGACGCTGGCTTCACACATCCCCTACGTTGTACCCACACATCAGACACTGGTGCCACAGCCCCTCCCGGTGCACCCGCATCCGGGACCGGGTGTCAAGAGGGATCTCCTTGGCGATGACTTCCACCTATAAGGAAAAAGAGAACAGGAGTACTACTCTAGCAGTGTTCACCACTAAGGGATCCACCAGCCCTCACCACCCACCTAGACACCCACAGCTTTGGCCACCAAGGGACTTGGCATTCTTTACTCCAGGAAAATTATGTTACGGTACCATCTCCAGAGCTGGAATCACCATGACTCATCCAGGCTCAGGGGAGGGAGAGATTAGGAGATGTCGGTCAAGGGATATGAAGTTATGCAAAGTAAATTCTAGAGAGCTGATGTATAGCAATGTGGTTATAGTTAACAGTACTGTATTGTATACTTGGAATTTGAAATTTGCCAAGATCTTACGTATTCTCACCACACACACAAAAAAGTAAGCATGTAAAGTGATGGATATGTTCATTCACTTGCTTGTGGTGAAGACTGCACAGCAATAGGTATATCAAATCATTAAGTGCTATGACTTGAATATATAAAATTTTTATTGTCAACCATACCTCAATAAAGTTAGAACAAAAGAGGCAAAAAGAAAGAAATAGAGGAGAAAATGTTCTTTAGAGAGCCTAGCCTGAGGGGAGCAAGGGGAAATGAGCACAGATCTTTGTGCTAGGCTTGTTGACAGCTACAGCAAGTACATAAACACGATGAGTTTCTTGAGTCTAATTATCCTATAAAAGGATGCTTACCACACCATTAGGGAAAGACAGAGCTTTTCATGGAGTAATAAAGTCTGAGTGGAATTTTCATATAGGGACATGAAACAACAAAATTGATAGTGTCTTTACAAGCATCATGTCAAAACGTGGATAAAGACAATCATCTCAGAATTATTTCTCAAATTTAAGCAAAGACCATAATGCTAAAACTGAGTTCTCTGAAATTGTTATTACAGGGATCTAGAATATTGTCATTACATAATTTTCTGGTGAAAATCTGTCAGCTCTAATATTCTATACTCTGACTAGGGCAAAGAGATTTCAATATTCTTCACAGAGAGGAGTAAACTCAATTGTGTTCTTTGTATTTTAAATTTATTGCTGTTAAAGACATGAGCAATAGTTGTTTAATGTATTTTATATTGCCCTATACAAAGCTATATGTTGTTTATTTTTTATTGCTTTTACTGTTGTTTTGTAACTTCTCTATTTAATGACACATAATTGCCTCTTCTAATCTGTTATTGATAAAGCTAGGGAAAATCCAATCCAATACCTGTGTCATCTTTGACTTCTCCATGAACACTAATTAAACTGAAAGTTTTGCCCCCACAAGCATCTATATGGGAATATATGGGCAGTAGAAAAATGACATTCAACCTAACTGAAGACCCAAGTCATTGAGTTATTGTAGTTACGTGCTCTGTTATGTGTACGTATTACCTGTTATCTGTTACATGTTACAGACCTATGATTACCGTAAGGCAGTTCTTTGAGATTTCTGCTAACATCTGTTCTTTGCACATAACAAATCCCAGAAATGTTTTATAACCAAAAAGAGGTTGTTTTGTGTTGGTGGACTTTGTAGTTAGTGACTCAGCCTTGTCATTGATGGATGAGAGAATGATAATATGTGATAAATGAAGCAATCATGAGAACAAATCAGCTTAATACCATCTACAAAGTTATTTTTATAAATTTCAGCTCCTTGGTTTGCTGTCATCACTCGAGTCAGTTCCACCAAGCATATGAAATGCTATTTCTATAGTGTTTACATCTCTTAAAACACACATATCCAACCAACACCCTTTACTTTCTCACCCAGAGGAAATATGATTAAATAATTTATGGAAGGTTAGAGTTGTTCTAAATTACTACAAAGTAAATGAGAGTCATTCTTGAGCTAGGCACAAGAGAATAATGACTTTCTAAGGTTTTCAGACCAATACAGTTCACAAAAAAAGAAATAATATGTATTATATATAATTAATATTACGTATCTATTCTATTTATATATACACACTATATTTATTCCGAAAATATTGTCTCCATTTTCTTGTCCCCAAACACATCCATATATCCTATGAAATTCCCAATATTCCAGTTTCAGTGAAAAATCAACTTGAGCTGAAAATAGAAGACAATTGTTTTAAGTGACAACTGAATTCTAAGTGAAATATGGAAAATTCAGACTGCATTAACACAAAAACAGAAATGTTATTTTTCCAATTATTTGTGCCTGAAGACATATTAATATAAATGTTTCCTCTTGATAATTTCTAGGGTTTAAATTAGAGAAACAAGAGATTCTTGTTTTTGATACAGGTATTGGTTTTGTTAGACCCCTCCTCCACAAAATGAGGTGCAAGAAATAAAAAATCTAATGTAAAATATTTTAAACAATTAATTGTTTATTGTATGAAAAAGTCTTGGCCACTGGATTAACCACATAATTAGGTCAAACATATTGAACAGCCAATTTTTTTGCATCTTATAACACACTTTAGCTTTTTGGATTTATCCTTACCCAATCTTTATAATCACAAGATGACTACAGAAACTGCAGAGCTCAATTCTTGACATGAGAGTGTTCAAATAAAATTAAGTATGCCTCTGCCTTCTTTAAGTTTGAAGAATCGGTAAGCATTTTTCAGAAGTCCCATAGAAAACTTCTTCTGCTGTCTTATTTGTCAGAATTATGAAGCATGCTCATATTTTTCAGCCCAAATCAATCAGTAGCAAGAGAAAGGGGACATTCAGTGGCAAGAGGAATGGACTGAAATAATTGGCATAAAGCAGTGTTTCTTAATCTACACTGTATATCATAATCACTTGAGGGACTATTATAAAAAGTAAAAAGGCTTCCATAAATTCTGTTTGTTATGGAGTGGGTTTGGGGAACTATATTTGTGTTTGTTTGTTTGTTTGCTTGCTTGCTTGTTTTTGAGACAGAGTATCTCTCTGTCACCCAGGTTTGAATGCAATGGCACGAACTCAGATCATTGCAACCTCTGCCTCTCAGGTTCAAGTGATTCTAATATTTCAGCCTCATGAGTAGCTGGGACTACAGGTGAGTGCCACCACGCCCGGTTAATTTTTGTATTATTATGAGAGATGGGGTTTCGCCATGTTGACCAGGCTGGTCTTGAACTCCTCACATCAAGTGATCTACTGACTTCAGCTTCCCAAAGTGCTGGGATTACAGGCATGAGACACCACACCTGGCTTGAGGAATTGTATTTATTTAAAAGTTTCATATAAATCTGAGGCAAATAAGCAGCTTTGACCAATTATACTCTCCCTGAACTGGTTATTATATTTCCTCACTTGAGGAACTCATACTACAAAAATTTTGGGCTCTCCAGTGGAGAAGAATGGAGGAATTAGCTCAGCAAAACAAAAACCTCAAAGTGCTATCATGGAGAATGTAGCAGGAGAAAAATGCCTTTGGGGAAAAAAGATCTGAGAGGGAAAGATATATTAAATGGAGTAAAAGAAATAAAAGGAGATGATGTGGATGATGTGGAGGGTTTACCACTGAGCGGGTAGGGGGGATATAAGCCTGACAACAAACCTTGAAAGTAATTACAAGAAGGAAGAATCTCCAATAATTAGAAAGAGTCTGATATTTTACAGCCTGGGAGCAAACTGGTGGTTGAGTCAGCATACATAGATCTCCAAAATCTTACTCCAATGAGAATAAACCATCACCTAAAAGCAGGGAATACACTAGCTATCCCTTCCATTTATGGCTTTCTTATTTTTTATTTTTATTTTTTGAGATGAATTTTCGCTCTTGTAGCCCAGCCTGGAGTGCAATGGTATGATCTTGGCTCACCGCTACCTCCATCTCCGGGGTTTCAAGCAATTCTCCTGACTTGGCCTCCCGAATAGCTGGGATTACAGGCATGTACCCACCCTACACAGCTAATTTTGTATTTTTAGTAGAGACGGACTTTCTGCATGTTGGTCAGGCTGGTCTGGAACTCCCAACCTCAGGGTGATCCACCCGCCTCGGCCTCCCAAAGTGCTGGGATTACAGGCATGAGCCACCACACCCGGCCATTATGGCTTTCCTTCCAAGCATCAGCATGCACTTATCTGAGTACACAGCATGAATGATACGTGTCCTATCTTCTTTGTCTCTAAAATACATGCGTCCACACACCATGCTCCACAGTCCCTTTATTATCAAGGGAGAGGGAGTTGAATCCTGAAAGTCTAATGGGAAGGTGATGGGTATCTCACATCTCTTCCTGCACCTATAGATGATGTGGTATAATTAAAACTTTCTGAACTGAGGCAGTTGATTGATGATACCTCCATGAGGGTTAAATACTGGTTTATAAAAGACTGTTCTGAAAGCATTCAAACTTAAAATGTTTGCATAATTTAACATGATAAAATTCAACAAAAATTAAGTGCAAAAGTTGCAGAGAAGTCAACGAGGAAGGAAAAATTGCTCAATAATCAGATAGTCTGGTATCTGATAGCCTAGAAGCCACAAAAGACAAACATGTACAAAATGAATAAATATGTGGGCAATTATAAATATTCAAGGGCGTATGAACAAAGGAAAAGATAGATCTTAAAAATTATTCCCAGCTTTGCATGTGTGTGTAAAGAAAAAATGATGACTTATTATTAAATCTAGTGAGGTTACAGTTATACATTTTTATTCTTAATGTCTGTCTATGCCTTTGGACATTTGTTTTTTATGCCCTTTTATATCCTGAAAAATAAGAATTCAGACATGGTAAAGTCGCAGTTGAAAATTGGTTTCTGATCATAAATATTCCTTTTATGCATTAAGAAACAGTGTCAAAAGGCATTTTGTTAATATTAAAATATGAAAATACTCAAAATCAACATAAGCTCAAAATCTAATGTGTAAAAAGGATATTAATTTTCCACCTATTCCATTTCTTGCAACTGTCGTAGGTTTTCCTTGTAATATATTTTGTTTCCACATTTACTGTATTCACAGGAGGATATCGGTCTCATTTGAAGTATTTAGCCCTAAATCAATGTTATTTTAACAATTATATAAAGTAAACAATTTGCTTATTCTCATTAAAAACATGCAATCCCAAAACACATTAAATTTTAAAATGGGGGGCGGAGCAAGATGGCCAAATAGGAACAGCTCCAGTCTCCAACTCCCAGCGCAAGCGACACAGAAGACCGGTGATTTCTGCATTTTCAACTGAGGTACTGGGTTCATCTCACTAGGGAGTACCAGACAATCGGTGCTGGTCAGCCGCTGCAGCCAGACCAGCGAGAGCTGAAGCAGGGTGAGGCATCGCCTCACCTGGGAAGCACAAGGGAGAAGGGAATCCCTTTTCCTAGCCAGGGGAACTGAGACACACAACACCTGGAAAATCGGGTAACTCCCACCCCAACACTACACTTTAAGCAAATGGGCACACCAGGAGATTATATCCCACACCTGGCCAGGAGGGTCCCACACCCACAGAGCCTCCCTCATTGCTAGCACAGCAGTCTGCGATCTAACTGCAAGGCAGCAGTGAGGCTGGGGGAGGGGCACCCGCGGTTGCTGAGGCTTAAGTAGGTAAACAAAGCCGCTGGGAAGCTCGAACTGGGTGGCGCTCACAGCAGCTCAAGGAAGCCTGCCTGTCTCTGTAGACTCCACCTCTGGGGACATGGCACAGCTAAACAACAACAACAACAACAAAAGCAGCAGCAACCTCTCCAGACGCAAATGACTCTGTCTGACAGCTTTGGAGAGAGCAGTGGATCTCCCAACACGGAGGTTGAGATCTGAGAACGGACAGACTGCCTGCTCAAGTGGGTCCCTGACCCCTGAGTAGCCTAACTGGGAGACATCCCCCACTAGGGGCAGACTGACACCCCACACCTCACACGGTGGAGTACACCCTGAGAGGAAGCTTCCAAAGTAAGAATCAGACAGGTACACTCGCTTTTCAGCAATATTCTATCTTCTGCAGCCTCTGCTGCTGATACCCAGGCAAACAGGGTCTGGAGTGGACCTCAAGCAATCTCCAACAGACCTACAGCTGAGGGTCCTGACTGTTAGAAGGAAAACTAACAAACAGGAAGGACACCCACACGAAAACCACATCAGTATGTCACCATCATCAAAGACCAGAGGCAGATAAAACCACAAAGATGGGGAAAAAGCAGGGCAGAAAAGCTGGAAATTCAAAAAATAAGAGCGCATCTCCCCCTGCAAAAGAGCGCAGCTCATCACCAGCAACGGATCAAAGCTGGACGGAGAATGACTTTGATGAGATGAGAGAAGAAGGCTTCAGTCCATCAAACTTCTCAGAGCTAAAGGAGGAATTATGTACCCAGCGCAAAGAAACTAAAAATCTTGAAAAAAGAGTGGAAGAATTGATAGCTAGAATAATTAATGCAGAGAAGGTCATAAACGAAATGACAGAGATGAAAACCATGACATCAGAAATATGTGACAAATGCACAAGCTTCAGTAACTGACTAGATCAACTGGAAGAAAGAGTATCAGCAATTGAAGACCAAATGAATGAAATGAAGCGAGAAGTGAAACCAAAAGAAAAAAGAAGAAAAAGAAATGAACAAAGCCTGCAAGAAGTATGGGATTATGTAAAAAGACCAAATCTATGTCTGATTGGGGTGCCTGAAAGTGAGAGGGAAAATGGAACCAAGTTGGAAAACACTCTTCAGGATATCATCCAGGAGAACTTCCCCAACCTAGTATGGCAGGCCAACATTCAAATTCAGGAAATACAGAGAACGCCAAAAAGATACTCCTCCAGAAGAGCAACTCCAAGACACATAATTGTCAGATTCACCAAAGTTGAAATGAAGGAAAAATCTTAAGGGCAGCCAGAGAGAAAGGTAGGGTTACCCACAAAGGGAAGCTCATCAGACTTACAGCAGATCTTTTGGCAGAAACTCTACAAGCCAGAAGAGAGTGGGGACCAATATTCAACGTTCTTAAAGAAAAGAATTTTCAACCCAGAATTTCATATCCAGCCAAACTAAGTTTCATAAGTGAAGAAGAAATAAAATCCTTTACAGATAAGCAAATGCTTGGAGATTTTGTCACCATGAGGCCTGCCTTACTAGAGACCCTGAAGGAAGCCCTAAACATGGAAAGGAACAACTGGTACCAGCCATTGCAAAAACATGCCAAAATGTAAAGACCATCGAGGCTAGGAAGAAACTGCATCAACTAATGAGCAAAATGACCAGTTAATATCATAATGGCAGGATCAGGTTCACACATAACAATATTAACCTTAAATGTAAATGGACTAAATGCTCCAATTAAAAGACACAGACTGGCAAACTGGATAAAGAGTCAAGACCCATCAGTCTGCTGTATTCAGGAGAGCCATCTCACATGCAGAGACATACATAGGCTCAAAATTAAGGGGTGGAGGAAGATCTACCAAGCAAATGGAGAATAAAAAAAAGCAGAGTTTGCAATCCTAGCCTCTGATAAAATAGACTTTAAACCATCAAAGATCAAAAGAGACAAAGAAGGCCATTACATAATGGTAAAGGGATCAATTCAACAGGAAGAGCTAACTATCCTAAATATATATGCACCCAATACAGGAGCACCCAGATTCATAAAGCAAGTCCTTAGAGACCTACAAAGAGACTTAGACTCCCATACAATAATAATGGGAGACTTCAACACCCCACTGTCAACATCAGACAGATCAACGAGACAGAAAGTTAACAAGGATATCCAGGAATTGAACTCGTCTCTGCAGCAAGCAGACCTAATAGACATCTATAGAACTCTCCACCACAAATCAACAGAATATACATTCTTCTCAGCACCACATCGCACTTATTCCAAAATTGACCACATAATTGGAAGTAAAGCACTCCTCAGCAAATGTAAAAGAACAGAAATTATAACAAACTGTCTCTCAGACCACAGTGCAATCAAACTAGAACTCAGGACTAAGAAACTCAATCAAAACCGCTCAATGACATGGAAACTGAACAACCTGCTCCTGAATGACTACTGGGTACATAACGAAATGAAGGCAGAAATAAAGATGTTCTTTGAAACCAATGAGAACAAAGATACAACATACCAGAATCTCTGGGACACATTTAAAGCAGTGTGTAGAGGGAAATTTATAGTACTAAATACCCACAAGAGAAAGCTGGAAAGATCTAAAATGGACACTCTAACATCACAATTAAAAGAACTAGAGGAGCAAGAGCAAATACATTCAAAAGTTAGCAGAAGGCAAGAAATAACTAAGATCAGAGCAGAACTGAAGGAGATAGACACACAAAAAACCCTCCAAAAAATCAATGAATCCAGGAGTTGGTTTTTTGAAAAGATCAACAAAATTGACAGACCACTAGCAAGACTAATAAAGAAGAAAAGAGAGAAGAATCAAATAGACGCAATAAAAAATGATAAAGGGTATATCACCACCGACCCCACAGAAATACAAACTACCATCAGAGAATACTATAAACACCTTTACACAAATAAACTAGAAAATATAGAAGAAATGGATAATTTCCTGGACACTTACACTCTTCCAAGACTAAACCAGGAAGAAGTTGAATCCCTGAATAGACCAATAGTAGGCTCTGAAATTGAGGCAATAATTCATAGCCTACCAACCAAAAAAAGTCCAGGACCAGATGGATTCACAGCTGAATTCTACCAGAGGTACAAGGAGGAGCTGGTACCATTCCTTCTGAAACTATTCCAATCAATAGAAAAAGAAGGAATCCTCCCTAACTCATTTTATGAGGCCAACATCATCCTGATACCAAAGCCTGGCAGAGACACAACAAAAAAAGAGAATTTTAGACCAATATCCCTGACGAACATCGATGCAAAAATCCTCAATAAAATACTGGCAAACTGGATACAGCAGCACATCAAAAAGCTTATCCACCATGATCAAGTGGGCTTCATCCCTGGGATGCAAAGCTGGTTCAACATTCTCAAATCAATAAACGTAATCCAGCATAGAAACAGAACCAAAGACAAGAACCACATGATTATCTCAATAGATGCAGAAAAGGCCTTTGACAAAATTCAACAGCCCTTCATGCTAAAAACGCTCAATAAATTCGGTATTGACGGAACCTACCTCAAAATAATAAGAGCTATTTATGACAAACCCACAGCCAATCTCATACTGAATGGGCAAAAACTGGAAAAATTCCCTTTGAAAACTGGCACAAGACAGGGATGCCCTCTCTCACCACTCCTATTCAACATAGTGTTGGAAGTTCTGGCCAGGGCAATCAGGCAAGAGAAAGAAATCAAGGGTATCCAGTTAGGAAAAGAAGAAGTCAAATTGTCCCTGTTTGCAGATGACATGATTGTATATTTAGAAAACCCCATTGTCTCAGCCCAAAAATCTCCTTAAGCTGATAAGCAACTTCAGCAAAGTCTCAGGATACAAAATTAATGTGCAAAAATCACAAGCATTCTTACACAAGTAACAGACAAGCAGAGAGCCAAATCATGAATGAACTTCCATTCACAATTGCTTCAAAGAGAACAAAATACCTAGGAATCCAACTTACAAGGGACGTAAAGGACCTCTTCAAGGAGAACTACAAACCACTGCTCAGTGAAATAAAAGAGGACACAAACAAATGGAAGAACATTCCATGCTCATGGATAGGAAGAATCAATATCGTGAAAATGGCCATACTGCCCAAGGTTATTTATAGATTCAATGCCATCCCCATCAAGCTACCAATGAGTTTCTTCACAGAACTGGAAAAAACTGCTTTAAAGTTCATATGGAACCAAAAAAGAGCCCGCATTGCCAAGACAATCCTAAGTCAAAAGAACAAAGCTGGAGGCATCACACTACCTGACTTCAAACTATACTACAAGGCTACAGTAACCAAAACAGCATGGTACTGGTACCAAAACAGAGATATAGACCAATGGAACAGAACAGAGTCCTCAGAAATAATACTACGCATCTACAGCCAACTGATCTTTGACAAACCTGAGAGAAACAAGAAATGGGGAAAGGATTCCCTATTTAATAAATGGTGCTGGGAAAATTGGCTAGCCATAAGTAGAAAGCTGAAACTGGATCCTTTCCTTACTCCTTATACGAAAATTAATTCAAGATGGATTAGAGACTTAAATGTTAGACCTAATACCATAAAAACCCTAGAAGAAAACCTAGGTAGTACCATTCAGGACATAGGCATGGGCAAGGACTTCATGTCTAAAACACCAAAAGCAACGGCAGCAAAAGCCAAAATTGACAAATGGGATCTCATTAAACTAAAGAGCTTCTGCACAGCAAAAGAAACTACCATCAGAGGAACAGGCAACCTACAGAATGGGAGAAAATTTTTGCAATCTACTCATCTGACAAAGGGCTAATATCCAGAACTACAAAGAACTCAAACAAATTTACAAGAAAAAAACAAACAACCCCATCAAAAAGTGGGCAAAGGATATGAACAGACATTTCTCAAAAGAAGACATTCATACAGCCAACAGACACATGAAAAAATGCTCATCATCACTCGCCATCAGAGAAATGCAAATCAAAACCACAATGAGATACCATCTCACACCAGTTAGAACGGCAATCATTCAAAAGTCAGGAAACAACAGGTGCTGGAGAGGATGTGGAGAAATAGGAACACTTTTACACTGTTGGTGGGATTGTAAACTAGTTCAACCATTATGGAAAAGACAATGGCAATTCCTCAAGGATCTAGAACTAGATGTACCATATGACCCAGCCATCCCACTACTGGGTATATACCCAAAGGATTATAAATCATGCTGCTATAAAGACACATGCACACGTATGTTTATTGCGGCACTATTCACAATAGCAAAGACTTGGAATCAACCCAAATGTCCATCTGTGACAGACTGGTTTAAGAAAATATGGCACATATACACCATGGAATTCTATGCAGCCATAAAAAAGGATGAGTTTGCGTCCTTGGTAGGGACATGGATGCAGCTGGAAACCATCATTCTTAGCAAACTATCACAAGAACAGAAAACCAAACACCGCATGTTCTCACTCATAGGTGGAAACTGAACAATGACATCACTTGGACTCGGGAAGGGGAACATCACACATCGGGGCCTATCATGGGGAGGGGGGAGGGGGGAGGGATTGCATTGGGAGTTATACCTGATATAAATGACAAATTGATGGGTGCTGACGAGTTGATGGGTGCAGCACACCAACATGGCACAAGTATACATATGTAACAAACCTGCACGTTATGCACATGTGCCCTAGAACTTAAAGTATAAAAAAAAAAAAGTTACTTAGGCTTTAATTTATATCCCATATATTATCATAGCAATATAATTTATATCAGATATTTGAAATTGGGTGTCTGGGTTAAATTTAACCTTACTGGCTATTGAGTAATTAAATTGATGAGGAATGTTTTAAAATCACCAGGAAGATTTTATAAGTTGATTGTTATTGTTATAATATTTTTAAACTACTCTCATTAACACATATTTTAGCCAATATAGTGAAATCTCAAAACAACAGACCTAAATATATCTAGTGTTCATTAAAAGTCTCAAACGTGTGGAAAACATTGTGGCAAGGAAAAAGTTATTAGTAGAATAGCACTCTTTTCCTTTTCAGAACTTACCAAATGGTATTACTCAATTTTTATTAATTGAAATAGTTATCTGTATCTTAATTTTAAGTAATGTTGTATCCTTTTATGCCTAAAGCCTATGGATTGAATAGCATACATTTCTACAAACTCCCTGAGATACAATTTGATTCAAATTCTGTGCATCAATTTTTGTCATAATAGTGATGCCTGAACCTATCCAACTGATTAACAGCATAGAGGATGAGTGTGATGATACTGTCACTTTGACTGAATTGTTTACCAGAAGGATATACAACACTGAATGAAGGGCAGAATTTCTCCAACGAATAGAGTGATATTCGACATGTAAGAATGTGCCTGGGGAAAAGAGTTAGGCAATCAAGAATGGTGGTGGTGCTCAGTCAAGTGCTCTCACCTCTGGTCCCCAAGCCAATAACCTACATACCAAGAATTCACCAAGAATGTAGCTTGTCCCCACCATCATTAAGAAATGAAATAGTAGAGAAACATAAAGAGTAAAAGATACATTACACATTCAAAGTAGAAACATTTCACAGAGACAAAGCCCCGCTGCTTCCGATAAGCACAATAAAGTCCTATTCATGTGAGGACTCTTCTCTTAAATAATGGGGGAGAACTCAGAAAGTAGGTAGACATAGAGCAGGTAGAAACAGCGGAAAAGGGCATGATCCCCAGCACAGCTCGAATAGAACTAATTGTTCCAAAGAAGCTAAGATTAAGCACTCTATGATCATATGAATATAAATGAGTATAGAGGTACATATTTTATGGTGGAATAACAGTTCAACTCTAACTGTAGAAAGAATAATTTAAGTGGGACAATGAAAGAGTTCCATTTCCCGAGCTATTTAAAGTAGCATCTGAGTCATCAGGCAGCAAGGCGCTTTGTATTTCCTAAAGGACACAGCATGTACTTGATAAAGGATCGTTGATTCATGAAGCAGTTAGCAAAGTTAATCTTCTGACTTCAGAAGGAGAGAGACCGCAGATTGTCTATCAAATAGAATAAATAGATGGGGCCACCCACTCAGTAATTCATTTGCCCCAGTTAATTCAATGACTTTTTTTGTTCTCTCTGATAGATAGATGAAAACATATAGTGAAGGCCAAAATACTTGTTTTTCATATCAAAAGCATACTGCACATAAAAGTGGATAATGCACATTAAATGACATATTTCTGTGGCTTTTAGTTTCAAGACTACTTTCTTGTGCTCTATTTGACCTCACATCTCCTAGTCACAGCATTGCTATGACTAGCAAATGGCCCTTTTTTATTGCTATAATCATTGAGGCTATACCATATGCTTTCTAACGGATGAACATGAAAATAGTAAAACTAATTATTTAAATTAGTTTCAGGGATACTGTTCATGGCATAGAATAGACTTCATGAATCTTTTGCAGCTATTTCAACTCACAATGTGCCAGCTTCTGTAGATTTAACGCTCAACCTATCCTATATTTTCTTGACCTTGACCACTTATTAACATTTTATGATTCTGGAACAGTACTTACTCCATAATGACCATACTCTTTTATGATCTATTATAATAATAGATTACACGATTATTTTATAGGATAATATATTAAAATCCTCTGAATTTTTAAAAAGCCTTTGAGCAAAATGTGAATAGCTCTAACAAGGTAAAAGAAATGACCTAGTTCTATTTGCTTAAACTGCGGTTTGTCTCCTCAGAAAGGGTACCTGGCTCAGCAAAATCCATCAGCAATACGAAAAGACTCTCCTCCTCAGCTCACAAGTGGCTAAGCTCTATCTACAGCGTGATAACAGGGATCTATGTCTCTGTTTATAGGAAGAAACTGTTATAGGAAAGGGGTCCCTATGCAGACCCCAAGAGACGGCTCTTGAATCTTGCGCAAGAAAGATTTCCAGGCAATTCCATAAAGTGAAAGCAAGTTTATTAAGAAAGTAAAGAAATAAATGAGTGGCCACTCCATAGGCAGAGCAGTACAGAAGGTTGCTGGTTGCCCATTTTTATGGTTATTTCTTGATTACATGCTAAACAAGGTATAGATTATTCATGAGTTTTCTGGCAAAGGGGGTAGTAATTCCAGGAACTGAGGGTTCCTCCACTTTTCAGACTGCATAGGGTAACTTCCTGGCGTTGACATGGTATCTGTAAACTGTCAGGGCTCTGGTGGGAGTATCTTTTAGCATGTGCATGCCTTGTAACTAGCATATAATGCGCAGTGAGGATGACCAGAGGTCACTCTTGTTGCCATCTTGGGTTTCGTAGATTTGGGTCGACTTCTTTACTGCAACCTGTTTTATCAGCAAGCCCTTTATGACCTGTGTCTTGTGCCAACCTCCTATCTCATCCTGTGAGTCAGAATGCCTAACTCACTGGGGATGCAGCCCAGCAAGTCCCAGCTTTATGTGATCCAGCCCCTACTCAAGATGGAGTCTCTCTGGTTCAAATGCCTCTGACAAAACCATCCCCTCTTATTTGTAGCCTAATAATTCAGATGTTAATGTTACATAAACATTAAATTTTCTTTTGTTTCCAATGTAAAATTCTTTTGATACTTCATGATATTTAGTCAATTTTATTCCACCACTAATACTGATTTTTAGCAATTCCTATGAAATGAACATAAATCTTAGAAGCAAGATATGATTCTTTTTTTTTTTTTTTTCTGCTTTCATGGCTTGGTTTTCAGTGAGTAAAATGAAGTAGATCCGAGAGTGTCTCTGGATAAAATGGAGCAATAAAGCTGTTAATCATGTTTGTGGCAAACAGAAATGCAAAGCCTCTAAAATGATTGGAAGTCTTACATCTGAATGAGCATAAAGATGAAGTAGATAGAGGTGCATAAAATATTCCAGGGGCTTTTTACTATTATCTTCATTAGAGTTCCAGGTTAATGCATGCTTTATTGCCCAGAAATTCATTTCATTTGCATTTTAACTGGGTTTTAGTCAAGTTAATCCTTTTTCTTCTCTTGCTAAGAAACTATTTCGCTACTACAGCAAAATGCTGAAAGGAGAGACAGAAACTGAAAGTCTACTTACACTAAAATGTAAATTTGTCATAGTTTACTAAAGAGAAGAGATCACTATACCAAGTTCACTAGATCATATTATTTTTGACACCAAAAATTTTCTTGTGTATTAAAGAGTAAGCTCTATTAGATGACAAGGAATTTGATTCATTTGTGCTAAAGATTTAATATCAAGGAAGATTCACTAAAAATCAACATCTCATTTTTACAAGCGTGAAAGTGATAAAGCAACCACATATTTAGAACTATCCAATTAATTTTCACAACAAACTCTAACATCTAATACCATGCATCATTTAAACACTGTCAATAAAAGAGCAATTTAAGTTGTATTTTGAAAATGCATTCAGTTCAGTAGTATATTGGCCTAATAAAAAGACAAAATATTTTTTAATTGAAAAAAGTAGGTTCATGGCCTAAATCTTAATAATTTTAAGTTCACATGGAAATAAAATAGTTTTGTTTATGAGATAGTTTGTTAAAAAACAAACTGCTGATAGCTCCTTATTAAAGTGGCCCCTTCAGATAAACAGACATCTTAGAAAATCCCAAAGGAAAAAATGAGAATAAAAACAGGCCGATAACATGGGGACAATAGACAATAGGAAGCTTTCTTTGTTATTTATTTTGAAATACTTAAAATATATATTTATAAGATAAAAGATAATATTTAAGCATACTCATACTGTGTTTATTAAGATCTCCAAACTTTCTTTTAATATTATTTTAAAATCTGTGCTATTTCTTAAGTAGATATAAAAAAATTGTTTGTCCCTCACTAAAACTTGAGAGATAAGCTGTTCTTACCTTAAACCATCATTTCAAGTTTAGGATGGCTTTCTGTGATGTTTGTGGACAGCAGATGGTCTGCTGGAAGTGTGTTGCTTTCAATTACTACCTTCTTTTAAAAAGCATGTGAGCTGTCAATTATTTCAGCTGTTTACCAATAAAAGTATTGCAGGTGCGGTGGCCCATGCCTGTAATCCTGGCACTTTGGGAGGCCTACCCGGGTGGATCACTTGAGACCAGGAGTTCAAGACCAGCCTGGCCAACATGGTAAAACCCCATCTGTACCTAAAAACACAAAAATAAATGGAGCATACTGTCACATGCCTGTAGTCCCAGCTACTCAGGAGTCTGAGGCAGGAGGATCACTTGAACCCAGGAAGTGGAGGTTGCAGTGAGCTGAGATTGTGCCACTGCACTCCAGCCTGGGAGATGGAGTGAGAGTCTATCTCAAAAAGAAAAAATAATGGTAATAATAATAAAGGTGTATAGGAGAGAGAGTAGGGGGAACCCTACATTGTTTCAAACCTATAGTTTCCCTAAGGAAACTGAGGAAATAATTATTTGAAATGATTAATAGAAGCTAAGCAGAAAGCTGTTTCTTCACTCTGATGATTAATACTAGATATAAAGTCCAGGATTTTAAATGAAAACAAAACAATCCATGGAGACTTTGATGATCTTTATGACACAATTGGCTTTCAATACATTCCTGTCATAAGATTAAACAGAGTTCTTATTCTCAAGTCTAACTCTGTTTCTACTGAAGTTGATGGAAACATCTATTTACTTGAATCAAAGTATCTCCAACTTAATTTATAAAAAGTGATGTTCCATAAGTTAGTCATGGAATTTATAAGACATTCATTACATGTCTTTGTAATGACATTGTAAATTATAAAGCTAATTATTACAACATTTTGATTGAAAAAATAAAATAAAATTCTGATAAAAAAAGAAGTATATTATTCTTACTTTAAGCTGATTGCATTTTAAAGTGTTTTTATCTGTGTATCTACCAGATTAACACTTTACATGAATTTTTTTCTTTTTTTCCTTTTTTTTTTTTTGACAGGCTCTTACTGTGTTGCCCAGGCTGGAGTGCTGTGACATGATCTCAGCTCACTGCAGTCTCAACCAACCGGGCTCAGGTGATTCTCCCACCTCAGCCTACCAGCTAGCTGGGAGTGCAGACATGCACAAAAACCACATTATTATCTCCATAGATGCAGAAAAGGCCTCCAAAAAAATTCAACATCCCTTCATGTTGAAAACTCTCAAAAACTAGGTATTGATGGAACTTATCTCAAATAATAAGAGTTATTTATGACAAACACACAGCCAATATCATATTGAATGGGCAAAAGCTGGAGGCATTCCCTTTGAAAACTGGTACAAGACAAACACGCCCTCTCTCACCACTTCTATTCAACATAGTATTGGAAGTTCTGGCCAGGGCAATCAGGCAAGAGAAAGAAATAAGGGATATTCAAATAGGAAGAGAGAAAGTCAAGTTGTCTCTCTTTGCAGATGACATAATTTTATATTTAGAAAACCACATCATCTCAGCCCAAAAACTTCCTGAACTGATAAGAAACTTCAGCAAAGTCTTGGGATACAAAATCAATGTGCAAAAATCACGAGCATTCTTTTACACCAACAATAGGCAAGCAGAGAGCCAAATCATGAATGAACTCCCATTCACAATCACTACAAGATAATAAAATACCTAGGAAATACAGCTAACAAGGGATGTGAAGGGCCTTTTCAAGGAGAATTACAAAACACTTATCAAGGAAATCAGAGAGGATATAAACAAATCGAAAAAAACAATCCATCCTCATGGATAGGAAGAATCAATATAATGAAAATGGCCATACTGCCCAAAGTCATTTATAGATTCAATGCTATTCCCATCAAACTACCATTGACATTCTTCACAGAATTAGAACAATCTATTTTAAATTTCATATGGAATCAAAGAAGACCCCATATAGCCAAGACAATCCTAAGCAAAAAGAGCAAAGCTGGAGGCATCACACTATGCAAATTCAAACTGTACTACAAGGCTACAGTAACCAAAACAGCATGGTACTGGTGCTAAAACAGGCATATAGACCAGTGGAGCAGAACAGAGACCTCAGAAATAACACCACACATCTACAACCATTGAATCTTCAGCAACCATTGAATCTTCAACAAACCTGACAAAAACAAGCAACAGGATAAGGATCTTCTATTCATTAAATGGTTCTGGGAAAAATGGATAGACATATGCAGAAAACTGAAACTGGACCCCTTACTTATACCTTATAAAAAATTAACTCAAGATGGATTAAAGACTTAAATGTAAATCCCAAAACCATAAAAACTCTGGAAGAAAACCTAGGCAATACCATTCAGGATATAGGCATGGGCAAAGACTTCATGACAAATGCCAAAAGCAATTGCAACCAAAGCCAAAATTGATAAATGGGATCTAATTAAACTAAAGTGTTTCTGCACAACAAAAGAAACTATCATCAGAGTGAACAGGCAGCCTACAAAATGGGAGAAAATTTTTGCAATCCACCCTTCTGACAAAGGTCTGATATCCAGACTTTACAAGGAACTTAAACATATTTACAAGAGAAAACAACCCCATCAAAAAGTGGGCAAAGGATATGAACAAATACTTCTCAAAAGAAGACATTTACACACCCAACAAACATATGAAAAAAGCTCAACATCACTGATCATCAGAGAAACACAAATCAAAACCACAGTGAGATACCATATCATATCAGTCAGAATGATGATTATTAAAAAGCTAGGAAACAATAGATGCTGGTGAGGCTGTGGAGAAATAAGTATGCTTTTATACTGTTGGTGGGAATGTAAATTAGTTCAACCATTGTAGAAGACAGTATGGCAAATTCCTCAAAGATCTAGAACCAGAAATACCATTTGACCCGACAATCCCATTACTGGTTATATATAAATCGTTTTACTATAAATACACATGCATACATATGTTTACTGAAGCACTATTTAGCAAAGACATGGAATCGACCCATTGTCCATCAGTGATAGACTGGATTAAAAAAAAATGTGGTATATTTAAATCATGAAATACTATGCAGCCATAAAAAGGAATGAGATCATGTCCTTTGCAGGGACATGGATGAAGCTGGAAGTCATCATCCTCAGCAAAGTAACAGAGGAACAGAAAACCAAACACTGCATGTTCTCAGTCATAAGTGGGAGTTGGACAATGAGAACACAAGGACACCAGGAGGGGAACACCACACACCAGGGCTTGTTGGGGGGTGGGAGGTGAGGGGAGAGAAGGTAGAGGATGGGTCAATAGGTGCAGTAAACCACCAGGGCACACGTATGCCTATGTAACAAACCTACATGTTCTGCACATGTATCCCATTTTTTGTTTGTTTTTTTTTTTAGAAGAAATAAAGAAAAAAAATCAGGCAAAATATAATTCAAATTAAGTTTTAAAAACCATTATTACAAAAAGGAATCATTATTACAATATCAGAAAGAACAATTAAATAATCTTCTAAAATTAAAGCATCAATATCAGTTTCTCAAGGAGAAGGCCTTAAAACCAAATTTGAAATCAATAAAAATATTTCCAAGTCTTTTGGAAAAGGGTGAGCCTAGTAAGAATCCAGTAAAAATTCAACGTTAAGGTGAGTTTGTCTTTATAACTGAGAAAAATAACCCATGAATTGCAAAATGGGTCAAATTATTCTATATCTTACTTCTGGATAAAAAATGTAAAACAAATATCTGGTATGTCAGAGATGCTGCCCACACATTTTAAAACCTGTAATTTTTTAAAAATCTAAATTTCTTTTATATATTTTTTTCTCTTTTTATATTAACATTTTCCTAACAAAACATTTGATATAACAATTTATCAGGCTAGACAGTGTGGCTCACTGCTGTAATCTTAGCACTTTGGGAGGCTGAAGTGGGTGGATCACTTGAAGTCAGGAGTTCGAGACCAGCCTGGTCAACATGGTGATACCTTATCTCTACTAAAAGTACAAAAACAAGCTGGGAGTGTTGGCATGCACCTGTAGTCTCAGCTACTCAGGGGGCTGAGGCAGGAGAATCGCTGGAAGCTGGTAGGTGGAGGGTGTATTGAGCTGAGATTGCACCACTGCACTCCAGCCTGGGTGACAGAGTGAGACTGTGTTTCAAAATAAGTAAGTAAATAAATAAATAAATAAATAAATAAATAAATAACCTTTGTGATTTAGGAGCATTTTAATATTAACTTTATAGCCAAATACACACAAAATGGAAGAAATTAAAATGACTGCCTGAATTTTCTCTGGGAAAAAAAAAATCTCTTCAACAAAAATATAAATAAATCTTCCAACAAAATCAAGAAAAATAAAGTTTACATTGGTGGAGCAAGATGGCTGAATGGAGGGGTCTGACATTCCTACCCCCATATAAAGGATCAAAACAACAATTAAACCAACACATTTGAACTGGAGTGTTTGAGAGAGAGTGATGGAGTACAGTGTCGGAATGATAAAATGCATAGAGGAAGGAGAACTTTAGGGAGGGTCTGAAGAATAAAAGGAAACAGCCTGCCTCTGCCACATCTTCTTCCCAGCCAGATTCAACTCAGGGAAAGAAAATACTTTCCCCAGGAGAGAAAAGGTAGGCAGGAGTCTCCCAGCGGCCCCGTCAACATTGCAAACACCTGCAGTCTTTGCTAATGGAGAATCCTGTAGTCCCCACAGGCACTGAGCTTAGTTTTGGGAGCTACCTTGTACCCACACCACTGCACTGCACCAGACAAGAAGCCCACAGTGTGCCCTGCTCCTCACTCCATGACCCAAGCTGAATCTCTGTGGTGTCATCTTGACACTGGAGTCACAGCTAAAGTGCATCCTGCTTCAGGAGCCAGTAGCCACTACATCTTTCCATTCCTGAGTCCATGCTGCCATGATGCCACATTCACACATCACAGTGCACTCACTGAGCTGTCACAGCTTCCTATACTTAGAGAACAAGCTGTCTAGGAGGTGCTATGCCTTCCATATCCTGTAAACTGCAGACCCTAGCCTCTTGGATCATAGGTCCAGCAACCTGAGACTGGAGTCCACATGGAACCTGCCCCCAAGAACAAGCAGTCCTGCCCAGAGAAGTTGTATCCAAAATGGGTGCATGCTGACCAGCCAGATACATTGCCCCTAAACCATTACACTTATTTGATCATTACACAATGCATACACATATGGGAATACAACAATGCACTTTATACGTATATACAATTGTTTCAATTAAAATTTTACAAAGGGCAAATATGTGCTTTGGATTATTTAAATAAATTTAACATTTATATTATAGTCATGAAAAATGAGAGAAATAAAAACAAACATTTAGAACAAAGATTATTTTTTCCTGTAAGAAATCTCATGGAATCTAAATAGCACCTCAAATTCTTGATATGAGATACAATAAAGGTATTCAATATAAGAATAGAAGTTTCTTATTATATGTTCCTTAATGGGATAAAACATATCAATTATCTTTCTACTTTATGTTCAGAGAGAGTGAGGGGCCAGTGATGCTGGTCAGGAAATCTGAAACATGACTAGCAATTTTGCATGGATATCCTCATTGGCAATATCCTTATTGCCAGTAAGACCCATCCCAAAGGGCATTCTTTATAAAGGGCAATGTTTATGATGGAACATCCAGAACAAATGATAGTGATGACACAATTAATGCCTAAAACTGAGAATTTGCAAGGCTGCTGATTGTTAGCAGCTTTTACAACGCTTTTGTGATGGGGATGGCGTAAGAATACTATACTGCAGAGTGAAAGGACAGTTGCTTCACACAAGTTCTAAATCTAGTTTGTCACGGCCTCCTTATTGTATGCCTAATTCTGCTCCATTCCTATAGAACACATGGTGGGAAATACAGTATAGAAATATGGGTTCTGAAGAAAATAAACATAAGATGCTTTGACATCTAGATAGTATATAATGCAATCATATATGATTGCATGATTTTTTAATATAAATAAGATAATCTTTAAACTTAGTGTCTAAGAATTCAATGCATATGTAAAATTACTTAAATTCCAATCAGTGAGTAGTACAGCCCCTGGCAGGATTGACTCAACATTTTACTATCATATGAAATAAAATGCAAAATCATGACAGCCAAAAAAAACCCCAATAGTTTAAACAGAATCATTTTTTAATTGCCAATAAGACCTCATTTAGAAAATTACCTCAGTTTCCCATCTATTAGTGTAGCATATACTTCTAGTACTCCATTTCCTGTGCACCTGGGAAGACCACATTTCTCAGCCCTTTTGGACTCTTGGAGTTAGTGGAACATATGTCCAGTATTCACCATTGGCTGGTAAGCAGAAGTGATTTGTGCTATTTGTAGCACAAGGTATTTAATAGAAAAGTGTGAATTATCAGTGCTGTCTATTCCTCGTGAGTGGTGTCCAAGAATACATATTTGAGATGGAGGAAGAACAAGGTAGAAGCAGCTGAGCCATGGAGGCATACACGAAAGGCGCCTGCCTAGAATGTCGCCAAACTCAGAAGTACCCCTTTGCTGAATTGAGACACTGATATATGTTTTTGCAATATAACCTAGTCTACTTTGGTTAATCACATGGATCCATTCCAAAAGATTTATTACAGTCTCACAATTTGTCTTGCACACTCTTGGGCCTCCATTGTGGAGATTTAATATACTGCAACAAGTATTAATTTTGTTACTAAAATGATATTGTGCAAAGCATAACCATCACAAAGGGCATTCTTTAAAGGACAATGTTGATGATGGAACATCCAGAACAAATTACAGTGATGACACAAGGTTGTTTTCAGGTCTGTTGCCATCCCAGTACTTACTCAGCTATAATGTCTTCCAAAACCTTGAAGAGCATATCCTTCTCCATTCTTGTATCTATTACAATGATTTCTGATCATTAATCATGAAAAACATCTATGATCGCAGCAGACTAATATGATGATTTTAGTGATCCGAAGTATAAAAATGCCATGGAATGTTCAATACATAAACTGTCTAAAGGATCTGTCTGTTAGAGCTTTTAAATCCATCAGTCTCTTCTCTGTGTTATTTGCTCAGCTCTTGAAATACCGTCAGCCATTACTTGTAGTACATCTGCCTGCATAGTCAGGAGCACTTCCATTCCTCGCCCTCATTTTTCAGTCTGTAAGGCACAGGGACCCTGATTTTTAGCCATTAGTATAAAAGCACACAAATCCGACTTGACAGTAACAAGCATGCCTCCAGCGAGGCTATTTTGTCTCTGAAAAATCAATAAGTTTGATATATAATTTAATAGACTAAATTGTGGAAATATTTGGTGGTGAGAGCTTTTTCAAATTTCCTGTGTAATATATGCAGAGATTCGGCACAAGCAGAGCTGTCATTGAAGAAATGTGCCTCTTTTACAGGGAAATTAAGAAAAAGTTGGACTGAAACATTATTGCTATGTTTTGATTTTTTGAAGAATGAATGCTTCTTTTAAAAAAAGACTCAAGAGAAAGAAAAAGAGAGTTTTAGGGAAAAAAAAATGTCATCATCATTTGTCCTCAGCTATGAGAAAATAAAACCAAAAGATAATCAGATGAACCCTGTAACCAGATTTGGGGCCACCTGATGAGCCCTTAACCAGAGTTTTCAAGATAAAACATGAGGCTCATCTCAACTAGTTAAGTGTTCCTTGCCCATTTGGCATGGAAACAATCCTTGCTTTCAAAACAGAAATTTCCATCCTTAGGATAAAAAGCACATTTTTGGCCGGGCACGGTGGCTCACGCCTGTAACTGCAGCACTTTGGGAGGCCGAGGTGGGCGGATCATGAGGTCAGGCGATCGAGACCATCCTGGCTAACACGGTGAAACCCCATCTTTACTAAAAATACAAAAAATTAGCCGGGCGTGGTGGCAGTGCCTGTAGTCCCAACTACTCGGGAGGCTGAGGCAGGAGAACAGCATGAACCCGGGAGGCGGAGTTTGCAGTGAGCCCAGATCGTGCCACTGCACTCCTGTCTGGGCGACAGAGGGAGACTCCGTCTCTAAATAAATAAATAAAGCACTTTTTAAAAAAATTCTCCCAATAGGAAGGAGAATAAAGAAATGTTGTAACTCTGTGACATTGCTGTAAACTTAGCAGCCAGCACTGCTCCATGAAGATGGGAAGGAAGTCAAAGAAATGCAAATATGGGCTACTAGCATGAACCTATTTGTAGGCAAGTTCTTATCTTGTGACTCAGTTGATGATATGAGACAATCAATCATCGCTGGGCAAAGCAAACATGGTGTTCTAAATAGGGTACTATTGCGATTATTCATGTGTTAGGATGTGGTTCTTCTGTTTAGGATAAACCATCTAACTACTGCATAGGAGTTTGGAAAACAGTCTAGTTTCAAAAGAATGCCGTGGCAAAGATCAGACAGGGTACCAAAAATGGTTGAACTGAAGTGGATGGCTAATTTTCACAGAAAGTGGATGAGTTAGAAAATTAAGCAAAACTTTGATAAGAAAACAGATAGATATAAAACCTTAATCTAACAACATTGGATAGATAGATCTTTGAAATCATGACTTAAATCCAAACATTCCACAATTGTAGACAAAATCCTTAAAGTATTCCTCAGAATTAATTCAAGATTAATTCTGGCTAGGTGAGTATTGAGTGTGTAATGAAAAGACTTTAATACTTGGAAGCATCAATGAATCAATGAATCAATCAAACAAGGCTTTAAAATAATCTAGGTCATAGAAACTGATGTGTGAAGTAGACATGACTATTAAAGCAAAGCACATCCCAGAACCTTGGGTAACATGACATTTCTAATTAAAATATACTAGAGAAGCTTTGAGTTTTAAAAAATAGCACAGTGGAATTCAGGTACATTTTCTCAACTTCAAAACTATGCCAGAAAACTAGTGAGAGAAACCCACAAAGCTAGACTTATGCCATGACTCAGCTTTCATTGTATTCATGGTTTGATTATTAATAATAGTTTTTTAATATCATGGTTTATTCTAAAATAGATTTTAAGGTGACTTGTTAAAACATATACAAGAAAATGGCATATCTTAAATCTAGGAGCAGATAACCGTTAGAACACATCAGCCTACAAAATTTTAGGTATACATCTAGACACATTCAGTGGGTGAGTGTTTTGTATCTTAGCTCTAGGCTTTCTGGCAAGCATTTCAGAAATTTTATAATTCATGCAATTCATCATATTCATAACATGAAAATAAAACTATCTGCCCTGTGGCATTACACTTTTTAAAACTAAGAGTCAGAAGGAATT
Source organism: Trachypithecus francoisi (assembly GCF_009764315.1). Taxonomy (NCBI): domain Eukaryota; kingdom Metazoa; phylum Chordata; class Mammalia; order Primates; family Cercopithecidae; genus Trachypithecus; species Trachypithecus francoisi. The sequence goes on from NW_022681465.1 coordinate 19,242,887, forward strand.
TCTCACAAGCATCTTCAAGCAGACATGAATAATGTAAGAAAAATTGTGCTCAAAAGACTTGATAAGAAATGGGTTGATGAATATTAAATTTGAAGTGTCTTTATTCTGTAGAGAACCATTGTTAATAATAAGAAGTGATAAAATTCAAACAGAATTGATATGGTCTCAAACAAACACGTGCATTTGATTCTGTCCTGTCCTCTGTTTCTCACCTGAAGATCTGACATTAGTTCTTAGGGATGATTACAAGGTGAAAGATGAAATTTTCCTATCGCTCTTGGTTGAGTCCCAAACAATGGGTTCCTCTGATTGAAAATCCTCAGCTTTATTGACAGTTCAAATATTTGTAACTTGAAATCTTTAAAGAACAATGACAAATGCTGACCTTTGTTGGCGTTGTCTTGTATTACAAAATCATATAAAGTGTTTGGGAAACTATGCAAGTTGCATGGTTTTAAAGCTTTTGCAATGCTTGGAGAATTATTTATAAAAAATATATTTAAAAATCTCGTTTTTCAAAGTTAAAAGAATCTAAGGCATGTGTATACATCGCTGTGGCCCACCGTGTGTCCTTTCAAATAGAAATCTGGTTTACACAAGTCAACACCATGAAATCAATAAACACCAACTAGCCTTTGCCTCCTCTATTTCCCCAGGAATCCATGAGACGACAACTTTTGCAAAGACTACATCTGACTCTTCTAATGGTGACTGTTTCACAGGATTCTCTCTTAGCATATCTCTCTTAAAATATATAAAAGAAAAGTGATTATCTTAAATCTAAAAGCAGAAGATGGGCAAATAAGGGTTAGGAGAGATCAGGCTACAAAATGTTATGTATAGATCTAGCCACATTCAGTAGGTCAATGCTTTGTGTCTTAGCTCTAGGTAAGCTAAGCTCTAGATAACCTGTCAATGATACCTTTAACTCTAGCTAAGAATCTTAACTATTGATACCCCTAACACTACTTAAGGGTATTGTTGATTCCACAGACTTTTTGTAAAATTGACTTCAAAATTTACTTAAGCTTCCCTAGCAATCACTGGAAATTTATTATTTCTTAGAAAGAAAAACAAAAGGAAGAAAGATCAAGAAGGAAGGAAGGAAGGAAGGAAAGAAAAAAGAAAGAAAGAAAGAAAGAAAGAAAGAAAGAAAGAAAAAAGAAAGAAAGAAAGAAAGAAAGAAGGGAGGAAGGGAGGGAGGGAGGGAGGGAGGGAGAGAAAGAAAGAAAGGAGAGAGAAAGAAAGAGAGAGAGAAAGAAAGAAAGAAAAAAGAAAGAAAGAAAGAAAAGAAAGAAAGAAAGAAAGAAAGAAAGAAAGAAAGAAAGAAAGAAAGGAAAGAAAGAAAGAAAAGAAACGAAGGAAGGAAGGAAGAGTCAATCTCAAAGAGTGACTGCTAAGCATTATGCTCAAGTAGATCATTAAGTCTCTTACATCTCACCTGGGTCATCTATCTTCTTTTATATTATTGCAAGAGATGGAACATTAAAAACTTGCCAAGTTGAGAAGCCTCTATTCAAAAATTGTTCCAGGCTTTTGTGTAATGTGAGGCTAGGGAATAGAATTGACCTGTCTCAATGAACATATAAATCCCAAACTGGGTATTCTAAATGCTAACTGTATCTACTCAAAGTCTGGATGTAAAAACATTACTAACCTCTCAGTAGAAAAGTCATGAAATCATAAGAAAAATACTCTGTTTCACTCCCTACACCAAAGTTGGGTCGGCTTCAAGGTTATGCAAGTTGAGTGGCCCATTTTAATTTAAAAAACTATAAAATAAATTATGAAAGTGGCTATATATTAGTATAAGAAAATAAATTATAATGTATTGTAAACTCACAAATCAACAAGCTATAAAATAGAATATTTTTATTAACCCCACAATAATTTTTGAGAATATTTGGCTATATATTCTGATCATGTTCTGATATAAAATATTTTACGTGTTTTTAAAAAAGAGAAAAAATTTTCAGTCTTTCCTCTAGTATAGTTGATATATTCTTATCACTATTACTAATGATGTAGAAAAGTATTTTTAAAAATCAAGGAATTTTCAATGTCCTATAACTTTTTAGAAATGTTTTCAAATATGAGGAAAACTATCAAATATTTTTGATATATGAACTATAAGATTTCAGGTTATTTCAAAATTTTTTTGCAGTGACTGATCTTAAGTATTAACTCATCAACTATGGTGTCTTTAATATCTTTATGGAAATAGCACGTTATTTATTTTTTGTTTACTTCATTGGTAGTATATTTCAAATGAACAAGAAATGTCCATTTTTAAGATATGTACTTATGTTTTTTCGATAAATGGATTAGTAAAACCTAAGACTTTATTCATGAATTCTTCTTCTTTTTTTTTTTTTTTTTTTTTTTTTGAGACGGAGTCTTGCTCTGCCACCCAGGCTAGAGTGCAGTGGCCGGATCTCAGCTCACTGCAAGCTCCGCCTGTCGGGTTTATGCCATTCTCCTGCCTCAGCCTCCCGAGTAACTGGGACTACAGGCGCCCGCCTCATCGCCCGGCTAGTTTTTTGTATTTTTAAGTAGAGACAGGGTTTCACCCTATTAGCCAGGATGGTCTCGATCTGCTGACCTCGTGATCCGCCCGTCTCGGCCTCCCAAAGTGCTGGGATTACAGGCTTGAGTCACCGCGCCCGGCTCATGAATTCCTCTTAAAACTTACCTCTTCCTCTTAAAATATTACTACATTTAATATTACCTGAAAATGTTGGCTACGATTTGCTTCTTAATATCAAAATGTTTCTATTGATTTAATAACGTATTTATTACTATTTCATCACATTTCACTTATTTTTTAAACTAAGTTTTTTCTCAGTTCTTCAATAAGCAAATATTTATCCAACAAAAGGAAACCCTCCATAAGTGTCCAAATCAGGCATCTGTTATTTCCCATGTGTTTTTATTAAAACATTCTGACATGTCTTTCAAATTGCGATTGAATGACATTTTTGAACCACATAAACTTTTTGAACAAAATTTAGCATTTTATTTGTGTTTGGATTCCACTTCTGAGATTTTGAAAATATGTTTTAGAATGCTTAAAACGATTTTATACCCATACTGCAAAGTGTGAACAGCTTTAAAAGTGGGCAGATTATCTCATTACACTTAAAACAAAAATCCAAATTGGGAGCTAACTGAACTTGAAATAAGAATACGTAAGAAACTGCAAGGTAGTAAAAGCTGGCAAATTTAAGTAGTGTGGAGGTAGCCTTTTCCCTGATTAGATTCAGAGCTGTATAAGCACATATTATACAAATCCTTGGTGTCACGACTTTATGTGAGTCAGAAGTCCAGGCCATAGAAGAATTTCTGGAAGACATCACAACATCAGGAACATAGGCAACAACTGAAAAATATATAGATGTCACTCTGAAAATGAATATATTATGCTGAATTCTAATTAAATGTATCCCAAATCATCTTTCTGTGTCTGGATCTCAGAAATAACTGTAGCCATTTCAAAATCACCCACAAGAGGGAAAGTATGCAAGCTAGAAGCAGCAGTCTTAAACAACTGTGGTTAAAATACTTTAAAGTTGCGTGTTTTAATAAAATGTGACCACAATGCCAGGATCATTTAGCTTCATAGTAAATCTGCTGCAGGAGGTGAGGGGTCAAGAAAAATAAGACATATAAAAATGACAGACATCTCATAAGCAGGAGACTGAAATGAATGTTGTCAAAATGAATATATTTAAACAATATTTTGAGTTTGAATTGAAGATAATTGAAGTAACCCATGAACAGTCTCTAGATTTTTTTGTATTCTGAGAAATTTCTACTATGGTGTATAAAATTATTCCACATTAGCCTAAATTTAGCAGCCGTGAGTATGTGTATGAGTTCAATTGTTGTTCTGAATTAATTTTCTAAAACTGTGTAACAAATAACCACAAGACTTGGTGTCCTAAAGTAACACACATGTATTTTCCCACAGTTTATGTGAGTCAGGAATCCAGGCACAGCTTAGCTGGGTCCTTTGATCAGTTTCACACAGGGTTGCAATTATGTTTTCAGCTGGGCTGCACCCTCATCTGGAAGCTCACCTGGAAAATAATCTGTTTCCAGACTCACACAGCTTGTTGGCAAAATCTATTTTCTTGTCACTGTATGGCTGTGGCTCTCAGTTCCTAAATGTCAACTGAGGCTTCTTGACACATGGCCCTCCCCATAAGCTATTCATAGCCTACAGGATATTTCTTCAAGGCCAGCAGGAGACTCTCTCTGTCTCTATTCTGCTACCACAGAGTCTTGTACAATTAAGACTTAATTGTGGCATAATATCCTATCACTTTGGCCATATTGTATTATTGGAAAGAGGTCAGATTTTCACCTACACTCAAGAGGAGAGGATTATACCAGGAGAAAGAGATGTCAGGGGTTGTCTTAGAACTCTCCCTGCTATGCTAGGTCATAGAAACTATTGATCCACAATGATTTCATAAATTTAAAAAAAACTGTCTAATAGTTACAAGCATCACACAGCTAGCTAGTGCTGTCAGGTAAAATCTAATTAAGTTTGAATGGGGAAAAAATCAAATTTAAGGAACATTTGACATCTGTTTGTAAAAATGGAGAATCTTCATGGGGAGAGAGAACCTGAAAAGTTCATCCCATATTTTCTTATTTTACTTTTGATTGTAATAAAAATGTTTATTTGTACTTATTGATTTTACTTTTATAGGACATATATAAGTGTGTAATGTTCAATTTGAGCAACTTGACCAGGGCAAGTTAATATTTGAAGGAAAAATATTATTGGTTCTTTTACCGAGAGAGAACCTGCAAATAAATAATAAGTTCAAGGGTCTATAACACTGCATCATTACCATGTTCCGAGAAGGAATCAAAATCTAATGAGAAAATAGGGTTTCTATATTTCTTATTTTTTCTACATAATGAATGCAAAGAGTCATGTGGAAACAAAGCTAATGGAACAAGTAATTATTCTCATGTGTCTTGGAGGTTTGCAAGAGGAGTCAGTATTTAGACTGAATTGTTAGAATTGGACAAATAAAGAAAAGGGTAATGGGAAGCACCATAGAAAAAGGAATCAGTGTGTGCAAAAGCAGGTAGGTTGAAAGACAGTATTTAACTTCAGAAACATTGAAGATAGGTTTGTGTTTAAGATTCAGAGGAGAAATGTGATAGATTTGTTAAACTAGATTAGGTGCAGTTCAAGAAAAAGCATGTATTTCCAGCTATAGAGTAGGACCGCATTCTTCAGGCAATGGGGGTTTGTTTTAAGTTGTGGCTGGATACTATCTATATGCTAAAAAGGCAATTAATTAGCACAGAAAGAATATATTAGAGGGTATGAATTTGCAAGTAAGGAGAAAATAAAAAGCAATAGATATGTTTTGGTCTAGAGAAAGTTGATTAAACAAACAAAGAAAAAATTGCCATTGCCTGATATCAGAAGAATTCCTGGATGATATAAGAGAATTTGGTGAATAAATGTAAGTAACTTAAAAGCAGACAGTGAAGTTATAACCAGGAAGATTGAAAGGGAAGGGAGAAAAAGTTTCCTGCATATAAAGGATACTAGTAAGTGTAGAGTTGTTGCCATGCCTATGCATAGCCATGTCTAACAAATTGAGTACTGGAATATCCATTAGTTACCATTAAGAATTTTAAGCCAAGTTCTCTTGGATTTCTGTTCTGCATGTACATTGGTGGCCAGGAATAATATATGTAATGAGCTCAGTTCACAGATAAGAAGGGATTAAAAAATTCAAAGGCAACTGGAATGAAGAGGAAGAACAGGTGTGAATAATATTTAGCTGAAAGATAATTGCTTGACTGTGAGGAGAAAAAGGGAAGCATTGGAGATTTCTTTTATTCTTTTGGTTTGAGCAAATGAGGGATGGTGATGTCATGAAGAGAGAGAGTTGTGATGTCAATAACAGAGATAGCTTTTACAAAAGAGGACAAGCAAATGTGGCAGACACTTGCTAATATTTACAAGAATGTATTTAAAAGTCTGGAATCAAAAGAGACAACTACCAGTTGGAGATTGATGGAAAAACTAGATACAATGTTAGGGCTTAAAATCAGCTTCTTAGAATAATAAGTAAGCTATTTTTCTCATTTTACTCAATTACTTGGAAAAATTACCTTTGCCAGGGTGAAAACATTATTTTGTAAAATAACTTGCACTGTTTTCACATTCTAATTGAGCCAAATGAGGAAAAATCAGTGAGAATAATTACATGGTAGTGGAAGAGGATATTGAAGGATCTACGAAAACTCAGTTTAGTTTTTCAAGTTATGAACACAATTCTCTACAACAAATAGTTTAACAAACAAATGCATCCTTTTAAATGTAAGTGTGCTGGAGACTATATGATATAGTCTGGTTTGGCTACCTATTTATTGCATAACAAATCACCATGAAATTTAGTGGTTTAAATCAGGGGATGACAAACTCTGATCCATGGGCCAAACCTTGCTTGCAGTTCATTTATGAACCACCATGTGTGAAGAGTGGCTTTTACATTTTTAAAGGCTCATACAAACAAAACAAAACAAAAACAATAAAGAAATATGCAACAGTGATCACGTGTGGTCCACATAGAACCCTTTATAGAAATGCACACTGATCCCTGGCCTAAAATATTTACACTCATTTGTTTCATTATTTTGCAAATTAAGCAGGACTTGCCAGGGATAGTTCCTCACTGCCTCATATGGTTTTGGCTGGAGTAGGTAAAGTGGGGCTAGAAGGTCCAAAATGGCCTCAGTCACATGACTTGCAGTTGGTTGTTGATGTTGGCTTGGGAGCTCAACTGAAGATGCCAGCTAGAAGGGCTGGTGACTGGGAATGTAATGGGAGTGAGCAGTTTCGAAGGGTTTGTGTATCTGGATTCCTCACTTTCTATCGGCTTTCCAAACCTCTTCATGTTGCATAAAAAGGAGCATTTCAAGAGAGGTAAAAGCAGAAGATTCCTTAAGGCCTAGCCTTGAAATTTACAGAGCATCACTTTGGATATTTTCTGCTGATTGAAGGCCATTAGATTACCAGGCAGCCTCAAAGGGAGGGGAAATACAACACACCTTTTATGGGAGAAATGGCAAATGATTTTCCTTTTTAATTCAACAGTCCTCAGAATAAAGCTATGATTGTAAACTCTAAGTAAAACAGAAGCACTTCACACAATTTAACAATGAATGTAATTCAACTTTGTTGAAAAGATTTAAAATACATTTGGGTAATGTGAATTTTACGGTGTTCTCTATTTCTAGAGTCTCAAGCCTTCTCTTCTTTATTTTTTTTGGTTTGGTTCTAAGCAAAGAGTGAAAGCTAGCCCCCCAGTTCATGTACTTTGCATTTATAAAATAGCTCACTTGAACCACTTCTCTATTTATTCATTATTATTATTAAATCTAATGGAAAAAATAAATTATAATATTTGAAATTATAAGTTTATTTTAACATAGTAAACAAGTATTTCTGTCAAGATTGACAGTAACTTATTTGGGAGTTTAAAGTCTCAAAGAGTACATGATATTAGCTCAAGAATAGATACAGAGTGAAAACAGAAGTTGAAAGAAAAAAATATTGTTTTGTACTACAGGTGACAGAGTATATCACGTGAGAGAAAATTAGTAAGTACTAATAACCTGGTAAAAATTAAGGTTTTAAAATTCAAACTTCTTTGTTAAATGCCTTTTGCAAATATGTATCTTTTTTGACATTTTTTCTTTAAACATTTAAATATAATTTTTCTATCCCTTAATAGTAATGGTGATTAATTAATGAAATTAACATTTGAATATATATACACCCACATGCAAACATATATATATATATATATATATGAGCCTCTGCCTGTTATATATATGTTTATTAGAGATAATCATTAAGAGCATGGTGATATGGTTTGTCTTTGTGTCCCCACCCAAATCTCATCTTGAATTGTAGTTCCCATAATCCCCACATGTTGTGGGAGGGACCCGGTGGGAGGTCACTGAATCATGGGGGCAGTTACCTCCATTATGCTGTACTCATCACAGTGAGTAAATTCTCATGAGATCTGACGGTTTTATAAGGGGCTTCCCTGCCCCCCTTGCTCCGCAGTTTTTACTGCTGCTGACAGGTTAAGAAGGATGTTTGCTTCCTCTTCTACCATGGACTGTAAATTTCCTGAGACCTCCCCAACCATGCTAAACTGTGAGTCCATTAAATCTCTTTTTTTCATAAATTTCTCAGTCTCAGATATGTCTTTATTAATAGCGTAAAAATAAACAAAAAAACAATAAATTGGTACCAGGTAGTGAGGTGCTGCTGTAAAGAGACATGAAAATGTGGAAGCGACTTTTTTGGAACATATAACAGGCAGAGGCTGGAAGAGTTTGGAGGGCTCAAAAAAGAAGACAGGAAAACATAGGAAAATTTGGAATTTCCTAGAAACATGTTGAATGGCTTTGACCAAAACGCTGATAGTGAAATGGAAAATAAGGTCCAACTGAGGTGGTCTCAGATGGAGATGAGAAGCTTGTTAGGAACTGGAGTAAAGGTCACTCTTGCTATGCAAAGACACTGGCAGCATTTTGCCCTTGCCCTAGAGATCTGTGGAACTTTGAGAGAGAGGATTTAGGGTATCTGGCAGAAAAAATTTCTAAGTGGCAAAGTGTTGAAGAGGAAACAGAGAATAAGTTTAGAAACTTTGCAGCCTGACTATGTGAAAGAAAAGAAAACTACATTTTCTCTGGAGAAATTAAAGCCGGCTGCAGAAATCTGCCTCAGTAACAAGAAGCTGAATGGTAGTCACAAAGACGATGGAGAAAACGTTTCCAGGACATGTCAGAGACCTTCACAGCAGCCCCTCTCATCACTGGCCTGAAGACTTAAGAGGAAAAAATGGTTTCCCGGGACCTGTCTGCTGTGTGCAGCCTAGGGACTTGGTGCCCTGTGTCCCTGCTGCTCCAGTCTTGGCTAAAAGGGGTGAAAGTACAGCTCAGGCCATGGCTTCAGAGAATGCAAGCCCTGAGACTTGGCAGCTTCCATACGGTGTTGAGCCTGAGGGTGCACAGAAGTCAAGAATTGAGGTTTGGGAACCTCCACCTAGATTTCAGAATGTGTATGGAAAGGCCTGGAAGTCCAGGCAGAAATTTGCTTCAGGGGTAGGGCCCTCATGGAGAACCTCTGCTAGGGCAGTGTGAAAGGGAAATGCGGGGATGGAGCCCCCAAAAGAGTCTCCACTGGGGCACTGCGTACTGGAGCAATAAGAAGAGGGCAACTATTGTTCTGACCCCAGAGTGGTAGATCCACCAACAGCTTGCATTGTGTGCCTGGAAAAGCTGCAGACACTCCATGCCAGCCCATGAAAGCAGCCAGGAGGAGAGTTGTACCCTGCAAAGTCACAGTCACGGGGCAGAGATGCCCAAGGCCATGGGAGCCCACCTCTTGCATCAACGCAACCTGGATGTGAGACATGAAGACAAAGGAAATCATTTTGAAACTTTAAGGTTTAATGACTGCCCTATTGGATTTCAGACTTACATGGGGGCTTTAGCCCTTTTGTTTTGGACAGTATCTCCCATTTTGAACTGATGTGTTTACCCAATGTCTGTACCCCCATTGTACCTAGGTAGTAACTAACTTCCTTTTGATTTCGCAGGCTCTTGGTGGAAGGGACTTGCCTTGTCTCAGATGAGACTTGGACTTGGACTTTTGAGTCAATGCTGGAATGAGTTAAGACTTTGGAGTACAGTTGAGAAGGCATGATTGTGTTTTGAAATGTGAGGACATGAGATTTGGGAGAGGTCAGGGGTACAATGATACGGTTTGGCTTTGTGTCCCCACCCAAACTCATCTTGAATTGTAGCTCCCATAATCCCCATGTGTCATTGGAGGGACTCAGTGGGAGGTAATTGAATCATGTATGTGGTTATCTCCATCCTATTCTGGTGCTAGTGAGTTCTCATGAGATCTGAGGGTTTTATAAAGGACTTCTCCCTGCTTCACATTGCACCTCTCCTTGCTGCCACCTTGTGGAGAAGGACACATTTGCTTTCCCTTCCGCCACAATTGTAAGTTACCTGAGGCCTCCCCAGTCTCGCTGAACCATGAGTCAATGTGAAAGAAGAGAAAACTACATTGTCTGGGAAGAAATTAAAACCGGCTGCAGAAATTTGCCTAAGTAACAAGAAGCTGAATGGTCATCACAAAGACGATGGAGAAAATGTCTCCTTTTTTCTTTTTTAAACTTTTTTCCCTTATTAATCACCCAGGGGTCTGTCTTTATTTTCAGCATGAAACCAAACTAATACACTTGGTAAATTATTTTTGTCTTTGTCTTAAAAATTGTCTTTGTGCTAGACAGTAAAAATTGCTATTATTTAATCAGGATGACTTGTTCTGATAACATGACCAGATTTACATTTGTGTAAAGTCATAATTTTCTGTGGGAAATAGAATTTATTTTTGAGTAATGTAATTTACTTTAAAGCATACATTGCACACATACGAACAGAGAGAGAAAGATGTTTGTGTAGTGTGTATTCCTAGGCAGACATATGTAAAACCTATGTATAAAAATTAAATCTGCAGATCACGAGGTCAGGAGATCGAGACCATTCTGGCTAACACAGTGAAACTCCGTCTCTAATAAAAATACAAAAAATTAGCTGGCCGTGGTGTCAGGCACCTGTAGTTCCAGCTACTTGGGAGGCTGAGGCAGGAGAACGGCCTGAATCTGGGAAGCGGATCTTGCAGTGAGCCGAGATTGCGCCACTGCACTCCAGCCTGGGCGACAGAGCAAGACTCCATCTCATGGAAAAAAAAAAAAAAATTAAGTGTGGACTGGGCACAGTGGCTCACGCCTGTGACCCCAGCACTTTCGGAAGCTGAGGCGGGCAGATCACCTGAGGTCAGGAGTTCAAGACCAGCCTGACCAATATGACGAAAACCCGTCTCTACTAAAAATACAAAAATTAGCCGGGCTTGGTGGCATGTGCCTGTAATCCCAGCTACTCGGGAGGCTGTGACAGGAGAATCGCTTGAACCCAGGAGGCAGAGGTTGCAGTGAACCAAGATCTTGCCATTGCACTCCAGCCTGGGCAATAAGAGTGAAACTCTGTCTCAAAAAAATAAATAAATAAATAAAAGTTGCATCAATAATACTAATATGTTTCTTATTACAATTTAATAGAGAAAACTTACTAACTTGCGAACTGAACTAACTTATTAGTTTGCAATGGTTTCGTGGTTGCTGGCAAATGATTTCGGTCCTATGTCAAAAACAAAGGACTTTATTATTATGTTAGAACAGGCAATGAGAGCTTCAAATTCATGCTTGTTCTCCATGCACCACAAATCCCAGGGAAGCAATGAAGGTGGGCCTAGACAGATGCTGCAAATATTGATTTACATCAACCTGAGGACCCCAGATCTAAGGAAACACTAAACTTTCATAATGAGATGCCCCAAAATCTGACCAAACTTTCCCCATTGGGAAGATATTATCTTGATTAAACTTGAATACACTGGCACCCTGTTCTGGAAGCAAGCAGCATCGTTATCTTACAATGCTATTCGTTATACAAATATTTGTGGATAGATAGTGTAAGAAAAGGCTATCAATATCTACTAACATTATGTGCTGAAATGCAAAAGGTTCATCGAGAATTGTCTTCCAACATAGATTATAGTCCTCTTACTCACTGGTTTAACACATGAAACATGGGTTTATGCATAAAGATCCACTGAAACATGAGAATTTGATGGAGAGTAACAGCAGTATAGCTCACAAATTTAAAAAACTACCCTAGACACTGAGTTTTTCATATTAGATGTATATGTTGGCCTGGTTATCAGGGAAATGTGATTTTGAAATATCAATTTTCATACTAGGACTCTAGTACTAAAAAGAAAATGCTTCCCTTGTTGGTGCAATAGCTTTGAAATTCAATGGAATTTTTGTTGTATTTTGTGGGTTCATGAGCTGGAAGCATTTTGACTCTGAATATTTGATTTGGAATCTCCTCATGGAAATTAGATTGTCAATAATAACATAATAGATTATAATTTATTTTCAATTAAACCCAACTGGCCACATAGACCTATTGAACTGTTGATTCGTGAATAAACATGTAAATTTCTTATACTTTGTTTCAATCTGCCTGTGGAATATATAATGGAGTAAAAATTTTAATTAAGGGCCTAGATAGTGTTTATCTAATGTTTATCTTATTGTATATCTTTTAAAATTAGTGTGACCATATAATTTGTTACACAAACCAAATCATTTTAAGAATGTAAGAGGATGCTATTAATTATTACACCATGATAGGTATAAATTAAGATTCTATTACACAGACAAGGATGTACAGTTACACTACTTATAACCAAATTATATCACCATCAATAAGATTTTATTTTCTTCTAAAGGATCTCATATGTACTTTTTATCTCAATGAAGGCTATGTTTTTACTAGAGAAATTTTTAAGTGATAGACATTTTAAAAGCCATACCATATAGTATATATTAGAGTATCAGGCTGATCCATTGTTTCTTATTTCTGTCTGTCCAACTTCTCTTGAATTCTGTTTTAATATTCATTGAATAAACCACAAAGTTCTAAATTTACTGTGCATGTTCTGTGTCAAGCACTGTGTTGTGAATGTCACATCAATTATGTTATTTAATCTTTACTCCACTCTGTGATACATGTTTCACTATTCTCACCATTTTATAGCTCTTCAGCTGTAAAATGAAATCAAAGGAGACCAAGTGTTGTGTGCAAAGTCCTCTGACCTATATGGTTGAACCCAGTCAGTCTTACTCTACAATTTGTGTTTTTAGCAGAGTTAAGGCAAACTAAATATGACCTGAGAAGGACGCTGTACTTTTATATTTGAGTACTTATGGACAAACTTCAACCCAACTTAATAGGTAGACAAGATTGAAACCCTAATTTAGGAGTATGTGCCTGTAACAATAGCTGAATCTTGGCTAATCCCAGCAGCCCTATTTCAACCAGTCATACACTGCTGAGTGGTCAAACTGTGTTCAAGTCAGGCAAATGCGAAAGCTGTAACCAACCCAGCTGTTTCTGTACCTCACCTCTGATTTCTGTATGTCACTTCTCTTTTCAGTCTCTAAATTTGTTCTGACCATGAGGCATCCCTAGAGTGTCTCTTAATCTGCTATAATTCTGAGGGTTGCCCCTTTTACAAATCGCTCATTGCTCAATTAAATTTTCTAGAATCCAGTTCAGCTGACGTTTTTCCTTCAACAGCAGCTATACTATTTTTTGATGTATATATTTTCTTACTAACAATAGGTCAACCTTGTTATTCAGCTATGTGTTTAATTTGAGATGGATAATCCCCAGGGCAAAAGTATCTAAATATATATGATAATATAAACTAAGAATATCTATTTGCTTTCACTAGATGGTGGGGAAATACTTGGACAATTAACGTTTTTCAATTTGCACAAATCAAGACATGATAAGGATGACCTGAATCCATGAATATTGATAAGCCACAGGGAGCTGGAATAATTAAATGATTTGATCCTTTACTCTGCATAGTATCCTCAGATTACAGATCTCCTGACTTAAGTTTATCTGCTGAACTACATTTTGATAGTAAATGTAGAAAATGTATCCAGTTATGAATAAATAAATTCCACCCCTGGGAAAGATAAAAGTGAAATTCTCTTGGAATCACCCACAAGCTTTCTGCCATCTCTATTATACTGATTTATTCCTTAACCTCTTCTCAGAGGCCATAAAATGAAGATGTGAACTTACAAAACTGAGTCAGCTAAAGGATAATTTTATGTATATATCTCCCTGCTCATTAGGGAAACGACTAGAGAGATAGTCTTTAATTCAGCCTTCAAACACTGAGAAAAATTTCAACAGAGTCCAGTCCAGATGGTCTAATAGTCTATGATAAGAATAACAACATAGGCATCAATGGAAAAGAAAAGAAAAAAAACCCTTTTAGGATAAAGGCATCCAACCATAGGGATAAAGAGGAAGATTCTTCTTTACGGTCTCTCACTAAGCTCTGTTCAAATTAGTTTCATGAAGAATGCATGCTGCTTTATTGTTTGTCAAAAAATAAGGTGTGATCCAGTAATTTGAGCATCCAAAATGCTCAATTTCATTAGGCTTAGAGAATGATAAAGGAAAGGATATGAGCTGCCTGTCCTGCAAAGTACATACTACTATTGGCTCCACAACTGGACATTTCTATAGAAACCAAGATGATAACCTAAACTTACAATATTGTGATTCTGATGTAAGAGACATAAGAGAAACTAGAAGTCACTGAGTCTATTCAAACACCAGTAGATCCAATGAGACTGACCTCACTTCAGCGTCTCTATTAGTACTAACACATAAGCAGCCAGAATGAGATTAGAACAAGCATGATTGTAATACAGCTTGTACTAAGTCTTATCAAAGATATTTCTGTTACTATTATCCTTCAAGTCAGACACTCACTTTTATTTCCCTTAGCAGTCCATAACCCAAACTTATCTGCCCCACTCTCTTTTCCCCATGGCCTTTATTAAGTGTAAACATAGCCTTTAAAAGTGACAGTTCTGTCTATCATTTCCATTCAAAACCTCATCTGAGCCATGGACAGAGCTCGTAGATATAAAGGTGATGATGACAGAGTACCCACACTACAATTGTGCATATTATGTGATGTAATAATTCTCTGCATAGGATTGAGGGAACATATGTGGAAAATTTCTTGTAAGAGACAGTGCTTAAAATAAGTTTGAAAACAATGTTGGATTATTTGCACAGAAATTAGGAAACTGTGCTTTATTGAAACGTACTAGCCTATGTAAGGTACAAATGCATGATACTGCAGTGTAAGTTTCATAATATAGTAGTGATCTATTTTATTTACTGAAGTGTCTCAAGCATAGACAATTATGAGATGTGCAATAAGCATTCAATGAATATTTGTCAGACGAGTGACAGAATATGATGAACTTTAGCAACTGCAATTGATTGGATACTGCTGAAAGGGGATAGCAGATGTTAAAGCTGATTCTGCAGTGCTCAGGCAGTAGTACAATAATAGAAGACAGGATGTGATGATGTGCAAATGTCTGGGGCTATGTTTCATTGGTACTTGTCTCTCTCTGACTTGGCAAATGGATGTGGCTCTATAGGAGAGAGGTGGAAAGTTCAAGACAAGGAAAATAAGACAGAAAAAATTTTCACTGTTTTCTGATTCCTCAGAATTGGGAATTTTTCAGGGTCCTCAATGCTCTGGGAAGTTGTTTAAGCTCAGAATAACTGAATAAGAAACGAGGCCACTTCTGATTTTAATTCTATTATATTGTCTGCCATTTCATTATTGAGATTACAGGAAAAAATGGAGCTGGAGGGCTCTTCATTATTTAAACATGTTTTTAAAAATTTCTAATTTAGGCTGGGCGCAGTGGCTCAAGCCTGTAATCCTAGCCCTTTGGGAGGCCGAGATGGGCGGATCACGAGGTCACGAGATCGAGACCATCCTGGCTAACACGCTGAAACCCCATCTCTACTAAAAAAAATACAAAAAACTAGCCGGGCGAGGTGGCGGGCGCCTGTAGTCCCAGCTACTCGGGAGGCTGAGGCAGGAGAATGGCCTAAACCCGGGAGGCGGAGCTTGCAGTGAGCTGAGATCTGGCCACTGCACTCCAGCCTGGGCGACAGAGCGAGACTCCGTCTCAAAAACAAACAAACAAACAAACAAACAAAAAATTTCTAATTTAAGTAAAGAAGTTTCTAATGTACAATAGCAAGATATGTATATTTATTCATAAATTGATGAAAAGCCATGGGATAATGTTAAGCAGAAGACTGATGGTCCATTTTTACTTTTATTTATTTATTTTTCTTATTTTGTTTTTGTACAGATAGGGTCTCATTATGTTGCCGAGGCTGATCTCAAACTCCTGGGTTCATGTGATCCTCCTGCCTCAGCCTCCCAAAGTGCTAGGAATACAGGAGTGAGATACCATGCTTGGCCAGTAGGATGTATTTTATATTTTAGGGCAGTGACTGAAACAACTGAGTAAAGAAAGGATTGAGGAGAATCAGTCAACATACTACAAATAGAGGGAAGTTCATTCATATGTCCATTAGCTCCCTCTTGAACAAAGGTGCATTGAGCAACAGACATGTTTGAGAATCTATGCTAGCCACAGGGATACAATTACGAACAATAAAAACTCAATCTATGTCTTTAAAGGTCTACAGTTGAGAAAGGCAGAGAGATGGTGAACTAGTGAGATTAAGTCAGATGAATGCTGAAAACAAATGGAAACAAAGAATTCACTGAGAACATGACACAATAACTTGAAGACCTATCTAAATATACAAAAGATGGACACAGTGAGATTTAAGTATAGGTAGAAATAAATTGGGTAGAAGTTGAAAAGAATGTCCCAGTGTCTTTTCTTGTCTACAGAACAAGAAAACAACATAAGGAGAGAAACAAGGGGCATCCACAGAAATGTATTGTGAGAGGGGAAATAATGAGAAAAGAAACTGGAGAAATAAGACGGGAAGTATGTATAATTTTTCCTAAAGTCAATAAAATAGTATTATAGGGAGGATAAATTAAAAAAAAAGAAAGAAAATATATAAATGTAGTGTAGTCTATGAAAAGATTAGACTGGGTTAAACAATGATTTTCTTAGAAGTAAAGGAAAGTGGTATACATATTTTCATATTGAAATCAACAGGAAGGTAAATTAGTAACTGATTAAAACTGAAAAGGATTAAAGTTTGATTTTCCTCTTTCTGGATTGAGTATTGGAAGAGGAGCAGAACTAATCATGGAGGTGTAGATACAAGAGGGATGTTGAGCTCAGGTTGGAACATGCTGAGTGTGAGATAGACAACTTGAGAGACGTTAAATAAAATATGAGTTCAGAAGAATGATACCTAGATATAAAATTTTTAAATGGTGGTTATTTTATTAGAAAAATATGGAAAATTACAAGGATACAGGGCCTCAGACAAAACTCTGAAGTCCAAAATACTTCAATCCTTAAATATGGAGGCATAAGGAATAGATATCTCTAAAGATTCACTAGGAAAATAGAAATAATAGAAGATAATTTTTCTGTTATCACCATCATGAGATTAAATCTTATTACATCTCCTATTATTTTTATTAATGAAATACAATCTATTAGTTCATATATATATTATGTATACCCACACACAGAAAGAAAGAGACATAGACTTTAAGAAATTGGTTCAAGTGATTTTAGAGTTTGGGAAATTTGAAATCTGCAGTGCAGCCAGGATGCAGAAGATTCAGATAGGAGTGGATGTTGCAGTCCTCAGTTCGAAAGCTAGAAACTCAGACAGAATTTCTATATTGTAGTCTAGAGAGAGAATTTCCTTTCCTTTGGGAAATATAACTCTGCTCTTAAGGCCTTCAATTAATTGGATGAGGCTCACACACATTATGGAGGGTAAACTGCTTTACTTAAAGTCAACTAATTATTAATGTCAACTGCACCTAAATACATATATATATATATATATATATATATATATATATATATATATTTACAGCAACATCTAGGCTGGTGTTTGATCAAACAACTGGGCACTGATCTAGTAAAGTTGGTATATAAAATTTAACCCTCAGAAGGGCACATGATAATAGAAGAAGGAAACAAGATATCTTAATCCACAGAGACAAAGAATGAGTCCTTGAAGGAAAAAGTGTTAAATCTTGTGGAATACTTCTGAGAGGTCAAGTAGCTCAAGCATTAAAAAGCATCCTTTGAACCGACTTTTGCTACTGAACAATAGCAAGAACTTAGAGAACCAGAATTAAAAGCCTGATATAAAAGATGAGCGTATTTGAGAGAACTTATTTTGTAGTGTGAATGGCACCTGAACAAATGACTGGGGATGGTTACAAAGGAGAAAATGTCAAGGATAGTCCATGGGGATAGCCTTGGTCATTGGGGCGAACACCATTAATTAAGCAGCAAATACACAAGGTAGGTAGATGTGGGGAGATGGAGGTTAAACATATTTGTTCTGTTAAAAATATATAAATTTTACCTACTTATGGGATATCTACTAGGGATCAACCAATGTATTAGTCCATTTTCACACTGCTATAAAGACATACCTGAGAGTGGGTGGTTCTGTGGGCTGTAGAGGCTTCTGTTTCTGGGAAGTCCTCAGGAAACTTACTGTAATGGTGGAAGGCAAAGGGTAAGCAAGTACATCTTCACATGGCCGGTAGGAGAGGGCTGTGGAGAGGTGCTACACTCTTTTAAACAACCAGATCTCATGAGAACTCTATCATGGGAAGAGCAAGGGGGAAGTCCACCCCCATGACACAGTCACCTCCCACTAGGTCCCTCCTCCAACACTGGTAATTACAGTTTGCCATGAGATTCGGGTGGGGACACAGAACCAAACAATATCAACCATCTTTGGAATTTATACATTTAGACAGAGATATTTGCTAGCATATAAAAGCAGAAAGAAAAGGTTATTTTCTAGAGGCAACAAACATTAAGGAATCAATAAAGGAAAGGATGGAGGAAGATGATAAAAATCTTTCTTTTACTCTGTATTGCCTTGCTGAGCTAGGAATTGACAAGTATAATATATTAAAACCCATATTATAGGTGTTGTACACTACAAGAGCATATCTTGGCAATAGGATTAATGATCATGAAAAGAAGCACTCAGACTTCTGGCAGGGCCTACGTCATGTGTCACTTAACAATATGATGCAACCTAGCCCAGGGATTACCAGGTCTCCATGACAACAGGATGTAAAAGCCCTGGTTACCCTAGAGACAAGGCTGCCTCAGCACAGATGGAACTTTCATGAACCTTAAAATAAAGCTTCCCCTTGCAAGAATAGCTTAAACTCCCTTTATTAAAGAAGCGCCTGGTGACTGACCCAGACTGAGTACAGAAATAAAAAAGAAGGACCAGTTCCCAAGAATCTGAGAATAATCTCAAGACTGAGACTGTCCCCCTGAGATAGCTATTTGACCCGTAACTGTGTTTGGCAAGTGTCACCAGTCTGTACCTGCTTATTATTTTGTTAGGTCACGCCAGAATAAACCACCTGAACATCAGCCAGTGTCTATGACTCATCTTTGAACCAAATTGGACCAAAGGAGAAAAATTGCTCTGGGAAAGCTGGTCTACTAGGTCCACCAGATACGCCAAAAGCCTCAATGAGGTGGTGAACCCAAAAGTGTCTGAGACTGGTCTCAATCAATTTAGAAAGTTCATTTTGCTAAGTTTAAGGACATGCCCATAACATAGCCTCAGGAGGCCCTGACAACATGCGCCGAAGGTTGTCAGGGTACAGCTTGCTTTTATGCATTTTAGGGAGACATAAGACATCAATCAATACACGTAAGATTGATATTGGTTTGATCTAGAAGGGAGGGACAACTCAAAGTGGGGGCAGAGGGTTATAATAAGAGGTTGTGGATACTGGGGTCTTGCCATGCAGATGAAGCCTCCAAGTAGCAGGCTTCAGAGATAATAGATGGTAAGTGTTTCTTATCCAAAGTAAGATCTGTGTTGATGTCAATGTAAGTTGGCTTTTCCTGAATTCCAAAATGGAGGGGGGTCTAGTGTGGTCTAACTTTCCCTTTCCATATTAGCCTGAACCACTTTTTCACTTTAACTTTGGAATACCAATGGCTGACAGGAGGGGTCCATTCAGATGGTTAGGAGGGCCTTAGTATTTTATTTTTGGTTTACAGGGTAAAGAACAGAGGACATCAGCTTACCGATTGAGCCCCTGTGAAAGTAAACAACTCTCTCAAATTGTTTGTTAAAAGACAACTTTATTTCCCCTCCAATGTCTAGATTCTAAAGAAGTCTTAACATTTTCGAGTAACTCATGGTAGGTGGAGTAATGCCCCTTCCCCAGAGGTGCATATCCAAATCTGTGGAACCTGTCTTAAATGACAAAATGAATTTTGTAGGTGATATTAGGTTCCTTTGAGTTAGAAGATTACCCTAGATTGCTTGGGTGGGCCCAATATTAATAATTTGATGGGATCCTAAAAGGAAGGTGGGAATGCAGAAGTTTTCATAAGAGAAATGGAAGTATGGAAAAACAGGCAGGAGAGATTCAAAGCATAAGCATTCAGCTCACCATTGTCATGCTTGAAGATGAAAAAGTAGGGGGTGGGGCACAAGCCAAGGAATGGGAGTGACCTCTGGGAACTGGGAATAATGGTCACCTGGAACAGCCATCAGGGAAAGGAGAACTTGAGTCTACAACTTGCAGAAACTATATTCTACCAACAGTTTGAAGGAGCAAGTAAATATATTCTCCCATAGATACTTAAGAAAAGAATGCAGCTCTGTCAGTACCCTACTTTTATGATACTATGTCAGAACTAGGAGATAATGTATGTTTCATTTTAAGCTGCTAAATTAGTAGTAATTTGTTATGGTAGCAACACAAATAAATATACTTGCATTTAGGTTGTTTATGTGAACATATTACGATTATGATATAGTAAGTGTTAGAAGAAAAATACTAATTAAAATATGAATGTCAACTGACACAAACTGGCAAACACCTTACTCCTATTTTGCTTATATTATATGCAACAATGCAAAATACATGCAATGCAAAACTTTCTAAGATTAAAATCAACATTTAATACTGATGTTATAGCAGAAGTTTATTCAATTGAAGGAATGCATAATTCTGTTTGTTCAATTTTAAACAATAAACAAAACCGCAGTCGTGGTAATGAAGATGGCACAATTTTTTATGTTGTAGAGTTTATCATGTCTAGCAAACTCTCACTAAAACGAAATAGTGCAGCCAATTCTATTTTCTACCAATAATAAGTTTTTGTTTTACCTTCAGGGTTCTTAAGCCAATTCACCCAAGTGTAGATTGAAATGAACTTTAGCTTCTTAGATCTTAGACCTATGATATCAAAGTCATTTCCTATTTATAATATGTTGGCCTCTTTTCTTTTCATTTTTAAAATACTTTCTATTATTTATATCATACTTGTTCAAAATGGAGAATACTGGTTGCTTTTTATTAGGGAAATAAATCATTGCAAAGAAGAATAAGATGTACAGAATATTTAGCTTATTTTAGTCCATTTGTCTGCAGTTATACTGTGAAACTGAAGTGTGTGAAGACAAATTAGTGAAAGTTAGTCTCATCATAACATTAATAGAACAAGAAATGGCACCAAATGTTAATATTTAAGTCTCAGTGTGTTTTCACTCCAGGCTATGAAGCCAACAAGATTTGGTTTTCACTTTATTTTTAAATCCACTAAGAACTTTACAACATTAAGAAGAGTGTGCTATTCTCTAGTTTATGGACACAATGTCCCTCTTTTTTCCACACTTTATAAATTCTATTTTTGAAACTTCTTCTTTTGATCTAATATATTCACTGACTCATTTCTTCTAGGCAGAAAAAAATTTATATCAAAATAATCCCAGCATGATTTTTAGTTTGTACAAATAAAGTCATGATCAATAATTTCATTAAAATGGTAAGTATTATCCGACATCACTAACAAAATATTAAATTAAATTCTGACTTCCCAGAACAGGCATCGAAATTTCATTTTTATTTTTCCTCAGAGTTTTTCTAACACAACCAAACATAACCTTATTACATCTTTTGTTCAAAGTGGCTTATATGTAGTTTAGTTAATTATAATTGATATTTTGATCTGTTATGTTTTCTAAGGTTACAATAAATATTTAGGGTGTGATTCCTCAAATAATCTCTCATTCAGATGAAGTTAAAAGAGAAATAGATGAAAACACATTTGTATTCTCTGATAATAGATAGTCACAATTTTAAGTTATATTTTTTAGAAAAATAGGCATTGTGTAGTTGAGAATTTATCATGGTTTTCAATCCCAGGAAAAGGAAATTAAGTAAAGTAGATGAAAGAACCCATTGGATTTGTTTCAGCAAAGTTACTGACTGATCTAGTCCCTAAGTCAATACTCTGATAACACCTAAGTAGACCATTACCACAGGACTTATCACAGGACATTGATATATGATGCTAAATGTCTGTCTGTCCCATGTGGCCTCTCTAGGTCTCTGGTTTATGGTTGTATATTCTTTTAGTCTTTGGATTCTGATATTTAGCATGCATCTATTCTTATATCATCTATTCTTATATTATGTTTTTAATGTATATTTGTATAAAACATAACGCTTTACAAGAGAGGTGTAATTGCAATTAAACCTCTTTAAATGCAATAGCATAAGGCTATTCCAAACTAAGGGTTAGGACAGAATTTGAACCATAAGTTTAACAGTCTCCTGGAAATGCTTTGTGTCCCTGGAAATCATGAGCATGTTGTCATACAACCACACCTACAGATTATTGTCTGGGGTTCATGGATCTCTTTAGGTTGACTGCACTTTTTGTGGAATTCTGAACACTCTACCAAGGATTTCTGGCCCAGTTCCTCATTCCTGACAAAGAAAATAAAGGCCTGAACTCACTCTCTCTATCCAAAAACCCAAATACTCAAATAATATGGATAAACTCTTTGGTTTCACCTGCTCCTAGTAGCTGCTCTACTGAGACGGGTATTCAGTAGTTGACTTAGAGATGGAAGGTAAGAAGATGGGCATGACAATGGGGCAGCTATCTTGCTGGAATCAACCCTCCCGTTTCAATTTTTCAGCTCTCTCTAATTATTTAAAAGTGATATCCCACTCCTGCTCCAATGCAATTTTTTTACAGTTTGCAAAACCTGCCCAAACATATTTTAATTTAAAATGTGTGCCACTATTTGCCATGTATTTTGCCAGTCTTATACTTTTCAGTGACACATTTAGGAGTGATTTGACTACTTATAACTAGAGAGTAAACTGCAAAGCCCTGTGAGTATGCTCTACTTTATAACCACGACCTCTGCATTTCAGATTTTCAAAGGAAGTTCAGAAATTACAGAAGGAAAGGGGAAAGGGCTTGCAATCAACACTATACTCATGAATTAGATGATGAATTCTTATGACGTCCAGAAAGTCATGCTCTTCCTGCAACAAATCTTGAGTTCATAAGATCCTGCACCCTGTTAGTAATTCTCTGCCTATCCTAAATCAGGTTAGAAATTCTCCACTTTTGTCTGATTATCTGATATGGTTTGTATATTTTTCCTGCTCAAATCTCATGTTGAAAATTTGTTGAGGTTTCTGCCATAAAAAGTAATGACAAAAATCGCAATTATGTTTGCACCAACCTAATAATACTCCATGTTAGAGGTACGGACTGGTGGGAAAGTGTTTTGGGTGATGGGATGGATCACTCATGGCTTGGTGCTGTCCTCAAGCTAGTGAGTGCTTCTCATGATACCTGGTTGTTTAAAAGCATGTGGCCTATACCCAACCCTTACTCCCACTTCACCTTCTGCCATGAGTAAAAGCTCCCTCGGCCTCCCCAGAAGCCAAGCAGATGCCAGCATCATGCTTGCTGTACAGCCTACAGAAATGTGAGTGAATCAAATCTCTTTTCTTTATAAAGTACCCAGTCTCAGGTATTCTGTTATGGCAAGGCCAGCAGCCTAACACACTAAATAGCTCATCAACAGAAGCTACCTGCAACATCCTCCTATGCTTGAAAGTTCTTTGCTAGTTAAGTTACCTGGCCAGCTTACCTAGAGCCTCAGGGTTGATGAGGATCAAGGGTAGGCAAAGGAAAATATAAGACATATAGGAGGGCTAGTGATATCGTTAGGATCTGTGTCCCAACCCAAATCTCATATTGAATTGTAATCTCTGGTGTCGAAGGTAGGTCCTGGTGAGAGATGATTACATCATTGGGCAGTGCCTCATGTTTCAACATCATCCCCCTTGGTGTTGTTATGGCAAGAGTGAGTTATCACAACATCTGGTTGTTTAAAAGTGTGTAGCACCATCCTGCTCTCTCTCTCCCCCTACTCCATATATGTAATATATGCCTGCATCCCTTTCAACTTCTCCGGTGATTGTAAGTTTCCCGAGGCCTCCCAGCCAGGTTTCCTGTACAACCTGCAGAACCATGAGCCAATTATACCTCTTTTCTTTACAAATGACCCAGTCTCAGTTATTTTTCTCTAGCAATGTGAGAACAGACTAACACAGGCAATTGATACTGGGAGTGGGGCATTGCTATAAAGATACCTGAAAATGTGGAAGCACCTTTGGAACTGGATAATGGGCACAGGTTGAATCAGTTTGGAGGGGTCAGAGGAAGACAGAAAGGTGTGGGAAATTTGGAACTTCCTAAAGACTTGTTGAATGGTTGTGACCAAAATACTGATAGTGAAACAGACAGTGAATCCAGGTTGAGAAGGTCACAGAGAGAAATGAGGAACTTATTAAAACTTGGAATAAAAGTCACTCTGTTATGCTTTAGCAAAAATAAAAAATCGGTGGCATTGTCACCCTGCTATAGGTAATTTGTGGAACTTTGAACTTGAAAGAGATGATTTAGGGTATCTGGCAGAAGAAATCTCTAAGCAGCAAAGGATTCAAGATGTGGCCTGGCTGCTTGTAAAAGTCTGTCTCGTGTGCATGAGAAAAGAAATTACCTGAAACTGGAACTTATATTTAAAAGGAAACCAAAATATAAAAGTTTGAAAAACTTGCCTGGCCATGTGACAGAAAAGAAAAACTAATTTTCAGGGGAGTAAATCAAGCAGGTTGTAGAAATTTGCTTAAGTAAAGAGGGGCCAGTTGGCCAGGCGTGGTGGCTCATGCCAGTAATCCCAGCACTTTGGGAGGCCGAGGTGAGTGGATCACGAGGTCAGGAGATCAAGACCATCCTGGCTAACACAGTGAAACCCCACCTCTATTAAAAATACAAAAAATTAGCCGGGCACCTGTAGTCCCAGCTACTCGGGAGGCTGAGGCAGGAGAATGGCATTAACTCGGGAGGTGGAGTGTGCAGTGAGCCAAGATCATGTCACTGCACTCCAGCCTGGGTGACAGAGCGAGATTGTCTCAAAACAAAACAAAACAAAACAAAAAAAAAGAGAGTGACCAGTTGCTAACAGACAAGAAAATGAGAAAAAGACCTGAGAGGCATTTCAAGACCTCTGCAGCAGTTCCTCCCATCATAGGCCTGGAGGCCTAGAAATAAAGAATTGTGACTTGGGCCAGGGTTCAGGAACCTGCTACTCTGTGCAGCCTCAAGACATGGCACTCTGCATTCTGGTTGCTCTATCTCCAGCCATGGCTAAAAGGGGACCAAGTACAGCTCAGAATGCTGCTTCAGAAGGCGCAAATAGTAAGCATTGGAGGCTTTCACTGGTGTTAAGCCTGAAGGTGCACAGAGTACAAAAGTTGAATTTGGGAGACTTCACCTCGATTTCAGAGTATGTATAGAAGAGTCTGGATATCTAGACTATTTCTTTCTTAGAGATCCACTTATAACTTATCTCTTAGCAGGCTAGCTATATTAGTTAATTCTCACACTGCTGTAAATAAATACCTGAGGTCTGCTGCAGGGATGGAGCCATCATGGAGAACCTCTACTAGGGAAGTGCAGAGGTGGAAATGTGGGTTGGAGACCCCATATAGAGTCCTCACAGGGGCACTGCCTATTGGAGCTACGAGAAGAGGGCCACTGTTCTCCAAACCCAGAATAGTATATCCACTGGCAACTTGCATCCTGCACCTGGAAAAGTCACAGGAACTCAATAGCAGTCCTTGAGAGCAGCTGCAGGGGCTGAACCTTGCAAAACCACAGAGACAGCGCTGCCGAAGTCCTTGGGAATCCACTCATTGCATCAGTGTTCCCTGGATGTGAGACGTGGAGTCGACAGAGATTATTTTTAACCTTTAGAGTTTAGTGACTTTCTGCTGGGTTTTGGACTTGCATGGGGCCTATAGCCCCTTCCTTTAGGCCAATTTCTTGCATTTGGAAACAGAATGCTTACCCAACGCCTATAGCCCCACTGTATCTTGGAAGTAACTAACTTGTTTGTTATTATTATTATTAATTATTATTATTTTGTTGTATAGGCTCATAGGTGGAAGAGACTAACCTTGTCTCAGTTGAGATTTTGGACTTTGGACTTTTGGATTAATAATGAAATGAGTTAAAACCTTGGAAACTGTTGGGAAGGGATGATTGGGGTTTGCAATGTGAGAAGTACATTAGATTTGGTAGGGACCAGGGGCAGAATGATATGGTTTTTACCTGTTTCTCCTCCCAAATCTTATGTTGAATTGTAATCTCCAATGTTGGAGGTAGAGCCTGGTGGGAAGTGACTGGATCATTGGTGTGATTTCTCATGATTTTACACCATCCCCTTGGTGGTGTTGTGGCAAGAGTGAGTTTTTATGAGATATAATTGTTTAAGAGTGTGTAGTACCTCCCTTCTCTCTCTCTCTCTCCTGCGCGTGCCATGTTAGATGTGGATGTTTACCCTTTATCTTCTGCCACGATTGTAAGTTTCCTGAGGTTTCTCAAGCTATGCTTTCTGTACAGCCTGCAGAACTGCAAGTCAACTAAACCTCTCTTTGCTTTTTATAAATTACCTAGTCTCAGTTTTTTTTTTATAGCAGTGCAAGAACAAACTAATACAACTAGCCTATTGAGAGAGAAAGTATAAATGGGTCTCCCAGAAAGAAATACTTGATTTGATGAAATAGAACTAGATAAAAAAAAAATAGCGGCCGGGCGCGGTGGCTCAAGCCTGTAATCCCAGCACTTTGGGAGGCTGAGACGGGCGGATCACAAGGTCAGGAGATCGAGACCATCCTGGCGAACACGGTGAAACCCCGTTTCTACTAAAAAAATACAAAAAACTAGCCGGGCGAGGTGGCGGGCGCCTGTAGTCCCAGCCACTCGGGAGGCTGAGGCAGGAGAATGGCGTAAACCCAGGAGGCGGAGCTTGCACTGAGCTGAGATCTGGCCACTGCACTCCAGCCTGGGCGACAGAGCGAGACTCCGTCTCAAAAAAAAAAAAAAAAAAAAAAATAGCAACAACATTAAATTAAAATCTTAAGAGTGTTCAAGGCAATTAGAAATCTATTTTCTAAGAATAATATTTATAATAAAGAAGAAGGATACAACATTTAATTAGTGATTTAGATCAATGATCAGCAACACTTTTTTCTGTAGAGAGCCAGATAGAAAACACTTTAGTCTTTGGTGCCCATATGGCTTCTGTTGTGACCATTCACCTCTTAGGTAAACAATCACAGAAATACAGAAGTAAATAGGCATGGTTACATTCCAATAAAACTATATTTACCTAAATAAATAAGGGGCCAGATTTAACCTCTGACCTGTAGATTATCAACCCTGATCTAGATTAAAGAGGAATGTATATATCAAAGCCATAAAAATCCTGAAGGAAAGCAAAACACAAGCATTTTGAAGAGCTGAAGCAGAAAAATTTACATGCTAATAAAAAGTATTTCAGAAATTAGGATAGACGCAAGCTCTAATATTGGAGGAAAATATTGTCTTAAAGGTAGTTCTATGTATGCAGATTGACATTATTAGTAACAATGGTGTATTAGTCAGGCTTCTCTAGAGAAACAGAACCAAAGGTGTATGCATGTGTGTGTGTGTGTGTGTGTGTGTGTGTGTGTGTGTGTGTGTATGGAGATTATATATAGTATATGTGCAGAGGAGATATAAGGAAGTTTATTATGGGAGTTGGCATATGTGATCATGGAAGCCAGGAAGTCCTATAATCTGCCATCTGGAAGCTGGAGAACCAGGAAAACTGGTGGTGTAATTCAGCTTTAATTTGCAGTCTTGAGAACCAGGGGAGCCAGTCCAATAACTCTTAGTCCAAGGCTGAAGAGCTGAGAATCAGAGAACCAGGAGAGTAGGGGGAGGTACTTGAAAGAGTGAAGATGTGGCCAGCCCAAATTGTGTCAGATTCGTGTATATTCCAAGTTGAAAACATTGGAGAAATTGTAGTTTCAGAAAAGTAAGTTGAATTGTCTCTTCCTGCATGCAGCAAGTAATAAAGATTTCTCTGGGAAGAGTACCCGTTCCATACTACCCTAAGAAAATTGTCCTTATCACCAGAGACTTGGAATTGAAAGCTACAATGTACTGGAATAAGCATAGTTAATGAAGGAACCTTTATCTTCCACCTATTTAACCTCTGCCCACCCAAATATGTCTCCTAACGGCTCCCCTAGAAAATTTTACCACCCTAAACAGATTTTCTTTGTTATATCATTTCTTATCAAATGTATTACTCTTTGTCTAAAATGTTATAAAAGCATCTTGCTATGGCAACTTCTTTGGAGTTTACTCTTTTGTGAAGATCCACGTGTACATGTAAAACCAATAACATTTGTGTAATTTTCTCTTATTTATCTGCTTGGTGTCAATTTTTTCTCTAGATCCAGCTGAAGAGCCCACTAAAAATTGGGACTTGAAGTAATGTCTGGCTCCCCTACACACACTGCTGTAAGTCATGGAGTTGGGACTTTCAAACATAGTAGAAAATAGGTGTCTCAGCTCAACAAGAGAGAGAGAATGTCACCCTTCTGTCCATCTGCTCAACTGACTGAATGATGCCTCCCTCTGAGGCACATTGGTGAGAGCAGCTTTTCTTTATTGTTTACTGATTTAAATGCTAATTTCTTCCACAAAGACCCTCATGGACTCACTCAGAAATAATGTTTTACCAGGTATCTGGGTTACCTTAACCAAGTGACATATAAAATTAGCCATCACAAATGGAAATTTGAAAATAATTGAACATCTTAATTTAAGAGATAAGATAAATATAAGATAAAATGCCAATAATTCTGTGTCTAGGTAGTAATTCTTTGTTAGATAAAACACTATACAGTAATGCAATGCAAAGTGTAAAGTATTATTTTACCAGTATATGATTTGGGGAAATATATTTATTAAAAATATACAGAAAAAATTCTATATCTCTTTCCTTTGAGTTCTGTCTTGATAGTCTCCATACAACAATTAGAGGTCTTAGAAATTACAAATGAAACAATGTCAGTGCTCCACTCAAAACCACCCATTTTCTTACCATTTCATTCAGAATAAAGTACAAATTTTAAGTTCTTCAAATTGGTTCCTTGCTCTGGTCCTGAACCATCTCTCTGATCTCAACTTACCACCATCTTCACCTACCCTTTTCTGCTGGTGTCCAGCCTAGGCCAACATTTCTCCTGTCTCACAGTCTTTGCACTTGTTCTCTCCCCCTGGATCACTGTCTATCCAGGAAATGCATGGCTGATCTCTCCACTTTCCTGTTTTGTTGTTGTTGTTTGTTTGTTTGTTTTTTGAGATGACGTCTCTGTCACCCAGGCTGGAGTGCAGTGGCACGATCTCGGCTCACTGCAGCCGCCTCCTGGGTTCTAGCAATTCTCCTGCCTCAGCCTCCCAAGTAGCTGGGACTACAGGTACACAACACCACTACAGGTTAACTTTTTATGTTTTTAATAGAGATGGGGTTTTACCATGTTGACCAGGCTGGTCTCAAACTCCTGACCTCAGGTGATCCGCTCACCTTGGCCTCCCAAAGTGCTGTGATTACAGGTGTGAACCACCATGCACAGTGATCTCTCCACTTTCCCAAGATCTCTTCAAATATCACTCTACCAGAAGGAGTTAGTCAAACATCTGCAAAAAGGAATAAGCCTGACCTTTTTATTAGCACTTACATTGTGACACTGAGCATCACTCCATGACAGCAGAGATTTTTTCCTTCTGTTTTTTGTTTTTGTTTTTGTGACAGAACTAGGAACATTAGATGTGTTATTTTCCTTGGGCTGTCTTAACAAAATACCATAAACTGGGTGGCTTAAACAAGATAAATTTATTTTTTCAAAATTCTAGAGGCCAGAAGTTCCAAATCAAGATATGAGAGGGCCAGTTTCTGGTAAGAACTCTCTCTCTCTGTCTCTCTCTCTCTGGCTTCCAGATGTGAGCCTTCTAGCTGTGCGATGTGTCATCACATGGCTTTACTCAGTATGTGAGTATAGAGAGAGAAGTCAGGGAGAGAGTTCTGATGTCTCTTACTATAAGGACACTAATCTATGAAATCAGAACCCTACTTTTATGACCTCACTTAGCCTTAACCAGTTTCTTAGAGCCTCCATCTCCAAATACGACCACACTGGGCGGTAGGGCTTCAAGATATGAATTTGAGTGAAGGTCACAAACATTCAATTCAAAACCATAGAGATACTTTAAATGTGACAGGGCTAGAAAAAAAATGAATTAAGTAATTATTGATAATAAAACCATTAGGAAAAGAGGACACATATCTTAATGTGAATGCTCATCAAGACTTAGAGCTAAATGTTGCATATATTAGTTAGTAAAACCTTAGAGTTTTGAAATATGGAAGTAGAAGAAAGAGAAAGAACAGTTAAAAATTTCTTTGGAAAATGAATGTTAAGAAAACATTTTAAATGGATCATTTAATGTGGTGATTTTGAATATGGTAGGAAGAGAAAAGATAGAGGAGGACATAATGTATCTTTATATATATATAATAACATATAAACATATTTCATTATTATCATTGGTAAAAAAGATTATATAATATTCAGAAAAGGTACAAGAGAAATTACCAGTAAATATAAAGATTAAATAAGAAGAATGGTATGTTGATCAAATTGGCAATAATTGGAAACAATAACAGGAAAAAAGAATAGCATAAAGTAAATACATCTAAAGTAGAATAAAGACAAGACAATGTTACATATGGTTTACTTCAGCGCTCATTAATACATACCCCTAAAAATTAAAAATTATGCCCAATCAATTTTTAAAACACCCAGTTACGCATTGTTTACAAGAAATCTAATAAAATGAAATGCTAAAGAAAGAATACAAATAAAGAATATTGCCAAGACAGATATTATAAGATGATAAAAGTTACAATAATTCACAAAGAAGGTACACATCTCATCATGTATGCACAAAACTATGTAGAAGCTGAATGCATGAACAGAAATAATAAAGATGTGAAATGTTAATCAATTATAATAACAGTTAGATATTTTAACAAATTTCTTTCAGAATTATATTAATAATAGTAATTTCTAAATAAAATAATTAAAAAACAAACTGGATAATTAATTAGCTATACTGAAGCTGAACATGCAACTATGTATAAAATTATTTCCAAAGCTAAATGTGTTTGTCCATGATCAAATAATCAGCATCTTTCAATTAAATTCACCACCTAATTTTTCCTAAACAAATAATTTCCCAAATATTTACACCCATTCTTAAATATCAAATGTGTACTTAATTAAAAGACACGCAAAATAAAAAAAAATTAAAAGTGTATGATGTGTGTATTTCGTCTAGCTTCTCCAGAGAAAAAGCATCAATAGGAGACACACACATGCACACACACACACACATATAAAGATGTTTATTATGAGAAAGATTGTAAAGACTGAGAAGTCACCCATATACCCCTCTGCAATCTAGAGGCCCAGGAATGCCAATTATGCAGTTCTAGTCCAAGACCAAAGGCCTGAGAACCCAAAAGGTCCATGGTATAAATCTTAATGCAAAGGCAGGAGAAGACTGATGTCACAGTTCACCAGTCAGCCAGGAAGCAAAAGGGGATGAATTTCTCCTTCCTCTGCCTTTTCCTCTATTCAGACCCTCAGCAGTTTGGATTACGTCAAACCACATTGGAAAAGACATTCTGCTACACTGAATCCACTCATTTAAATGCTAATATTGCCTGGAAATACCCTCACACAAATACCTAGAAATAATATTTAACCTGGACACCTGCATTAGTCTGTTCTCACACTGCTATAAAGAAATACTTGAGACTGAGTAATTTATGAAGAAAAGAGGTTTAATTGGCTCATGATTCTGCAGGCTGTACAGGGAGTATAGTGATTCCTGCTTCTGGGGAGGCCTCAGGAAGCTTTCAAACATGGCAGAAGGCAAAGGGGGAATGAGGCACTTCATATGGCTGAAGTAGCAGAAAGAGCGAGAGAGGAGGTGCTATACACTTTTAAACAACCAGATCTCTTGAGGACTCACTCACTCACTATCATGAAAACAGCACCAAGAATAGGGTGCTAGACCATTCATGGAA
This sequence comes from Trachypithecus francoisi, assembly GCF_009764315.1. Classification (NCBI taxonomy): domain Eukaryota; kingdom Metazoa; phylum Chordata; class Mammalia; order Primates; family Cercopithecidae; genus Trachypithecus; species Trachypithecus francoisi. The sequence continues at coordinate 19,274,981 of NW_022681465.1, forward strand.
ACTATGTCCTCATGACTGAATCACTTCCCACCAGGCCCCTCTTTCAATACTGGGGATTACAATTCAACATGAGATTTGAGTAGGGACAGAGATCCAAACCATATCATTCTCCCTCTGGCCCCTCCCAAGTCTCATGTCCTTCTCACATTGCAAACTCCAATCATACCTTCCCAATAATCCCTCAAAGCCTTAACTTATTTCTAACATTCACTCAAAAGTCCAAAGTCCAAAGTCTCATCTCAGACAAGGCTAGTCCCTTCTGCCTATGGACCTGTAAAATCAAAAATAAGTTAGTTACTTCCAAGACATAAAAGGGGTTATAGGCATTGGGTAAACGTTTCCATTCCAAAAGGAAGAAATCCATCAAAAGAAAGGGGATACACGTTCCAGGCAAGTCTGAAACCCAGCAGGGAAGTCATAAAACCTTAAAGCTCTTAAATAATCTCCTTTGACTTCGCGTCTCACGTCCGGGTAACACTGAGGCAAGGGGTGGGCTCCCAAGGGCTTGGGCAGCTCTGCCTCTGTGGTTTTGCAGGCTTCAGCCTCTGTAGCTGCTCTCAAGGGCTGCTGTTGAATTCCTGTGACTTTTCCAGGTACAGGGTGCAAGCTGCCAGTGGATCTACCATTCTTTGGGATTTGGAGAACAATGGCCCTCTTCTCACAGTTCCACAAGGCAGTGTCCCCATGTGGACTCTGTATGGGGTCTCCAATCCCACATTTCCCCCTCTGCACTGCCCTAGTAGAGGTTCTCCATGAGAGTTCCATCCTTGCAGCAGGCTGCTGCTTGGACATCAGGGCTTTTTGATACACCCTCTGAAATATAGGTGGAAGCTCCCAATCCTCAACTTTTGCATTCTGTACACCCAGATGCTTAACACTACATGGAAGCCACCAAGGCTCACAAGCTGCCATCTCTGAAGCAGTGGCCCAAGCTGTACCTGGGCTCATTTGAGTCAAAACTGGAGCTGGAATGACTGGGATGTGGGGAGCAGTGTCTTGAAGTTGCTCAGGGCAGCACATCCTTGGCCTGGTCCATGGAACTATTCTTCCCTCCTCGACCTCTGGGTCTGTGATGGGAGGGGTTATCATGAAGGTCTCTGAAACGCTTTCAAGGCCTATTTCCTATTGTCTTTTGTATCAGCATTTGCCTTTCTTTCAATTATGCAAATGTCTGCAGCCTGCTTCAAATCCTCCACCTGAAAATGGGCTTTCATTTCTACCACATGGCCAGGCCGCAAATTTTTCAAACTTTTACATTCTGCTTCCTTTTTAAATATAAGTTTCGGTTTCAGGTCATTTTTTTTTTTTTTTTTTTTTTTTTTTTTTTTTTTGCTCATCCATATGAGCTATGTTTTTAGAAGCAGCCAGGCTGGTTCACAAATGCTTTGCTGCTTGGAAATATCTTTCACCCCCTAAATCACCAATCGCAAGTTCAAAGTTCCACAGATCCCTAGAGCAGGGACACAACGCAACCAGATTCCTTGCTAATGCATACCAAAAGTGACCTTTGCTCCAGTTCCCAGTAAGTTCTTAATCTCCATCTGTGACTTCATCAGGCTCGTCTTTCTTGTCTGTATCACTATCAGTATTTTGGTCACAATTTAACCAGTCTCTAGGGTGTTTCAAACGTTCTGTCATCTTCCTGTCTTCCTCTGACCCCTTCACACTCTTCTAACCTCTGCCCATTACCTAGTACCAAAGCTGCTTCAACAATTCAAGTAGTGTTATATGAATGCTCTACTCCTCTGTACCAGTTTTCTGCATTAGTCCATTCTCACTGATATTAGAAAAAATACCTGAAACTGGGTAATTTATAAAGAAACAAATTTGCAGTGGTATGATTTGAACAATAGTCTTCATCTATTACTGATTTGTGGAAGTTACACAGATGATTTCAATATAAATAAATGAGATAGTCCAGGTGCGGTGACTCATGCCTATATTCCCAGCACATTGGGAGGCCTAGGAGGGTGGATCACTTGAGGTCAGGAGTTCAAAACCAGCCTGGTCAACATGGTGAAACCCCTTCTCTACCAAAAATACAAAAATTAGCCAGGTATGGTGGCACATGCTTGTAATCTCAGCTACTTGGGAGGCTGAGGCAGGAGGATAGTTTGGAACCAGGAGATGGAGGTTGCAGTGAGCTGAGATCAGGCCACTGTACTCCAGCCTGGATAACAGAGTGAGTCTTTGTCTCAAAAACAAATGAATAAATAAATAATAAAATAAATAGATATTATAGAAAATATGCCACACATGAAATTAATGGATCTGCAATACCTATCAGGTACAGAACCCACAAGCTCCTTCCGTCCCAAAAAAAGAAAAGAAATGAAAATTCTCCCACATTTAGAATTTTCTCATTTAAACAAGGGACAATTATATGGCCTTGCTCATAAACTGAGTAGCCATAATGGCGAGAATTTAGGATCTATTTTTCCAGACTCTAAATTTATAAAATATAGAAGATATTCTTGCAAATTGCCATTTTATAATCCTCCTCATATTCTTGTCTGAAGCGTTTATTCAGACCATGAACTATGATCAAAATGCATAATTGTAAAGTTGGAAGCAAATAGCTCTTTCCCTTTTGTGAAATTAAGTTCCATTTTTAAAGTGTTATTTACTATTTGCTCAAATTTTGGCTTTTGGACATTAGCCTATTTTCTTGGGTGATAAGTGCTATGAATGGAAAGAAACTGTATAATTTCTAGATCAAGGAGAGACATTATCTTTTTTGGCGATAAAATTTGTAATTTTACTGTATTTAGAGAGTTTCAATAAAAGGGAAGCAATAAGAGAAGATAATTTAAGGGGATTAATAATTTTTCAAATGCCAGAGGCCAAATTATAATCAAGTTTTTATACATTTAGTTAATTAATACTTGGAAACAGGCTTAATTTAGGTGGAATATAGAGCACTTTTAATAGGTTAGACACATGTAATTTCCTCTAGTACCTATAATCATCTTGATGCATAATTTGCATGGATTAGGATGAAGATAAATGATCTGGAAAAGCATTACAATTCCAAAAATCTTGTTAAATGTTTCTACCAATGTTCAAGTTTCATGAAGAGCACTCGAGTTTCTTACTTCATTTTTAAAAGCCTTATATAATAATTTATCAATAAGACTAAGTATAATTGATGTTAATATATTTAATAGCAATAATCTACTTGTTATTTAGAGAAGGCATTATTGAGATAAAAATAAATTTCTTTGCAGAAAACCAGGTTCCGTTATATTCAACAATACAATGGAAGAAAACAAAGCTCAGTTGTTGTGTTTAAAAAATATGCATGCAGTTGGTAGCATAAGATTTGTTCAACGGCAATTAAAATGTGTGTTAAGCCAATACGATCTCACTCATCATGAATGGCACTAAGCAATTCCTGAGAGATTTACCTTGATGTTCCAATTACCTCCTACCAGGCCTCACCTCCAATGCTGGAAATCACATTTCAACGTGAGATTTGGAGGGGACAAACATCCTAACTGTCATATGTGTCCGTGTGAAGAGACCACCAAACAGGCTTTGTGTGAGCAATAAAGCTTTTTAATCACCTGAGGGCAGGCGGGCTGAGTGTGAAAAGAGAGTCAATGAAGGGAGATAAGGGTGGGGCCATTTTATAGGATTTGGGTAGGTAAAGGAAAATTCCAGTCAAAGAGGGGGGTTGTTCTCTGGTGGGCAGGAGTGGGATTCACAAGGTGCTCAGTGGGGGAGCTTTTTGAGCCAGGATGAGCCAGGAAAAGGAATTTCACAAGGTAATGTCATCACTTAAGGCAAGGATCTGCCATTTTCACTTCTTCTGTGATTCTTCAGTTACTTCAGGCCATCTGGGCATATTTGTGCAAGTCACAGGGGATGCCATGGCTTGGCTTGGGCTCAGAGGCCTGACACCATATCAAATGTTTGTAACATTAAATGTTTTAAAGTAACATTAAATGGTTTAGAATGCCCTGGGAGAGTTATGTACTTGTAATATTTGGACTGGTCTCCAATTTTGGAGTCAGAAATGTTAGCTAATGTGTTGTCTAATTCAGAGACTACCTAGAAGAGTTATTTTTACTGGGTTGAGTTCTGGAAGGTTCCATCTGAGGAATAAACTACTCTCTATTATATTCACCATAGTATTTCCTCACTGTAGGGAGTGAAATTCTCATCATACTCTGTGATGTTTTTAATTCCTCTTTCTCTTTGGCATTTTAATAAAAACTAAGAAAGCCTTTAAGAAATATCTATCCTATTATTATGTTTCTATCTTAACCATAAAAATCTTGTTTTTAAAAACACTTTTAAAATAATAGCTTTAATCCATGTTATACTTCTGCATATTCTATTCCTTGCCCCAAATTTAACCATGTGCCCAAATTTGCTTCTTCTCAAAAGTGGACCATTTATTTCTTCATCTAACAACTGGCATAGAATTAAACTGCTCTTCATTTGAACTCACAATTCTTCCTTTCTCAACATTTTCAACTATACTTCTCCCTCTCTCCCTTACTTGCCAGGATTAAACTCTGATGCCACATTATGTTATGGCAATAAAAACTTCAAACTAAAATGTAAACTCTTTTTCTGTTAGCTACTTCCTTTCAGTAAGCAGAAAAGAGAGGGAAAAGTGACAAATAAGCAATGCTCAGACAGAAACCTCCACATTCTCATCTTCTTTCTGCACGCCAAATTATGGAAAAGATTCAGTTTACTTTAGATGTTGGGACTGTAGTCTCTATGTCTCAAGAATGTAGCGAGACCTTGATAAAATTTGGAGGAGGAAGCATCACAATGATAGCACAAAGGTTTTCAGTAGGAGCCCATGGTGTGGAGTGTCAAGGTGTTCTGCCTGGCATTCTGTAACTGCATGCTACTTCTCTTTTCGTGTGGAGCCACCATGGCTTCCCTCTGACCCTGACCGGTGTTCAATCCAGAAAACTCCATTGTCTTCTGTCGAGATCATAAACTGAGCTTGTCTGTCTGTCTAGCTTCTCTGTTACCTCTCTTTTGCCATGAATATTTTATTTACAAGATTCTGCCGGCAGAATGGATGCTTTGTTTTCTTTTATAGGCTAGATCCAGCTAATGTAGGTATCTTACATTCTGGGAGAGGAGTTTCAATGCTGCTCAATTTGCATTCTGTTATTATGGTTCTGATCCATAAAAATAGGTTTTTATAAAAAAAGGAAATGATATATAAAGGATGGCTTGAAATTGCATGGGTTCTCAAACACATGTATTCATCTGCCTTCAAAACAACTAGTTAGGAACTTAGGGCAGTTCAGTGAGACATGCCTTCCTCTTTTGTCTCTGTCCTTGGTCACTCAAAGCCATCCTTTCCCCAGTAGCCTCTCTGAGAGATAATTACCTCTCTCACACTGATTCAGCAAGGTTTAGGCCTATGAGGCTTTCCCAGTAAAAACCCAGAATAATGAATGCAGAATGTAAAGAGTTGTATTTAATGCGCTATCAAATATGAAACATTTGAATAATTGGAAATATTAGCTGGACTTTATGAAATTGCTACTTTTGTAGGTCAAAATTGCCGAAATACCAATAATTTCATACAGCTTAAATTAATAGATCAAACATGAAATCACTCTTTAGAGTAAGTCTACGTGGAAAAACTTGAGGGTTGAGGAATTGTTTTTAGTTAGAATCCTAATACAGCAAGAAACTTTAAACTTAAACACACACACACACAAACACATATATGTATACACACAAATACATTTATGTATCCATAATTTTTGCTTTAATATACATTCAATTCTGCTTTAACTTTTGAAGACACCTTTAATTTATAGATAAATGTTTCTTTCATATAAAAAAGTTTAGAGTAGTGTAATTTTACCAAATCAAAGATGCTATTGCTTGTAAAAAGCTACTTTAATTTCTGCATTAAAGATATAAAGAAAATCATTATTCTTTGTGTTATAGAATGAGAGCATTAATAATGTAATATTTCTTGGATTATGGCTCCTTCATTTTCCCTGGATTTTGTTTCAAGACACTTACTCACATGTTCACATTTTTAAAATTTGGTTTAGTTTCTTGATCTTTTCAGAAGGGAAACTTATGTGTATTTATATAGTTAAAATGTAGACAAGTTAATTTAAAAACCAGTAAATATGTATTTTTAAAAAGCACAGATCACAGCTCAAGAAGCAATTTAACTTTTGAATTGGTTCGAAGACATTACATTCTTTTTTTTGTTTTTTGAGACAGACTCCTGCTCTTGTTGCCAGGCTGAAGTGCAATGGCATGATTTTGGCTCACTGCAACCTACACCTCCTGGATTTAAGCGATTCTCCTGCCTCAGCCTCCTGAGTAGATGGGATTACAGGCATTCGCCACTATGCCTGGCTAATTTTTTCTATTTTTAGTAGAGACTGGGTTTCGCCATGTTGGCACGACTGGTCTCGAACTCCTGACCTCATGACCCATCTGCCTTGGTCTCTAAAGTGCTGGGATTACAAGTGTGAGCCACTGTGCCCGGGCAGAAGATATTACATTCTAAAAAGTAGGTACATTTAAATAAAAATTGAAGATTAAGACAATACTGGTTCAAGATGATGCTAACTTGAGTAATTAATTGAATATATTCATTGGAACACATGCTGTGATGAAACCAAGCTGACAAATAAATGTAAATGCTGAAATGAAAATAACAAAATCATTTAGCTGAAAAAAGTAGAAGGATTTTTTTAGAGCTGTAATATCATGATAGAATTTAGTAAAGTTAAACTTTAATGAAATATGTGAAAATGTATATCATCTGCATTCTGTGTGTATTACTATAAAGTTAATACAGGGAGAGTTTTTCTATTCAATTCCTTTGTACCAGAATATGTGTGTATATATCTTCTACATGTAATTTTATATAGACACACAAGCACACATATAAAATTATTGCAAATTTTAGCTAATTAAAATACTTACTTAAAACTTTGGAGATTAAATTGTTCCTGTCCTGCCCAATCCTCCTATTCTAATTAATAAGGCAAATAATTAAACACATTTCTACTATTATTCTCTAGTATTGCATAGGGTCAAAAAATCAAGAGGTGAAAGCCATCACTGTCGGAAAAGTCATACCACCATGCTTTCAGATAAAAACATCAATTTTCTAATGTAAAAATCACATGTTAGGAAAGTATTTATATAGCAATGTAACTTGCAGAATCACAAATAATTATAAAACAGAATACCTGTTTAATTGAATGTATAGGATGGATGGAAGGAGGATCATTCTTAGAGAAAACAAAACACAACAAAATCACTCCTGCAAAGAAAAATGTTTAAATGTATTCAATAGTAGTTGTAATGTTACTAGTATTGCTATTGTTGTCTTAGTATTATTTATTAATTTTGGAGATATTTTGTCAGAATTACTTTGTTAAAAAATAAAACTGTTAGAAAAGAGAAAGCAGGTGCTATTATTATAAAATATTAGGCATAAATACCAAAATGCAAAAACATAATTAAAAATATCACTGTGAATTATACCTTTAAATAAAATTTTAAAAATTATTGAATTATCTTTTTTATGTCTACCTACAGAAATGTCTCCAGAATCACGTCTCTTCAGATGGGATGAATATAATTTGCCATGTTTGTACCTATAGGACTTAATGCAATGTATGTATCATAGGACCTAGTGCCATCTTCACCTTTCAACTAAGAGGGACTGGGGACCTTGGAGAAATCATGACTTGAATGCCTGGTAGAGAAAATTAAATTTGAGTTTGTTATGTGTTGTTATGCCAGAAGCGAGAAAATTTTAAAATAACAATAACCTGCTATCATAACATGCAGGATTAAGTGAGTTCTCACTGGAAAAATTTGCAACAATTTGAATATCAGGAAAAGAATATTGGCTATAGTGGACTAAAACATCTTGATTTCATGACAAGAGGGAGTCCCTAATTGTATAGGTGCTACTAGTGTAGAAAAAGAAAACACTTAACAGAAATTATCCTAATAAATATGATTAGAATGAGATATTTTATCCTTTAACCTTTCTTAGTGATAATACTAGTAATCTTGACTCTTTCTGTAATGGAGTTCAGCTTATGCTACCCCAAAATATCATCCCTTGGCATTTGAGAAAATAGCAGAAGCAGGAAGGTCACCTGCTTTTCGTCTTTCTCCCCTAAATCAGGTCATAAAATCTCGGAAGGTCACTCTCTGACCTCTTCTGCCCTCCTCCCCCGAAGCAGCTTATAAGACTCTCATTTAAGAATTATTCTCCCTATACTCTTAGGAAAGGAATATTCTCATCTCTGAAGACACAGGAACAGAGAGAAGAATTTGGAAAACGAGGCTATCCTAAGTTCTCCAGTTTTGTTACCTTTGTTTCAAACTCCCATTTGTCCAATCATACTTCTCCAGGATGATCCACTCTTCATCAAATCTAAATGTAAAGGTATAAAGTTTACCTCTTTCTTTAAGGTATTTATTTCCTCACAAAGACTCCTGCGTCATGTTTGCATTGAATAAATGTGTATGTTTTTCTTTGTTTTAATCTGACTTTTGTTATACAAACCTTAGCAATAAACCAAGCATTGAGTGATTAAAAAAGATATTTTTTCAATTCCTCTAATTAAAGACATCCTCAGTTGGATTATATTTGCTGATCTAAGGATATCGATAGAATAATGCATTAGCTGTAAACACAAGACAAAGCCTGTGAATATGTAATGTTCAATCTGTAGTTTAATTATTCTCTTAAAAGGCTAAAATCATGACTTTTGTACAGATATAACAATGCACAAATGTTAAAGATTTTATTCTACTTATAAATCAATGAGCAAATCAGGCAGACGTTACAACCAACTGGTTCCAAAGACAGTTCAAAGAACAGATAAGTATACAGACCAATAATATTAAAATGAATATGTAAATGGAGAAAATCCTCTTATTTTCATAGCATAAGAGGAATGGCAATTTAACCTTAAGAGGATAGGATTTAAATGTCTATAGACAAGAATTATCTTGGAAAAATAAAAAAATAATAAAAAAGTTAAGGATCAAAAAAATAAAAAGAATTATCTCGTATTGCTCTCAGTTATTTACAATTTTCAGAGATGCAAACTAGCTCAGAGATAATAAAAAACTAGAATCAAATAACCTGGAGAGGGTCCTTAGAAAACATAGAACTTTGTATCAAGTTACTATTTTCTTTTCTGTAATTCTTAATATGTGCAAGTTCATAAAAATATTTAAAAATTTAAAATGTTATCAGGTTTAAATGAATCTTTAAATACATGCGAAGATATTCAAAACTCTGAATATTTTATCAATTTCAGAGGCTTTTAACAGTCAAATGGCAAATGCATTTATATATTTGCAGTCTAGTTTAAAATTCAATCAAATGAATTACTTGAGTGAAAACATGGAAATTCTGGGAGTACACAGGTTACGAAGTTTGTAGGTAATATAACTTAAAATACACGATCCACAGTGTTAACAATTTTGCATTCAGGAGAAAAAAATACAAATTTTTAAAATGTATTTATAATGTGTTAGAAAATTTGGACTTTTAGAACAACATCTTTGTAATTCCAATTTAAAATGTATAATCATATAATTAATGTAGAATGATGATTTAAGTTAAAAATTGTATCTTTTACACAATACTGCAACAATTGACACACAATTTTAAATTATAAAAATTACTTAATGCTCAGGACACTTACAATGAACTCTCAACATTTACACTTACAATGAACTCTCAACACTTTTTTGAATACAAAGCAAATACTTATTAACTAGAGTCACCATGTTATACAATAATCTCTTGAATATTCCTCCTGTCTAACCGGAATTTTCTGTCTTTTGACAATCGACTCCCCTCCCAACCTCTGTTAGTGATAATTCTACTTTCTTCTTCTATCAGTTAAACTGTTGTTTAGACAGTTTTTACATATAGTTGACAATATGTGGTATTTGTCTTTCGACTTATTTCACTTAACACAAGGTTTCCCACGTTCATCGACGTCATCACAAACGACAGGATTTCCTTTTTTTTTTTTCATGGCTGAGTAGTATTTCATTGTGCATATATACCACTTTTCTTTATTCATGTATTCACTGATGACCACAGGTTGATCCCATATCTTGGCTCTTGTAGATAATGCTTCCATGAACATAGAAATGCAGGTATCTCTTCAACATACCGATTTTATACTTCCTTACATTAGATACAATGCCCTTTTACTATTCCAGGATCCCATCAATGACTCAATAACACATTTAATAATCATGTCTCTTAAGCTCATCTTGGCTCTAACAGTTTCTCATACTTTGCTTGTTTGGGATACCTAGACAATTTTCAGGAGTACTAGTCAGTTATTTTGTACAATATCCCTCAAATGGGGTTTGATGATTTTCTCATTATTAGACTATGTTTATGAAGTTTGGGAAGGAAACTCATATAGGAAATTACTGTTGTTATCACATCATATCAAAGGTACATGCTGTGAACGGCAATTATTACTTATGGTATCAAACTTTATGATCTTGCTAAGGTAGTATGTCCAGGTTCCTCCATATTAACATTGATCCTTTTCTCTTTTTTCATATTTTACTTTTTGGAGGGAAACCACTATGTACAACCTACACTGCAGAATTAGGAAGTTATGCTTCACTCCTTGAGAATAAAGTGTCTACACAAATTGTTTGAAATTTTCTGAATGGGTGATTTGTATCTTCTTCCCTGTTTATTGGTATAAACTAATGGACATTGATTTTATATTTTAGGTTTGTTATACACTGAATATTTCTGTCCCCTCAAATTCGTATGTTGAAATCCTAATCCCCAACTGTATTTGTAGATTGGGACTTAAAAATGCCATTGATATTTAGTAAGGTCATAGGGTGATGATCAGTCCAAAAGGAATCCTGACTGTGCCCTTATAAGAAGGGGAAGTAATGCCAAATCTCTCTCTCTCTCTCTCTGCACACAGTGAAAAGGCCATTTGAGTACTGATATGGTTTGGCTGTGTCCCCACCCGAATCTCATCTTGAATTGTAGCTCCCATAATTCCCATGTGTTGTGGGAAGAACTCGGTAGGAGATAATTGTATCATAGGGGAGGTTTCCCTCATACTGTTCTCATGGCAGTGAATTAAGTGTCATGAGATCTGATGGTTTTATAAGGGGTTACTCCTTTTGTTTACTTCTCATTTCTCTTCGGCCTGCCACCAAGTAAGACATGCCTTTAGCCTTCCACCATGATTGTGAGGCCTCGCTAGCCACATGGAACTGTGAGTCCATTTTGAAATTTTGAGTCCATTGAAATTTTTCTTTATAAATTACTCAGTCTTGCGTATGTCTTTATCAGCTGCATGAAAATGGACTAATACAAGGACACAGCAAAAAAACCAACCATCTACAAGCAACAAGAGATGCCTCTGGGACTTCCAGCCTCCAGAATTATAAGAAAATAAAGTTCTGTTGTTTAAGCTACTCAGCCTGTAGTATATTGTTATATCAGCCCAGTCACAGTAACACAGAGTTATAATCCAATACTATTTTATCAATGTTGAGTTTCCATTTATTCCATCTTTGGCCTTGGGGAGCTCTTTCAGTTGGCTCCTGTGACTCTCTGACATATTCCCATTGTTGCATGAGTGTGTGGATTTATGCAGTATTTTTACTTATTGGCAGTAGGAGATGGTGCAGGAACATTTTAGCCATTTCCTGCCCCTATCTTAGAATCACTTATTTTTCAAAGGAGCCCTAATTTCTTTTATCGGAGAATGGTATTAGAAACAAGATTTGGATGTGAGGTGTGCTCACTGATACTAAGAACATTTTTGTGTTATTAAAACAAAATAAATTAAGTGATGATTTTATCTTACATTATATGAAGGGAAGAGCTATTATGCATGAATGCTAGGTGATATAGTGATTTACTGTAACTGAATTTTAACATTTTGCTTTTCATAGTAACTAGACAATCATTCATTGACAGATTGTTTTAAATAATAAGACACTTCCAGCCTAAACAACTTCAATCTGTTTTCCTTACTATCCTTTAGTGTGTACTCTATGGTCCAACTGAGAAATTGTATAAAAATAATATAAAACAATAGATATTAAATGTCCCCTCAAAATAATAAAAGCAATGAAGTATGTTGTCCATATTGGAATTAGTACTAGCTCTGGGATTAGGAAGCCTATAGTGCATGATAGTGAATCATTTGACTAGAGATAGCTTACAGCCTAAAATGGAGTAACCAAAAGATATAACATCTGGAAGCAAGCAAAATGAGATAAACTAGAGTCCTTTTTCACATCATGATTAGTAAAACAAAAATACTAGAGCAACTTGAGGGACCATTTAAAAACATCTATATCTATATCTAGGTCCATCTCTCTCTCTCTCTCTCTCTCTCTCTCTCTCTCTATCTATCTATACACACATATAAGTGTACCCACTTTCATACATCACATACACGTGCTGTCAATCACTTTAAACTTTGCATAAAGGTACAAAAGCCTAATAAGTCTATCCCCATGTACATCATAAACCATAGCAAACATAATTTTTTAAATAATTTTTTTTTTCATTTTTGTAGCTGATGGTGCAGGAAGCTTTAGCACAGGTAGGTCATCTTGACATCATTCCAAGAACAACTTTGTACTGGGTCAGATATAGCAATAAAGAAGGAGAAACACTGTATCAAGGAAGATTGAATCAATAAAAGTTATAGCTTAAGAAGTACTTCATCTTAAAAATCACATTCATAAACTTAGAGTATTTTGCCTCAGAAATAGCAAAATTTACAGAATATCTTTAAATCAGTACAGATATATCAGTAATTAATCAGAATGCTGTAAACACCACCCACTACAAGTGAAAGCTAAATAAAATAGGTTACTGACTATGCAAATATATGATCATCAATCCATCACAATACACATATAACAGAAAAGACATAAGTAATGTGCATTGCTGTTTTGTCTGTAGGCAGTGACTTAATTAATGTAGAACAATGATAGATGATGAATCAAATCATGTATTCATTGTCCAGGACTGCTGTAACAAAGTACCATATACTAGGTGGTTTAAACAAGAAAAATATATTGACTCATACTTCTAGAGGCTACAAGTTCAAGATCAATGTGTCAGTAGGGTTGGTTCCTTGTGAGGGTTACAGAAAAAAATCTATTCTATTCCTCTCTGCTTACATCTGCTGGTTTTCTGGCAACCTTTCACGTTCCTTGGTTTGTAGACACATCTCTGACTTCACATTCATATTGTGTCTACCTGTCTACAAGTCTGTTAATATTTTCTCATTTTCTAAGGACACTATCTTTACACTATCTTTATAGCAATGCTCCACTCCCAGTACCAATTAGTTTATTCTCACATTGTTCATAAAGACATATCTGCGACTGGATAATTTATAAAGGAAAGAAATTTAATTTACTCACAGTTTAGCATGGCTGGGGAGGCCTCAGAAAACATACAGTTATGGTGGAAAGGAAAACAAACACGTCCTTCCTCACATGTTACTCCATTCATCATGCTTCTAATAAAGAAATACCCCAGACAGGGTAATTTATTTTAAAAAAGAGGTTTAATGGACTCACAATTCTACATGGCTGTGGAAGCTGCAAAATCATGGCAGAAAATGAAGGAGGAGTAAAGGCACACGTTACATGGCAGCAGGCAAGGGAATGTATGCAGGGGACTACCCTTTATAAAACCATCAGATCTTGTGAGACTAATTCACTCTCATGAGAACAACATGGAAAAACCTGCCCCCATGATTCAATTATTTCCTACCACATCCCTTACATGATATGTGGGATTACAGAAGCCATAATTCAAGATAAGATTTGGGTGGGGACATAGCAAAACTATATTATTCTGCCCCGGCCCCTCCCAAATCTCGTGTCCTGACATTTCAAAACCAATCATGCCTTCCCAACGGTTCCACAAAGTCTTAACTTATCATTAAATCAAAAGTTCATAATCCAAAGTCTCATACGAGACAAGACAAGTTCCTTTCACCTGTGAGCCTGTAAAATCAAAAGCAAGTTAATTATTTCCTAGACACAATGGGGATACAGGCATTGGGTAAATACACCTGTCCCAAATTGGAGAAATTGGCCAAAAGGAGGGGCTACAGGCCCCATGTAAGTCTGGAATCCAGTGGGGTGCAAAATCTTAAAGCTCCAAAATGATCTCCTTTGACTCCATGTCTCATATCCAGGTCACACTGATGCAAGAGGTGAGTTCCCATTGTCTTTGGGGCTCCACTCCTATGGCTTTGCAGGAAATAGCCCTCTTCCTGGTTGTTTTAATGGGCTGGTGTTGAATGTCTGCAGCTTTTCCAAGTGCACAATGCAAGCCATCAGTGGATCTACCATTCTGGGGTCTGAAGGCTGGTGGTCCTCTTCTCATAGCTCTACTAGGTAGTGCCTCAGTAGGGACTCTGTGTAGGAGCTCCAACCCCACATTTCCCTTCCACACTGCCCAAGCAGAGGTTCTTCATGATGGTTGCATCCTTGCAGCAGATTTCTGCCTGGACATCCAGGTATTTCCATACCTTATTTGAAATTAAGGCAGAGGTTCTGAAACCACAGTTCCTGTCTTCTGTGCACCCGCAGGCCCAAAACTACACGGAAGCTTCCAAGACTTGGGGCTTTCACCATCTGAAGCAATGGCCTGAGCTTGACCTTGGCCCCTTTTGCCCAAGGCTAGAGCATCTGGGATGCAGGGCATCAAGTCCCGAGCTTGTGCACAGCAAGGGAATCTTGAATCCAGCCCAGGAAACAATTTTTCTTCTACACTTCCGGGTTTGTGATGCGAGGGACTGCCACAGAGGTCTCTGACATGCCCTAGAGACATTTTCCCCATTGCCTTGGCAATTAGCATTTGTCTCCTTGCTCCTTATGCAAATTTCTGTAGCAGCTTGAATTTCTCCCCAGGAAATGGGTTTTCCTTTTCTACTGCATGGTCAGGCTGCAGATTTTCTAAACTTCTATGCTCTGTTTCCCTTTTAAACATGTGTTCCAATTTCAGATCATCTCTCTCTAGTTCAAATTTCCACAGATCTGTAGGACAGGGGTAAAATGCCACCAATCTCTTTGCATAAATAGAATGACCTTATTATTGTATGGGAGTCTAAGTCTGTTTGTATGTCTTGCTATATGAATCTGGGTGCTCTTGTATTGGGTGCATATATATTTAGGATAGTTAGCTCTTCTTGTTGAATTGATCCCTTTACCATTATGTAATGGCCTTCTTTGTCTCTTTTGATCTTTGTTGGCTTAAAATCCATTTTATCAGAGACTAGGATTGCAACCCCTGTCTTTTTATGTTTTCCGTTTACTTAGTAGATCTTCCTCCATCCCTTTATTTTGAGCTTATGTGTGTCTCTGCACGTGAGATGGATCTCCTGAATACAGCACACTGATGGGTCTTGACTCTTTATCCAATTTTCCAGTCTGTGTCTTTTAATTGGAGCATTTAATCCATTTACATTTAAGGTTAATATTGTTATGTGTGAATTTGATCCTGTCATTACGATGTTAGCTGCTTATTTTGCTCATTAGTTGAAGCAGTTTCTTCCTAGCATTGATGGTCTTTACAATTTGGCATGTTTTTGCAGTGGCTGGTACTGGTTGTTCCTTTCCACGTTTAGTGCTTCATTCAGGAACTCTTGTAGGGCAGGCCTGGTGGTGACAAAATCTCTCAGCATTTGCTGGTCTGTAAAGGATTTTATTTCTCCTTCACTTATGAAGCTTAGTTTGGCTGGATATGAAATTGTGGCCTGAAAATTCTTTTCTTTAAGAATGTTGAATCTCTCCCACTCTCTTCTGGCTTGTAGAGTTTCTGCCAAGAGATCTGCTGTTAGTCTGATGGGCTTCTTTTTGTGGGTTACCTGACCTTTCTCTCTGGCTGCCCCTAACATTTTTCCCTTTATTTCAACTTTGGAGAATCTGACAATTATGTGTCTTGGAGTTGCTCTTCTCAAGGAGTATCTTTGTGGTGTTCTCTGCATTTCCTGAATTTGAATGTTGACCTGCCTTGCTAGGTTGGGGAAGTTCTCCTGGATAATATCCTGCAGAGTGTTTTCCAACTTGGTTCCATTCTCCCCGTCACTTTCAGGTACACCAATCAGACATAGATTCGGTCTTTTCACATAGTACCATATTTCTCAGAGGCTTTGTTCATTTCTTTTTATTCTTTTTTCTCTAAACTTCTCTTCTCACTTCATTTCATTTGTTTGATCTTTAATCACTGATACCCTTTCTTCTAGTTGATTGAATTGGCTACTGAAGCTTCTGCATGCATCACATGGTTCTCGTGCCATGGTTTTCAGCTCCATCAGGTCACTTAAGGACTTCTCTACACTGGTTATTCTAGTTAGCCATTTGTCTAATCTTTTTCAAGGTTTTTAGCTTCTTTGCAATGGGTTCGAACTTACTCCTTTTAGCTCCGTGAAGTTTCATCATCTGAAGCCTTCTTCTCTCAATTCATCAAAGTCATTCTCCATCCAGCTTTGTTCCCTTGCTCGCGAGGAGCTGCATTCCTTTGGAGGGGGAGAGGCACTCTGATTTTTAGAATTTTCAGCTTTTCTTCTCTGTTTTTTCCCCATCTTTGTGGTTTTATCTACCTTTGATCTTCGATGATGGTGATGTACAGATGGGATTTTGGTGTGGATGTTGTTTCTCTTTGTTAGTTTTCCTTCTAACAGTCAGGACCCTCACCTGCAGGTCCATTGGAGTTTGCTGGGAGTCCACTCCAGACTCTGTTGGCCTGGGTATAAGCAGCAGAGGCTGCAGAACAGTGAACATTGCTAAACAGCAAAAATTGCTGACTGATTATTCCTCTGGAAGTTTTGTCTCAGAGGGGTACCTGGCCTTGTGAGGTGTCAGTCTGCCCCTATTGGGGGGTGCCTCACAGTTAAGCTACTCGGGGATCAGGAACCCACTTGAGGAGGCAGTCTGTCCGTTCTCATATCTCAAACTCTGTGTTGGGAGAACTACTACTCTCTTCAAAGCTGTCAGACAGGGACATTTAAGTCTGCAGAGGTGTCTGCTGTCTTTTATTCAGTTATGCCTTGCCCCCGGAGTTGGAGTCTACAGAGGCAGGCAGGCCTCCTTGAGGGGTGGTGGGCTCCACCCAGTTCGAGCTTCCTGGCCTTTGTTTATCTAGCCATGCCTCAGCAATGACAAGCACCCCTCCCCTAGCCTTGCTGCCACCTTGCAGTTTGATCTCAGACTGCTGTGCTAGCAATGAGCGAGGCTCCGTGGGCATGGGACCCTCCGAGCCAGGCACGGATAGCATCTCCTGGTGTGCTGTTTGCTAAGACCATTGGAAAAGTGCAGTATTAGGGTGGAAGTAACCTGATTTTCCAGGTGCCGTCTGTCATAGCTTCCCTTGTCTGGGAAAGGGAATTCCCTGACCCCTTGCACTTCCCGGGTGAGGCAATGCCTCACCCTGCTTCAGCTCACACTTGGTGGGCTGCACCCACTCTCTTGCACCCACTGTCTGACAAGCCCCAGTGAGATGAACCCGGTACCTCATTTGGAAATGTGGAAATCACCTGTCTTCTGAGTCGCTCACCCTGGGAGCTGTAGACTGGAGCTGCTCCTATTTGGCCATCTTGGAACTGCCCACTGAGAAATCTACTTTTCAAAGTCTAAGACAATTAGTAGTAGTCATCAAGAGGTCACAAAATATTGCCAAAGAAGTGTCTGGATCTTGTTGTCTGACTAAAAGCCATAAACAAAAGAAAAAATCCAGTTTCATGTTTTTAACGAAGCTAAAGGAATACTTTCAAAACTCACTGTGATTTGTGTGAGAGGAATGGGTAATATCTCAACTGCAGGTTGTAATGGATACTGCAGCATTTGTGTGGGGAAACAGAGTTATCCTTTAAGGTTAAAATAGATCAATGGTTACACTGAGAACAGGTTTGTGACTCTGTCACTGGAGGGTTTTGAGAACTTCTTAAGAATCTACTTTCCAACTACACTTTGAATGCTGAATATGTAATTTTTCCTCAAATACATGAATAGTCTCCTTTTTAAAAACATTTTCCAGGCACATGTCATTTTATTTTGCTACACTTTATTGTACTTTGCAGAATTTATTTTGTAAATTAATATATAATAATTGTACATTTATTTATCAAGTACATATGTTTTTTTATGTGCATAGAATGTGCAATGATTAAGTTAGGGAATTTAGGGTATTCATCACCTCAAGTACATATCAGTTCTATGGGTTGGACATTTCAAGTCTTCTCTTGTAGTTATTTTAAAATACATAATACAGTGTTATTAACTAGAGCCAC
Source organism: Trachypithecus francoisi (assembly GCF_009764315.1). NCBI lineage: Eukaryota > Metazoa > Chordata > Mammalia > Primates > Cercopithecidae > Trachypithecus > Trachypithecus francoisi. The sequence goes on from NW_022681465.1 coordinate 19,293,304, forward strand.
TCTTCTCTGCTGTCAAACATTAGAATCTACTTCTTCTATTTAATGATATGTTTGTACCCATTAACCAATCTTTCTTCATTGCCACCACCACACATGTACCTTTCCCTTCCTCTGAAACCTATCATTCAACTCTCTACTTCCAAGAGGTTAACTTTTTAGCTCCCACCCATGAATAAGAACATGTAATATTTGTCCTTCCGACCTGGTTTATTTCACTTAACATGGCCTCCAGTTCCATCCGGATGCCTCTAGCCAGCCATCTTGAAGTCTCAGCCTGGTTCCTTCCTCATAAATTAAGAGTTTTTTTTACAAATTGAAGGTCTTGGCAACCTTGAGTTGAGCAACCCTATTGGTGAAATGTTTTCAACATCATGCACTCACTTTATGTCTCTGTGTCATATTTTGGTAATTATGTTGATATTTCAAACTTCTGCATTCAGCTGTTATTGTTATCAGTGATCTTGATGTTAATATCATGATTTTTTATGACACCATGAAACTCTGGCGATGTAAGAAAGCAAAATGATTGATATCTGTTGTGTGTGTTTTTACCATTCCATGTACCAGCTGTTTCCTCATCTCTCTCGCTTCGGACCTCCTTATTCCCTGAGACAAAATAATATTAAAACTAGGCCAAATAATAACTGTACAAATGTCCACTAAGTGTTCAAGTAAAAAAAAGAGACATACATCTCTCACTTTAAATCAAAAGATATAAATAATTGATCTTACTGATAAAGGCATGTTAAAAGCCAAGAGAAATTAAAAGTTAGAACTATCATGTCAGTAGCCAAGTTATGATGTGAAGGAAAAGCTATTGAGGGAAATTAGAAAAGTTACTTCAGTGAACACACAAATGATAAAAAAGCTGAACAACCTCTTTGCTGATATGAAAAAATGTTTAGTTGTTTGGATGGAATGTGAAACCCTCCACAGCACTCCTGTAAGCCAAAGCCTAATCTAGGGAAAGGCTCTAGGGAAGGCTGTAACTCTCTTCAATTCTATCAAGGCTGAGAGAGGTGAAGAAGTTGTTGAAGCAAAGCTTAAAGCTAGCAGAGGTTGGATCATGAAGTTTAAGAAAGAAAGTCATCTCCGTAATCTAAATGTGCAAGGTGAAGCAGCATCTGCTTATACAGAAGCTGGAGCAAGTTATTCAGAAGATCTAGAGAGGATCATTGATGAAGGTGGCCACATTAATCAACATATTTTCAATGTAGAAATAATAGTCTTCTATTAGAAGAAGATGCCATTTAGGAAATTCACAGATAGAGAAGTGTTTGGCTTCACACTTGTAAATGGCAGGCTGACTCTTTTGTTAGGGGCTGATGCAACTGGCAGTTTTAAGATGAACCTAAGTCTCATTAACTATTCTGAAAATCATAGGATGCTTAAAACTTATCCTAAATCTACTTTGCCTGTGCACTATAAATAGGAAAACAAAGACTGAATGGTAGCACATTTGTTTATAGCACGATATACTACATATTTTAAACTCGCTGTTGAGAATTGCTACTCAAAAATTATTTCTTTTAGCATATTATTGCTCATTGACAATATATCTGGTCACCCAAGAGCTCTGATGAACATTTACAGGTTGATTAATGTTGTATTTATGCCTGCCAAAGCAATATATATTCTAAAGCCCATGGATCAAGGAATAATTTTGGCCTTCAAGTCTCATTTAAGAAATATTTTTTTGTAAGGCTATAGCTGCTGTTAACAGTGATTCCTCTAATGGATCTGGGTGATGAAAATTGAAAATCTGGAAACAGTTCACAATTCTAGATGCCATTTAGAAAATTAGTGATTCATGGGAAGCAATCAAAATGTCAATGTTAACAGGAGTTTTAAAGATGATTCCAACCCTAATGGGTAATTTTGAGGGTTCAAGACTTCAGAGGAGAAAGTAACTGCAGATGTGATGGAAATAGCAAGATAACTTAGAATTAGAGGTGGTGCCTCAACATGTTACTGAACTGCTACAGTCTTGAAATGAAACAAACAGATGAGAAGTTGCTTCTTATAGATGAGTAAAGGAAGTGGTTTCTTGAGATAAAATCTACCCTTGGTGAAGATATCTTGAACACTGCGGAAATGAAAAATAACTGATTTAGAATATTACATAAACTTGTGTGTAAAGCAGGGGTAAGGTAAGAGAAGATTTACTCTAATTTTGAAAGTTTTACTGTGAGTAAAATGCTATCAAAGAACATCACATGCTATAGAAAAGTCATTTGTAAAAAGAAAAGTCAGTTTGATGCAGCAATCTTTATTGTTGTTTTTTTTTTAAGAAATTGCCACAGCTACCCCAACCGTCAGCAACCATCATCCTGATCCATTGGTAGATATCAACACCAAGGCAAGATCTTCCACCAGCCAAAAGATTAGTACTCACTGAAGGCTTATGTAATCACTACCATTTTATTGCAGTCAAGTATTTTTTTTTTTAAATTTAAGGTGTATACCTTACTTTTATAGACAAAATGCTATTATACACTTAGTAGACCATGTTATAGTGTAAATATAACTTTTATATGCACTAGGAAGCAAAAAATAAAACTTTGTGTGACTCACTTCACTGCAATATTTGCTTTATTGTGATGGTTTGAAGCTGAACCCCCAATATCCCTGACTTATTCTAGTATTTACCCCCCAAACTTTGACTACTCTACAGACTAACCTCCAAAGCTAGGGATATATTAGTGTCATTGAAAAGATAAGGCATATTCAATCTGAAAAGTCAGGGAGATATTTATATCTCACTTGCCTTAGTGTTCCACTTTTTTAAGGCATTGTGCCTTTAGTTTCACAGAGATTGTTGAAAAAAATTTAAATTTTTTTGTTTTTTCTTTTTATTTTTTCATCCTATGTAAAAATCAATAGAGAGCTCGACTAAAATGTAATTATAAATCAGAGCCAACTTTTCACTGCAGAGCCCCCTCTTTTGAAATCTCAGAAATTTTATTAGTTCAAGTTTTGCACACAGATTCTGGTTTGCACAAACTTTCTCACAAAGTTCTTTAGTCATAATAACCTGGGAGGGATATGTGCCATATCTCAGAATGTTTCAGCCTTTTGTCATCCTACTGTGAGAACAATTACCTATAAAATACATTTTAAATAAAAAAGACGAATAGTGGATAAGGAATTATGAACAGAGTGAAGTAGTTAGATATAATATCAACCATGGAAAGAATGTTCATAAGGACAAAATATTTGTATGAGAATAAAGATAAGAAAATCTTAAGTGAATGTGTTAATATTGGAAAAGACAGACATTGACTTGACTGTCCTTTACATCATTGGTGTTGGGAGGAGAGTTCTCATGGGATTAGAAACCTACAACACAGTTGTAGGACATAGTACAACACGGTAGGGCACAGTCAAACTGTGTTCAAACTGAATGTAGTGACAAACTAAGCTGATGTCCTTGAAATTGAGTTTTCCTCAGAGTATTAACAAGTAGAACTAAGCTGTATCCAGAAATGGTGACCTCATGGACATGGAAGTGTGTCACAGACTCTGACAGAGATGATGCAAAAACGTCTTCAACTCAACGAATGCTGAAAATACCGGGAAGAATAAGTAGTTCATGATAATGTAACAATAAGGGTAATGTTTTGATAGGAACGAGGCTAACTTGCCATGGAAGAAATAATTAGAAAATGATGAAAGAGTAAATACAAATCTTTAATAAAATGTGGCTGAATACAGCTTTCTTTGCTATGCAAATGTCTGTGTAATAGCCAATTATAATTCCTTAAAATGTATTATTTTATTTTAATAAATTACTCCAATGATGAAAAAGCCAACTTAGAAGTGACCTTGTGTGTGTGTGTGTGTATATATATATATATATAATTTTTTTTTTTTTTTTTTTTTTTTTTTTTTTTTGAGACGGAGTCTGGCTCTGTCGCCCAGGCTGGAGTGCAGTGGCCGGATCTCAGCTCACTGCAAGCTCCGCCTCCCAGGTTCACGCCATTCTCCTGCCTCCGCCTCCCAAGTAGCTGGGACTACAGGCGCCCGCCTCGTCGCCCGGCTAGTTTTTTGTATTCTTTAGTAGAGACGGGGTTTCACCGTATTAGCCAGGATGGTCTCGATCTCCTGACCTCGTGATCCGCCCGTCTCGGCCTCCCAAAGTGCTGGGATTACAGGCTTGAGCCACCGCGCCCAGCCTCGTTGTTGTATATTAAAAGAAAAAAGCAAATCTTAATCTTAGCAAATTTAAAACAGAAAAATTAGAAAATCTAAAACAGAAAGATTTAAGTAATATTTAAAGCATTTAAACTTTATATATTTCCAACTAATAACTAGTTTTTATTTATCATGATTATATTTTAATATTCATAAAGATAGGATCATTAAAATATTAAACCTTGAATGTTTTAGAATAAAGTGTCTGAGGAGGTGACTTACTGTTATCATTGGAAACTAATATTTATTTTTCTTGTGTTTTCCATTAAAATATAAAATAATTATACTACACAGTACAAGTTGCTTTAATCTTTGAAAGACATACATATATACATTTAAAATATATTTTAAAAGATTTATTGAGATATAATTTTTATAACATAAAATTCACCTGTTTGGAGTATACAATTCAATGTTTTTTTGTATCTTTTCAGAGTTGTTCAATTCATTCTAATTCAGAACACTTTTGTCACCCCAAAAATGAATTTTATGCTGATTAATAATCATGTCCTTCCCCCACATCACTCCTTCAACTCCTGAAAATTGTGCCTTTATATTCTGCTTCTGTAGATTTGTCAATTCTAGAAATTTTATACAAATAGGATCATAGGGTATGTTGTCTTCAGTGACTATCTCCTTTCACATACCTTAATGTTGTAGCATGCATACATCCTTCACTCATTTTTATTATTGCTAAATAGTAACCTATTGTGTGAAAACATTACATTTTATTTGTACATTCATCAGTTGGTGGATAATTGAGCTATTTCTATTTCTTGACAATTACAAATAATGCTACTATGAGCATTTGTGTAAAAGTTCTGTGTAGATATATGTTTTGACTTCTCTTGGGTAGATACCTAGGAATGAAATTGCTGGTTCATATTATTATCTCTATGTTTAACAAAAATATATCCTTATGAGTGAATTTGCTTTCTGTAAAACTACAGAAAAACAAAACTACTCTTCTGAAACTTCTGCAGAATAATCTTTAAGAAACTTTATAATGTAAACATTTTTAATCATCCAGAATGATCAGGATCTGCTTTTGAAATTAAAATAAAACAAAAAATCTCAGAAACTCTGAGTTTCAAATTTTAAGATGGTGACTTCTGACAAACACACATTTTTGTCAAAGTAGCATTTGTACTTACAGCAGTTTCTCTGAAAACCTAAATGACAAAAATGATCACGTAAGGTAGTAATTTTGAAATTTTTTGGCTGAGTGGCCATGAGTCTATTGGCACCCAACAGTGAGGAAAATTATTTATAAACAACCATATTATGTGCTAGACCAAAGTTCTGTATTGCCTCAAACTTTAAAAAGTATTGCAAAAATGTTGTGACTAAAATTATATATTCTTAATCACTTCTTACCAAATTCAGTTTCAAAGTTTGTTTTTACTTTCTCATAAAACCTATCTCATTATATTTATGCTATTGTTTTTGTAAATTATTCTGATTTCTTAAAGAGTCGCTTGAATTAATATATACATCAGCAAAGCCTAAACTTCTAAAAATACTCATAAATTTAAGGGCATTTTTAATTTCACTTTTTTACGGAAAAGTATAATTTTACTACAAACTATAATTTTCATGCAGTTGTGTTATGAATAAGAAGTATAACTGCCCTCTTACCAGACTCCAAAGCAGTGATTAAATAACCACCAATTAAGGCAACTACAAATAGATACTGGTTACTGACTTTGATCAACTAATTTTTAAAAGGTCAGATATCCCTTTAAAGTTTTCCCTTTCTACTTTCAGTAAACTGATGTGACCCCAGTAATGGGAAGAGAGAAAAATAATATTTATTTAATTTCTCCACATTTGTTACTTGAAAATACATTATTGTTATTATGAAAACCAATCTCATAAAGTTATGTTCAACATTAGCCCAGTTTTCCAAATGAGTAAATACCTGTGACAGGGAAATATCACCTTCCTTACATAATGCCACAGAACTATTAACCAATAGAGTTGATATTTTAACCCAGAATGCTCTAACACCAAAGCTCCTACATGCTTTTCACCACACCAGGGATCCTCTCAATTGAATTTATCCATTTAGTCAACATATGTTGAGTGCACAGTTTTCTACTAGGTGCCAGGTTTACAAAATAGATTAGAACCCAGTTTTTGCTAAGAAAAGCTTACAGTCAACTGGGTAGGAGGGGAGTAATTATTAAATTTAACTACAATAGAGAATGGCAAGTGCTAAATTTTAGTCATATATGCATGGGATGTGAATATATGACTACAAGTAGTTTTTAAAGAGAAAAGGTTGAGGGGCCTTCTTTTTGTAGAAACTAAAGAGTGATAATAACATTAAGAATGACAAATATTCACACAGAAGAACTTTAGAGGAAAGCCTGGAGGAAATAAACAGCATGATGTATACAGAACAATGACCGGAAGTTCAGAATCAAGGGGCCATGCATTGTAATATAATTAATTTTAATTATTGATATCATGCTCCTTTTTACTCATCATTTTTTCTTGTTTCCAAACATGACCACACACACGCACACACACATACACACAAATAAAACCTGCATTCTAAAACAGGTGTTTTAATCTTACATGCAGATCTGACATGAGAATGTCAGAATAAGGAATGTCTTAAAACTATTTTCTGAATGTATATTTTATTTCCTTTGAAAATGGTGCATAAGATTTCCAGAGGTGCTTGTGACCCAGCTATGACCCAGTCTTCTGATTCTACTTTGAGGAATCCACAAACTATGTCGGTTTACATATTTATCTATTCATATATATAGATATGACTGTATATATTTCGAACTGATATATATTTATATATATATTTATATATATATAAAGAGAGAGAGAGAGCATATATAATTCAAGTATGCTTAAACACCTGAAAATTATAAAATAGTTTACTGTAAAATTATATTTTGTCTTAGAAAAAAATGCTTTTACCTTAGAGAATGCTAAATTCTTCCAACTTACTTTTTCTTTCTCTCTGTTGGAATCTGGCAATTCTACTCAACTGTCATTGAAATTGCAGTAATTAGCCTTCTTTTATTGCAGAACAGATGTTCTAAATGCTGGGCTCATTCGACAAGGGTTGGGATTGAGATATCACAGCCGCTATAGTTTAATTTTGGTTAGGTCAGAAGGCTTCATCATTATCGTTCAAAATATTGGTGAAATATAATAAAAATGCATATTTCCAATTAAGTTTCCCTTAATTGAGTTTTACTTAGTCTATCCCCCAATGTAACCAATGGTAGCATGGGCTGCAGTTTGACAAGTCAATAATCATTTTCATGGTCACAATCTGAAGAGTTCTATTTGTATTAATAATCATCATTACTGATTGATTTTTATTATGATACTGAGAGCAGCTGATTGAAAACAGAAGGAAAAAAAATCTGTATTACTATCTGATTTCCAGAAAAAAAAACACTTTGAGAACATTTTTACATAACGAAATTTTTCTGAATTATTTTCTAATACCCATAAAAATAATGTAATGTTTTGATTTCTGAAAACCTGCATTGTTCTCCCACCACTATTCAACTTTCTAAACCAGAGAAAAGCCTGCATTTAATTTTGTAGAGTAACAGATTCAATTCCAACTAGCTCAATAGTACCGTTTATATGAGGATCTTCCAAACTGATTAATTTTCATCTCAACAAATGTAATAGCCAACTGCTTTGAATCAGATCATCCCCAACCTATGTACATTAATGCAATCCAATTTAGTCATTAGGATTGTTAAATTAATTGAATTGACTTTGCAATTTTATGGTTATTTCAGTCTTAGCCACTGAATCAGGTCTTATCTGTATTGTCTCAATCAATTTGTGACAAGCAGCTATTACTATAGCCAAAGGAACAATTCTGTGTCTATTAAGGAAGGGTTTCCCTGATCATTCTACAAACATTTTAGCTAGGCAGTGCTAGCTTAGTATATCTGTTTATATAATAGAAATATAAAATATATAATTTAACGATTTCCCCTGTAAGGCAAGATAGCAGATACAACTGGGTCAAATGTTCTATGAGCCCATTTGACTGTAACATTTGAATATTGTTCATGTTGACAGTAACAATGGGGGTCACTTGGTAAGAAACATTGTTACCCTCTACTAAGTAGACTACTAAAAACGTTCTAAATTGTCCAGGGATGAGTGGTGGGATTGTGACAAGAGGACTTGGGAAGCATTCTAAAATGCCTGCCCTCTCTTTCAACTCTCCCTTTCCCACACATTCGATAGTTCTTGAAGCTATACTGGACTATTGAACACTGATTGTTTCAGATATTAGTTGGTTTGTATATGCCCTAAATTCATCTTGTGTATTAATACATTCTTACGCTGCTAATAAAGACATACTCGAGACTGGATAATTTATAAAGTAAAACGGTTAATTGAGTCACAGTTAAACCCAGCATGGCTGGGGAGGCCTCAGGAAACTTACAATCATGGTGGAAGGGAAAGTAAACATGTCCTCTTTTACATGGCAGCATCTAGGAGAATTATCCAGTAAAACAGAAGAAAAACGCTCTTACAAAACCATCAGATCTTCTGAGCACTCACTCACTTTCACAAGAACAGCATTAGGGTAACGGTCCCCATGATTCAATTACCTCACACCAGGTCCCTCCCACAACACGTGGGGATTATGGGAACTACAATTCAAGATGAGACTTGGCGGTGGGACACAGTCAAACCAGATCATCTTGTTTTGTAATATTACTCTGATAAATTAAGGGAGAGACTCTATTCTTCAATTTGTGAAGACATGGTGGATGGGTAATTCGTTCACTTCCACCTCCAAAGAGTGAGGATCTGGGGTGAGAAGCACTGGTGGAAAGATGAATAAGTAATTACAAAATCTTCTCCACAGCCTCTGGAATAGCCAGAGAATGGTCATATTTGGCTTGATACATAATCTTTACTTATGTTGATTAACTTTCACCAATCACCCTGCTCCCACGACCATCACCACCACTGACATGTATGTGTACATCTTTTGACAACTCCTCTTTCAATGACTGGGGATACCTCAAATATCTTAGTCTTCATTGATAACATTAATTTATCTCACTAATATGTCAAAAAATTTAAAGCTATTTTTATGCTCAGCTCTTTGCAAGACAGGTACCAAGAATTCCTGCATTATCTATGCTGATAATTAAAATACATAATTTAAAACTGTACATATATGTCCTTTGTAACTTTTTTCCTTCTTTCAAAATTTGCCCTTTTTATCCAGCGTGATGTTTAATATTGAGTGTCAACTTGATTGAATCGAAGGATGCAAAGTATTGATTCTGGATGTGTCTGTGAGGGTGTTGCCAAAGGAGATTAACATTTAAGTCAGCAGACTGGGAAAGGCAGACCCACCCTCAGTCTGGGTGGGTCTGCTTTTCCCAATATAATCAGCTGCCAGCACAACCAAAATAAAAGCAAGCAGAAGAACATGAAAAGGCTAGACAAGTTTAGTCTTCTGGCCTACATCTTTCTCCCAGGTTGAATGCTTCCTGCCCTCGAATATTGGACTCCATGTTCTTGAGCTTTGGGAATCTTAAACCTTGGACCACAGATGAAGGATTCACTGTTGGCTTCCCTAGTTTTGAAGTGTTGGGACTCGTCGTGGCTTTCTTGTTTCTCAGCTTGCAGATGGATTATTGTGGGACATCACCTTATGATCACGTGAGTCAATACTCCTTAATGCACTCCTCTTTATATATACATCTATCCTATTAGTCCTGTCCCTTTTTGTCCAGAATTGGTTCCTTCCAGTGGGTTCTTGGTCTCTCTGACTTCAAGAATGAAGCCACGAACCCTCATGGTGAGAGTTAACAGTTCTTAAAGATGGTGTATCTGGAGTTTGTTCCTCCAGATGTTCAGATGTGTCCGGAGTTTCTTCCTTCCTGTGGGTTCGTGGTCTCGCTGCCTTCAGGAGTGAAGCCACAGACCTTCCCAGTGAGTGTTACAGCTCATAAAGTTAGTGCAGACCCAAAGAGTGAGCAACAGCACGATTTATTGTGAAGAGCGAAAGAACAAAGCCTCCACAGCATGGAAGGGGATCTGAGCGGGTTGCTGCTGCTGGCTGGCTGAGTGGTCAGTTTTTATTCCCTTATTTGGCCCCACCCACATCCTGCTGATTGGTCCATTTTACAGAGCACTGATTGGTTCATTTTACAGTGTGCTGATTTGTCTGTTTTTTTTTTTTTTTTTTTTTTGAGACAGAGTCTCGCCGTGTTGCCCGGGCTGGAGTGGTGCAGTGGCGCGATCTCGGCTCACTGTAAGCTCCGCCTCCCGAGTTTACGCCATTCTCCTGCCTCAGCCTCCAGAGTAACTGGGACTACAGGCGCCCGCCATCTCGCCCGGCTAGTTTTTTTTTGTATTTTTTTTTAGTAGAGATGGGGTTTCACCATGTAGACCAGGATGGTCTCGATCTCCTGACCTCGTGATCCGCCCGTCTCGGCCTCCCAAAGTGCTGGGATTACAGGCTTGAGCCACCGCGCCCGGCCTGATTTGTCTGTTTTTATAGAGTGCTGACTGGTGCCTTTACAAACCTTTAGCTAGACAGAAAAATTCTCCAAGTCTCCACCCGACCCAGAAGCCCAGCCAGCTTCACCTCTCACTTTCAGAGAACCCTGACTAATAAATCCAAAGACAGGTGCCCTTACGGAATGCTTGAACAACCTTCTAAAGGCAGTGCTGAAACACCAATTGAAAAGCAACATCCTGAAAGAACAAAGTGCTCTCCTTCAGGACAAGTGTATTATTAAGTCTGGAGCCTATATTTGGTGCTGTGTTCATAATAGAATACATAGGTCCAGAAACTACATTTCAAATCCACATTTATTCTTTGTTTTTTCAGAATACTCTCAGTGCTACTTGTATCAGTCCACAGCCTGTGAAACACAAGACAGGACTTTTATTAAATTTTACCCACAGATTTTATCAAAGGAACCTGAAACCAACTGTGTGAGAGGAAATGAGAAGAGGGATGTGTGATGATGGGGAAACTGTTAAACACCAATGCAAGTCTAACCCTAAATGAAAGAAAGGAAGGTGACATCTCCAGGACTTTGGGTCTAAAGAAGGTCTGGAAAATAACCACTGAGGGGTCCTCATGCCAAAGTCCACAGTCTAAGCAATTCCATACCTGCCAGGGATGGGCCTGCATTCACATTGCTCCTGTACTCAGTCAGGGGCTGGGAAGCACCCACTAAAAGGCTTAGCCTTGGTGCAAATGCAGTGATGGGTGTCGGAACTCAGCAACAGGGCAACTTATTCAATCATGGGTTTTGCAGTTGGAGGTCTGTGAGGTGCAATTCTCCCCACACACCAGTGCCTCCATGGCCTAGAAGCAACCTTTGCTTTTATACTTAGAGTGTTCTTACTTTCTCAGTACCTTTGCTTCTTGCTGTCTCATATTTAATTGAGCCCTCTCTATCTGCTATATTTTGCCCTCCCTTCTCATCTAAGTATGTATCTTTATGCTAGGACATTCCCATTCAAATAGTAGTAATAATGATAATAAATATAATTCTCCCTCTTGACACTGAATTGATTTCCATCTTAGACCTCATTCTTCTGGTTGCCTCTGTTGACACTGTTTGAGATAACTGCTACCCACACTATTGTATCTTAACTTCTCAATCTGCCTTTTAATTATGTGTTCAGCTAGTTTGATTCAGATTCTACTATTTGTGCATATTTTCAATAACTTTGTATTAGTTCTCACACTGCTATAAAGATATTATCTGAGACTGGGTAATTTATAAAGAAAAGATGTTTAATTAACTCACAGTTCCATATGGCTTGGGAGGCTTCATGAAATTTACAATCATGGTGAAAGGTGAAGGAAAAACAAGCACCCCCCTTCACAGGACAGCAGGAGAGGCAGATAGCACAGGGGAAACTGTCACTTTTAAACCACCATATCTCATGAGAAATATCACAGGGGAACTGCCCCCATGATCCAATGACCTCCCATCAGGTCTCTCCCTCAACACATGGGGTTTACAATATAAGATGAGATTTGAGTGGGAACACAGAACCAAACCATATTAATTTTATTGCCAAATTGATTGGAAATTCCTCTTACCTCATCTTATTTAATGATTCAACAACAAAGGATTTATTTAACCTTTCTTTCTTTCTCTTGCAATAATCTTCTTGGGTTCCCTGAAATGAAGATCTTTCATTTTTTTACACATATGTTTTGTTCACCTTACTTTGCCAGACCTTTTTACACATTTCCGTATTTCATTGGCCTACTTCAGATCTTTGTTTTCTTATCTTTTTCTACTATCTCCTTAGGTAAAATAAACAGTTTGTTGCTTTAGCCAACATATTGTACTGATGCTTTCTACTTTTACCTCATTAGCCTTAACTTTTCCTCTGAGTACCAGTCTCATATATCTAAATTTCTACTTGACATCTTCATGTAGATGTGTTTCATGCATTGTAAGCATGTAGAAATGGTCATTTCGCTCCCCAAATCTTTTTCTCCTTGAAAATACTACATATCAGAAAATAGTGCTGGAATTCATCCAGATATTCAGGCAAGAAAAATTGAAGCAATTTTTCAGTTATTTTTTCTACCTCAGTCTTTGTATTCAAGCATCAGTCTTTCTTATATTTTATTATTTTATTTATAATCTATCTTTTTTTCTGATCTCCACTGTCTTCACCTTGGTTGATCTCTTCTATGACTTATTGCAATAGCCTTCAAACTCATCTCTAGATGTCTCTCTTGATCCTTCCAATCCATTCTCCACAGAGTAACTAGAATATTTCAACAAAAATATTTTTATACTACACTTGGAATAAAGTATTGGCTGTTTACATTAGGCTAGTAAGATCAATGCTTGTTCTTGTCCCATTTGCCATTTGCACTTCATCTCAGTAGTACTATCTCCATTTCTATTACAGTCCGGGAAAATGGTCTTGGGTTACTTTCTCATGCCAAATTTTTTCTCCATGATTGCAGAATTTCCTCTGCAGTCCACAGTCTTCACTTCCATTTTGTTTAGCATGATCACGCTCATTGATTTTCTCGGTAAGATCCAAATTTTTAAAGAATGTCCCCTTTTTCCACAGAATTGACTAGATTTGGGCTAATTCTATGGCAAATCTATAATTTCAAAGCAAACTCTTCTTATTCTTCAGTTCTTAAAATAAATGTCACTTTATCAAAAAACTTGCCTGATAGTTCTTTGCAAAGCATTCTCCATCTTGGAATATTGTCCCTTACCCAGTTTCCTTCAAGCAGATATTTTAATTATCATATATTTCATTAAGTTGGTATCTCATTGGTGGCCTGGCGTTATTGTATATGCTACTAGGAAAACAACAACTTTGCTAAATAATGATATATTGCTTTTGTAACATCCATAATTTTTTAGACTTTAGAAAAGGATACCTTGACTCTTATTCAACAATTACTCTTATCCATGTAAAGCTGTAACTATATGTAAAATAAATGGTGAAGTTTAACCTTAACCTTAACCTAAACCTTGAATTCAAAGTTCAACTTTCCTAAGTTGTATTTTGATTCAGATATTGCTGTTCATGTTTTCCATGCAACAATGTTCTTCCTGCTCTTAAGGGATTGGCAAATGCAGGAAATAAATAATTTATTGAAGGATTGCTTTGCCTTTGTTTCCCAATTTTCAAGTCCGTTATTGGCACACATTTTGCAAATTTTGGTGTCAGCATGCTCTGACTCTTAGCAGGAGTCATCAAGATTCTGCACTCTTACTTCTTCTTCAAATAGTTCTGAAACATCCTGTGTGCTGAAATACCAATGGATGTGGCTTTCCAGATATTACACTAGGAGTAACAAGCAGACACACTTTTTCATGAGTGTGTTCTTTAATTATTGACACCTCTGTCTGTACCAAGCAGGGCTGCCTTATCACATCCATTTCTTATCAATTTTAGCAGGTTCAATCATCCTCCTTTATCCTTTGCCCAGTAGGCAGCTCTTTCTCTCATTTGTAAGTTGAAGGGAAATTCCCTTTCCTTTATTATTATTATTATTCACTTTATTGAATGGCACTTTTATATCTATGAATCACTTTTCCTAATATTTGGGGCATTTTTCAAATAAAATAATACCTAATTCCACTGTGTTGATGATATATAAACAGCCTAAACCAATATACATATAGGTAGATAATAACAACTACTTTTACTAAAAGACTGTATCCTGGACCACAGCAACAGGAATATGTTATTAATCAGGCAATGAATACTAAGTTCAGAGATGTTAAAATGTAAATTAAAATTATGTGTATTTTAGTATGGGTGAAACAAAAGATATCTTTTTTATTACATTTTTTTTACTGGCTAGCTCTCCCTCTGGATTGAAAGTTGAATAAGGCTGTGTCTATTGCATTCACTTTGATCAAACAGACTAAGGTAATATCTGATGGATATTAACTGTTGAACAAATTCCACATATATTTGTTGAATAAATGTATAAATAAAGCCTCATAATGGAAAACTCTCCAAAGTATGAGTTTATTTATCAATGATGAAATTAGCAAATGCACTAATTAAAATAAAATTATATCAATCTTAGGACTCCTGGTTTCTGTAAAGAAAATTTCATTTTTTAATAAAAATATTTTAATATGAAAATGAAATAGTCATGTACAATATGTACTTTTATTATTTTATTAAACTTCACCATATGTGTTAGTTCAGGTTGCTATAACAAATTACTATAGAACAGATAACTTAAACAACAAACATTTTTAATTTTTACAATTTTGGATGCTGGAAGTCTGAGATCAGGGTTCCAGCATGGTTGGGCTTTTGGTGAGGAAATTCTTTCTAGTTTTGGAGGGCCGTCTTCTTCATGTGTCCTCACAAGTTAGAAAGAAAGGAAGTTAACTGTCTGGCCTCTTCTAAGGACACAAATCTTATTCTTGAGGGTTTAACGTTCATGACCTGATTACTTTCCAAAGTCCCTACTCCCAAATACCATCACACTGATATTAAATTTTCTACATATGGATTTTGAGGGAACACAAACATTCAGTTCATTGCATTCCACTCCTGGCTTCCCAGAATTCACATGCTTTCCACATGCAAATGCATTCATTCCATCTCAATAGGCCTAAAATTAACTTGCTCTAACATCAACTGTAAAGTTAAAAGTCCAAAGTCTTGTCTGAATTAAATATGATTAAGATTTGAGGTACAATTCTTGCTGAGACAAAATTCTTCTCTAGTTGTGAAACTGTAAACTCTCATGTATTTGTTAGAGCTCTTCAAAGAGAAAAAGCGAGTAAGATAGATAGATGGACAGGTAAATAGATAGAAAATGAAAGAAGAAGAGAGAGAGAGAGAGAAGAAGAAAGGAAAGGAAGGAAGGAAGGAAGGAAGGAAGGAAGGAAGAAAGAAAGAAAGAAAGAAAGAAAAGAAAGAAAGAAAGAAAGAAAGAAGAAAGAAAGAAAAAGAGAGAGAAAGAAAGAAAAAAGAAAGAGAAAGAAAGAAAGAGAAAGAAGAAAGAGAAAGGGAGAGAAAAGAAGGAAGGAAGGAAGGAAAATTATGAGAAGAAATTTATTGGGGGAATTGGCTGATATGATTGATTCTGAAAAGGTCCTATAACAACTTGCTGTCTGCAAGTTGCAGACCCTAAAATGCCAGTAGCATGACTCAGTCAAGGCCAATAGCCTCAGAAACAGGGCAGTGATGGTGAAACTCTCAGTCCAAGGCTGAAGGTCCGAGAACCCCAGGATGTTACTGGTATAAGTCCTGGGGTTGAAAGGCGAAAGAGCCTGCAATTCTAACGTTCAAAGACGGGAGAAGAATGGTGTCCCAGTTCCAAGACAGAGAGAAGTAAATTGCCTTTCATTTGACTTTTTGTTCTGTCTGGGTCCACAGCCAATTGGATGATGCCTGCCCATATTAAGGACAGATCTTCCCCACCCAGTCCACTGACTCACTCACCAATGTCCTCTGCAAACACCACCACACACAGACACACCCAGATATCATGCTCTAGTAGCTCTCTAGCTATGTCTTAATTTGGTCAAGTTGATACCTAAAACTAACCATCACATTAAACAAGTTATGCTCTTCTGAAAAAAAAAAAAATGGTGTGATAGAAATAGGATAGACATTCCCATTCCAAAATGGAGAAAAAAGAAGGAGCCCGGCCGCGGTGGCTCAAGCCTGTAATCCCAGCACTTTGGGAGGCTGAGACGGGTGGATCACGAGGTCAGCAGTTCAAGACCAGCCTGGTCAAGATGGTGAAACCTTGTCTCTACTAAAAATACAAAAATTAGCATGGCGTAGTGGCGGGCAACTGTAATCTCAGCTACTCGGGAGGCTGAGGCAGAGAATTGCTTGAACTCGGGAGGCGGAGGTTACAGTGAGCTGAGATTGAGTCACTGCCCTCCAGCCTGAGCAACAGAGTGAGACTCTGTCCAAAAAAAAAAGAATGTATTGTCCGTATTGCTAGCAACATTCTGTACATGAGTATTCATGTATGCTTTAAGATGAATAAAGCTTTCCTTGAAGCTCCCATCTTTTCCTTCTTTTATACCAGATCCACCTTAATTCCCTTCAGTGACAATCTTGGCTTTTTCTAGCATGTACTTCGAAATTCTTCCAACTTCTACCCATAACTCAGTTCCAAAGCTCTTCCAAAATATCAGATATTTTTTCCAGAAGCACCCAACTAATGGGTACCAACTTCTGTCTTAGTGAGCGTGGCTGTTATATAACAACTTAACCATAGACTGTATTGCTTACAAAAACCAAAACCTTATTTCTTACTGTTCTGTGGGTTAGAAGTACAAGATATGGGTATGACTGTGATTAAGTTCTGGTGAGGATCCTCTCCCATGTTGCAGACAGTCTACTTATCCTGTACCTTCACATGGAGGAAAAAGAGCTAGCTAGATCTTCAGCCATTTCTTATAAGGTCCCTAACCCCGTGACCTAATTACTACCCAAAGACCAGACCTTCAAACACCAACACATTGGGTTCAGAATTTCAACTTATGTATGAGATGGAGAGATCAATTTTCAGTCTGTTGTACTCTTTCCATCAAAATTTGGAAATTTAAATGCTGATGTTTAACATTATAAAATATTTTTAAGTTATCATACTGCCACAGGGATACCTCTAAATTCTGTTATTGAAGCTAATTACCTTTGCAACGCAAAAGAATCTAGTCATGTTACATAAAGAGCTCAAGAACACTAGGGATACAATTTTTCTCAGAAAAGTTTTGTGAATGTTGTATGATTGCAATCTTTCTATTTTTATTTAAAACTTCAATAGTTTGTAGTCTTTTTTTTTTTTTTAATTGTCAGTTACAAGTTTACAATCTACGAGGACTGGTTGATCCTCATATGAAGATGTGTCTTGTTGTGTGCCTAGTGATACATCTTCTCTCACCTCTAATAAAAGAAACGGCAGGGTTTTACCCTGACAATGTCACACAGTTGTTTCAAATTCCCTTACTTATTTCTCAGTGTTTATAGCTTGTGCAGCTGTCAGCAGCAATGGCTTTTTCTTTGTTAGGCAGGGAAATGTCTGAACTTATAATTAGACCTCAGTTATGAAAATGTAACTAGTTAATCATAGCTTTAATTAGGGTTTTTGGACTCCAAAGGGATTTGAATATATCCAAGAATGGTGGAACACAGCAGCCAAAGCTAGCCTAAATTATTTTAGAGTTTATTTTCTAATTCACATACAAATGTTCATCTTCACTATATGGCCCGTAATTATCATCTGAACTATTATTTAGCATCTTTATGTTATCTAAAATGTTTATATCAACTGTAATACCATTATTTAAACTTGAACCTTCTTCTCTGATGAAATTATTTTAATTATACCAGTGAGATATGTGTAAGCAAAACAATAGTAACAATTTTTTAGCCACATCATAACACTGTGATATTAACATATGTGATCAACTTAATACAAAGAAAACTACAAAAACACATTTTAAATTAGAATAATAAAGGTAATACGATGGTTTATGCTATTCAATTAACAATAAATCATTGATACAGATCAAATTCTTCTGTGCTAATTAAGTCTAATGTGTGATTTTTCAATTTTTTCTCTTCTCTATTGCAACTTTTGTGATATTTTTCTTAGTTCAACACAATCTTGTACCACTTGTACTTCACTAATGGCAAATGTTTCATGAATTCAGTCTTTTTCCTACTAGCACTGCTATTTGAAGCTATCTACACAATCTGAAACATGTATCAAAGGATAGCTTGGCAACATTTGGTTAAAAGATGATTACTTAAATCACGTAAAGTACACTCAAAATGAATTTCAATAAATTCCAAGTAAAAATAACTGAAACCTTATGGATAACTTGTTCGCCCTCACTAATTTGTTTGGAAGTCATAGCTCCTTGCTTTCTATCAGGATTACCACTAGGATGGCTTTTCTACTTCAGGGGTACCTCAAGTCCATTGACATCAGATATTTTTTTAAATGTTTAATTAATTACTTTAAATTAATTTAATTTAATTTTAAGTTCCAGGATACACGCCCAGGACATAAAGGTTTGTTACATAGGTAAACGTGTACCATGGTGGTTTGCTTCACCTATCAACCCATCACCTAGGTATTAAGTCCCACACGAATTAGCTATTTATTCTGATGCTCTCCCTCCCCAAACCCCTCTTGACAGGCCCCAGTGTGTGTTGTTCCCCTCCCTGTGTCCATGTGTTCTCATTGTTCTGCTCCCACTCATAAGTTAGAGCATGTGGTATTTGGTTTTCTGTTTCTGTATTGGTTTGCTGAGGATAATGGCTTCTAGGTCCATTCATGTCTCTGCTGCAAAGGACATGATCTTGTTCTTTTTTATGGCTGCATAGGATTCCATGGTTTGTATGTACCACATTTTCTTTATTCAGTCTTTCATTGATGGGCATTTGGGTTGATTCAATGTCTTTGCTATTGTGAATAGTGCTACAATGAACATACATACGCATGTAGGTTTATAATAGAATACACTTCCTAATTCAGCAGTATTTTCTATTGTTCGTTTCTTGATTCGATTTCACAGATTATGAGCTCACCAACAATACTTAAAATACTGCCAACTCCGTTATACCTTTGACTTTTTTTTTTTTTTTTTTTTTTTTTCGGTGCTTGACTGGCAATATCCTCACTCTGGCTAAACTCAACTTTCTCTTTTCTCCAGGTGAGAGTTGTTGCAGAAAGTTTCATTAGAGCAGTTAGGCAAAGTTTATCACAAAATTCAAATGACCCCCCACACCTGAGAATTCTGTTAATTTTCCCAAATCAACTCATACTTTGAAATTACTTCATAAAAATGCTGTTGTCATCATCTAATCATTCCTCCCAAATATACAAGTTCAGCACATTGTTATCTCTCCTAAGTTACAGATATTGTAGAAACAACCAGAAAAAGCCAACCTCTTCCATCTTCATTCCACAAATATACAAACACAGAAGCCTACCCGCAACTGTAGCTGCAACAGCCTCTGTTTCTTTGTTGTTGATTATTTAAAGGAAGAGTTGGCAAACTGTATTATGTGGGCCAAATATGGCTGTCTGCTTGTTTTGGCAAATAGAATTATACAGGAATACAATAATATCCATTCTCTCACCCGTTGTTAATGTCTGCTTTCTCACTTAAATGGCAAAGTTGAGTAGTTTTAACAGAGACTGTGTGTTCCTAGAAGCCAAAAATATTTACACTGGTCCTTTACAGAAAATGTTTACCAAATCTGCACTAAAGCAACTAACAATTTAATAGTAAACTTCAAAATACTTGCTTTGGGCTTTATCATTTTCAATCTTCTCAAGAAATTTTTGAATGTATAATACATTTATTTTATTTTATTTTATATTCAAACTTTTTCTTCAGGCTAGATTTTTTTTGTTGCCTTTTAACTATTCTCAAATATCTTCAATATTAAAACTTCAGCAAACATCACCAATCAACTAAGCAACCAACCAGCCTTTGACCATGTATCTTCCTGTTGCTATCATAATGATCTCCTCTCCTTTCAAGCCAAAATTATTTCTGTTTTCTTTATTCTTGACATCTATTTTACTACTTCTTATTAATCCTCCACTCAGTATTAATCTGGCTCTAATTTCCATCTACAAGAAAATAGTTGATGTTAAGCTCACCTGCATCCTCCATCTCATACCCTCCATCACCTACACAATTGTTCCCACAGTTTGCTATGCAACAGAATTGTTTGGAGAGTTTAATAAAACACAGATTATGTAAAAATACTTTCAGAATTTCTGATTCAGCAGGTCTAGGCTTTGATCTAAGATCTGCATTTCTAACAATTACATATTCTAACCATTTCAGATGCTGCTGCTCTGGGGATCAAACATTGAGAAGCACTGATTGGCCTCCTGAATTTTTTTTTAAAGGGTTAACATTTTATTTATTTATTTTTTTATTATACTTTATGTTCTAGGGTACATGTGCACAACGTGCAGGTTTGTTACATACGTATACATGTGCCATGTTGGGGTGCTGCACCCATTAACTCGTCATTAACATTAGGTATATCTCCTAATGCTATCCCTCCCCCCTCCCCCCACCCCACAACGGGCCCCTGTGTGCAATGTTCCCCGCCCAAGACTAAATCAGGAAGAAGTTGAATCCCTGAATAGACCAATAACAGGCTCTGAAATTGAGGCAATAATTAATAGCCTACCAACCAAAAATAGTCCAGGACCAGACGGATTCACAGTGGAATTCTACCAGAGGTACGAGGAGGAGCGGGTAACATTCCTTCTGAAACTTTTCCAATCAACAGAAAAAGAGGGAATCCTCCCTAAATCATTTTATGAGGTCATCATCATCCTGATACCAAAGTCTGGCAGAGACACAACAAAAAAAGAGAATTTTAGACTAATATCCCTGATGAACATCGATGCAAAAATCCTATGGAATATTTTAAAATGTTCCTCTTTGACACTGTTGAAAATGTTCTCATCCTCAAAATATTTTATTATTTGGCTCCTTTGATAACACATACATCATTTTCTTTCTACCCTGTCTGTTCCTTCTCAACTTTGTTTTAAAATCTTACCTTTCTTTACTAGTCTTTACATTTTTGAAGTTTCTTCCAGCAGCAGAGTTTCTCTGTTTTATCTCCCATCCTGTCCTTATAACAGTCCCCAGTTATTCACAACCCTGCACTAGCTTCTGTTATCACCTACACGAATACATTCCAAATTTATATTCCCAATCCAGGACTCAACTCTGATACACAAATTTACACAATTTCCTATTGTCATCTCTACATGCCATGCATGGTACCTCAAAATGTTTAAGAATTAATTCATGATCTTCACATTCTAAACTGTGTTCTTTATATTTTTCCTGAGCTTCAAAAACAAACGAACAAACACAACTGTCACACCAGTTATTCATGCGGGAATACTTTTATTCCTTATCTTTGTCAAATTCAAGCTATCGCCAAAGGCTATTGGTTTTACCACTTAAATATTTTAGAGATTCCCACAATTTTATGATCTTGACTTTTAGTCAAAGTATATCTTTATTTTTCCCTAGATAATTGCAACAGAGTTCTACTTGATCTTCTTTTGTCCACTCTAACCACTTTCAAACATTCTATTTTATAGATTTTGTTTGCTTAGTTTTTTAAAAACAGAAATACAAACTCAACCTAACCTGTTTAATAACTTTTAGTTCTTCATAGATGAAGCACTAGAACTTAATTTAGATTATTAGAACAAAACCTGTAACATGGGCTACAGACCCCTCCATGGTATGACTCCTGCATCCTCACTAATCATGCCATTATTTTCTTTGCTGTGGCCAAGATGATCTCACTTTATTTCCTTGAATATATATGGTCCCCCAATCACAGAGCCTTTACACATTTGGCTCCTTCTTTCTAGGAAGGCACCCACCATAAATGTGCTTAATCTGAACTGTGAAGTCTCATGTGGCACAAACGACCTCCCCAACACTGTGCTAAGAGATTGACTTTAGCTTGTGCTAAAACCTGACTAGGTTGTGCCACTAAAGACAACCCCAACACCCATGCAGAGTCTTCGCTCAAGAAAGAGCAATGCTGCTGAACCACAAAATGTATTTTGTCGCTATCCATTTTCTGTAACTTTCCACTTACTCCCCTTCTGTAATTTTCTATTTCCTCCTCTGCCCTATTCTATTTCCTCCTCTGCCGCATTCGCTTCCCCATAGTCCCCTAGTTCTTTTTGTTCCCTCTTTTGCTTTTCCATAGATCTTTTCTGTTTTCTCTCTGTTCTCCCTTTAAAAACCTAGTTACTTTTGTCTCAGTGGGAGTTGAGCTCAGTTTGTACTAGAATCTCTCCATCACTGCAGTACTCAAAATAAAACCTGGCTTGCTGTCTTTAACAAGTGTACAGTGCTCTTTCACTCTGACATTAATTAGCACCTACTAAACCTTTATATTTTAGATAAAATACAATATTCTCAGGAAATCCTGCTTTAACTGCCCCAACACCACCAACAACCACATAAGTCCAGCTACTTTGAAATCTGCTTTGTTAAAAGGCACTTTCAAAAAAGTTAAATTCACAAACTTTATGCAGACATGAGATGAGCACGTGTCAGAAAAGCAGAGACTTTTGTAGCTCGACTTTACTAAAATCAATTTGCAAATGGCTGGCTGCAAACCTGGCTCTTTCATCAGGGTCGGGAGCTGCAGCAGAAGCATAGGGAGAAAAGAATAATTTCTCCACAGAACAGAATTTATTTGCATATCTATAGACCAGAATTATAGTCTTTGCTATCAGTCATCTCCAATTTATGGAATTGTAAAGTAGCTCAAAGGCAAAGAAAGCCCAGAGCCTTCACAGAAACAGAATCAGACAACTAAGAATGTGCTTTAAACAATACATAGTTTTGAATGAGAGCACAAATTTTCCCTATGGCTTTCATATTCCAATTTTCAAAACTATTTTTTAGAATGAATATTTGATTATTGTGTGTGTTTCGTTCTTAGTCAACATTAATCTTTGCAAAAACAGAAACAAATCAGCTTACCACTTCATCTCTAGCATCAGGTGAACATACGTCTTAAGTATGGTAAGTGCTCAATAAATATTGTTTAAATTAATGAGAAAGAAAAAAGACCAGAATTTTTGTCTGAGGAATGTGAGCTGCTTTACATTGTCAGGCCCAGAGAAGCATTTAAAATGTAACAGCAGTCATGTCTCACTCGCCTTTGGGCTAAATAATTACCTCTTGAAGGCATTTACTATCCAGGCTCTCTAGACAAACTGATGTCAAGAAGCCATGAAATGTCATACACCCGAGAGTTCAACAATGCACAGTCAATCACTAACCAATGTTTTTTTTGGTAACCAGCGAACATTCCTGAAAAACAACTTTTGTAATTGTCCCTCCCCTGATTTTTTTTCTTTTTTTTCTTTAAAAACTCTATCTTCTTCCTTTTTCTTTGGAACACTCTCCAAGGCAACCAGGCTGCAGTCCTCAACCTTGGCCCAAATAAACTCTTTATATGAATTTTGCTTCAGCTTCTTCCTTTTAGGTTGACATGGACAATAACCATAATCACAGCTAATTGATATTAGTGAATATCACTGTATCGCTTGTGGCTATATAATTTTATAGAATCCATACAAGCAGAAAATTAAAAGAAACAATACTATTATTTATTTATTTATTTATTTAGAGATGGAGTCTGGCTCTGTCTCCCAGCCTGGAGTGCAGTGGCGCGATCTCGGCTCACTGCAAGCTCTGCCTCCCGGGTTCACGCCATTCTTCTGCCTCAGCCTCCCAAGTAGCTGGGACTAAGGGCGCCCGCCACCACGCCTGGCTAATTTTTTCTATTTTTTAGTAGAGACGGGGTTTCACCGTATAAGGCAGGATGGTCTCGATCTCCTGATCTCGTGATGCACCCGCCTCGGCCTCCCAAAGTGCTGCAATTACAGGCGTGAGCCACTGCGCCCAGCCAAGAAACAATAGTATACATCTCAATTTATGTTACGACTGTAACAACTCTGAAAATCCAATTCAGAGTTACAATTTATCAAATCAAATTAAACTTTTCATGCACTTGTCAGTGAAAGTATTAATAATAAAACACTTTATTCCAAAATGAATCCTAAAAACAAAGCTTCTATAAACTTTTAATAACCAAAAAAGTGACACATCAGAAACACAAAAAAGACTCTTTGAAGAAATAATGAAATTAAGCTAATTAAATTATGGAAAGTTATAAGAATACAGGTACCTCATAAGATGTTAGTCTGATCATTGTTTTCTGACTTTCCTCAAAAATTCCCTAAAATATATTCTTTTTCAATCACTGGATAGACACATAGTACAAGTTATTTTGTTTACTGCACAGCAATTACGTGTCTGTGTTTGTGTGTGTATGTGTGTGCACGCACACGTGAGTGTGCAAAGCAAGTGAGAAAAAGTTTAAACTTCAGATTGGGATCAATGTAGTGTGATTTATGAATATCATAGTTGGAATTGGTGGCAATTTATACTGGAACAATTCCTGCATAAAATACCACTTTTGCATTTATTGGTTTAGAACAACCACTATTAGTAATTTCCAATCATTTGTTGAATGGTTGTATGGTTTTGCTCACGTGAGTCGAGTGTGGCTGGACCCAGCAGGGCTTGCTGTGGCTGCTGGGTGGTGACCTTGCTGGAAACTGACTGTTCCTGCTTATTCTTAGCTGATGACTCAGTTCTTCTCCTGTTTCTAACATTTCTCATCTGGTCTGTCTGGGCTTGCTCTCAAAGTGAAGGCAGAGGAATGAAGTAGAGGATGGAAGCATGCAAAGACTCTTGAGACCTAGACTTGGAACCAGAACCAACACAGAGTAACTTCTACAACACGGAGTAACTTCCAGCGTGCTAAGCAAATCGTGGGAGAGTTAAAATTCAAGCAGCTGAGAAATAAACTCCCTCTTCATGGGAGAAAGAACAAAGTTATAGTCAAATTATATTTTAAAGGGCATGAAAAAAGCAGGACCATTTTCAATCTACTAATATAATCAGGATGACGAATCAAAATTTTGTTATCATTGCCTTAACTCACACAGAAAGTGGTATCTTGGATTGGACTTCGTGTTGCTGGTTCTAGAAACCCCAGCTCTCCAATCATAAACAGAAAAGTGGCAGCACCAAATCACGCATGGTGGGAATATTTACACCAAAGAAACAATCAAATACTACAAATCAGGTTTTTTTTATTTTTTAGATAGCTATTTTTAAAATATTTATCAATATATAATTGAGTTCATTCATAAACCAAACCTTAAATATATAGTATAGCATATGGGAGATTGGAGATGAGAGACAGAAAAATGAAATTGGAGTTTGAAAAGCTGGAGATTCATGTTAGAAACTTGAAAATGAAAAAAAAAAAAAAGAAAGAAAAGAAAAAAGAAAACCTGGTAAAACTGAAGCCTCTAGATAGCAGTGATTTTAAAAAAATGAAAATAATATTGTGTAGTATTATTGGATATTACAAGGTGAGCACATATAAGAATTGGCTAGTTTTTGAGGAAAAAAAGGAAGAAAATAGATTTCGAAAAGGGAAGGCCTTATGAGACTGAAATCATTGCCTGTCTTGTCCCATGAAAAGATATGAGATAAGATTGAAAAATTATCTTAGGGGCAAGATCCAGTAAAATTTTTCATTTGGATGAAGCGACGAGCTTTTCAGTTCCCAGTTGTCTCAAGAGTCAGGTCCAAGCACTTTGTCAGAACATGCAACATTCTCGATGCTCTATTTCCTTCTTTCTTTTCTAGGATTATCTTTTCCCCTTACTTTAATTTCAGTTGTCCCAAACTGCTTTGAGTAATCTTTCTCATTTCCAAGCCTTTTAAAAATAATTATTTTAAAATGTTTACCTGACAAAAATTTCAGTGACATGCGGGAGTAAGTTCAAGAGCTCTGTTATGCATCACAGTGACTACAGTTAACAACAATATATTGTCTACTTGAAAATTACTAAGAGAGTAGATTTTAAGTTTTCTTTCCAAACATAAATAAATATGTTCAGTAATATATATGCTAATTAGCTTGATTTACCCATTCTACAATGTACAAATAGAACAAAGCACCATGTTGTACACCATCAATATATGCAATTTTATTTTTCAATTAAAAATCAAATAAATTGTATTTATTCAAGGTGGACAGTGTGATGATTTAATAAGCGTATGTTGTATACTGATTACCACAGTCAAGTGAACACATCCGTCACTACCCATAGTGACCATTTTGTGTGTGTGCAGTGAGAACACTTAAAATCTGCTCTCTTGTCAAATTTCAAGTAAACAATTGGACCAATAATCTTTCTCTTTGTAATATCAAAATGTCAAGCCCTAAGCTACTAATGCATAGTCATATCTGAAGACTAAACTGTTTTCTCCTCCAAAAATCATTTTCTGATCATTTATGTGTTGTATAGATTGAGCCACAAATTATATTTGATTATAACATTGTATTATATTAAACAGTTATTTTAAATATTTTTGCCACTGGTTTCAGAATTTCATAAAAGCTGGACCTCTGCCAAATTTATTGTTATACTTGGTGCAGATTATATATTAAATATTCAGGGACAATCTGCTAAATGAAATAACTAAAGATAATTTAAGATAACTAAAGATAAAGATAACGAATGTGAAAGTGTTTTCAAATATATTATTATTGGCTGGGTGCGGTGGCTCTCACCTGTAATCCC
This sequence comes from Trachypithecus francoisi, assembly GCF_009764315.1. NCBI lineage: Eukaryota > Metazoa > Chordata > Mammalia > Primates > Cercopithecidae > Trachypithecus > Trachypithecus francoisi. The sequence continues at coordinate 19,320,236 of NW_022681465.1, forward strand.
AGCACTTTGGGAGCCAGACACGTGTGGATCATTTCAGGGCAGGAGTGAAACCCTGTCTCTACTAAAAATACAAAAAAATTAACCTGGTGTGGTGGCACATCCCTGTAATCCCAGCTACTTGGGAGGCTGAGGCCGGAGAATCTCTTGAATTTGGGAGGCAGAGGTTGCAGTGAGTCGCGATCATACCACTGCACTCCAGCCTGGGCGAAAGAGCAAGAGTCCATTAAAAAAAAAAAGAAAGAAAGAAAAGAAAAAAAATGTTATTATTATTTGCCATGTTCCTATTAAGAAAATAAACTACCAATACTGGTTTTATTATGCTATTATTTTATAATGAAAGGATAAAAGAGAAGTGCCAAAAATTTTAGTTTTTATAAAAAATTCATTGCAAATTTAAGTTTCAGAAATATTCAAATCTAAAGAAGTTTGTTTTAGAATCAAGGTATTATTACTATCATTAGGTTTGTCCAAAAAAGAAGAAGAAGAAATGAGCTTTATTCAATCAGTATGGAATCTTGTTTTATGTTATATTTCCAAATAAAATAAAAGCAATTTGTATTAGAAAATATAAGTACTTACAGCAATATTCATATGAATTTTTTTGTGAGAACTCTGAGATAGAGGTATGCTATATTTGTAACAATGTATACATAGCTATATATTTGAACATATGTGTGTATATATGTATTACATATATTCAATTGATCTTAAGTAAATATTCCTGTTAAACACCATTTTAACGATAAACAGTTTGAATATAACAAATTTTAAAATAACATATAATGCTTTGCTTAAATTCTAGTAAACAACTTTGAATTTTTAGAGTGTACATTATCAGGTTATAATACATATATTTTTCCAAATGAATACATTTTTTCTACTTATTTGTCATAATTGAGGTGCTGTTTCAACCTACAAGAGAAAATATTGCAGAAATGCAAGTTCCCTGTGAGTCTTAGCAATTGTGTTGTTCCACTAAATCCTCCACAGCAGATAACAAATCCATTGCAAATCTGGTTCCATAAAGTTAAGCAATGTTTGCTATGATTTTCATATAAAATCTTTGCATTGCCCAGCTGTTACTTTTCCCTTTAATTGTATAATTTGTTCACAATGAGTTTTTGCTTCATTTCCTACGAAGTGTCAATTCTAAAAGCAATGCTCTGGGGTATCAAGCATAGTGCAAATCCCATTAGTGTTCAGGGACTCATTTGCCACACAATGTTCAAGTTGAAGGAGAAAGAAAAGCATAACTGCGTAAGATGGTGGTATTCACAAAGTATCTATGTTTGATGTTCTCTTTCCAAATATCTTGGAGGAAATTATCATTTGACATATTTGATATTAAACAACTGCCAAGAAACACACAGAAGCAACAGAAAAGAGAAAAATGGCTCATGTGGAAACATTTCTTACAAAGGAATCAGAATGCAAAGATGTTTATTTTTCAGAATTTTAGAATTTATTTTTGAGAATTATTTTTATTTGGGGGCATCAAATTTGTGTGTGTGTTTTAATTTTAGTAATTGAGTGTGCACATTGTTTTTTGGTATCTAGTGCAGGTAACTCTAATATACAAATATACACCAAGACACACAAACACACAGCCAGAGAAACAAGCATACAGACACACATAGATACATGCACAGGCACAGAAAACACACACGGACACAAGCATATTCTATAAAACACAGTGAATTGGTGCTCTGAAAAATTTAAAAATGTGAATCATGCTCCTGAAAGTAACTGTGAATGTTACAAATAATATAAAATCCATTAAGTATATGCAAGAAGCACTGGAAAACTCTTATTCCATTAATACAGTACTTATACATTCATGCATCTTATATTCTGCAGAATTTATTATAATTTTGTGATGCTAATTGCCTCCTTCTTCATTTCTTTAAGAATCTAAGACTACAATATGTGAACAATCAGTATCTTAATCACTAAGTGTAAAAGTAACACTGTTAAATTTATTGTAGGCCTGAATTTCGGACATGGTATTTGTAACACAGAGATTGTTAGAACTTTGAGGAGACAGGCCACACTGGCCAGATTAAAATATTCTTGGCATTATGAATACATAACATTATGTAATGTATAGTATAATGTTTTTCATCCATACTGTATAGGATTATGTTTTTTAGTAAAATTGGCATACATGTAAGATAACCCTCCAGCACAGAGTGAAGAGGTTTATTCAGGGATAGGCTACTATGTCAGATTCCATATGATGCAATATCTACCATACTGTATGAAATAAAAGGTTGTCTATTTTCATTGGAATAAAGCAAGAATTCTTTATTAAATGTCAATTCAGGGTTTGAAAGCACCTAATACAAATCATTATTAGGCTGGGCCCAGTGGCTCATGCCTGTAATCCCAGCATTTTGGGAGGTCGAGGTGGGCCTATCAGGAGGTCAGGAGTTCAAGACCAACGTGGCCAACATGGTGAAATCCCATCTCTACTAAAACTACAAAAATTAGCCAGGCATGGTGGTATGCACCTGTAGTCCCAGCTACCCAGGAGGCTGAGACAGAAGAATTGCTTGAACCCAGGACGTGGGGGTTGCAGTGAGAGAAATCACGCCACTGCACTCCAGCCTGGGCGACAGAGGGAGACTCCATCTGAAAAAGAAAAAAAAAAAATCATCATTTAGCAAAGGATGAAACTGTGGAAATGAACATAATACAGGTATGCAGAAGAGGTAACAAAGTCCTTATAGAGAAGGACCATTGATGATAAAATAAAGCTTGTGTATGTACAGTTAAGATAAACTCCAAATGAAAATAGAAAATTGAAAACAGAAAGCGGGGCAGCTACTGCAGATGGTCAGTGTCGCATGGAGCATAATTTTGTTCAGGTCTCTTTTTTCAAATAGATTAATGAAGCAAGACTATAATAAAACTACAAAGTTCATAGTCTTTATCAATGTTTATGAAGATATTTTCACATATAGACTTGAACAATCAAGCAAAGAGTAAACAAATAGATTATTGAGAGCAACATCTTTTTTTTTTTTTTGAGACGGAGTCTCGCTCTGTCGCCCGGGGCTGGAGTGCCGTGGCCGGATCTCAGCTCACTGCAAGCTCCGCCTCCCGGGTTTACACCATTCTCCTGCCTCAGCATCCCAAGTAGCTGGGACTACAGGCGCCCGCCACCTCGCCCGGCTAGTTTTTTGTATTTTTTTTTCTAGTAGAGACGGGGTTTCACTGCGTTAGCCAGGGTGGTCTCGATCTCCTGACCTCGTGATCCGCCCGTCTCGGCCTCCCAAAGTAATGTTTAATGAATAAGGCATTAAAACATATACACATTATATATTCATCAGAACTCATTTTAAGTTTTTATTATAATAAACAGGGATAATTTTTTATCCTACCACATATGGATTTAAAAAAATCTCTATCTGAAACATGGAATGAAGTATATTAATTTAAAATAGGCTGGTATGGTTTGACTTTGTCCTCACTCAAATCTCATCTTGAATTGTAGCTCCCAAAACTGGGAAACAAAGTGAGTGACAATGATTACCCTTTAATTAAAGTATAAATTCCATTAATAAATTTGATAGGAATCAATAAAACAGAAAAGCATTCTTTCTTGATATAATCACCCCACTTTTATACAATTATATTGCATTTATCTTGCCTGCTTATATGCTGTTAGAGTAGAGCAGGATGGTTTTGGCTGAATTCTAATAAGGGTGACTTTTTAAAAATTTATCTTTTTTTGTCCTTTTAAGACCTCTAAATCAGAATCTGGCTTACCATGTACTGATCTAGGAATAACAGTTTCATCATAAGAGGAACTGTCAGAGTAGGCATTAAAGCATGTACCTATAGTTACCTCTGGTAGCACATAACCAAATTAAATGAAGCCGATTATAATATTCAAGTCAGCACATTGTAATTTAAAACAGAAAGTAAACAATAAATGTCTGTTATTCAGATGAAACTAGAGAAGAAGAATCATTACTCTTAGTTGATAGTTTTGTGCCTTTCTATTTTTAATTTAATGAGATGTAAAATATGAACCTATCTTTAAGAATATGTGAGATAACAGATTTGCATAACAAGTCTTGACAATTAAAAAAGCTACATGTATTCCTGATCATTTTTTGACTACATAAAGACATATTGTAATTAAAAATGCAGGATAATGTATTTTTAAATTATAGCTACTGCAATTAAAAAAATACAAAGTCAATCTAGAGGTTGCCTTTTCTTAATGAACTTGCACATTAAGTTCTAATTAATGGTATGCAATAGATAAGCTTTAAGTCAACATTTGAATGTTATCTGTGCAGTAATACATCTAAAACAAGGTTTAAGGGTTTTTTTTGGTTTTTTTTTTTTTTGGTGGCTATATTAACAGAAATTAAGTCCCATTCTTTCCCTTTATAGGATTAGAAATAGCAGTATCCATGATAGGATTCCATTTCAAATTTCTATTCCAGCCATTCAGTTTAATTTAAATTGAAAGCGATGATTAGGACAATAAAATTAACAACTTTATGTGGCTCAGTTGTCTTTGGCTATCTCCCCAACCAAGAATATTAGATTGACTTAATGTGAAGATAAAACCATCAACACAAAATTAAACCTGGAATGTCAATCCATTGCCTTATATACAAGGTCTATATTAGTGTTCGCATTTACCAGTTTTGTCTATTTCTGTTTTTTAATTTATTCAAATAATAATCTTCAAATACATTTTATTTTAAAGGGGAAATCTAATGCCGCATAATATTTAGCTTTGCTAAAATTTTTCAGAGTGCATTGGATTTTCGGTAATATCCCAATTGTTTGAAATTTTTAAACTTCATAATAGTGAAGATAATTTAGGTTACATAAAATTTTCGTGCTATATGAGGCATAAAGTGATTTATACACAAGATAGAAATTTGACAGAAGAACATGGACCTAGGAATTTCAGTTCCTCTGGTCCATTTTTGGAGCCATCCTTCTTTTCTATTCTATGCAGAATAGCATCGTTGCTCCTATAATTTGATGGATTTTAAGAAAACACTGTCTGAAAATCTAGAGATATCTTCTTCCACTAGTTTTATCAACATTAAAAAAATGGCATTTTGTTTTCCTTGGAGAGTCTTGTCTCATTTCTTCACTAGTTCCAAAGTTGGGAAGAGAAGAAAAAGATATTTACCATTGGAATCAAACACCAATATTTTATTTTACCTTGGTGGAATTTAGGAGTATTTATTCTGCAATTCTATGCTCAATATCAAGAGAATTCTTGGGAAAAAATAAATGTTCATCTCATTTTCTACCTGAAGACTTGGAAGCTAAAATAAAATTATTTTGGTTAACTTATGCTTCTTTCCAAAAAAGGAAGAAGATCCTCAATAGAATGCCAAATGAACTTGGAGAAAATAACTTTTTTCTCATTTCATGTCAAAAAATATTAAATTAAACTTCAAGAGAAAAGGAACGCAATAGAACCATTTACAGAATACTGAACAGGAGTTAATAGTCCAATCTGGTTAATTGCTTCTATTTTCAACTTTAAAGATAGAATATGAACACAAATCTTTAAATAATTTAAGGAAAACATTAAGTCAATTACTTATTTTGGAAAAATATATCTGAAATTTCTGAAAACTTGCATTTGTTTTCTATCTCTATGTATCAATATTGCCACAAATTTAGTATATTAAAGAATAAATGTATTATCTCACACTTTTCCTGGTTCTTGAGTCTGGTCAAGCTTTGGTCTCTCACTACTTAGGGTCTTGGAAGGCTACAATAAACATCTTATTTGGGAAATCTCAAATCAGGGTGGAGATTTCAGATAGTTGTGGTTATGTGGTCTTATTTCTGGGTTCTCTATTCTGTTCCATTGGTCTTTGTGCCTGTTTTTATACCAATACCTTGGTTTCTTTATTTGGTTACTGTAGCCTTGTAGTATGCGTGGAAGACAGGTACTGTGATGCCTCCAGCTTATGTTTGCTTGGGATCGTTTTAGCTATGTAAACTTTTTTTTTTGGTTCTGTGTCAATTTGAGGAGTTTTCTAACTCTGTGCAAAACGACATTGATAGGAATTGCATAGAATTTTTAGATTGTTTTGGCCAGTATGACAATTTTAATTATATTGATTCTTCTAATCGATGAACGTGAGATGTTTTTTCCATTTATTATGTCATCTACAATTTCTTTCATCTGTGTTTTAAAGTTTGTACTTGTAGAAACCTTTTACCTCCTTGGTTAAATATAGCCCTAGATATTTTTCTAGCTATAAATTAGATTTACTTTTTGATTTGGTTCTCAGATTGATCACTATTAATGTATAAAAAGCTACTAATTTTTGTACATTGATTTTGTATACTAAAATTTTACTGGATAGTTCTCAAAGAACTAAAAATAGAACTACCATTTGATCCAGCCATACTACTTTTGAGAATTTACTCAAAGGAAACCAAATCCTATGCCAAAAAGATATCTGGACTCATGTTTATCACTGCACTCTTCAAAATAGCAAATATATCTATCAATGGATAATTGATTAAAGATATACATACATATATATTAATATATATAATGGGATGTTACTACTCAGCCACAAAAAAGAATAAAATCATGTATTTTGCAGCAATGTAGATGGAACCAGAGGGCCATTATGTTAAGTGACATAACTCAGAAAGTCCAATACCACATGTTCTCTCCTGTAAGTGGAAGCTAAATAATGTGTATGCATAGACATAGAATGTAGAATGATAGACATTGGAGGCTTGAAAGAGTGGGAGGCAGGTGAGGGCTGAGAAATTACTTAATGAGTAAAACATACACTATTCAGCCCAGATTTCATCACTACTCAATATATTCATGTAACAACATGGCATTTGTACCCCTTAAATTTAAATAAATAAATAAAATAAGAAGGAAAAGAGGTCTATAAAAATGTTGGCCTGGGCTGAGTTCTCAACTGGAAGCTTACCTGGGGAAGGATCTGTTTCCTCACTCACATCATTGCTGGTAGCACTCAGTTTCTTTTAATCGTAGGACTGGGAGATTTTGTTCTTTGCTGGCTGTCAGATGGAGGCTAGTCTTAGCTCCTAGTGGTCACCTGAGTTTGTTGCCTTTTGAGGTTTTCCAGTACAGCAGCTTGCTTCCTCACAATCACCAAGCATGATGATCTGTTCATTATACAAGTGTTGCAATCTTATGTTACATCATCATAAATGCATAATGACATATGTCATTTCAACTTGCAGACATATTATTTCTCAACACAAGTCACAGTTCCTGTCCATATTCAATCATGATGGATAATACCATGGTATAAATACCAAGATGCAAATATCAGGAAGTTGGAATCATGGAAGACACAGCAGCCACAAAACTTATTTTTCTTAATTTTCCAAAAATTATTAATTGGCTTTGAATCGTGATTTTATAATATGTAAATCCACTCATTGTGGAAAGTTTACTATTAAGTTTTTTAAGTTGATACAATAAATATAACCATTTAATATTTAATTTCCTCCTCCATACAATTATCCCTATTTATCTATTTTTCTCTCTTTAATTATTTTACTATCCTCATGATTTACTTTATCTATTTAGACCCCAAACTTTCATGTATTTAATTTTTTAAACTGTGGTACTGATGTCAAAAGCTATTCAGTTAAATTATCTCCCCCCACCCACTCCTTCCACCATTCTGTTACTTCCCATTAACATGCTTATAAGATCAAAAGACTGATAATCTTTGTGTGTTCAAACTGGGTTCAGGATTCTGTTTATGGGCAGAGGAATGAGACAGCCACTAAAAGGTGAAGGGGAAGAAATGAACCACACTCAAGGAGAAAGGGTGGTGTACTTTTCTGGAGTTATATTTTGCTTAGGGCTATGTATCATCCACCTAAATATTTCTTTTAAGTTGAGAAAAATAGTCCTCATGAATTGATTATGATTTATTTTTCTTAACCCATTTCCCATTTGCCCTGTGAATACTCTTGTCTCTAATCCTAATGTAAAATATTACATATTTCTATTGCATTATGATTAAAGTTCTGTTTAGAAATAACTCCAATAACTGTTTTTATATTTTATTTTCACATTGATAATCAGTCAGATTTGCTTCAGCCTCAAAGAGCATGTTTGTGTAAAATTAAATGAGCACTGGCAGTGAGCTGCATTTTTTTAATAAATGGGAAATGGGTTAAAGATGTCAGTAGGTAATATTTTATACATATGAAATAATACATGTGAAACGTATGTAAGTAGTAAAGTATAATAAAATGAACACTTTTTAAGAAACCTAGAGGTCATATAGGAATCTCCCATCTGAACTCCCGCATTGAATCATTGATCAAGCCTGGCCTTTTTCAACTCATCGTTGATCTCAAGTAACATCACCACTACCTTAACAAAAACTACTATGGTCTCTTGTTTTAATCTATTTAGGCTGCTATAATAAAATAATGTAAACTGGGTAGCATCTAAACAACAGAATCTTGTTTCTCACAGTTCTAGAGGCTGAGAAGTTCAAATTGAAAGTCCCAGCAGATCTGGTGGCTGGTGAGGGCTCCGCTTCCTGGTTCATAGATGCTGTCCTCTCACTGCAACCTTACGTGGTAGAAAAGTGAGGGTCTGTCTATAGTCTCTTTTATGAGGCCACCAAATGTCATTCTTGAGGACCCTGCTTGTGTGACCTAATAACCTCTCAAAGGCTCCACCTCCCAATAACAACACCTTAGGTTAGGATCCACCATATGAATTTGGGGTGGTGGGGTGCACAGGGGGACACAAGTATTCAGACCATAGCATCTCCTATTAAAATGGCTGTAACAGTGTACGAGCATTTCTTCCTCCAGTGTTGTTAACTTCTTCCTATGCCCACCTACATGACAGCCAGGATAAAGTTAAACCTCCTCAGTATGTTTTACACAGATGTCTCCAGACTCTCCTCTGGGGCCACCTCCATCTCCAGCCTTCACTTTGATGGCCATACTGAGCTTCATGTTTTCTTTGAATCCTGAATTTTACCTAGGATTCTCTTACAGGTTTCCTGATATGGTAAGGCCCTATTTATAAACTTAGAATTAATCTCCACCAGGATGTTTTTCTTTATGTGTCAACTTTATGTGTTCTGTTTGTGGGGCAAGATATGTAATCATTCACTGATATTTCTTGTTTACCCACTTATCTTCCTCTTGATACCATGTGGGAGCACACTATAACCAATTTCTTGTCATGCTTTGTAACTTTTACTTAAATCCTGCCATTGTGTATGATATATTGTAGGTGCTCAGTGATGTTACTTCTGTCAGAGAACCTTCGCTCTCTCGTCTGTTCAGCAAAGAGAATTGTGGCAAATGTCTTATTTCAATTAGAGATTGAGTCCGTTCACGGCTGGGTTATAGTATTCACAAAGACTTACCTAACTCTTTATTTCACTGCTTCTAATGTTCATGGAACCCAACTGAGATGTTGTATTGTTTATTAGTGCCTAACCACTTTATGAATCATAAATGTCAATTTTATCTCTTCAGGATTGTGAAATTCACGAGACAACATTCAGACTTTAGAGGTTTTTTTCCCTAGCTGCTGGTCTAGATTTCTGCCCAGTTAAATAATAATAATAATAAAACAAAGGAAAAAAGACAAACGTTCATACTCACTTTTCCGTGTCTCTTTTTATTGGGAACTTGACCATTCCATGGCCTCCCATATCAAATACTAGGTGTCATCTCTTCAGTCCAAAGCACACAACTCTTTGTTGCTGTCTCTGCTTCTCAGCACTGCACCTTGGCTTGGGTTCTTGATCCTCTACTCTGTCCAAAACTGGCAAATTCCATGAAAGAAAATGCATCTGTAGGAGATTAGTGTGCTCTCTGTGTTTTATATTTATCAAGTCTTGCCTTGGTTATTTACCAATTGTTTGCCTTGATTGCCAGTTCCTTCAAACAACTTTATTTGTATTTATTCATCTTTCCAGTGGATCTTGATGGAAGCATTCATTTGCATCCAATTTTTAACAACTAAGTTATGTTTGTGTATATATGTGTATGTGTGTGTGTATTTAATGTGTACCATGAACGACATTAATCCAAAGAAACATGTTTCACTCTCAGATATTAATAATGGGCATTAATATATAAGAAATCTATATACTAAAAATAGGACTTAATAATTTTAATGTGTTGCATTCGAGATTTGTCAGGTATATTTGAACTTAATTCTCTACAAATTTTCTTTGTTCACATATACTAAACATTTTCAGGGGCTAGCATTTGAAGAGAAAATTCAAAATTACTTACCAAGATAATTTTTATAAATTGAATATTTGTGTCTTTCTCCCAAAATTTAATGTTGACATCTATTCATGAAAGTGATGATATTTGAAGGTTGGGTCTTTGGGGGGCAATTAGATCATGAGGCTAAAACCTTCATGAATGAGATTAGTATCCACGTAGGAAGCCAGAGAGCTAACTTGCTTTTTTGTCCACCATGTAAAGATACAAAATGTTGGCTGACTGCAACCTGGAAGTTGGCCCTCCGCAGAACCTGACCAAACTGATATCCTCATCACAGACTTTTGGTCCCGAGAATTTCAAGACATAAATGTTTGTTGCTCAAAGCACCTAGTTTATGATACTTTGTTCTAGCACTTGGAATTAATACAATAACATTTTCCAAATTACATCTCATTATGTCATATGTTCTCTAGAAGAATTTATCCTGTCTCTTGAATGCACTGAATTATACACTGGCTATCTCTGTATTATTTAACTTCTTTAAAGTACTGTCATATGGAGAGCTGTTTCCCTTGATTAGATATAACTGAGTATTTTTGAATATTATTATTCCTAAAAATAGATTCTCCCACGAAATTTGATTTAGTTTTATTTTTTCTAAATTGAATAAATTTTCAAAATACTATGATGTTAGGGCAATTTGGAGACCTATAATCATTGTTGAACCTTTTGACATCTCCACTCCGGAAAAGATGCAGAAGGCATGAATTGATAAATTTAGCAATGAGACTCAAGCACAAACACTCGTATCTGGAAGCAGATAATACTTATGATCAGATGTCAGAACAAAAGGATTCAGGAGTGTCCAGCAGTGAGAGAGAAATTCTCAGACACAATTCTTCCTTGGTGTCTGAGAATTTGTATCTAACGAATTTGTAAGGATACAAATTTGTATCCTTTGTATCTAACCATTTGATGTTTTTTAGTATGCCCCCTCATACACACTACCTCTGAAATTAAAAAAACTATATTCTTTTGCCTTCTTGATTTTTTAACTGCAGTGTGCTTTCAAAATAAAATTTTATTTATTTTCTCAGAGAACTAATTGACTTCTTATTTAAACAAATGAAATACTTTATTACCATTTAAACTATTTCTTTAGAAGCAGAGTTGGAATACTATGCTCTTGCTTAATATAACGAGGATTCACATGTAGCAACAATGATTGATAAAGATATGCTATAATTTGTCAAGTCAAAACATTAAAAAGTTAATTCTTTAAATGTTTCATATCATTTACTTTTTGTTTTAGATAATTAACATAATTATTTTATTCTTATGGTATATTTAAGCTATTTGTTTTTACAAAAATTAATATTTTTTAATTTATATATTTAAAGGTTATATAAACTATAAGGACAATAAATGCATAAGAATATATGATTTTAAGAAGACTTTTCAAAATTTGGGTACAGATTAAAAATTAACTAGTAAGTGCCAATGCAACACCTAAGACAGCATCTGTAATGCTGACAGGCTGACATTAAAAAGAAATTCATCTTTTTCTGAAAGTCACTATTAATTTATAAAATATAAAGAAGTTCATTTACATGAATTGCTTTAAAATGCATTTATTTTTCTGATTTTACTTGGACTAATATATGAAATATATTTAATTTTTCATATAATTTAAGGACCTAAAAACGCAATATTTTGTTTATTAGATGGTCTTTACTATAATGATTTTAAGTATGAGTCATCTAGAATGCACAGAAAAATACGCAATTTTTAAATCCACTTTTACTAAAATATAAAATTGAATAGGAAAACATTTGTCTCATAAATGAGAGTATTGGTTAGGGGTGGCAGTGTGTGTTATAAATTTATAATCAAAGTCTGAGAGTTTTAGACTGCTGATTTTTACCCACTGGTGAGTATTGCAATCTGATGGAGTTCATCCAAAATTATTAAATAATAAAATAAAGCATAATATAAAAGAGAGTAAAATAAAATAGAATACATCAAATATAGCAGAAATAGGTATTATTTTGTAATTTTTTGTTTGAATTACATGTATATGTATATTCATACATACACTCATATATGTGTGTATAGTTTACATCACAATATTAATAATATACTTTACTGTTTGTTAGGCCAAAAAGTTTGAAAAACAAAGTGACAGAATTTTTATTACTTAAAAAAAATGCAAGTTTATCTTTCTTTGCACTCATCATTTAATTTAATTGCACTTTCTATTTTAAAATGCTAATACTTTATTCTTATTACCTTACACTAACTATGAATACACTTAACATAGAATTAGTTTTGATGATTTATCCTGAATAAATTTTAAGTATACATAAATGATTTTTAGGTCATGGATTTGGTATGACATTTAGTCCACTATACCTTCCTATAGGCAGATTATCGCTACATTCATCATATGTGTTTACCATTTGATTGTAGCATGAGATGAAACTGGAACAGATTTCATGCCACCCCTTTTGAGAGGGCACTTTAAATGAGCTTGGGTGATTTGGGTCAACTTCTTAGAGTCTAGTAAAGCCTAGTGGAGTCACACAGAACCAGAACCTAGCAGAGTCACTGGCAACAGCTGAATGAGAAACGAATTTTCATTTCTATAAGCTAACACATGTGTGTGTTATTTCTGTATTGAAACCTGGCTAAACAGAAATTTCTACCAGGATGATTTGCCTGTAGTATAAAAATTTATGGTATCTACCAAACCTGGAAATTAGTAGAATGTTGGTAGTGAGTGTTGGTTGATTCATTTTGTAAATGATGCATAATAGTTGTACATATTTATGGGATACATGTGATAATTTATAACGTACAAACAATGTGTAATGATCAAATTAGGGTCATAGGACTATCCACCACCTCAAGCATTTATCATTTCTTTGTGTTGGGGACATTCCGAATCTTCTCTTTTAGCTATTTTAAAGTATTATAAATTATTGTTAACTAGAGACTCTACTGCGCTATTAAACACTAGAACTTATTCCTTTTATTTAACTGTATTTTTGAACATACTAACGAACCTCTCTTTATGTGATGAAGTGCTATAAAAATATGAGCTCAAATAGTAATTGGTCTAATTGCAGGAAATAATTAAAAGAAAAGTAGAGATAAATACCAGAAATTCTGGATATTGTGTGATTGGAAAAATAATTGATTCTCATACATTATTTGTAAATAATTGTATTTACTTTTTGATTTCTAACTTTTATTTTAAGTTCAGGGATACATGTGCAGGATGTGTAGGTTTGTTACACAGGTAAATGCATAAGTAAACATAGACCGTGGTGGCTTGATGCACAGATCATTCCATCACCTAGGAATTAAGCCCAGCATCCATTGACTGTTCTTCCAGATGTTCTCCCTCTTCCCATCCACCCTGCCATGGACAGTCCCCAATGTGTGCTGTTCCCCTCCAACGTATCCATGTGTTTTCATTGTCCAGCTCCCACTTTTAAGTGAGATCATGTGGTGTTTAGTTTTCTATTTCTTTGGAGTTTGCTGATGATAATGTCCTCCAGCTCCATTCATGTCCCTGCAAAAGCCATTATTTTTTCCTTTTTATGGCTGCATAGTATTCCATTGTAACTGCCCCATGGGTTCACTTTGCCTGCTGCCTAGACATAGCCGATCTCTCAAGACAGGAGAATTGCAATAGAGAAAGACAAATTCACAAAGAGTTGTCTATGCAGGAGACCAGAGTTTTGTTATTACTAAAGTCAGTCTCCCTGAGCATTCAAGGAGCAGAATTTTTAAAGACAACTTAGTGGGCGGTGGAAGCCAGTGAGTCAGGCATGCTGATTGGTCAGGTCAGAGAATAAATCATTGGGAGTTGTAGCTGTCTTCTTGCAATAGATCAGTTCCTGGGTGAGGGTCACAAGATCAGATGAGTCAGTTTATCCATGTGGGTGGTGCCAACTGATCCATCAAGTGCAGAGTTTGCGAACTATCTCAAACACTGATCTTAGGAGCAGTTAAGGGAGGATCAGAATCTTGTAGTCTCCAGCTACACGACTCCTAAACCATAATTTCTAATCTCATGGATAATGTTGGTCCTACAAAGGTAATCTAGTCCCCAGGCAAGAAGGAAGTCTGCTTTGGGAAAGGACCGTTATTGTCTTTGATTTAAACTATAAACTGTAAACTGAGTTTCTTCCAAAGTTAGTTCAGCCTCCACCCAGGAATGAACAAAGACAGCTTGGAAGTTAGAAGGAAGATGGAGTTGGTTACATTAGATCTCTTTTACTGTCTCAGTTTTAATTTTGCAAAGGTGGTTTCACCATGCTGTACATGTACCATACTTTGTTTATCCAGTCTATTATTGATGAGACATTTAGGTTGATTCCTTGTCTTTGCTATTGTGAATAGCACTGCAATGAACCTTAAGTGTGCATGTATATTTTCTTTATAATAGAAAATTTGTATTCCTTGGGGTATATATCCGATAATGGGATTGCTTGGTCAAATGGTATTTCTGCCTCCAGGTCTTTGAGGAATTAGCACACTGTCTTCTCTAATGATTGAACTAATTTACACTCTCCCCAACAGTGTAAACATCTTCCTTTTTCTCTACAACCTCACCAGCAACTGTTGCTTTTTTGGCTTCTCAGTAGTAGCCATTCTGACTGGTATGAGATGGTATCTCATTGTGGTTTTGATTTGCATTTCTCTAATAATAAGTGATGCTGAGCTTTTTTTAATATGTTAGCCACATGTATGTCTTTTTTTTTTTTTTTTTTGAGAAGTGTCTATTGATGTCCTTTGCCCACTTTTTAATGAGGTTATTTATTTGGGTCTTGTAAATTTGTTTAAATTCCTTGTAGATGCTGGGTATTACTTTTACTTTTGTCAGATGGATAGATTGCAAAAAAATTCTCTCATTTCGTAGGTTGTCTGTACACGCTGATGATAGTTTCTTTTGCTGTGCTCAAGTTCCTCAGTTTAATTAGATCTCATTTGTCATTTTTTGCTTTTGTTGCAATTGCTTGTTTTCCTCATGAAACTTTTGCCTGTGCCTATATCCTGAATGGTATTGCCTAGATTTTCTTCTGGGGTTTTTATTGTTTTGGGTTTTACATTTAAGTATTTAATTCATATTGAGTTGATTTTTGTATGTAGTGTAAGGATGGGGTCCAGTTTCAATTGTCTGCATGTTGGCTAGCCAGTTCTCCCAGCTCTGTTTATTAAATAGAAAATTATTTCCCCCTTTCCCTTGCTTGTTTTTGGTGGGTTTGTCAAAGATCAGATGGTTGTACATGTGTGGTCTTATTTCTGAGTAATTTGTTCTGTTCCATTGGTCTATGTGTCTGTTTTTGTATGATTACCATTCTGTTTTGGTCGCTGTAGCCTTGTAGTATAGTTGGAAATCGAGTAGCATGATACCTTCAACTTTGTTCCTCTTTGCTTAGACTTGTCTTGGCTAATTGGGTTCTTTTTTGGTTCCACATGAATTTTAAAATAGTTTTTTTTTCTAATTATGTGAAGAATGTCAATGATAGTTTAATGAAAATAGTTTTGAATTTATAAATAGCTTTGGGCAGTACAGCCATTTTCATGATATTGATTTGTCCTATCTATAACTATGGAATGTTTTTCTATTTGTTGGTGTCATCTCTCATTTCTTTGAGCAGTGGTTTATAGTTCTCCTTGAAAAGGTCCTTCACTTCCCTGTTAGTCATACCTATGATGACTAATTAAAATTATTGTTATTAAGTGCTACTATTTACGAATGCCTATTAAGATTTAGAATGAAACTTACACTCAGGAAAGACAGAAATTCAAAAGACTGGCTAATGTCCCCTTTGCTAAGACACATAATTACCTTAATGTGGTCCCCAGTAAATATTTCAGTTATACAAAATGACACAGAGAAGTTAGAGCATTGCCATATTTCCATTGAAACCTGATAGGCTCGACATACTTTTTACAAAGTTGAGAGAAAAATAGAAAAAGCATGAGACAAGATTCTCAAAAAGAATCATAAGCATGACTAACAATGGAAGTGAAGGACCTCTTCAAGGAGAACTACAAAAGTAGTGTGTAAACAGGTATGGCGATTAGCACATGGGGCTGTGTGGAATAAAAAATTATAATAAATAATAAATTTCCCCAAATTTATTGATTTTTATAAAAGTTAACGTTTTGACCTTATTGTATATTTCACACTGTCATCTGATTAAGAATATCTGTGACCGTTTCAGAAAACAAATCACTGTATTTTCATTCATTTCTAACCACAAGAAGTTCAACTAAAAAGTTTGCTTAGCTTCCAGAAATAACAGTCTCTCAAATTCAGATGTTACCAAGGAGATGAATGGAAAAATGATGGTCTCACAGAGGCAGAAACAAGAGCCATAGAGAAAAATGGACAGAGTATGTGCTCCCAGGGAGCACAATGGGCTTCATAGGAGAATATTCCCTACCCACAAATAGGAGAAAAGTACTGTATTATTCCAGACGGATTTCAGAATTGTTATGGACCAGTAACAAAGGTGCACTTCTTCTCTTTTCTGAATGTGTTCATTTGGGCTATTCTGTATTATTGAATGCTGTGTTTGAAGAGAGTTATGTAACTTGTATTATTACTTGTTAGCCAGCTGCAGCAGGAAGAGCTGCATCTGGAACTGAGGCATATTAAAAATCTCTGGACTGTGAGCCTCGTATCATGATTGGATGAGACATTTTTTTGGATTAATTCCTGCAGAGAAGAAGATTACATTTTCATATGGGAGATAAATGGATACTTAGGACTAATAGAGCAGAGTGGTATATTGTACAATTTTCTCCAATTGTCTTAATCTTCTCCTGGAAGAGTATTTTACATACCACCTTTGACATGCCCCTTGTTGAACTTCACTATGTGTCTGTCTTTTTCCAGAGGGTTATGTGTATTTCATAGCTTAACTTTTCAATGCACCTCTGTGCATTTGTTCAGCCTTTTGTTCTTGCCTTCTGCAATCAGAACACCATGTACTAGCTGGGAGCTGCTTCTTCAGCCTGAAATCTAGGATGTAAAACATAATGAGCAGAGCCAAATAGGGCCACTGCCAGTTTGCAGAATCATGAGTGAGAGATGAGTGTCTGTGATTGTACCCACACACACTGTCTGTAATTGCAAACAAAACAAAACAAAAGCAAAAGCAAAACAGCTTTATCATTTGTGATGTTTTGGGAGTTCTCACATTACATTGTATCTTTTTGTCTGTTTATTTTAGGCATAGTTCTTACTCAGATTTATAATTATTTTATTAATTTGTGTATTTCTTATTTTAACTTTATCACCCATTAGCTTCAATGCTCAATGAAGACATAGCCTGCTCTTCTTCTCACTGTGATCCTAAAATCTACACAGTTACTGGTACATAGCAGATATGCAAAAATATTTGTTAATGTGATACATAATTGAAAATATGTCCCCTTTCCTGGTAATATCTTTCATATACGAATACATATGCATATACACAACCCAAGTAGAAGTTAGCAGCATATTAGAACAACTCTTCAATGTGAGTTTTGCATTTCATTTAAATTTGAATGTCTTTAAACTTTATTTCCACATGTAGACTTTAAGATCCTTAATGGCAGTGGCTATTCCTCACACTGCTAACATTATTAGCATTCCTGCACCCACATAACTTTTGAACAGTTTTTAAAATGTTACTTATTGCTTTTGCTCTGAAAATAAAACTGAGGAATCTCTGATACTGCATACCTGCAACTGTTTCTACAGGATTCATTTTCTTTCGAGTTGTCATTCCTAGAATTTCCACTGGTACGAAAGTGGTGCATCTCACTGAAGTGATTACCAAGTGACATGAAGACATATTTCATCTAGTCCCTGAAGTACTTTCTTCATTGCTTTAGTTGTTCCTCTGTTCTTTATCACTCAATGCCATTCTGACTCTTTACAGCTTGCAATCATTCCGTTATGAAATTTGGAAGACTTCTTTCACTAGGATTTTAGCCCCTGTAGAGAAACAAGCTGGTAGAATAATGACTGGTTTTGCTCTTATATGACATCAGGCAATCATTTATGAACCACATCATGTCCACATAGCATGTCAAAGTTTTTTTTCCTTTATATATTTTGCCTAGGATTGGAAATACACATTTTTCTTTGATAGGATTCAGTTAAATATTCTCAATTTTCTCAAGATAAACTGGAGGTATATATGTATATATACACACACACACACATATATATACACATACATATATATGTATGTATATGTGAATGTGTGTATATATGCACATATGTGTATATATACATATATGAATATGTGAATGTGTATATATGTACACACACAGAGATAGAGAGATTATTTGAACAGTAAAATATAACACCATGCCTAATTTACATGTCTTTAGAGTTTCTGGCTTTGTACGCATCAATTTATGTGGTCTTCAGAACAACTCTGTAAGATAAATACAAGTAGTCACATTTTAGGTATAAGAACCCAAAGATTGCAGAATACAGCCCAGGTTTTCCAAAATCAAGGGTTTATATGTATTATAGCTATGACCCAAACTAGGAAATCATATATGAAATCCAGTGATCATGTCATAAGTTCACTTTGCAGCTCTCTTGGTGTTATTCACTCTGGATAAATATGCATGGGAATCATTACAATAGTCTTTCTTAACAGTGGGGAAATAATCTTACCATAATAATTAAGTAGAAAGAATTCGATGATTTTCTCTAGTAATTTACCTGTGATAGACTGTACTTCTGTGAAAAAAATAAACTACTAGATGTTCTTTGATAAGGAAAGTTTGCTCATCCCATCCTAGTGGATCACGTGTTTTGTTTCCATCAATGACATGTGCACAACAGTAAAATATCCCACTTCTGGGAAGAAGCCTTACGGAGGCACCTTGCGCATCAGTGTATCCTCTTACTCCCACCTCTGTGGTCACGGAAGCCCGTGGCTACCTGTAGCCCCATCAGCCGCGTTTCTTCAGTGATTTCAGCAAGGTGAGTCCTCAGCTGACACGGCATGAGCATGCCTCATGTGTACTGTGTAAACTTTAATGTTTTAAGTTACTAAATTTAGAAACTGCTTTGTTGTCATAACTCAATCAATCATAATGAAATGAAATCATACCTTAAAACGTTGAAAACAATGCATGTAAAACTTTTGATCATCAGAAAGATTCCCAAATCTCAAATAAATGCATCACTATAAAACTCAGTCTGATACATTTAGATAGAGCCCATGTTTCCAGTTCCTTCTTAAGCTGAATATTATATGGTACAGTGATTTGCACATAAAATATTAAAAACTAATTTTCTTTTTTGTTTAGATTAATATGCTAAAGCATGCCATTGTAATACACTTTGTGTATCATATTTTAGGAAATGGGTGTGGCTTCTAAGAATAATAGAAATATACAAATAATACAATGAGTACATCAATGCTAGACTGGGTTAAGAAAGTGTGGCAGATATGCATCATACAATACTATGCAGCCATAAAAAAGAATGAGTTCATGTCCTTTGTAGGGACATGGATGCAGCTGGAAACCATCATTCTCAGCAAACTATCACAAGAACAGAAAACCAAACACCACATGTTCTCATTCATAGGTGGGAACTGAACAATGAGATTACTTGGACACACTAAGGGGAACATCACACACCAGGGCCTGTTACGGGGTGGGCAGATGGGGGAGGAATAGCATTAGGATATATAACTATTGTAAATGACGAGTTAATGGGTGCAGCACACCAACATGGCACATGTATACATATGTAACAAACCTGCATGTTCTGCACATGTACCCTAGAACATAAAGTATAATAAAAATAAAAAAGAAAAAAAAAAATATTATCTAAATAAAATGAAACTAAAAATAATAATAATAATACAATGAGTAGTAAAATAACAAAATTACACCCTAAAGACTCTTCCTCACATGCTATATGCATTAATGTAAATTTTCTAATTTGTCATTTATAAATTTAGAAAAAGTTTATCTCTAAACTTTGATCAAATTAAACAGGAAAACTTTTTTTAAAAATGTGCAATGAATTGTACTTTGCTAAAACACTCATATACAAACCTATTTAAATAAAATTTATGCAGTGATGTAAAATGTCACAATTTAGACTTTCAACATGTCTGTTTACATAGAGGTGTTATGAACTTTAGATGTATATGTTACTTTTAAAGATTTCAATAACTATTAATAATTTAGGTTTTTAATTAAAAATATATTAGTATCATTCAAAAAATCAAAAAGATTTTTTTAAATCACAAACGTGCTCTATCAAGTATGCATGACTTCTGTTCATTAAAAACATCAACACGTCTTCTCCATGAAAAAGGGTAATCAATCATTTTTCCAGGCTTTATCTTTGTAAATTTTCCCAAGTGAGTTCAGTCAATTGAAGAATAATGAGTTATGTATTTACAGACAATTTAAATCAACAAAATCTTTGTTGCTAAATTGCCCTCAATGAAAATAGTGGCAACACAAGATACTAGAAGTTGTATCACCTTGGTACCTCTATTCATTACCCTCTGGTTTTTAGAGACAAATCAACATGATATATGTGGTCTTTTTGACAGAGGGCTGGAGAATTCTGAAGACACAAACATCATTATTAAATCATGCTTCAGTATGAACACAGAAGAAATAAATATTAACGGGCCTTTTGTGGCTAAGAAATTAACTTACTGTCAGACATTCCCTTTGGAGGAAAAAGGGAAATACATAGAAATTTCACAAATCAACACCATAAGGAATTGCTTCTGAATTACATTTAAATGACATTACTATCTTCCATGCCAGTGTTAATTCCAGAGAGATTTGGAGGCACTGTACTAGTTAGGTGTGAAATGAGAAGGGTTTGCTTAATTTCTATCTGGGCTTGTGTTTCTCCCAGAAAGCAATGTGGATAAGTGCTTTGGACTTTTGAGCTTGCTCTTTGGCTCCTTTGAGACTACCTCATATAAACCTTTGTGTCAATTCCTTCAGTATTAAATGCAGAATTCTGCTTTTTTTTTTTTTTTCTTTTCATCATAAATCCCTTTGAAAAACTAATGAAAGTTATTATTCTTTCCCCAGGCAAATCAAAATACGCACGCACCTTTGAGCAGGTAGTCTCAGTGGGTTCACCAGCAACTCACGAAGTTCATCGATGTATCATTACAGAAATCCTGGAGTGAGTGGCTACAACTGGTTTTTAAACCTGTGCTAATAGTTGGTCTAAAGTTTTATCCCTAGACCCAGGGATGCATGGGACGTCCCTGAATTTTCATGCTTCTAGAATTGATGTGCAGAATAGAGTGAGCTGAATGAAAAGTGGAACGACCACCATCAGTTTTTCTCTGGTTTTTAGAATTCTTCTCTGGAGTACTCCTGATGCAGGAGTCACGGCTGCACGGGTAGTATGGTCTTGGCTCATGTGCCTACAGGGGTTTCCTGATGAGTGTGGCAGTGGCTTCCCTGAGCTGAAGTGGTCTGTACCTGCTTTAGAATCATCTTTTGGGGAAAATAAGGGGACCAGTAGTGTGGAGGGCTGCAGAGGTTGCGTTTGACAAAGGTGGGACCTCCCAACACAACTCTTTTCCTCTGGGTTGTTTTGCCTTCTTCATATTCTCTAAGCTAACTAAGCTAGTGTAAGGAACACATCTTCTGAGAATCTTTTGGTCAATTCCAAATGTATGTCCAACTGCTACTGATTTCATGGCTCTGTAGTTACAAGAATGTATGCTCTCTAATATGTCTCTTTTGAAGTTTTCCAGTTATACTTTGGAACTTGTTTTTTATTTGTTCAAGTTCATGCTAATAACATGCTTTCTTAAATTTCTAAAATAAATAAGATTACCCTGAGGTATTGTATTGGGGAAGTATCTATTATTTCCCGGACTCACATTCCATTTTAATGAAATCTGTTTCTGCCAGAAGCACATTGCAATACTGGAAAGTATCAAGGTTGGTTGAAAACAGAATAAATCCGATTTTCTTTTTTCTAGAATTTGCCCTCCAGTATACAGGGGATAGTTTCTGGAAGTTTGAGATGGAGAGAACTAGTCTTCACAAGTAGAAAGGCAAGAGCAGGCCGGGCGCGGTGGCTCAAGCCTGTAATCCCAGCACTTTGGGAGGCCGAGACGGGCGGATCACGAGGTCAGGAGATCGAGACCATCCTGGCTAACACGGTGAAACCCCGTCTCTACTAAAAATACAAAAAACTAGCCGGGCGAGGTGGCGGGCGCCTGTAGTCCCAGCTACTCCAGAGGCTGAGACAGGAGAATGGCGTAAACCCGGGAGGCGGAGCTTGCAGTGAGCTGAGATCCGGCCACTGCACTCCAGCCTGGGTGGCAGAGCAAGACTCCGTCTCAAAAAAAAAAAAAAAAAAAAAAAAAAGAAAGGCAAGAGCAGCCATTATAGTTATGTGGATGGCTATAGTTAGAAAGAAGTGTGAACCGTGAATAACAGACAGAGGCTGAGTGAAGAGCAGATAATTAAGTGGGAGTATGGGAAGAAATTGTAATTTCAGTAGACAAATGTCACAAATCTCTTAACTCTGAGAGGTGCAGAGTAAAGGTGAGAGCAAGAATGAGCGCCTAGCTATTTCCCAGAGGTCGCCTTCCCTCCATACAGCTTCCTAGTTTCCTATTATGGATATTCTGATTACAAAGCATCTTTTCTGAGTCTATCTCTATTTCATGCACTTGAAAACAAATAGTAGAAGAAAAAGAGCCCTTTTATTACAATCTTTTGTTTTGTGTTGACTTTCTTTAACACCCATACTGAGAAGCCTGTGTGGATTAACATGGTAGGTAAGGGAAATAATTTTAATAAGATAAAAATGTTTTTTCAGAAGAATAAATGCCACCATGATCAACACTATGGTATAATACGAGCCATAAATCTTTATTTTTGAGTTAATAAAGACACTTATCATCTGGTTTTTAATTTATTTGCTTTCTGTTGAAGTATTGGTTTTATTTAGTAAGCATACATTATAGAATGTTTTACTTGATGGTACTTATTTTGTTTTATGTTACATTGTAATTATTTGTTGTTTACCTTTCTAAATTGACCATATGTTTCTCATGAATAAGATAATCTCTTTTATTTTGGTGTATACAGAACTAGCTCAGGGTGTTCAAATAGAAGGTGTTTATTCCATATTTACTGAAACAATAAATTACTCATCCTATTTATAAATTTACAAATTCATTTTATATATTATCTTATTTCTAGGAGTTTCATTTCAATGCCTTTTTATATGAAAGGAAAAATAAGTAGATTATTATCCATAAGATACATGAGTGTGAAGAGATGAAATGGGGAAGAAAATACTTTACCAGGAAATTGCTTTTGTTGGCAACCAACATGAAACTTTGGCATTTATACATACATTTTATTCTCCACAGGAGACTATATATTTATTTCTTGTCTTCCTCCACATAGTTCAGCAAACAATGGAATTTGTGCCAATCATTTCTTAGTTGGAGGCATTTTTGAAGTAGTGTATAAGCAATATTGTGATAAATCAAGAATACCTCCAGCTTAACTATTTTATATATATATATCCTAAAAATAAATGTGGAAAGCACAACTTTTTAAAAAAATAATGATTCATGTTAACAGGTTAACAAGAAGGCTCCATAATGTCAATCTTTTACTACTGCAAAAGTTGAAGGAAATTGAAGAAAATAAGATATTTTCAAGTGCTGACCTGTAAAAAATACTTTGAGAAGAGATTGTGTTGATTCTTACATGCCAGCAATGTATTTTGTAACTAATAACACCAAAATTGTGTTCATAAAAAATGAATTGTAATAGAAATACAAGTAATTATCAATGTTATACTTCATTGTTTTGTTGGTTTATATTATATTCATTCTATTCAATTCTATTCTTTCTATTGTATTCTAGTCTATTTCACCATTATTATATATCCTCTAGCTTAATAAACTTGGCTAGTGCTGTGTCTCAAAAGCCAAGAATGTTAGAACAACAACAACAACAACACAAACTTACAAAAGCCAGGTAAGTATATTGTTGAAATTCAGGACCAATTTATAATATATCAAAATCTAATATAATTATTTTACAATCAGAATAGAAGGTGACTATGTATACAAGAATTGTGTGACACTTATTTAATCTACGGATATTTGACTCTTCAGTTACACTCACAGAATGTGCTTCTAAATAATGTGAAGACCACACCAGTGGCTTTAGATTCTTAATACTCAATCTGTTCTCTGTTTCTCATATTGTTTTTTGCCCCAGGAGGAAAACCAATGCTTAATGAAAGCATGTTTAACTCTGTGTAACCAGCTTTGGGAGAAGAAAAAGCAATTATGTGTAGTGTTTGCCAATATCCACAGTGTAAACATTCTCACCTTTACAGGTCAAATTGTATTTCCTTTCAAAGATATGTTGGAGTCCATTCCCCCAGTACCTCAGAATGTGAGCTTATTTGTAGATAGTGTCTTTAGGGCAATCATCAAGTTAAAATGAGATCATTGGAGCAGGCCCTAATTAAATATGAATGCTGTCCTTATTAAAAAAAAAAAAAAAGAAAATTTTGACACAGAGACGGATACATACACAGAGAAACACCATGTAATGTTTGGAATTATGATGCCACAAGACAAGGAATTACAGGAAGCTAGGAATGAGGAAGAGAGCTAATCCTTTCCTAGAAGCTTCAGATGGAGGGTTGCTCTGCTAGCACCATGATCTCAGCCTCCAGAACTGTGAGATCATCAATTTCTGTTGTTTACACCACTCAATTTGTGTTACTTGTGACACCAGCCTTAGGAAATAAATATACTCACTATTGTTGATTTCAAGCTACCACTACAATATCAACTGGTTTGCAGAATTTCTGAAAATTTAAATACTGTCTCTCACAATCCATTACGTGTCAGCTCTAGCACAGCTTCAGACCATTATTATTTGTTAGTCGTAATTTTCCTTTGTTTTAGTCAATTTCATGGTTATTGTTTTAAGGGTTTCTTCAAAAACATGATGGCATGAAAAGAAATTTAAAAAAGCATTAGGCGAGAAAGTAAGAGAAGTCTTTCCGAAGAACATGAGGTGAGTAGAAATTAAATGATTTGCTGTGTTGGTTAAACAGAGATGTCAAAAGAGAAGACACAGGAAAAGAATTGCTATGTAGTGGTCAGTTATCACATAAACTAAAGAAAACAGCAATCTAAAATAAATGTAAACCTTTTATTGGTACATTACAATTAAATGTATTTATGGGGTACATGTTTTTAAAAATTAAAAATTTACAAGCACATCATTCAGCAAACCTTGTCTATCTTTATTATTTTGCTTTGATCATATCCCCATTCTTCCATTTTTCCAAACTTATCTATTTATTTTAAGTTTGTATTATTTTTACTCTTATCTTTCTTGGTAACTATCCTTTTATACATCTCATTTATGCATATGTGTACATAAACGCGTCATATTTGCATATGAAACATTTATAAATGCTATTATACCTGCTATTTTAAATCATCAACATCTATGTTTTTGATATCAAAATCGCCATTTCTATTATCAACATTAGCAACATCGTGTATATGTGTGATATCATTATATATATTTCTCCCAACGGTGTTAAAATGAAATACTAAAATTTGTTCACAAAGTACCATAATTACGTAACAGATAAAGAGATGAAATACTTTAGGATGTAAGGATGAGTGCATGTAAGGATAAGTACATGTTCCAAGACCAAATATATAACTAGTGTTGGATTCTAGCACCTGCATTCTAGATTAGCACAGTATGTAGCATCCCATTTGCACTATAACCCGGTAGATTTATTTCTTTGAATCTGATTCCCAGGCATGAGATTACTCACTTTAACATTTGATGTATTTATAACTGAATTAAATAATGATAGATGGCTTTCCAAACTTAATTTACCGTATTTCTTCCTCCTTTTTCCTTATCTCTGCAAGAGTTCAATATTTTTTCGTTTTTGGCATTTTGACAGGTGATAAAATATATTTTATTTTTTCATTAATTTGCACTTTTCAGATTTAGGAACATGAGTAATTTACTCTTATCATTAGATATTTGATTTATTTTATTCTAAATTTCCTACACAATTATTCACTCATTTTTCAATTAGCTTGAATATCTTATTAGAATCCATCTTCATATACCTAATATATTTTTTAATTTATCATATTATTTTCATTTACTTTAGATAACTCTAGATGTACATTAAATATGCAATCAAAAGCTTAACTCAATTTTAATGCACCAAATTTTTTATCAATTAAAATCGTCACATCTGTAATTCAGAATAAGTAAAGAAATACTACTAATAATTTTGAAGTTCTCTGTTTCCCATGATCTGGTTGCATTTACCCACTCTCAATAATAAGTACTATCTTCTATTCTCTACTAATCAGGGCTTTATTTTCCTTACAGACACCAAGTATGGTGTGTATTCTTCAACTCTTCATTTAATTTTAAAAGTTGTAAAAATTTACATGCGTAAGTTTGAGTATTTCCTTGGTTAACTAGTGTTTTCCACTTAACATACCATCGATGTGTTATTATGCTCAGGATT
The DNA here is from genome assembly GCF_009764315.1 of Trachypithecus francoisi. Taxonomy (NCBI): domain Eukaryota; kingdom Metazoa; phylum Chordata; class Mammalia; order Primates; family Cercopithecidae; genus Trachypithecus; species Trachypithecus francoisi. Next base: position 19,347,066 of record NW_022681465.1, read on the forward strand.
TTATGAATATTCAACTAGTGTTTCCACTTAACATATTAGGTGTTATTATGCTCAGGATTTTATGAATACTTACAATTTATTTACCTACTCAAATGAAAAAGGGCAGCGTTATTGGTTAAAGCCCTTAGTTCTTATCAATAATATTGCTATGAATATTCTAATAGTTTGCTCCTGTGTGCAATGTGTGTCTTCAGTTTTGCTAGATACAGACAAAATCGTCTTCAAGAATTGTTATTTTTCTCCTTCTGTGAAATTCCTGCCTATCCTTTGTCAGCTGATACATTTATTTAGTCATATGTTATTTTTTTAATGAGTGTAATCTACAATAGCCTTTATTTTTGAATTTTTAATGTGGTCTAGGCTGTTCTAAACCTTCTAGGCTCAAATGATCTTCCCACCTAAGCCCCAGGTAGCTGGGACTACAGGTTTGTGGCACCACGCCCAGTTCAATTTTTTATTTTAAAAATTATATTAAATGCTCAAATAGCTAATTTCATGTATCTATACAGATTTATTTTGGCCTTTTCCCAGATATTAATTTAATTTAATTTTTTAAAATTTCTTTACTATATTTTCTTGGGTGTTATACCTTCTCTGTATTCAGTTTTAAGCAACTCCTTTTGGTATTAGTCTTAATGAATTCTATTAATCGGACATGCCTTTTTTTTTTCATTTGTTAAGAGCTCTGGTCTCTCTGCTGGTTAGAGCAGACTAGGTAGCTTTCTCTGCTGACTTTTAAGGAGAGTAGGTAAAGCACCAACTCTGTATGGTGGGACACTTCACATCATTCTGGATCATATTTCAATCACTCCAGCCCCAGTACTAAAAACTGACGGATGCTCTTTCTTTCTGTTTTATTTTTTGTTTTTGGCCAATCATTTTTTTAAAAGTAAGTCATATGTCAATTTCTTCATTAAGCTATTCCTAATTAAAGCAGCTAGCATAAATCTGTCTACACCAAACACATCCAAAGTACATAGCCTCTCCCAGCTTTTAATATCACACTGCCTTTTATTATTATTCATTTTTCTACTCTCAATGTCTTATTTTCCCATTTATTAAAAGTTCCTCTGACACCTAAAATCATTTCACAAAAATTCTCATTTCAGTTATTTTGATACTGGTGTCAGCGGTGGTTACGTAACATCGCTATTTTTCCCTGTATAAAGCTTTGTATCACCTCCACGGGTAAATAGAAAATGTCAGCAGCTCAATTGTGATTAAATTCCAACTCTTTTTAAACTGATGTTGTGTGTTGTTCCTAATTAAAAAAACAGGAACACATTATACAATTTATGTCATTGTCATTTAACTAGAAAAGTTATATTTTGAGGAAATTTACAGGTATATTCCATGTCCTTTTGCCTTCATTTTATGAAATATTTGATTTCCTTCTAGCTATTGAGATCAATTATCAAGATAGGAATGTAATCAATTCTAATCTTCCATTTAGGAACAACTCACTATTAAGAATAAAATGCATCCAAATGTGAAGAATAAGTAGGAAAAAATGGCTAGTCGAAAATGTACATATCAAGGCCGGGCTCAGTGGCTCACACCTGTAATTCCAGCAGCTTTGGGAGGCCGAGGTGGGCAGATCATGAGGTCAGGAGTTTGAGACCAGCCTGGTCAATATGGTGAAACCCCGTCTCTACTAAATATGCAAAAAAATTTATCCGGGCATGGTAGTGCATGCCTGTAATCCCAGCTACTCGGGAGGCTGAGGCAGAAGAAGTGCTTGAACCCAGGAGGCAGAGGTTGCAGTGAGTTGAGATCATGCCATTGAGCTCCCTCCTGGGCAACAAGAGTGAAACTCTGCCTCAAAAAACAAACAAACAAACAAACAAACAAACAAACACAATTCGTTTATCTTTCCTTGATCAATTTGTAAAGTTATCATGTAGTTAGGAAACTAAGATGTTTTGTGAAGTATCTTTCAAACATAGACAAATATGCTTTTTAACTAGCATAATGGCTTATCGATTTTACTATTAATATATACTGAGTTAATTGTAACTCAGTATAACTCAATTAAAATATATTCAATGTTATGTTATGACTAAAAATAATCTAAATGAGAAGTGATTTTGAAATCTCTCAGATTCTCTTTAGATTCTCAAAAATAATCTAAATGAGAAGTGATTTCTAAATACATTTTTATTCTTAGGAGAGATTTTTTCTTCCAAATTACGGTTCTGAAAGTAAAAATTAGAAAGCAGAAATGTGGGTTTAATGATGTCTTAAGACATTTTATGTTTTGTATTCTTTTAATCTGGTTTTGATTATGTTAAGAATCAAAAAAGTTCACCAATAAACATGAACTCTTGGTGGTAGGAGAGCTAAGCATAAAGTAAACTCATCTACCAATTATCAAGAAGCATATATTAGAACAAAATAATAATAAAAACAGTAAAAAACAAATCAGAAAAGTTTTGACCTCATGGTTTTCCACATTGTTAAGTCTGTCTTAAATAGAATAGCTCTGTTGTCTCTTATTGAATACATGGTTGACTGATTTTTTTTATCTTCAAGTAGATGTGACTTTTTGATTATAAATAACCTGAAGCTTTGGAAGAAGTAATAACTTGACTTTTCTTCAGAGTCTCACTTCATTGCACTCATTTCCTTTTGCTTGGCCTTAAGATGAGGAGCTTAGACTTGGATAGAAAATATTTTCGTTTTATTGTATTATAGTTTATCTTTAATTTCAAGAACTGATGTAAGTTTTTCAAAGTGTCTTATCTTTGTCTGCTAGAGATATTAGATAGCATAAGTGCTCCATTCACAGTTAAGAACTTAGTTTCTCGGCCTTGCAATCTTCAGGCATTATAAATCCACGTTTCTTTACTATTATAGTAGGAATTCTCTCTAGCCCTATTTTCAGATTCCCTTACATTTTTCATGAATTCCTGGAAAGACCTCTGCTAGTTCGTATTATTTATGCCTTCTTACAATCGGAAAAATGTGCTCTCTGTATTATTATGAGAAGAAAGGAATTGCCTCTTTGGAAAAACTGCAAAGGATACTCCTTCCTGGCATGTCCTAATACAGGCACTTGCTAAACTATGCCTATGCTGGAATTTACCCCAAATTTACCACCTTGGCTAGGCGCTAAGGTGCATTGAATCACATACAAACTGGCCTAGTCTTCCCAACATTACTTATTTTATACTGTAGCTTTCAAAGAAAAATCTTTCTGTATGCTAATTTTAAACTGGCTACTCTGTGACTATGGAGTGCTGGAGTTAAGTCAATAATTGAGTGCCAAGTACTCAGACATTTTTATCCACCTCATATTATTTCACTAAATAATTCAGAGTGATTGCCTTAGGATCTTGAATGGTGCCCTTCTCATTCATATACTTGCTAACAAAATAGACAAAGATACTTTAAGTTTAGGAGGATTGTGACTTCTTGTTTAAGGAGAAATATTTTATTGATTCTACCATGCTTAGCAGATAGTCGTGCAGCTGCTAAGACTATCAGGTAAGAGTCTCTGGCATCCAGAATAAGATTGCCACTTCAGAAAACATCCTGGATATAGCAGTCTTTCAAATTCTCAACTAACTCTAGGGGAATTATAATAAGAGATAAAAAAGAAAGGAGAATACATATTAATATCTACGGCTGAAAAGTGACCAGAAATAATCATTATTCCATAAATTAAAGGGAGATGCAAACGTCTTCATTTCGTCCATCTTTATTTCACCAGACATTTAGAGAGCATTGTGCAGGAAATCATATATTTGACTGTTTGGCCAAATGGTAGCCAGAGCATGAGATGGGGCCAACGGGTTTATTCCCAGCCTGTGCCTTAAGTTGCTCACAACTGACTAATGCTCATCCTAAGTTCAAATTTGTTTCCACACCATGACTCTCTGTTGCCATGTAACAATTTCCTTTCCTTTCCTTTTCAGTACCAGGGGATCTGACACCTACAGTTCTATAAATAGTGCCTGATTTACTGTAGTATTCAGTAATCCTTTGAGGGACTTTGTATATAGACATAAATAAGTCTGTCATCCACATTCTTGGAAAGCTCAGGATACGTTGAATCAAAATATTATAATAAAATATTGGGATACCCAAAACAACATATTTTTTTCTTTCTATTACAAAACAAAGGAAATGGGAAACAAATATTGGAGTGAAGGTATGGAACTGTTTTCTAAACGCAATGAGAAAATGACTTTTTATTTGTGATTTTGTATGATCTTCTCTTCTTCAATAATGTTGTTAGGTGATGCTTTAGCTTATAATGACACAAAAAATAATTTGGTATTTAAATAATGTATTTTTTAGCTGTAAGAGAAAAGTGAGGACTTGTGTTTGTAGCAATGCATAAAATACTGGCTAGGATTTTATTACTAATGGATTTGATAATTTGTCACCTGATATTGGTTTATGAATATTGAGGAATTTTGAACTATTGAAACTTTGAGATATATACTTCTTAGACATAATAACTTTAATATGTACTCTTACCCTGAACCTATTTAAAGCTACTTTAGTCATTTAGAGCTGCTTGAATTGTGCACTCATACCAAGTTCATATGTATTCTAAATGATTTCAACCTACATATGATTTGGTAAGTGGCTCTGAGATCAACTAAAAATTTACCTTCCTAAGTCTGAGAATAGGTATATTTTATATCTTGACTGTAAGGAAAGTACTCTTTTTTAGTTGTATGGAAAAGATAGCCAACTTTCAGAAATTTTACTCCAAGTTCCCAAAGCTACACTTTTAAAATACAGTTTCTGACATCTCTCACTTCTTCCTAAATATATACTGTACATGATTTCTAGAGTCAGGTATTATAAGCAGCAAGATTTTTACTCTTTACGTACCCATGATGTGTGCTACAATATTAAAACTCTTTAATATTTCTTAACATTTTTTAATAAATAAAATTCTTACTGGAGAAAAATGTCATTGACAATAAGTTTTCCTTTATGTGGGTTCAGTATTTCCAAAATACTTCCTTGTCAACTGTAAAATATGCTTCAAAGTATTTTTTATGTTAATTCACTCATTATATATTTATTTGTTCATTATTTACTCAAATTCTACTATTAACAATAATTCCATTCTCATGGAATTATATCTTTCCTATGCCAAAAGGAGTAGGAACAGAAAGGTCTGGATACAATGAATGATCACATTTGTTGCTTTCTTGTTTTTCATGGGAATGAGTGATCGTACCGTAGGCTGATAACTGATCTATACATCATGTCCTCTTTGTAGTCTAATGCTCTTCTACCTAGTCATTTATTTTGGAGTGCCTCTAGACCTTTTATCTTTCTTTTCCTATACATTATTCATTTCTCTTTGGTCTTAGTTGGGTTCTCCCAAGCAGATCATCTGACAAAGATTCAAATGAACATATTCTGAGGGTCATCCCAAGAAACCTCGAATAAAGGTACAGGATTGCTGACATGAAAAGTGAGGTAGAAGAAGCTCATAGCAATGTGTTATCAAGGAAGTTACTAGTGCTTCATCCTGCACACAAAACAGTAAGAGGCAATTTAAAATATATGCGATATGGTTTGGATCTGTGTCCCCAACCGAATCTCAAGTTGAAATGTAATCTCTAATTTGGATATGGGGCTTGGTAGGAGGCAATTGGATGATGGGGGTGGATTTTCCCCTTTGGTGCTGTTCTCAGGATAGAGTTCTCACTGAGATCTGGTTGTTTAACTGTGTGTAGCTCCTCGCCTTTCTGTCTGTCCCTACTTCTCTGGCCATGTGAGACATGCTTGCTTCCTCTTCACCTTCCATCATGCTTGTAAATTTCCTGAAGCCTCCCTAGAAGCAGAAGCCACTATGCTTCCCGTACAGCCTGCAGAACCAAGAGCCAATTAAACCTCTTTGCTCTATAAATTACCCCGTCTCACATATTTCTTTATAGCAGTGTGAGAATGGCTTAATACATGTACCTTGGAGTTTTCCCAACCAATGAGTGAGGATGTTAGGGACCTTTCCTATCAGTGTTAGGTTGAGGGATGGCCCCCAAAATGTTATCTTCTAGCATTTCTGCCTGCTGTGTGCATTGCTAAAACAGATTTCTGACACCAAAGGAAGACTGCAGTTAAAGACATGCAGATGCTAGCATTTGAAAGTCAGCACAATGAATGCTAAGGTCCAAAGTTATGGGAGCAGGGCACCACCTGCACTGGCTACATATGCCTTTTGTTAACAAAACATGTATTTGCTACACATATGTTATTTCGGAAAGAGGAAAAATTAATTGCAAACAAAAATAATATAATACAACTACTAAACTATATTACTTTCTTAAATTATCTGTGGGTTGAGATTCTTTAACCACAATTATCTATTTGAAGATATTATGGTAAATTTTGTTATATATTAACATATGTAATTGACTAACTGATCACTGCTAGGTGGATGACAAAAAGTAGATTTGAAGTCTTGGAGACAATTTTACGATTTGTGAAATAGTCTAATCTTTTTTTTTCTTTTTAATAAAGATTATTTCTCTGCTATAATCTTTAGAAGACTTGTTGTCATTCACTCTGCCTCTAGCCTATTTATTTTCAAATCACTCTCATTGATTGCTCAAACATCTCACACAATTTCATTATTCGGTATAAATATTATATCATATGGACCACGTGAAAACTCAGGAAATAAAAATAATGAGTTCCAAAATATATTGTACATCCTATGGAAGCTTCTAAACATTGTAATTGAAATTAAAGGACAAATAAGTAGGTTTTTCATCTGACTGAAAGTACAAACAAAACTAGATGATGTCTATATTGTTTGAAATGACTATGTTTTGACAAAATATCTAATAATGATTTAAATATAAATTTATATTACTCAAATGTCACAAAATAGATTTTCCATGTGTATTTATTTTCTCTAAGATTATTCTAATTATTTATCTCATAAGAGTAAAAGAGTTAAAGTATTTTGTTGCAGGCAATGGAAAAGTACTTGAAAAATAATAAGACAGAAAAATATTAGGGATTTTACAGAGTCAGAGAAAGACTGGAGAACCAAGCTTAGTACAGGGCATTAGGCAGTTCCAGGGGCAATTCATAAAAACATGTTCAGCAACCTCACTTAGCAAGCCCCCATTACAAGTAATGAATTCTTATTTTATTTGCTTCATCAGTGGATCATGTATTTCCAGATGAAAAGTCTCAGAACCGCGATCAGATTGACCTAATTTAAGTTGTTCACCTCTTTTTGTTGTTGTTGTTGTTGTTGTTGTTGTTGTTGTTGGAGTCTCACTCTGTCACCAGGCTGGAGTGCAGTGGCGCGACCTCGGCTCACTGCAACCTCCTCCTCCTGGGTTCAAGAGATTCTCCTGCCTCGATCTCCTGAGTAACTTGGACTACAGAAGTGTGCCACTACGCCCAGTTAATTTTTGTATTTGTAATAGAGATGGGTTTTCGCCATGTTGGCCAGGATGGTCTCAATCTCTTGACCTTGTGATCTGCCTGCTGCGCTTTCCCAAAGTTCCGGGATTGCAAGCAGGAGCCACCGCTCCTGGCCTGTTCACCTCTTATCTATGTGAAGGCATTAACATGCTAGTCAAAGGGGAAGATATGCTACCTTGAAGGAAATCAGACTAGTCTTTTCAAAATGGACACTGGATTATACCAAAAACGTAGAAGTTTTATTATATGGAAAGAGAATGTGATTTATCTTCCTGAAATATAGAACTGAGCCAATTACATCTAAAAACTCCAACTTTTAAGTAATAGCCTTGGAGAAAAGGGACAAATTTAGAAGTAGGTTATTTTGTGGTAATGGACTGAGGTTCAAAGGGGATCATGATAAATATCTAAACAACTGCTCAAGATGTGAGCTATCATGACTGGTAGCCACTATAATTGGTTGCATCTATAATTCTTTCGTGATACTGAGAGTTAGAATCCTAAACCTTTGGCTTTCTCTTGGCCTGGAAAGTGGTTGTTACCCCATATATTATAAATCAGGCTCATTGCATTGAGGGAAATGTCCAGATCGTGAAAATCATCAACATGGAGATGGGAAAAAGGGTTACAAAGCAAAGATGGAGGAATTAGATTCTGTGCTTTTGTTACCATTTTCGCGCTTTCCCTTTTATTCATGCACATAATGAAACAAAATTTCTTTTAAAATTGCCAATGAAAAATAATTCAATCTAAAAATTCAAATATTCATACAAAGGTCTTCAGATAAATGTGGTAAACTGTAAAAATGGTCATAAATTATCCATGTCCTTGCACCCAGGCTCTTGGAATGTAAAGCTACAGATCCTCTTCACAAGACAGGGGAGCTATGTCTCTAAACGTTGCAACTAGGTGTGACTTCCTTGGACTAATGAGACATTAGCCAGCATGAAACAAACAGGGTTTGGAAAGTGAGTGTACATTGAACATTTTCTTTTATTGGTCTTGGAAACTGTTAACAATATGTGAGCATCTCTGGGCTAGCCTGATGGATAATAAAAGAAACCTAGCCTGTGATTCCTCCAGTATGACTGGAGGAAGAATAATTTGGATTATGTGGTCATGGAATCTATGATGCAAAAACACAAGAGCTAGAATTTGAATTCAAGAGAAAATGAGAAAATTATTCTCCCAACAAATAAAATAGTAAGTAAAAAGACTTCAAGGTAAAATGATTTTAGCATGTGTATCAGCTTGCTATGGTGACCATAGCAAACTACCACAAATTGGATGGCTAAAATAATGGAAATGTATTGTTGTGCAGTTCTGGGGGCTGGAAACCTAAGAACAAAGTGTTTGAAAGGTTGCTTCCTGCTGAGAGCTGAGGAAGAAACGGTTTTCTGCCTCTTTCCAGCTTCTGGTGGCTTGATAGCAATCTTGGTATTTCTTGGCTTGTAGAAGCATCACTTTGATCTCTGCCTTTATCTTCACATGGCATTCTCCTGTGTGTGTCCAAATTTTCATGTTTTTTAAGGACATTAGTTATATTGGGTTAAGGGCTATTATGACCAATATACCCCAGAATGACTTCCCCTTACTTAACTAATTACATCTGCTGGGTCATATGGTACATCTAGTTCTAGATCCTTGAGGAATTGCCATACTGATTTCCATAATGGTTGAACTAGTTTACAATCCCACCAACAGTGTAAAAGTGTTCCTATTTCTCCACATCCTCTCCAACACCTGTTGTTTCCTGACTTCTTAATGATTGCCATTCTAACTGGTGTGAGATGGTATCTCATTGTGGTTTTGATTTGCATTTCTCTGATGGCGAGTGATGATGAGCATTTTTTCATGTGTCTGTTGGCTGTATGGATGTCTTCTTTTGAGAAATGTCTGTTCATATCCTTTCCCCACTTTTTGATGGGGTTGTTTGTTTTTTTCTTGTATATTTGTTTGAGTTCTTTGTAGATTCTGGATATTAGCCCTTTGTCAGATGAGTAGGTTGCAAAAATTTTCTCCCATTCTGTAGGTTGCCTGTTCACTCTGATGGTAGTTTCTTTTGCTGTGCAGAAGCTCTTTAGTTTAATGAGATCCCATTTGTCAATTTTGGCTTTTGCTGCCGTTGCTTTTGGTGTTTTAGACATGAAGTCCTTGCCCATGCCTATGTCCTGAATGGTACTACCTAGATTTTCTTCTAGGGTTTTTATGGTATTAGATCTAACATTTAAGTCTCTAATCCATCTTGAATTAATTTTCGTATAAGGGGTAAGGAAAGGATCCAGTTTCAGCTTTCTACTTATGGCTAGCCAATTTTGACCCAGCCATCCCACTACTGGGTATATACCCAAAGGATTATAAATTACTCTACTACAAAGACACATGCACACGTATGTTTATTGCAGCACTATTCACAATAGCAAAGACTTGGAATCAACCCAAATGTCCATCTGTGACAGACTGGATTAAGAAAATGTGGCACATATACACCATGGAATACTATGCAGCCATAAAAAAGGATGAGTTTGCGTCCTTTGTAGGGACATGGATGCAGCTGGAAACCATCATTCTTAGCAAACTATCACAAGAAGAGAAAACCAAACACCGCATGTTCTCACTCATAGGTGGGAACTGAACAATGAGATCACTTGGACTCGGGAAGGGGAACATCACACACTGGGGCCTATCATGGGGAGGGGGGAGGAGGGAGGGATTGCATTGGGGAGTTATACATGATATAAACGTTATGCACATGTACCCTAGAACTTAAAGTATAATAAATAAATAAATAAAAATAAAAAAATAAAAATAAAAATGACAATGATCTAAAAAAAAAAGAAAAAAAATGCAAATTTTGTATATTAATTTTAATAAACTTGGAAACCATAAAAAAAAAATTACATCTGCTATAAGGCAATTTTTTAAAAAATTTTTTAATAAGGTCATGTTCTGAGATTCTAGGGATTAGGACTTTGTTACATGAATTTTTGGGTGGACACAAACCCATAACAGGAGATAGAACAGTTAGATTTGCTGCATAACAAACCATCCAAAAACTTTTGTTTTAAATAATATTTATTTCACCCATGATTTTGTGAGTTGTCAGTTAGAGCTGGAATCAGTTGGTGGCTTATATGGGATCACCAGTGCATTTGTGTTCAACTAAGGATTAACCAAACAACGCTGTTTCTGAAGGTCGGCAGTTTGTTGGTGGAGGTGACAGGTGCAGTTAGGCTAGGTTTCTTTTATTATTCTACTTGTATTGTCTTTATCATACTTACTTCTCTCTGAAGTTACCTACAACCCTGATTTACTTAATTTTGCATCTTCTCCACTAAAATGTAAGCCCCGTGGGAGAAGACCTCTTTATTGTCGTTTTTTTACTATCCTCACAAAACTTAACATACAACAGTTTCTTAATAAATATTAATTAGACATATATATATATATATATACACACACACACAAACCAGCAAGCATTTAAAAGCTATCTCACAATTAAAATTGTAACCTATATAAGACATTTTCCTTCAAATAAACTCTTGAAAGCAGAGTTTATTTGAAGTAGAGTATGACTATTTGCTTAGAAAACCATGTAGAAAGTACGTATAATCTATTAGTAAGATAGAAGTATCAGTGTTTGGGATCTTTTAAATTTTCTGATCTTTTAGAGATAATTCTGTCTTCGATATTGAGAGTCATGAGCACAGCCTCTGGAATAATTAAAAAGTCCAATTGTTGGGATTTAAAGGGAAGGAGTCAGTAATTAACAAAATTGTTTCTAGATAAAGTTAAAGGAAGTTCTAGGCATAGATTAGACCTTTGCCACAAAACTGGAAAGAATAAATATTAACAGCAAGATTAATCCTTTGGATTCACTAAGGCTAAAGAGGCATCCTAAGGAATGAGAAAGGGAGACGGTGGGTGACATTTGAGAAAGGGTGTTAGAAATAAGATAGTAGACACTGGAGGATAACGTTGAAAGAAGAGTTAGAATTAGGAAGCTTGACAACACCATATGAGGCTATGTCCTAATAGGAGATTTTCACTTCTATGAATACCACACATTGCCCACACAGATAACCAGTTCTTCTTGGCGTAGGCATCTGATTGTTGCTTGCAAGATTCCCATCAATCTTTCAAGTAAAAGTCACTTTTTAAATCTGGCCCTCTGTCAAAATCTCCCCTTTGCAATACCTTAGGACGTTTCATCATCTTGCTGAGACAAAGTGGGTCTCTGGATATCCAGAGGAGTTGCAGAGTAGAAACTGAAACTTCCAAACCTCGTCTCCGACGTCATGGCATGGATTAATAAGAGTGGATTAAGGTGGACAGATAAAAATAAACAAACATTCATCACTACATCTCTTGCATGTGCATATTAACTACTTGGATAATGCTACGAAGAAGATGCTATTTCACATAGATACTGATTCTTTCAGTACCACAGTTATATGCATAGGTATGGCATAACTGTCAGTTCTGTTTCTTCAAATTATGTAATCCTCCCTTGAAGCAGTTCTGCACAGAGACCTTGATGACAATAATTTACTTTAATTATGGAGATTTGAGCCCCTTCAGAGATACGGAACATAATGCAGAATCACAGCTACTTACTCTCTTTATATATTTTTCTACATTAGCTGGAAATAAAATGCATTTTTATTAAAAATAATCTAACATAAAAAGGTGTAGCTGTATGTTACCTTAGACATTTTTTTAAATTACCACCCAAAATGAATTCAGTACCCTGAATCCATCATGGTTGAAATATCTCAATTTTTAAAGAAGGTATTTACATTGAAATTGCATAGCATGATGACTATTTTAGTTGGTTTCCCAGAGCCAAGTTATCACATACCTAAAACCTCCTCCTCTTCCATACACACTAAAAGTACTTAAAAATCCTATGTGTATATGAGGGGAGATATGTACATTAACTGGTAAAATGCAAATAAATATCTGTATCTATATATAAGATGCACAGAATCAATATACATATATAAAAGTGAATATGTAAACCACACACATATAATTTCATCCTATAGCCTTCACAACAGATTTAATAATTTTATTACCTATTTTGGGAGAAAACATTATAGAATCAATTGGTTTACCCTGATTTTACTTTAGTATGCTATAAAAAAGAAGAATAAGTTACAGGGCATTATAGAATAAAGGACAAATAAATGATAGAGACCAAAGAACTCTACCTTCTTGGATACTATAGTCCTAATAGTAGAAATATTAATAGTAACCACCAGCATTTGATTATTTATTGTTATACTTATGCTGTACTGTATACTCTCAAGTAGAGATTTAAAAATATATGTAAATGTTCTAATATTTACTCATTTTGCACAGCTTTATTGTGTATAGTCTCAGGGATATTATATTATTTGGGAAATAGTTGAGAGCATAATTCATAATTTTAGAGAGATGCTTAAGCCAACATGCAAATTTCAAAGTATATTTGTAGTTTGTGTAACAAGCAATATGTAAGGAATCATTGATACTCATATTTCCTAAAGGAACATTTGCTTAAGCTATTGGAAATCTAGACCTAGTTAACTTCAAACCAAGTCAGATAAGCAGCCTTTTGCATGAGTGTATGTGCAAGTGCGTCTTGTAAAACATCAAACTTGAAATCATTCCCTGTTGCTGTTTTAGGAAACAATAGCACATTTTCTCAAGTTTTTCTGTAGAAAGTCTCTTCTCTACTTCAGTTTCTGCATTTCTAATAAGTCTTCGTCTATTTGTTTTTGCTCATATCAAAAGTCATTACAAGTAAAGTGACAGATATAAACACATATATATGACAGATATATACAGATACAGCTATAAATACACATACAGATATTTTTAAGAGCATTCCTTTGGATTGTGGCATTTCTGAAGGAAAAAACAGATCAGTATCAAATCTGAGGAAGTCATACATTCTAAACCTGAATAAAGGCTTATTGTGGCAAATATTAAAAATGGTAACCAAACTGATATTTCCAGATCTTCAGCATATAGCTTAAAAACTGGTACGTATCTACCACTTACTAGGATGCACTCAGCTCAAAACAACTTAAAAATTTCAGTCATCTCCAACTCCTTATAGCTCACAGCATTTATAAAATATATCCTATCTAATATCTACAAGAATGATTATATTCACCATCTTTATAATGGTAAACAGTAGGAAAAAGCAGGTGTGATTTATTGACCACTCCATTCCAAACAGGTAAGAGACACTATCAGGACTCACACATGCAGTGCAAACTTACTTTGCCAATGTATTTAAACAATACGTAGATCTGTCAAAGCTGGTAGGCAGGTGGGGTTGTCATACATAGAGGTAAGAATAACAAGTCTGTCTTTAATAGTATCATAACAATATAAGCTTTATATAATATTTTCTTGCTTAAGACATTTCAGTGATTCCTCATTGTCTACTTACTTTAAATACCTACAGGTGGCTTGTATATTTACCCTTGCAAAAATCATTTTGACCCTGACAACAGTCATACCTGAATTCGGTCAACCTATACCTGAATTAGGTATAAGAAATAGAGAATTGAGAAAGATTCTGATATAGAACAAGTTTCAGAATGAGGGTTTTCTATACTTGGTCACTGTTCTGCTATGTTGCAAGAAGAAAGACAGCAGTTTAGGGCAAGATTAAGGTTCCAGGTTCTATAAGCAGGTGCATGGTTAATTTTTGGTGCCAATGAATCTCTTGCAATAGGAGGTGCATAATTTAAGGGAAAATGCATTGCTTTTAAATTTCTGCACATGTAAAATCAACATTTCCGTGAGATGCCTGGTAGCAAAAGGATGATCCTAATAGATAATATTAATTAAGTGATATCTTTGTTCTTTTTATTGTGCCATGTCCTTCTACCACTACAAGCATCACCACCATCACTACAAACAGAGCAGCAGAAGTGTAAAATTAGGTTTAAAAATTAAGCATCTTCACAGAGTTTAAATAGAATTTAAAAATCTGATGATGAGCAGTAGCTGCTCGCATAGCCCTTTGACAGAAACTAAACTATAGTCAGGAAAGGAAATCTTGTAAGAGGATGTTCAATAATGGTAGAAAAGGAACTTCCACATTCAGGCAGGCTCTGGATGGGACTTTGTCTGTTGAGAGGAGGGTGAACAAGACAGGGAAGACTACCACCATGCCTGCAGCTGGTAACTCCACAGCTACACGCTTACCTGAGGTGGCTGGAGGGCTGTCCCTGCAAACCTGAGCAAGCATTAGAGTGTTCTAGTAACTGGCTTTTTATATGACTTTGAAACGGTAGGCAAGAACTCCCAATGTAAAATATGGTTCAGCAGGGATTGGTGGCATGCAACTGTAGTCCTAGCTATTTGGAAGGCTGAGACAAGAGGATCCCTTGAGCCCAGGATTTCAAGACTAGACTCGTCCACATCATGAGATCCTATCTCAAAAACAAACAAACAAACAAACAAAAAACCCAAAACCAAAAATCAAAAACAAACAAACAAAAATATATCTGGCTGAAAAAGGGGTTTGTTGGGGGCAACCATTGGATGGAAAAGGAAGAGAGAAGATACATTTCCCACTCAGAAAAAAAGCTTGTGAATGACATTTTTCAAAACAAAATAACAAAAAAAAATAGACACAAAACACAAATAAGATAAATTATTTAATTAAAAAGGAAGTTTAAGCTGGGCATGGTGGCTCATGCCTGTAATCCCAGCACTTTGGGAGGCTAAAGCGGCTTGATCTCTTGAGGTCAGGAGGTTTGAGACCAGCCTGGTCAACATGGTGAAACCCCATCTTTATTAAAAATACAAAAATTAGCCTGGTGTACTGCACCTGTAATCCCAGCTAATCAGGAGTCTGAGGAACAAGAACCACTTGAACCTGGGAAGCAGAGGTTGCTGTGAGCCGAGATCTGCCGCTGCACTCCAACCTGAGCCACAGAGGGAGACTTTGTCTCAAAAAAAAAAAAAAAAAGGAAGTCTAAGACATATTCATAAAGACTTAAGTTTGTTATAGGACATATAAAGAGATAATAGAATAATAACATCCATAAACAGGAACAGTAGGTCAAACAACAATGTATATTAATCGAGTAGTAGATATGAAAAAATGATCAGAAGCACTGGAATAAATATTTTCATTGAAGCCAGACACTCAACATATGGGCTATGTTATCTCAGTTAGTATTCCCTAAAATGCAATTCTCTTATACATTAGAGACTGAGGTTGAGGCACTAAAAAATTAAGTGCAATATTCAACAACATGTAACCAGAGGGGCAGCAGTCTAACTCAGGTGTCACAGATGCGGAAACTGATGTGATTTCCAAACCTCTGTTACCTTCCCATGGCATACAATTAAGTTGCATTTACAGAACTAGAGCTTTTTTTTTTTTTTTGAGACAGAGTCTCGCTCTGTTGCCCAGACTAGAGTGCAGTGGCGCGATCTCCACTCACTGCAAACTCCGCCTCCCAGGTTCACGCCGTTCTCCTACCTCAGCCTCCTGAGTAGCTGGGACTACAGGCACCCGCCACCACGCCCGGCTAATTTTTTTTTTTTTTTTGGTATATTTTGTAGAGAGGGGTTTCACCATGTTAGGCAGGGTGGTCTTGGTCTCCTGACCTTGTGATCCGCCCACCTTGGCCTCCCAAAGTTCTAGGATTACAGGCATGAGCCACTGCGCCCGAGTTTATAATTGCAGTCACCGTGTGTGTGTGTGTGTGTGCGTGTGTGTGTGTATACAAATATACACATATATATATAAATGGTGGTATAGATAGAGTCTAGAAAATATGTGAAACTAATGACAAGGGTTATCAGTCTCTAGTCTCATAATATCTATTCAAAACCTTGTTAAATATGCAATAGGAAATAGGTATCAGCTTGCATTTTCTCAACATTCAAAATGTTTTGAGATTTTCTGTATTCCAGGCACTGAGTTCAAGTCTAGAGAATAATGCTCTGCAAAATAGAGTCAGTTTTTAGTGGGCCCACAGTCTCAGGAAGAGGAAAGATAGTAATAAAAAGAGAGTCATAAATGTGGTAAGTATTGTGCAAAATGTAAAAGGCAACACAACCTATCAGAACTTATTTGAATTAACTCTAGGTTTTGCCGCAGAAAATGCTCAATTTTAATGCATTTAGGGTGACATGGTAAACATGAGTTCATAGGCTGTTAGGAGGTAGAACCCAAAATAACTTTGATTAATAGTTTCTGTGGAAGTTTATTAATAATGTAAGAATTTTAGAACATATCCAGCTTCCTTAGCATGAAAAGTGGAGTGTTTCCCCAAAGGACAAGAGACGATTAAAATTGTCTCATCAGGTTAAGTTCAGAGAAGTATTGCCAGCAGTTATAGTTCAAAAGAAACTATGAATAATACACCATCTTTTCTGAAATTGAGGGAAAAAATGATGAAGGGGCAAAAGTCAGAGTATTATGAACAAACATGTGGATGGACTGTCTTCTGAGAAAGATCAGCATCATGAATTTTTAAAAGAGGTTTCAACCACTAGTTATCAGTAGGAAAGAATGTTATTATTAATGCAAAGGGGTACTGTGTTTGTTGTTTTAAATATGGGCTCTGTAAAAGTGTTAGAAGTGCAACACAGTACCTTCTACGAGCAAAAACATGTAAGACAACTGAATGTAAAGGGAATACAGCAAATCAACTTGAACGGGAAAATGAGAGTATCAAAATAGTTCCTGTTGATACTCTTAAAAAAAAAACACTCTTGGAAGGGAAAATTATTGGTTTTAGCTCAATAGTGTGATGGTGTCACAGACAGGAAAGAGAAAAATGCAAGGATAAAGAAGGGAGCTATATAATTTCAGCACAGTCATTATCTTTCGTTAGAAAATTGCAACGGTGGCTTTTAAGTAAAAGGAAATTGGCCATTAACGAATGGCGTAAATGATTCCATGTCTAAACAAATCTTTTCCAAAGAAATCTCAGAGAGATTTTAGCAGAACTGATATTATCTTATACAGAAAACGATTTTGTGAAAAAAAATGTTTTTGCCAAATATCATACATATTATACATTCTCTTTATCAGCTTTCACTCTTGTCCTTATTCCGCCTCTCCTCTCACCATTTCATGGGCACACTTGTGCACACACATTCAAAATTCAATTTTTTGTAGTACTTTAATTACATCCTTGTAAGCTTTTCTCAATACTATCTTTTCTTAAGGAGCATTCCTTAAAAGGCTACTTCCCATTTTTAAGCAGTCACGTTATTTTTATACAATCTGTAATTTTCAAATCGTATAAATACGGCATTAAGAAATTCATGTTTTCACAAAACGAAAGTATTTGACTAGTGCTTTCTAACTTAAAGTTATTTCAAAACCTGCATGGTAGGCAGATTAATGGCCCTACTGAACCCTTTTCTGGGTCTTCATCTCCAGAACCTGTGGGTATGCTAGGTTGCAGGACAAAAGGAAATGAAGGTTGCTAATTTGCTGACCTTACAATAAGGAGATTATCATGAATTATCCTGGTAGGTCTAATATAATCACAACAGTTCTTATAAGTGGCAAAGAGAGGCAGAAGTGTTAGATTCAGAAAAGACATGAAGCCAGAAGCACAGGTCAGAGTGATGATGCCCTGTGAGAAGCAACCTAGTCACCTTGGTTGACTTTGAAGGTGAAGGAAGAGAGCCATCTAGGAATGCAGGCAGTCTCTAAACTCTAGAAGAAAGGATTCCCCTGTAAATCCTCTAAAAAGCAACAAAGCTCTGTGAGTACCTGGTGTCTCAGGCCGTTCTAACACCTGCAACAGAATACCATAGACCAGATGGCTTATAAATAACTGAAATTTCTTTCAGTCAGTTCTGGGAGCTGGAAAGTCCTAGATCAAGGCAGATTTGATTTCTGGGAAGGACCCATCTTCTGGCTGTGCCTTTCATAATAAGAGGGGCTCTATGGATCTATCTCTTTAGGGCCTCTTTTACAAAGGCACTAATCCCATTCATGGAGTCTCTGACCTCAAGACCTAGTTGCCTCTTAAAGGTGCCAGCTCCTAATATCGTTACATTGGAGGTTAGGAGTTCAACTTCAGAATTTCGGGAGGACACAAATGCTCAGACCACAGCACCTGCATTTTAGCCCAGTGACATTTCCGAACTACAAAACTACAAGATAACAAATTTGTGTTGTTTTAGGCCACTACATTTGCGGTAATTTGTTCCAGCAGTAATGGGGAACTAATGCTATTGCCTACAGTCTTCCAACACCCTTTTAATCCAAAATACTTAGATATATGAAGAGAATCTTACTATGATATCCTCCTTGACTTTGCATTTATTACATTTGCAATTAAGAATAAGCAAAAGGTAGATTCAAACATATTTAAAAAGATAATGTATTTTAGACCTGTGTTCACAAGGATGCTCTTATTAACAGCCTATAAGAAGCTGGGTAAGGTGACTCATGCCTGTAATCCTACTATTTTGGGAGGTTGAGGCTGGCAGGCGTCTTGAGCTCAGGAGTTTGAGATCAGCCAGGGCAATATGACAAAACTTTGTCTCTACAAAAAAATATAAGAGTAATCAAGGGTGGTGCATGTCTGTAGTTCCAGCTACTTGGGAGGCTGAGGCAGGAGGATTGTTTGGGCCTGAAAGACCAAGGCTGTAATGATCCCTGCTTGTGCCACTGCACTCCAGCCTAGGTGACAAAGTGAGACTCTGTCTTTAAAAAAAAGCCTATAAGGGTGATGACATGTGTCCTTAAATATATCAACTTCAATGATAACTTAAATTGGGTAATTTGCCTGCAACTATTTTAAATATTAGCAATTTTATATAAGCCTCCATGTAGGTAACAAACATATCGCTTAGATTGGATACTCAAAGTGTTAAAAAGTAATGGTTTAAGAAAAAGAATTCATGCAAATAAATCAAACCTGAAATCAGTACTATGCCAATATCTCAATGGTCATGTGGGAATTTTAATCTCAGTAAAATCTCAGTTTACTTTCCATTCTAACTTTATATAAGGACCTTAGAGGTCTAACATACATTTACAATATAATGAACAACGGTGCTGCTGCTGATATGATCATTGTTCAGAACCTCACAGACCACTGTAAAGGTCCAAAATGCATTGACCCATTTGTGGTCATATCACTTTCTCTCACATTCAGGAGAACCTGTCATTTCATTTTCAGTTTTTTATTTCATCAAATACTAAATTGGACTCAATATTTAAACATTTTAAAATGTGTATTGTTTGTATATTCTTTGTGCTAGAAATTGAGCACTGGTTAAACTGAACTAAATTCCTTTTCTCAGAAGGTTTACCCTGTGGTCTATTGTTGAAAACTAAGACTCAGCATTGTGCTTTGTTTTTTGTTGTGTGTGTGTGTATTGTGTGTGTGTGTTGTTTTTCCCCCGCTAAGAATAGGGGAGTGACTAAGGAGCTGGCCAACAAAACTGAAATTAAGATCTAAATGAATTATTATACCACCACTGAAAAATGTGCTATTATATTTTAAAAATCAAATAATCTCAGTAATATGAGTGTACCTTGGTGACTGTCAGCCTTTGAGAGATCGGATCTGTTAAAAACAAATAAAGACATGGATAGAAATGATTCATGCTATAATGTTTATTTGCTGCCTGTAAAACCTTGTAACCTAGAAATAAAATACTTCATATTTTTTGTCACAATAACATCATTAAAAATTTTGAACAGATACAGGTTAAAATAATACATTTTATTACATATGAAACAATGTGGATCGGTTATGAGTTTCAGAGGCAAAACCGTATCATTAAATAATTATTACAATAAGCAGTATCTTAAATAACCCCCAATGATCCCTGTTTCCTGGAATCCATGCCTTTGTGCAACAATCACCTGTACAGCGTGGAATGCATGTATTTGAGTCACTTTTGGAGAATGTAACACCACAGAAAGGATGCGATGCCACTTCTGAAGTTAGATTACAAGAAGTTTCTGGCTTTCATCCTAGGCACTCTTATTTATACAGAGAATGCAAGAGGGAGTACTCAAAGGCATAAATGGTGGTGAATAATGCTCTAGGCTTTAATACAGAGATTAATGTTGCATCAGATAAAAGATACATTCACATCTAGACATATGTTATTGTCATTGCAATTGTTGAGAAGAAAAATAGGATGTTTAATTTTACAAAGAAAAAAGAAATGTAGGAAAGTAGCAATTGTGCCAGCCTGATAAATGTCAGGAAAAGAGACAAAAAATAAATTTTGTAAATGCAAAATGAAATTATAAAAATAATGACAAGTATATCAAGCAACACAACAAATAAAAAGTTACATATTTTAAATCTACTATGCATTGTGAGTGTGTGTGTGTTTATGTGTATATTTAATTTGCTTTATGTCAATAAACCTTAGATTGGCTTAAACAATTATAAAAGTAACAACTCAAAATTATATTCTACTGAACAATTCACTTATACCTCAAAATCATAGTTTAGAAGCTAAAAAAGGACAATAGCACAAAATCTTTTATATACTAAACTAGTCTAATTCCAATTTTTTTAAAAGTATAACAATAAACTTGAAAAGATACAAAGGATTAATAAAAATAAAACTTCAAAATATATATGAAAATCCTATATAGAATAATATGAATAATAATTGGATTTTATAGAACTTTTTAAAGGACTTATGATGATATAGTGATATTTAGAATATGTTTATCATAAAGCTAAAATAATTTCAAAATATTCTTAATTAATGCTGAAGCAGATTAAATTAATCCCTAAATCTACAGCTATAAACAAGTAAGTGAATAAATCAACAGACTAATAATACAAGCTGCAAACATAATTGCTCCAAACTAACAGTCCTTATCATGGTGAAATACTGGCAGCATTACTTTGAATTTGATAACAAATGAATGTACTTACTACTATCAGTCTAGTTTCCATTTGTTAGGGTTACTCAATGTGACTAACATTACGTAAAAAGAAACAAGTAGTATTGCATAAGAAGCATTTGTTTCTATATATATCAGCAAATACAGTTAGAGGACATATTGGGGGAAAATATTCCCCTACAAACACCAACTAAAAAAAATTTAAGTATCTAAGTATAACCCAAGGAAGAAATATTAAGGATTCTTATGAAGGCAACTATAGTTCTCCAATATGAGATAGTAATATGGGGTGTGTGTGTGTGTGTGTGTGTGTGTGTGTGTGTGATGGTTAATACTGAGTATCAACTTGATTGGATTAAAGGATGCAATGTATTGTTTCTGGGTGTGTCTGTGAGGCTGTTGCCAAAGGAGATTAACATTTGAGTCAGTGGACTGGGAGAGGCAGACCCACCCTCAATCTGGGTGGGCATCATCTAATCAGCTGCCAATGCAGCTAGAATAAAAGCAGGCAGAGGAACGTGGAAGGACCAGACTGGCTGAGTCTTTCAGCCTTCATCTTTCTCCCATGTTGGGTGCTTCCTGTCCTCAAACATCAAGTTCCAAGTTCTTCAGCTTTTGGACTCTTGGACCTACACCAGTGGTTCTCCAGGGGCTGTCGGCCTTTCAGCCACAGACTAACAGCGGCCCCACTGGTTTCCCTACTTTTGAGATTTTGGGACTCTGACTGGCTTTCTTACTTCTCATTTTGCAGACGGCCTGCTGTGGGACTTCACCTTGTGATCTTGTGAGTCAATACTCCTTAATAAATGCCCCTACATATATACATCAATTCTATTATTTCTGTCCCTGTAGAGAACCCTGACTAGCACAATGTGTAAGTGTAGAGTCTTGGGGGAGGGGAACACTCACAATTAATCCTCAATCATGAATTTAAAAATGCCCAAGACACATTATAAGAGAAAAATATGTAAAAGAGAAAAATGAGAGGACCAAGAGAAACAAAGAGTAAGGGGATATTGCCAAGGAAAACCACAGGAAAAGTTCATGACTCAAAAGAAAAACACAATAAGAGGAGATACCTTCAACTGGTCGGAGAAGAGGAGTTTTAGATTTTCTTCTCAATAGGATTCTGAATTGTGTAAATTGTATAATATGTATGCATCAATTTTACATTGCCAAACAATGAAAAAAGATTTAAAAATGGAAAACAAAGTTGCAAATTTTGTCTAATGCATTAAGGAATAGTTGTATAAAATTTTAAAAATGTCATGAGTTGAAAGATATGATTAGCGGGATTTACATTTGCACATCAACAACAGGAAGTTAGAAAATGGTAGAAATTTAAAAGATGTGATGTTCACTCAGGTAAATATTCTCATCATATCAGTTTGCAAGGTTTTACCCTACTTACATAATTAACTTACATGAAGAGGCAGAGGTGGAAATGAGTTTGCTCAGGTGGGCATTTTCATCCAAGCTGAAGACGTTATTAGGCATAAATACACACACACACACAGCTTCTCATTTGGAAGATTGGTTTGAATTAATCTGGTTTATAGCTACGCTTTTGAGAAATGACAATTTTCAAATAGAGATTAGATGCACTATAATAAGTCCTTTACTATAATTTAATACTTTCTAGAAGGATTTGATTCCCCATTTGGTTCATCTGCTAGTTCTGTTTATCAAGATGTATGCAAGATTGTTTTAAACAAGTTACAACCACCCCCACTGAATGAACTTTCAAGGGGACATTTGCGAAATATTTATAGGTACGTAAAATGCTATGAAGGACACAGCTTCACATCGTCTCATCTCTGCCACCTCATGTGGCAGATCTCACAAAATGATCCCACGTCGATATACCTATTAGAACTGTTTATAAACTTTATGGAGTAATACTAAACATCAAAAAATATAGAAATCTAAAGTTAGCATTGGACAGAAATATTCAATACTCAATTTGAGGTAGGAAGAATATTATCAACTACCGTATTTCAAAGCATTCAGAATGTTTGATGTCTAATAATAACATCCAAATGAGAAAGCGCTGGGTGAGAGCACATGGATTTGTCTTCCTCTGTCACCTCTCTTCTTTGCTAGACATCTGCAGGTTTTATTCAGTCTGTGCTCCACATTATTTAAAGTGGTTCTGTTCATCTTAATGAGTAGATCTAATGTTCTGCCTTAATAAGAAACTGATGACTTATGAAATACTTATAATAACTTTTGACAGAGTAAGAAAATAAAATTAGATAATGCTGACTTAAGAATGAGCTTTAAGGTAAAGAGGAAAAAAAAAAAGACGGAGAGATGATGTCCAGATGAAGTTATTTTGGAAATATTTTATTTGAAATACCCACAGAGAAGCTCAGGTAAACAAGGAAGATCTGACTTGGGAGATATACCTGCATGGGGTTAATTTAAATCAGACATATATGTTATTATTCTCCACTTTCTTTACTGGCTCCAAAATAGCCTAACGCAACATATTTTAGGGTCACTCTGTCACTCTGATTAAGCTAGTATTGTATACTTGGCAAAACAAACAAACAAAAAAAAACTACTAATTTTAAAGACTGAAAATCAGCCTATTACATATTATAAAGAGAATGTGACCTTTTTAAAATGTAAGATTTAAGGGGGAGAAAAAAGAAAGTCAAATGTATCAATTCAGAATATTTTTCTACAGCCTAGAAAATCATACTTTATTCCATTTAGTTGGGAAAAGGCCAGCACTTTTTAAAATTTAACTCTTCAGATCATGTTCAACTTCATATTCTTTTATCCTGCACCTCTGGGCTCCAGGTTCTTTGACATGCAGCTCTTCTGCTAATGTCTGCCCTGAAAATGAATTATCTTCTTTTTCATTTAAGTTCCCTAGAGCAATTGCTACAGCGGGGAGGGAGAGGAAAAAGTCGTAGAAACACTGAGTATAGAAGAAACATAATGAGAAACCATGGTGGAGGGAAGGCAGCAGGGATTGAAACGAGTCAGAACTAAAATTAGTGACTGGGGATGATTTCTCCCACTGCACTTTTCCAGGGTAAACTTTGTGAATTTCTCATATGACAAAGCAAAAAATTAATAGTGTGTTTGACATAAGGATCCAGACATTTTACCATGTATATTAGTAAAAGTGATAGGGAGAATGTGAAAACTGCTCTTCAAGAAATATTATTTTCTGTCTCTTTACTCCACCTGGGGTTAACAAAAATAATGCAGTATCTGCATTGTAGAGTAAAAGTGAAAGTAAGCATAGGGTGGTGGTGATGCAGATAACAAAATACATAATAAAATGTACAATGTGGTAAATATAGAGTCGATAGAAAGGGAGACTCTTCAACTCTAATTTATATCTCCATTTTTAAATCAATAAATTATATTCTCCATATAAAGGAATAAACGCAACATGAGTGACAGAATCGCAACTTGTGAGTCTAGCAAACTCCTGTGTATTTTTTTGAGTGGCTGTGTGTGGTGTACTCTTAGAGTGGCTGGATGTGGTTGAACAGATATGCAATGAATGGGACAACATCTGTGAATAAACCTTGTAGTTAATATATTTGTTGAACTTAGTATTCTTTGTTCACAATTGTCCCAATTGTTCACAGATAAGCCATCATCTTTCTAACCCTAAGGTAATTGGTATGGGAAATCCACAGGGCCTGAGATCTGTAATGACACTACGTACTGATTTTTCCTTTTCACAGGAACAAATGAGACTGGTAAATCATGATTACTGTCAATGATCTGCTGATCCTCTACTCTCAGGGGTCTCCTTTCTGCCTGACATCACTAACAGTTAGGATGGTTAGAGCAATTAGTTGCAAAAAGAAGAATTTAAGTCTTAAGTACCATCTCTCAGGACTCTGCTGAAGTCCCTTTCTAGTTCTAATGTCAAGACGCCATGCTAGTAAGTATTGACAATTTATGACATTAACATATCACTGTAACTGATATGTGATGAGTGGATGAGTTTACTAAGCAATCTTACTTCACATGTGGGTGTAAATTTAATATACTCCCTGTAGTTAAATAAGTTTCTACTATTTTACTGTCAATTTTGCTTTGCCTCAACATGATTGTTTTTGAACAAGGTATGCCAGCACACTGTTGCTCTCCATATCCCTTCCAAGGGACTGAAGGATACTACCTAAAGTTCTTTGTTTTTTAGGTTTGGTATTGTTTTGTTTTGTAAGGAGCATCTTTTTCTTTTTTTGCTCTTTTTCATATTTGTGGGTTGCAAAATTATGTATTTATGTATTTTCAAAGGTGTAATGTAATTGCAAATTACATTGTAAATTGTAAATGATTATCTTCAGGAATTTCAAACCGATGCCTCCGTACAACAACATGGCCAAAAATTTCCTCAAATTATGGGAATGGTAACCCCATATTCTCTCAAGGAACCCAGTTGCAGATTTGAAAATTAATTTTCTATTAGCTTTTTTTCTAATATCACCTTGATCATTACTAAGTGTTAGCTCTCAGTCTCAAGAACTCTCAAAAAATTAAAAGCAAATGAAAAACAAAAGACAATCAAAAGTCCCTTTTCTTCCTTAGACAAAACACCGAGGGAGTGTTTTGTCAGGAGGTTGTTAAGAAAAGCTGCTGAAAGAGAATAGTAGGTTTGTGAAATGCACTTGCTTGGTCTGTATCTCTTGGTGTCCCGATTTCAATCCCAATGTAATAAAAGGTAATTAATTACATTCTCTTCCAGAAAGGGGCATTCAAAGATCTTAGAGATATTATAATAGAAACTATGTATATAAGCTGGTGGGACAGATGATTTATAAAAACTCATTGAGAATGGACAAACAGTACAAAGTAGAGAGTGATGAAATTAAATCACAATCTTTGCTTCAACAAACAACAGATTGATAGGTGTGGCAAAATTTTGTAAAGGATGGTTTTATAAATGGTTTGTGAGTCCATACAATGTATTAGGTAATGGTTAAAATATCTATTGGTCCTACTCTACTCTAAGAATTCATGAAAAATTTATTCAGTATTTAAAAATGCAGACAGAGATTGTATATTTTTAGTAGCTATTTAAAACAAATCTTTGTTTTAATTCATAGAAAAGAAGAAATCTTTGTTCAATGATTGAGAAGTTAGGATGAACACATGTGTTTTGAATAAACATTCCTGGAAATTTGTGATTTTTTTTTCACTAGGTAACATAATTTTACTGCCTTACTGTAAATAATGTTATAAATGGTAAAGAATATAGAAAAATACTGAAAGGGCAGAATAATTAAAAAGAGATTTTGTCGTCAAATAGTAAACCATGCCTTTAAAGCATTTTAACATAGTAGTATTGGATTTTAATAGCAATAGAAAATAATTTCTGGAAGCCGAATGAAGAATGCAAAATTATATCCTAGTTTGTATAGGAATTTAAGCTATGATAGGGTGGTATTTCATTTCTTTGTCTATAGAGTTGTTGCTGAAAAAATATGCTATGCATTTGGAAAAATGCATTTATAATTTAACTTAATATTATGGAAAAAGGAATGTAAATTATATAAAGGTAAAATATTTTAAAAGAATCAAAAGTCAGCAAGTGCTACTGGGATAAATGCACATGTTAGGAATAATGACACTTAAAAAAAGGAAACACAGAAGCAATATACAATATATAATATTTGACTATGCAAATTTTATGCTTTTTAATTTAAAATTATACCATTACACAGCTTTAAAACAAAAAGATTAGCAAATGTTTAACAAAGATAAACTTTTGATATTTATATTGCCCAAGTGTCTGCCGCTATTTAATAAGAAAAAGACCAAGTACAGTTAAAAAAAAAAAAAAAAAAACTTCAGCATGATGTGAATTGACAGAAGAGACTATCTGAGCAAGATCTACAAGTTTCCAATAGATTGAAGGGAAGATAATCAGTCTTCGAGGTTGTTAAAGAAAGTTAACAAAAATACCAATGAAATATCTTTCTTGTCCTAAGAAAAGATTAAATATGTAACAGCCAGTGCTTTGAGGAACGCAAGGACTATGGCATAGCAATACAGTGCTGTTAAAAATGTGCACAGGTAGAGTAATTTTAAAGCAATTTGAAAATAAGAATTAAAATAAAAGTATTTAATATGTTTTATAGAGAGAGAATATAAAGAAAACAGATACCTTATTTTATAAATAATATATATTCTTTAGTTAAAAATCTTACTTTATGTAAGTATCTAGAGATAAAATAATTACTTTGTAAAATGATATAATGATGATTTTTGAGTCTTTGATAATACCAGAAAACTGGGAACTTCTGTAATATCCATCATTAGAAAAAATTGTTAAATAACCAATGGTGCATTTTAAAGAAAAAATTCTCTGCAAATATTTAATATTATATATTTTATATATATAATCTCAACACAAGCAACAAAACAATAAGACAAATAGAACATTATTAAACAAAAAGCTTCTGCATAGAAATAAAAATAATCAGCAGAACGAATAGACAACTAATTTATAAGAAACTCACTCAACTTCAGAATAACAAAATAAAAATAAGAACAAAAAACCCATTATAAAGTGGCCAAAGTACATGAATAGACATTTTTCAAAAGACATACAAATGGCAAAAAGCATATGAAGAGATGCTCAGTATCACTAATTACTAGAGAAATGTAAATTAAAACCACAACGAGATATCATCTTACACTGGTCTAAATGGCTATTACGAATGAAAACAAACAAACAGGCATTGGTGAGAATGCAGAGAATAGGGAACACTTATTCCCTATGTAAATTAGTATAACCTCTATGAAAAACAGCATGGAGATTTCTCAAATAACTAGAAATATAATTACCCTTCAATGTAGCAATCCTACTCCTGGGCATCTACCCAAAGAAAAGAAATCATTATGTCAAAAAGATATCTGTACTTGTATGCTTATTGCAGCACTATTTACAATGGTAAAGATATGGAATTAACCTAAGTGACCATTAATGGATGGTTGGATAAAGAAAATGTGTCTTAGTAATAGAACGATTTATATTCCTTTGGATATATACCCAATAATGGCATTGTTGGGTTGAATGGTATGTCTTTCTTTAGGTATTTGAAGAATCTCTACACTGTGTTCCACAATGGTTGAACTAATTTACACTCCCATCAACAGTGTATGATCGTTTCTTTATTTCCAAAACCTTGCTAGCATCCATTGTTTTTTAACTTTTTTATTTTGACACAGAGTCACACTCTGTCACCCATGCTGGAGTACAGTGGTGCAATCTCGGCTCACTGCAACCTCTGCCTCCCGGGTTCAAGCAATTCTCCTGCCTAAGCCTCCTAAGTAACTGGGTTTACAGGCATGTGCCACCACACCTGGCTAATTTTTGCGTGTGTGTAGTTTTAGTAGAGATGAGGTTTCACCATGTTGGTCAGACTGATCTCGAACTTCGGGCCTCATGATCTGCCTACCTCGGCCTCCCAAAGTGCTGGGAATTACAGGCATGAATTACTGTGCCTGGCCATTTTTTGACATTTTACTAATAACCATTCTGACTAGTGTCAGATGGCATCTCATTGTGGTTTTGATTTGCATTCCTCTAATGATCAGTGATGTTCAGTGTTTCTCATATAATTGCTGGCTGCATGTAAAAACACATACATGTGCATGTTCATTGCAGCATTATTTGCAATAGCAAAGACATAGAGTCAACTTACATGCCCATCAATGATACACTGAATAAAAAAATGTGGCACATATGCCCCATGGAATACTCTGCACCCATTAAAAAGAATGATATCATGTCCTTTGCAGGGAAATGGATAGAGCTGGAGGTCATTATCCGTAGCCAACTAACACAGAAACAGAGAACCTAATACCACATGTTCTCACTTATAAGTGGGAGCTAAATGATGAGAAAACATGGATACACAGAGGAGAACAACACACACTGAGGTCTTTTGGACTTTTGCAAGGTGAAGAGTGGGAGGAGGGAGAGGGCCAGGAGAAAAAACGAACAGGTACTAAGATTAATACCTGGGTGACCAAACAATCTGTACAACAAACTCCAGTGACACAAGTTTACCTATGTAACAAACCTGTATAGGTATCCCTGAAATTAAAATAAAAGTTAAAAATAATTTAAAATAGAAAATATGATATACATACATGTATGTACACACACACACACACACACACACAACGGGATACTATTTAGCCATAAAAAATTAAATAATATCTTTTTTAGAAACATGGATGTAACTGGAGGACATTATCTTAAGGGAAACAACTAAGAAATAGAAGATAAATACCACATGTTCCTAGCTGTAAGTGTGAGCTAAATATTGTGAATGCATGGACATAGGGTATAGAATAATAGACACTGGAGACTCAAAAGGATAAGAGGTGGGAGTGGGGTGAAGGAAGATAAATTGAAGAGGGTGGGAGTGGGGTGAAGGATGATAAATTATTTAATCAGTACAATGTACATTATTTGCATGGTAGTTATACTAAAATCTCAAGATTTCACCACTGCTTAATATATTCATGTAACAAAACTGCATTTGTACCCCTTAAATTTCTACCAATAAAAAATAATACATTTAAATATGATAGAATGCATATATTGACAAGACTAAAAACTGACATTGACAATTACAAAGTTTTACTATACATGTCAAATACCACATAATTTTTGTGCATTTCTGGTATTTCAATGCAGTTTCAGATTATACTTTCAAAGTTATGCAAAAATTCAAAACAAATGTGTTATGTGTTTAAGTCTTCAGAGAGGATGGAAGGATTTCATTGTAGCACTCCTTTGCGTCTTAACATTTTTCAATACAATGAACACAATTGTAGAAGTCCGTGTATCAATTGTGCCAATTATCCGGGGCTTGAAAGGTAATTAATATCTTGTTGAAGGTATTAAACCTATACAAATAGAATCTAGGAGCATATAAACAACATTGTATAGAGAAGTTTTGGATTATTTTAATATTGGAGAGCTACATGGCCGGATCAGAGTGTTGGATCCATACTGTAGGTAGAGAGAGAGGGAGCTAGAGCTGGAGCCTGAGAGTAAACACCCTGAAAGAGGAGTTGCTTGTAGACTTGTTGAAATCAAATGTTTGTAGAGGGCCCCTTTTGCAAATCTCATGGCTGCTTTCATTGGAATCCTGCAACATGACCAACTTCATCTTCCACATCAGTGGTAAACTCAGACTGAACACAGCAATAGGCTGCTCTCAGCACATGTGTATCTGTCCAGTGGTTTTCCCCAAATTGTGATCCTGTTCCGTGTCATTTCTGGCAAACTTTTGTATCCAAATGTTGAGACTTAGAAGTTGGAGAAGTTTGTGAGTTTCTGCTACATGGATATTTCTTTTAATTCACAGAAAGATCTTTGCCTTCACTAATGGTGAAACCCGTTCTTTCTAATTTTGGCCTTCACTAACACATTTCTGATGTGTAAGAGTATACCATTCTTTGTCTGATTTGCAATGCTAATATTACTTTATTTCCTACATGCTTATAGTCATTTCAATAAAAATGAAGCTGGATGAGGGCCTTTTAAAGAGTTTATATTCAAATGTTAACCAGGAGTTACCCTAGTCAAACTTCTCTGAATATTTGTATTAGAGACATAACATAATTTGGTGGTCAAATATTTTAATTATTTTTGCAGCATAGAGGTACTGCTTTATGATATTATCCAGGATACTTTCTACGTCTCTTCTATAATTCGAGTAAAGTACAGTAAACAAACATTTATTATACAATTAAGAATGAAAACAAAGAAAGTAATATCTTCTGTTTCTCATGTTAGATTAATGCATGCTTTGTATGATCAAAGGAAAAATTGATTGGATTATTTTAATGTAATAAAAGCTGCTTCTATATATGTGTTGTTTGTGTATATGTGTGTATGTTATGCGTTGTTTGTGTTTCTATGTTTTTGTGTGTGTATGTGTGTATGTGTGTGTGTGTGTGTGTGTGTATATATATATATATATATCTCCTGACTAAAGAAATTATATGGGATGACAATATTTATAGACTATTAGAATTGGAATGAATCTCATCATTCATTAAGGCAGACCATTCTCCCGTATCAGTAAAACCTTTTATATCATCCTTGACCTTCAAGCACCCAGGTTTTCCTTTAAGATAATATAATTATCTGGAGGTATGATTTCAAGAAGCATACATTTCTAATGTTAAAGAGCATTTAAAGATATATAATGTTGAGATACCGTCCTCCTTTTTAAATTTTTCCATTTGTCCTAACTCATCTCTTTGAATACATGTGAACTTCATTTGTTTCCTTATTTGAATATTACTGTATTGCAGTATATTTCAAGTTTTCATCTTTTTATCTAAGAATCTCTTAAAAGGACTAAATGTGTTTATCTGTGTCTCATGCAACATGTTTAAGAGTACAATATTGATCTTCAGAAATACCATATATATCTTCACCTTTATGCATTTTATGTTTTATTAAAACTATGATGTTCAGATTTGGAATTGCAATGAGTCTTTAAACTATGCATGGTCCTCAAGACAACCTTAAGTTTGGGAGAGTAGAGGATAGGTGTGCTAGAAGCTGAATAATAACTTTTTAAAAGATATTCACAGCCTAATCCCTCCAAACTGTTAATGTTACCTTATATAGCAAAAAATGACTTTGCAAATGCTATTATATTAAATTGAGGATTTGGAGAAGGAGAGGAGATTCTCCTGGATTATACAGGAGTGCTTTAACTAAAATCTCAAGTACTCTTATAGAAAGGAGGTAAATTGATGTTTGACTGAAAGCATAGAAAGAAGCCATGTGACAGAAATAGAAAGAAGCAGAGTGAGGGAGAGAAGATGCTCTGCCACAGAATGATGAACCAGATTCTGCCTCACTCTGTCAAATTTATTTGTTGAAGTCCTAACTCCAAGAACCTCAGAAAGTGACTGTATTTGGAGATTGAAGCTTTAAAGATTAATTAGGTCGCAATGGGTTTGTTAAAGTGGGCCCTAATTTAATATGTGTGGCATCTTTATAAGAGAAGTTAGGGCATTAAGGAGGGAGAGGTTTGACAGGTGCATGTACTGAGGAACAGCCAAGTTAGGATAAAATGAGAGGGCAACTAACTACATAGAAGTCAAGGATGGAGGCCTCAAATGAAATCACACCTGCTAACATTTTGATCTTTAAATTTGGACTTCAGAATTGTGAGACAATAAATTTCCACTGTTTAAGCCACCCAACCTCTATTATTTTGTTATGGCAGCCCAAGAAGACTAATATATACTGGCTTTGAAGTTACAGAAAGAGGCCAAGGAGCACAAGGAATGTAGCTCCAGATGCTGGAAAAAACAAAGAAGTGGATTCTATCCTATAGCTCTGGAGAGCCAAACTCTCCAACACCTTCATTTTTTCTCAGTGATACTCCAGAGTAGGGAGAGAATAAATTTCTGCTATTTCAAGCCAGCAATTTGTTTATAGCACCTACAGGAAACTAATACAGGTAATAAGCTGGAGTAATAGACAGGTTTGGAACTGGGAGAGAAAAACAGGCCTGAAAGAATGGGTTCCCATGGAAGATAGCCAAAACAATATTAGTTTACTAAAATAATGTTAACTTTAAGCGCAATATGCACATTATCTTATATAAGCAGGACAGATCATATTTAACGGCATAAGATGTTTTATTGACAGTTGATGATTGAATATTGAAAATCATAAAGCAAATTTTAGGAGTGGATACAATTTGAAGTAATAATCTGTTGCTAAGATTTGAGTTCAGGGACAATGCGTTAAGGAAAGGAATTTACCAAATGCTGTGAGATATCAAAAGCCTGTAAGTCCAGGCTGGGATTCTGGCATGAATCTGCCTTCCAGGCTAATAACTGGCATTCAAATACAAAATCACATCAGAGCCTCCTGCATAGACAAACTTACAGCATACTGACAACACAAATACAGGTTTTAAGATGTCAAGACTAAGCCTAAATAAAGAATGCCCCACTCTTTTGAGTCTGAGGTTACCAATTTCAATCCAAGTGTGATATGGTGAGTGGACTCAGAAACCTAACAGACTGAATATTCAACCTTAAGACTCCTGGCTCACAGCTGATAGAGCTTGAAGAAGGCACTGGTGGTCCTGAGAAAAGGAGAATATGACTTCTCATTATGATAGCGTACTCACGCATTCAGGACATATGAGCGTTCGTCAGCTCATGTCTTACATTGCTGAGCTATCTTAAGCTTGATGTTTCACACCAACTACTGTTGGCATGTGCCCCATCCACGAATTGACTTTTTGATACTCCCAGGCTTGAATTGATATCATTACTCTAATAGTAATTTGTGTTCTTCAATGATATTTCAGGATTTCCATTTTTCATGGTCATATTTTACTTCCCTTCACTTTTGAAGTTTAGTGTGACCATGAAATTTGCGCTAACAAATGAAATGTTAGCAGAAGCACTACAGTAGTCACTTGGTTTCTATGGGGTATGGGTTGCAGGATCGCTATGTAGACCAGTCTATGGATGCTCAAGTCTCTGATGTAGGATATCTAATACAATGTAAATGCTATGTAAGTAATATGTTGTATATTTCATTTTCGTTATTTTTAATTGTTGTATTGTTATGTTTATTGTGATTTTTTTTGCCTAATATTTCCAATCTGCAGTTGGTTGAATCCATGATGCACAACTCATGGATATGTGGGGCCAACTTATGTTTTCCAGATGGAAGCTTGAGGAGCCACCATTGAGTTTCCATGGCTTCATTTTCCTGCCTAGTAAATCATGGGTGCATGGAGTGTTATGCTCTCTGAGACTTGGTCCTGTAGAAAGAAATGGGCATAACAGAGCAACCTAAGCCAATCTCACTGGACATGTGTAAGCAGAGAAAAAAATGTATATGCGTATATTTTTTAAGTTACTGAAATCTTGAACTTGTTTATTACAGCAGAATAGCAACTTATATTAAGTAATCCAAACTACTTTTTAAATTTTGGATTTAGGCTATAATTCTGCTTTAATAAAATTATTTTAACTTGTAATCACATAGTTACTCATTTTTTAACTCAGTCATAGAAAATGTCATATTTCATATCACATTTTTCTATTTCAATTACATCATATTTCATGGAAGTTCTTTAAAGCATATACAGTTTATATTGCCAAATATACATTGAACATGAGCATATCTTCATATTTTTAATGTCCTCCAAAATTAAAGGAGAAACATTTCTTTATTGAAATCAGTAACATTATATCTTTATAAGTGCTATGCACCTATTCACTTCCTGTAAGAAAAAGAAAATATTAACATTTTTTAAATAACTTGTTTTTAACGGGAGATAAAGCTTTTGCAAAATTACTTTTTACTTCATGTGTTATATCACACACAAAGAAAATCAAAATAAACAATTTCTGATCCTCAAATCTCTCTCTCTTTTCCCCCTTCTTTCCTTCTCTCTTCCTCTCTCTTTCCCCACTGGCTCTCTGTCTCTTCATACATAGACATACAAGCATGAGCACACATACATGCACACAGGGATACGCATACTCATGTGTGCATTGATATAGATCAATTCCTATAGTTAATCCTGATATAATGGAGTCATAACGGCAAGATCAACATCTTGCTCACTATTTGATTCCAACCTATTGGTTAGTGCTTACAGCAAGATGGAAGAAAAGAAGGAGGGAGAAATGGAGGGGAAAATTCGAGAAAGAGTAGGAGGTTGTTGAATCTAGTTTGGATTCGACAAGATAGAATTCAGAAGAAAGCAGGGTGAGAAAAATATGGATAACGTGCTCACGAGAAGTTCATCTGATACACTCACACATATACACACCCACCCACATATATATATTCATAATATTTTGAGGGGCGGAGCAAGATGGCCGAATAGGAACAGCTCCAGTCTCCAACTCCCAGCGCGAGCGACACAGAAGACCGGTGATTTCTGCATTTTCAACTGAGGTACTGGGGTCATCTCTCTAGGGAGTGCCAGACAATCGGTGCTGGTCAGCTGCTGCAGCCTGACCAGCGTGAGCTGAAGCAGGGCGAGGCATCGCCTCACCTGGAAGCGCAAGGGGGAAGGGAATCCCTTTTCCTAGCCAGGGGAACTGAGACACACAACACCTGGAAAATCGGGTAACTCCCACCCCAATACTGCGCTTTAAGGAAACAGGCACACCAGGAGAATATATCCCACACCTGGCCGGGAGGGTCCCACGCCCACGGAGCCTCCCTCACTGCTAACACAGCCGTCTGCGGCGATCTATCCGCAAGGCAGCAGCGAGGCTGGGGGAGGGGCGCCCGCCATTGCTGAGGCTTAAGTAGGTAAACAAAGCCGCTGGGAAGCTCGAACTGGGTGGAGCTCACAGCAGCTCAAGGAAGCCTGCCTGTCTCTGTAGACTCTACCTCTGCGGAGGGCGCACAGCTGCAGTCCAACAGGGGAAAGAGCCGGGGCCGGTGCAGATGCGAACGACTCTGTCTGACAGCTTTGGGGAGAGCCGTGGATCTCCTAACGCGGAGGTTGAGATCTGAGAACGGACAGACTGCCTGCTCAGGTGGGTCCCTGACCCCTGAGTAGCCTAGCTGGGAGACATCCCCCACTAGGGGCAGTCTGACACCCCACACCTCACAGGGTGGAGTCACCCCTGAGAGGAAACTTCCAAAGAAAGAATCAGACAGGTACACTCGCTGTTCAGCAATATTCTATCTTCGGCAACCTCTGCTGCTGATACCCAGGCAAACAGGGTCTGGAGTGGACCTCAAGCAATCTCCAACAGACCAGCAGACAGTCCTTCTGACTGTCAGACGGAAAACTATCAAACAGGAAGGACACCTATACCAAAACCCCATCAGTACGTCACCATCATCAAAGACCAGAGACAGATAAAACCACAAAGATGGGGAAGAAGCAGGGCAGAAAAGCTGGAAATTCAAAAAATAAGAGCGCATCTCCCCCTGCAAAGGAGCGCAGCCCATCGCCAGCAACGGATCAAAGCTGGTCAGAGAATGACTTTGACGAGATGAGAGAAGAAGGCTTCAGTCCATCAAACCTCTCAGAGCTAAAGGAGGAATTACGTACCCAGCGCAAAGAAACTAAAAATCTGAAAAAAAAGTGGAAGAATTGACAGCTAGACTGATTAATGCAGAGAAGATCATAAACGAAATGACAGAGATGAAAACCATGACACGAGAAATACGTGACAAATGCACAAGCTTCAGTAACCGACTCGATCAACTGGAAGAAAGAGTATCAGCGATTGAGGATCAAATGAATGAAATGAAGCGAGAAGAGAAAACCAAAAGAAAAAAGAAGAAAAAAAAATGAACAAAGCCTGCAAGAAGTATGGGATTATGTAAAAAGACCAAATCTACGTCTGATTGCGGTGCCTGAAAGTGAGGGGGAAAATGGAACCAAGTTGGAAAACACTCTTCAGGATATCATCCAGGAGAACTTCCCCAACCTAGTAGGGCAGGCCAACATTCAAATTCAGGAAATACAGAGAACGCCAAAAAGATACTCCTCCAGAAGAGCAACTCCAAGACACATAATTGCCAGATTCACCAAAGTTGAAATGAAGGAAAAAATCTTAAGGGCAGCCAGAGAGAAAGGTCGGGTTACCCACAAAGGGAAGCCCATCAGAATAACAGCAGATCTCTCGGCAGAAACTCTACAAGCCAGAAGAGAGTGGGGGCCAATATTCAACGTTCTTAAAGAAAAGAATTTTAAACCCAGAATTTCATAGCCAGCCAAACTAAGCTTCATCAGTGAAAGATAAGCAAATGCTTAGAGATTTTGTCACCACCAGGCCTGCCTTACAAGAGACCCTGAAGGAAGCCCTAAACATGGAAAGGAGCAACCGGTACCAGCCATTGCAAAAACATGCCAAAATGTAAAGACCATCGAAGCTAGGAAGAAACTGCATCAACTAACGAGCAAAATAACCAGTTAATATCATAATGACAGGATCAAGTTCACACATAACAATATTAACCTTAAATGTAAATGGACTAAATGCTCCAATTAAAAGACACAGACTGGCAAACTAGATAAAGAGTCAAGACCCATCAGTCTGCTATATTCAGGAGACCCATCTCACGTGCAGAGACATACATAGGCTCAAAATAAAGGGATGGAGGAAGATCTACCAAGCAAATGGAGAACAAAAAAAAGCAGGGGTTGCAATCCTAGTCTCTGATAAAACAGACTTTAAACCATCAAAGATCAAAAGAGACAAAGAAGGCCATTACATAATGGTAAAGGGATCAATTCAACAGGAAGAGCTAACTCTCCTAAATATCTATGCACCCAATACAGGAGCACCCAGATTCATGACGCAAGTCCTTAGAGACCTACAAAGAGACTTAGACTCCCATACAATAATAATGGGAGACTTCAACACTCCACTGTCAACATTAGACAGATCAACGAGACAGAAAGTTAACAAGGATATCCAGGAATTGAACTCCTCTCTGCACCAAGCGGACCTAATAGACATCTATAGAACTCTCCACCCCAAATCAACAGAATATACATTCTTCTCAGCACCACATCGCACTTATTCCAAAATTGACCACATAATTGGAAGTAAAGCACTCCTCAGCAAATCTAAATGAACAGAAATTATAACAAACTGTCTCTCAGACCACAGTGCAATCAAACTAGAACTCAGGACTAAGAAACTCAATCAAAACCGCTCAACTACATGGAAACTGAACAACCTGCTCCTGAATGACTACTGGGTACATAACGAAATGAAAGCAGAAATAAAGATGTTCTTCGAAACCAATGAGAACAAAGATACAACATACCAGAATCTCTGGGACACATTTAAAGCAGTGTGTAGAGGGAATTTATAGCACTAAATGCCCCAGAGAAAGCAGGAGAGATCTAAAATTGACACTCTAATCACAATTAAAAGAACTAGAGAGGCAAGAGCAAACACATTCAAAAGCTAGCAGAAGGCAAGAAATAACTAAGATCAGAGCAGAACTGAAGAGATAGAGACACAAAAAACCCTCCAAAAAATCAATGAATCCAGGAATTGGTTTTTTGAAAAGATCAACAAAATTGACAGACCACTAGCTAGACTAATAAAGAAGAAAAGAGAGAGGAATCAAATAGACGCAATAAAAAATGATAAAGGGGATATCACCACCGACCCCACAGAAACACAAACAACCATCAGAGAATACTATAAATGCCTCTACGCAAATCAACTAGAAAATCTAGAAGAAATGGATAATTTCCTGGACACTTACACTCTCCCAAGACTAAACCAGGAAGAAGTTGAATCCCTGAATAGACCAATAGCAGGCTCTGAAATTGAGGCAACAATTAATAGCCTACCCCCAAAAAAAGTCCAGGACCAGATGGATTCACAGCTGAATTCTACCAGAGGTACAAGGAGGAGCTGGTACCATTCCTTCTGAAACTATTTCAATCAATAGAAAAAGAGGGAATCCTCCCTAACTCTTTTTATGAGGCCAACATCATCCTGATACCAAAGCCTGGCAGAGACACAACAAAAAAAAGAATTTAGACCAATATCCCTGATGAACATCGATGCAAAAATCCTCAATAAAATACTGGCAAACCGGATTCAGCAGCACATCAAAAAGCTTATCCACCATGATCAAGTGGGCTTCATCCCTGGGGTGCAAGGCTGGTTCAACATTCGCAAATCAATAAACGTAATCCAGCATATAAACAGAACCAAGGACAAGAACCACATGATTATCTCAATAGATGCAGAAAAGGCTTTTGACAAAATTCAACAGCCCTTTATGCTAAAAACGCTCAATAAATTCGGTATTGATGGAATGTACCTCAAAATAATAAGAGCTATTTATGACACACCCACAGCTAATATCATACTGAATGGGCAAAAACTGGAAAAATTCCCTTTGAAAACTGGCACAAGACAGGGATGCCCTCTCTCACCACTCCTATTCAACATAGTGTTGGAAGTTCTGGCTAGGGCAATCAGGCAAGAGAAAGAAATCAAGGGTATCCAGTTAGGAAAAGAAGAAGTCAAATTGTCCCTGTTTGCAGATGACATGATTGTATATTTAGAAAACCCCATCGTCTCAGCCCAAAATCTCCTTAAGCTGATAAGCAACTTCAGCAAAGTCTCAGGATACAAAATTAATGTGCAAAAATCACAAGCATTCTTATACACCAGTAACAGACAAGCAGAGAGCCAAATCAGGAATGAACTTCCATTCACAATTGCTTCAAAGAGAATAAAATA
This sequence comes from Trachypithecus francoisi, assembly GCF_009764315.1. Lineage (NCBI taxonomy): Eukaryota > Metazoa > Chordata > Mammalia > Primates > Cercopithecidae > Trachypithecus > Trachypithecus francoisi. The sequence continues at coordinate 19,386,604 of NW_022681465.1, forward strand.
CCTAGGAATCCAGCTTACAAGGGGTGTAAAGGACCTCTTCAAGGAGAACTACAAACCACTGCTCAGTGAAATCAAAGAGGACACAAACAAATGGAAGAACATACCATGCTCATGGATACGAAGAATCAATATCGTGAAAATGGCCATACTGCCCAAGGTGATTTATAGATTCAATGCCATCCCCATCAAGCTACCAATGACTTTCTTCACAGAATTGGAAAAAAACGGCTTTAAAGTTCATATGGAACCAAAAAAGAGCCCGCATTGCCAAGACAATCCTAAGTCAAAAGGACAAAGCTGGAGGCATCACGCTACCTGACTTCAAACTATACTACAAGGCTACAGTAACCAAAACAGCATGGTACTGGTACCACAACAGAGATATAGACCAATGGAACAGAACAGAGTCCTCAGAAATAATACCACACATCTACAGCCATCTGATCTTTGACAAACCTGAGAGAAACAAGAAATGGGGAAGGATTCCCTATTTAATAAATGGTGCTGGGAAAATTGGCTAGGCATAAGTAGAAAGCTGAAACTGGATCCTTTCCTTACTCCTTATACGAAAATTAATTCAAGATGGATTAGAGACTTAAATGTTAGACCTAATACCATAAAAACCCTAGAAGAAAACCTAGGTAGTACCATTCAGGACATAGGCATGGGCAAGGACTTCATGTCTAAAACACCAAAAGCAACGGCAGCAAAAGCAAAAATTGACACATGGGATCTAATTAAACTAAAGAGCTTTTGCACAGCTAAAGAAACTACCATCAGAGTGAACAGGCAACCTACAGAATGGGAGAACATTTTTGCAACCTACTCATCTGACAAAGGGCTAATATCCAGAATCTACAAAGAACTCAAACAAATATACAAGAAAAAAACAAACAACCCCATCAAAAAGTGGGGAAGGATATGAACAGACATTTCTCAAAAGAAGACATCCATACCGCCAACAGACACATGAAAAAATGCTCATCATCACTCGCCATCAGAGAAATGCAAATCAAAACCACAATGAGATACCATCTCACACCAGTTAGAATGGCAATCATTAAGAAGTCAGGAAACAACAGGTGTTGGAGAGGATGTGGAGAAATAGGAACACTTTTACACTGTTGGTGGGATTGTAAACTAGTTCAACCATTATGGAAATCAGTATGGCAATCCCTCAAGGATCTAGAACTAGATGTACCATATGACCCAGCCATCCCACTACTGGGTATATACCCAAAGGATTATAAATTACTCTACTACAAAACACATGCACACGTATGTTTATTGCGGCACTATTCACAATAGCAAAGACTTGGAATCAACCCAAATGTCCATCTGTGACAGACTGGATTAAGAAAATGTGGCACATATACACCATGGAATACTATGCAGCCATAAAAAAGGATGAGTTTGTGTCCTTTGTAGGGACATGGATGCAGCTGGAAACCATCATTCTTAGCAAACTATCACAAGAAGAGAAAACCAAACACCGCATGTTCTCACTCATAGGTGGGAACTGAACAATGAGATCACTTGGACTTGGGAAGGGGAACATCACACACTGGGGCGTATCATGGGGAGGGGGGAGGAGGGAGGGATTGCATTGGGGAGTTATACATGATATAAACGTCATGCACATGTACCCTAGAACTTAAAGTATAATAAAAAAAAAAAAAGAAAAAAAAATAAAGTATAAAGAAGGATTAGCATAGGTTATATGCAAATACTACATCATTTTATATAAACAACTTGAGGATGTGCAGATTTTGGTATAAATGTGAGTCCTGGAATCAATCCTGAGTAGATACTGAGGCATAACTGTATTTCCTATTCAATATCAGATAATACAAAGTATATAAATAATTATAGAAGAAATTCAGTTCTTCAAGTAGAATAAGATTCATCCATTTTAGTAGTAGAATGCCACGTTTAGTTTTAGACTAAACATTTGCAATTTGTACTGGATATAAAAAGTATCCTTTTAAGTGTGACCAATTGTTATAAAATTAGTCAAATGCTAGGTACTGTTTAAGGATTCATTACAAAAATCAAGACTTATCAAGTGATGGGGAGAATAGTGAAAGCATAGTATAGTTCATTAACTTTATAAGAGAAATGGTGATTTAAAAAGTTTTAATTACAAACCCCATGTATATTAATATATATCTTCAATGCCATTCTGGGAGGTAAAAAATAATGTATAGTGAATTAAGTATGCTTATCTTAGCACAATTATTTGAAAAGTATCGCAAATGAAAGGGATAGAGTGAATGAGAGAGTTCATTCAGGAGTTAGTTGGACATGACACAGTGAAATGATTTCATGAACTGAGGAAAAATGCAGATCTTGGGACCAAAGGGAGAAATTAAGGTGTTGGGAATTACTGGGGGAAAAGTGTAGGCCTTTGAGGATCCACAGAGGAAGGACACTCAGTGTTCTCTTTAAGCACATCGCCCTGGATGGTAATCTCACTCACTAAAAAACAAAGGGAAAATTGGCTTCACCATAGGGAAATATGTCTATTCTGGTCATAACAATGGTAAAATTTACAAATAAGATATTCATGAAGAAGTCAGAGTAAGAGAGAGAGCTCTAAACTGCATGTATGTGTGTGTGTGTGTGTGTGTGTATGTATATATGTAGTCTAAATTATGAGTACATAAATTAATTTATGCATTTAAAGTCACCAGATTAGATTCTATAATGAGGATACTTGAATCCAAGAAGTACGCTGAAATCATCATCCTGATATACACTGTTTTGCATTAGACGGACAGAAAGGGTGATTACAACTCACAAAAACAGGAATGCTGGCAAAGAATAGAAAAGTATAAGGAAAAAGAAAAATACAAGTGGCAAGAAATCACAGAAAAAAAAGAGGAGAGAATAGGAAAGAGAGAATCAAGTCAAATGTGGTGGACACATTAATGAATGTAAGAAATAAAAGTTAGCATTAAGATTTCGCAGTGAGGAAGTTATTGGTGGCCCAAGTTAGGACTGCTTCAGTGCAGTGGTGGAGACATTTGTTGGTCAGGTTGGAGTGATATGGGGGAATGAGTACGTAGTGAGTACATGCCACCCTTCTAAGACACTTGGAATTAATGGAGAGAAGAGAGATGGAGGTGTCCAAGTGAGATGCAGTGTAAATTTCTATTCTTTTGCAACTTTGCTAAAACAGTAGAGCCAGAATCATGATGGAATTTAAGACAATGAGGAGGGCGATTTATAAGGAAGTAGAGATAATAGTATATAAAACGTAAGTTGTTTAGCCTAAAACCAAGGTAGAGGCATTTCCATAAAATAGAAAAGTAGGCAAGGCTGCATGCTGATTAAAAAAAAATAAAAACGTAGGGGAAGTGGGAGTAAATGAGAAGATAACTATTTTACTGGTGAAGTGATAGGTGGGAATACATATGTGGACAGGATGGAAAAGGAACACAGAAGAGCAGAATCCGGCTCCAAGCTATGATAAAATCTTTCAACTTTGATATTACTGGGCTTGATATGTTCATGAGGTACTAAGGAAGAATAGAGGAAGGGGGTACATAGAAGAAAAGAAAGTGTCATTTGAAGCCAGGCCAGGGAGAATAGAACATCTCCTGTAAAATTTTGTTTTAAAACTGAGAATTCAAAGTGTCATTCAAATATAATGTGCCTATTTTATTCTCTACTAATTTTTATTATCTCATTAGCTATAGTCAGCCTTATAAGGCAATATAGGAGGTTTCTAAGGTAGTGAATGGCATTAGTTTCCATTTTAAACTAAAATTTTTCCAATGTCAGGGTTTTCTTAATTTGTTAGAATTCATGTTATTTCTCCTGGCACTGCTCATAGATAAATGCATAATTGAAAAATGAATCTCACTAGAAATAAAGCAAAGAACATATCTCCCACAAAACTGAAACCATGGATACCCGCCTAAGGGTTTCACCACTAACATTTGTATATCTTTTTGGCATATTCCATAAACCATAAGGAAGCATTAAGGAACGATATTGAACTTGCCACCCTACTAATAATTACCTTTTCTGTAAACAAACTCTTTAAGCATTTTTATCTTTACTTTTCTAACTTGTAAAATAATATATACTTGGCAAAGTTACTGTGAAAATAAAATAAAATAGAAAAATATATGTAGGGCTCCTGGTAGAGTGGATCATCAAAAGCAAATTTTCTTATCATTCTTTTATGGAAATAACTTGAGTTATACTGAGGTTTTTTTTTTTTTTTTTTTTGGTTGTTATTGTTTAAGAAACTGCCTAGGTCTAATATTTTATTATTGAAAATAATAACAGAGAAAAAAGAAAAAGAAGAAACATATTAGGTAATAAATGAATCTCTTTTATCTCCCTCTGCAATGTTTCACAGCCATAACTCCTTTAATGGAATACAATCAAAGAAATAAAATTAGCGATTTGAAATGTTGGCAGTGTTCTTCTATGTATGAGAAGCTTCAGGGATGAAAGCATTACGTGACAATGGTGGTACAGAGCTTTTTCTTCTCTAAGGAAAATAAATCAAAATCATTTCTCGCATACAAATAAGTTCTCCATTTAAAAAGTGTGTGTGCATTTGAAAAGATTCATTCACTGTTTAAATACCATATTCCAATACCAACTTTATTAGGTTAATTTGTGCAATTTAAATTGTCTGCTGCTCACCCTGTTAGTGCATCTCCTAATGTTCACCCTGAGACTCCTGCCTCAGCTTTTATTCTCTCTAGCACTATCATTAATGGATATCATGCTCAGATTCCTAGAACAGAGTGACAAGACACAGTGCTACAAACACTTACAGGGTTTCACCATTCCAAACATCAACAAAATACCCAAAGGCCATCTTCATCCCATTTGGTAGTACGGAAAGTTAACATGTAGCCTTACCAATAGTAAAACAGGGTATATAATTGTGGACACCTTATTTCAACCAAATTATCTTGAAATATGTTACCTCCCAGTTTTTCCTAGTTTATTAAGGAAAAACAAACTTATAAAATGTCCTTTACTTACAGAAGAGTTCTATAACATTACTTATGATAGTCTTATATCGACCTCAAGAAATGCAACAAATAAAATCTGGTTTTAAGTATTGATCCTAACGTTGAATAGCCATGCAATACAGACAAATCATGTAACATTCTCAAGTTTAATTTACTCAGTTATAGAATGGTAATCTCAAATTCTCAATGTTATTTTAATTACTGAAATTAAAAGTGTTAAAGCTATGCAAATTATGAGAAGATTTACTACATATTAGCAATATTGTTCAACATCTGGCAAGAGTCTACTTGTTAAGGTGTGTGTAGAATAAATAAAATATGTCATTAATTAAAGAAAAATAAAGGAACTCAAGTGGCCAGGTGAAGGAACATCATCACTGACCAATTAGCAGCAGGTAACAAATCTGTTAGGAGAAAATTTGGAATCTAAAGCATGTATCAAGCCAAGGCAGTATATATGGGAAGTAGGGCACAAAGAAGTGCAAAGTACCACGTTTTAGGTTTTCAGAATTAAGGATCAAAGTAAGAGAGATCAGCTGCAAAACTGAGAATGTAGAGAGCTGTTCTCCCCCGATACATTTTAAATCCCTTATTTCTCTGTAAAACGAATGGACCTAATAATTTAAGTTGGACATAAGTAAATTTCAGTGGTGCGAGAATAGAAAACATGTAGAGATAGACATTTAAAAAGTAGTTAACTTAATGGAGTATATTTTCTTAGTATTAAAAATAAATCTTTGTGTATAAATGTCTATTTTGATTTCCTATCACCTGATGTCAGAGGATGACAATACAGGGCATTCTTAATAGGATATGTTTGAACACACGAATGTAGAAGAACACCAGCAATGTGGTGAGGTCATGGCCTCCTTGAGGAAGAAATTGTAAATGCTGAGTTCCTGTTGCTAATGAAACATAGATTACATGGAAAGGTGTGTACTTACGTATGTAGACCCTGACTACTTTGAATAGTAATCCAGAGTCTAAAAGCAAAAGCCACTGTGTTGAGCAGGCTCTAGGACAGATGTCAATAATCCCCACCTCCTGATATCCTCAGTCTTGTCTACTCCCCGTAACATTGAGTGTGGACTGGACTTACTTATTTGCTTCTAACCAATAGAATGGAAGAGTAGTGATGCCATGTCAGTTCTGAGATTCAGTAATACAAAAATACGTGTTTTTTTTAAACATGATTTCTCTCTTTTCCTTTCTTGGATTGTCTGCCCTGAACGAAGACAGTTGTCAGGTTATGGGGTGGGATAACATGGAATCTAGCTGCCACGTCATGAAATAGTCCTATGCTGATACACATGTGGACAAGACGTTGAAGCTGGCCAACAATCATGAGGGTGAGGTTAGAAGCAGGTAATCCTTTTCCAGTTGAGGTTTTAGTTGTGTCTACATACCTGATATAGTTGTAATGTTTGCAGTCCCCAATGTTGGAGGTGGAGACTGGTGGGAGGTGATTGAATCATGAAGGCAGACTTCTCATGAAGGGCTTAGTACCATTCCCTTGGTGATAAGTGAGTTCTTGCTCAGTCAGATCACATGTGATATGATTGTTTAAACGTCTGAGACCTCCCTCTCTCTCTCTCTCTGTCTCTCTCGCTCTTGCTCCCATTCTTACCATGTGATACACTAGGACCCCCTTGCCTTCTGCCATAACTGTAAGCTTCCTGAAGCCTCACCAGAAGCCCCTCAGATACCCAGCACCATGCTTTCTATACAGCCGGCAGAACCCTGAACCAATTAAACCTATTTTCTTCATCAATTACGCAGTCTCAGGCATGTATAGCACTGCAAGAATGGCCTAACACAATATCCTTCAAACAGCCTAACTAAAATAAGGTATCTTGAAACAGAGGGAGTTAGTTAAGTGATAACCTGTATTCTTGACCCTCAGAAACTCAGATGATAAATATTTGCTGCCGTCAGCTGCTAAATTGTGGATTAATTTGTTATGCAGTAATAAATAACTAATGCAACCATCAATTAAAACAAAGATGTTTTTGATCTGTCAGTCAGGTGCTGTAAAGGGAACACTGTGCCAATTTTGCTTCTTGTTATTTTCCTCAGTATTCACTCCCTACCTCATGGTAAACAGCAAGTCGTGCCCATGGAGAGCACGGACGATGGTATAATATCTTTATATAATAGCACCAGAAGCTATCCATGAAGAAAAGCAGTGATTGCAGAGACTAGCAGGAAGTCAACCTCTGTAAGGAAGTGGCAGAATTTATGCAGATATGGAATTATTTATGCAGATATGGAATTATCACTTTCCAAGAACATGCCTTGATATTCTTTTTGCTTATCTTTACAAATTCAGACTTTTTTTTTTAAAGATCACTAATACTAAACGAACCCATCACAATATAAAACTTATTAAGACATTTATATTCCACAACTGTAATTTTCTTGTGGTAACTTTTTAAAATAAACCAATTGAAGTTTGACGATTTTAATGCCATCTTATTGTCATTCAGGAATATCGGTCCAAGTGCAAAAAGTGAGTTAATTTTATAATCGCTCTTCAAGCCATATTTTTATGTTTATATCCTCTTCTTACCAATTACCATTATTTTCAGGGTTATTTTGAAAAATACCCCTTTATATCCTTCCTGTGAAAATTTAAAAAATATATAGTAAGAAAGAAAGAAAAACTCTACATATCACCAGCCACAGAATTACACAGTATCAATGTTGAAAAGGAATTCCCACAATTTGTTTCTGGCAAGGAGCAGTCATTTTTGATGTTGGCAAGTAATAATTCAGCATATTTTGAGTAACTTGGGATGGCAATTTCTAAGTAAGTGATCCATTTCATCTTTCATGTTTAGTTACAGTAGTTTTCATAATTTTTAGCTGGAAATTGCTTCCACTTAACTTTTCTCCAGAGGGCAATTTACACTAAATCTAGTCTTTTTCCCTTACTCGTGGCTTCAAATACCTTAAGATAACACTTGTTTGTATATATTTTCTTCATTCCAAGAAGAACTGGAATGAAAACAGTTGAGGGCAATATTATTTGTCAGGGTTAGTGACCACTGGAGATTTATCAAAGATTATCAGCACATTATGTGTTTAATAATGATACCTAAGTTTCAATTAGATAAGATATGTTTCCCAACACATTGTTTGCTGATATCTTTCTTGTCCATTGAATATTCCAGGTCTATTTTACATGAATCACTATGGAAATAACATAGGTTATTCTTGAACGTGGACAGTTTGTTTTTAATTTAATATATATACCTACCACATAGCATTGTATAAATTCATGCCAAAATTGATGCGAAATTAAGTAAACCGGAATTCAGATTTTACCCTTGATACATTTCTCAAAGCTTTCAGCAATCAATGTTTCCAACTATAGGTTAAAATCTTGGGTGACGTAAATGCCTTGGGGCATTTTAGAACTTAATTGCAAATAAGTCACTTTTCAAAATTATTTAAGTCTACAAATCATTCAAGTTTGAACTTTACTGTCAAACCTAATTTAGTTTTCAGTTTAAGACCCTAAAACCATGCAAAGTCAACCTTAGAGTCACACCCCGTTCTGTACCCTGGAAGCAACTCAGAGCTTCTTACTTCAGGAAACTTTGAATGTATCTCTTCCTTCATGTGGTAACTGAACTAGTGATCAATGAGAGTAAGAATAAATAATCACCAGATAGTAGTCTTGAAAGAAAAATTATGAGGTTCTAACAGCAAATTAAAGAAGCAAGCTAACTTGAGAATTAGTGATATTACTATATAAAAAAGGTGTACCTGTAATCCCAGCACTTTGGGAGGCCGAGACGGGTGGATCATGAGGTCAGGAGATCGAGACTATCCTGGCTAACATGGTGAAACCTCATTTCTACTAAAAAATACAAAAAACTAGCTGGGCAAGGTGGCTGGCGCCTGTAGTCCCAGCTACTCGGGAGGCTGAGGCAGGAGAATGGTGTAAACCTGGGAGGCGGAGCTTGCAGTGAGCTGAGATCCGGCCACTGCACTCCAGCCTGGGCAACAGAGCAAGACTCCATCTCAAAAAAAAAAGGGGGGGCAAATGAAATTCTACAAAAGGGAAATCTAAGAGAGACTAAGTAGATTTCTCTTGCTTGTCTTGCTTGAGGAAAATGTCAAAGAAATTCCTACACTTGGAACATTTCTTGAAATGAGCCATTAGTAATACACGTTATACTGATTGGTGATATGCTTCTGTCAGTGATTTATATTTTAATATAGATGAATTGTCTATGTACTAAGAAGCTCCAAAATATTCTTAATAAGCCATCAACATTTTTTTAGAAATGTATCCTTTATATTAATTGGTACTTACTATTAGATTTTACAAGTAGAAGACATTCACTTAGATGGTTTTTAGTCCATCTCTGAGAGGTGAAATGTCATAGATGATGGAATCTTATTTCAGGATAAAAAAGTACTACACGACAAGTGGTGAATTTCATTTCATTTCGAAATTACAAATAAAAGTCAAACTTTTTCATAAATCGTGTGATTATTTCTTAACTCCCCAGTAATTTAATTCATATATGAGATTCTCATACTTATTAGTAAACAGAAATAAATGTCGAACTCTTAGTTCTCAGAATGTTTCTTACATAGCCCATGTTAAGTTTTTATGCTTCCCAGGAAAAGCACACCTACGATTTACAATAAAAATTATTATTGTTATTGATGTGCATATGTGTCCTGAACACTCTTGCTGAGGGACAGTTCTTGATGTGTGTCTTGCACTTCCAGATATCTTGTGAAAAGTCACTGGCAGCTTTTTTTTCAGGCTAGTTATCTAAAAATTGTTTGTATAGTAAATAGCCTTGGAACATAAACCTATTACATCCTTCTTGGACAAAAACCATACGTTTGTTTCGTGATCAGGATAATAAAGATATTCCCTTCCTCCAGAGAAACGTTGGGCACAATTGCTCTTACCCTCATGTAAGTCATGTTTTCCTACATTTAGTACTCCGCGGCTGTGACCCAATCCCGCCATATGTATAGCAACCGGGGTGCCCCTCATTGCCTCCAAAGGAATTAGAGGCAAGGACAAGGGAAAGTAATGTGAACATGAAGTGTATGCTGCTTTCAGTGAGTAATAACTAACTTTTCTTCTGGTCCTGATGCCATGTTTTTTGCTAGCCTCTATGAAACTGTGGGAAGCTAATTGTCATCTTGCAAATAATGTAAAACCTCAGACTGTTCGCAGTATTGATAACGACCTCTTATGAAAACCCTTGCTACATAACATTTCACTCATGAGTCCCTACATTTCTACATCAGGTTTCTTTATATGACAATGGTGTTAGCAGCAGCAAATCTATATGGCTCTGCAGCAACTTAATTCTTGCCTCCTTGAAGGAAGGAATTTGTCCAAGGGCATAAGGCAGAATGAGAGACTGAGGCAAGTTTCTGAACAGGAGTGACAGTTTATCAAAAAGTTTTAGAACAGGAACAAAAGGAAGTAAGGTACACTTGGAAGAAGGCCAAGCAGGCAACTTGAGAGATCTAAATATGCCATTTCGTTTTTGACTTGGGGGGATTATACGGTGGTATGATGCTGGAGTTGTTTCTTCTCCCCCTATTCTTCCCTTGGGGTGGGATATCTGCGTGGGCAGTGGCCTGCCAGCACTTGGGAGGGGCCACATGCACAGTGTGCTTAATGAAAGTTGTGTGCTGGTTCATTTGCGGTGTTTTTCCCTTACCAGTCGAGTATCCCTAGAGGAATGTCATAGACCAGTTAAAGTCCACCATTTTGCCTCTTAGTGCTCATGCTTGAGTCCACTTGCCTCACTCCTGAGATCTCATCAGAAAGTTGACCACCAGCTTCAGGTGTGTTTCTTCTGTTGGGAGACTGTCTTTACCTACCACCAGCTATAACCAATTGTTATTTCAGAGAGACAGTTTAACAATGACCTAACCATCACCCGATAGTCACCTGACGTTCCTGGGGGTGGGAGGACATCTCCTGCCTGGTTCATGTTGGCCTATCTACCTACTCTAACAGTGGGAGACTCCATCTCACCATGTTAATGCATTTTCTGGCAGCAATTTAACAAATTATTTATTTTCCTGTTATTGGAAGATCATGTGATAATTGGAAGATATTTCCATGATAAATTCACATATTAACTTTTTTATAATTTTTACCTATGTCCTGCTACCAGCAGCATACTTCTATTTTCTGTGGCTGTAGACATCACTTTAGAAAGATTTCAAAAATCATGCCTCATTTACACAGTTATGAGTAAGTATGCTTTTAAGTAAAATAATGCTAAATTTCTGGAATTCTGGATAGAAAAAAATGCTACATATCTTGAGAATTTCTGTTTAGAGTAGATTCATATAAATAAAAATAGTTTATTGTAAGAGTTTAATAATGGCTAATTGCTAAATGCTTACTCATTACTTATTATTAGTGTTCATTGAATGTTTATTGCATAGCAGGGCTATGATAAACCCTTTAATATATTATTTCCTTTGATTTCATTATTCCATCTGGACCTGTGAGGAAATTCATTTATGGAGATTCTTTTTAGCAACTTGTTGTAAGTGACACCGGTAGGAATGAGGTGTGACTCTGTTCCCATACTGTGGTCACTGATTCCGCTGCTAAATTCCTCTTCTAAACACAAATATGGGCCAGCTCAGCCTAAAACTGGATCACCATATCATCTCCAGATTTTACAGGGAAATTCTTAGAACCTTCTAATGTCTCATTCTACACTCATCATTGGTCATTGGACCTAAGAAAACCCAAATTTAGGCAATGTACTTAATTTTGGAACATACGTTTTTAAAAGTATATAAAATATGCCATTCCATCCCTCCATGAATGAGGTGACTGTGTAAGGAGTTTGGATGTACAAAGTGCTGCTGTAAATTGAATGTTTTACTTTCCTCTCCATCTTTATCTTATTAGTAAGAGCATAGTAGAAATTCCAGGAACAGAAGAACAGAGGGAGTCAAGGTTTTGTCTACATATAAATATTCAGATTAAAGTTGTTCACTTTACATCTAATTTTTTTTTTTTTTTTTTTTTGAGATGGAGTCCACTCTGTTGCCCAGGTTGGAGTGCAGTGGCGCTATCTCGGCTCACTGCAACCTTCGCCTCCTGGGTTCAGGTTCTGAGACTGTCCTGCCCTAACTGCCCGAGTAACTGCAATTAAAGGCACCTGCCAAGATGTCCAGCTAATTTTTGTGGTTAACTGTAGTCCGAAAATAAGTGAGTGCAGTACAATTAGATATTTTGAGAAAAAGATCACATTCACATAACTCTTATTATAGTATGTTGACATATTGTTCCATTTTATTATTATTGTTGTTAATCTCTTACTGTGCCTAATTTATAAATTAACCTTTGTCATAGGGATGCATGTATGAAAAAAAACAACATAGTGCTGTATATATAGGTTTGGGTACTATCTGTGGTTTCAAGCATCTACTGGAGATCTTGGAACATTTGCCCTGCAGACAAGTGGGAACCACTGTATTTGTTCTCATTTCTCATAAGAGACAAAAGTGGCTCAGAGAAGTAAAATAATATGACCAAGCTGAATAACTTGTAAATACAGCCAATATTTGAACTCACCTCTGCCTGATTCCAAATCATATGCTTGTCTATAATAATCCCTTTTTTTTTTTTTTTTTGAGAAAGAGTCTCACTCTGTCACCCAGGCTGGAGAGCAGTGGCTCTATTTCGGCTCACTGCATGCTCCACCTCCCAGGTTCATGCCAATTAATACAGGCCAATATAGGACAGGCATGGTGGCTCATGCCTGTAATCCCAGCACTTTTGGAGGGCCAGACCAGCCTGGCCAATGTGGTGGAGGCCAAGGTGGGTGGATCACCTGAGGTCAGGAGTTCGAGACCAGCCTGGCCAATGTGGTGAAACCCCGTCTCTCCTAAAAATACAAAAATTAGCCAGGCATGGTGGCCCATGCCTGTAATCCCAGCCACTTGGCAGGCTGAGGCACAAGAATCGTTTGAACTCAGGAGGTAAAGGTTGAAGTGAGCTGAGATTGCGCCACTGCACTCCAGCCTGGGTGACAAGAGTGAAACTCCACTGCAAAATAGTAATAAAAATAGTAATAGTAATAATAATAATAATAAAATATTTATTGCTCTTATTTTTACATGTAAATCGAAAACATTTAAATATATTTTCTACTTTTCTACATGTTTAGAGTCTGCATTACTGAAAAATGATTTTTTAGATGTTTGCATTTTTTTATAGTGTTTTACATTAAACATATATGTGTACAGGCTCTGCTGTCCTCTGCAAATTCACAATGCCTTTCAAGTTAATAAATAAACTATATAGTTTGATGATTTTAATTGTCAGTAAACTACTTTCTCTGAACAGTTTTGGAAGTATTAAGAGCTCTTACTCAGAACCAGATAAAAACTATTGCTAACAACATCATAACTGTAATACTTTAATTGAGCAGATGAGATTTATGCATGTTAATCTACCCTAAACCTCTTTATTTTTTATTATGACCTGCCAAATCCTATTAATGACAATATAATATTGTTTTCAGCATTCATTTATCTTTTTTTAAAAAAAAAATCTTTGTCCTCTTGGACAGGCATTACTTTATATCAACTCTGCCTTGACTTGTTAAGTAGAAGTTTCTCTAAAGAAAAACAAATCATTAATCAAGGTTATCAGGAACAGTCCCTCAGCAAATCAGAAAATTAGATAATAACAGGTAAAATATGGAATAGGTTTATTTCCATTACATATGTTCCCACGTTAGACAGTCACAGTGAAAATGTTGGGCTATTAGCATTCACTAGCTGCTCAAATCAAGAGCTTTCTCTTACAAAACTGTGACTCTAGAAAGCAAATGTGTGGATTGCTTTTCTGTTTTCTGCTTAATGACTGTGCCAAAGTCGGGAGCATTCATGCCTTTCCTTTGGAATGAAATAACCACGGTTGCTTTTCATGTACTTCCTGATCATTTGCCAGACTGTGTAAACCTAGCCATTTCTATAACTTCTGGAGACACGGATGTGTAAAAAGTCTGTCTTCAGGCATCTAAATGATTATAGAAAGGTATTTTCAGAAATTTTCCAGGCTTGCCTTCCTTTGTGGTGTCTATTTCTCTGTATTCATTTTTATGTCAGAGTCCAAAGATCATCAAATGTTTCATGTAACACCAATACAAAATGATTCTGGTATTCTGTTGAATATAGGAATTTAGAGGCTCAATTTAGTGTATTTCCTTGTGAAGCCGACCCGTAATTATTTGCTGAAGAAATCTTTTGGATCTGCTGATAAGAACTCCCTTGGCCCACTTCTGCAGTATGGTTGAATAGCGATCTACTCAAGGAGAAGTAATGGTTAGACCCTTCAACTCTCAAAAGAGGATTCAATCATTCATGCAAAAAATATTTATTGACTGCCAACCATATGCCAAACCCACCGTTCAGGTCACTTGGATTGTATCAGTGAATAAAAACACAAAAATGTTTGCTCTTGTGAAGCAAATCAGAAAGACTGCAGAAAGTTAAAACAAAACATTGAGTCTCCAATTATTTTGCAACAAAAAACCATCATTTCCAGGTATTTCTGAAAGCCTATATTCTCACAGTAGCATATTTATAAAAAGCATGATAAATAGAAATTGTGTTTATATAGGTTTTCTGTGATTGCCATAACAAAATATGAAAAACTGGATGGCTTAAACAAGAAAAATTTATTGTCTTGCAATTGTAGAGGCTAGGAGTCCATGATCTAGGTGTTAGCTGGATGGGCTTCTTGGCTGATAGAAATATCACTTCAGTCTCCTATTATCCTCTTATGACACTCTCCCTGTGTGCTTCACATACTCTTCTCTCTATATGTATCTGCTCTGTGTCCAAATTCTCCCCCATTTTTTTGTAAAGATATCAGTTATATTGATAAATGCTCACCTCAATGACATTTCAACTTGACTAACTACAACTGCAATGAACCTATTTCAGAATAAGGTCACATTCTGAGATACTGAGAGGGAGGACTTTAACAAATGAATTTGGGTGGGACAGATTTAACCCATAACAAAGTTTATTGTAGAATGCCTAGATTAGGATTGAATCAAACCATCAAACCTGTTTTCTTCAACCATATAAGTTGTTACCCTCCATCTCTGTTGCACCAACCATATAAAAAATTATCTTAGAATACGTTTTGACTTTATGGCATTTTTAAAATTTTCATTTTAGGTTCAGAGGTACATGTGCAGGTTTGCTATATAAATAAATTGCATGTTACAGGTATTAGTATACGGATTATTTTGTCACGAATTTAATAACCATATACCCAATAGGTATTTTTTTAGTCTTCTACTCACCACCCTTAAGTAGGCCCTAGTGTCTATTGGTCCCTGCTTTGTATCCATATATACTCAAAGTTTAGCTCCTACTTATAAGTGAGAACAGGTGGTATTTGGTTTTCTGGTCCTGTGTTAGTTTTCATGGGATAATGTCCTCCAGCTTCATCCATGTTACTGCAAAGGATATAATCTCATTTTTTTATGGCAGCATAGTATTCCATGGTATATATCCAGTATATATCCAGTCTACCATTGATGGGCATTTAGATTGATTTTATGTCTTTGCTATTGTGAATAGTGCTGTAATTAACACACACTTGTGCATGTGCCTTTATAGTAGAGTGATTTATATTCCTTCAGATATTTATCCAGTAATGAAATTGCTTGGTTTAATGGTAATTCTGTTTTAAGTTATTTCAGAAATTGCCAAACTGCTTTCTACAACAGCTGAACTAATTTACAATCCCACCAGCAGTGTATAAGCATTCTTGTTTCTCTACATCCTTGCTAGCATCTATTATTTTATTTTATTTTTCACTTTTTAATAGCTATTCTGACTCATGTGAGATGGTATCTCATTGAAGTTTTGATTTGCATTTCTCTAAGGATTAATAATATTAAGTATTTTTCATATACTTGTTGGTTGTGTGTATGTCTTCTTTTGAAAACTATCTATTCTAATTCTTTGGGTATATACCCAGTAAACATGCACACGTATGTTTATTGCGGCACTATTCACAATAGTAAAGACTTGGAACCAACCCAATGCCCATCAATGATAGGCTGTATAAAGAAAACGTGGCATGTATACACCATGGAATAGTATGCAGCCATAAAAAAGGATGGATTCATGTCTTTTGCAGAGACATGGATGAAGCTGGAAACCATCATTCTTAGCAAACGAACATAGGAACAGAAAATCAAAAAATGTATGTTCTCACTCATCAGAGGGAGTTTTACAATGAGAACACATGGATACAGGGAGGGGAACATCACACACCAGGGCCTGTCGGGGGTGGGAGGGCAAGGAGAAGGATAGCATTAGGAGAAATACCTAATGTAGATGATGGGTTGATGTGTGCAGCAAACCACCATGGCACGGGTATACCTATGTAACAAACCTGCACATTCTGGACATGTATCCCAGAACTTAAAGTATAATAATAACAAAAAAAGAAAAGTGTCTGTTCATGTCCTCTGCCCACTTTTTAATGAGGTTGGTTGTTCTTTGCTTGTTAATTTGTTTAAGTTCCTTATAGATTTCGGATATTAGGCTTTTGTCAGATGGATACTTTGTGAATTTTATTTTCCGTTCTGTATGTTGTCTGTTTACTCTGTTGATAGTTTCTTTGGCTGTGCAGAGGCTCTTTAGTTTAATTAGGTCCCATTTGTCCATTTTTGTTTTTGTGGAAATTACTTTTAGTTTCTTCATCATGAAACTTTAGCCAGGGCTTATGTCCAGAGTGGTATTTCCTAGCTAATATTCCAGAGTTCTCATAGTTTTAGGTTTTACATTTAAATATCGAATCCATCTTTTTATGAACTTTTATCTTAAGTTCAAGGGTACAAGTGCAGGTTTGTTACATAGGTAAACTTGTGTCATGGGGGGTTGTTGTACAGATTATTTTGTCACCCAGATATCAAGCCTAGTACACATTAATTATTCTTCCCATCCTCTCCCTCTTCCCACCCTCCACCCTCCCAAAGTCCAAAAGGCCCAAGTGTGTGTTATTTCCCTCTATGTGTCCATGGATTCTCATCATTTAGCTCCCACTTATAAGCGAGAATATACAGTATTTGTTGTTGTTGTTGTTGTTACCTCCTGAGTTGAGTTTTGTATATGGGGTAAGGAAGGAGCCTAGCTTCAATTGCATATAGCTCTTCAGTTATCCCAGCACCACTTATTAAGTAGGGAGTCTTTTCCCCATTGCCTTTTTTTTTTTTTTTGTCAGCTTTGCAGAAGATTAGGTGGTTATAGGTACGCCTCTTTATTTCTGGGCTCTCTCATTTGTTCCACTGGTCTAGATGTCCGTTTTTGTTCCAGAACCATGCTCTTTTAGTTACCATAGCCCCGTATTATGATTTGAATTCAAGTAATATGATGCCTCCAGCTTTGTTCTGTATTAATTTTGTATCCTCAAATTTTGCCACAGTTGTTCATCAGATTGAGGAGCTTTTGGAGAGAGACTGTGGGTTTTTCTAGGTATAGAATAGTGTCATCTGCAGACAGGGATATTTTGAGTTCCTCTGTTCCTTTTTGGATGCCTTTTATTTATTTCTTTCACTTAATTGCTCTAGCTAGGACTTCCAGTACTATGTTGAATAGGAGTGGCGAGAGAGGGCATCCTTGTCTTGTGCCAGTTTTCAAAAGGAATAGTTTTTGCCTATCCAGTATGATGTTGGCTGTGAATTTGTAATAGATGGCTTTTATTATTTTGAAGTATATTTCTTTACTACCTAGTTTGTTGAGGGATTTAACGTAGAGATATTGAATTTTATCGAAAGTCTTTTCGGCATCTATTGAAATGATCATGTGGATTTTTTTTTTAATGTAATGAATCACGTTTATTGCTTTGCATATCTTGAACCAACCTTGCATCGCTAGGACAAAGCCAACTTTATTATGGTGGATTAGCTATTTCGTGTGCTGCTGGATTTGGTTTGCTAGTATTATGTTGACAATTTTTATACCTATGTTCATCAACAATATTTTCCTGAAGTTTCCTTCATTTGATGTGTCTCTGCCAGGTTTTGCTATCAGAATGATGCTGGCCTCATAGAATGGATTAAGGAGCAATCCCTCCTCCTCAATTTTTTGGGATAGTTTCAGTAAGAATGGTACCAGCTCTTCTTTACATATCTGGTACAATTTGTCTGTGAATTCTGGTCCTGGACTTTTTGGGAGGCTTTTTATTCCTGATTCAGTTGAAAACTCGTTATTGGTCTGTCGAGGGATTCAGTTGCTTCCTGGGTCCACCTTGGGGGTTTATGTTTCCAGGAATTTATCTATTTATTCAAGGTTTTCTAGCTTGTGTGCATAGAGGTGGTGTTTTGCATTGCTGTGGAGTTGGTAGTAATGCCTCTTTTGTCATTTCTAATTGTGTTTATTTGGATCTTCTCTCTCTTTTTTTAATTAGGCCAACCAGCAATCTATCTTATTTATTCCTTCAAAAACCTAACTCCTATATTCATTGATCTTTTCTATGGATTTTTATATCTGAATTTTCTTCAGTTTACTGTGTTGGGTTATTTCATATTTCCTGGTAGCCTTGGGTGGGTTTTCTGTTTCTTTAGTTCCTCTAGCTATGATGTTAGATTGTTAACTTGAGATCTTTGTAACTTTTCAATGTGGGCATTTAGTGCTATTAACTTCCTCCATAACACTACTTTAGCTGTGTCCCAGAGATTCTGGTATGTTGTATCTTTGTTCTCATTAGTTTTAAAAAATATTTCTGCCTTAATTTGATTCTGTACCCAAAAATCATTCAGGACTTTGACGTTTGGCTCCAAAAGTCATTCAGAAGCAGGCTATTTAATTTTCATGTAAATCTATAGTTTTGAGGGATCTCCCTAGGCCTGATTTCTATTTTTATTGCCATGTGGCCCCAGAGTGTGCTTGCTCTGATTTTATTTATTTATTTATGTTTTGAATTTGCTGAGGCTTGTTTTATGGCTAATTGTGTGATTGATTTTATTGTAAATGTCATGTGCAGATGAGAATGTAAAACATACTGTTTCAGAGGTGGCAAATCCTATAGATGTACATTAAATATATTTGGTCAAGAATTGAGTTCAGGTCCTGAATATCTTTGTTTTCTACTTCAATGATCTAATACTGTCAGTGGGATGTTGAAGTCTCTTACTATATTGTGTAGGAATCTAAGTCTCTTTGCAGGTCTCTAAGAACTTGCTTTATGAATCTGTGTGCTGCTGTTTTGGGTGCATATGTATTTAGGATAGGTAAGTGTTCTGGCTGAATTGAATCCTTTACCATGATGTAATGTCATTCTTTGTCTTTTTGAGGGCTTTTAGGAAAAAGAAAAGAAACATTCTTGGCAAATGTACCACAAATCATTGGGGACCGATGAGATGGATTCCTCTACTTTACAAATCTTTATATATATCTACATGTTTGACTCAGAAGTTACAGGTGAGCCTTCAAATTATAAAAGGCCAATAGGAACACTGAAACGTAAGCATGAGAAGCCACTCATGTTCTGAATCCCATTTAAATGATAACCAAACTCAAATTATATCATTACTATCACACAGATATGCATTATTAGATACTATAACCTAAAATTCATATGCCAACAAGTATAAATTTATCTTTTGTTTAAATTAACTTTTTAAAATGCGAATGTAACATATATCTGCATGATCATTGCAAAGTAAGAGAAATACAGACGCGTCTGAGGCAAACATGGTGTCCTTATTATTTCTCTCATAGTTCTGAAAGCAGTTTAGGATATACCAATATTAAGCTTTTTATTTTTTGTGGTTATTTTTATGTGTTTGTATTAAAAAATTATATGTTTAAATGTCTATATACACAATATGTAGTTTTTCAGAGTATTAATAGTGCAAAACTACTAACTGTCTTTTTTAAGTAGCAGAGTGAGTCTTGATTATTCCATCTAAAGTATGTAAATGAAACCATTCCATTCTTTTCATCAGCTGCTCAGTTTCACTATCTTTTTGTTTAAGATGGATTTGCTTTAAAAAAAAACATGGAATATGGTTTGGATTTGTTGTTCCCTCCCATACCTCATGTCGAATTCTAATACCCAGTGTTGGAGGTTGGGCCTGGTGAGAGGTAATTGGATCATGGGGCAAGATTTATCATGAACAGTTGAGCACCGTCTTCTTGATGCTATTCTGGTGATAGTGAGTGAGTTCTCATGAGATCTGGTCATTTAAAAGTGTATAGCAAATCCCCCACTCTCTTGTTCCTGCTCCTGTCATGTAAGAAGTATCTGCTCCCTCTTTGCTTTCCATCATGATTGGAAGTTTCTTGAGACCTCCCCAGAAACAGAAGCTGCTATGCTTTCTGTACAGCCTGAAGAACTGTGAGCCAATTAAACATAAATTACCCAGTCTCACGACTTCATTACAGCAGTGAAAGAACAGACTAAAAATATATCATCTATCTTAGTTTCATTTTCTTAGAATTTTATTGTTATATAGTCAAACCAAAGCTTATCTGTGTTTATCATTTATTGCCCCAACTAATTTTATGCTTAATATTTATTGTATGTTTACTATTTAACATGTTGTCATGATAGTAAATAACATTTTCTTAATTTTCATTATTTTATTCTTGACCTATCAAGTAATTTCTAAAAATTCTATTCTGCCTCCATTTCTAATATGTGGTAGACATTTTATAATCAAAATGCCAAATTAAATGAAAGTAAACTTTTACTTCCAGGTCTCCAAATGATGCTCCTTTGTGTGTTTAGTTAGAATTATTATATTCTAAGCTAAAATTATGTTTCTGAGCTAAAATTATGTTTTAATTTGTCTTATTTTTATGTTTTTTTAACCATAGATTACAGCTATAAGGTTTCTTTAGATTTAACTGCAAATATCTCTGATTTTTGCTCACATTTTTTTGCATTTTTCCTCTCTCTTATGATATTTTCTGATTTATTGTTATACTGAGTAGGGTTTTTTCCTCTCTATTATCCTCTTCATAAAATAAGGTGTGTGTGTTTGTTTTAATCCTTCCTTTAATCCTTCCATAACCTAAATAACTTTCTCTGCCCTTTTCATTTATGGTATAATACCACAAATGCCATCTTTAGGGAAACAATTGTTTTTAGTTGAATGGACAAAATTAACTAATGGGACAGTCTAGTGAGGGTAACGTATTGTACAGGTGTGAAAAGCTTATTCTAGTTAGATACTGATAAATAAGTAAGTAAAGATAGTATATTCAGGAAAAGTGAATAACATAAGATCTTACACCGAAAAAAAAATAATTAAATAAAACCAACCAAAAGACAAGAAGAGGGGAACAGACAGGCAGAATCATTGCCTCCTGTGCATTTCTCCTTTTCCCCTATGCCTAGTATTGGTTGCATAAGCCAAGAACACAACAGGAGTGTTCAGATATGACTTCAGGTGTGTCTTCTACTCTTCATGGCTCATCAAAAGAATAGCCTCAGATATATTATGTATGTACTTACACCAACTGCAGTTGACCAGTCATCCCATTTTCCAGATGAGAAAATTGAAATTCAGAACTACTTAACAACGACTACTAAGTCATCCTATGAGTGGAAGATCAGCTACTCACAGCAGTACTCTTCTTAGAAAAAGAAGCATTTAATATAGTGATAAACTTTGACTTCCACAAGGTCACATAATATAGTTTCAAACAATGATTCCCTTTCCATCTTTTCTGCAGAACAAAGCCAACATTTGATGGGGACTCTCACATCGCCCCGTGAGATCAGTAGCTTACTGAATAGTTGGAAGTTTGGGGAAATCCTGTGACTAAAGGAGAGCAGGGATATATAATGTAACATCAGATGAAATGGAAAAGTCTGCTTGAAACAACTTATTTCAAAATACGAGAGGTCTGTGGGACAGGTTCCCACATCTTTAGTTTATTAAATATATCTGAATAAACTTAATTTCCTCTTATGGCAGTGTATAGGAAATATGCCATAAAATGGCAAGTTGATAAATGTTCATTACACTTATTTGTATGGATATCTAAATGAGAATTTTTTTTTTTTTTTTTTTTTTTTTGAGACGGAGTCTCGCTCTGCCGCCCAGGCTGGAGTGCTGTGGCCAGATCTCAGCTCACTGCAAGCTCCGCCTCCCGGGTTCACGCCATTCTCCTGCCTCAGCCTCCCGAGTAGCTGGGACTACAGGCACCTGCCACCTCGCCCGGCTAATTTTTTTTGTATTTTTTAGTAGAGACGGGGTTTCACCGTGTTAGCCAGGATGGTCTCGATCTCCTGACCTCCTGATCTGCCCGTCTCGGCCTCCCAAAGTGCTGAGAAATTTTTGTATTCAAAAGACGATACAATTAGTTGATATACAGGCAGGTAAAATTCTAGAAATGAGTTGAGGTATATATGTTTGTGTATTATCTAATGATGCAACATAATATTAAAATATATACAATCTGCCCAGTCAATTAGTTTGAAATTTGGGGGACTATACACATTATCAAACCATAGTCACTAGATTTCCAAACCTAAAACTTCCCAAAAAATTACTCAAATTCATGCTTTAACCTTACTACTGCTGACCTTTGCCCACAGAGCCAAAATTCTGAATATCGAATCCTTGACTACTGAAAATACTATATTTAAAACTCCTTTACATGTCGATACATTTTATTTCATGCATTTGAACTGAAAAGTTTCTGGTTTATCTGACTGAAATCTTGTCATCCTGCCCTTGTTCAGTTAATAAAATTGAATAGTTTATTTGTCTTTCAATCTCCTGGAAAAAAAAGAAGACAGCTATCATTTTAATGTTTTCCAGAACTTCCAGGGAAAATGCAGCTATATTTTTCTATAATTTTATACATACCTTTCTATAATACATCTCCCCAGTAAAACATGCTTCCTATTCTTCCTGAGAACATAAGTAGATACAATTTTTCAGGCTTTTTACACTTAGATGTAATCATATGAATTATTTCTACCGAATTAAATTTAAACACAAGTGATGAGTTCGTGCTTGTGTTCCTTTCCATGTCTCTGTGTAAGAAATTCTTTAGCATTTCTCTGTAATCTTCTTTCCATCTGGCTGAATGAAATCGGGACAATTATGGTAAAAATCATAATTATAAATTTAAGATGACAGAGACACTGTCATTCTTGGTCCTTGAATAACTGTGTCCAGGAAAGTAGTCACCGCTGTCAAATAGTACAATTTTATTTTGACTATGAAAGTCAAAACCATTATTACATTTTATTTATTATACATCTTGTAGGTTATCTCTTATGGCAGCATGGATTATCCTATACCATAACACAACTATTGGATCTCATTTTTATCTTATCCCCATTGTGGAATTTTTAATCTGTAAAATATTCCTTAATAAAAGAGTAATCATATAGAAACAGATGAACTATAAATTTCTGCAACAGAAGATGAAAACTAGGTTTAATAGTATCAGATCATAAAAATGATCAACTAGTCCATCAGTGAATGCCACTTATGTTAGATATAAATTTGTGTTTTACATATATTTACCTACATACAAGAGATGATATTTGCAATGTCTTACAATTTAAAAACTTATCAGAGATATTTCAACATTTGGGTAGATAAAGTAGGTCACGGCATGCCAATGCTCCTCCTGCAAGAAACAGAAAAAAATTGTATGACTTTCAAATACACATGCGCACACACACACACACACACATATATGTAAGTTTTATGTGTATACACACATGTCATTTGAAGGTATCACAGTGACACAAGATAATCTTTGATTGTAGATGGAAGATAAATAGTTTCATAGTGAAATAATGATCTTCTGTCTCTTTGTTCCCATTGTGCGAGCATTCTAACTAGTGAAATGAAAAAATTTAAAGGGTTGTTAAAGCCTTACAAACTGAAATACAACTAGAACTCCCTTTAATCAAACAGTGTGATTTGCTTTCTAAAAAATGTAAAATAATCTAAACCGATTATTACTTTTAATAAGTCAGTTTAGTAATGTTGCTGGATATAAGCTCTCTAAAAAATCAATTTTACTTCTATATACCAACAACAAATAGTCCAATAACAAAAAAAAGATGCTATTTACAGTAACATTAAAAATGCAAATCCATCTAGGATAGCACAGCCAAACACACCTTTTCCTTTTTGCCTCCTAATTTAGTAGATTAGTTTTCAGTAGTTTTAAACACAGATGTGAAATAATCTCAGCCTATGGGGAACAACATTAGTGGGTTTTGCTGACTTGAAAAATCTAATTTGTTATACAGATGAGAAAACTGGCAAAATCACAACAATTATTATAAGCATGTTGCATTAACCATTTGATTTAGATGGCATAACCTTAGTATTTTACTATTATCTGAGAGGCAAAGTGTCAAATCAGAGTGCTCACCAATTACCAGAACATCCATAGCAATGTATTTTATTTTTAATTTCAATCTTTATTTTAAATTCAGGGAGTTGTGTGCAAATTCGTTACAAGGGTACATTGGATGATGCTGAGGCTTGGAGTGTAATTGAACCCATCACCTGGGTAATAAGCATAGTAGAAAATAGATAGTTCTTCTAACCTTGTCCCCTGTTTCTCGTTCCCCCCCTTTTTAAAAAAAGGTGCTTAGTGTCTATTGTTTCCATCTTTATGTCCTTGTGTACCCACGATTTAGTTTCAATTTATATGAGAGAACAGGAGGTATATAGCTTTCTGATTCTGTGTTAGTTTACTTAGTATAATGGCCTTCCAGTACATCCATATCGCTGCAAAGGACCTAATTTAATTCTTTATTATGGCTTCATAGTACTCCATTGTATATATGTAGCATCTCACCCATTTGGTTCATTGTTGTCAAAGCTCACTCATTCCACACTTAAAAACTTGAATCCAATTTTATGATTTTTGATCAAAATCATTAAGATGTACTTTACATAAAACAAATTGAAACATTTAAATTATCCAGTTTGATGAGTTTTGATAAATGCATACACCATTCACCACTACCCCAATAAATATGTAGAATAATTTTTTGCTCCAAAAAGTTATCTTTTGCCATTTTGAAGTCAGTTCCCCTACTGTCTTGCACTCCCCACTCCAGGCAGCCATTAATTTGATATCTATAATCATAAATTGATTTTGCTTGTTCTAGAACTTTCTATAAATTGAATCACAGAGTACACATTTTTATTTATCTGGGTTCCTTTGCTCAGCAAGTTTATATGATGCATCTCTGTTGTTGTGTGTGTCATTAATGTGTTCCTTTTAAATTCCAAATAGTGTTCTATTGCATGCAAGTACCACAATTTTTATTATTTATTCAGCTACTGATGATTTGTGTCCAGCTTACAGTTGTCATAAATAAAGCTACTATGAACAATTCAAAAAATTAAATACTAAGAAATATGTCTGATAAAATACAAATATTTACCTCAAAAACTACACAACTTTATTGGTAGAATTAAAATACTTTAATAAACAAAGAAATATACCAAGTTCATGAATTACAAAACTTGATATTGTAAAAAGATAATTTATTTTCCCCAAATAAATATACTTAACATGATTCTTCATCAAATCTCAACAAGCATTTGCTAAAATTTACCATCTAACTCTAAGCGTATGGAAATGTCAAAGGCCATGACTAATCAAGGCAAATTACAAGAACAAAGTGGGAGATCAGACACTACCTGATATCAAGACTTGTTATAAAGTTACAGTATGTAAGCCATTGCGGCATTGTTGTAATTGCTGTAAATCAAAACACAACGAGCATTGGAATAGAACTGAGCCCTAAAGAGATGCACAAATATGATTAACTAATTTACAACTAAGACAACAGTACAGTGCAATGAGAAAAAGATAGTACTTCCAATAAATTTTTCTAGAAGTATCATTGGACATCTATATAAAAACTGAATCATGACCCATACCTTAAACCATCCATAGTAACAAATTCCACATATATTTAACATGTAAACATTAGAATTAAAAGTAAACAGCTTTTTGAGGACAACATCATTGTGAACTTGAAGTAGACAAATATTTTGAAAACAGGAGACGAAAAGCATTTTCTCTAATTAAAAAGAAACAGATAAATTGGAGTATACTGAAAATAAGCACTTCAAACTATGACAATAATATTAAAGTAGTGAGATGCAAGCTACACAATGGAAGGCAATCTTTATAATATAGTCATATTTAGTATAAAGAACTTGCATAAATCACTTTTATAAACCAGTAGAAACATGGCAAAATTTTAAACTTTTGAAACTGCACATAAGAGAATGTGGAGATGGCTAGCAAACATAAAAAAAAGTTTGACTTCATTAGCCGCCAGAGGAATGCAAATTTTCCTCAAAATGCAATACATCTACATCCTCTCCAGAATGATTAAAATGTAAAAAGACAAAAAACACTAAACGTTGGTAAGGTGGTAGAGCTACAGAATTACCATAGTGTCAAAGTGTAAATTGGTTTAAAATAAAATTCTACACCTATGATAATGTAAACCAAGCCAACTAGAATGTTTGAAATGTCCTTTGGCAATATTTACTATGGTAAATTTAAAATTATATATATATATATATATATATATACGCATACATGTGTGTGTGCGTGCGTGTGTGTGTGTGTGTGTGTGTATGCCTAAGGGCCGATTAATTCTACTCTGGATTTATACCTCATAAAATTAAGTTCAGATGTTTACCAAAAGACAGGTACTAGAATGTTCACATCAGTGGTATTGCAATAGCTTTAAATTGAAAACTTCTCATATTCCAACAAAAGTAGAACGGAAACAAATGTGACATATTCACAAAGGAGAATATATAGTATTGAGTATGAGTTACCTGCAACTACAATGACAATGACGAATCTTTCAAACATAATAGTAATCAAAAATTAACAATGTGTATAAACAAGTACATACCTTCTTTGATTCAGAAATACACATTAGGAAAAACTAATCTACTCTGATAGAAGTCAGGAAAACGGTTACCCTTGAGAAATGATATTGACTGGACAGGAAATCAAAAGGCATTCTAGAGTGTGGATGGGTCTGTTTTTCGACCTGGGTTCTAAGTATATAGATATGTTCAATTTTTAATACCTCATTTAATTATACATTGGGATACATGTAATTTATTAGTGCTTATTATAATCTAATAGAAAGTATAAAATTATTATGATAGATTATTTAATTGAAAAATTTAAGTAAATTATAAAATGATGTTATAACTTGGTCATTATAATTAAAAATACTATATCTCAGTAAACCAACACAGGTAACAGGCAGAAAATGAGAAGTAGAACATAGTTATTGTGATTGACTATCGAGTTATACTTACAAAATAGTATTCATCTCTGTTTACTTGGAGGATTCATTTCTTTGCTGTTATTAAAAGGCTTTTTGTCTGACAGTTACTGTTTTTAAATATTCAAGGTTTAAAGCTTTGTTGTATCTGAAAATCAAGGAAATGCCAACGTATATTCTCTCTGCTTCTAGATATTTTACCTTATTTTCACCTTATTTGAAAGGCTGTCAAATAAGCCCACCACTGTTTTATAGATTGTGGAAGAAGATTCTGGGGTTGGAGACACAGGACTTTGTTCTTCATGGCATAGCAAGAAGCATGAGCTTCACTTACACTGGCTCACCTTTCCCCAGGTCCTGCAGGGAGCAATACAGAACGGTCCTGGAGGAAGCTCTCTCTACATACAATCAAGTTGTGTCACAACCAAGGCACCTTGAGTTAGAAAAGCCTTAGTGTTATAAAGGAACCGTTAGCAAACCTGCTCAAACTTTGCCTTCGAGGGTGTTATTGTCTCTATTACTCTGGACAGCAAAATACTTTCTACTCCAGACATGCATTATATCCATCTTCCTAGGCTGACTGCTATAGAAATACCCTTGAAAAAAAGTTAGAAATAAAATAAAGTCAGTTCCTCTGTCTGAAAATTGAGCATTCATGCAAAAGATGCATATGGGAAACGACATCCAAAGAGATTTATCTGAGATAGAAATAACATATGAGTTAATTTTACCAAATTGTCTTAAAAAATGAACAACAATATGACACAACTATTTCAGAGAATAGAAAATGCCGTAACACTTCCTAATTCATTTTTTGGAATTTGGCATGGCTTTGAAATCAAAATCTGGCAAGGGCATTACAAGAAAGGAAAATTACAGGTCAACATCACTCATGAACATATACATTTATATCTTAATTGAATCTTGGCAAAACAAACCCAATGATATATAAAAAAGGTGTATCACAGCCAACTTACATGCATTCTAGAAAAGCAAAGCTGATTTAACATTCAAAATTCAGTGTAGTTCAACACATTGTCATAATAAAATAGAAACATTATGTGTGCCCAAGATATGCAGAAAGAGCTCTTGATAAATTTGAATATCTATTCCTCTCAGTGCTGATGTCAGAGATGTACACTGTTTCATAGTGCAGAAATAACTTGAGTCCAGAAGGGTTTAGGTAGGAGGAAGCACAGCATTATTAACTTTTAAAATCCTTCTCAGATATCTTATTTGCCATTGGTTCTTTCATAATTAAGTATGTTCCAACAGTGCTTGATATTTATTAACTTTCTTTTCTTTTCTCTCTAATTTGTGGTTCCAGAGGTAGATCTAGATATACCAAAGATTAAGTGGGATAAAATCCTTCACATGGGTAACTAGATAGAACTGTAAATTGTAAAAAAATTCACTAGTATCTAGACATTTAAGAAAATTTGAAGTTTGCATTTAAAATAAAATAAACTTTATTTAAATATTTTATATTTTTATATTTATTAAGCACAATCCATACATGTTTTAAAACTTATACAAACTTTGAATGTCTTAAAAAAATCTTTGTTACAAATGAAAATATATTTTACTTTAACGTGCTGTTTATTAAAACTATATATAAATTTAGTGTACTGTGAATTAATTTTTAATCATTTGATATTTTACAATGAGTAAGAGTTAAGATGATTTTTATCTACTTTCAATTATATAAGATACTTTACAAACAATTTTGTCTCTCTGAAGGCATATTTGTCAAATATTTTATTTGTTTGCTGAATCTATTTTTCTAAATTAATAGGTAGATTATAGTGGGTGTGATCCTGATTTTTCTCTTGACATAAGGCCCACAAGTGTTATGGGAAGGCTTGCTCTTTCTTTTTCAGTTGTCCCTTTCCTTATTCCATGACACATTAGTAGCTGCTAAGCCAAGATGGAAGGGCTTAAGGCCCCATGCAACTTATAAATACATCCAACAGTCTGACCAGTGACCCTTTTAAAAAAAATTCTTTATTAATTTTTATTTTTATTTTAATAATTTTGGGGGTACAGGCCACTTTTGGTTACTAATATGGTTTGCCTGTGTCCTCACCCAAATCTCATCTTGAATTGTAGCTTCCACAATTTCAGCATGTCATGGGAGGGACCTAGTGGGAGGTAATGGAATCATGGGGGCAGGTCTTTCCCATATTGTTCTCGTGATAGTGAGTAAGTCTCACTTGAGAGCTGATGGTTTTATAGGGGGGAGTTTCCCTGCACAAGCTCTCTCATTCTCTCTTGTTTGCCATCATGTAAGACGTGCCTTTCACCTTCCACCATGATTCGGAGGCCTCCATGGCCACGTGGAACTGTGAGTCCATTAAATCTCTTTTTCTTTATAAATTACCCAATCTTGGGTATCTCTTTATAAGCAGTGTGAAAACGGACTAATACAGTTACATAAATATGTATTTTTTTCTTTTACTTTTTTTTTTTTTTTTGAGACAGGGTCTTCCTCTGTCACCCAGGCTGAAGTGCATTACATGAGCTTGGCTCATTAAGAACCTCCACCTCCTAGGATCAAGCAATCTTCCCGTTTCAGCCCCCTGAGTAGCTAGGACCTCAGGTGCATGCCACCACACCTAATTTTTTTTTTTTTTTTTTTTTTTTAAGAGATGGGTTTTGGCCGGGCGCGGTGGCTCAAGCCTGTAATCCCAGCACTTTGGGAGGCCGAGATGGGCGGATCACGAGGTCAGGAGATCGAGACCATCCTGGCTAACACTGTAAAACCCCGTCTCTACTAAAAAATACAAAAACTAGCCGGGCGAGGTGGGGGGCGCCTGTAGTCCCAGCTACTCCGGAGGCTGAGGCAGGAGAATGGCGTAAACCCGGGAGGCGGAGCTTGCAGTGAGCTGAGATCCGGCCACTGCACTCCAGCCCAGGCGACAGAGCGAGACTCCGTCTCAAAAAAAAAAAAAAAAAAGAGATGGGTTTTACCATGGCTGGGCTGATCTCAAACTCCTGAACTCAAGTGTTCAGCCTGCCTTGGCCTCCCAAAGTGCTTGGAATTACATGTGTGAGCCACCATACCTAGCCAGGATAAGTTCTTTAGTGGTGATTTCTGAGATACTAGTGTACTCATCACCTAAGCAGTGTACGCTGTACCCAATAAGTAGTCTTTTATCCCTCACCCCCTCAAACATCCCCCTTCAGTCCTCAAAGTCCATCGTTCTTATGCCTGTGCATACTTATAGTGAAGCTCCCACTTATAAATGAGAACATACCACATTTGATTTACCATTCCTGAGTTACTTTGCTTAGAATAATGGCCTTGAGCTCCATCCAAGTCACTGCAAAAGGTATTATTTAGTTTCTTTTTATGGCTCAGTAGTATTCCATGGTGTATATATACCACATTTTCTGTTTTTTGTTTGTTTGTTTGTTTTTCAGAAAGTCTCACTCTGTCGCCAGGCTGGAGTGCTGTGGCTTGATCTTGGCTCACTGCAAGCTCCGCCTCCCAGGTTCCAGCAATTCTCCTGCCTCAGCCTCCCAAGTAGCTGGGACTACAGATGCGCACCACCATGCCTGGCTAATTTTTTTTATTTTAGTAGAGATGAAGTTTCATCATGTTGGCCAGGATGGTCTCAATCTACTGGCCTGGTGATCTGCCTCCCTCGGCCTCCAAAAATATTGGGATTACAGGTGTGAGCCACCATGCCTGGCTATTTTCTTTATCTGCTCACTGATCGACAAGTATTTAGGTTGCTTCCATATCTTTTTTTTTTTTTTTTTTTTTTTTTTCTGAGACGGAGTCTCACTCGATGTCGCATGATCTTGGCTCACTGCAAGCTCCATCTCCCAGGTTCACGCCATTCTCCTGCCTCAGCCTCCAGAGTAGCTGGGACTACAGGTGCCCACCACCATGCCCGGCTAATTTTTTTGTATTTTTAATAGAGACGGGGTTTCACCCTGTTAGCCAGGATGGTCTCCATCTCCTGACCTCATGATCCACCTGCCTCGGCCTCCCAAAGTGCCATATCTTTGCAACTAAGAATTGTGCTGCTATAAACATGTATGTGCATTTGTCTTTTACTTATAAGATTTACTTTCCTTTGAGTAGATACCCAGTAGGGGAATTGCTGGATTGAATGGTAATTCTTCTTTTTGTTTTTTAATGAATCTCCATACTGTTTCCTATAGTGGTTGTACTAGTTTATATTCTTGTCAGCAGTGTAAAAGTGTCCCCTTTTCACCACATCCATGTTGACATCTACTGTTTTTTGACTTTTTAATTATGGCCATTCTTGCAGGAGTAAGGTGGTATCTTATTGAGGTTTAAATTTGCATTTCCCTTATAATTAGTGATGTTGGCCATCTTTCATGTGTTTGTTGGCTATTTGTGTATCATTTTTTGAGAATTATCTATTCAAATCCTTTGCCCACTTTTTGATAGGATTGTTTGGTTTTTTCTTGCTGATTTGTTTGAGTTCCTTGTAGATTCTGGATATTAGTCCTTTGTTGGATGCGTAGTTTGCAAATATTTTCTTCCACTCCGTGGGTTGTCTGTTTATTCTGCTGATTATTTCTTTTGCTGTGCAGAAGCTTTTTAGTGTAATGAGGTCCCATGAATTTATTTTTGGTTTGGCTGCATTTGTTTGTGGAATCTCAGTCATGAATTTTCTGCCTAAGCAATGTCTAGAAGAGTTTTTCTGATGTTTTGTCTAGAACTGTTTTTTTTTTTCAAACCAAGTCTCACCTTGTGACCAGGCTGCAGTGCAGTGGCACGATCTCAGCTCACTGCAACCTCTGCCTCCTGGGTTCAAGTGATTCTGCTGCCTCAGCCTCCCGAGTAGATGGGACTACAGGCATGTGCCACCATGACCAGCTAATTTTTGTATTTTTAGTAGAGATGGGGTTTCTCTATGTTGGCCAGGATGGTCTCGATCTCTTGACCTCATGATCTGCCCTCCTTGGCCTCCCAAAGTGCTGGGATTGTAGGCGCAAGCCACCACACCTGGCCGTATTCTAGAATTTTTATGGTTTCAGGTCTTAGATTTAAGTCTTTGATCAATCTCAAGTTGATTTTTGGATAAGAAGAGGGATGAGGATCCAGTTTCATTTTTCTACATGTGGCTTGCCAGTTTTCCCAGCACCAATTATTAAAGGGAGTATCCTTTCCCCTCTTTATGTTTTTGTATGCTTTGTCAAAGAGCAGTTAGCTATAAGTATTTGGCATTATTTCTGAGTCCTCTCTTCTGTTCCATTAGTCAACATGACTATATTTATACCAGTTATATCTTATGTTTTTAACTATAGACTTGTAGTATAATTTGAAGTTAGGTAACAGTTGCCTCCAGATTTGTTCTTTTCTATTAGTATTCCTTTGGCTATGTGGGTTCTTGTTCGGTTCCATATGAATTTTAGAATTTTTTTTCTACTTCTGTGAAGAATCATGATAATATTTTAATGGGAATTGCATTGAATCAGTAGATTGCTTTGGGCAGTATGGTCATTTTCACAATATTTATACTTTCCATTCATGAACATGGGATGTGTTTCCATTTATGTCATCTATGATTTCTTTGAACAGTGTTTAGTAGTTTTCATTATAGAGATCTTTCAACTCTTGGCTAACTATATTTCTAAAAAGTATATTTAGAAATTGAGTTATTGATTCGATTCTCAGCATGGTCATTGTTATTGTATAGCAGCACTACTAATTTGTGTACATGGATTTTGTATCCTGAGACTTTACTTAATTTGTTTATCAGACCTAGGAGCTTTATAGATTTCTAGGTATACAATCATACCATCAGTGAACAGTGACAGTTTGACTTTCTCTGTCAATTTGGATGCCCTTTTTTTCTTTTCCTTGTGTGACTGCTCTGGCTAGGGCTTCTAGCACTATGTTGAATAGAAGTGGGGAATGTGGGCATCCTTGTCTTGTTTCTGTTCTCAGGGAGAATGTTTTCAGCTTTTCCCCATGCAGTATGATGTTGACTGTGGGTTTATCATACATACAAAAGTCCATTCTGTCTGTTTTGTTATGGTTTTTAATCATAAAGCAATGCTGAATTTTAACAAATGATTTTTCTGCATCATATAGTTTTTGTTTTTAATTGTGTTTATTAGATGTAGCTCATTTATTGACTTTCATGTGTTAAACCATTCCTACATCCCTGGTATGAAACCCACTTGATCATGATGTATTATTTTTTGAGATGCTGTTGGAATCAGATTCAGTTAGCTGATATTTCTTTGAGGATTTATGCATCTATGTTCATCAAAGACATTGGTCTGTAGGTTTCTTTTTAGTTCTTGTGGTTATGTCCTTTCCTAGTTTTGGTATTAGGGTGATGCTGGGCTTGTGAGAATGATTTAGGGAGTATTCCTGCTTTTCCTGTCTTTTGGAATAGTTTCAGTAGGATTGGTACCAATTCTTCTTTGAATGTCTGATACAATTCAGTTGTAAATCTGTCAGGTCCTGCCTGGGCTTTGTTTTGTTGGCAATTTTTAAATTTTTAAATTGCTGGCTCAATTTTGCTGCTTGTTATTGGATTGTTCTGGTTATTTATTTCTTCCTGATTCAATATAGGAGGGTTGTACATTCCCAGCAATGTATTTATCTTCTCTAGATTTTCTAGTTTGTGCGTATAAAGGTGTTCATAGTGGCCTTGAATGGATTTTTGTGTTTCTGTAGTATCAATTATAATGTCTCCCATTTTCATTCTAATTGAGCTTAGTTTGATCTTCTCTCTCCTTTTCTTGGTTAAACTCATTAACAGTCTATCAGTTTTGTTTATCATTTCAAAGAGCCAACTTTTTGTGTCATTTATCTTTTTGTTTGTTTGTTTGTTTCAATCTCATTGAGTTTTGCTCTGATTTTTATTATTTATTTTCTGCTTGGTTTGGGTTTAGTTTGTGCTTATTTCTCTAGTTCCTTGAGGTGTGACATTAAGTTTTCAATTTGTGCTCTTTCAGACTTTTTGACATAGGCATTTAATGTTGTGAACTTCATTTTAGCAATATTTTTGCGTTTCCCAGATGTTTTTGATAACTGGGCCAGTATTTATTTATTACTATTCATTTCGAATATTTTTTAAATTTCCATTTAAAAATCATGGTCAATGCAAAATTCATTCAAGAACAGATTATTTAATTTCCATATAATTGTGTAGTTTTGAGGGTTCCTTTTGGAGTTGGTTTCCAGTTTTCTTTCACTGTGGTCTAAGGAGATAGGGTTTAGATCCAGGCAGCCTGCACACAGAATTCTGACCTGCCCCTGTCCATAAACATCCCCACAGGGACAGCAAGCAGGGATCTCTGTGTCTGCCAGCAAGCCTGGGCACCCAGCTCCTGTACTCATTCATGTTCATAGCACACTTCCCATTTGCCCTCAATTCTGTTCAAGGGAGTTTGTCTCCACTTATGATTTGGCCCTGTGTCCCCACCCAAATATCATCTCAAATTGTAATCCTCCTGTGTTGAGGGAGGGACCTGTAATCCCCACGTGTCGAGGGAGAGAGGTGATGGAATCATGTGAGTGGTTTGCTTATGCTGTTCTTGTGATAGGGAGTGAGTTCTCATGAGTTCCAATGGTTTTATAAGTGTTTGGGAGTTTCTTCTTTGTACTTCTCTTACCTGCTGCCATGTGAAGAGGGTCCTTGCTTCCACTTTGCCTTCTGCCACGATTGTAAATTTCCTGAGGCTTCCCCAGCCATATGGAAATGTGAGTTAATGAAACCTCTTTTTTTAAATAAATTACCCAATCTCTGGCAGTTTTTTATGGTAATGTGAGAATGGACTAAGACACTACTCAAAATTATATCACAAAATTCAGCTGAGAGCTTCTTTTACCCTGCACCCCCTCGCTAAGCTTGTTGGCTGACTTCCTCAAGGACCCTTGTGAGACATAGTCAGGAATGGTTTCCCTGGACTCCTGCTGGAGGCTGGGAATGCCTACAAGGCACTTCCTGCTACTGCTTCTACTTTTATATTTCAACATGTCCCCTAAATTCAACCCAGCTGTGGGTAGGTTGTTAAGGCCGTCTCCTGTGCTCTGGATTTTCAGATTCCTTGGTGAGAATGTGTGCTCAGAGTTAGGCTCATCCCATCTCACACTCTGGAAACTTAAGGGTTTTCTACCTGTCTCACAGAGCAGGCTGCAGCCTGCTGCTTCTTTCAAAGCCTCTGTGAATTCTTTCTTAGGCCTTGTCTGAAAGAAAGTCACAGTAGTTCCCTTGTTAGTGGAAACATTTCATTTAGTACATCTCAATCTCTTATGATGATTTCTTCTCCATAAGTGTTTCCACAGGGATTCAGTAAATTATGGTAAGGGTGTCCTAAATTCCAGTTTTCCAGAAACAGTCCTAGTTTGCACCTACTAGTTTCACACAATTAATAGTACCATTGCCATTTTCTCTGAAATGTGTTCAGTTTGAATGATTACTTATACAGCTCTTTTAAATAAAAGACACTATATTCATAAGTGTTTAATCAGCATTTTCATTCTAGATGGTTTCCTTTGTATGTGGTAACTTCTTATGAACATGTACATGAGGATCATAAATATTAAGCCCATGATTAAGTTTTGGGAGGGTTGTCCTATATGGGGAAGAAGTCTTTATTGAATCAATTACATGGAATCCAATGGCTTGCCTATTCTGTCATTCTTTCTTAAAAGTGATCAGTCCATTTCAGGATGGTTTGTACTATGGGCAAGATCTGTGAATGAAGGTTAGATATTTGTGAAGCATTTTTAGTGCTGTAAACTATTTACAACTTTTTAAAGATCAGAGTGTAGAGCTGTAGCATTTATTTGGTTCATGTGTACTAATTGAGACATAAGTCATTTCAATAGTGACTTAAATTAGTTTTTTCAGATATCATATCTTAAGTAGAGATCCACACTGAGACAGAAATTTAGGTGCAACCAAAAGCAGAACTGTTCCAGATGAGTTGACAGCTTTGCTTGTGAAGTTGTTCAAGAACTCAAATATGAAGTATGGTCCATGATGAGAAATAACATTTCCATTTCTCAAAGGAACTTTCCAATAATCACAGAACCATTATGAGAGAAGACTGTCATTTGGCTGAGTCATCACTCCCTTTTTAATGAAACAATTTGCTTCACTGTTCTCCAGTAATGAACTAGCAGTTTTTGTTTAGCTTCAGGCAGAAGAACTCATGTTCAAAAGTCAGAGGCTACTTCATTCTTGTGCTCAGTGGTTCCGATGAGTTCTGCCATTTTCCCAGATACATCACATTCCATTACTTCTGAAAAAGAGAGGAGTTCCAGGACAGAACTTGTTTTCCTGCTTCCTAAACTTTTTCCAAGGATTTTTGCTGCAAAGGTCTCCATTCAAATTTGACTGTTTGATGAAAAGCCTTTAGTTATCTCTCTAGATGTGACATGCAATGTCTCTAATATACAAAAAAAGAAAAAGAAAATAAATCAAAACCTAAGGAATTCTTTTTTGCCTTATTATGCACAGAACCAGTTTAATGGTTCATGGAATGTCTTTGTTGAGTGTAACCCAGTTAGTCCTCAAGAAAAAATTACATTATTTTCTTTCCAGTGCCATCCAGCTTTTGTCAACTAATTTGATGTAGTATGCAAAGCCATCCTAGTTTTCTCAGTAGGGTCTCTTTTTGTAATGTAATCAATATAATAGAATGTTTTAAATCTACAAATACTTCTATTAGAAGGATTTGGGTTTTGTAGAATAAATGTCTCAGCTTTTATATTGTGAATTTTGTCTATTAATTATTTGATGTTACAGCTATTGTGATATCTATTTTTATTTTATAGCTCATTTGTATACTTTTAATCTGCATCTATTATAAATGTTTAGCCTTCCTATTGAGATTTAAATAATCATTTAAACTTTTCATAATCTCTATTATATCCGCATTTAATTCTAAAATAAGCAGTGCCTTATCTGAGAAGATTGTTGATTCTTGATTGTGTATTTTAAAATGGTCTTGAAATTTTCTCTTTGTTGGCTTAGTTTTCTTTCTTATTTATTTTTTCAATAGTGTACTTAAAGCGAAGAGGACTATGGTGCATTGATGGGATTGGTGGTTAGTCAGCCTGTTTTTTGGAAGAGTGGATAAAAGTAAGAACTCCTGACTTGTTGGTGATGCAGTACCAGTCCTAGCTACAGATGTTTCCTATCACTTATGGCTATTATCAGATTCCCAGGGAACTGCCTTTTTTTTTTTTTTTTTTTTTTTTCCTGACCCAGGCTTATATATTTAGGGTTTGATCTAAAGTTAACTGGGAATTTCTGTCCAATGCAAAGGTGGATATGTGGAGCTTCATGGGACACTACTCTGACTTTCCTAATGAGTCCTCTCTAGATGTCAGAATCTTTCACTCTAATTTGTAAAGCATTCTTGGTCAAGTCCACTGCTCCCAGCACAGCCTTGCTTATGTCTAGACTGTGTTGAGTTCAATGTATTTAATCACATCTTGCCTATTACTCTTATGTGATCATTTATAGTATTATCTATGGTCATTTTTCCTTCTTATATTCTAGGGCAATTATAAATTAATAATAGCATTCTAGACATTTCAAAGATCTAGGGCTGAAGTTAAATTTATAGATTGTATATAGGCTGTCCTTTTGAATCAATTAGCTTTTGAGGTTCTTCTTTTGAGGTTAATCCTATGATAGAAAGTTGATTGTGTATGTGAGAATATATATGTATATGTGTTCATGTGTGTGTGTGTGTGTGTGCCACTTAAAAAATCATCCTGTTCTTTGTTTTACCCAGTGGTTCTATCTCTATTGTTCAGAGGCTCAAATTTGTTTCTTTCTTTTTTCTCCTGTTGCCCTGTCTTGTCATTTATTGTATCTATACTTTCTCACAAATTTTTTTTTTTTTGAGATAAGAGTCTTGCTCTGTTGCCCAGACTGAAGGGCAGTACAGAGATCTTGGCTCACTGCAGCCTCTGCCTCCTGGGTTCAAGCAATGCTCATGCTTCAGTCTGTCAAGTAGCTTGGACCACAGGCATGGTCATTATGACCTGGCTAATTTTTGTATTTTTTGTAGAGATCAAGTTCTGTCATGTTGGCCAGGCTGGTCTTGAACTTCTGACCTCAAGTGATTCTGCCACCTTGGCCTCCCAAAGTGCCGGGATTACAGACATGAGCCACCACTCCCGATCTTATTTTCACAATTTAAAAATTACTTTCAGCTCGGCGTTGTGGCTCATGCCTGTAATCCTAGCACTTTGGGAGGCCCAGACAGGCAGATTTCCTGAGCTCAGGAGTTTAGGACCAGCCTGGGCAACACAGTGAAACCCTGTCTCTACTAAAATACAAAAAATCAGCCAGGTGTGATGGTGGGTGCCTGTAATCCAGCTACTCAGGAGGCTGAAGCATGAGAATTGCTTGAACCCAGGAGGCAGAGGTTGCAGTGAGCCGAGATCTTACCAAGGCACTCAGCCTAGGCAACAAAGTCAAACTGTGTCTCAAAAAAAGAAAAAAAATTACTTTTTTACTGTCCTAAATTATGAAACATTTCCTTAATATTATCATATATGTAACTGTTTTATTTATTATTCATACACATTCTAATATTTGCTTTTAGGGTAATTTTAGTTTTCTAATTTAACTAGTCATATATATTTTAATAACTTTTTATTAGATGGCTTCCTTTTTCATAGAAACATGTACTTGTTTAATATTTTAAATTACATAGTGCTTACTATCATTTGAATATCTTTGGAGCACATCTAATTATAATCTGTTAAGGTTTTTTTGATGACTAAATTATTTATATTTAACCTTAAGTAAGACTTTCTGAAGGTTAATTTTGTCTTATTTTGTGTTGTTATATTTCTTAAATATATAATAATCCTTTGTGATTATTAGTTCATTAGTACAGGAAGCTGACAAGGTTTCCTCGCACATGTGCAAGTCCACCTACTAAATAAACTTCTTTGTCTAATAAGAGGTTTGCAGTACAGCCATTTTGAAGTGCAAGCTTTGAAACAAAATGCAAGGGCAAGGACCAGAGAGGAAGACTGGGTGGAGACCTCTTACAGCCATCAAAGTAAAGAAAGTTTAGTTTGATTGATTGAGTCTTTAACTTTTACCTTCTCTTACTTCCCACATCTCTGTTGGGAGGTCAAGAGTTGTCTCAATCTCTGCTCTATTTCAATATTTTTCTCCATTAAAAAACAAGGGCCTTTTCCAAGAAGTTAATTCACTTTGGAAAATAGTTCTCCAAACTTTCACCAAGAGAAAAGACTGGCACTTCCTCTATGTCTAGTAGACCCACTGTCCCAAATGCAAATCTTTAATTAACACTTGATCTCCACAATGATACCTTCCTAGTGTTTCGCATACCTAAAACAGCATTTGTATTTTAACCTGAACTCTTTGTAATCTAAGAATATTCTCCAAGATGATATGGGATATTGTATGTTGAATTAGTTCAGTCGAGAAATGGAGACCATGTTAACCTTGTTTAAGGTATACACAACTTGCTTTTCCTTTCTTTCTCTTGAAAATACACACAAGATATTGATGTGATCTGACATTCAAACAATTTATAAAATGAGTCTTATACCATAGAGTAAATACTTGCACCTAAAACATCTCCAACATCTCTAACATCTACGACATGATTAAATGAACAATACAAGTATTTTGTGACCCAAGCAGGGCACTCATAATTGGAAGTAGGCACTTTCTATGAGAGATTTATTAATTCTGCTTATAACAAAGGGAAATGGAGAACCTTCAAAATGTGTGATTAAAGACCAAAGTGAAGTATGCAAACCAAAGTCCTTGATATCTAGAATCTGGTTTTCACCAACTAGTGTTGGAACCGTCTCTAGAATTTCTATTTTAATCTATCAGCCATGTAAGAGAGTATTTGCCTTCTGTACTGGTTTTGTTCATCTAAACTCAGGTAACAAATAGTCTTGATTTTAAACAAGATGTGAAAACATTCTATCATATATTGGTAAAATAGAGAGGAGTTTCAAACCTATAGAAATCAATATTGCTAGAATAAGTTATTTTGGCTCAGTTTTTTTTTTTTTTTTTTTTTTGAGTAAGGGAAAAAAGAGAAAGACACTCTTCTGACACTGTCAGCTAGCTCTGATACCTTACAGTAAAACTGAGCTGAAGGAGTTGTCACACTTGTCATAAAATAACTTACATTTGAAAAAAAATCATGCCCAAGTCTTCCTAAAGTTAAGGTTATGGGTTTTGTGTAACAATACATTTTTTTTTAAGAGAATAAATAAATGTACAGTTTATTTTAAAGGCCTCTGTATTCTAACACATTATTTAAAATAAAATTTCATTCCAAATGGTAGGTTTTACTTATATTCTAGTACAGTCTCAATATTATGTGTCTGAAATATGTAATGAACTTTAAAATTCTAGGGTTGAAGGACAATTGTGCTTACAAGTATAACAGTTACAGTTTACAACATAACAATAATGTTACCATTACACAAAATTTACTTCATCCTATGCAGAAATCCATTAATTGTTTTTGCTATTTTTATGAAAATATCATGAATTTATCAGTAAACAAAATTATATAATAAAAATCCATGTCCCCATCATTTGGGTTCCATAATTACAAACTCATTGCTAATTTTGGTTCATCTCTACCACCAGACACTTTGCTTGGTATCTGAATTAAGCCACGGATGTCATTTCATCTACAAATATATTAGTTCACATCTCTAAAAGGTAAAATCATTTTGTAATAAGCTCAAAATATCACTATCACACCTGGAAAAATACTGATTTTTTTTCTTCTCTGTTTTCTGTAAGTTGTACTTATTGTATCTTACCTAGAAACTGGATCACATTTTCCCGTTCCTTATTTTTCTGGCAAGTCTCCTTCAATAGTCTTTTGTTTCCCATAAGGGAGACATGATTCCTGATCATCTTCCTTTTTGTTAAATTAGCTGTTGTTGATGGTTAACAATAGATCAATTCATTAAAGTCTGTGTAATTCTGACGTTACTACTATAATATTCTCTCTCCCTTTATAGGTTGAAATATTTGGTAAGAAGAATTTTCCCGTCTGTTATTTGGTCACTATTACAATGTTGTCTTTTCAAGTTGGATGTCAAGCCCATTTTATACATGGTTAGTAGTTTTTGACAACTTCGTTGTTGTCTTATACATTTCCAGGCAGCCCCTTTTTCATTTGGTGAAAATTAATATCTAAAGGCCATAATTTGAATGTTTGCTGTTCTGTTTGCTATCTGGTTGATCATTAATTTTAGCCTTTATCTATAAACGAACTATTGTTTTATTTAAAGATAAAGTACAGGAGCTCACACTGATAATTCCAATTTAAATTTATTACTAAATGGTATTTGTTGACTTATTTGATCTTAACACCTATTTTCCTCCATGTTTAAAAATGATGCTCTCAACAGCACCAAAAATTATAGATTTACTATTTCACATAACTGTTCATTTTTGTTATATCTCAATATAACTGAGTTTCATTTTCTATTTTTAAAATATTGATGCTAATTTTTTTGCTTTTTTCTATGAGTATAAATTGAAATTACTATTTTAAAGATTATTTAAAGCACTCCTACTTTGTACAAATATACTGCCAACTAGATTCATATTTGGTTTTGTTGTTTCCTTTCATTTTTAAGTCTTTGGATAGTTTAAATTCAGTAATTGTAAATATATAATATTTAACAGATTTAAAAGCAAAACCTATTGAAAAAATACTCAAAAAGTCACTTCTTATTCCTTCATTCCCTTTATATATATTTAATTATTTTCTTTTTTATATTTATAGTTATTACTTGCATTTTTATATAAACAAATATGAACACATATTTTTATGTATTTTAACTATCTGTTTATGTACCCTTATCTTTTTAGGTGGTGTGTGTTTGAAGGAATAGGCTGTTAATCATCTCACCATCAAGGTCATTGCAAATTATCTTGCCACCAACACCATTTAAAACAGTGTCTAGCACTTAAAAAAAAGTTAATAAATGTTTCTTTTCTTCAAATGACTGAATTGCTAGACAACTTATGTAAAATACATTATATTGCAAGAGGTTTTATTAAGAGTTTTCAGAGGATGTAAAAACCCTTCCTCACTCTCTTTTTACAACCAGAATAAATTCAGCCAATTTGATGGCCAAAGTGAACGATTATCCTCACTGGGCTCGGCAGCATTCCTGGATGTAGGAATGAGAACATCTTCTGGGGCTGGAAAAAGTAGTAGCTTGACCTAGAGTCGGAGAGTAACTTTATTCTTTTCTAGGACATAGTTGAAAATGTAAACCTAAAGTAAGAGATGCCAGAAGAGAGGATTCACCATTATGAAACAACTTGGGAAAATTATGCGTGGAGCCACATTGTAACTTTTTTAAAACAAAAATTTTATCTGAGATAAGTTTAGATGTACATAAAAGTTAAAAAAAACTACTGCAGATAATTTCTGTATACTTCTCACACATTTTCCATTAATGTTAACTACAACTTAATTTCAGACTTTGATTTTGAAACATTATTATGTTTTACAACCTTTTTCTGTAATAAAATATATGTGTTTGCTTCATAAAAAACACCATTTAAATAATCAGTGTATATAACAATCATATCATATATAGCAAGCAGTGAAAATTTCGTATAAAATGTCAAAAAGAAAATTAATTTATAATTTATAATTACATAAATTTAATTTATAATTTATACAATCTTACTTTTCCATTTAATAATGACATAATGATCATCCTCCTTATTTATATCATAGATTCCAGGCTATCTACACTGCCTCCTTTTTCTATGAGCCAAGACACTTAATGTGAGCAGAAGTTATATATTGGGAATATCTCACACTCTATCATTTACGATTTTTTAAAATCCACTCTCTTCCAATAATACTTGGAAAAATATATCTTTATTTTCAAAGGCTATTTGTATACAAGGTGCTGTGGTATTATGGTTTTCTTGGTTTTTGTTTGTTTGTTTGTTTGTTTTTTTAGTCGTAGTCTTGCTCTGTTGCCCAGGCTGTAGCGCAATGGTGCGACCTCAGCTTGCCATATCCTCTGCCTCCTGGGTTCAAGTGATTCTCCTGCCTCAGCCTCCCCAGTAGCTGGGACTACAGGAGCCCCCCACCATGCCCAGCTAATTTTCGAATTTTTAGTAGAGACGGAGTTTCACCATGTTGGTTAGGCTGGTCTCGAACTCCGGACCTCATGATCTGCCCGCCTTGGCCTCCCAAAGTGCTTGGATTACAGTGTGAGCTACCGTGCCTGGCCTGATATTATGTTTTTATATAGACACAGCTGCTATGTCTACCACTCCTCAAACCTCTACTCCCCATATAATAGCAAGAACCTCTGGCTGGGGACCCAGTAGCAGTTGAAAAAGCACTCAAATAATTTTGATTGAAAGACCCATGGCATAATTTGAACAAAAAACAATGGACAAAAGTGCTCAAATTAGAAGTAGAAACAGAAAATCAGGACATCAACTCACAAGCATGTTATGTTTTGTTTTTGTAACTTCAAAGGGTGCGAGCATAGATTGCCACATGAATATATTACATAGTGGTGGAGTCTGACATGTCTTCTCAAGAAAAGCAAAAATATATATAAAGGACACTCTTCATCAGAACAGTTCTTTTTATGAACAATTTCATTTACTTGCAATAACCAATTATTAGGAAATCCCTTTCCAGTGAGTAAACTCTGTCCAGAAATAATCAAAAATTAATGCATAAATGCTTTGTTTTTCTTCCCTAATGGCATGATACCATGACATACATAGACCTATGACTATATATATATTATATATTGACTATATATATACACATATATAGACATTGCACTGCACAAATGGCAATGAGAAGATAAACACTTTTGTCTTTATTTTTTAAAAAATATAAATATTGAAGAATCATACAGTTATGACAAACTATATATTAGGCAACGCAAATGTAATTTCAGTTTTTGCCATTGCTTTTGCACCACCGAATA
This sequence comes from Trachypithecus francoisi, assembly GCF_009764315.1. NCBI lineage: Eukaryota > Metazoa > Chordata > Mammalia > Primates > Cercopithecidae > Trachypithecus > Trachypithecus francoisi. The sequence goes on from NW_022681465.1 coordinate 19,430,906, forward strand.
TATAGTCTCTATATAGTCTATTTCTATATCTAGTCATAGTTTCATGCATGTCAATTCATGTATATATGTATATAAATGTGTGTACACACACGCACATGTGGTTTGCATTCGTACATAATAACCTGCATTTTTAAAGGTATACTTAGCTTTTAATCATAACTACATATTGCTACCTTCAAAAAGAAAATGTCATCATAGTGATGATTAGTAATTGTATATGACAGAATTAAGTGTAATTGCTTTCAAATTGCATATTATGAAGATATTTTGAGGTCTCATTTACACTTGGTTCTTAGGATAGTGTTAAACTTTTAGAATTTATTTTTCTTCTGCCAGACCCTGTTTGATAATGAGGGTACATTATATTTAACTGCCTTTCTGAAAACACCAAGTAATAGGCATGTGATTATACACACACACACACACACACATATACATGTATGCATGTATATATACACATATATGCATATATACACATGCATGTATATGTATATACATATATGTATACATATACATGTATGTATAGCTTATAGTTAAATTTAAAAATAAAGGAATATTAAAGTTATCCATCTTCTAAAGACAGGATGTTCATAATCAATTAATGTGTTTGGTAGTTTCCACTAGGAGGTCTGTCACAGAAATTGAAAAGTTTATCAATACAGAACATAATTACCTGTATTTTTAAAGCGCTAAATTATGTGAATAATTTCTGTCAAATAACAGTATGAAATATGTATTTGTATTCCATGATATATTGACTATTCTATGATATATTGACACAGATAATTCAAACTAACGTTGAAAGAGGTAGTCTTCAGTAGGTCACTGTTTTGTAATTTAATATGATCCTCAGCCACCCTCCCCATCCCCAAATCCCTAGAAAATAAAAACACTCATAAGAGATTTATAATAAATCTTATTTGAAAAAAGATTGCCTGGAGTAAGAGTTTTGAACTAACTTATAATTTATATTTTGATTTCAAGTGAGTAAACATCAATTATTTTTCTTTCTAAGAGAAATACTGAGCACATGTAGTTGTATCCTTCCATGAATTCAAAAATCCATGCTTTGAACTCAACTCTGCCAACGAAAAGCTGGGAGACCTCAGACAGTTATTTTTAGCTCTCAAAATCCCTATGGAAAACATTAGTCCTTAACTTCTAAAGTCATTATGAAGTTTAAATGAAATAGTATTTCAACAATGTCTCATGTTTATTTGGTTTTCCTGATTGTAGACTAGTTCCTATGTCTGTTCTACTTCAAACTGTAAGCAACTAGGTTATGAAGCTAAAGAATCCATCTATCAACTGTGTTTAGTACCTGCATTTTACCCTATTTAAAACCTTCAAGGAATGTAGCTCTCTTAGGACACAGATAGCCATTGCTGACTGCGCCACGTCTGAGAAGAACTAAGATCAAGGTTTTTAGGACTGTATGACTTCATTCTTAGCGTTGCAAGCGTTCCTAAGATTAAGAGATACTAAGTTAATCAGGTGGCAGAATAAATAAAATTAATGTTAAGATATCAAAGATATAAAATATACTATGTTTAGGTATAAGACTTATAAACTGACTTTGTCAAATATATTATTGTTGTCCACCTGGAAATAAAGCTATAATATCTAAGACACGGTCTTGGAGTTATTAAATTTTTCCTGGACTAAGACTTAAATTCAGTTGTGAGCCCTGTGTGTGAATGAATAGCATGTAATAATTGACCCAAGAGCAGACTGACATCTACCTGAATGCCCTGCAAATGTGGTATATGAGTGAAAAACTAGAGTTTGCTTTCCATGGGAGAAAAACCTCATGGCAGCAACAAATCTCAAACTGAAAAACAGTAAGTGCTTCATTAATGCAATCATGGCAAAGGAATTAATATTGTGGTTCAGTTTCCTTTGCTTCGTCTTTATTAAAATATGTGTATTGCTTTTTATATGTTTTGTTTGATGTTATCATAGAAGGATTTGTCAAAATTGTTGACTTTCTTCATGTTTGGTCACACGCTCCTTCTTTCTGTACTTTTGATTTGTCTAATGTGGTTATATGACCATATTATGGAAAGGTTTTGAAACACTCTGGAATTACAGTGTTCTGAGAAAACTTGTATATTATTCTCTCACTAGCACATATGATTTTATTTCTTAATGTTCTTGTAATCCATTAAAGATGTCGAATTCGAAACATTGGGAAGTCTCATTTATTACTTTTAAAAATTCAAGTTTTCAAACTTATTCTTGACATTCTACAGCACAAATGATAATAACAAATTAATAATTTTGTCTTCATGTAAAAAATTATAAATATTGAAAAATCATAAAGTTATGGCAAAATGTAGTCAAAGTTTCAGAAGAAGCTCACTGAGTTTAGCATGTATGAATCACATATAAAATATCTGCCTCTGACAACCAATTACAAAGACTGAATTTTCAAGACTCTTATTAGGTAAATTTAAAACAAGGAAATCTGGGAATGAGCATATTAATGAAAGAACTACAGCTTCTAGATATTCATTCTTAAGAATATCTATTCTCTTTGATACAGATCATTAAATATTAAAAATAAAAATAGAGTGAAGTCAGAGAAGAGAATGGGAAAAGAAATAACCGTGAAATTGATAAGGTGTGTACTAAGTTAGAGGCCACATGCATTAATCAATCTTTTTTTGTTGTAGCATGCAGCTTGTCTTCAGGCAAGTTACTTATTCTGTTGTTATTAAGTTCTAGAATTCTATTCTCCAAAACCTTATATAACATAAGCTAACCATGAAAGGGAGGGAGTATACCTAGACAGTCTTGTTTCCTGGTTTCAGTTTGATACACTTTTCACTACATCATGCTACTTGGATATCATTGTTTGATCACTTGGCAAGAGAGCGTCAGTCATTAGGCATTTGGCCATATATATCATATGGCTTCTATTTGTATTTGGAAGCTAAGTGAAATTTAAATTGAAGTTAGTGTTGCAGAGAACATAGTCCATGGTAGAAGAATGAAAATGTTTTTCTCTAGCAGAAGCACCATTAAAAAGCATGCATTTGTTTCACTATTGACTTTCAGTTTCCTCTTGCAAAATTAAAAACAAGTAAGCACAATTTTTCCCTACCTCAATAGCTGTTAATCAAAAATAATTTAGTAAGCTGTAAGGAGCAAGAAAAATGTTATGATTTTTGCTGTAATGATTATATGACATTTTATATAACTTGTGAAAACCTAATGTATTGTAAAATAAGGGATAGAAGTAACTGGGGTCCTGAAAAGACATAAAATACAGAATTGTTAGAACAATCTCTAATATACATGTGTGTATTAGAGACTTTTATATAAATATACATGCATAAGGTTATATAGATACACACGTTTATTCAATAAAATTTTTAATGAATCGAATTATATGTGATTCTACACAGAAGTCTATAGAATAACATTTCTCATTGTGTACTTCCACTCTTACGATATCCCATTCCTTCAGAATGAGAATCTTCCAAGCACTTGTGGATTAACATTGTCAATCCTTGAAATCACATAAAATGTCATCTCATATATGTTTGACTTATTTTGCCAGGGAGCCAAGTTTCTTACCTATCATAACTTAAGTGCCTTGAATTCTATTCTCCAAATGCTCATGTAGCATAAGCTCACTATGAAGAGGAGGGATGATATCTAAATGAAATTAGCTTTGGTTGACAGCGCATTACTCTCGAACTCTTCCATATGCTGCAGTGATTCTGTAATTATCCCAAGAGTTGCATTTTAAATATAACTGTGGATATATTATTTACTGACATTATTTTACCTCAGTAGTGAAGATATTCAGTACCTTATATTGAGAGAATCATAAAAATGGAAAACTGTAAAATATCTGACTTCCTACTTCAGTTCATTTTCTGCCAAAGGTATGGCTAAACTCTAGTAAAAAAAAATTTGACATTTTGATTGCAGTAATAGTTTTAAGAATACATGCATATGTCAAAACTTATAATAATTAACATTTTAAATATGTGAACCTTATTTTGTGTCAGTTATGTCACAATACATTTGCAAGCTTAAAAAAATCTGTAGCCAGTTGGAACCAAGTGATGTTGAAGTTCCCAATGCAGTGATTGTTGGAGAAAAGGCACAAACACAAAGCAGAACATAACTACATTGTTTTTTTCAAACTAAACGATTTCTTTCAATTCGTAATCTGTATATATTCTGAATGAGGACACATTGGTTCTGCTCTCCCAATAAACGAAATTATTATTGTTCACCCTTAAGGAGTTAATTGGCTCATTTATTTAGGGAGCCTGTGTAAGAGTACTTGGAGAACACAGTAGTCAAGTTCAATCTATTTTAGGTTGGAAAGAAAAAACTTTTTCCTTTTGATCTATGAATAATAGAATTATTTCCTAAAAGCTGACCAGGGGACATGTTTTTAGAGTATATTAATGTCTAAATATAGAATATGATAAAAGACATATTTTAATAGCTATGTTGATTGTAACTATTCTATTTAATAGGATAGCCACTAGCCACAAACATGAGTATGTAAATTTATATCAGTTAAAATTAAATGTACTGAAAATTCAGTTTATGGTTTGTACAGTAGTTACATGTGACTCATGGCTGCTATATTGGAAAGCATGGATGATAGAAATTTCAATTCTCAGTGAATATTTTATTAAACAATACTATGATACAGTATACGTAATAAATTATCAGACAAATTATTACATCTTTTTATTTTAGTTTTTGCTGTGTTACGATGTGAAGACAATGTCTGAAGCTGTGGATTCAAAGAAGAAAATATTAATTTATCCATCAATTATGAAGTGAAAGGAATAGAGCTTGTCTTTCCATCAAAGCACTGTTCAAAATTAATAGTAAAAGCCCAGTGGGATAAAAATATTGCTAAGGGGTTAACTACATTTTGTAAAAAACAGAAAACAAACAAAAAAAAACTGCTTAGAACAAACCAAAAATGTGACAGTTGATTATATGCTTCCTTCATGAATACAATGCCACAAAAGTTATCTTTCTATGCATTATGATATCGAATTATCTGCCAATTAATTTTGAGTGCTATAATTAGTTGTTGAAGGTTACGTGTATGTAGAATTCAAACATCAATTGCAAAATGACTAATCCATATTCCAGGTAATATAGACAGAAAGGTCTGAGAATTATGGTTTTTACTCAGAATAATACCTTGTTTTAATAGTACTACACTCAAAGCCGTTGTTTTCCTAAAAGGAAAGTACTCATTTAACCGTAAATTTGAGTCTAGCAATACGATTAATCTCTTTTTTTCCATTAATAAGTTGTTTCCAGATTTGCTCAGATGTTCTACTTGGAAAATCAAATTATCTCAAACAAAGGAAGTTTTTTTCCTTCCATTCTTACTATTTTTTCTTTTTTTAAATCTGATCATACCTTCTGTATATCAAATAGCAGACTCAACAATAAATGCTCCACTCACTTTCCTAATAGATTTCACAACTAAAATGAGAGTTCTTACCTTTATCTGTAGTGAAGAGGTTTTATTAAGTTATATCTTTTCTGTTACTGGTTTCCTGAAAGGTTTTATTATGGAAGACCGCTGAAGTTCATAAAATTACAGTTTATCATTTTTGAGATCATCATGCTTGTGTGTGTATATGTATCTTTTCATAGCTTGGCCCTAAGAGAGCCAATATATTGGTTTCCTGTCATAATCTCTTTTATCTCTGGCACCAAGTAAGCCAGAGAGAAAGAAACTAAATGGATCAGCTGAGGTCTCCCTTATTGTAACACTGGTAGAGGGCAAGGAAAATTTTTGCATTTTATCCCTTGGGTTTTCTAAGAACCAGGACTAAACACAAAGAAAATTGTGAAATATCATATTAAGGCAGCCAGATGTCTTCACAGTATAACTGATGAATATTTGATAACCAAAGACTGCGGAAAATTTGGTAACAAAAGTGAGATATTCTTTAAGTGTAAAACATACAGCAGATTTTAAAACTATAACAAAAATAAAATTTATATCTTATTAATATTTATATTGATTGCATGTTGAAGCAATACTATTTTGATACATTGCACTAAATAAAATATATTATAAAATTACTTTTATCTGGTCCTCTTTACTGATTTTTAATGTGGAAACTAAAAAAAATTACTTGTCTTCCCAAAAATCTATATGCTCACATTTATAAAATTATCTAACATCTTGTTTCACACTGTATTTGTATTAGATAGCAGTACTATAAAGAAAGAGCTAAATATGATGCCTGAACTAAGAAATTTATTTTGAAGAGCCCATATTTGCAGGTAAATTATTTTGATAATATAAGGTAATGTAAGCAGAATCACATAATTTCTAGAACTACAAATTAATAACCAAAACCACAGCACAAGTAGATAAATTTAGAGGGTGGATAGTTACTATTAGTATCTCCAAATTAGTGACCTCTGATACCAAACAGCAGTATCTACCACCTCAAAGAAAAACTCAAAGAAACAGAAACCATGAATGAATACGAGTTCCAACAACTCTTAAATGCTAGTCAAAATATTGTCGTGATAAGAAAGAACAGATGGAAGAGAGAAACAGTTAAACAAATAGTGGAAGAGAATACCCACAAAATGGAGAAATCGTCCTTTAATTTGAGAAAGTGAAATTGTGAAAAGTCATACAACTTTACACATTTTTTTATAAGCATCCTGACTTCAAGAAAAGTGGACAAGCTGCCAGAAAGAATAATTATGTAATGAAAACATAAGAAAATATTTAGTTTCACAATTCTCACCTAAAATATTAGAAACTGGAATTGAACAGACCACCCTGTAAGGTCATTAATGGGAAGAAAAAAAGTACTTTTTATATTATACAACTAGTCACTTTAGATATATGGTGCCACATTTCTTGGACACAGAATACATTTTCTTGCATATCCATAGACTATTTAAAAGAATGCTGACTGTGCCTTTTGTATACACAGTTTTTTAATATCAAAAATTAAAAAATATGTACAACTTAACATACCCCTAGATCATAGGATAGTAAGTGTAAAACTACAATAATAAAAATATGACAATGAAAATCTATCTCTTACAGTTCTGAAGGCTGGAAGCCCAAGATCAAAGCACCAGCAGACTCAGTTTCCAATGAGAGAGAGATTTATGGTTCATAGATAATGCCTGTTCACTGGGTACCAACATGGTGGAAGGGGCAAGGCAGCTCTCCAGGGCTTCTTTTATAAGGTGGCTCATCCCATTTGTGATAACTCTGCCCTCATGTCCTAATTAATTCCCATCTGATAATACCATCACATTGGTGATTAGGTTTCAACATATTAATTTTGGATAACATAAGCATTCAGACCATAACTGGTTCCATAGCAAATGTGAATAATACAAAACTCTGATGAATGAAATCAAAGATCTAAATAAATGGAGGGAGATTCTGTGTTTATGAGTTGGGGAAACTCCATCTTTTTTAAACATTTTAATTCTTGACAAATCTGTCTAGAAATTCAACATAACCTGCTCCCAATCCTAGCAAACTATTTTGTAGATAAGTACAAACTGATTCTAAAGTTTATATTAAAAACCAAAAAGAAGATGAATCTTGACACAGATTTATGCCCATTACTAACTTAACTCAAAATAAATCATAGGCCTAACTATAAAATGAAAAACTAAAAAACATTTAGAATATAATAAGAGAAAATATACGCTACCATGAGTTTGGTTGGCAATGTATGTTTATATAAAAAACCAAAAGCACAATCCGTGAAAGAAAACACTAATAATCTGGACTTAGTTTTAGTTAAAAACTTCTGCTCTGTGGACAGCATTGTGAACAAAATAAAAGACACAGATTGGGTAAAATACTTGCAAAATATATACCTGATGAAGATTGGTATTTGAAACATTAGAAAGACCTTTTAAAACTCAACAATAAGAAAACAACACCCCAATTGTAAAAATGGGCAGAAAATTTGGACAGATATTTTACCAATGAATATACAAGATGAAAATGAAGCAAATACATGAAAAGATGCTCAATATCATTGTCATTCGGGGAATATACACTGAAACAACGGGATACCATCACATACCTATAAGGAGAGCCAAAAATCAATCAGTAAATAAAATACACAATTCTGTCCAGAATCGGGAGTAAGGGCCCTCTCATTGATTGCTGGTCAGAATGTAAATTGACACAGCCACTTTAGAAGATAGTGACAGTTTGTCAGCTAAACATAATTTTCCAATGCACTCTAGCAATCATGCTCCTAGATATTTGCCCAGCTGATTTGAAAACTTATGTCCACACAAAAGCCTTAATGCAAATGTTTATGGCAGCTTTTATTCGTAGTCTTCAAGCACTGGAATCAAGCAAAATATTCCACAATACATGAACAAACTGTGCTACACCCATACCGTGAAATATTTGATTGTAGAAAGAAAATTGTTATCAAACCATGAAAACATTCATGGAAAATATATTACTAGATAAAAGAAGCCAGTCTGAAAATTCTCAATATTTTATTAATTCAAGTATATGACATTCTGGAAAAGGCAACACCACAGAGACAGGGAGAAAAGATCACTGGTTTCCAGGGTTCCAGGGATAGGTGTTTACTAGGTGAAGTGAAATTATAATGTGTAATACTCTAATGGTAGGTGTATGATACTACATATTTGCCAAAACCTGTAGAATTTTACAGCACAAAGTGTGAATCTTAATAAGATGTTAATTTCAAAAACCATTTAGGAAGTTCAAGGAATCCATGGATAGACTGTTGAATAGATAAAATAAACTGATATTACTACAAATGTGTGAAATAACCTCCCTGAGGCTCAAGGGGATAATATTTGCTGACTGACCTAAGTGGCTCGCGAAAGGTTTGAGTTTTGTAAGACAAAAGGCAAAAGATACTGCTAAGCATTGTACTCTGGATAATCAAGTTGTTTCCTACAGGTATAGGTGTTAACAATCATGATATTGCATTCAGGTATACTGGAATTAATCCATTAAGTAAATGAATGGCAATAACGGAAGTCATATTTCTCATTGTCAGAAGGGGAGTTTATAGCTAAGTAAGCTAGGAGAATACACTGATCCATATGGTCATGGATTAGAGTTGAGACAACAATGTTAACTTATTTTTAATTTATGTTAACTTATTTCGCCTTAGATAGAGATGGTTACATATACATATATTGATGTATATGTATATATAAGTACATTATTATCTGCATGTACCTTTTTCACTCTGACACCCGAAGGCTGTGCAGCAATAGCATTAGAGTAGAAAAGAGAATACTGTGAGGCCGGGCGTGGTCTCATGCCTGTAATCCCAGCACTTTGGGGGCTTGAGGCAAGTGGATCACTTGAGGTTGGGAGTTCGAGACCAGCCTGGCCATTATCGGGAAACCCTTTCTCTACTCAAAATACAAAAGTTACCCATGTGTGGCCATGTGCATCTGTAGTTCCAACTACTCAGAAGGCTGAGGCATGAGAATTGCTTGAATAGGGAGAAGGATGTTGCAGTGAGTGGATTTTGTCCTGAGTGAAAGAGTAAGACTCCATTTCAAAAACAAAAAAACAAAAAAAAACCTATAACCCAAATCTTGGTTTCTGATACTATTTTACAGTAAAAGAGTCCTTGGAGAGAGTGTTAATGTTACTACAGATATAATATATATACAAGATCGGTCTGGAACATTCTGTAGAACCACAAATAATTTTTTTTCACTCAAAATTCTCCACAACAAAAACAAACACACATCAATGATAGAAGGCCAAAAGCACACAGAAGCCTATTGAGAGAGAACAGATGATCAAAGGTGGAACAATTTGAGGAAGAAAATAAATATTGTTGGATTATAATACAAATTATAAAGTAAATATCATAAAACTTTGCTGATATAAATAAATGATTGAATATATAAATGCATGGGAAAGAAAAGACAAATTCTCATAAAGAAGGATTCCAAACAATTTATGTATCTCCTTTATCTTCAAGAATGTAGAGTATGACTCCCTACTTCTTCAATATGGGCTTCCTTCCTAACAGTATAGTACAGAAAGATATAAAAGAGAGTAAATTTGAAGCAGACAAACCTATTAAGTGCTACCTCAGTCAAGCACTCAAGGTCAGTATTAATCATGGTTAAGTCATGTATGTCCATGTAATATGGTTACATGGCTAACAGTGGGTAACAGTGACAACAAAAACAGTCAGCATTTAGGTTTACAGCACAGAAAGTCAAGTTGTTGGAGAAATGGGAAAATGGTGGCCATGGGAAATATCTTCCAGGAGAGTTTCGTGTTGGAATGACCACCGTGTATAACCTTAGGAAACAGAAAGATAAACTATTGTCCACATGAGCAACTGAGATAGTTACACCTTTGCTTTCTGATGGTCCAATGTATACACACTTTGTTTCATGAACAAAATTATTTAAAATATTGTATAAAATGACTTTCAGGCTATGTGTATAAGGTATATGTGAAGCATAAATGTATTTCATGTTAGATTTGAGTCCCCTCCCCAAGATATCTTATTATGTATATGAAATATTCCAAAATAAGAAAATAATTCTGATATCTAAAAATCTCTGGTCCTAGGTGTTTCAGACAAAGAATTCTCAATCTGTAATAGATGTATTAGTCTGTTTGGGTTGTCATAACAATATACTATAGACTAGATGGCTTAAACAATATAAATTCCTTTTCTTACAGGTTTAGAGCCTAGAAGTCTAAGTTTAAGATGCCAAAATCCAGTACTTGGTGAAGGCCTTCTTTCCGGCTTGGAAATGGCTGACTTCTCATTAATGTATCCTTACATGGTGGAGAAAGAGAGAGAAGGAGTAGAGAGGGAAAGATGGTAGATGGTCTCTCTCCTCTTTCATAATGACACCAGTCCCATCCTGGGGGCTCTACCTGCATTAACTCCCAAATGCTTCATCTCCAGATAGCATCACATTGGGGCTTAGGGCTTCGGCATATGAATTTGGGGAGGATACAACATTCCATTTATAGCAACAGGAAAATCAGAGTATGAGATATATGAGAACCCTCCATTATGTTTCCACACTTTTCCTATAAATCTAAAAAGGATTCTAAAATAGTTTATTTAAATAAAAATGACAAATCAACTGTGAGAATATTGTAAAATAATTTTCAAATTAAACAATATAGTAATATAAATGAGAACTCAAAGGATGGCTTTCGGAGAGGGTAAACAAAAATGGTTACCTTCACACAGAGGTTGACATTAATGAACTAAGGGAAAAATTGGAAAATGTTATCCAGAATATAGAACAGATAGACAAAATATAAATATAAAAACAATATTAAAGAGTAGTTAAGACACTGGGAAGTGGAAGTGAAATCTAAAATATAAGAGGGTAAGGTATAAGAAATACAAATAAGCCAATATTTGAAAAGATAATTAATGGTGAATACATTGATATAAATGAAAGAATAAATTATCATATTCAAGAAGCATGGCAGGTCCCCAAAGTTATAACTACAAACATGTTTACAAGTAGATACATGATATGCAAAATTCAAAATGTACAATTCAGGAACAACAAAAACAAAAATAAAGAAGTTTAAAATAGAGAAGAACAAGTTATTACAAAAAAAAAAAAAAGCCAAGCTGAGTGCGAACTCACTTCTAGACAGAAGCAATAGATGCAGAAACACAGAGAAATATTACATAAACAATTGCAGGTCAGTACATTGCCCTAGCTAGAAAAAAAAAAAAAGGTAAAACTTTGATTCTAAAATCACCATAAAATCAAGACATACTGAACACAAGTCAAAGATAATTTATCAAAAATAAAAATTTTTTAGTAAAATGATCCCAGGAATATATTTAAGATTCAATGAATTTTTTGTAAGGAAAACGGCCAACATGGTGTTAAATATAAGCTAAGTATTGTGAAAACTTAGATAATGCTTGAATATGACCATCAGAACAAATTAGAAGTAAATACTGGGTACAGGATGGTATAAGTTGTTAGGATAGTAATTTTCATAAAGTGTTCTGAAATTTATGCCAACAAACAATAATTTCTATTGATTTTTCAATTTCATTGAGTAAAGCTTACATGTTACATGGTCAAGATTGTCATTATATATTTTTTTAAAAGTTAAAGCTATGATTTCTAAATATGTAATATAAAATACAGCAAAAAATATTCAAAACCAAGTAAGAAACAAAATGGAATTAAAAAGATATTACTATCATTAAAAATAATTTTAAAATGTCCTTTTTAGGGACATAGATGCAGCTGGAAACCATTATTCTCAGCAAACTATCGCAAGAGCAGAAAACCAAACACTGCGTGTTCTCACTCATAGGTGGGAATTAAACAATGAGAACACTTGGACACAGGAAGGGGAACATCATACACTGGGGCCTGTCATCGGGTGGGGAAAGAGGGGAGGGATAGCGTTAGGAGATAAACCTGATGTAAATGACAAGTTAATGGGTGCAGTACACCAACATGGAACATGTATACATAAGTAACAAACCTGCATGTTGTGCACATATACTCTAGAACTTAAAGTATAATAAAAATTTTTTTAAAATGGGCCGGGCGCGGTGGCTCAAGCCTGTAATCCCAGCACTTTGGGAGGCCGAAACGGGCGGATCACGAGGTCAGGAGATCGAGACCATCCTGGCTAATACGGTGAAACCCTGTCTCTACTAAAAACTACAAAAAACTAGCCGGGTGAGGTGGCGGGCGCCTGTAGTCCCAGCTACTCGGGAGGCTGAGGCAGGAGAATGGCGGGAACCCGGGAGGTGGGGCTTGCAGTGAGCTGAGATCCGGTCACTGCACTCCAGCCCGGGCGACAAAGCGAGACTCCGTCTCAAAAAAAAAAAAAAAAAAAAAATTAAAAAATAAGAGAGCTGTTAACAAAATACCAAAAATAATTAAGATTGTAAAACTAAAACCACATATGACAAAAATCACAATATGCTGTTGATCAATGTTGCTTGTTCTCTTTTTTCGCATACGAATGAACTTACTAATTAGCTTCAAGTTGGTATAGTTTTGTGACTTATTTTGTTTGATAAAATATGAAAGAAAGTGAAGTGATATATCTATGTGCATGGAAGTGAATGTGTAATTATAAGTATACATAATTTACAAGATCTACTCACAACATATAAGGGCAAAAAAGTGAACACAAAAGCCCAGAAAATATATCACTTAAATGGAGAGAAGAAAAGCTATGGAATATGAAACAAATTATACTTTAAAATAAAAACCACTACTACAAACAGAAAATGTTACTGTACACAAATATCCAAATTGAAGCTATGGTTTTAAAACTGTGTAAAAATGTAGTACAACATTAAAATGTATGTGGCAGAATGAACAATTTTACAAAGAAATTTAAAAATACATAATTAGAATGAGAATATGTGGCCACTTGTGTCACTACTTGATTTTTTAAGCAAAAATGTGATTAACAATTGATAATTTTGGAAGCATTTACGCATGAGATGAAGAATGCATAGTCTTTTTAAGATAATTCAGTGTCTTTTTTTAAATAGAGCACAAACTTTGCACAAAATGAATTTCTAAAAAAGTTTTAAAATGGTATAATTCATACAAAATTATTTGCCCACAATGCAAGAAAATTAAAAACACATGACAAATACAATTAACAAATGAAGAAAGCTTAGCAATTTTTTTAAAGTTTTGATTGTTTCTTTGTTCAAGAGAAAATCCTAATGGCAAATGTATTTCTTTAAACGTGACTCATGATGATTACCGTACATACAGTTTTGGTACATATTATGGCAAAGATTAAGTCCTGTCTGCCGAATATTCCTGCTCTTTTTTCCAGAAGGTTTATTTTTGGTAGATGGTTACATAGGCAGTGGCATTTTACACTTTTTCTTGCCTCTAAGTGAGCCTGCTCTCACCAAAATACCAAGATCTCACCAAATGGAATATGAGTGGAAGGGATGAAGCAGTGGGTCACTTTTTTCTCCATGGATGCAACGGGTCCTTGGTGATATCAGAGATATAAAATGGAAGGTAGCTGGATTCATGGACCATTGTTTGGGGGAGATTCAGCTACAAATCAGGAAGACTTATTTAGACCAAACCCAAGCAAGAAATAAAATTCTATTCTGGTAAACACTGAGACTTAGGCTCCTGTGTGTTAATTGGAGATACTAATGACTTAATGAATATAAATAAAACAGTTACAAAGAGGTGGGGAAATTAGTATCCTGGTTGATATTAGAAACTAAGAAAATCTGAACATATTAGTTGTTTCAAGCTAAGTATTTAATAAAAATCAATTAAAGAATCAAAATAAAGCAGTAAGAAGTTGTAAGTGTATGAAGCTGAGAACAGAAATCAGAAAAAATTTTAAAAGATGTTATATCAAAATTGATTGATATGTATTGTAATGTATTGATTGAAAAGTGATAAAATTGACAAATTTCTTGCATGTGTGAGAAAAAAAACAGAAGAGGCTTAAAACATTTTAGGATAAAAAGGGAGAGCTAAATGCAGAGGCAGTAGATATTGAAAAAATAGTAACATAATAAATCTACTAACTAAAAATGTTTAAATATTTTTAAAAGAAAAAATATCGGCCAGGCACGCTGGGTCACACCTGTAATCCCAGCACTTTGGGAGGCTGAGGAGGGTGGATCACAAGATTAAGAGATAGAGACCATCTGGCCAACATGATGAAACCCATCTCTACAAAAAATACAAAAATTAGCTGGGCGTGGCGGTGCGTGCCTGTAGTCCCAGCCAGCTACTCAGAAAGCTGAGGCAGGAGAATGGCTTGAACCCAGGAGGCGGAGGTTGCAGTGAGACGAGATCGCACCACTGCACCATTCCAGCCTGGGTGACAGAGTGACACTCCGTAAAAAAAAAAAAAAAAAAATCTGAAACAGTTTAATTTTACAGAAATTGACTTAAAAAGAATCAGAAAATCTAAGTGCTCCTTTAAGCATTGAACATGTGACTGTAGTTAGTAATTTCACTCCTGTTTTCTTTAGCTCATTCCTACAATATTAGCCCAGATAATATTTCACACGAACCCCAAGAAGTTTCCAAAGAATAATTTTTTTCAATCCATAAAGTATCTCAGAGAATAAAAATATGCTAAAAGTCCCTAAATTTTATTTTATTGCTAGAATAGCCTTGACATCACAATTAGAAAAGATAGTGTGAGAAATTATATTTCACTCATGAATACAGATACAAAAAATAAGGCAAAGCATATTAGCAGATTGATTTCATCAATTTCTATTAAAATAACATATACTATTTGAGTCCTTTTTAGGAATGCAATGTTTTTATAAACGTTAGAAAATGTGGCAATTGACAGTCTGCAGGAGGAGAACACACAAGTCAGATACTGTTCGTGGCCCACCTGGATTCCCTTTACAGGTGGGTGCACTATTTGAAGCTGTCGTGGGTGCCTATTTTGCATAATTATCTTAGATTGACATGAACCACTCTTCCGGGAGATTCCTGAGAACTCTCCAATCGCAGCAGATGACTTATTAATACTACCGTATGAAATCCAGAAACAAATGCTTCAACTAGAGACAAAGCTTTTAAGAATTCAAAAAAGACTAAGAAAAAGAAAATCACAAAAGGATACCTAAACTATGATCCACTTGAAATACAGTGCAAAAATACATACTGCAGAAGTTGTAAGCAAAAGCAGTAGTCAAAAGAGTGGCTACCGCTGGGAGAATAGAAATTAATATAATTAAGAATATGCTCAAAGGGAAATTCAAATATATTCTTTTATTTTTCTTACTTTTCTTAATTCACACATGCACACATAATTAGTTATAAAATTTACATGTATTTTATGACTAAATAATTAAACTATTTAATCTGATTTTCATCAATGGTAGTGGTTTCTGTTTGTTTGTTCGTTTTTCCTCTAAAGACAGTTTCTTCTTTTCTCTGTGGAAATCAATGACTGCACTGACAATAAATCCAGCAGCAGCCACGCTTTGGTAGATTGGCCTATTTTATGATAATACATGCATCTGATGAACACTAATCCCAATTTAAGTTTGAGAGCTAATTGGAGGAACTACGGGGACGCTATAATAACATGATTTCATTATACCCTAACTAATAATGACATCTAAGTATAAACACTCAAACATCACCCAGTATGTGAAAATCCTGATATAGACTAGGTATGATGAAGAATCTAGAAGAAAACATGGCCACTCCTTCAGATTCTATTTTCTCCTCCATTCTACCCACAACCTATGGGTACCTGAGAGGTAATTTTTATTCATAACTTTTTAATTGTGATAGGGTTTATCTACTGCTATTTTTCTAGATTAAAATATTTTGAAATACCTCAAGGTACTTATGACCCAGGGTTGAAATTTTTCAACTATTTTTTCCTGGAAAAGCTTAATGTTGTTAGGAATGCAAATATATGTATGTGTATATATATACACACATATATTTGCAACTTAACATGGGATGCATCCAATACTCATATGGGACTGGTAAAATTTGCTACTGTTTCTATGCTTACATTAACATGTTTTCTATCAGAAACTATGACCTGGACTTCAGATCTAGCTGTATGTCCTCAGATGGATGATTTATTCCTCTTATACTCATTTGGTTTTGATCCCTGAAATTTTTCCTCCATATTATATTTGGGTAGTTTTATTTCTTCTGCCGATTTCTATCTGAAAAACTAACGATTGTGAACTTCCCTAAGAAGAAACCACACTAAGTCCCTTTTCCTGTTACCAAGCACTTGTTTTCTAAAGGATATACAGAAAAATGACTGCTATTAGTCATTTAGTCTCAATTGACTAAGGGCTGTGTTGCAATCATCCGGACACTATAAAGCATTTATTTTCGTGTTTCACCTCTTTGGTCTTTTTATGCCCCTTTTCTCATTTCATTGGCCAAACTGGCCTTCGTTGGTCTCTGTGCTTAGTGGTAGACATGCGTTCTTATTGAAAAGTGTCACTGAGCAGAAGGAAATAAGTTTCCCCAATGCCATTTGAAAACAAAAAAACTAAAATAAAACAAAACTCTTCAACCTCAAATTTTCTCACCTCTTTTTCTGTACCCCCGGCCTTAAACTTCCAGGCATGGTCCCCAGCCTTTTATAAAACAATTCCTTATTTACTTCTCTTTCCTACTATCATGGTCTGTTTTTTAGTAAATAAAATTGTTATAACCTTTATGTTGAGGGTAAACTTCAGTTCTGTTATCTTTAAACTTGTTCTTCAAGAAATGAACATCACCTAGCTAGACTGTTGATCATCTTTAAGAAACCACTGGTAAAAATAAGCTTTTAAATGCACCAGGGAGTGATGCTCTTAGAAAGTGGTGCAATTTCACCAATAGTCTGATTTTTTTCTAAGTATTTTTTTTTTTTAACATCTTCAGTGGTTTTCTTGAGATAAAGGCTGAATAAAAATTTGACAGAACAATTCTTTAAGTAACTGAAAGAAAAAAAATGTAGCTAGTGAAGCTGACTTCAGTGGGATCTAGGAAGACTTGTAGATGTCAAAGTTGTTCATTGAAACAAAGTAAGATTTGGAAAGGTTAGAGGCAAAGATGTGGAATTCTGTTATTTTACTTATCCTGTGATTTCTGCCTTTTCAGTAAACAAGGTTAAGCTGTCATTTGACAGAGAGGGACTGAAATTTCTTCAAAAAATATAATCTTATTCTTGATAAGACCTGCCTTAAGTCACTGTGTGCTGACAAAATGGACAAAACGTACTTCATCAAAACATGTTCTACGAAAACAAATTATTTCTTTTTCTCTACATAGAATATGAAGTTTTATTGCCTAGCAGGTGAAACCATTTTCATTTTGTCCAAATGCTGTTCAAAATAGGAACATATTTCTTTGATTAAAACTGAAGAACAGACTCAAATGATATAGAAGTATGTTTCCTTGAACATGCAAAACATACTTCATGACTATGCTAATGAGTTCTCTTTCTCTTTAATATTTAGAGTTTTAGTATATCCCCAAACATTGTTGCTGTAAACATTTCAATTATATTTTTCTTTCTTTCCTTTTTTTTTTTTTTTTTTTGAGACATAGTCTCAGAGTCTTGCTCTGTCACCCAGGCTGATGCACAGTGGTGCAATCATGGCTCACTGGAGCCTTGACCTCCTGGGCTCAACCCACCCTCCCGCCTCAGCCTTCTGAGTAGCTGGGACAGGCATGCACCACCATGCCCAGATACTTTTAAAAATAAAATTTAGAGAAACAGAGTCTTACTGTGTTGCTCAGTTTGGTCTCATATTCCTGGACTCAAGAAATCCTACCACCTCAGCTTCCCAATGTGCTGGAATTACAGGCATGAGCAGCCTAGCCCAGCTAAATCGTATATACACATTTTTAAAGTCCAAGAATGAATTTTCATTTGCTTTTAAATAATTATCTCAAGTGGAACTGATTTATATATATATGCTAAAAAAGAGATGAAATGTAAAGAGCATAATTTACAACACAATTCTAATTTGTCTAATTTTATATTTAGATTTTGTCTTACTAAGTTTGAAGGAAATTCAATACATATAGTGTAATTGTAAAATGTATACTTTCATTTGTCCTTTGCATGATGAAAAGATGAACCAAATGACCTAATCCTGGAATGGCTTGTTTTCCTTGCTTACACGTTGCAGAAAGTTGATTACTTGTTCAATATAATTGAAGTCACAATTTTTTGAGACTGAGAAAGATTAAGGGAGCAATAAAGAAGCCATAATAATATAGTTACTGAATTTGCCAAAAACTTTACTTTTTTCTGTGTTTCACACAGACAATTATATCTGATATTTGTAACAACCCTGTGAGGTCAATATAAAGACATTATTTCTATCTTAAATGGAAGGGGAGTGTAGACAATGTTTAAATTAACATTTAAAGGTATGAAATTAGTTATAGTCACAGATTCCAGACTACAACTTCTGAAGCCCAGACTCCCATACCTTTGTTTCCCCTACAACCCCATTTAGGGACAGATTGTTTCTATTAATATTATCCTGTTCCATATTTTAATTCAAGACACTGATTGGAATCAAGAAACTGAATCGTAGCCTGTTGTTTTTCAAAACTGTTTGTCATAGTAAACATTCTATTTTTCGGTATTCATTCATTCTCTCAGTCTGAAACGGAGTCAGCCAATGGCAAGGGGCATGCTAATTTAAGACTTGGCAAAGGAAAGAAGATAGTAATGCAGGTTGATGGGAAGGCACAGGTGAGAAGAGATGCCTTTCCACAACTTGGAAATAGTATTCTGTGGAGAATTTACCTCTGTAAAAATTAGAAGAAGGTTTTGCATTGCACCTTAATCAAAACTAGAAGATACAGTTTTTTATCGTTGTTTTAGTTTTGGCTTTTTTGAGACAGGGTCTTGCTCTGTTGCCCAGGCTGGAGTGCAGTGGTGTGACCACTGCTTACTGCAGCCTCGGCATCCCAGTCTCAAGCGATCCTTCTGCCTCAGCCTGCCAAATAGCTGGGATTACAGGCGGGCACCACCAAAAGTAGTGGGGATTACAGGCGTGCACCACTACACCTGGCTAATTTGCAAATCTTTTCTCACTTTTTTGCCCAGGCTGGTCTTGAACTCCTGAACTCAATATACAGTTCTAAAAGTTTTTTTTTAATCATGTTATTTTATTGGTGTATCAGAAGTCACTTACTTATCACTGTGTGCTCAATGTTGTAAAATTTATGTGTAATGGAAGAGAAAATATCACTTAGATGATGAAACACGGGATTTTCATTCAGTGTTAGGACTCCTGAAGAAACAACTTTGGAAATTTTCTTTTACGTAAAGAAACGGGCATCTGTAAATTCATACGTATTTTTTAAAATTATGATTATAAATTAGGCATTGAAAATATAAAGAGTAAAGGACTATTTTAATTTCAGTTATAATTTTAGTGGCTTATGAAATAGATCACCAAAGCCATTTTGATTTTTTAAATTTCATGCAAAATTTAGTAAATTTCATATGAATAAAACTTCCCCCCAGCTATCCTTGGAAGACTAAAAGCAGGATGATTTACAGAAAGTTAGAAATATACATTGTTGTGAAAGCTACAAATCCAAACCACATCATTAAATAAAACCTCAGGCTCACAGGAAAGTGACTGTCACAGAGCATTTTTATGAATGCAAATTTTTTATTACTTTTTGGTGAGGAAGAACATGATTAGTGACAAAGGGTAAGAAACTGAGTTGAAAAATAAAAACTCTGAAAACAACATGATGACTACTTTCTATTTCTGAAAAACATTTTCTTGAATTTGTTCTGAAAAATACATGAAATATAGAAAATGTTCAAACATAGCTTTCAAAGGTTGTAAAAAGTAAGCATGTAAAAATGAAGGAAGAAAAAGTGAGAAACAGAAGACATCAAAGTTGGGATTTCAGGCTAAGTGTACCTGTCATATTAATAAATCATTGCATCTTTATATTGTATGATTGATGCTTTTTGAAATAAATCTGAATGTAAATTATTATATAATGAAACACAAGAGTAGGTGATATTTGTGTTGATATGCATTAAAAATAAATGATGTAGTTATACTAAGGCATCAATTTGGTCTTTGGTGTATGAATTTTAGTTCAAAAATATGTTTATATCTAAAACAATGATTATAGAAAATAGACACATTTATCCAGTTAAGAATAAAATTTTGTGAATAAATGCTGCTCTTAAAAGTATTTCTCTTGTCTTCATTTTATTTTTGTTAGGATGAATATATTAATAAAATTCTATGAATTCAATAATCTAAGCTGAAGTTTATAATTATGCCTATACCAAGAGAAGTTAAAAAACTTCTCTAGGTATGTTCCTAAAATAGGTAATTTTTTTTAGGAATAATTAAAATAGTCCAATATTTTCTCTGTAAGTACTCATAACTCTAGACTCTTTCTTTAATATATTGTCACTGACAAGTAGATGTTAATGAAAAATGTAGTTTTCTAAAACAGAGATCAGGCCACGGTCATATTCCTGTTTGGTGGTAATATAAACTCAGTGACATTGGCTAAAGAATGAGTTTTATTCTATTTAAAATCTCAATCCAAGTTCTCTTAACATCTCACATAATTTCCATGCATGAATCCTGTAATCCATATCAAATAATCTACATTTGGATATCTGATTAAATGGTCCCCTAGACTTCTACTTCCTCCTGTAGATTTCCCTGCCTCTTGCATCACTACCTAGTCCTGGAGGATACAAGTGTAGGACATTACTCACACAGTTTTAATATGTTCCTCAGCCTTTCATTTCATTGCATCTATCTCTTTGAGAACACTTTTTACCACTTTTTGCTTTATATTGCATCGTTCACAGCTTTTTACATGCAGGTTGTAACTCTTAAATGAGACTTCAATTTCATTGATGACAACTGTCACCAGGACTCTTTTTTAAACATCCTTCTGAATGTCTGGAACAGCATCTTGCATCTACTGCATATTTAGAACACCTTTCTCAGTTAAAAAATATTAGAAGGTATTAGTTTCTGTTTGAAACTAAGGCATTTCAGACAGCACTTTGAAATTTCTAGTAGATAATTTAGAATAAGAATTTGATGATTTTTGACATAAGAAAAATGGTATTGATACAATTATTAGGGTAACTATTATGACACATTTTAAAATTTCTAAAGTTAGTATTGGTGAGCAATAAGACTAAACAATCTGATGAACCCATTATAAGCCATAAATGTTACATTCCTTCCTCATAGGACATAATTCCAAGAGCCCTTCAATGCCCATTTTCTCTATTCACTTTCACCTAAGAGTTTGAGAAAAGAATTATTACTAAAATAGTTTTTGATGTCTCTGAAGTGTTGAAGGGCAAAAATCTTTCATTTCCATGAACTTAGCACAATATATGAATGCAATCATTCCTCCCTTGACTAACACTTTTTTCCATATTTTCATCAGTGCTTCAAATAATATGTTTTTTTCTGATCTCCTTTTATTTAAAAAATGCACCACTACATCTTTCATTGGCACAAGTCAGAGTAGTATATGTGTTTTTAAAAGAGTAGGAACATGGTAAAAAGTACTGCATTTAATAATTCATTTTAAATTTATGTACTTAGAAACTGAAAAAGCGACTGGGTTCTGAGTGCTGGTCTTGTCTCCAAATGGTTGTGAGTTACATTTGGCTGTAAGGTTTATGCGATTTCTAATCCTATATTGGAAAAAGATTTAACCTCTGAAGATGACGTAGAAAATAAAAATTTCAGTGGTTTTGTTGTCTTTAGATAATATTTAATTTGGCTTTAATCCTAAAGGATAGAGAGAGAGAGAGAGAGAGAGAGAGAGAGAGAGAGAGAGAATTCAAATTTGAGTCATATATTTCCCAGGAACTATTCTGAGATTTGACCTATTTGTGAAATTGAAAGCCAAGTAAGTCAGTGGCATAACATACATAAAGGTTAAGTACAATTTGACCTTGAGAGATTGGAGTTTTCCCTCTTTCCATAATACTCAGCTCTAGAGTCCCAATTTTTGAACAGCTGATCAACCGCTGTCCACACTAATAGTCAGGTAAAGACCTGCACCACATGTTTTGCATTCAAACATGTTCCATTAACATGCTCAGTTAACTGGCACTTCTTGATGACTCTGATATGACTTCAGATAAATTTTTGCATCCAACATATATATTCAGCTAAACCAAAAAGAAGACACCACATCAGACTTATGAGTAAAGTTCTGTAAGACAATGATAAATTTTGTATTAAGCTTGTTGCATTGCCAAAAATGATGGACTCAATACTCTTCCCTTTCTACCCAGATTTCTGATCATTTTCTCTGCTCTTTATGTAAATACATCTGAGCTGCAATCAACTCACATCCCGAAAGATTAGACTGAGGCTGGATACAAAATAAAGGGCAAAGGTCTTTAACTTCTAGCTGAGTGTTCCATATGCTGGGTTCTACAAGTCTATATACATCAGATATTCCGATCACATCAATATGTAAATCCCTGGTTTGAATATCATTTTACCCTCCAGATATTGTTCAAGAAGATATGTGCATATAAGTGTACCCTCCTATGTGGTTAAATGAATTCAATTCCTTTCAGAATATTTTCCTTCTTGTACCATGTTGTAGGAAACTCACAACCTAACTCTGTATGGGGCCTTATCTTTTCCTCTTCAATCTCTTCATCATGTCTGTGTTCATACAGATTTGTCATAGGAAGAATATCTTATATAGATATTTTAGTAATTTCTGCAAAAGTTATTACTTTCTCAATGTTTGCACAAGGAGTATTTTCAGTTAATAAATTCTGCTAAGAAACACCTTGGATAAAAATACTATCATACTATTTTTTTTTTAAATTTAGCATCCAAGATTTTGCACAGGTCTGTATGTAGAAAAGTATCTTATTCGAAGGAAGTAAACTGATTTCAAAGCTCTATTTTATTTATGTCTGTAAATAGCAACAAAGGCTTCCAAAATGTGCTGGAACACATTAATGACGTGTGATTTCATATCTGATTATTTGTGACCAGTGAAACTCAAAGTCAACGTACAAACTCTTGGCTCACTACACTCTCAGGGAACTATTTTCTAATGCTGATAAAACTAGAGATTTTAAAGCAAGATATTGAGTGTTCAATGACTCTCGTCAATTTGTACAACATTTATGTGTTGTTACTGTTTTTGGCTCAAACAAGCAAAACAAAAAGTATGAGAAGCAATCCATACTTATAATAATGATATAATTGCTTAGTTTTAGAGTTTACATAAAAATAATACTTGGAATGCTTTCATTTTTTTTTTAATCTACATGGTCTACAGATGCTCCATTTTATGTTCTTATTTAGATTTGATATAAGGGAGCTTAGAAGCAACCTGTTATTTTAATGTGTGATTAAAAGAAGATAGTTCTGAAGTGTTTCGTTTTACAAAATCAGAGAAATACTATGATTTTCAGATCCACGCGGAGGACCTTAAAGTTTACATGAACTGTTAAACATATACACACATTTTATTTTTTAAATCCTCTGCTGTACATTTATTGTGTAAATATTTTTTAAAAAATATGTGCTGAAACGTATTGGTGATATGTGATTCCATAGTTCTGTGGATAGCTTATCTGAAACCTAAATCCAAAAGCCTCATGGAATTCCAAAACCTGACATTCCTGACACATTTTGCAGAGAAAAGTCAAAACACCCAGCCTACAACATTTGTACACGCTTTACCCTCCTTTTAGAGTGAATGTAATCTAGAATTAGCATCATCAGAGCATGTATATCCAGAGGTTACTCTCTACACCCCTCAGTGTCTCTTCAGATTTAACCTCACACTGGAACACACACCATTATGTGATTTAAAAGGATAAAGCAGCATCTGGAAAACTAAAATGTCGTAAAAAGCTTAAATTACATTTTATTCCTCAGGCTTAAAACACAAATTGGAGAATTATTCAAATTAAGCTTACTTACTTCCCATACCTCAAAATTATAATATGATAGCACAGGGTAATTGCAAACAGAGGTAAAATCCAAAATTTTGCACATGGGTAGAAACAGACAGAAAATGTCATATAACTTTTGGGGACACTGGATAATGATAAATTTAAAGAGCAAAGGAAAAACTCTGGTTTCAACCAATTCCTATTTCATGTATTTAAGAATTCCAATATTTCTGAAATATATAGATGTGGTCAGTTTTAGAAAATAGGACCATTATGGTATGAATTCTTACTTCAAGACCAATAGCAACAACAACAAAACATTATCTAAAACAATTAGAAAAAAAAAGCCCCACCCAAATCCTCAGAAATTAGCTTATGAAAATATTAAAATAATTAGAATTTTGTACTATATATTTAAACAGTAGCTTCACTGTTAAAGATTTCACGAAATTCTCCCATGATAATATAGCATTTTATGTGAGATGCATGTAAATATATATTTATAAGCTAATGAAACTAGAAAATTAGATAAGCATCTGCAAGCTTTTATGCAATTGAATACTTTGCAGTTGGCAAAGCATTTTACAGAAGCTCATTTAATCCTCACAACAACCCTGTGAGGTGGGCAGGGAAGTCATTGCCATCTCTGCTTTGTGGTTTGGACCCTGAACACAGAGACTTTTGGGAACATATCTGAGGATAATAACTGAATCTCCTTTTTGCTCCTAGTCCCACACATTTTCCTGTTGATACCAAACTAATTATCAGTGAGATGGAAAAAATCTGAACCTGTGTAAGGAATAAATGTAAGTCAACTATGATTCTATGACATTTATGTTCATTGGAGAATAGTCTTTCAGACTACATTGTTATTGTGTGAGGTACCTATTTTTGATTACTGCTCGTGTTGAAAATAAGTGAATTAGACTGAAGTACAAACCAACTAGCAAAATGTTTGACAATTAATTTCAAATACAGAAATGATCAAAATTGCTGATTTAAATATAATAAAACAAGTGGAAAAAAGGAAAAAAAAGTTCCCCAACATTTGGTAGAAGATAAGGTGTGTGGTTATTGTTAAAATTAAATCATTCCCTGACATATCAGATTATCATAACATACCTTAAACTATTCTTTCTGTCCATTTAAAAATAGGAGTATCCCATTAAAATAAAAGGGGGTGTACGGAATAGAGACAATAGTCTCGTGCTCAGTACAGCACACAACTGGTGCACTGAAGTTGCATACATTATAGTGCAGGCAGCAAATCCCCATGCTCCATCAGTTTTGTATGGAGAAAAGAACTGGGGAGGGCAAAGGGAAATGGTACATACAAGTCCATGATAGAGTGGAAATATCCCATGTAATATAAACACAAGACAAGGCTAATGAGATCTGTTACAATAACAGAGAGTGGTTCTCACGGGTTCACCCAGAAAAGTGATAAAAGAGGTCGTGATTATCTTTACAAGTTTCCTGTATTAGTGTTACCACCCCATAAGTCATAGCCATCAGTGATCTTGAGCGTTTTTGTTTAGTTTTGCTTTTGAAAAAAATAAATCACAAAATATTGAAACAAATATCATTGTTTGGCTTAATTCAGGTATTCTTAATAAACAGTACCACAGACTTTATTGAGCAATTGAAAATATACACAAGGAACAATAACTTTTTCTTTGTATTGTCTTTTTTTTTTTTTTTAACTTTCTTCCAATTAAATAACCCAGTTTCGATCGTGAAAAGGGCACTTGTTTCTACAGGAGCTGTGTCCAACTTGCTCAGTTCCAAGTACTGTTTCCACACTTCTTCCTTGTCGTTGCTGAGGTTGTATCTCCACTTACTCAGGAAGCAAATTCCACAACGTTGCAAGAATTGACCCCCTAAGTTGTTCTTTCAGATTCTATTTCTCCATAGAGTTCAGCTAACTTTTTAAACTCAGGTCCCCAGTCTCCAAGGTAGTGATAATCCTGGTCTGATTGTGTCGTTGCTGAATCCAGCGAGCTGATAGACCCAGCTTCTGATCTCTGACCCTCATAGGCATAAGTCTGAAGAGAGTCATAAGGGGGGACGCTAGCGTCTAGGTCTGCTTCTGCCAGTCTTTGCTGAATAAATTCCTGAACATCTATGCTTTCCAGGGTGGACAATGTCTGGTGTCTGGGAGTGAGCTTCACTTCAGGTCTGATATCTCTCCGGTACTTGAGCTCCTCAGCAGCAGAAGGATTCCTCAAGGCTGTGATGTCAAAGGCCTCCGTGTCTTCCTCTCCCCCTCCTTCATCATCATAGGTGACCACGTTCTCCCGTACATCCTCCTCTGAAATGATCAAGGGCTCTTTTTTGCTGCGCCTCAGGGTGATAAAAATTACCACAATTGCTGAGGAAAAATGGAAAGAGGATGAAGAATTAAGAAAACAGGAAGGAAATTCTTAGAGATTTTACATCAGCAATTTCCCATTCGTCACTAACCACATTCCAGAGTTAGGCTGGCATTGCAGCACAACCCTCTCTGTGCTCTCTGAATAACACCGCAAGGTACTGTAATGCCTCAAATAATGTAAAAGATGATTACCCCAGGAGACACTGAAAATTGCTGATCTTCTAGAGAAAACCACAATACTCTCTGTTTGCTAGGATGTAGGTTTCTTGGCTCATATTTCAGTGAAACCATTTAGTGATTAAAGTGAGATAAACACACGATGAAAAAATAATATGAAATTTTAACTAAAAAAATGTAGAGAGCTGGTCTCTCTATAGATATTTAATCCTTCTAGGTAGATACACTAAAGGAAAGATGTTTTAAGTTTCTGGAATATTGGAAGAAGGAATCTTAAGGTTAAACCCTTTAAATTTTGATGCTTTGTGGAAAATCAAAGCAGAAATATTTTAATGCTGATCTCTTTTGTCAATTATCCTTTAAAATTATATTATCATGCATTAATAATTGCATTTTCCCATTCAGGGGCAAAATAATGTTTCATTATCTGTACACAACTTGTTTTATAGGAATTTTCTGATTTATGAATGTTCTTTATATAACTATTTATTTAATTCTCACAGCAGAGCTATGACTTTATTTTTTACAGCAGAGTTGTGGCTTTACTCTCTTTTCAACCCATTTATGCCTGAGGTTGCAATTTTTCTGTGTGTGCAAAATCAGACTTTGGTGATGACCTTGAGCAGTAGGATATAAATAACTCCCACAAGCTTAGCATTCCAATAATGGAACACTATGCATAAATGAGGATGAGGAATCTGAGACTCAGGAAAGAGTATCTGAATAACCAAGATCAAAAGATCACACAATTGGCAAGTGGAAGAGCTTGCACTATAACGTGATTTCTCACATCACAGGTAATGATATTTCTACTATAATAATATTCTACTTAAGTATTTCAGAAACATGAAATAATAAACTGAGTGGCCAATTGGACATGTGCCTTAGGATAGCTCTTGCTGAATATGGTGGATTAGTCTTTATTTCCAACAATGCTGCAAACATTAGAAAATATGATAGAAATGTGTCTTGGGAACTTTGCTTTGGCCATTTATCAATATTTTCAACTGTTTCTATTTGATGAGATGAAACTGCTACTAAATAGAAATAGTTCCCTCACATCAAATTTGTTATAGCCTGTGTTATTAGGCTGAGTATTATTTACTTCAGTTCTATAGACTGCTCTTTTCTTGTTCAGCTGATATTCTAGGGTTTATGATAGTGATAACGATGCCCATTAATATTTTAAACATTCTATACTTCATAATAATCAGGGAGGTACATTCAATTGACATTTAAGGTTGTTATATTTAGCAAATAAAAATAAATGGCAGGATTCTCAAATGTGAATTTGAGATCAACAACAGCACACATGCACACCCACCCCCCCCACATACACACGCTTCTCAACCTACAGTGAGCTTACATTCCTATAAACCCATTTGAAGTTGAAAATATCTTAAACCAAAAATGTATTTGATATACATAATTTAGTAAGTATTATACCTTAGCCTAGCCTACCTTAAATGTGCTCAGAACACATTAGCCTACAGTTTGGCAAACTTATCTAACACAAAACATACTTTATAATAAAGGTATTATAAAGAATTTTGAATCAGAATTCAAAATATGGTTTCTACTGAATGCATATTGCTTTCACATCCTTGTTAAGTCAAAAAATCTTAAGTCAAACTATTGTTGGTTAGAGACCATCTGCAACACACACACACACACAACCACACATACACACACATACACATAAGGTATTGTGTCCCATATAATATTTGAGATACACACACAGAGGCAAATATTGTGCTAAGCATACATGTATATGTTCCAAATATATTATTCCATGTGATGTATTTATGTTATGTATACACATATATACCTATATATAGACAAAGATATATTTCTTATTTATCTGAAATTCACATTTATCTGGGTATACTGCATTATATCTGGCAACCTTGATTACATGCGATCCTCAACAAATGGTTGTGAAGCAAACACCAGGTTATCTAACTCTGATAAAGAACATACTTTCCCCCCAGCAACTGCCCTTTTACTGCTTACCTCTGCAAAGTAACTTTTATCTTTACTTTTATCATTATTATTACTTTGTTCTTCTTTATAGCTTAACCTATTTTATGTATACCTCTAATCGATATGGACTAGTTTTATCTGTTTTAAAACTAGAGAAAACTTGAGGAAGAGGAGTCGATTTTAAAGCCAGAGGTGGAAAGGATAATGAGAGAAAGGGATGGTCACTGTGCACTGGGAGGTACCCAGTTTTGCAGAGGAAAGGCAAATGGGAGACTATGAAGGAACCAAAAAGACAGGAAAAAAAAAATCTGTAGAGAAGGTCATAGAACCATCCAGAAAAGTGTGAAATGAAAAGAAATTAGCATCGGGAAGGTCATGAGAAAATTTAATGAGGGTCACTACAGCAGACATGGGAAGCACTGAATTACTGTTGTTTAACATGAAGTGATTACAGAAAGCTGAAAATGAAATGCTGATGCTTCTCATGCCCTGATCTACAAATATTATGCACAGAATTACAGATTTTCCCATATATGTTGACTATACTTCAAAGACTTTACTTAATAGATGCCTTTATTTTGGGGTAAAAAAGGCTTCTGTTGAACATAGAAATATGCATTTAATAACTCCCTGTGTATTTTAGCATAAATCCACCTTACAGTTTTCTAATTCAAAGCCCCAAACAACATCCTCAAGTCACTCACTCCACTGTATTCCGAAGTTTAGATTTATCATGCACGATATATATCTCTGTTCATCTTTATAATTAAATGAAGAGGCTGTACTAGATCGAAAGACCTATTTATACAGACTGCCTAATTTATTATAATACAATTTCTTACCTTCACCAATAAATCATGTTATTTTCTTTTATATTGAATTGGTTGGTGGTTGATGTCAAGGGAATTTATGTGCAGACACAACAGGAAATATGTAATCAATACTGCCATAGAGGTAGGCAGGTAATTTGCATCCTTCAATATTTGTGCAATTTTTCAATCTTTGCATATGTATCATATCCACATAATGAAATACAGGGATAAATCTGGCTTTTAAATTATCATGGCATATGGCATATAGTTTCTTATTTCTCAAAAGTTAAAATAATTCAGATATACTATAATTCAAAATATAGAGACCATTTACGTTTGAACGTTGAAGGTTTACATCTACCTTTACCCCAGAAAAGGTAGTATTTGCTACCTTTCTGGATATTATTTGCTAGTATTCAGTGATTCCTAGACTTGTTACATACTTATTTAATAAAAGGATATATATATATATGAGATATATGTATATATAATGATCAAAATCTGAGTCACTTTTGAGTGAAAGGGGATGTTGTTTATAATTATGCCAGGACATCAGAACAAACGCAGACATAGGATCACTCTAGCAAAAGGTAAATTCAAATCAACTCAGAGAAAATGTTGTACATTGTGTTCCTGATGAACTTATTTTCATTCCTGTTGGTTCCACAGATATTTCTGGAGCAGAGGGCACCAGGTAGATATTCTATAAGCAGTTCTCATGTGGACAAACAAAAAAAAAATCTCTGTGAAAGTGGTAATGTGACATTGTGTTAAGTGAATTATCCTGAACAGTAATAGCCTCACTAGGAAAATAATTTTAAAATATTTTTAAAAAATTAGCTTATGGTTACTAATAACATCAAACTCCTAATTGTACTGGAGAATATTTCTTAATGTTTGAAAAACAAACGAAATGTTTCCAAAAAAATCCTAAGACCAAAGCATATTTTAAAAGAATGAGTGCAGATAATAATTATACATATAAATAGAGTCAAATCCTTATTTAAAACCTGACAGTCAAAACCATGTATTCAAATGACCCTGATAATCTTTCAAACCATATACGTGGGCAAGGTACCTCTTCTTACAGTGAGTCATCTGGTAAAATACAATGTGAGATAACCAAAGCAACGTTACAAAAAAAAAAGATATATAACTTGTTTTTCTTTGTAAAAAATAACAAATAATTTCTGATATAATTTGAAGCCAATTTTAGTTGTATAATTTGCATTGAAACTTGAATAAGCTGAAGTATTTTTTAGATGTCTTATTCTAAAATAAATATTTTATATAAGAAAAAGAGAAAGTAAATTTCTTTTTCTTCTGTTCAAGTTTGGACAGAATTGTAAATGCCCTTGAGATTATCATTTTATATAATAAATTAGAATAAATTTGTGGAGTTTTATGAATTAATTTTATCATCAAGTAATTCAAAGTTGGGGAAACATTTTTTGTATTTGTTTTCTCATAATATGTTTTTTCCCATATATTACGTATCATTCCAGTGCTTGGCATACTAAGTGGCTTTCAGTTTCCATAACATAAACTGTCATACAACTTGCATTTGAACACATTCCATACTGAATCTCAACATACTCCTCCCTAAGTAACTTGCATAGCAGAATCTTTTAAACCTCAAGTACCATTTGATTCTTTGTCATACCGTCATATGTTGGCACCACATTTGGTAGAATTGAGGTGGTCTGAGTCAGGGAGGTTATTCTGATTAGCTTACGGAGTGTGACTTGCCACACTTGGGAGTGGCATCTCTCTCTGAAACCTTAGATTTTTTAACCAAGGGTAGCACACAAAACCATTTGAAATTGCTCAAATGAAAATCAGGCTGACCATTTTCTCCTCACCGATTCCATCTTCTTCTCTTAGTTCACCATGCATTCACAACAACTCCATTCTGATCCTCATTTATCAGGAAATTTATATCCAATAATAGGGAGCAATCCATGCTTCACTTATGGTGGCCTCGCTTAGGCAACCTACTTATATGTGAGCTATGGACTGAAAGGGTAGCCAGAAGAGGTCCCAGTCAGATCCCAACTCAGTGACTTGTGCCAAGTGTGATCAAGGTTTACCTTGCCAACTACTCTAGTCTCTCTGGCAAGAGATGGGATAAAGTTGGGAAATGAAAGTCAGGCCTCTGGGAGGGAGAGAGGACTTCAGCTACCTCTACAGTCATGGTAAATTCTGATTGCATCATAGAGGCTCACTCTAAATTCTCTTCCATCCATCATATGCAATAGACCTGAAAAAGGTAATCTCAACAGAAAGTAACCCAACTCATAATGCTCAAATCTATCATTTAAAGTTAGTCTCTTTGGTTGACAAGCACCATTCAACGTATTCATAGATGGATTCTAACCATGTTGTAAAATGTTGAACCATATGTAATCTTTAATAAACAAGAAGAAGCATTTCAAAATTCTACAGAATGACTCTTAAGGTCCTTTCAACTGAAATGTCATTCTCACAGGTTTAGAAATAGAAACAAAGACTGAATGTGTGGCCTGAGATCACATAGTTATCGGCAAAACTAGACCTGGGTTTGTACAATCACAGTCATTTTCACAAACAAGAAGTTGAGGGGGAAAACATATTTCATATTAAAATCCTAACTTTACAATTTGTTTAGGTGTGAGGATTGAAAGTTAATTTAGAATTGGAAGTTCAAGAACAGAATTAGAAGTTCAAAAAGAAAGCTTTGCTACCTTTGGTTTTGCCAATATTTATGTTGAAAATCATCTCACAAATTAACTTCAACATTATTTTAAAATTACAGATGACTATATCCTGTATCCCTTGGCTACATACTTTCTGAATAACAATAAAAACTAATCAATGCCATGAAAAGCATACATTGCATTATAATATATAATTGTAGTTATAATATATATTTTCACTAATTTTATTAGTTGAAACTCAAATATGCTTTTACAGCATCTTTTCACCAATTCCATCTTCTTCTCTTAGTCTACCACGTGTTCACACCAAATCTACTTTGATCCCCATTTATCTGGAAATGTATATCCAAGAATAGGGAGCAATCAATGCTTCACTTATGGTGGCCTCACCTAGGTCACCTGCTTATACCTGAGGTATGGACTGAAAGGGGAGCTGGTCCCAGTCAGATCACGGCTCAAATATGCTTTTAGAGTATATTTGAGTTTCAACTAATAAAAATGAAAAAGTAAACATATCATACTTTATTAGTCTGGAGGGATATCATAAAATTTACAAATGTCCTATTATTTACCCCAAAAGAGAAAACATTTTCATAAAAACCAATTAAAATGAAGTATCATTCCATGAAAACAAAATATTCTTTCAAATAATGCAACTCAAAATGTACCTAGACATTTAACATGTTAATTACATTTTTGATATTCATCTTAGTAAATGAAAATAGTTTTATGATGATAAATGAGCTGAATATTTGAAGACGACATGCCTCACCTAAGTGATCTACTTGTAAGAGTAAGAATGCTGGAAGAACTCTCATTAAAATCCCTGCGTTCTATTCTCTATGACTTCAGTTAGGATTCTAGAGAGATCCAGGTTAATTGCTGTTGGCAGCCTTGTTTTCTCTTTCTGGAGTGTTTGTGCTCTTTTCCTCTTTCTTTTCAAATACACACACACAAAAGAAGTATGTTAATATCCAAAGAAAATAGCAGTTCTGACCAATAAATATATAAAGTTTCTTTCTTTTTCTTTTTTTTTTTTTTTTTTGAGATGGAGTCTGGCTCTGTTGCCCAGGCTGGAGTGCAATGGCACGATCTCGGCTCACTGCAAGCTCTGCCTTCCGGGTTCACCTCCTTCTCCTGCCTCAGCCTCCCAAGTAGATGGGACTACAGGCGCCCACCACTACGTCCAGCTAATTTTTTGTATTTTTAGTAGAGACAGGGTTTCACCATATTAGCCAGGATGGTCTCGATCTCCTGACCTCATTATCCGCCCACCTTGGCCTCCCAGAGTGCTGGGATTGCAGGCGTGAGCCACCGTGCCTGTCCATATAAAGTTTCTAAAGGCTCTCTTCCTGACTTTCCTCTCCACCACACATTTACTGTATATATTTATTTGTTTTTATTTATTTACTTATTTTTGAGACAGAGTCTCACTCTGTCATCTGGGCTGAAGTGCAGTGGTGTGATCACGGCTCACTGCAGCCTCCAACTCCCAGGCTCAAGGGATCCACTCATCCCAGCCTCCCAAGTAGCTTGAACTACAGGTGCGTGCCACCATTACGAGCTAGAAATGACTTGATTGCAGTGAAATAGTTCTTGCTCTGGTGCACCAAACTTCCATGCTTCATGTTGCTAAGTGCAATTGAGCATTTTGGTGCTCAATTTATTGAACTTGTAAGCATCTTTTGACTTTGTTGACAAGACCTACTACACAGCATAATGCTCATTGATACCCTCTTTTCCCTTGATGTTTGTGACATTATATTTTCTTCCTATTCTCGCTTCTTCACTGTCCTCTGCTATCTCATCCTTCTTATTTAGCGATCACATTGTAGTTTCTCACTGCTCAACCCCAGTCCATCGTCTCTCTACATATATTCTCTTGCTGGGCAACTTCAATGAAGTGGACTTTCAATGTCATCTAGCTCAGGGTAGTTCAGGATCTATATTCAGCAGGATATAAGAAGTTGTATTTGATGCCATTCTAACTCATGCAGGTCTCCACATTGTCAAAGATCACTTTCCTGAGTCCATCAAAAGTACCTAGATAGTATTCACTTTTCCTCAGGTCTTTTGTAAGTATGCTACTCTGATACGTGCTATGTCAAAGGCAGACAAGGGCAGAGTTTTCCTAATTGGTTTGCCTCCATGCCTTCTTGTCATCAGGAGTTCTATTCTCTATTTCATTCACTGTCATCTTTTGCAAATTGA
Organism: Trachypithecus francoisi; assembly: GCF_009764315.1. Classification (NCBI taxonomy): domain Eukaryota; kingdom Metazoa; phylum Chordata; class Mammalia; order Primates; family Cercopithecidae; genus Trachypithecus; species Trachypithecus francoisi. The sequence goes on from NW_022681465.1 coordinate 19,465,616, forward strand.
AGATTTTATAATGGGACTCTCTGGCTTTAAACCTTTCTTTACACTCCTGAAACAAAACTTACCGGCTTTGCCATGCGCCACAAATCTCTGGATGCTCTCACCCTTTCCTACAAATCCCTTCTCCTTTCCAGGCTCATTACGCTTTAATCTCCCCTCCATCTACACAAGCGATTTGTCTTCGACCCCAGGAACAAAACAAGGAACATATTTTTTGCAAGAATACCTCTTTCTCAGAAAAACAGTCAACTATCTTTTCACGTATGCCAGTACCATAAAGGAATAAAAAGCAGGCTGCTAAGAGAAAGAAAAAAGGGTTTGGACAGAGGTTCCCACTTTACGAAGCAGAAAGATTCCTTACATCCATCTTTCTTTTTATTACAATACAGATTTGCTATCTTGTTTCAAAGAGCAATCTAAAGAGTTTATAGTTATACGAGCTCCTCATGCAGCTGTGAAAAGATTTAGAATATTACAACAGATAATGTAAAATTAGAGAAAGTGTTTTATTTTTCATGAACTGTAATGAAAAATTCAAATAAAAAAGTATTATTATTATTATTATTTTAGATGGAGTCTTGCTTTGTTGCCCGGGCTGGAGTGCAGTGGCGTAATCTTGACTCACTGCCAGCTCTGCCTCCCAGGTTCACGCCATTCTCCTGCCTTAGCCTCCCGAGTAGCTGGGATTACAGTCGCCCACCACCATGCCTGGCTAATTTGTGTGTATTTTCAGTAAAGATGGGGTTTCACTATGTTAGCCAGGATAGTCTCAATCTCCTGACTTCGTGATCTGCCCGCCTCAACCTCCCAAAGTGCTGGAATTACAGGCGTGAGCCACCGTGGCCGGCCAAAATTATTGTTTTTAAGGGAATATAATTAAATTTAATAAAATTTAATAGCACCCTAAGACCAAAAAATATTCAGTACGTTAACAACTAACATTAATGATTAATTACTGTGAACTAGTAGAAGTTTCTACAAGATATCTATTTTTTATTTAGTTTTCAGATTCGTTTTGCTTTCTGATTTATTCATTTACATATTTAAGGTGTGCAACATGATGTTTTCCCAATAATAGTTTTCACTATTATTACATAATGAAATGCTTAGTGTAGTCAAGCAAATCAACGTATCTGTCATCTCACATAGTTACACTCCTTTTTCACGTGGAGGGGAGAAAGCACCTAAAGTTTACTGTCTTTGCAAATTTCCAGTACAACACAATATTGTGATTAACTAAAGTCCTTTTGTTGTATATTTGATCTCTACATTTACTCACCCTATGGCCATATGACCCTCACGCTCATCCTGAATGAATGGGTGACCTCCTCTGACCTCAGAAGCTAAGCGGGATGGGGTCCTGGTCGGATTCATTTAGAACGATGCCATATAGGTTCTTGCAAAAAAATGTGAAACGCTCTTTCAAGATGGGATTCTGAATATTTAAATATGAATTCTTTCTGAAATATACACTTTCAAAAGCTATTTCTTTCCGATTTTATCCTTCTTCTGTTATTTCAGTTCTTTCAACACATTTGAATCTAACTATTTTGAGATTAATGATCGTATAGAGAAAATTAATTCATAGGAAATTGGAGCCGCTGTTTCCTTACCCACATTATGTATGCCTAATCCTTAAGTTTTGTCAAAATGATTTCCTCTCATTCAGAATTGCCATCACACAAACTTAGGGTTTAGAATGACTTACCCAGGAGAATGAGAACACAGAGAAGAATAGCGATTAAGGCTCCTGTACTCAAACCAGCCGAGGACAGGAAGGCTTCTGCATGGCAGGTCCGCACGCGCCCATCTCTCTCGCATGCACAAACCCTGATGGTGAGGGTGCTGCTGCTGCTGAGAGAGGGGATTCCACCATCAGAGATCATAATGGGCAGATAATACACATCCTGAACAGTTCGACTAAATCTCCTCCGCCTTGTCAGAATGCTGGCTGTGTTATCTATGACAGACATAAGCAAAACAAAATATTCTTAGTCAAGCCGCCATTCAAGATTCACATTTCCTTTAATGGATAAAATGGGGATGTGTATCTTTCTTATTTCAGTTTATGATGTGGACAAGGGAATACGAAGGGGCAATTATTAAAGAGAAGCTAGTATTGGTTCTCCAATTGAGAAACCTATTTAGAAAAATTAATACAGCCACACTAAAGATGAAGGAAAATAGTGGGAAGACAAAGGAGGAGGAAGAAATGAACATTTTGGACATGGACCTAATAGCTACAAGATGTAAAGGGATGCAGATGGCCTGAAGTCATACACTTAGGGTCCTATGCTTTGAAGTGAGCCAATGAGACTTTCCCCAAACCTAGAGGCTCTGAATATATGTGACAGGACCACAAATCTGTATTTTTAGCAAACTATTGAGGTGAAGTTGATGCATAAAATAGGTATAAGAACTACTGGTTTAGATAATATTTCTATGGAGACAGTAGATCAAGCAATAATTTTTTTTAGACTTAGCTGTGATTTGAAGCACTATTGTTTGACCATGGGGAAGTGAATGATGAATAAAATAGCTAATCATCTTTTTTTAAACGTGTTTATTAAATGCGATGTACTATAATAAATGCCTGCATGATATATTGTGTTCAATCTATAACCTTATGAGGGACAGGGTGCTAAATTCTTTAATTTATAGCTGAAAAAATTTTTATTATAAATACTAATTTAAAAGTAAATAACCCTAGTCCCAGCATGTTAGTTTTCCAAAATCACAAAGCTAGTAAATGATAAGGATAAAACCTCTATTCTAGAACCCTGCTCAACATCACAATGTCACTTTGCCTCATCTCCAATTCACTGCCAAATGGTATTGATGTCCTCAGTGCATATAGTATATGTTTCATTGTACTGTTATTCCTCATCCCTGAATGCATAGCTGAAAACCCACATGGTTCACACTTGGATGTACTGTTCAGATCCCTTCATAAAATTACCTGTTGCCCTAGCTATAGATTGCCATCTGCCCCCAGGTCACATTCTTCTGGAATAGCATATAACTAATAACTCATTGCTGAAAGGTTACAAATGTTGGCCTGTCCCCCTTCCTATACTACTGACAATACTGATGGACAACTTTAGCTCCAGAGCTTTTCCAGGGGGTCAGCCATTAAGAGACATTAAGAGTGAATGGCAGCTCCATTTGTCACTCTACCCAGTCCTTCTTCCTTCTCCTGCGATCTACAGATGTTGATCCCAATGGCACACTCCAAAACACCTGCACTCCAAATGCCAGTTCAATTCCAGGGAACTCAACATGCAGCTACATCTATGAGTTAATTATTTTGCACTAAAATGTAAGTGGATCATTAGACAATTACAATGAGGGCTTCTTTTTCTCTTATCAATGTCTTTTATTCTGAAAATTGAAATTGTATTTTATATAGCTATGTTTATAATAGTCACAGTGCAGTATCCTAAAATGATATTATTTATTGTACATTGCTAAATTAATATAATGAGAAAGCTAACTAATTTTTCAAATATTCGATGTACTACACATAATAAAACACAATAAAATATGCATATACATACATATATGATTGAGTCACTAAAAATCAGAAGTAAATAATCCAATGAGAAATTGAAGATTTTTCTTACCCAGAGAAAGAGAAATTTTTAAAAACGACATCAGCTGTCTATTCTTAAACATGTTATAGGATAGAGGAAGAAGATGTGGAGAAATTATATCATGTGTATTATATAATAATTTATCAGTCACATTTACTTTCCCAGAAAACCCGACCTTTGTGGAAGCAGATCTATCAGCTGTAGGATGATGCATCATAATTAAGAGAAGTCTTTAGTGTATGGGAAATGTGTGAGATAAGTATTCACAGGCACAAACATGTCTGACAATCTCACAGCTGCTCCTCTGAAGAAGAGATGTGAGACACTGGTCTCTGAATCTCAGGAAACACGAATAATAACATGTGAAATGATATAACACGTGGTGTAGATGGTGGCTGTTTCATGACTAAGGCCTAGCATACATCTCATATTAATCATCTCGAAGCATGCTATTTTCAGGAAAACTACTGGAAATGCAATCAGAAACAAGACAAATGCCAGAATAGGTTTCTAGTGCATTTTAAATTCTGAAATAGAAATCTCTAAGATGTAAAGACATAAAAATGTTCATTCTTTTTTTTTCCAGTTACAGTTTTGACTTTGGAAAAGAAAGGATGATTCAGGAGGCAAAGAGCTTCCCAGCTAGAAAAGCTTAGCACAGCAGAATAATGAGCTCTTGACAAGGGATATTCTATACCTCACCAGAATGGCAAAAAATGTACCCGGCAGAAGGCTCACTGAACTTGAAAAATAAAATTTTGAATACTAAGGAAGAATACGAAAGGAAGAAGAAATATATATTATATACAAATATATATTATATAGAAATATATACACACACTATATATACACATACACACAAACACAACACACCATACACACAAATACACACATGTACATATATATGTGTATATATTAGACACAATAAAATATGTCTTGCTGAAACTGCAAAATTAGGCAACAAGACCGATAACAAATCTCTAATACGATATACAACGGTTAAAAAATGAATGAGGGCTGGGTGCGGTGGTTCACGCCTGTAATTCCAGCGCTTTGGGAGGCCAAGGTGGGTGGATCACCTGAGGTCAGGAGTTCAACACCAGCCTGGCCAACATGGTGAAACCCCATCTCTACTGAAAAATACAAAAAATAGCTGGGCATGGTGGCAGGAACCTATAATCTCAACTACTCGGGAGGCTGAGGCAGGAGAATTGCTGGAACCCGGGAGGCAGAGGTTGCAGAGAGCCGAGATCAAGCCATTGTATTCCAGTCCAGTCTGTCAACAGTGAAACTCTGTCTCTAAATAGATAAATAAATATGGAAAGTCTCGAATGGCATCCAAATAAATAAGAAAAATTAATATATGCTGAATAACGAGAAAACATAGCAGGATAGAACATCCGTGGATGAGAAGTGCTAACTGTCAATGTTAGTCTCTAATAATGTGCACCATAGCTGGGTTCTTAATTCTAACTCTCTATAGCTAGGATGAAGACAGCAGATTATAGAACATTTGGAAGCCAAGTTAGTAAAGCTAATGTATTAGATTAAGATTCAAGGAGATTTTGTATAGCTAGAACAAAGAAATTTAACAATGAGACATGAAATAAAGATTCATATTAGAGGGTAGACTTTGGAAAGTATCACATAGGGAGGATCTTGAATAGCAGCTTTATTTTAAAACACAGATGATTGACAGGTAAATAGGTACACAGGTAAATGATAGATTAGATAGATAAATATAGACATATAGCAATAAGTCTGTAGAGCTGTCAAACAAGTTAAACAATCTGAAAGCATTTAATAAAGATAAGAAATTTCTGCTTCTCTTTATTGAAAGGACTGCTGCACTGGAGTACTGTGCATAGTTTTGGGTTCACTACATTAAAAGTGAGATTTTAAACCAATAATATGCATTTAGAAGACTTTGGGACATTAAAAATATAGTTTGGAAAATATTTCACATGAAGAATTAACAGAATGTAATATCTTTTTCATTATAACCAATATGTTCTTAGTATTTCCATAAAACATACCCTTAATTTAACGCAGAAATAGTTTTGCATATATTTTATATTTAAAAATAGATGGCAATGCATTATTTATTTTGTTATATGATCCCATTTCTTGTTCAAAAAGGATATGGACACAAATAGGAGGAAGCAATGAGGTTGTCACACACATATGTAATATCAGACTCAGGCCTACAGTCTAATAATACCCTGTGATTATTGTGAAATCATTGAAATTTCATTCCTTTGAAAAGCAATCATAATAATATAAATAATTGCTTCATCTTTCTAGCAATAAATATTCCAAAGATGTTTATAATTGATAGTATTTTTGTGGGGCTTTTTCACAAAAGTATTTTGCCATAAAATATATTGTTAAGTAGTTATGCATTCAATTTCTGTATTTCTACAGGTTGCAGAATATGGTAGTAGAATACAAGTCACATGCTTCTGTAGATCAGATGTCATTTTCTTTTCTTTTCCTTTTTTTTTTGAAATGGACTCTCATGCTCTGTCCCCCAGGCTGGAGTGCAGTGACACAATCTCGACTCACTGCAAGCTCCGCCTCCCAGGTTCACGCCATTCTCCTGCCTCAGCCTCCTGAGTAGCTGGGACTACAGGCACCCAACACCACGCCCAGCTAATTTTTGTATTTTCAATAGAGATGGGGTTTCACTGTGTTAGCCAGGATGGTCTCGATCTCCTGACCTCGTTATCTGCCCGCCTCAGCCTCTCAAAGTGCTGGGATTACAGGCATGAGCCACCGCGCCCAGCCTAGATGTCATTTTCTTTAGCTACTATTAGGTGTCTTTTTTTTGTTGTTGTTCAATAGTTTGAAAGACCTTGCAGGATAGACTTTAATTTATGTGCCACTGTAGTAAACTATGATACAGTTTAAATTAAAATAAGGCATGCTTTTAAAATAGGTTTTGGGGCAAAAATAAATTCTATTTTTTCAGTCGAAAATTACCTTATAGCTTAGAAAATAGTAAAAAGTATGCGCTTTTGGGAACTGAAATTATTAGACACCTGTATACTCTCAGTTATATCAGCACACTCCTTGTTTGATAATGCAGGCAAAGATACATTTTATTTCAAGCATAGCCTGCCAGATCATTAAAGTAGTATTTCCAAATCTATCAGAACAGCAGAAACATTTGAAATCCTCAGATGTGGATCTCTAATTAGACCAAAAAAAATTTTAATGTGTATGAAGAGAAAGCTGGGAAATACAGCCCAACTTCCACCAGACAAATAAATAGGCATGGTTTCATATTGTTTCTGAGTTTTTTTCAGTCTTGCAGCAGAAATAGAATCTATTCATAATTTAACCATTATCAGAGAGCACGCATCAAACAATGGTGTTTTGCATTCCCACAAAGCACCCTTTCCATAATCGGTACTTGATGAATGATTTGAACTACACTCAGCAGGAACTTGTCTTCTTACAGTTTTATTATACTGACATGCAGAAAGAGATTGAAAGCAAAATGAACTCATTTATCTTGTAATACTTCAGCAGCATGATCTCTTTATGCTCTCTAATGAAAGTTTATTTCTTCATATTCCCTGACTTCCCCTTCTTTGAATCCTACAGTGGCTTAATCTCCATTTTCGGACTCTGGATTCTGCTTGTTCACCTAAGTTTGCAAACATCCTTGTGGTCTCACTTGTCTTTCTGCCAAACTACAAATGCGTGATCCAATATGTCATTATGTTCTGATTTGCACCCTGGAATGTTATCCCTTTGACCATCTGCCACACTCCTTACTACATGATAATCTTAAAATCCTGGATAAATACAATGTCCATTGTCTATTTCTGCTTTGGATTCACAAAACATGCTGATACAAATTATAACCATCTTAACTGATTCCACCTAGTATATTAAAATAAATGTATTTATTTTATAATCTCCGAGGAGATTATTAATCAATCTGTTAGCGTTTGTCCTTTTTTTTTTTTTTTTTTTTTTTTTTTTTTTTTTTTTTGAGACTGGGTCTCTCTCTGTCACCCAGGCTGGAGTGCAATGGTGCAATCTTGCCTCACTGCAACCTCCACCTCCCAGGTTTAAGCGATTTTCCTGCCTCAGCCTCCAAAGTAGCTGGGACTACAGGCACTCGCCACCACATCTGGCTAATTTTTTGTATTTTTAGTAGAGACAGGGTTTCACCATATTGGCCAGGTTGGTCTCAAACTTGTGACCTTGTGATCTGCCCCCCTCGGCCTCCCAGAGTGCTGGGATTACAGGCGTGAGCCACCGCGCCTGGTCAATATTCATTCTTTCTTCAGATGCTACACAGTAGCTCTTCTAAATTTCTTTTGTCCTTTTTCTTCTGAGCTGTTTTTCCATTCTCTGCCGAAAACATCTCTTTCTGCAAAGAAGCTGCCATCTATTACCAAGAGTTTAAAAAACATATTTTAGGCCGGGCGCGGTGGCTCAAGCCTATAATCCCAGCACTTTGGGAGGCCGAGATGGGCGGATCACGAGGTCAGGAGATCGAGACCATCCTGGCTAACACGGTGAAACCTCGTCTCTACTAAAAAATACAAAAAACTAGCCGGGCGTGGTGGCGGGCGCCTGTAGTCCCAGCTACTCGGGAGGCTGAGGCAGGAGAATGGCGTAAACCCGGGAGGCAGAGCTTGCAGTGAGCTGAGATCCGGCCACTGCACTCCAGCCCGGGCGAGAGCGAGACTCTGTCTCAAAAAAAAAAAAAAAAAAAATTTTAAATTGTTCAATCTTTCTTTGCCATTACATCTGTATATTCAAGACTGTATTTTGAACTTTCCAAAATAAGCACAAATACACATAAAATAACTATGTGATTCTTGAAGAATATCAGGAAATCTGCTTATGAATGACGCAAATTTGTCTAAGTGTTAATTTAGAAAGGAGGGAAATAAAGAAGAAAAAAGGAGCTTTTAAAATAAAGTCCAAGCCAAAATGCAAAATAATTCATAAAAACATAACAATAATATAATAACTGCAGAAGGAGAGATAAGAACAGCTGTTTTAAAAATAAAATAGGAGTATGAACTCCAAGAGAAAACTTCTACCCATTATTTATCACAAACCTTTAATAAACAGTATTTTTTTTTTTAGTAGAGAATGAATTAGTTAAAGTAGAAAATACTATGTTTGGAGTCACTAGATTTATAAACACTAAAAAAAAAAGTGTAAGCATAAATCCTTAGATAGTTTTAACAAGTGAATGTATCATTCTATTTTTAAAATAGTTTTTTTCACCTGCATTAATGTACAGGGTGGAGCAGATGACTCCTGTAGCACCATGTGGTTCTTAGCAAGGAAATAATTAAAGCAGACGAATGGAACTTACATTTTCACAGAAGGAAAGCAAGGGACATGCAATGATAAAATTAGTTATATATATATATATACACACACACACACATATATATATACATATATATGTATTATTATTATTATTATTTTGGAGATAGAGTCTTGCTCTGTCACCAGGCTGGAGTGCTGGAGTACAGTGGTGCGATCTTGGCTCACTGCAACCTTCACTTCCCGGGTTCAAGTGATTCTCCTGCCTCAGCCTCCCAAGTAGCTGGGACTACAAGCGCAAGCCACCATGCCCACCTAATTTTTGTAGTTTTAGTAGAGACAGGGTTTCACCATGTTGGCCAGGACGGCATCAATCTCTTGACCTTGTGATCCACCCACCTTAGCCTCCCAAAGTGCTGGGATTGTAGGCAAGAGCCACCATATCCAGTCAAAATTAGCAATATTTTTGTTTCATTTTTCTACTTCTATTTTTTTGCTTAGTGAATTTGAGTCAGTTTTCTTTCATTGTGAGTGGGAGTAAAAAGGTGAAAGGTGGTGTGGGCTGGCAAATCCATAAGGGGAGAAATAATTTCATATATATATATATGTAAAACAACAATGTTTATATGTTTTACATATATATATATATATATACAAATCAATAGAGTTCAAAATAACCAGAGAGAAAACAAAAGCATATCTTTGTACCTAAAGCAAAAGAGCCACTAAAGTGGATCACTACAGTTCATCCACAATCTTTTACATTTTAGGGTCAAGATTGTATACATTCTCTTTAACTTCTCACTAGCCAAGTTGGAGTGTCTGCATTCAGCTAAAGGATGGTGTAATTCTCTCAAGGCACGTCCAGATAATGTTAGTATTTGACTGGTAGGAGAAAGGAGAGCCAGTAGAATAAAAGCCATGTGTTCCAACCTTGTCCCTGACCTTAGATAACTGACTCAGCAGGACACAGTTGCAGTCACATCCATTAGAGGATATATGAGGCTTGATTTGTAATTTAGGGCAGATTATATGTGCCTTATTTTGTTTAGGAGTGTGAGGAATTGCTAAATGGTCTCTTGAAACCCTGTGGATAAAAACAAAATTTTAAATGGTTATACTCTGTAGAGCAATTAAGCATATTACAACACCAGCTGTGAGTTCTTGTTTGAAGGACAAAAATAAACTACGAGAATAGTGACTGCTACAAATCTGGTAATACCAAAGAAATACAAGACAAACATTTAAAATTTCCCATGATTTTCAATGCGTATCAAACTACATACCTGCATTTCCCTACCAATGGAGTGTGAAATTTGAAAGGACTCCAAAAGACACCTTTCTAACAGTTACATAGTCAACATTAAAAATATCCCTTATTGTAACTTCCATGCAACATAAGCTTAAAGTCATATCTTCTTTCACCAACCCCAAATAGCCACAAGAAAAACAAGTTTTCCTTTTTCCTTTTATGTGTTTTGTTAAAAGTTATAAAGCAACTTATAAATGTTATGATCATTTTTAGAAGAATGAATGCTGCAAAAATAATAAAAAGTAATAAAGCCAAGGAAAACACCAAATCTTCAGAATGCCACCAACAAAGTAAAAATGACACTCCAAGAAATCTTTTGTTTCATATGATTAAAAAAATTAATTTCCAGTGCATTTTTCTTGTTTTAGAAACAATGTGTTATTTTGACTCATTTATTTTTAAAGAATTCAAGTATCTATGAGAATGGACAACACATACCAAAGAGAGAACATAATAAAAACCAATGTGAGTAGTAGATATTCCTGATAGCAAATCATCAAAAAAATAAGCATTTTTCAAATATGAAAGACAAACTAAATGTGATTTAGAACCCTGTAAACAGAGATAGAAATGCACACATAATTACTAATAATCTTTTGCCCTAATCTGTAAGATTTACAAATGTACCTTACAGTTAGAATTAAGCCTAAGAATTAGGTTGGCAAATCTCTTCACATCAAATAAAGCACAGTCCCTCAAGAAACAGCATGAAGATCATGAAACAGAATGGATTTATCTTTGTAGACTAAGCATGATTTCATACTGGAAGGTTAGTTATACTTGCATATTACAAATGAATGAACATGATTATTGTATTCCTGGAAGCCTGGCTCAAGTCTATATTCATAAATTTAGTGATAATATGGCCATAGTTTATTCACTATAGATGTGAAGTTTAGCAGTTAAAATTATACAATGAAATTACTTGATATTATGATTAAAAATTGACATCACAACGTAAAGAGAAGGTGATAGTAAGAAAACAACTACATTTTAAACAGAAAACATTTTATACTTCTTTGTTGTTTTAGAAAATACAACTTTAAATGCTCTAATTATCTTTGAACTCTGGTTTTTAAATTTTAAATACAGTTGTGTTATTACCAACATACTAATTAATGATAAAAATAGGTCAATATTAAGCAAAATTATGTACTTTACAATATACATTATAAAAGAAAAACCCTTCACTTGATTATTCTCTGAATCAATGTTTAATATTTAATAAATTGGGAGAAATAACTTTCCAGATAAATATGGAAGATTTATTGGCACAATTTTTTCTAGCCACCACAATTTGGTACTAAAGCAACTAACGAATGAATGCCGGAGTATCTTATATTGGAGTACAGAATAAAGCACAGTGCTTAGTCATTAGTATGTTCCCATGAGTGAATTAAAATGCCACTGAGTCTCTGCTTTGCTACATTTCCCTCTCTAGATTTTTCCAGCCAAGAAATTGATGCTGCATTCTGTCATCTCTATGTTGTTTTAATCCACCACTTAATGAAAGGTAATCTCTGATTCACCTCCCTGGTGGAACAAACTCTATCCCTAACGTCAAACCACGTTCCACCACTTTTAACAATACAGTTTGTAGTGATCTTTCTAAAGTAGCTCACATTTCACCTCCATCCATGGCAAATTACATTTCATATCATCCTCATTTCCCCAACTAGACAGCAAGCCTCTTGAAAGCAGGTCCTGTGTCTTTGAATTCCTTGAATCAGGCAGTTTAAAAAACTGCTGTATTCCCAGCAGACAGTACATAACACTGGAAAAATTAACTAGCAGAAGAAAAACAATGTTAAGAACTGTCTACAGAATTTCTCTTAAGAGGAAAGGCATTCTTTCCAAGCAACATAAGGAAGAGGTGATGAATAATAATTTGATGTGAGGCTAGAGTGGTATATGCTGGACATATAGCTTAAAATGTCAGCTCGAGGGAATCAAGGTGTGTGTGTGTGCGTGGGTGTGTGTGTGCACGCGCGCGTGTGTGTTTGTAAAGCGTTTGTCTTCATTTTGAATTAGGCCCAGTAAGTGAATATATTCATATTGACAACATGCAAAGTGCATTTAATAGACATTTCATAAGAAATACTATATTTTCTATCAATTTATCATTGCTTTTATATGTGATTATATTCAACACTTCATTGTTTCTGGTAAATGTTTAATCATATTAGTTTAGATAAAGTTTATTTTATACTTCACCTTTGAAAAATATTTGTTCTTGTTTCATCTTATTTTCATTTGGCTGTAATAGCTCCAACAGTTACATAGTCAATACTGAAAAATCCCTTATTGTAACTTTTTGCCAAATGAATCTTATTATAAATAATACAGTTATTGTTTTCTGTAACATTCAGTATTTTGAAATATCACTGCTTAATTGTCACATGAGTGCTATCTTAGATAGAAAAGGATTCTTTTATTGTAGTTCTTTCTTTCCAATATCACTAAAAGTAGATCAATTGGCTGTTCACTTCCAATTTTACAAATGAGTATTTTGACACTGTCTAGTACCTTTACAAATTAAATTCACTGTGTGGAAATTTGTAACATTATTTCATCATCTGTCACGTTAGAAGATTTTCACTCTTAAATCTATATCTTTCTTCACTCAGGATAATTTCTTTAGTTATTCCATTATTGTTTTTCCATCCATTTATTTATGTTTTAGTTACCTTCTATGTGCCCATTATGACTCATTGCATTTCACGTGTGGTTTCAAATTCTTTATAGTTTCATCTCTATTTACACCGATAAAATAATAATTGCCTATATATCTCCATTTTACAAAAGAAAAAACAGAGATACCCTGAACATAATGTCGTGGCCATATTTTCACCTATAATTAGCAGAGAAGCAAGGTTTCAAACAGTAGCAAGCTGTTTCTAGAGTCTCACTCTGAAACATTCTATTTGCTTCCCCTTTTGAACTTTCTGCTCACTGATGTAGTTTGTAATAGTGTTCATTTGAATTGTATCACCTTACCAGATTTTTTTAAATTGACAGTATTTTCATGTTAGCTCAAAAAGTCTCACTTATATAATCATGTTTTAATATGTCCTAATTCACAATAACTGCCTCTGTCCTTCAACTAACTTGACCCCTGCCATGTCCTCTGATCTTTCTCTAAGAAAAGCGTTTTGAGTTCTGATTCCCAGAGATTCCTCCAACATAGTAAGGGATAGTAGGTAGAATTGAGCCAGCATCTAAATATCTTCTTGTTAATCTCAAAGTCTCTTTGCCTTGGAGGTGACTTTGGGGATCTATCCACAGGTCAAGTTTATTTAGCTGTCCATGTTATCCCAGTTAAGTTTTGGAAGAGAGAATGAGTTGGAAATCAATTCTTAGGCTATAATTTCTGTCACCTGATATTCTTTTTCAGATGGCTACTAAGCTGGCCTTTCCTTTCCCGGCAGTCTGTACACTCAAACTTTCAGTAATAGTTTGTACTGTGAGAATATAATTCTTTGGGAAGGGAGGATACATAGCAGGCATGTAAAAGTAACAGAGGCAACAAGTGCCTGAGAAACAGAGAATATTGGTTGAAATGGTGACTAATCCTCAGAAATTTTGGAAAGAAACTTGAATTTGCTCCGTACATAAGATGGGGTTCTAACCCAATTTTAATTAAATTTGAAAGAATAGCTGTAGCATCTAAGGGAATATCAAGGCAACAATCATCTTCATGATGATTAGACTATCATTGAACAGTATCCTTTCTCTGAAGCTCCGTTTATGCCCAATCACTTAATGAAAGTTTTCCTAAATGGTTCTTCATGTATAAAATGTAGGTCTAGGTAAAATATGCAGTCTTTGATCGACCAATTCTCCCACTAAAAACAAAGAGAGAAGCTTAAAATACCAAGAAAATCTCAGCTGGGCGTGGTGGTTCACACCTGTAATCCCAGAACTTTGGGAGGCTGAGGAGGGCAGATCACCTAAGGTCGAGTCTGAGACCAGCCTGACCAACATGGAGAAACCCCGTCTCTACTAAAAATACAAAATTAGCCAGACGTGGTGGCGCATGCCTGTAATCCCAGCTACTTGGTAGGAAGAGAATCGCTTGAACCCAGGAGGCTGAGGTTGCGGAAAGCCGAGATTGCGCCATTGCACTCCAGCCTGGGCAACAAGAGCGAAACTGTCAAGAATAAAAAAAAAAAGAAAGAAAGAAGGAAGAAGGAAGGAAGAAGGAAGGAAGGAAGGAAGGAAGGAAGGAAGGAATATCTCCATTTATAGGCATCAGAAAACTGCTGAAGCGAGACAAGTAGAGGAGTTAATATTCTAGAGAAGGAAAAACTGTGGAGATAAAAACTGTTGGTTGCAAAACATCCTTTCTTCTATAGGTATTTACTTACATTAGGAACTAACAAGAGGCTGAGACTCTAAGCTGGGGACAGAGAAACTAGGGGAGCTTTTGGAAGTTTCCTGAATCTGCAATTAAATTGGAAATTGAGGGACGGGGCTGATTTTCCCTAAAGACATTCGTTATGTTTAAAATTTAAATTGCAAGTTAAATTGGAAGTTTAACAGAATGCTAAATCTCTAAGCTGAAAAGCCCTGGAAGACAAAGAAAAGCTTTTTTGTTATAACTTGGTGTTGAACAGTGATTATAGCTAAGGACTACTGCGAGTGCACAAGGAGGCTCTCAGTCTAGAGCCCTGGAGGGTCATCCTCTGGAAATAGAGACAAATCAGAGACAAACTGAAACTAAACAAAACTGCAAATCAGCCGTGACTCAGTTCAGACTCCGAGTGGATTAAAGTGAATATAATCCTCTCTAATTGCTTACCAGAGAAATGGTGAATACTCTCTGGAGAAATATATTATTATTTGATCTTCTGTTAGTACTACAGCTTGAATGTTTCTGTCCCGTCCAAAATTCATGTGTTGGAATCTTAGTCATTGACACAATAATGTTGGGAGGTGGGGCCTAATGGGCGGTGTTTAGGTCCTGAGAGCTCCTGTCTCATGAAGGAATTAATGCCACAGTAAAAACGACTTTCAGGCTGGGCACATGGGCTCATGCATGTAATTCCAGGATTCTGGGAGGCCAAGGTGGGCGGACCACTTGAGGTCAGGAGTTCGAGACCACTATGGCCAACATGGTGAAACCCTGTCTCCACTAAAAATACAAAAATTAGCCAGGTGTGGTGGAAAGTGCCTGTAGTCCCAGATACTTAGGAGGCTGAGGCAGAGGAATCACTTGAACCTGGGAGGCAGAGGTTGCAGTGAGCTAAGACTGTGCCATTGCACTCCAGCCTGGACAACAGAGTGAGACTCCATCTCAAAACAAACAAACAAACAAAGGCTTTCAGGAGTGAGATTTTTTTCTCTTCCATTGTCTTGCTAATAAAGAAAAGTGCTCCTGGCATGGTGTGGTGGCTCATGCCTGTAATTCTAGCACTTTGGGAGGCCAAGACAGGTGGATCACGAGGTCACATCCAGACTATCCTGACTAACACGGTGAAACCCCATCTCTACTAAAAATACAAAAAATTAGTTGGGCGTGGTGGCAGGAACCTGTAGCCCCAGCTACTTGGGAGCCTGAGACAGGAGAATGGCATGAACCTGGGAGGTGGAGTTTGCAGTGAGCTGAGATCGCGCCACTGCACTCCAACCTGGGCGACAGAGCGAGACTCTTTCTCAAACAAAGAAAGAAAGAAAGAAAGAAAAGTGTTCCTTCTGTCCAAAGGTGTCATCTTGGAAGCAGAGACAAGGCCCTTACAGACAACAAATGATCTTGGACTTCCCAGCCTCCAGAACTGTGAGAAATAAATTTTTATTGTATACAAATTCTCAGTTTCAGGTGTTCCACTATAACAGCACAAAACATGTGTCATTCAATCAAAAAATTCTAGATATATTAAGAAATAAGACCATGTGTCCCAGTCCTGTCTCCCCTTTCCCCTACCCCCACCAGAACAACAACAACAAAAAAGGCAAACACACAAAAAACTGGCATTTGTTCTAGATATTAGAAAGGCTGACAATGATTGTAAAATCATTAAGATAGAAAGCTAAAGAGAATGTTAAAAATAAAGAATTTCACTAGTGATTTACACGTCTATCACATAATCAAATGGATATCAACCAAAGCGGATTTTCTTTGAATGGATGTATTTGTTCTCATAGGACTTTTGCTTCTTTAAGCAGTTCATTAGCTCCATGCTAGCACTTCCACCAATATATTCCCAGCACATGTCACAGTGAGTAATAAAAACTAGGTCCAAAAATAAAGAAACTTTAAAAATAAACATGACGGAACATTAAAGAAGACATTTGTTCTGCAATGTTCAGGTGAATTATCAGTTTCCAAATTCAAGAGGGTTAGAATGTATATCAGGAAAGATCCCACGGGAGTGGGAAAGATCTGAGAAAAACATGGAACATCATGTTACATTTAGTTATTTAGCAAAGCATATTTAGATATTAAATAGGAGAATTTCATCAGAGTATAGATGGGCGAAGATCTTCTTAGTATAAGGAAATTAGCTAACTTATGTAATTCTAGGCATAAATACTGCTAAAGTATTCTCTGGTATGAACTTAGAATGCATACATTAAGAAGGTATAATAAGCACATAGGTGTTTTTACAATAGTTACTAGTAGGAGTTACTTCCATAAAGTGTCAAGAAATGTAAAGCATGTGAGCTGAGATAGTACCTACTTACATGCTAGTCAGTTAGCCTGATGCAATGTTATAGATGCCTGAAGAAAACACAAGCCTCCCGAGTCAAAGACAAAGGATTTTTTTACTTATATCACAGCAAGGAGCATAACCTCTCCTTCAGATTTGTTTCCTTATACCTTAAGGTGAAGCGGAGTGATGTGGAGGCCCCAGGTGCTGTGGAGCACGCAGTGGGTTTGTGCCTCAGCTAAGGAATCTTAAATTTACGGAGCCTGGATGTTTGATAAAGAATTGTAAAAATACATGCCCAATCTCTGTATCAGAGAGCATCATTACCCTTATTAATACTATACATCAAATAAATAAGTCTTTTGAACCTAAGGAAGACACTGTATCTTCTAAGGCTGATTGTTATACAAACTTTGCAGAAGAGATAGTCTGGAAGAAAATAAAAAATTAATGCCCCTGCTGGCAAGACATGAAGAAATGCAAGAGTTTCATGAGAAATTGTGCCCTAGCATAAATATCCTGAGGAGAAGAATTAAAGATCGAAGAAGTTCTGGTATTATTGTTCACAAAGGGAAACTGTTCCAGAGTCTTAAGGTATTTTACAATAGTTACAATTAAAGATGATTGACACCACTGTACTTCTCTGCTCATAATCCATTATCTACATATCAACCAAAATACTCCTTTAGAAATCATACTACATCACTCCTGTTAAAAAGTTAGTTTCCATATCTTCCATTGAAATTATGATTGACTTTTTTAAAGAAACAAAAATGGAGATTGACTTCTCACAGATTAAGAAACCAAGCTGGCTATAGATTGCCTCTCTAGCCAACTCTAACTTTAATTTCCACTTTCAATACCTATGTTGACTTTATATGGAACTTTAGTCAGTCTGTTAAGTTCACTCTGCTACTCTTCCCCATACCTTAGGGCCTTTAGGCTAGATAAACTTCCTGCCTATGAATTTTAACCATTCCCTCTTTTTTTGTTAAGCTTCATTCATCATTCAGTTGTCAGGTTATCTATCTCCGTCTTTAGGAACTAATCGTAATTCCCCATTCCAGGACAGACACATCTCTCACAAGACGGTTGAGCAGCATGTTTATTCTTTGTTCCATTTCAATTCCATTTGAGAGCAAGAAGTAGGTCCTGACTACACCTGTAATGAGATCATCACTTGCCATAGAAACCTATAGGAATAGTGTTTACACGCACGCTGGTTGAATGAATATGTGAGCTCCAATTTTGTGCCTGGAAACATGCTAAACTTGTTTTAGTGAACTCTGTCCCTCATGTAGAAATTAAAAGAAAATATTACCACTTAGATTTGAAACACATTATTATGCCACATCTGTTTCAGATCTCTTTTTAAGACATAAGACATTACACTTACAGTCCTTGCTTTCTATCTGATCCCACTTCTTTTCTATCTAAACTTGATCACTCTTTTGAATTTGATGTGCATCTTTCCCAAATATAGATTTCAATTGTACTATTTATAAAATTCTATGAAGTTTCTAGTTGTTCAATAGCTATAATTATATATGCAATATATGTGCTATATATACACATGTGTGCATATATAATTAAAATTAAAATTTCTGAACATATGTGTATAGCTACATATATACCATTAAATTTCCACATATCTCTATGTGGTTCTGTATAGTTCTCTATATATGCCAAAACTATAATTTTATTTTCATATGAATTTCCTAATTATTTTTATACATATTTTCTTTAAATTTATTTATTTGCCTCATTTTGTCTAACCAATTTTTTATCTTTTTGTAAATATGTTATTAATTTATTTCTGTATTTTGAAATTACAAAAGCGTTTTTATCATTTATGCATTTTTCATTAGTTCGAGTAAATTCATTTTTCTGATTTCTTTCTCAATTCATTCACTATCTTTTAAATTTTTGGTTCTCAGGCTTATCATGAACAACAATAAGCATCTCTTTCTCTCTCTTTTTTTGAAAAATCTCTGTGCCCTTGCTTTTTGCCATATAGCAATTTGGGAGATGTCACTAAACCAATGGCTCCCTGATCGCTCGTCCTGGTTTGGGGGCTATGTCTGATTTCTGTTGTTTCCCTCACTATGGACTTTCATGTGAGAAGTGGGCACAGAAAGTAATAATTTTTTTCTAAATTTCTTTCTTTATATTCTGGGGGCTTGTAAATGTCAGTTAACTTACATAGGCACAGAACATGATAAATTTTCTTCCAGTTTTTTTGTCTTTTTTTTTTTTTTTTTTTTATGTTTGATGGACGTGTGAATGTCAATTAACTTACATAACACAAAGCCCAAGCACACAAGACCTTGCAGTCCATCATTTTCTGACTTTTATTCCATTGTATTTTCTGACTCTAATTCTACTGTATTTTCATTTTTGTTGATCTCCAGAGTACATAAGTAAATGTAGGTATATAAGCATGTGTATATGCATGTATGTATATAGTTTGGTAGGGCTATTTTATTTTTAATTTCATCTTTATACATTATTATCTATAATTGCTTTGTCTGTGGAGGCAAGATCATTTGATTCTAATATATTTATATATGGCATTATTAATTCTCCCAAGGGTACTAAGTCAGTGATTGTAATCATGGAAAATGGACTTAAAAACTGAGTCTCAGGAGGTTTAGGGGCTGAATTTATGGAGGACAGCCAAGACTGTTAACTCAAGTACATGTTTTCAGCTATGTGTTAATATTTCCATCCAAAACAATTGCTGTTTTTTTCTATCTGAGAGAAATTATTCTTGTTATTTATAATTTCTATACTCAAAAATTGTAAAAATATTCTTACAAAAATTTTAAACACCTTTACCACTAGACGACCATCCACAGACTTCTCACACTGAACTGGTGTAGCTGATGTAAACTTCATTTGTATAGTTAAATGTTAAAAACTGTGCACACAAACTCTTTTAAAAGCGTGTATATATTTTTTAGGAGAAAACCTATATGTGAGTTCTGACACTAGTAATGTTGTCAAATCACTTAATTAAGACATTTCAAATACCATAGGTAATTAGTGGCCAGGCACGGTGACTCACACCTGTAATCCCAGCACTTTGGGAGGCCGAGGCAGGAGGATCACCTGAGGTCAGGAGTTCAAGACCAACCTGGCCAACATGGTGAAACCCTGTCTCTACTAAAAAATACAAAAAATTGGCCTGGCGTGGTGGTGGGCACCTGTAATCCCAGCTACTTGGGAGGCTGAGGAAGGAGAATCACTTGGACCTAGGAGGTGGAGCCTGCAGTGAGCCAAGATCACACCATTACACTTCAGCCTGGGCAACAAGAGCGAAACTCCATCTCAAAAATAAATAAATAAATAAATAAATAATTTAATTCACAAATTCCAGCTATAATAATCTTGTATGAAGAACTTTTCATTAAGAATGTGGGATTCGGCCAGGCACGGTGGCTCATGACTGTATTCCCAGCACTTTGGGAGGCCAAGGAGGGTGGATCACCTGAGGTCAGGAGTTTGAGATCAGCCTGACCAACATGGTAAAACCCTCTACTAAAAATAATAATTAAAAAAAACAAACAACAACAACAACAAAATAAACTAGCCAGGCATGGTACAACAGCAAAACTCCCTCTCAAAAAAGAAAAAAAAAAAAAAAAAAGAATGTGGGATTCAATAATAGCAAAAGTATTCTGTTTTTCTAAAGTACATTCAGAGTTATACATATGTGGATTAAATAGCTTCAAATCTAAGTCGAATATGTTATCAAATTTAAATTATTTTAAAATATAAAATTTTTATTGGAATAGAAAAAAATGCAACTGAAACATAAGTGCATGGCTCAACATATGATCCCAATCTCTTAAGGAAGCAAATTAAATAACCTCTGCCAAATTATACAATTCTTTGAAATATGGAAAAATATTTTTTTCACGAGTTTCACATATTTAATCATACTAAGTATATTTGAATTATAAGACAGCCTGTTCTAATGTAAGTAAATGTACAATAGTCAGTTAAATGCAATTTGTCATACACTAACATGCAGAAATATTTATTCCCATAAGCAGAGCTGACCGAGGGCCACTCAAAACGTGAGAGACAATTAAGCTTTAAATGTTCATATAAATCTTATGGCTTTGTGTACATTTTGATCCTTTTTTATATTTAAAGATGTTTAGGGAAAATGGGAAAAACGCTTTTAGTAGGTTGTCATTTAGTAACTTGCATTTGAAAATCTTCTCCCGGAAGTAAAGAGAGAGGGAATTCAATGTTTACTGAAAATGTATGTGCCACTGTTTTCTTCATGTCATTCTGAGGCAACTGTTAAATTCCAAATAGCAGCATATTCACATAAACATAATCAAATATATAGTTTGGAGAAAGAAAAAGTTGATCCTAATCAGAAAATTGTACATACCGTATAGCTTAATGTTTCCCTAAGGTATGAAAAATGACTTACATGGAACCTTGAGAAATGTACCAAAGAGGACATCTAAATAATGAAGGAACTTCCGTAGTTACTAAATTATGGGATTATGTTTAACCACACAATACAGAAGGCTAAATAAAAATGATTCAAAAATTTCCAAAATACTCTGCATACTTGTGCATATCTTTCTACGTATATTTTGGACAATGCTCATAATAAGAGGAAATATAATTTGTACAGCACATCTTGATAGTCTTGCTCATACAAGATGATTGCAAGCATTGCATTTCCTTTAGTAACTGTCTCTAGGATACATTTTTCATTTTTCCTAATTTGAATATTTTCTACCTCCAAGCAGTAGCAGCAGCTCTCATAAACAAGTTTGTCAGCTAAGATTTCTCTTAAAATTTGCCCAAGAGCATATTACATGTACATTTCTTGTTTAAAGAGATGCTTCTGAATAAATTCAGTGAAAGTTATTTGTACATATGGCTCAATTTTAAATACAAGCTATTCACAGATCATAACACAGTAGCATCAAACTGACTTTGAATGCTGATTTGCAAGATGTTTGTGAGTATATAAGAATAAAGCCTACTACATATAAGGTCAAAGCAGAAACCACATAGATAAATAAATATGTGTATATATGTTCACCTTCATTGTCCTTCAGAGTGAAGTTTGGATTTACAGGCAAGTGTTCATCAAGAAAGTAGTTAAACCTTGGCCCATTGGCAAAATCATCTTTATCAGTGGCACTGATGGTGTGAATAACCTAAAGAAAAGACAAACAGTAAACAGTAAATTTAATTTTACATGTTCTCTTGATTTTAATTACATTGTATTCTTTCTGTTAAAAAATATTTTTAGAAGATCTTTTCTTCCAACTTGAGTTATTTTTTTCAAATTCAGTCATAAAACAATGAATTAAATTGCTCTATCCTACATTCGATTTTAGGAAAAACATGGTATATAATTTCTAAACATCCATCACACTTTATTTTCTAGCAATGCACACACATTGATTTTATGTTTTCCTTAATCGGCCATGGTACTGTGGGGTCAATTCGATGCAATGTTTTCACATGAACACCTGTTGGAGGAGAAATAAAATATTGTTTGCACAAATATAAACATCCCAGTGTTGATTCAGAACAGCTGATCAGTGTATGTTGGTCTAAGTAGTAAATGCAAGAACAATGGAGTCTTGGTTTTATTATTTTTCAAGAGGCCTTTAAGATCATGATCTAGTCCCTATATATTACAGACGAGGAGCCTGAATCCTGGAAGGATGGTGATGTGCCCCAAATCTCTAAAATAATGGCAGAGGCGAAACAAGACCCTCAGTGATTTACGAATAACTTCTCCTCTCTAGTGCTCAGGAGAAAGCAATTCTTCAGAATCTGGACTTAATGTACACTAAAAAGCAGAGTAAGTTAGAATTTATGGTGGCCCAAGAGACGAACATGAATTTCAATAAGGGTGGCCAGTCGGCTCTTAAAAAATAAATATCAAAATAAACAGACAAAAAGATATTTTCCTCTTTTTTTAAAATTATTATTGGAATGCTTAAGTGTCTTCATTCAACCCTTTCCCTAGAAAAACAAGAAACAAAGAGCGAGAAGATAGTGCTATGAAAATAGTATTTCCTGCTTCTGACATACAATGTGTCCGTTTTAGAAACTAATATCATTTCTTAGAACATTAT
This sequence comes from Trachypithecus francoisi, assembly GCF_009764315.1. NCBI lineage: Eukaryota > Metazoa > Chordata > Mammalia > Primates > Cercopithecidae > Trachypithecus > Trachypithecus francoisi. The sequence continues at coordinate 19,488,600 of NW_022681465.1, forward strand.
ACCTAATTTCAACCAGTTCAATATTTTACAAGGGAGGTAATTCACCAAAGAATATCACAGTTAAAACCTAAATTTCTCTCCATGTTCTGAACCCATTAGTTTGTAAGAAAGATGAGGAGGAAAATAAAAGTACTGAGAAGTGGGGGTGAGTGAGAGTAAAACCAGAAAAGCCTATGTTTTCATGAAGTGACAGTGAAGAAAGTACTTGAGGATATAAAAAGGGATCAGCTTCCTCATTATGTTTACTGGGCTCACTCTTTCACCTCCTTTCCATCACTGCTCGAAAGATACATGTTTAGCAAGATCCTATGTGCTCCTTACCCCTGCCTCCATCTCCAAATAAGTCTCTATCCTTCTCAATTTCCCTCCATATTTATTTATAAGCTGAAAATCTTATTGTTTTCTTTTTTCATTTGAAGTACAACTAGTCTCTGCATAGACTATTTTTCCCCTTGTTTTCACTTGGAGTTGGGGGATACATTGATGGATAATCAGATACATTGTGACCATTCCAATGCTGCCTCATCTGAGGAACATACCTCAATGTTCTACACATTAGTTACTTAATGTGTACAATGGCTACACATTAGTTACTTAATATACAATTGAAATAAAATGTCAATATTTTAAGCTTTTTAAGAGTTAAAAAAGTAAGCAGGCATCACATACTCCATCACTTCCTCCCATACATACAAATATATAATGTTACCTCTCCTTTTTCCCCTTTTTTATAAAACAAATGTTCTCTCTCCTTGCTCTTGAATTTTAGTGATTCTCCAGTGCGTGACCCTATTTTCTCCACCATACCTCATAACATACTGATACATTTGCAAGTTTACTTTTTATCCAGAACAAAAAAGTTTTCAGCAGAAGAGTTATAAGATCTGATTTTTGGATTAAAAGGATATCACAGTCTTACTATTAATACATACGTTGAGAATAAACTATAGTTTATTTTTATCCAATAATAGAATTTTGGATTAGGTTGGTGAAGAACATTTCCTTTGAGTTAACTGAGCTAGTTTATGGTTTCTGTTATCACTGCTGTGGGATTATTGTTTTATTTATTATTCATTTCAAAGTTAGTATATAAATCATTTTAATTATTTCTTAATATTTTTACAAATATGAGCTTACTATATCTGTTAAACTCTGATATAATTCATATTCTATTGTGTTTGTAAGGCATCTTTTTCACTTTTTTACAGATGATTTTAAATGCAAATTGAACAGAAAGCTCACATATGACAATTGTGTTCTTTTAAGAGAGAAACTCCTGGTCTCTACATAAAAAATGAGGATTTGATTATCATGTTTTGTTTAACAATGTCCCAATCATCTGGAACTCTTATAGAATTGTTGATAATGTATCTAAGCTTAAATTTTTATTAATCATATTTCTGAAAAAAAAATGTTGCCAAAACCTAGAACGTTAGTCTGACTTCGTCCAAAATTCTGTCATATTTGCTTGGTCTGTGCTCTGTATTGGTACATTCAATTTTTCTGTTTTACAAATCACCTTGTCTCTTTCATTAGGTAATAGAATTTGCATTCATTGTTACCTTAGACTTTCTTTAGAAAAAATACTTGATAAGTTAACATATTTATGATTTTTAGAAGTTATAAACTTCTGGCAGATATCCAGATAATTGCCAGGCTTCCATCATCAGTATTTTCTATCTGTTTGTCAAAATTGTGATTTATAGGCACTGTGTTACCTTGCTATCTCTTTGTCCAATTGCTTTAGTAATGTAAAATCCCTAACAATCTTTTTTGATTCCCGTGTCTTCTAATAGAACACAAATGTTATTTATCATATTTACATGATCTAATTAGTGCATAGAATGTTTATTTATTTTGAAAGATATCAAATAAATGATATTACAAATTTAGTCTACATTACAAAAGCAAAGGTTAAAAAAAAATAGACAGTTGCTATTTATAAATAATTACCAGGGAGTATTTTTGATATTTACAAATAAATGTATCCACTTTTAAAAATATACTTTCAATTGTATGTTAATACTAGAGTACTTTATTAGGGAAAAGTCAGTATCACAAATATATAAAATTTTTCTAATCTAATACCTTAATGTTAGATTTGGCAAATGAACTTGCTTGGCTTAAGCATTTTATATTTTAAAAAGAAAGTTCTTTCTTTCTTTCTTTCTTTCTTTTTTTTTTTTTTTTTTCGCAGAGACTTACTCTGTAACCCAGGCTGGGGTACCAGAAGCTCAGCCTCTCAATCTCAGCTCACTGTAACCCTCACCTCCTGGGTTCAAGTGATTCTCGTGTCTCCGCCACCGAGTAATTGGGATTACAGGTGTGAGCCACCATGCTCAACTAATTTTTGTATTTTTGGTGGAAATAGGGTTTTGCCACGTTGGCCAGGCTGGTCTAGAACCCCTGGCCTCAAGTGATCTGCCCGCCTTGGCCTCCCAAAATACTGGGATTACAGGTGTGAGCCACCATGCCTGGCCAAGAATGTTCTTAACTCAGAAATAGAAAAACAAATACCATATGTTCTCACTTATAAATGGAAGCTAAACAATGGGGACAAATGAACAGAAAGATGAAAATAATAGACAACAGGGACTCCAAAAGGGCAGAGAGTGGGAAGGGGAGAGGGTTGAAAAATAACCTGTTGAGCACAATGTTCACTTTTTGAGTAATGCATACACTAGAGGCTCAATCAATCCCAGCACTTTGGGAGGCCAAGGCGGGTGGATCACGAGGTCAGGAGATCGAGACCATCCTGGCTAACGTGGTGAAACCCCGTCTCTACTAAAAATACAAAAATTAGCTAGGTGTGGTGGCGGGCGCCTGTAGTCCCAGCTACCCGGGAGGCTGAGGCAGGAGAATGGTGTGAACCTGGGAGGCAGAGCTTGCAGTGAGCCAAGATCCCGCCACTACACTGCAGCCTGGGCGACAGAGCGAGACTCCATCTCAGAAAAAAAAAAAAAAAAAAAAATGCCCATGTAACCTCTCAATCAAAACAATTTTTTTAAAAAGACATAGTATCCTGTTTAATCAATGCATCTGCTTCACAATATAATCTTTAATAGTATCTGCATACATTTATTTGATAACATCAACTTTTGTTATTTAAATGAGCTTGATTTTTGACAGTAAAGAATCTCTATTGACCTAGTTAATTTTTTCATGCAAAGTTATATGGTTAATAATCGTATGTGGCGGAAGCATATAATGTTATGCAACAAAATTTCTTTTATGTGTTATTTTTGTACGTTTATTTACAATGAAAGAAGGAATACATAGGAAATTTAATATGCATAAAATAGAATAGACTCCCTTTATTTTTTCAATGTTTCTACTTTAGGCATATCTAATTTTTTCTTAATTCATTCTACTTTGGGAACTGTCTTCAAATTTCATGCATGCATGCCTTTCTTTTTAATATTTTTCTCAGGCAATATACTTAAAAGATTTTTTTTTTCAGAACAGGAAAATATATTAACTTAGAGAACTATATTGTTGCAGGTTACATTAGTATCACAATTTACCTGAACTCTGCTGTTACATGGGGCTTAAACTTTCATAAAAAGCCAATCTCTTTGCCATAGCTACATTCTGATACGTTTAGATGTGCAACATTCATAATAGAAATATCCGTAATTCTAAGAGCAATTGTCATTGAAAGAGGAACTGTCACACAGCCTGGCAATACAAATACACTTCAGAAAATTGATTTCACCAATTGTTGTTTAAATAGAGTTTCTTATTCCAATTCTGCCTCAGAATGCATTGGATTTCTTCAGAAGTGTTTTCAATATATGGTTAAAGGAGTCAAACACTACGAAACTAAAGAACACAGATTTGGGCCTTTTCACTCTGTAATGGGTTAATCACAAAAGTAGAGCACATACACTGGTAATGATTTGTCTAAATGTGAGTGCCACAAGCTACACTTTCAAACAATCTTTTCTTCCATCAATTAAAGCTTAAATTTATTTTGGTGGAAGAGGTGAAAACAAATACACAAGCAACAGCATAATAAGTTCAGTTATCTTATGATCACATCTAAAATCGTTCAATGGTAAAGGCAACAATGGTAGTTAAATGTATAGTGTTTTAAAGTGCAAAAAGGAGTAACCACATAATCAACTAACAAAACTTAATCAAAATATTAGAAGTGTAGTAATGTCAAATGCTAAGTGTAGTAATTACCTTTTCGATGTGGTTAGGTTTTGTGTCCCCACTAAAATCATGTTGAATTATAATCCTTATAATCCCCATAATCCCCACACGTCAAAGGAGACACTAGGTAGAGGTAATTGGATCATGCGGGTGGCTTTCTCCCACGCTGCTTTCCTGATAGTGAGTTCTCAGGAGATATGATGGTGATGGTGGTGGTGGTGTTTGTTTTGTTTTGTTTTGTTTTTTGAGATTGAGTTTTCCTCTTGTTGCCTAGGCTGGAGTGCAGTGGTGCGATCTCAGCTCACTACGATTTACACCTCCTAGGTTCAAGTGATTCTCCTGCCTCAGCCTCCCAAGTAGCCGGGATTACAGGCACCCACCACCATGCCTGGCTAATTTTTTGTATTTTTAAAGAGATGGAGTTTCGCCATGTTGGGCAGGCTGAACTCCTGACCTCAGGAGATCTGCCTGCCTTAGCCTTCCAAAGTGCTGGGATAACAGGCATGAACCAACACACCTGGCCAATCTGATGGTTTTATAAGCAGCTCATCCCCCATCTCTCAGAACTTCTCTTTCCTGCAGGATTGTGAAGAAGGTGCCTTGCTTCCCCTTGGCTTTCCCCCATGATTTTAAGTTTCTTAAGGCCTCCCTAGCCATGCTGAACTGTGAGTCAATTAAACCTCTTTCCTTTATACATTACCATGTCTCAAGCAGTTCTTTATAGTAGTATGAAAACAGACTAATACAGTAAATTGGTACCATGTAGCGTGGGGCACTGATATAAACATACCAAAAAATGTGGAATTGACTTTGGAACTGGATAAGATGGAAAGATTGGAACAGTTTGGAGGGCTTAGAAGACAGGAAGATGTGGGAAGGTTTGGAACTTTCTAGAGACTTGTTGAATGACTTTGAACAAAATGTGGATGGTGACATGGAAAATGAAGTCCAGGCTGAGGATGGAGAAGAGGAACCTGTTGGAAACTGGAATAAAAGTGACTCTTGCTATGCTTTAGCAAAGAGACTGCTGGCATTTTGCCCCTGCGCTAGGGATCTGTGAAACTTTGAAGTTGAGAGAGATGACTTAGGGTATCTAGTGGAAGAAATTTTTAATAGCAAAGTGTTCAAGATATAATCTGGGTGCTCTTAAAATCATTCAGTTTTATGCATTTCAAAGGGATGGTTTAAATTCGGAACTTATGTTTTAAAGGGAAGAAGAGCATAAACGTTTGGAAAATTTGAAGCCTGACAATGCAATAAAAAAGAACAACCCATTTTCTGAGGAGAAATTTAAGCTGGCTGCAGAAAGTTGCATAAGTATCAAGGAGCTGTATGTTAATCACCAAGACAATGGAGAAAATGTCTCCAGGGCATGTCAGAGGTCTTCATGGCAATCCCTCCCATCAGGAACCTAGAGGCCTAGGAAGAAAAACTGGTTTTGTGGGCCAGCCCAGGACCTTGCTGCTTTGTGCAGGACTTGGTGCCCTGCATCCAAGCCACAGCTAAAAGGGGCCAATACACAGCTCAGGCCATTGCTTCAGAGGGTGCAAGCCCCAGCCTTCGTGGCTTACATGCGGTATTGGGCCTGCAAGTGCTCAGAAGCCAAGAATCGAAGTTTGGGAACCCCCACTTAGATTTCAGAGGATCTAAAAGAATGCCGGGATGTCCAGCAGAAGTCTGCTGCAGGGCTGGAGCCCTCAAGGAGAATGGCTACTAGGGCAGTGTGGAGGGGAAATTTGGGGTTAGAGCCCCCACAACAGAGTCCCCAATGGGGCACTGCCTAGTGGAGCTGTGAGAAGAGGGCCACTGTTATTCAGACCCCAGAATGGTAGATCCACCAACAGCTTACACTGTGTGCCTGGAAATGCTTCAGACACTCAATGCCAGCCCTTTAAAGCAGCCAGGAAAAGGGCTGCATCCTGCAAGGCCACTGGAGCTGAGCTGCCTAAGGCTGTGGGAGGCTACCTCTTGCATCAGCGTGACCTGGATGTGAGACATGGAGTAAAGGGAGATCATTTTGGAGCTTTAACATTTGACTGCACTGCTAGATTTTGGACATGCCAGGGGCCTGTAGCCCCTTCCTTTTGGCCAATTTCTCCTATTTGGAATGGGTGTATTTACCCAATGCCTGTAGACCCATGGTACCTAGGAAGTGACTAACTTGCTTTTGATTTTACAGGCTCATAGGCAGAAGGGACTTGCCTTGTCTCAGATGAGACTTTGGACTTGGACTTTTGGGCTAATGCTGGAATGAATTATAACTCTGGGGGACTGTTGGGAAGGCATAATTGGTTTTGAAATGTGAAAGGGACATTAGATTTGAGAGGGGCCAGGGTAGAATGATATGGTTAGGCTTTGTGTCACCACCCAAATCTCATCTTGATTTATAATCCCCATAGATCAAGGGAGAGATTAGGTGGAGGTAACTGAATCATGGGTATGATGGTTTCCCTCATGCTGTTTTTGTGATGGTGAGTGAGTTCCAAGGAGATTTGATGGTTTTATAAGGGGCTCTTTCCCCATCACTCAGCACTTCTCCTTCTTGTTGCCTTGTGAAGAAGCTACCTTGCTCCCCCTTTGCCTTCCGCCATGAGTGTAGATTTCCTAAGGTGTCCCCAGTCAAGATGAACTGTGAGTTCATCTTTCCTTTATAAATTACCCAGTCTCAGGTAGTCCTTTATAGCAGTATGAAAATGAACTAATACACTTTTGAAAATAAGTAACAAATGAGTTTCCTCAGGACTCCCCAGTCACGATGCTCTGTGAGTTCATCTTTCCTTTATAAATTACCCAGTCTCTAGAAGTCCTCTTTCCTTTATAAATTACCCAGTCTCCGGAAGTCCTTTATAGCAGTATGAAAATGAACTAATACACTTATGAAAATAAGTAACAAATACATAAAGAAAGGAGGAATACTATATAAATAAATAGTTAATGAGGCTTACCAAAGAAAAAGCAAGTTGTCAGAGACACATCCCTCTCCAAAAAGTATCAAATAGAATAAGAACAAGGTAACTGAATGCATAGAATAAGGTAAATCATATTTAGAGGACAGAATAAGATATGCATAGAATAAGATAACTCATATTTAAAGGAGTTTGAAACTTATTTAGTCCTATATTTATAGAATTTCAGTCTTGGAAGGGCCCTGAAATTCTGACATTTGTCTTTTTTTTGGAGATGAAGAAAGCACCTGTTAATGTGAAATAATATCATTTCTTAGACCTGCTGTAGAGCTTTTGCAGTCAATGCAGAGGGTAAAACAGAGGACCCATAACAGCAATGTCACATTGAGAATGGAGCAAGTCCTAGGGAGAATGGATAAGTGAACCTATCTCATGAGAAAGTGGTGGAAACTATCAGAGGTCAACAGAAAAATTCAAGGTCATAGGCCAGAAAACTGAGACCAGAGTTTTAAATTTGGGAGCAGATGTTCACATATAGAGAAAATAAGTATCAATTGAGCCAAGAGCAAGGGCTGGGTGCTATTGGCCCAGATTTGCAGCAGACTACATAGGTAGCATTGGACTAGCAACCATTGTTGTGCCACATTATGAGAATATACTTTAACCTTAAAGCTTTGAAATGACATTGAAATTTAAAAATAAAATTTACATGCTTATTTAAATGAATTTTTAAAACTATAATTAGTCACAAAACAATGTCTGATGCAAACATAAGCCCATGCTTGGTTATTTACATCACATTTCAAATGACATTTTTAATTTACCAATTTTAGATCTCTGAGTAATCTAAACATCATGGAAATAGCTGGGCGTGGTGGCTCACGCCTGTAATCCCAGCACTTTGGCAGGCCGAGGCAGGTGGATCAACTGAGGTTGGGAGTTCATGACCAGCCTGAACAACATGGAGAAACCCTGTCTCTACCAAAAATACAAAATTAGCCAGGTGTGGTGGTGCATGCCTATAATCCCAGCAACTCGGGAGGCTGAGGCAGGAGAATTGCTTGAACTCAGGAGGTGGAGGTTGTGGTGAGCTGAGATCATGCCACTGCACTCCAGCCTGGGCAACAAGAGCGAAACTCTGTCTCAAAAAAAAAAAAAATATATATATATATATATATATCATGGGAATAAAGATTCACTGAGGCAAAGGACCTAAGTTTTAAGAGTTGCCTTCTAGAGAGAAAGTAGTTGAGTGCTAACAAGGGTAACATGTATTCTTAGGTGTCTTATTTTTAATGTGATAGAAAATGGTCTACTGTTTCAAGTTAATTTTCTAATCGTTTGTGGTATGAGAAGTCCAAATAACATGTTTACATTGACCTGTTATTTAGCAAATTTGCTAATTTCGTTAAAAAATTCTACCCGTGTATAGCAGCATTGTCACTGTTGTTGCTGTTATTAATGGGTGTTGAATTTTCACAAATGCTTTGGATTCTCCTGATTAGGTGGGTTTTTATTTTTCATCATCTCATTTTAAAATACTATTCTTTTTTGCTTTACATGGTTTACAAATATTTTATTTATGACATTTATTATATCTGTGACTGTGGAGAGAAGAGCTATAATTCCACTTTTACCTTTTGATGTTAAGGCTGTGTTGGCATCACAAAATGGGTTAAAAAAATGGTCCTACCACCCTTTTTCTGAACTCTTGAATGCCTTTTACAATTATTCTCATGATCTTTCTTAAATTTTTAGTAGAATTCACCATTAAAGCCATGAGAAGAGAATTTATTTGTGGAAAGGAAAGGTTTTTATTTATATATTTAATGAATTTAATAAATACAACCTTAATCAGTCTCAGTCCTTATTATTATTATTATTATCATCATTATTATTATTTTTGAGATGAAGTCTCACTTTGTCACCCAGCCTGGAGTGCAGTGGCATGATCACAGCTTGCTGCAGACCTGACTTCCAGGGCTCAAGGGATCCTCCCACTCAAGCCTCCCAAGTAGCTGGGATTATAGGCATGAGCCACCAAGCCCAGCTAAATCTATTCTTGTGTCAGCTTTGACAAACTGACACAAGAATAGATTTTTCTAAAAATATATGCATTATGTCTAAACTTTCAAATTTTAGTAAAATATGACATTGTCATACACAATTGGCTTTTGATATCTGTAGGATCTATAGTTATCACCTTTTGATTTTTTCCTAATATTCCTCATTTGTTCTATTTCTCTCTCTTTTGTCTTTAACAGCTGACCAGGGACTTGTCTGTCTTTTCAAATAACTAAGCTATGAACTTTTGAATGTTTTCTTTTGATTCATTTCATTACATTCATCTCATAAATTGTTATTCTATTTCATTTTGATTAAATTTACTTATTTTTCTAACTTCTTAAGAATGATGCTTAGGCTTTCAATTTGCATTATTTTATCTTCTTTATTATATGCATTTAAAATTATAAATTTCCTGTTAGTTATGGCTAAACCGTTTCCTAGAAATTTTGATATGGACTTATTTACATTATCATTTCATGTAACTAGTTTTTTCATTTAAGTTTGTTTTTCTTCATGGAATCTTTGTTTACTTAGAAATGCATTCCTTTATTTGCAATATGTATTTTGTTTTTGTTTTTGTTTTATTATACTTTAAGTTCTAGGGTACATATGTACAACGTGCAGGTTTGTTACATATGTATACATGTGCCATGTTGGTGTGCTGCACCCATTAATTCATCATTTACATTAGATATTTCTCCTAATGCTATCCCTCTCCCATCTCCCCACCCCATGACAGGCCCCAGTGTGTGATGTTCCCCACCCTGTGTCCAAGGGTTCTCGTTGTCCAGTTCCCACCTATGAGTGAGAACATGCAGTATTTGGTTTTTTTCCTTGCAATAGTTTGCTCAGAATGACAGTTTCCAGCTTTATCCATGTCTGTACAAAGGACATGAAGGCATCTTTTTTATGGTTGCATAGTATTCCATTGTGTATATGTTTCACATTTTCTTAATCCAGTCTATCAATGATGGACATTTGGGTTGGTTCCAAGTCTTTGGTATTGTGAACAGTGCCACAATAAACACACATGTGCATAAGTATTTACAGTAACACAATTTATAATCCTTTGGGTATATACCCAGTAATGGGACCACTGGGTCAAATGTTATTTCTAGTTCTAGATCCTTGAGGAATTGCCACACTGTCTTCCACAATGGTTGAATTCGTTTATACTCCCATCAACAGTGTAAAAAGGTTCCTATTTCTCCACATCCTCTACAACACCTGTTGTTTCCCGAATTTTTAATAATCGCCATTCTAACTGGTGTGAGATGGTATCTCATTGTGGTTTTGATTTGCATTTCTCTGATGAGCAGAGATGATGAGTATTTTTTCATGTGTCTATTGGCTGCATAAATGTCTCTTCATATCCTTTGCCCACTTTTTTTTTTTTTTGAGACAGTCTTGCTCTGTCACCGAGATTGGAGTGCAGTGGCACAATCTCAGCTCACTGCAAACTCCGCCTCCTGGGTTCACGCTATTCTCCTGCCTCAGCCGCCAAAGTAACTGGGACTACAGGTGCCCGCCACCATGCCCAGTTAATCATTTTTTTTTTGCTTTTTAGTAGAGATGGGGTTTCACCGTGTTAGCCAGGATGGTCTTGATCTCCTGACATTGTGATTCACCCGCCTCGGCCTCCCAAAGTGCTGGGATTACAGGCATGAGCCACTGTGCCTAGCTCTTTGCCCCTTTTTGATGGGGTTGTTTGATTTTTTCTTGTAAATTTGTTTAAGTCCTTTGTAGATTCTGGATATTAGCCCTTTGTCAGATGAATAGATTGCAAAAATTTTCTCCCATTCTGTAGGTTGCCTATTCAATCTGATGGTAGTTTCTTTTGCTGCGCAGAAGCTTTTGAGTTTAATTAGATCTCATTTGTCTATTTTGGCTTTTGTTGCCATTGTTTTTGGTGTTTTAGTCATGAAGTCCTTGACCATGCCTATGTTATGAATGGTATTGCCCAGGTTTTCTTCTAGGGTTTTTACAGTTTTAGGTCTAACATTTAAGTTTAATCTATCGTGAATTAATTATTCTATAAGGTGTAAGGAAGGGATCCAGTTTCAGCTTTCTACATATGGCTACCCAGTTTTCCCAGCACCATTTATTAAACAGAGAATCCTTTCCCCATTTATTGTTTTTGTCAGGTTTGCCAAAAATCAGATGGCTGTAGATGTGTGGTGTTATTTCTGAGGCATCTGTTCTGTTTCATTGGTCTATATCTCTGGTTTGGTACCAGTACCATGCTCTTTTGGTTACTGTGGCCTTGTAGAATAGTTTGAAGTCAGGTAGCATGATGCCTCCAGCTTTGTTCTTTTTGATTAGGATTGTCTTGGCAATGAGGATTCTTCTTTGGTTTCATATGAACTTTAAAGTAGGTTTCTCCAATTCTGTGAAGAAAGTCATTGGTAGCTTGATGGGGATGGCATTGAATCTATAAATTATCATGGGCAGTATGGCCATTTTGGTGATATTGATTCTTCCTATCCATGAGCATGGAATGTTCTTCCATTTGTTTGTACCCTCTTTTATTTAACTGAGCAGTGAAGAGGTCCTTCACATCCCTTGTAAGCAGGATTCCTAGGTATTCTAGGTATTTTATTATCTTTGTAGCAATTGTGAATGGGAGTTCACTCATGATTTGGCCCTTCATCTGTTATCAGTGTATAGGAATGCTTGTTATTTTTGCACATTTATTTTGTATCCTGAGAATTTGCTGAAGTTGTTTATCAGCTTAAGAAGATTTTGGGCTGAGATGATGGGGTTTTCTAAATATACAGTCATGTCATCTGCAAACAAGGACAGTTTGACTTCCTCTTTTCCTAATTAAATATCCTTTATTTTTTTCTCTTACCTGATTGCCCCCTGGCCAGAACTTCCAACATTATGTTGAATAGGAGTGGTGAGACAGGGCATCCCTGTCTTGTGCCAGTTTTCAAAGGGAATGCTTCCAGTTTTTGCCCGTTCAGTATGATATTGTCATAAATAGCTCTTATTATTTTGAGATACATTCCATCAATACCTAGTTTATTGAGAGTTTTTAGCATGAAGCGCTGCTGAATTTTATCAAAGGCCTTTTCTGCATCTATTGAGAGAATCATGTGGTTTTTGTCTTTGGTTCTGTTTATGTGACGGATTACATTTATTGATTTGCATATGTTGAACCAGCCTTGCATCCCAGGGATGAAGCCAACTTGATCTTGGTGGATAACCTTTTTGATGTGCTGCTGGATTCAGTTTGCCAGTATTTTACTGAGGATTTTTGCTTTGATGTTCATCAGGGATATTGGTCTAAAATTCTCTATTTTTGTTGTGGCTCTGCCAGGCTTTGGTATCAGGATGATGCTGACCTCATAAAATGAGTTAGGGAGGATTCCCTCTTTTTCTCTTGATTAGAATAGTTTCAGAAGGAATGGTACCAGCTCCTGTTTGTACCTCTGGTAGAATTTGGCTGTGAATCCATCTGGTCCTGGACTTTTTTTGTTAGTAGGCTATTAATTATTGCCTCAATTTCAGAGCCTGTTATTGGTCTATTCAGGGATTCAGCGTCTTCCTTGTTAGTCTTGGGAGGGTATATGTGTGCAGGAATGTATCCATTTCTTCTAGATTTTCTCATTTATTTGCATAGAGGTGTTCATAGTATTCTCTGATGGTAGTTCGTATTTCTGTGGTATTGGTGGTGATATTCCTTTTATCATTTTTTATTGTGTCTATTTGATTCTTCTCTCTTTTCTTCTTTATTAGTCTTGCTAGTGGTCTAACAATTTTGCTGATCTTTTCAAAAAAAAAAAACATCTCCTGGATTCAGTGAATTTCTGAAGGGTTTTTTGTGTCTCTATTTCCTTCGGTTCTGCTCTGATCTTAGTTATTTCTTCCCTTCTGCTAGCTTTTGAATTTGTTTGCTATTGCTTCTCTAGTTCTTTTCATTGTGATGTTAGGGTGTTGATTTTAGATCTTTCTTGCTTTCTCTAGTTCTTTTCATTGTGATGTTAGGGTGTTGATTTTAGATCTTTCCTGCTTTCTCTTGTGGGCATTTAGTGCTATAAATTTCTCTCTACACACTGCCTTAAATGTGCCGCAGAGATTATGGTACGTTGTGTCTTTGTTCTCATTGGTTTCAAAGGACATCTTTATTTCTGCTTTCATTTCGTTGTTTACACCCAGTAGTCATTCAGGAGCAGGTTGTTCAGTTTCAATGTAGTTGTGTGGTTTTGAGTGAGTTTCTTAATCTTGAGTTCTAATTTGATTGCACTGTGGTCTGAGAGACAGTTTGTTGTGATTTCTGTTCTTTTACATTTGCTGAGAAGTGCTTTACTTTCAACTATGTGGTCAATTTTGGAATAAGTACGTTGTGGTGTTGAAGAATTTATGTTCTGTCGATTTCGGGTGAAGAGTTCTGTAGATGTTTATTAGATCTGCTTGGTGCAGAGCTGAGTTCAAGTCCTGAATATCCTTGTTAACCTTCTGTCTCATTGATCTGTCTAATATTGACAGTGGGGTGTTAAAGTCTCCCATGATTGTTGTGTGGGAGTCTAAGTCTCTTTGTAGGTCTCTAAGGACTTGCTTTTTGAATCTGGGTGCTCCTGAATTGGGTGCATATATATTTTGCATAGTTAGATCTTCTTGTTGCATTGATCTCTTTACCATTATGTAATGGCCTTCTTTGTCTCTTTTGAACTTTATTGCTTTAAAGTCTGTTTTATCCGAGACTAGGATTGCAACCTCTGCTTTTTTTTGCTTTCTATTTGCTTCATAGATGTTCCTCCATGCCTTTATTTTGAGCCTATGTGTGCCTCTGCACATGATATGGGTCTCCTGTATGCAGCACACTGATGAGTCTTGACTCTTTATCCAATTTACCAGTCTATGTCTTTTAACTGGGGAATTTAGCCCATTTACATTTAAGGTTAATATTGTTATGTGTGAATTTGATCCTGTCTTTATGATGTTAGCTGGTTATTTTTCCTTTAGTTTATGCAATTTCTTCCTGGCATCCATGGTCTTTACAATTTGGCATGTTTTTGTAGTGGCTAGTACAGGTTGTTTAGTGCTTGCTTCAGGAACTCTTGTAAGGCAGGCCTGGTGGTCACCAAATCTCTCAGCATTTGCTTGTCTGTAAAGGATTTTATTTCTCCTTCACTTATGAAACTTAGTTTTGGCTGGATATGAAATTCTGGATTGAAAATTTTTTCCTTTAAGAATGTTGAATATTGGTCCCACTCTCTTGTGGCTTGTAGAGTTTCTGCCGAGAGATCCACTGTTAATCTAAAGGGCTTCCCTTTGTGGGTAACCTTACCTTTTTCCCTGGTTGCCCTTAACATTTTTTCCTTCATTTCAACCTTGGTGAAACTGACAATTATGTGTCTTGGGGTTGCTCTTCTCAAAGAGTATCTTTGTGGTGTTCTCTGTATTTCCTGAATTTGAATGTTGCTCTGCCTTGCTAGGTTGGGGAAGTTCTCCTGGATAATATCCTGAAGTGTGTTTTCCACTTAGTTCCATTCTCCCTGTCACTTTCAGGCATACCAATCAAACATAGATTTGGTCTTTTCACATAGTCCCATATTTCTTGGAGGCTTTGTTCATTACTTTTTACATTTTTTTCTCTAAACTTCTCTTCTCGATTCATTTCATTCATTTGATCTTCAATCACTGATACCCTTTCTTCCACTTGATCAAATTGGCTACTGAAGCTTGTGTGTGTATCACATGGTTTTTATGCCATGGTTTTCAGCTCCATCAGGTCATTTAAAGTCTTCTCTACACTGTTTATTCTAGTTAGTCATTTGTCTAATCTTTTTTCAAGGTTTTAGCTTCCTTGCGATGGGTTTGAACATCCTCCTTTGGCTCAGAGAAGTTTGTTATTACCGGCTTTGTGAAGCCTACTTCTGTCAATTCATGAAATTCATTCTCTGTCCAGCTTTGCACCATTGCTAGTGAGGAGCTGTGATCCTTTGGAGGAGAAGAGATACTCTGGTTTTTAGAATTTTCAGTTTTTCTGCTCTGGTTTCTCCCGATCTTTGTGACTTTTATCTACCTTTGTTCTTTGATGATGGTAACCTACAGATGGGGTTTTGGTGTGGATATCCTTTTTGTTGATGTTGATGCTACTCCTTTCTGTTTGTTAGTTTTCCTTCTAACAGTCAGATCCCTCAGCTGCAGGTCTGTTGGAGCTTGCTGGAGGTCTACTCTAGACCCTGTTTGCCTGGGTATCACCAGCAGAGGCTGTAGAACAGCAAATATTGCAGAACAGCAAATATTGCTGCCTGATCCTTCCTCTGGAAGCTTCGTGTCAGAGGGGCACCCAGCTGTATGAGGTGTCAGTCAGCCCCTACTGGGAGGTGTCTCCCCGTTAGGCTACACAGGGGTCAGGGACTCACTTGAGGAGGCAGTCTGTCCGTTCTCAGAGTTCAGACATTGTGCAGGGAGAATCATTGCTCTCTTCAGAGCTATGGGACAGAGACATTTAAGTCTGCAGTAGTTTCTGCTGCCTTTTGTTCAGCTATGCCCCGCCCCTAGAGGTGAAATCTACAGAGGCAGGTAGACTTTGTTGAGCTGCAGTGGGCTCCACTCACTTCGAGC
Organism: Trachypithecus francoisi; assembly: GCF_009764315.1. Classification (NCBI taxonomy): domain Eukaryota; kingdom Metazoa; phylum Chordata; class Mammalia; order Primates; family Cercopithecidae; genus Trachypithecus; species Trachypithecus francoisi. The sequence goes on from NW_022681465.1 coordinate 19,504,307, forward strand.
TTCCAGGCCGTTTTGTTTACCTACTGAAGCCTCATCAATGGCAGACGCCCCTTCCCCATCAGGCTGCCAGACTGCTGCGCTAGCTGTGAGTAAGGCTCCGTGGGCATGGGACCCACTGAGCCAGGTGCAGGATATAATCTCCTGGTGTGCCATTTGCTAAGACCATTGGAAAAGCGCAGTATTAAGGCGGGGACATCCTGATTTTCCTGGTACAGTCTGTCACGGCTTCCCTTGGCTAGAAAAGGGAAAACTCCCAACCCCTTGCACTTCCTGGGTGAGACAATACCCCATCCTGCTTTGGCTCACACTCCATGGGCTGTCCGACTAGCCCCAATGAGACAAACAAGGTACCTCAGTTGGAAATGCAGAAATCACCCATCTTCTGCATCAGTCATGCTGGGAGCTGCAGAACTGATCTGTTCCTATTTGGCCATGTTGGCAGGTCTTAGGTTACTTAGGTTACTTAGAAGTACATTCCTTTATTTGCAATATGATTTTTTAAGAAATAGCTTTGAATTATCATCTAGCTATACTTATTGTAATAAAGAAAAATGAGGCCGATTTTGTACATTATTCAATCTTGTGTTGTGGCGCAGCAGACAGTATACTTTTGGTCAGTATTTTGTGCAAATTTTGAAAGAATGCATCATCTGAAGTTGGCATATTTGTCTATCAGTAAATTTTTATAACCATAATGTTTAATTTTTAATATTACTCAAATTTTATGTGAATATTCTTTCAGTTACCTGGAAAAGTGTATAAAATCTCTCAATTCAAAAATAGTTTGATTTGCTTATTTAGAGGCAGGATTGACAAGTATATATACATTTAAAATTGCTATTTCTACCCAGTGTACAGACTATGTTTATCATAATGAAGTTTGCCTTTTTACATGTGATGTTTTCCCTTTGATAATTTTTATGTGTGTGTATAATTGCATAGGGATATTGATAAAGTTTCCATTAGAAATGTGTGTATAATTTCCTGTATTTTTTCTTTCAATTTTTTTCTCTCTTATATTTATAATACACCTCTTATAAGAAACACCTAATTGACTTTTAAGTCTATTCTGATAAGAGGCACCATTTAATTTGAATATTTAAGTGGTTTTATTTTAATATAAACACTGAAACACACTTTATATATTTTACATTTGTTCATGGTATTTTCCACTTGTTCTGTATAAATTTTTGTCTCATGTTTTGTTTTATGAAGTTCCACTAACATTACCCATTCAAATATTAAGTAACAAAATCTTTATTGTCCTTGTTTAATGAGATGAAACTATATTTCTACAGCAAATATGAAAAACTGTCATTCTAACTTTTACAAACTTCATGCAAATTTCAGGATTATTTTGGCACTATTACATTAGTTATAATCTTCATATTTTGTTAGAATTTACATTTAGCTTGGAAATGTGTCATTCTAGAATCCTTGAACATACATTCTGTGTGAAATACTTTAAAAAAAAAATCTTTGTACTGTAACATATAGAAAACCATACAGAGTAATTTTTCAAGTAATTGAGTTATTCTAATGTTAATGAATATTTTATAAACATAATTAAAATCAGGAATTAGAGCATTAAACTTTGCCTTCTTTGGGATTAAGTATTTTTTAAAATTCCAATTTCTATCAGCTTGTTAGTTACATGTTCTTTTACTAATTTGATTGGTTAATTTATAAATTACAAAATACATTTGCAACTTATAAATTTTTTTATAAATTGATTATCAATTTCCTCAAAAGTTAGGAATTTAAAATATTTTAACTTCCCTTATCTCTTTCCTTTTTTATTATTTCTTAGACTATGTATAGTCTCTATATTTTAAATCCTAGAAACCTTTCATTTGATTGCTTAGTTATTAATCATTTAGTTCTGCTTTGTTCTTTAATGTGTCTTGCAATAGAGTTATTTTTGTTTTTACTCAAGAAAAGCTTTAATGGTGTTTCTGACTTATGCTAAATAATGTTCACATTTTTGTTTGTCTAAATATGAGCTTTATTTGACTTTACTTTTGAGGAATATATTTTGACTTTACTTTTGGTAGAAAAATCATATATGACTGTCAGTTATTTCCTAGTAGCTCTTGGGTGTTATCCTTTTATTGTTTTCCAGCTTTAATTTTTCCTCATGAAAATCTGATTTATTATTGTCCTTTTGAAGGTATTTTTAAAAATTTTTAACTAAAACTTCTATTTTGAAGTAATCGAAGATTTATAGGTAATTGTAAGAAATAATACTGAGAGATCTTATATATCTTTACCTACTTTCTCCCACAGGTAACATCTTGGAAAACAATGTCACAACCAAGATATTGACATTGATAAGAAGAACATATGAGCATTTCCATCACCATAAGGATAGCTCCTGCTGCCATGTTATGGCCACACCCACTCCTCTTCACCTTTACCCTTGCACCCAGCCTCTGGGAACTAATAACCTGTTCTCTATTTCTATAATTTTGTTATGGTAAAAATGCTATTTCAATGAAATTATACTTCATGGAAACTTTGGACATTGGCTCTTTTATTCACTCAGAACAATTTTCTAGAGATTCATCCAGGTTGTTGCATGTATTAATTATTCATTCCTTTTCTTTGCTGAAACGTATTTCACGCTATGAATTTACCACAGTTTGCTTAATTGTTCATCTATTGAAGGATGTCTGTGTTGGTTCCAGTCTGGATTTATTATAAATAAAACTGCTATAAATAATTTTGTACATTTGTTGTATAAACATAAAATTTCATATCTCTGTGGGAAATGCCCAAGAATATAGTTCTGATTGTTATGATAATTGTGGGAGGCTGAGGCAGGAGAATGGCGTGAACCCGGGAGGCGGAGCTTGCAGTGAGCTGAGATCCGGCCACAGCACTCCAGCCTGGGTGACAGAGCGAAACTCCGTCTCAAAAAAAAAAAAAAAAAAAAAAAAATTGCAAATTTAATTTTTTATGAAACTGTCAAAATATGTTCCCGAGTAGTAGTGCCATTTTACACTTTCACCAATGATGCAGAAATAACCTAATTTCTACACAATTTACCACAAAGTTTAGCTTTTATGATAGGCCTGTAGTGATATCACATTGTAGTTTTAATTTCTATTTACCCAATGTAAATAGAAATAAATTTTTAAAAAGATGTGGAATACCTTTGCATATGCTAGTTGGCTCTTTCTATGTCCTTGTCAGTAAATGTCTGTTTTTGCATTTTGCCCATTTTCAAATTGAATTTTATCTTCTGTTTTTATTTTTGAGTTTTGAAACCTTTTTATAAAAACAAACTATAGGCCTTAAAGTAGAAACTCCATAGTTTGTCTTTTTATCATCTTAACAGATTTTAAGAGCAAAACTTTTAAATTTTGATGACATTCAATTTATCACTGTTTCCTTTTATGACTCATGCTTTTGGTGTCAAGTCAAAGAATGCTTTGCCTCATCTTAGGTCCTGTGATTTTCATAGTGGTATCATATCTTTTTTTCTGTTGCTGCTTCTAATTTGCTAAAGTTTTACTTTAATGCACTGAGGTAAATTTAGCTTTGTAGGCAGTATGCTTGGTGGTTTTGTTTCTCTTAAGTTTATTGAGTGTTTGACTTAATATTTCCATCAATATGGAATAACTTTCCACTATAATGGTCTTAAATATTTTTTCAGTCCCATTCTTTCTTTCATATGCCTCTGAGAATTGAATAACTTGTATATTAGACTTGCATGTCCCATATGTCTCTCATATTCTTATTTACATTTTCTTTATCTTTTCATGCTTCAACATGGCTTTTTTATTCTGATCTACTTTCCAGTTCCCTTATTTTCTCTTGCACCATGTCTAAGTTGCTGTTATTACCAACAATTGAGCTACTGCATTTTCTTAAATTTAAATTTTCCAATTCCATTATTTCCTCTTTCATTATGTCTAAGTTGCTGTTATTACCAACAATTGAGATACTGTATTTTCTTAAATTTAAATTTTCCATTAGAATGTTTAACATTTTTTTCATCAGTTGTGATTTTATAATGTATTTCAAGAACATTATGTTAGGATGTATGCATCTATTTTTAATAGAATTGAAAGAAAATTTGATATATATTTAATAATGTATTTATACTATAAAATTACTTATTGGTTTTAAAAATCATTGCATAGTAAAATACTTAAGCATATAAAATAATAATATTTTAAGTGAATAAATTATATAAACCATATAATGCTTTCAAATATAACTTTACTTTGTCCTATTCATATTTATAATTTTCTCATGGGAAATGTTAAATTAATTAAGTAGAAGGCCATATCAGCCTGAGGCTATCACTGTATTTTTAGTTTTTGTGTAACAAAATGCTACCTAGGTTTGTTTGATGGTTAATATTGAGTGTCAACTTCATTGGACTGAAGGATGCAAAGTATTGTTCCTCAGGGGTCTGTGAGGGTGTTACCAAAGGAGATTAACATTCGAGTCAGTGGACTGGGAGAGGCAGATCCACCCTCAATCTGGGTGGGCACAACCTAATCAGCTGTCAGACAGGCTAGAATAAAACAGGCAGAAGATGGAAGAGCAGACTTGCTGAGTCTTCCGGCCTTCATCTTTTTCCCGTGCTGGATGCTTCCTGACCTCGAACATCGGACTCCGTGCTCTTCAGCATTTGGATTCTTGGACTTCACACTGGTGGTTTGCCAGGGGATCTCAGTCCTTTGGCTACAGGCTGAAAGCTGCACTGTTGGTTTCCCTAATACTGAGGTTTAGGGAATCAGACTGGCTTCCTTGCTCCTCAGCTTGCACACGGCCTACTGTGGGACTTCACCTTGTGATGGTGTGTGAGTCAACACTCCTTAATAAACTCCCTTTCATATATGCATCTATCCTATTAGTTCTGTCTCTCTAGAGAACTCTAACACATTATGTCAACTAAAAGAAACCTAATTTAGGAATATAATTTTAGTAACAAACAGCTGGGTTTCAGGCAATTACAAGACAGCCAACTGGTCACTTTAGGCCCAAATAAAGCAAACACCTAGCTGTAGCCAATCAGGTAATTTCTCTACTTGGCTTCTGCATTCAGCCTTTGAAATCCTGTCGCTCACCATGCTGGATGGAGCTCTTTAAACTTCTTCTGATTCTGAGTGCAGCCCAATTTCTTACTCATTCTTTGCTTAAATAAACTCTTTTAAATGTATTATGTCTAGAGTTTTTGTTTTATTTTAACAACAGTGAACATGAAAAAAGCTTTATGTTACAAAGCCAGCCATTCAGATATACATATATTTTTCCCTGACAGTATTAAAAATAAATAGGTAATGATTACTTTAGCAAGCCTCACTGATTGTCCTTCATACACAAATACAAAAAAGGATGCTTCTCAGGAGTATAATTTCAGCACAAGTTTCAAAATGACTTGGCATCATTTGGGAAGGGATACTTATTCTTGTTCACTACAGATAATAATAGAGTACTTTTGACTCAGAAAGGGTATATTTTGACCTATACCCTTTGAATGCACACCTTCCTGTAATCCCTCCCCCTTCAGTGTGGGTATGACCTGTGCCTTGGTTCTGACAAACAGAATATGGCAAATGTGTTGATGTGTCACTCACTTGATTATATTACATTATATGAGGCTGTTTTGCCTGCAGGCTTGCTCCTCTTATTTGCTTGATGAAATAACTGGACATATTGGGGAGGTCCAAATGGCAAGCAACTGCTGGTGGTATCTCAGAGATATGGGCAGCCTTGAGGAATAAAGGAAAGTCTTGACTTTTTCAGGTCTGTATCAGAGAGAAACTGAATGCTCCCAACAGCCCTATGAACTTGGAAGAGATCCCCAAGCCTCGGGCGAGAAAACAGCCCTAGCAGACACCTTGATTATAGTCTTGAGAGACCTCTGCAAAGACCCAGCTAAGCCATGCACAAATTTCTGACCTATAGAAACTGTGAGATAATAAATACTTTTTGTTTTAAGTTGCGGGTTTTGTGTAATTGCTTATACAGCAGAAAAACAAATACACAACCCCTTTCAGCCTCCTACTTGCTCTATTTGCTATAGGCAACCAGCCTTCCAAATTGCCTTGGTTCTTTTTTTTTTTTTCTTTTAGTTACTTTATTTTATTTTTCTATAAGTTCTTGGGATACAGGTGTTATTTGGTTACATGAATAAGTTCTTTAGTGGTGATTTGTGAGATTTTGATGCACCCATTACCCAAGCAGTATACATTGCACCATATGTGTAGTCTTTTATCCCTCACCTCCCTCCCACTCTTTCACCCAAGTTGCCAAAGTCCATTGTATCATTCTTATGCCTTTGTGTCCTCATAGCTTAGCTCCCACATATCAGTGAGAACATACGATGTTTGGTTTTCCATTCCTGAGTTACATCACTTAGAATAATAGTCTCCAACTTCATCGAGGTCACTGCAAATGCTGTTAATTCATTCCTTTTTATGGCTGCATAGTATTCCATCATATATATACATATATATGTATTCCATCATGTAACAGTTTCTTATCCACTAGTTGATTGATGGACATTTGGGTTGGTTTCACGACTTCGCAATTGTGAATTGTGCTGCTATAAACATACGTGTGCAAGTACCTTTTTCGAATAATGACTTCTCTTCCTCTGGGTAGACACCCAGTAGTGGGATTGCTGGATTAAATGGTAGTTCTACTTGTAGTTCTTCTTTTTTTTTTTTGTATATAGGAAATTCTTTTTATTATTATTATTATTATTATTATACTTTAAGTTCTAGGGTACATGTGCATAACGTGCAGGTTTGTTACATATGTATACTTGTGCCATGTTGGTGTGCTGCACCCATCAACTCGTCAGCACCCATCAATTCATCATTTATATCAGGTATAACTCCCAATGCAATCCCTCCCCCCTCCCCCCTCCCTATGATAGGCCCCAGTGTGTGATGTTCCCCTTCCTGAGTCCAGGTGATCTCATTGTTCAATTCCCACCTATGAGTGAGAACATGCGGTGTTTGGTTTTCTGTTCTTGTGATAGTTTGCTAAGAATGATGGTTTCCAGCTGCATCCATGTCCCTACAAAGGACGCAAACTCATCCTTTTTTATGGCTGCATAGTATTCCATGGTGTATATGTGCCACATTTTCTTTCTTTTTTTTTAAATTAATTAATTAATTAATTAATTAATTTTTTATTATACTTTAAGTTCTAGGGTACATGTGCATGACGTTTATATCATGTATAACTCCCCAGTGCAATCCCTCCTTCCTCCCCCCTCCCCATGATAGGCCCCAGTGTGTGATGTTCCCCTTCCCGAGTCCAAGTGATCTCATTGTTCAGTTCCCACCTATGAGTGAGAACATGCGGTGTTTGGTTTTCTGTTCTTGTGATAGTTTGCTAAGAATGATGGTTTCCAGCTGCATCCATGTCCCTACAAAGGACGCAAACTCATCCTTTTTTATGGCTGCATAGTATTCCATGGTGTATATGTGCCACATTTTTCAGGAGACCCATCTCACATGCAGAGACATACATAGGCTCAAAATAAAGGGATGGAGGAAGATCTACCAAGCAAATGGAGAACAAAAAAAAAACAGGGGTTGCAATCCTAGTCTCTGATAAAACAGACTTTAAACCATCAAAGATCAAAAGAGACAAAGAAGGCCATTACATAATGGTAAAGGGATCAATTCAACAGGAAGAGCTAACTCTCCTAAATATATATGCACCCAATACAGGAGCACCCAGATTCATAAAGCAAGTCCTTAGAGATCTACAAAGAGACTTAGACTCCCATACAATAATAATGGGAGACTTCAACACTCCACTGTCAACATTAGACAGATCAACGAGACAGAAAGTTAACAAGGATATCCAGGAATTGAACTCATCTCTGCACCAAGCGGACCTAATAGACATCTATAGAACTCTCCACCCCAAATCAACAGAATATACATTCTTCTCAGCACCACATCGCACTTATGCCTTGGTTCTTTAACTAGATGCCACACGACAACCAGCCTCTTGCCCCACGTTGCAGATTCATCTTCACTCTCACCACCTTATTAATACATATATACTCTTCATGTTTTTAACATTGAATCATCGTTTAGTATCAGCATCACTCAATCATCATTCCTGTGTCACTCCTGCAGATCCTCCAAAATAGAGCTATCCCTCTGACACAATCAAGTCCATCAGCCTCATTAAGAGAAACACATTTGCTATTTCCTCCTCATTTAAAGTAGGGTTGGACATAAAGCAGTCAATATCATTTTATTGGTATAATTTGTGCAGCATTCATGAATGAATTCATTTTTCTGAGTTACATTTTGGATCCAAAGAAAATTCAATTGCTATGATTCTCCAAAAATTATTTGGTACTTAAAATAAAGCTTTATGAAATTATTTTCACTGAGCACAAAATTACACTGTGGGCTTTGGGGGATTATGCCTAAGAATAATAAAAATAAAGCTGCTTGCATTTATTCCATTCAAATGAGGAGGAAGGAAACAATTAACTTACCTGGCCAGGCTTAGAATTTTCACAGACAACAATATCATATTCCCTGGCAAGTTCGGGTGGATTGTCGTTGACATCCAGAACTCTAATACCCACTGTGACATGGCTCAGCAAATCAGGATTATCTGCGAAATACACAGGAATGTATTTAGTATTTCCATGCACACTTTAGAGGCTCAGTTTTAAACAAATCTCTTTAATACTGCAGCTTGTCACTGGTTCCATATGCTGCAGCAGGACTTTTGGCAAACGACAACTTTATGAAGGTGCTCTTTGCTAGAACTCATTAACTTACAGGAAAATGGCAAATGAACACCATGGCATGACATGAATGCCAAAATGATATTTTGTCATATCAAGGAAATTACATGTTATCAGGAACTTGAGTGGCAGAAAGTTGTCAGAATTCATTGTATGCTGTCAGAGTCTACAGGATGAACAATTGGTTTCATCATTAATCTAAGAAAAACACAGTAGCTAGTAAAAAATAATCACATAATCTTTAAAAAGTCTAACGTTCAAATCTACCTAAACTCAAAGAAAACAAAAAATAAATTTATTTACACAAAGGATCATTTTCTTATGGCAGGATATATGTAGTGTGTGATGTTGAGTCACACTTGTGGAAAATAAAGAATAATTGAAAACAAAATTTAGCATGAGAGTCAACATGAAATTGACATGTAACTGGGAGATACCAAAATATATTCAATAATTGCAAGTCCATCTTAAATCAAGTATTTTCGTTTATTCAGTGGGTTTATTAATTCTGAGATATAACAAAAACATAAATGTCTGGTTTATTTTACAAGTCAAAGCTGGAAATTCAGAATACATAATGGACAAATTAAATCTCTCTGTCTGGTTTTCTATCTGCTAATGTATCAGCCATTCTCTGAAACAATTCAAATTTAAATTATAACAACACACTAATACATCAATAATAAGACTAGTTAAAAAGATATAACAATATTAGGAAAAAGGGAATAAATACTTATAGAGAAGTTATTCACGATAGTAAGAAAAGAGATGGTTTAAAAAGTATATTAAGTAGCTCTAACGTAAATAGAAAATCTAAGTAGCAACGTATTGAAACAACTAGAGAAAATAATTCTTCAGTAAAAAGTTAATTTTTGCAAAGAACGAAAAAAATGTATCCCTGATTTTTTACTTAAACAGGTAATTACAGTCTACACATTTTTCCCCTAGAAAATATAAGAAAGAGGAAATACTTCAAAATTTTCATTCATTTATTTATTTATTTATTTATTTTGCTTGTGAAACTTTGGAACCAATACTAGACACTGCCACTCAGGAGACATATGAAGTGTCAACTACCTAAACAGAATCATAGTAAACACACTCTACTGCGTTGTTCTTGATCATTCTTGATCAATTTTGTACCAGGAATATTTGTTTAGTTCAACAATAAAAGACGGAAGAGGTACAGAAAAGAAGGAAATTTTTATAAAGATAAAATAAAAGTTATTAACAAGTTAGTGAATTAAAGGAAGGATGAAAAAGCATATACATAATCGCTCTGACTGCTATCAGCTGTCTCCTCTCACTGTCCTACCTCTGCCTTGTTGCAGCTTTCCCCTGGAACTGGAATGTGTTCTCAGGCATTCCACATTTGAGCACAGGAAACTGAATCCTTTTACTTCAAAACAGACTCTTTCCATTATGACTCAATATTACTTTACGTCCCTAACGTACAATCACTATTCTGTAACAATGATTAAAAGCATAACATTTGGGATCAGGCTAAAATCAATTTTGTCTGTATACCTACTACCATTCTATGTCTTGTAGGAAACATCTCACCTTATTGAGCACGTGACTCATGACACTGCCTGCCCTGTCAGGGGCAACCATAGCAGTTATGAAAACCAAAAGGTTAGAGTAAATTTAAAGTAATTTCTGGTGCAAATTCAATAACTGCTGTCTGTTACTAAAAGTAGGATGATGTATAAAAATGTGGCTGTGATTTCAGATAATTAGGGGTGAAAACTCACTATCACTTTATAGCCACTTGCAGTCTTCTTGCAGACTTCTTGCAGCATTCTGGTCTTTTATGATATGAGATATTTCTATATTTGTGAACTGAAAAGTACCCATGGGTCTCTATATATTATTTATTGTGTCCTTGGGTTAGTATTTTATCCTTTGAATGTCAATCACTCTACCTATAAAATGTAAACCTGTTCATGGGATTTATAAACATTTTGCTAAGGCTAAAACTGGGTAGTTCTCTAAGGTCTTAAAACACTATTTCTATTATTGTTATTATAATTTGTATTTTTATGCTTTGTTTCTAGAAAACAATTTTCATATTCTTTTGACAGCAGAGGAAATAAAATACATTGAAATCATACAAACTTAAATATAAATCATATTCTCAGCACTCTTCAGGAGCAAAACTTCAAAAAGTTATTTGCAATTTATTGATGTACCTTAATTATTTAATCTGTAAGCCTATAATAAGAGTTATTTGACTTGCCAAGTTGTGTTTTTGAGAAACAATTAACGGTAACTATGTCGACTTTATAATACTGAGCCTGGGAAAGAGCTGAATGTACATTTTGATAATTTCTGAATACTAAAATAGAAACAAAGCCAAAATACATGAATGCAATTTCCAGCACAAACTATGCTACATAAAAATCATTTGTGCTTTATGCAACGCTAATACAATAAGGACTCATGTCATCAGAGTGCCCCCTCTAGAGTTAGTGATACAGAGAAAGTGCTATTCCACTGCAAGTGGAAGCGGTATGCTACAATATCTAGAAGATCTTTTATAACTTGAGAAACGATAACTTTTATCCAGTGATTACTTTTGGAAAGACCGATGTGTGGGTAACACTATGATGGGCTCTAGAGAACACAGGACAACAAAATATGTCATTCTTCCAGATTTCCCACTTATCGAAATTGAATGGAAAAAACAAATACTATTTTTTTCTTAAATATCATGACTTAACTGTTTAATTTACTTCTAGACCAAAGGCCATTATTATTTAAATATGTGCCACCTAAACAATCTAAATCATGTCTATTAGTATATGCCTACTAGGGAATTTGGTAGATTTCTAATGTGATTATTCATATTCTAAAATTAGTATTAAAATATTTGTCAAATATATGAATAGGTTAGTGTAATATTGTAGATTATTTTCCTAAAAATATGCTTTTATTGCTTTCATTATGAAAATTCACTCAAAATGAGAAGCCTTATCTACTATTATAATAACAATTTACAGGGAATATGAACTTAACCACATTAATTGCTATCTAAGTTTCATAAATGCCCGTGAGAATAAAGATGGTTTATAAATTGTATTTTTGGTCTGTCTGATTGAGAGTTCTATGAAAAGATTTCCTTATAGGAAAATGTATAACTTAAAATTATGCTCATTCTTTTGAATACTCACTGTGGACTGATGCTGGAACATGTTAACGTGCTTGGTTAAGTTCTGCTTGTTAACAAATAAGTTTCCATTTTCTTCTTTAATAAATATACAACAATAAGTTTTGCAAATAGGTGCTCAAATGAAAACAATTTCCACTTAAGTGTACTTGTCTGATTTGAAATGAGAGTAGGTTTTCCATTGTAAAATCTTGTATATGAAAGTCATATTTAAGTTTTAGGTAGAAAAAGTGAGCTAAATCAATTAATACATATTATAAACTACTTTATAATATTATTACACTTACTTAAACAATAATTTATATGTAAAACTCTCACAATGCCTGGTACATGCTGGTGCCACTAATATGCCTCTTTTTCTCTTTTCTTTCTATATTATTTAAATATCAGTAAAAAAATCAAATATTGTATTCAAAATAATTCACTATAATTTATATGAAAGATGTATATCATATATAATAAATTACTCCTCAAATATCTCTTTACGGTATCCACATAAAAAGTTTTAAAATAAAGAATTCTGTGAATTTTATGTGATAGAAAATTTAACTAACTCTATGTATTTAAGGTCACTTATTTCATAGGAAGGAGCATAACACATGTGTAGAAATATTTCAAAAATTACAAAGCTTTTAGAAACACATCACACAAGATTTACCCCATATATTTATTCAACTTTTGTCAGTTTACAATAAGTGCTCTCATTTATTACATAGTTATCATATAAATTCTAAATTGAAGTGAATTATTTAAAATGAATCTTGACTCTTTTCGATACATTATTTTGTTTCAGTTGCCTATAAATCCTCCATCAATTCCTTATATATCATTAATATTATTATCTGAGAGTAACATGAGTTAGAAGCTTTAAAATTAAAGCTGTGCCTTTGCTGTTAGGAATGAACACTTTGTTCCATTAACCAGAACTACAAAGTCAAAGTAATTTACCTCTACTTGAAAGTAATTACATTGAGATAATGTAAGAAATTTTATTGATTAAAAAGTAAATGAAAAACTGTATTCTATTCTTGTGAAATGTCACAACTGGCCCACTCAATTATATAACAAAATCTAACAAATATAACATTTATTTTTCACTTTTTGTAATAATTCAGTTTTAACATGTTTTCTCTATCTTAGGCTACTTGTCTATAATGCCTGTGAACTTTTCTATCTTTCATCTTTATAGAGTATACAGGATTTATCTTGTGATGAACTGTTATGCTGTCTTTTGCACTTATAATTACAATCATATTTTTAATACTGCTTAGAACCTTCCTAACAAAATGGATTATAAGTTTATTCTTTCTTTTTCTGGGTGTGCAATCTAATTATAATAAAAATTTCCTGGCCAGACACGGTGGCTCACGCCTGTAATCCTAACACTTTGGGAGGCTGAGGCGGGTGGATCATGAAGTCAGGAGATCGAGACCATCCTGGCTAACACAGTGAAACCCCGTCTTTACTGAAAACACAAAAAATTAGCTGGGTGTGGTGGTGGGAGCCTGTAGTCCCAGCTACTCGGGAGGCTGAGGCAGGAGAATGGCGTGAACCAGGGAGATGGAGCTTGCCGTGAGCCAAGATCGCACCACTGCACTCCAGCCAGCCTGGGCAACAGCGAGACTACGTCTCAAATAATAATAATAATAAAATAAAAATAATAATAATTTCCTTATAGAGAGCATCAACATCAGAAAATGTTAATTAAAGCAAAACAGTTACTATGTAAAATAATTAATAAAAATAATGATACATATATATTTTAAATGTTTGTATAAAAATATTGAAATGCATAATTATTCATCAAACTGCAATCTCTCAATGTAGGAGTATGGACATAACTCTGAGAACAGATTTGTTGCTGCTCGGGGTTAATGCCACCATTCTTGTAAAGATAACACACACTGAGTTACTTACGAAGTTATTTATGAAGTCCAAAATTGATTGATTCTAAGTGAGGGAAGAATTTGAAGATTCTTTCAAAACACTAAGCATGGCAACACTTCTAATTCTATAAAATTACCTGAGATTTTATAATTGCCTAATTGTTCTTAATTGCAACATAATTTTAGCAAATCACTTTTATCAAGTCTTGGGAAACTTTCAACTTAAAGTACGTTCCACAAATTCTGAATCCATTATGTACATATATGTCATTATTTTGTTTAATATTTAAATAAACTACATAATTTCAATAAGAAGTTTGACTGGTTTGGAAATAGAACTAAAAAAAAAATTCCACTTTGGTCAGGAAAAAGCAACTGATTAAAACTTGTCTGCCATCACAAAGGATAGTAAAATGGAACAAAATATATAAAATATAAAATAGATAATGTGAAGAATGCTCTCTGGGAGAACAGAGCTACATAAGCGGAACCCCAGGACTATCTCAGGCTTTGATAATACATTCATTATGACCAAGTGAGGGATATCCTAGGAAAAGAAGACTGGTTGATTAACATTTAAAAATCAGTGAATACAATTCACTGCATACATTCAATACACACATAATAAAAGTTAACAAATATGACATAAGAAATAAAGAACACGTAGCAAGTTACAAATAGAAGGAACTTTCTCAACCTCAACAAAATCTATAACTATGATCACTCTTATCGGTGAATACTGAGTGCTTTGTCCCAAGGATTTGAAATAGACAGAAAGGTAGGGATATATGCTCCCAGAACTTCTCCTGAACACTATCTTTAGGGTTAAATAGTAAAAGAAATAAAAGTTACATAAATTGCAACACAAAAACCAAATTTATCTTCTTTCAGAGCCAGAATGATTATCTATGAAGAAAATACCATATACAAAAAAATTAGAATTATTAAAACAGTTTAGCAGTGTCACAGGATACAAGCTCAGTATTTACACATATTTCTATAAAAATGAAAATAAAGGAAGATTTTAACATCTACTTTATATAACGTGAATAAACATGAAAACAAATGTGAAATACTTGTATGCTGAATTCTACATATATTGCTATGAGAAATGTTTAAATGACCCAGATAACTGAAAACATACTGTGTTTACTCATGGATAAAATGCTCGATATCATTCATTGAGGTGTTCACGCTCCCAAAGTGAAACTTAGATTCAATGTAATACGAATCAAAAATACAACATTGTTGAATAATTTGATAAGCTGATTCTAAAAGTTATATGCAACAAAAACTGTTCTAAACAGTTTCAAAAAATTTGAAAAAGAAAGAAGAAAAATGTGGGAGAATTCACACTGATTTTGTGTCATTATAAAACAATAGTAATCATAACACTGTAGTAATAGTATGTACATTGTCAGTGGTACCAATGAGAGTCAATAAATTGATAAATACATAAATGCTGAAGTGTTTATGGACAAACTAGCCATAATAATTGGGAAAATGTTAGCATTTAGACAAATGGTGGATCCACTGTAAATTCATATTAAAGAAAATTAAACTTGAACTTTACCACTCATTGTATATAAAATATGGCCCAAAGGAAGCCATAAATATAAATATAAAACCTCAAGGTTTAAATATATAAAACTAATAAAGGAAATTTTTGTTATCTTTTGTTTGGCAAAGAATTATTAGAAAAAAACACAAAATATTAAAAACATGAAAGAAAAAAGCCAACAAATTGTAATTTTCAAGAAAATGTTATTTGAAAAACTCATTAAATATAGCATTTATTAAGAAAATGGAAAGATAAGACACAAATATGTGAATATATTCAAAAAATGTACATCTGATTAACTCATATGTCCACATATGTTAAAACCTCAAAATCAAACAATAAAAATCTAAACAACTTTATAAAATTTTGCAAAATCCTGAATAGAAAATCCACCAAAGAAGAAAATACAGATTGCACATGAAAATATTTTTAACCTCACTTCTCTGTGGTGAAATGCAAATAAAAACAACAATAAGTTGTCACCACATACTTATTAGAATGAGGGGAAAAATACCCTGGCAACATATGTGAAGGACGTGAAGCAACTATTGATAGTAATGCAAAGTTGTACAGCCAGTTTGGAAAGCAATTTGGCATATTTCCATAAACTCAAACATGGTATTTTGTTTAACAGTCTCACACTTAGCCATTTACCCAAGACAAGTTAAAATGTATGTACACACATACACACACACACAAATTAGACTGGGCACGGTGGCTCACACCTGCAATCACAGCACTTTGGGAGGCCGGTGGGGGTGGATCAGCTGAGGTCAGGAGTTCGAGACCACTCTGGCCAACATGGTGAAACCCCGTCTCTACTGAAAAAATATATATAAATTAACCAAGTGTGGCTTCTTGAAAAGAGTAACTCATAAGCTTGACTCACTAATGCAAAAGCTTCCTGAAAAGAATGACTCAAAGGAGTCCACAGTGTCTACTTGTCATTCTCATTACATTTGAAAAAGGTAAAACTATAGGTAGTGACCAGGACTTGGAGGTGAGGGAAGAGAAGTCACTTCAAATTTAACTTTTGTGGAGGAAGGTTGTGGAAAGTGACTAGATGCCTCTGCAAAATTCATTATGCTTTACACATAAAAATGGTAATTTTACTATGTAAATTGCTCCCCATGAAACTTGACTTGTTAACAAGAGTGATGTATTCTGAGGCATTAAATTTGTAGCCAGTGTATTTTTTTTTTCTGTCATTTTTTTAAATAGACTTCCCTTTGACAAAATGTTTCCAATGCATCATTCTAACAAATTTCTTTAAAATGAACTTTTAGTAACAACATAAACTTTATCAATGTATTGCTTCTATTAAAATAATAAATACCACAAATTATTGAGAATATTCCTCATTTATGCTTATCACTGGTTGTTGACATCAAGCTGATCTGAAGCAATAGTTAAGAATTAAAAAAAAAAAAGGAAAAAAAAAATCAAAGAACCTTCAGTCAAAGAGACTGGTGTTTCCTGATTAAGTATTATAACATTTGTGATTTACTTTCAAATAATTCCAATAAGACAAAATCACAAAATTTAAAAGGCAGCAGCAATAAGTTATTGTTGTACTATTCTTTTTCTACTTGAATATTTTCATCATAAAAATTGTAAAAAAAAAAAAAACAAAAAACAAACAAACAAAAAAACCTGGTTTCTTTAATAAAATAGCACAAACCAAAAAAAAAAAAAAAAAAAAGAAGTGCCTTATACATATTTTCTGATGATTAACATTTTTATTTTTTCATTTCCTCTACACAGAACTAAGGTAAAAACAGAAAACATTCCTTATCTTTAACTTTTGACAACATAATTATATATGTGTGAGTGCCTGGGTTTGTATCTTGGTTCATTCATAATGAGTGTCATATTTTCATTTACTTGGGAGTATTTGATTTGACTTAGTAGTATGTAGTGTCACTTATGATTTAAAAGGCACATTATGACAGGTGGGTGAATAACAAGAACGCTAAGGTTAGGACCCAAACACAAAGGAAGCTAAGGTTAGCATCCAAAGAAAGCTATTAAAATACCCCAGGTAAGGGGTGAAAGTTGTTGAAGTGGAATGGAAGTGAGACAAATGATAAGAAATTGTTGACTTATAAATAGTTTTTAAAGGTATAGCTGACAAAAGTTTCTAGTGGATTGGATGTGGAACATGAGAGAGAAGAGAAAAATGACTGCATGGTTTATATAAGCAATCTAAAGACTACCGTCATCATTCCAAAGACAGATAAGACATCTGAAGAAGATTGAGGGAGAAATCGGATTTGACAGAGATTTACTTGCAGCATGTCAAGTTTGAGACCTTCAGGAGCAGATATTAAAGTGGCTAATACGGAATGCAGGGGAAAATAACATTGGAGCTGCAGATTAAAATTTGAGAGTTATGAAATCTATGAGGCTGAATGAAATCACCATCGCAACAACTCAAGATACATTTAAAGTCTAAAACTTGGGGTCCCACAACTCAGTAAGTAGAGAAGTGAGGAGGAACTAAACAGCATGCAGAAAGAAGAGCCAAAGAAGGATGGAGTTAACCAAAGGATATTATGTCCTTAAGCCAAAGAAAGAGTCTTTTCCTTGAAAGAGTTGTTAATCGTATCAAATATTGATGCTTTGTTGAGTAGAGGAATGAGAATTAGGCTTTGGATTCTGCGACATGGAGGTTGAAAATGATTGTGCTGAAGTATCGAAGTCAAGAGTCTTGTTAGAATGGATTTAAAAGAGCATGGAAGAAAAGAGTACAAACTGTAAACAGAGTAAATTATTTCAAGGAGTCTTTCAGTCAAAAGAATGAGATAACAGAGTTGTACTTGGAGGAGAATATTAGATCAAGAGATGTTTTCAGGTTTTCTTGTTTTGTTTGCTTTGCATGAATTAATTTTATTTTCAGAAAGAAAATAAAGCAGGTTTTTGAGGACAGGAGGATCATGCTTTAGACAGTGAAAAATGAGAATTCAGGAAAGAAGATAAAATAGAAAGAGCATTGTCTCACAGCAAACAAGTAAGAACAGTATAAGGTAACGTGAAGGAGTGGCCAGAGACTTGGCATGGACAGTGCATTTCAGGAACCTGAAGAAAGCCATATTTACAGATATCAACATCCACTAGCTAGGTTGATAGATAGGATGGCAGAGGAATATGAAAACCCTTTTCTGATTGTTCTTATTTTATAAGTTTTTGGAGAAGCAATGTTATCTGATACAATACATGTAAGGAAATTGGAAGAAGTATTAGAAATTCAGCAAAAAGAAACCTAGAAAATAAATATCTAGCAATGCTGTATAAAATTATTTGAGTGGTTTGAAGTTTCTTTTCAACAAAGAAACTTGTTCTAACTGTCTTACAATACGACACTAACACTGGGATATCGCAATTAACAAATCATCAAATGTATTCGCACATTAAGTAAATGTGGTGGATATTGTAATTGTCTCATCAAATTGCTCCTTATTATGTAGAACCTAAAAAGGTTTGAAGGGAGTTAACCATGAGTAATAATAAAAATATGGGCCTGATGGTGCTGAGTCAGTGTCCACGTGCCTTTCATTTTGCCACAATAATTTATCCATGTATGGATAAATTTCATGTATTAAAAACATTTATTAAGGCAGTGAAAGGAGATTAATACAAAACAAAAACAAAAAACCAAAAGCCAAAAAACCAAAAGCAGCAATATTTTTAATGGCTACGTAAAACGACAATTTATCTCCCCAGGTTGTGAATGAGAATGCATGAACCCAACTTGGGCATCACTGGTCTTATTACCATGTTACAAGTTAACATACAGTTTGTTACTTCTTACTATAATATAGTAACATGAAGGATAAAGGAGATGTTAAAAAAAATTCAGAAAATGAAAAATCAGGGAGAATTGGAGACAGAGACCTGATCAAAGCAAACTCAGAGCTTAATTTACCTACGAACTTTACAGATACATGAGTCAATAAATCTCTTTTAAATTTGAGAACATATTGAATTATTTTTCCTTGTGTGCTTTTTTACATATGAGTGAAAACATTCAAACAAATTCTGGCAGCCACCTCCAAGACAACACCAATTATTCCAGCCTGTATTCATATCCTTGTATAATGACTTTCCATATCTAATAAGGTTTTCCATATTTAATAATATTAAATACAATATTGCAGAAGTAACAATGTGTAATTTCTGAGGCTAGGTCATAAAGAAGATGGTTACCTTCAGGTCACTCATTCTCGGGTAACTCACTCTGAGTTGGTCAGCTGCCATGACAATCAAGACACTCACCAGTCCTATGGAGGAGTCCATGACATGAAAAACTGAGTTCGTTGCCAAAAACCAGCACCAACTTGCTAGCTATGTAAGTGAGACATGTTGGAAGTGTCTCCCCCAGGTCTAGTCACATTTTGAAATAATTATAGCCCTAATCAAAATCTGGGTGACAATCTCTGAACCTGAATCACCCATGTAAGCTGTTTCCTTATTACTGACCCAAAGAAACTGTGTAAGACACTATTGTTTATTGATGTTTTATATTACTACATTATGAAGCAATCTGTTACATGGCAATAGATTGATACCTATATGTATAAACAACATTTCTGAAAAGCATTTTGTTTGATTACTTTTGATTATTGGTTAAGGCAATACTGGCTTCTTTCTGTGCTATTCCCTTTGTGCGCTAAGAAAAAGTGCCAATTAGGATCTCTTTGTGTGCTAAGGGAAATTGCTAATACAATCACATTTGTGGAAGACAAATTGCATACATCAAAATAAGCACATTGACAATAACAAAATAATGTTTATAAGCTACAGGGACTTAAAAATACTCACTCTGAGGTAATGGGTTTTTATATTGTTAGATGCAGCTGCTAACCAAAAATAATTTCATATTAAGGGGCAGTAAAGAATACACTCACAAACACTACATTTCATTTCTATCATCTGACATTAACAGTTGGATTCCATTTGAAATTTGTGGATTCTAGTCTTTCAATATGTTTGCATGAGAGTTGAGAGAAAAATAACTAAAAAGAGTCAATGAACAAAGAAAACACAAACATTGGTTTGTGGACTGTTATGTATGTAATCTTTATAAAGAAAAAGTGAAAAAGACAGCTGAAGCAATGCATACAATATGCACTTTTTGTTGTTTCACTTGTAAATTCCGGAAAGAGCAGAAGCTTTCAGACACATTGAAAGTTTCAATAAAGTATAATCTCCCAAACTTTGGCTCTTTTGGAAGTTTAACTGTTATACAAGCAATGAATGATTAGAGTTTCCTTTTGGTGAATTGATCAGGTCAAAGAAATTTTTACATTTAGTGCATAGAACAATGTTAAATAGGATATTTGCATTAAATTATGAATAAATTGTGTAGTGAATCATGAAGTTGTTAAGCTGTTATGATGGGTGGAGAAAGTAGGAGCAAAATATATTTATGTGTTTAACACAATTTACTAACCACGTTCTACATACCAAGACATTCACTAAGTATTTGACAATACTATGATGAACCAAGATAAGTTAGACCAGATTTCTAAACTTGATTTCTAAACCCATAGAGGTGAAAAAAATACTACAATGAAATGTGATAAGTGCTATACTTAATGCATGCACAACATTTACCTGTGGAAGAAAAGAAACTGTACATTTGTCTAAGTTGTTGCAAAAAATGTTACAGATGTGACATTTTCAACAGTTCTTATAAGTAAGTAACTTTGTAAAGCAGAGCAAAATGAAAACAGGTCACTGAAAGATGAAAGGATTATGAAATTATTGAAAAATCCTGGCCTGTTTGGGGACTATGACTAAAAGCACAATACATATTTTTCAGAGGATTAAGCTGAAAACAGAGAGGGCTGAGTCTTGTTAAGGAAATCCATCCATGTGGAGTTTATTTCTTAGACAATCAGGAAATGTGTATGTGTCTCTGTGCATGTGTTTGTCATAGGATTAGAACTAAATGGAGCTATGATTTAAATCAAATTGTGGTTAGAAACAATGTTTCTTAACCTTAACCTTAACTTTACATTAGATTCATCTAGGGCAATGGTCCTTACACTTTAGCATGAATGAGAAACACACGGAAGGCCTGACAGAACCAGGGTTTCTGGGCCTCAACCACAGAGTGTCGGATTCACCAGATCTGGGCCGAGGCCTGAGGATCTGCATTATTAGTTCCCATGGAACACACTTTGAGAGCTACCAGTTTGGAATGTAAGATGCTAAGGACCTTCTTCAGGAAAAATGAATCTCAGAATCTCAGATAAGCAGTGGGTATAGTACTCGAGGGGATTCAAAAACATAATGTGTAGTTAGGTTTGAGATCCAGATATTGCGAAATATCACTCAGATAATGGTGTGAATGATGCAGTATATGGTATTGTGATGGTTAATTTTATGTGTCAACTTGCCTGAGCCATGGAGTGCTCAGATATGGATAGTTACACATTATTCTAGGTGTTTTGGAATGAGATTAGCATTAGCATTGGGAGACTGAGTAAAGCAGACAGTCTTTCATATTGTTGGTGGGCCTCATTCAATCAGTTGAAGGCCTTACTAGAACCAAAGTACTTCCCCAACGACAGAGAATTCTCCTGCTTCACAGCTTTGCACGAGCTTTTCCTGGCTCTATAGCAGTCTGCCTGCCTTCA
Source organism: Trachypithecus francoisi (assembly GCF_009764315.1). Lineage (NCBI taxonomy): Eukaryota > Metazoa > Chordata > Mammalia > Primates > Cercopithecidae > Trachypithecus > Trachypithecus francoisi. Next base: position 19,526,319 of record NW_022681465.1, read on the forward strand.
GACTCAAAGTGGGATACAGAGTCTTCAGATTTGGGATTTGTCATCTTCCATAATCACGCGAGCCAAATTTTTATAATAAATCTATCTGTTCCCCCTCTCTCTTTCTCTCTCTCTTTCTCTATCAGTCTATTTCCATATCTCAATATATGTACATATATATGTGTCTCTGTGTGTGCACACACACATTATACACACACGCACACACACACACACACACACATCCTCCCTATCACTCTGTTTCTCTGGAGAATCCTAATACACAAATTCAGACACATTTGGAATCAGAAGAGAATATGCAAGGCAACCTTTACTCATCCCTCAACTCAAGACTGAATCTATGCATTATCCTCTCTATAAAACCTTCACTGATCCCCTTAGAGTGATTAAACTACCAGTTTTGTAGCCCCTAAAAATCTCTCTTATCCCTAAAAAATCCTGTTTCCACAGTAATTTTCCAAAATGCCATTATCTACTTACCTTGTCTTATGAATTACACTCAAACGCCTCAAACGCAAATAATATTCTCAATATCCCTAGTGTCTAAAATACCACACTGCCTAGCAAGTATCATTTATTAATATATTCTGCATGAGTTAATTGAAAGATACTTTAGGATAAAGATGATAAAGTATCCAACACCAAAATACTGGAATGGGAGCTAAAATATAGAAAATTTTAAGAGGTAAAAGAAAGATGAACATAGTCACATGTCACCAAGAAATGAGGGAAAAATGAAAGGTAAAAAGTACTGATAGGTTTTGGTTATTAGGCAGTCATTGATGCCCTATTTGTAGGTCCTAACAAAGAGTTGGGATGGAAATATGCATAATATGCATTATATAAGGGATGCATAAAGGGAACATTGAGTGATAGTATGTAAGTTTGAAGGAAAGTTTATTATCCAGTAAGAATCTCATAGCCATTGGAGAAGAGCTCATCCCAGCTGGCACATGATCTCAGCCTTTTGAGACCTTAAGTAGAGAACTCAGTTGAGCCCATCTGAATTTCTGACCTACAGAAATCTTATTATTATCTGTTACACAACAATAGAAAACTAGTTAAAATTACCAAACAGCTGTAGTATAGATTGCACAGAGGGAAGGTGGTGTTACCCACCGCAGAAACATTCTGTAGGTCTTTACTTGGAAAGTACTTTTCCCCAAAAACTGTGATATATGATGAGAATACAACACTTTCTAGGTCTCTGACCATAGCCAATATCTTGAATTTATCATCCTCATAATGTTATCTTTACAATTCTAAAAGTTAATTTCCTTCACAATATGAATTTCAAAAATAAATAACAAAATAAACCTTAGTGAGTTAAAATAACCAGACCAATGATTGGGCTCACCAAACATCAGCTTCCCTAAAGGGCCATATTAGAATAAGCACAGATTTAGGCACTGGAATATTTATATTGGTATATTGTATGACCCTAAAACAAGGCCTGCTCACAAGAAGGAAGGAGCACTGTTTCTCCCTTGCCCTCATTCGTTCCTGGATACTGCAGCTGCAATGCCTCACCTGCCCAGAGGAGGCACCTTTCTCTTGTAGACATAAACCCCTAGGTAGGCTAAAAACAATACTTACAAACATTCACTACTGAATGTCACTTCACAAAACAACTGGCTCTTCAGAAACTGTACATTAAGAAGATTTCTAAAAATGCAATTTGAAAAAGTATTAGCTACCCTTCCAAAACAGAATATATCAGAAAATACTTGGGTAACGTGGCTGATGTTGAGGTTAAGGTTGACAAACAATTGTATCTGGCAATGTTCCTGATGACACTAACAGTCAATTAAGCCAAGTAATCAGTGCATGCATTTCATTTCTAAATACAGTCTCCCAACATGGCTATAAAATCTTTACTAGTGCTCTTTCTTTCTATACACCTATTTATGATTAGAATTAAATTATATTTTAGTAATGCTCATTGAGGTGTTCTCCAAGGTTGTTTTATTACCATCTAAAAACTCAGAAAATTACAATTTTGTACTGCTTTACTTAGTAGATATAGATCAACTCAAACCCCATATAAAGTATTGCACATAATAAAAATATACCTATATTTTACCAAGTAAATATATAATCAGGATGTTACTTAGTAAAAACAGGCATTTATTTTGGTGATGATTGCAAATAATATAATTTTTATGAGTGCATGAACTCATATATATTCATAAATTACATTCTGCTTAATGCAAATATTATTTGGAGTGGGGTAGTGAATAAAAATTAATCTAAAGCATGTCTTCTGATTGAAATGCTTCTGGAGTTGATTCTCTTTCCTGAAGAAGTAGCTCAACACCCTTGTATTAGTCTGTTCTCACGCTGCTAATAAAGACATATCTGAAGCTGGGGAGGCCTCACAGTCATGGCGAAAGGCAAAGGAGAAGACAAGTCACATCTTACGTGGCAGCAGGCAAGAGAAAGTGTGTGCAGAACACCCCTTTATAAAACTATCAGATTTCATGAGACTTATTCACTATGATGAGAACAGCATGGAAAAGACGAGCTCCATGATTCAATTACCTGCCACCTGCTCCCTCCCACAACACGTGGAAATTACAGGAGCTATAATTAAAGATGAGATTTGTGTGGGGACACAGCCAAAGCAAATTATTCCCCTCCTGGTCCCTCCCACAACTCATGTCATCACATTTCAAAACCAATCATGTTTTCCCAACGATCCTCCAAAGTCTTAACTTATTTCAGCATTAACTCAAAAGTTCACAGTCCAAAGTCTCATGTGAGACAAGGCAAGTCCCTTCTGCTTATGAGCCTGGAAAATCAAAAGCAAATTAGTGACTTCCTAGACACAATGGGGATCCAGGCATTAAGTAAGTAAATATAGCCATTCCAAATGGGAAAAATTGGTCAAAACAAAGGGGCTACAGGCCCCATGCAAGTCTGAAATCCAGCGGGGCAGTCAAGTCTTAAAGTTCCAAAATTATCTCCGTTGACTCCATGTCTCACATTCAGATCATGCTGATGCAAAAGGTGGGCTCCCATGGGCCTGGGCAGGTCCAACCCTGTGGCTTTGCAGGGTACAAGACCCCTCCTAGCTGTTTTAAGGGCTGGCATTGAGTGTCTGTGGCTTTTTAAGGTGCACAGTGCAACCTGTCAGAGGATTTACCATTCTGGGGTCTGGAGGACATTGACCATCTTCTCATAGTTCCACTAGGCAGTGCCCCAGTGGAAACTGTGTGGGGGCTTGCACCCTACATTTGCCTTCTGTATTACCTTAGCAGAAGTTCTCCATGAGGACCCACCCCAGCAGCAAACTTCTGTCTGGATGTCTAATGGTTTCCATACATTCTCTGAAATCTAGGAGGAGGTTCCCAAACCCCAGTTCTTGACTTCTATGTACCCTCAGGCTCAACACCATGTGCAAGTTGCCAAGGCTTAGGGCTTGTACCCTACGAAGCCACTGCCCAAGCTATACCTAGGCCCCTTTTTTGTCACAGCTGGTGCGACTGGGATGCAGGGCACCAAGTACCTAGGCTACACACAGCAGGGGGCCCCGACCCAGCCCATCCAAAAATTTTTCCCTCCTAAGTCTCTGGGTCTGTGATGGGAGGGTCAGCTGTGAAGATCTCTGACATGCCTTGGAGACATTTCCCCCATTGTCTAGGTTTTTAACATTTGACTCCTTGTTACTTATGGAAATTTCTGCAGCAGGCTTGAATTTCTCCCAAGTAAATGGGTTTTTCTTTTCTAGCTCATCATCAAGCTGTACATTTTCCAAACTTTTATGCTCTGCTTCCTCTTGAACTCTTTGTCGCTTAGAGATTTCTTCCACCGGATACCTCAAATCATCTCTGTCCAGTTCAAAGTTCCACAGATCTCTAGGGCAGAGGCAAAAAGCTGCTAGTCTCTGCTAAAGCGCAATAAGAGTCACCTTTGCTCCAATTCCCAAAAAGTTCCTTATCTCCATCTGAGATCACAACAGCCTGGACTTTACTGTTTACATCACTATAAGCATTTTGGTCAAAGCCATTCAACAAGTTTCTAGGAGGTTCTAAACTCTCCCACATCTTCCTGTCTTCCGAGCACTCCCAGTATCTCAGAAGTTCCAAACTTTTCCACTTTTTTTTTTATCTTCCTCTGAGCCCTCCAAACTGTTTGAACCTCAGACTGTTACCTGATTCCAAAATCACTCCCACATTTTCAAGCATCTTTACAGCACTACCTCACTCTACTGGTATCAATTTACTGTATTAGTCTGTTTTCACACCGTTGATAAAGACATGCCTGAGACTGGGTAATTTATAAAGGAAAAAAGTTTAATGGACTTAGTTTCACATGGCTGGGAAGGCCTCACAATCATGAAAGAAGGCAAAGGAGCAGCAAAGTCACATATTACATGGTAGCAGGCAAGAGAGAGTGTGTGCAGGGGAGCTCCCCTTCATAATACCATCAGACCTCCTGAGATTCATTCACTATCATGAGAACAGCATGGGAAAGACCGGCCCCCATGATTCAATGACCTCCCATTGGGTCCCTCTGATGACACGTGGGAATTGTGTGAGCTACAACTCAAGATGACATATGGGTGAGGATATAACCAAACCATTTCGGCCCTCATAATTTTTTTCTTGGATATATTTTTCCATTCATCCCTTTATTTCTTAACTAATTTTTAATAAGTCCTTATTATTTAATTGCCATTTAATTTGTTCTTATGTTACTAAGGATCCACGATTGCTAACGTCTGGCTATTTTGAAGATGAAAATAACCAGAAGTAATTGCAATTGAACTCACTCATGGATTCTTTAGAGCACCCCTTTAAAAGGAGTTAGTGAAAAGTTACTTTTACAGAGATATTATGTTGAAAAACTAATCCAAATGAAAGTCACTTGAGCTAATTTTGTAGACACCAATATCCAAGTAGAATAAAAAACACTGAAATAGCCTCATGATTGCTATATAACTAAGGGCAATAGAAGCATGCATAAACTACAGTGCAATACCACCTCACACCACTAGAATGGCTATAATAAAAAGACAGATAGTAATAAATGTTGGTGGAAATATGAAGAAATTGGAAACCTTATTGCTGTTGGAAATGTAAAACAGTGTATCCACTTTGGAAGACAATCTGCCAGTTCATCAAGTGGCACAGAATTACCATATGAGTTACCTGCAATTTCACTCCTAGGCATATACTCAAGAGAAATGGAAACATGTCCACAACTACTTTCACACCAATGCCTATAGCAGTATTATTCATATTAGGAAAAAAAGATGGAAGCCAGATGAATGTTTGTCAAGTAAAGAATGGATAAATATGTGATATATCAATACAATAGAATAACTTTGGTAATAAAAAATAAGTACTGATGACACATACTATAATATGGACAAATATTAACACATCATGCTCAGTGAAATGAACCTGTCACAAAGGACTACCTATTATATGATTATTTTATATAACAAAGCAATAGCAGGCAAATTTATAGAGACAGAAAGTAAATTAATGGCTTCCTGAATTAAGGTGAGGCAGTGTGGGGGATTATGACTAAGTAATGAAGAATTTTTTTTTTTGGAGTAATAAAAATATTTTGAAATTGGTTGTGGTACTGGATGTACAACTCTGTGAATATTCTAGAACCCACTGAGTTATACACTTTAAAAGGGTACATTTTATACTGTGTGAATGATATATCAATGAAGTTGTTACAATTTTTAATGTTTTAGACCATCTGAAAGAAAAACAGAACGTGATTTTACTTTACATGGCACTATTTTCAAATGTGAACTATTCTTAATCTCTAATATATTAATGGTTTTTCATGAATACATCAAAACATTTCCTAAATATATATATAAACTCTTCATCACTTTTAAAGTGAGGATAATTGGCACCTTTGGTCTACTTACGAATATGTTAAAAAAACTTTATTGTTATGAAGATGGATTCATTTTCTTAGAATTATATTCTAATTCCATTTAACACAGTCATGTCTACCTTTATGATCCTAGCAGTATTATGGATACGCATTTTTGTATGTTGTTTCCTGAGCTTAGGTGTTTATCACAATGGAATATTCTGGGTGGAGGTAGAAGAAGAGTTACCCTCAGCTTTAGATCATGTACTTGAAGAGACCCTAGACCTGTCTGTTGAAATTCCAAGAATTATTCTTTTACTGTAAGTTCTATAAGTGTTTTTGAAACTTGAGCAGAAGTGTTATATTGACAAAATAATCAATGTGCAATTATATATTTTTATTTCGTTCTTTTTCCCTAAACTACCACACATATGAGGCACCCTTCTTCCAAAGACTTGATAGGTTAAGTATGGCAAAAGCAAATGAAAAAGCAAGTCTCCCAATTAGAAGGAGAACCAAATGCCCTTGACTCAAGGATGAGGCATAAGTGTTCTCTGATGCAAATTTTCCATCACCGTGCCAGAATTACAGTGAGGAATGTATAAGACTTATTCATGCTATCTGATAAGGATAAAGTATATCTAATACACTCCGCTTACTCTCTGATAATAAATTATATTTAATACATTCCACTTACTCTCTTAGATCCTGATATCAAAAATAAAGATGATGAGAGCCCTGCTCTTAAGGAAATTTCATTATAAGTCTTCTTGCACAAGTGACATCTTTTACTATGATACATGAAGTAGTTTACCATTTTCTGAAGCAGTGACTGTGATGTTGTACCATGGAGTTTCTTCTCTGTCAAGAACCTTTGTAGTCTTAATGGTTCCAGTATTGGCATCAATGTTGAAAAACCTGTCATCTTCAGCATTGTAGTTGATGAAGTATCTAGAGAAAAAAAGAGAATTTTTTACTTGATGTTATAATGAAGAAAATACAACTGAACCAAGAGAAGCATTATATTTAAATACGTTAAAATATTCAAATATTCTATATTTGATTACATGGCAGTTTTATATTTTTATAGAACTTACATCAATTATTCTTATCTGTCAGTCTTTAATTCTAAGTTCAATTACTAATTCAAAGAATAATTTTATTAGGTCTTACCAAGTTCCATGAATAAAAGTAGATAGTAGAAACACAGGGATTAATAATGGAGAGACCAAAAGAACTCACCTCTTAGAAACCTATAATATGTTTAATAATAATAAAAAAAACCTACAATAAGACTTCTTGTTGCTATTATCCAAAAAAAAAAAAAATTACAATCCTTGAAGTCAGAGATAAATTAGGAATTTATCTTGAAATTTCATTGTAGCTAAGGTTTAAAGATAAATATAAAATGAAAAACAAAACATTTATATTTATTAACATTGTACCTCCACCACAGTTCAACTAAACCCTTCTTTAGTCAAAGAATGAGACAAAAAATAAAGATAGGTTGAATTATAGACCACAAATTATTTTCCCTCTTCAATTCATGTAATTTTGCAGGATTCTCTCATATTAGGTTAGATTTCAGCTTACTTTTGTAATCAAATGCGCTGAAAGTGATCATGTCTGTCTTCTTTCTGGGCCTAGGTTTCATGAGACTTTGTTATGTTTCCTTGTATGCTATGCCACTGCCACAAGAAAAGCATGCTTGGGCTAATTAACTTGTCCTAGCAGGAGGAATTAAGGTAAGACCTTAATTGGGGCAAAGTTGTCCCAGTTAAGGCTCCCAACCTAGCGTAGATCAGCCTAGTAAATGTGCAGAAGCATGATTGAGTACTCCAGAGATAAACGGAGCTGGCATCAACAACTAGCCTAATTCAGCTAGCCTTCAGCTAACTCATCGACACATATGGTATAGTCAGACATAGCTTTTTTTTTAGACCCCTGGGTTTTGGAGTTATGTGTTATTTGGCAATAGCTGATTGACATGTCTATGCATAAATACTATTAAACAATTATCATATGTTCTAGAGAAGCTTCAGACTATTTCTACAACTATTTAAGGAGAGAAATACTCTCTTTTCTCCTAACCTCTAATGCTTATTTCTCTTTTTAAATCTAAGCTTAAGTAATATTTCATCTTGATCTGAAAGATGAAATGGACTAATTATGTGAAAAGTGCTAGGGAAGAACATAGGAAACAAAGAAAATCAAGATGCAAAGGTCCAAATTAAAGGAAAAGTTTCAATTGATTAGAAAACAAATCTATGTCAATGTGGCTATCCAGACTGAATGACATGAATGTCTAAGAGTTAGGACAAGGTAGGACAAGGCAAAGAGTTTTTTACTCTTTTGTGAAAGCAATGGAAAAATTTCAAATTCAAAAAAATAAAAAGATCAATTCATGTTCTGAAAAATAACAGTGGCTACTTTTTATCATAGATTGTAGAAACATGAAAACCATTTATAAAAAAAAATCTTTGTCAACTTGGACAAAGATGGAAAGATAGAAGATCATGGAAAGAAGTGTATAACGTACTGCTATATATGAAATACAATTCATAGACTTTTTATTGAAGTGGCATTAGTAGAGCAATTAAATCACAGGTGACTTCATTTGCATGTGTGTGTTTGACCTACTATTTAATTGATAGGCCCCTTTACTGAGGTGGATAAAAAGAGTTAGGGAAAGTTAATTTGGGAAAAATGAATGATTATGCCTTAAATGCCCATTAGATACCCACGTGGAATAAAAAACAAAAGATAAATATGGGTATGGAGTTTGATTGTCCTTTCTAAACAGGAAATATAACTTTGAGATGACATATGAGCATAAAGGTAAGGTAATGGGAATGCTATCATCTCATCTGGAACAGAATTGTAAGAGAAAAGAAATAAAAGATTGAGCACTAAAGTATACAACCTACTGAGTATAGAGCAGGCCAATATCTATTCAGAGATGGTGACAGCCAAAGGAGAGAGGGAAAACTGGGAGGGGGAGTGGCGTGCAGCCAAGAAATGTCTTACCAGGAAGTAAGGAGCTAACAACTGGGGTGAATTCTGTTAGGAGATTGATTGAGGTTAGTGAGGGTTAATTGGATTTGGCAAGATGGACAATATTATTAATAGTTAACTTGTCAAGAATAATATCAGAAAAAATATCAAAGGATTGGAGATTCATTACAGTGGCTTCAAGAGAAGACACAAAGACCATGAGTCAAGACAAGTGATCGATATATTTTCCTGAATGAACAGCAGAAAAAAAATAGCATTTTATGTCATCAGAAAAGTGGTTCAACAAATTATTCTCTTTTTTATGGGAAATAATAAGCATTGTCTTTGCTGAAAGAAATGATGCTTTTGAAAAAAGGGACTATCAAAAATGGTAAAACTCATGGAGAAGGTGAAAAGAATTGGATTCCAGGGCAGTTGTAGAAATTTCCCATTGAAAGTAATAGGGATGCTTCTTCCATTTTAGTACGTGTAAAAGAAGAAAAGCTGGGTAGAAATATAGGATAGGTGTGGTGATGTAAATATTGCAAAATTCATCATACTTTCTAGAACAGAGAGTAAGTGGAATTGCAATACAACCCCATGCCTCTCATAGGCATAAGGTGTTAGAAGGGTATGCAGAGCATATTGCTAAGGTGTGAAATCTTCTAACCTCCTGTGGATAGGCATGAACACACATGGCAGAGGATATTAATAGCAGCATGGAGAATGAAACTACAGAGCAAGGAGTATGCCAAGAAATCTAACTTATCAGTAAAATACACATAAAAAGAGACAGATTGTATCACTTGTGTGATGAAAACAAGGAGCTGACCACTGTACACTGAATGTTCTAATAATAAGTACATGTTAACTGAAAAAAGTTTAACATAAAAAAGAAATTTAAACAAGAAAAGGTACAATTTTAAAGTAAATCTTATTCTGAGACAAAAAAACAAGATGTTACATAATAGTGGGAAATCTGTATGTCACTGGACTTCTCAAAGCATAAAGCAACGCTACAGTAAAACCATTGCACCTTCTTTGAATTGAGTCTATACTAGAAAAAAAAAAAAAAAACCCTTCTTATAATATCCCTTTCCCAGAGGATAAATGCTGAGGATGAGGGCTGAACTGGTTAGGAAATGAGAGATGTCTTTTCACGTGGAAAGGACAGCATCCTTTAAAATGTAATCAGTAGGCTTTCTGGCTATTTTATTACCTAATGTTAACCTGTCTGTAAGAAATTGTCCATTTTTGGTTACTGTAAGAAAATCAGCTTCTGTATCTGAAATTTGGAGGACTCAAATTTGGAACTTATTATTCAGCTTCAAAGCTTCCTGCAGCACCTATCAGAAAAGCTCAGATTATATTGCTCTAGATCCCTATGAAATATGGCAAAGCATGTCTCGTTTTAGAAATTCCATCACCTTAGAACTGTCAATCTGGAAGAAAATAGGTTTGGTTTTGTTTTGTTTTCCAAAAATATGTAGTCTTTTTGCCAGTGCAATCTCCTCTTTTTTAGCCACTTCACACTGGGCTTTCTAACGTAAGTGCTAATATCAATGGCTTAGTATTTTTAGAGTTAAACGTATTTTAATTTATGTAGGTTTAAATTAAGTTTATATATTAGAAAAATGGTAAGCATAATGCTAGGCACGCATCTTTAGACTCACATTATTTGCTTCTGAGTTTCCTAAGCTATCTAGCTCTCTAGGGAAATCAATATCCTAAGGGCTACATTTTAGGCGATGCTTGGATCCAAAGAGCCTTATTCATGAAGTTGCAATTGAATTTTGACTCAAGTACAACTAAATAGTTCTGCCTAACCACCTTTGGCTTTCTGCCCAGACATGGAAATAAAAACTCAGAAGTAAAGTGGAAATGTGAGAAAAGAGAAACTATTCAAGACTATTTTGAAGATTAAATGTAGAATCATTCTATTTAGAATTAAGAAGTGACATGGGTCCATAAAACCGTTAATCAAACAATTAAAAAGAGATGAGAATATTCTCAGCAAATTATTTTTCAAATAATATTACAATAAAATGTTTCATAAGCCCTCAGAAAGTTAAAAAAACTTAATACTTTATGAATGTATATATCAATATTTAGATTTTAAAAAATAATTAATTTGACATTTTCAGGAGTATTTAGAAAATATAAAATCAAGTAACCATTTGCCTAGGACATATAGGTCCTAAAAGAGGACTGACTAATCATAAAACTCGTGGAATTGGGGTTTTAAATTAAAAAAAAAATTCTAGGTTACAGCTATCAAAAATGAACCAGAATAAATTGAGGCTAGAAGATTTATAGCCATATAAGACATTTTAAACAGTTTCTTCAAATTATGATTTGGCCCTTAATATAAACCTTTGAGTACTGGTATATGTGTGAGGTAGAGAGGAAACACTTAAATACATATATGAGTTATTTAACAAAGCTACCTAATAAGAGGTAAGAAGAGTTAACATTTATGGAGCACTTGCAATATACTAGATGGGGTTCTAAGTGCTTTATAAACATTAATTCATTAAACACTCAAAACAGCTGCATGAGGTAGGTACTATTACTAGTTCCCTTTTGCAAATGAAGAAACCAAGGGACAGAGTAATGGAGAATTTTGTACAACAATAAGGAGATAGTGCAAGAGATTAAAACACAATCTAGGTCTACTGAGTAATATTTATCAGCTTGGTTTTTTTCACAGTGTCCTTCTTGTTGCCCAGGCTGGAGTGCAATGGCGCAATCTCGGCTCACTGCAACCTCCACTTCCTGGGTTTAAATGATTCTCTTGCCTTAGCCTCCCCAGTAGCTGGGATTAAAGGCATTTGCCACCACGCCCGGCTAATTTTTGTAGTTTTGGTAGAGACAGGGTTTCACCATGTTGACCATGCTGGTCTCTATCTCCTGACCTCAGGTGATCTGCCCGCCTCGGCCTCCCAAATTGCTGGGATTACAGGTGTGAACCACCACACCAGACCAGCTTCTTTGTTTTTAAAAGGAGAAAATTTTAAAGGGGGGATAATATCGTTTGAATGTTTTTCCCTTCTGAATCTCATATTAAAAGCTAATTCCCAGTGTTGGAGGTGAGGCCTGGTGGGAGGTGACTGGATTGTGGGGATGGATCCCTCATGAATGGTTTGGCCCCATCCACTTGGTGATAAGTGAGTTCTCACTCAGTTCATGCAAAATCTAATTGCTTAAAAGCCTGGGACCTTCCCTTCTCACTCCTGCTCCCACTCTCACTATGTGACATGCTGGCTCCCCTTCCCCTTCTGCCAGACTGTAAGTTCTCTGAGGCCAGAAGCAGATGCTGGCACCACGCTTCCTGCACACCCTGCAGAACCATAAGCCAATTAAAACTCTTCTTTTTATAAATGACCCAGCTTCAGGTATTTTTATAGCAACACAAGCACAAACCCCTACAATCTTTATCCATTCATTCAAAAATACTTTCATTTGAAAGAGTACACAAAAGGAATGAGAAATATATGTTTAAAAAGAGAGAATATGTCCAATAGTTTACTTTGGGAAAATAAGGAAATAAAGAAAAAAGAAAGAAAAGCCGGGTGCGGTGGCTCACGCCTGTAATCCTAGCACTTCGGGAGGCCGAGGCGGGCGGATCACGAGGTCAGGAGACCCAGACCATCCTGGCTAACACGGTGAAACCCCGTCTCTACTAAAAATACAAAAAAATGAGCTGGGCGTGGTGACGGGCACCTGTAGTCCCAGCTACTCGAGAGGCTGAGGCAGGAGAATGGCGTGAACCTAGGAGGTGGAGCTTGCAGTGAGCCGAGATCTTGCCACTGTGTTCCAGCCTGGGCGACAGAGTGAGACTCTGTCTCAAAAAAAAAAAAAGAAAGAAAGAAGAAAGAAAGAAAAAAGGAGGGAGGGAGGGAGGAAGGAAGGAAGGAAGGAAAAGGAAGGAAGGGAGAGGAGAAAGAAGAAGAAAGAAAGAAAGAAAGAAAAGAAAGAAGAAAGAAAGAAAGAAAAAAGGAGGGAGGGAGGGAGGAAGGAAGGAAGGAAGGAAGGAAAAGGAAGGAAGGGAGAGGAGAAAGAAGAAGAAGAAAGAAAGAAGAAAGAAAGAAAGAAAGAAAGAAAGAAAGAAAGAAAGAAAGAAGAAAGAAAGAAAGAAAGAAAGAAAGAAAAGAGAGAGAGAGAGAGAAAAAAAGAAAGAGAAAGAAAGAGAAAGGAAGGAAGGAAGGAAGGAAGAGAGGGAAGGAAGGCAAGAAAACAAGCAAGCAAGAAAGAAATGGAGGGAGGGAGGGAGGGACAGGAAACTTATTATAATGATGGATGTCAGAGAGTTTAATGAAGAGACCAGAGAATAAGATTCCAAGGCATAAAAGCGTCATGGAGGACATGGTATTTGATCAGTCCTAAAAGATGAATAACAGTTAAATAGAGATATGTGTATCAGAGATCATCCAGAGAGTATGGAATTTGATGATTTCCTATGATATATTAGAGAAAAACAGAGAGAAAGAAAGATCTTAGATCTGGTTTGGAATTCCTTCAGAGGTGAGACAGCATTTTGCAGACTACTGGTACTGGCTGCTAGACTAGAAAGAGAGAAAGAAGAAGAAGAAAAAAAGCTTCATGTAGTAGACAGGAAACAAACAGCAATTTTCTCCCTCCCACACATCAGCGTTCCAGTTAATATGACTGCCCTTATTCACGTGTTAGATTTGAGTAGTAAGCTCTCTTTTTAAAATAAAATATTCTTAGGTACAAGATGAGGATGGACTAAACTGTAGCACCTAGTATAGCAAATAAAAGAATATAATTATTCTCTGTAGATGAAAGGAGTACAGATATTTGATAGGGAAAGATAATCTCTGTAAAATTTTGAAGATGAGAATAAATAGATTGGAAAAAAATGTCCAGAGTGTTTGGATTGTAAGAGCACAGACTTTTAAAGACACACGAAGAAGCAAGAAGAATTAGGGTGAGGGATGAGTTGCTTACCAAGGACGAATTTCCCAATTTTCGGATATCAGAAGTAGTAACCTCTTTGAAGACACTTAAAAACATCTACATTCTTTCTCTCTGTGTACAATAAGTTACAGATTCTTAGCCTTGTTTATTTAGAATGTAAAGATCAATTCCAGGAAAAATTGTTTCTAAAATAGACCCAGCATATATGTGAAAATTATATTGAGCCATAGTAAGATAATCAATACAGGTTTGAAACCAAGCAAACCTATTAATCACAGCTGTATCACTTAGCACTGTGATATTAAGAGATTTAGTCTCTCTGAGCTGTCTCCATGAGCAAAATGGAGAACCATTTACATAATAATTTTCTTGTGATGATTAAGTGAAGTGATATGTGAAAATCACTTATGCTTGAGGGTTAAATGAGGCCTTCATAGAAAACAGCTATAACTTGCTTTAAGGTTTCTCAGGAAGATGGTTTTCTCTCTCTTTCTTTCTTGGGAAGCTTCGGTCTGTTTTGATAAGACAGTTCATAAAGTGTAGGTACTAGTTGTTCCTTTCTCCTACGACTGCACTATAAACACAGTGGGATATGAATAAGGGTTACTACTGAATAAAGAAGAGTCTCTGTACAAATAGCCAGAATTTCAGCCTGTTTCCAAAAATTCTCTGTCAGAAAATTAATTTTTAATTTCCTGCTTAAAGCACATAGAGCAATTTTTATTTGGAAAGTATATGACACTAAAGCTCTTTAACTTCTACCAATAATAACATAGATGTATTGCTTGGCCTCACAAGTGAATGAATAAGCCAACCAATCAATCAACAGTTATAATGGAGACTCTGATAATATTTCATGCAACTGATAGTAATCCTTTGCTTCTTTTGTAAATATTTTGGTAGCACTAACCATGCCAAGGAATCATGTCTTACCTATCCAGGTCAGTACGTTTTCACATCTAGATAAGATATGTGTAGATTCTCAATGTCATCCTTCACATGGATTTCTAATATTATGTTTAAAATTGGTTAGGTTAATTCAGGAAACAATTTTTTTTCTCTTTATGGTGTGTAGCTGGCTTATTCCCTCTTTCATTGAGTAATATCTAAACATTGAACAAAGAACAAATACATTTGCACCTCACACAAAACTTCATAGAACCACAGTTCTGGAAATAATTTTAAGATGTAATACAATTATTGATTGTGAAAGCCCATCTTTTAGACTTCAGTTTAAATCTAAGAAAAAAAAGCAAAGCAACTACTTTGTGGTATATCTTGTTAATATCCTGTACTAATCTACAAGGATACATGGCCAAAAGGGTTAATATGAGGGCGAAAAGGTTGAAGTAGACTCAAGGGCTACTCTTATATGACAATTGTGATACATAATTCAAACCCTATAACCACCACATGTTCACTATATTTTGTGTGAAATAAGTATCAAAATGGTATCTTCATTAAATGCTACTCTGGAAGTTGTATGATCAATGATCAATAAGATGTCTCCTAGTTACAGATCAGAGAAAGTGCAATTAAGTTACTGACAACTCAAATTTGCTCAGTAGTCTTTATCAGACCTCTAACTGGACAAGACACATGGGCAAACCTTAACTAATTTCACACTGACAGATAAATGGACCCATTCATGCCTCACCCGGTACAGGAGATCTTGCCAAGTTTCCAATATAACTTAGAAATACTCCCTATAATTTTGTATTTCTACACTGCTCTCTGTTCTATCATTCAACTTCTGCACCATTTCTTATCTCTAGTAAATGTTTTAAAGTAATGATGAAAGTAAAAAGAAAATGCAGTATATTGAAATGAGATGAAAAATGATTATTTAAATTAGTATTTTAGAGACCAACAAACAGAGACGTTATGACCATAGTAAAAATTCAATCTCAATAATGATTACCTTTACTCAAGTATTTTCTTCCACAGACACTGTTTTAAATAAACTATGCAGGTCATCATTTGGCACTCAGCTTCCCTTTGGTTATGTAGGTATATATTTGTGATAATTGTTAAAGTGCATAAGAAATGTTATTTTTCATTTCAATAACAACTGTTCAGTCCTCAGTGGCACTTATTTTCATTATATTCTGTCCATTTCACCACAACAAATTAATTTAAAATTTATGTAACAGAAATCTATTTTTATAGTGACCTACTTAGAGAAATATAATCTGGTTTAAAGTATAGAAGACCTCTTTCAGTTGTCACTTTGTAAATATTTGCAGGTACAAGACATGAATGGTAAAGCAGATTTATTTAAGATTTTGTCACCCAAATAGTTTTGTAAGTTTTTTTGAGAATAATCAATAGTTGGGATAAAGTTTAATCAACACATATCCTGTGAGATATTACCATAACTTGGTCTCATTTTTTTTTTTTTTGAGACACAGAGTATTGCTCTGTCACCCAGTCTGGAGTGCAGCAGTAGGAACATGACTCATTGCAGCCTTCGCCTCCTGGGCTCAAGCGATCCTCCCACCTCAGCCTCTGAAGTATCTGGGACTACAGGTGCATGCAACCCCAATTTTTGTATTTGTTTGTAGAGACAGTGTTTTGTCATGTTGCCCAGGCTGGTGTGGAACTCCTGAGCTCAAATGATCCTCTCGCCTCTACCTTCCAAAGTGCTAGAATTACAGGTGTGAGCCACTGTGCCGATCCTTGGACTCACCTTTAGCTTCACAAAAAGTCACACACCTGAAGTATAGCTTAAAATTATGATTCTCTTTGTTAGCATTGGGAATGCAATTTAATACAAAGCCATGCTTTGAGAAAATAATCCTTCTAAAAAATGAAGGTATAATTTCTTACATAAAGTGAGTATTGTGCTTACATGCTTAATAAGATGGGCAGCACACATAGCACATGGATATTTGGGGATGCTTTTTAACCTCTTGAATCAAAACTTCCATCCAATGAAACAAAATTAAGCTAAACCTCTGCATAGGCAATTATAATGTTTCTTCCTGGTATTTATGCCTCTAAGTAAGTGAGATACCAGAAATTCCATTAATCCTGAGTTCTAGAAATGCTACAAAACCTTATTAGAATTTTTTGTTCACAACTAACTTGATTAACATGGCCAAACTCTGTCTCTACTAAAAATCCAAAAATCAGCCAAGTGTAATGGTACATGCCTGTAATCCCAGATACATGGGAGACTAAGGCAGGAGAATCCCTTGAACTTGGGAGGTGGTGGTTGCCCACAGCCAAGATCATGCCACTGCACTCCAGGCTGGGCAACAAGAGTGTAACTCCATCTAAAAAAAAAAAAGAAAAAATGGACAAAAAAAAAAGAGAATATTTTGTCTTTTTGGAAAACTCACATGAAATACATAAGCTATTAGGATGTCATTCTCCTGTTAGTAGATCTACAGAGTATCACTAAGCTAGGGCTAAGGTACTTATTCTAATTATGCACACCCTCCCAGGACATAGGTTCCCTTCCTAGGGGTAAGCCTGATTTGGTCACGTGGTGGTGACATCAGGCTGTTAGATAAACTTAAACCAAAAGTTGAAGATTTTTAGAGGTCTTTTATATCTTTAATGAAACATGAACAAGTGACCACATTCTTGTCCAGTCTCAATTATTAATTAATTATTTAATTACTTTAGGCTTCAGGTTGAATCTAAGGGGGAAAATAAGCTACTTGGTGGTATGTCTAGTTAACACTTTGGATCAATCAACAAGCACATGTGGCCAAAAAGATTACTATAATGGAGGAAATGTTCAAATAGATCCAAAATCTACTCTAATATAATAATTGTGACACATCATTATAACACTCTTATCATTGTATATTCACTTTATCCTATGTGAAATAAGCATCAAAAT
Organism: Trachypithecus francoisi; assembly: GCF_009764315.1. Lineage (NCBI taxonomy): Eukaryota > Metazoa > Chordata > Mammalia > Primates > Cercopithecidae > Trachypithecus > Trachypithecus francoisi. Next base: position 19,543,948 of record NW_022681465.1, read on the forward strand.
GATATTTATACCAAATGCTATTTCAGAAGTTGTATGACTAGAGCCGGGAGAAATGGTGAAGAGGAGGCAGGACACACTGGCAGCTCCCACACGGACCGACAGAGCAGAGTGTGGAGACCCACATTGTGAACTTTTGCTCCAAGAACTACAACAGGAACAAACCAGGAGAGCCAAGAGAATCTACAGACCCTTTGAAAGAAGTGGACTGCAGCTGCAGGCTCTGTGGGATAGCTGAGGAATTGTGAGTCAGCTTGCTTTCTCAGCTGGGAGGTTTGTAGCCTGGGGCAAGTTCTTAGCTGTAATCACCAGGTGCCTGGAAATAAACTTGGTGCTGTTGGGTGGGACACGGTGGGAATGAGACCAGCTGTTTGGTCTGCGAGCTGCACGGAATCAAGGTGAGGGCTGTACTGCTGACTTTTCCCCACTTCCTGGGTGATCTGTGTGATGCAGCAGAGAAAGCCATAATACCCCTGGGAACATAATTTCATTGGCCTGGGAACCACACTCCCATCCTCCATAGCAGCCACAGCAAGACCTGCGAAGAGTCTGAGCTCAGAAAAGCCTAACCCTGCCCCCACCTCATGGCCTTTCCCTACCCACCCTGGTACCCCAGGACAAAGAACATAATCTCTTGGGAGTGGTATGGCTCTGTGGACTGCTTGATCCTCCCTATACAACTGCAGCTGATATGCTCTTGAAAGCACTACCTCCTGACTGGAGGCCAACCAACACAAAACCAGCACACTTAACAAAAATACAATGAAGGTTCCTCACAGAGTCTACTTCACTCCCTTGCTACCTATAATGGAGTAGGTGCTGGTATCCACAGCTGAGAGACCTGAAGATGGGTCACATCATAGGACATTTTGCAAACACTCCATAGTATGAGCCCAGTGCTTGGTAGCTCCATTGGGTGGCTAGATCCAGAGGGGAGTTAACAATCACTGAAGTTTGGTTCTCAGGCAGCCCCATCCCTAGAGGAAAGGGAAGAACACCACATCAAGGAAACGCCCTGTGGAACAAAAGAATCTGAACAGCAGCCCTGCGTCCCACATCTTTCCTTTGATCTAGTCTATCCAAATGAGAAGGTACCAGAAAAACAATTCTGATAACATGACAAAACAAGGTTCTTTAACACCCCAAAAAGCTCTCACTAGCTTACCAGCAATGGCTCCAAACCAAGACTAAATTTCTGAATTGCCAGAAAAAGAATTCAGAAGGTTGATTATTAAGCCAATCAAGGAAGCACTAGAGAAAAGTGAAGAAGTTCAACTTAAAGAAATCCAAAAATTATACAAGTTATGAATGAAAAAATCTCCACTGAAATAGATAGCATAAGTAAAAAAAAAAAAAAAAAAAATCACCACTTCTGGAAATCAAGGACATACTTAGAGAAATGCAAAATACACTGGAAAGTCTCAGTAACAGAATCAAACAAGTAGAAGAAGAAAACTATAGAACTTGAAGACAAGACTTTCGAATTAACTCAATTCATCAAAGAAAAAGAAAAAATAATTTAAAAAATGACCAAAGACTACAAGAAGTTTGGGATTATGTTAAATGAACAAACCTAAAAATAATTGGTGCTCCCAAGAAAGAAGAGAAGTCTAAAAGTTTGGAAAACACATTTTAGGGAATAATTGTAGAAAACCTCTCCAATCTAGATCTCGGCATTGTTAGAGATCTAGACATTCAAATACAAGAAGCTCAAAGAACACCTGGAAAATTAATCACAAAAAGATCATCTCCTAGGCACCTAGTAATAAGGTTATCTCATGTCAAGGTGAAGGAAATAATCTTAAGAAATGTGTGGAAAAGCAAACAAACAAAAACACCAGGCAACCTATAAAGGAAAGTCTATCAGATTAATGGCAGATTTCTCAGCAGAAATCCTACAAGCTAGAACACATTGGAGTCCTATCATTCACCTGCTTGAACAAAACAATCATCAATCAAGAATTTTGTATCGAGCAAAACTAAATTTCATAAATGAAGGGAAAATACAGTCTTTTTCAGATAAACAAATGCTGAGAGAATTCACCACTACCAAGCCAGCACTACAAGAACTGCTAAAAGGAGAGCTAAATCTTGAAACAAGTTATCAAAATACACCAAAATAGAATCTCCTTAAAGCATAAACCTCAAAAGACCTATAAAACAATAACACAATGAAATAAACCGAGGTATTCAGGCAAAAAATAGCATAATGAATAGAATAGTACCTTACATCTCAATGCTAATGCTGAATATAAATGGCCTAAATGCTGCCCTTAAAAGATACAGAATGGCAGAATGAATACAAACTCACCAACCAAGTATCTGCTGCCTTCAAGAGACTCACCTGACACAGGACTAATATACTTAAGATAAAGGGGTGGAAATAGATATTTCATGCAAATGGACACCAAAGGCAAACAGGAGTAGCTATTCTTATATCAGACAAAATGAACTTTAAAACAACAGCAGTTAAAAAAAAAAAGAGGGGCTTTATGTAACGATAAAAAAAACTAGTCCAACAGAAAAAAATCACAATTCTAAATATATATGCACGTAACACTGCAGATTCCAAATTTATTAAATATAAAACAGTTGTTACTAAACCAAAGAAATGAGATAGACAGCAACACGGTAATAGTGAGGGACTTCAATACTCCACTGACAGCACTAGACAGGTCACGAAGACAGAAAGTCAACAAAGAAACAAGAGACTTAAACTACATCCTAGAACAAATGGACTTAACAAATCTTTAAAGAACATTCTACCCAACAACTGCAGAATATTCATTCTAATCATCAGCATGTGGAACATTCTCCAAGACAGACAATATGATAGACCACAATACAATTCTCAAAAAATTTAAGTAAATTAAAATTATATCAAGTGCTCTCTCAAACCACATTGGAATAAAATTGAAAATCAACTCTAAAATGAACCCTCAAAACCATGCAAATACATCAAAATTAAATAACCTGCTTCTGAATGATCATTGAGACAAAAATGAAATAAAATTGGAAATTAAAATTTTTTTTGAACTGAATGACAACAGTGACATGACCTATCAAAACCTCTGGGATACGGCAAAAGTGGCGCCAAATGGAAAGTTCATAGCATTAAATGCCTACATCAAAAAGTCTGTAACATGTCAAGGAAGTAGAGAAAAAAGAACAAACCACACTGAAACACAGCAGAGGAAAAGAAATAACAAAATCAGAGCAGAACTAAATGAAATTGAAACAAAAAACACATAATACAATAGATTAATGAAACAAAAAGCTAGTTCTTTAAAAAGATAAATAAAAATGATAGACCATTAGTGAGATTAACTAAAAAGAGAAGCAAGAAGATCCAAAAAAGCTCAATTAGAAATAAAACAGGAGATATTACAACTGATACCACAGACATACAAAAGAGCATTCTAGGCTATTATGAACAACTTTATGCACATAAAATAGAAAACCAAGAGTAGATGGATAAATTCCTGGAAATATACAATCCTTCTAGATTAAACAAGGATAAAATAGAAACTCTGAACAGATGAATAACAAGCAGTGAGATTGACATGGTAATTAAAAATTTACCAACAAAAAAATGTACAGGACCAGTCAGATTCATGACTGATTTCTATCAGACATTCAAGTAAGAATTGGTACTGATCCTATTGACACTATTCCACAAGACAGAGAAGGAGAGAATCCTCCCCGAGTCATTCTATGAAGCCAGTGTGTTTCTAATACTAAAACCAAAAGGGGACATAACAAAACAAAAAGAATATTACAGACCAACACACAGACTGGGTGAATATATATGCATCAGACCCTTATGAACATGATCTAGGAGGGTTGTATATGTTCAGGAAAGTATCTATCTCCTCTTGGTTTTCTAATTGAACAAAGTTGTTCATAGAAGCCTAGAATGCTCTTTTGTATGTCTGTGGTATCAGTTGTAATATCTCCTGTTGCATTTCTAATTGAGCTTGTTTGGATCTTCTTGCTTCTCTTTTTGGTTAATCTCACTAATGTTTACCATTTTTATTTACCTTTTTAAATAACTAGCTTTTTGTTTCATTTATCTATTGTATTGTGTGTTTTTTGTTTCAATTTCATTTAGTTCTGCTCAGATCTTTGTTATTTCTTTTCTCCTGCTGTACTACAGACCCTGATGAACATATATGCAAAAATCTTCAAGAAAATACTGTCTAACAGAATTCGACAGCATATCAAAAAGATATTCCACCATGATCAAGTAGGTTTCATACCAGGCATGCAGGTATGGTTTAACATCCACAAGTCAATATATGTGGTACATCACATAAACAGAATTAAAAACAAAATCACACGATTATCTCAATAGATGCAGTAAAAGCATTTGAACAAAATCTAGCATCCTTTTATGATTAAAACACTCATCAAAATCACCAAAGAAGGGGCATGCTGTAAGGTAATAACAGCCATCTATGACAAACTCACAGCCAACAGGGAAAAGTTAAAAGCATTTCCCCTGAGAATTGGAACAAGACAAGGAAGCTTACTCTTATCACTTCTCTTCAAGTACTAGAAGTCCTAGCCAGAGCAGTCAGATGAGAGAAAGAAATAAAGGGCATCCAATTGGTAATGATGAAGTCAGATTGTTGCTGTTTGGTGATGACATGATCCTATACCTAGAAAATCCTAAAGACTCATGCAAAAAGCTCCTAGAACTGGTAAACGAATTAAGCAAAGTTTCAGGGTACAAAAATAATGTGCACAAATCAGTAGCTCTGCTATACACTAACAATGACCAAGCTGAAAATCAAATCAGGAACTCAACCCCTTTACAATAGCTGAAAATAAAAACAAAAAAACCAAAAAAACAAACAAACAAAACTTAGGAATATATTTAACCAAGAAGGAGAAAAACCTCTACTAGGAAAACTACAAAACACTGCTGAAATACATCATAGATGACATAAACAAATGGAAACATATTACATGCTCATGGATGGACATATTACATGCTCAATTACATATTACATGCTCAATATTGTAAAAATGACCATACTGCCAAAAGTAATATACAAATTCAATGCAATTCTTAACAAAATACCACCATCATTCTTCACAAAACCAGAAAAAAAAATCCTAAAATTCATATGGAACCAAAAAAGAGCTTTCATAGCCAAAGCAAGACTAAGCAAAAGAACAATTCTGGAGGCATCACATTATCTGACTTCAACTATATTATAAGGCTATAGTCACCAAAACAGCATGGTACTGATATAAAAGTAGGCACATAAACCAATGGAGCAGAATAGAGAACCCAGAAATAAAGCCAAATACAGCCATGTGATCTTTGACAAAGCAAACAGAAATGTAAAGTGGGAAAAAGATATCCAATTCAACAAATTGTGCTGGGATAACTGGCAAGCCACATGTAGAAGAATGAAACTGTATCCTCAATTCTCACCCTTATACAAAAATCACCTCAAGATGCATCAAAGAGTTAAATCTAAAACCTGAAACCATAAAACTTCTAGAAGATAACATTGGAAAAATCCTTCCAGAAATTGGCTTAGACAAAGATTTCATGACCAACAATCCAAAAACAAACACAACAAAAACAAAGATAAATAGATGGAACTTAAAGTAAAAAGGTTCTGCAGAGTAAAAGAAATAATCAGTAAACATACAACCCATAGAGAAGGTGAAAATCTTCATAATCTATACATCCGATAAAGGACTCATATCCACAATCTACAAGGAACTTAAACAAATCATCAAGAAAAAATAAACAAACAATCCCATCAAAAAGTGGGCTAAGGACATGAATAGACAATTCTCAAAATAAGATATTCGAATGGCCAATAAACATATGAAGAAAATGCAACATCACAAATTATCAGGGAAATGCAAATCAAAATCACTGTGTGATACCACCTCACTCCTGCCAGAATGGCCATAATCAAAAAATCAAAAAAATAATAGATGTTGGCATGGATGTGGTGAAAAGGGAACACTTTTACATTGTTGCTGGGAGTGCAAACTAGTACAACCACTATGGAAAACTGTGGAGATTCCTCACAGAACTAAAAGGATATCTACTGCTTGAAACAGCAATCCCACTCCTGGGTATCTATCCATAGGAAAAGAAGTCATTATACAAAAAAGATTCCTGCACAGGTATGTTTATAGCAGCACAATTCGTAATTGCAAAAATATGGAACCAGCCCAAATGCCCATCAATCAATGTATGGATAAAGAAAATGTGGTATACATATACCATGGAAAACCAGTCAGCCATAAAAATGAATGAAATAATGGCATTTGCAGCAGCCTAGATGGAATTGGAAACTATTATTCTAAGTTTAATAACTCAGGAATGGAAAACCAAACACTGTATTTTGTCACTCATAAGTGGGAATTAAGCTATGAGGATGTAAAGGCACAAGAATGATACAAAGGACTTTGGGGACTTGGGGGAAAGGGTGTGAGGGTGAAGGATAAACACTACACATTGGGTTCAGTGTATACTGCTCAGGTGATGGGTGCACCAAAATATTAAAAATCACCACTAAATAAAATATTCATGTAACCAAACACCGCCTGTTCCCAAAAAACATATTGAATTTTTTTAAATAGGCCAAAATAGAAAAAAAAGTAGTTGTATGACTAAATGTGTTATAAAGTTTTGCCTACGGAAAAAAAATCATTTTATATCAGATAATATCTTTAACTATATGCTTTTGGACCATTCAGCCTTCAAAGTCTACAGATATGTTCATCTGTGAAAGAACAGAGTTGTCTTAGTCATCTTTACGTCCCCTTGAGTTCTCAAGCATCATGTGTTTATGACATTGGACAATAAAACCATTAATCAATCTCAGTGTTCTAATATCAGCAATATGTAATGTGATACAATTTCAAAACACACGTTATAGACAAAGACTTTTGATTTTAAGCAAGAGTTTACTTTCTGTCTGTCTCTACTGGATTTGCATTAAATATCCATAATGGACTGTTTCCTTTGGATCAGAACACAATGGCTGAGTTTTGTTGATGATACACTGATGATTGCCATGAAGAGAACAAGGAAATAATTTTATATTATCAGTAAGGTAAACTTTTATAACTAAATTTGGTCTGTAAGAAAAAGTTATTGTATATTAGATACCTTTAACACGAACACATTTTAAAATATATTTACTGGTTATTTTTCATCTTTCTTTTCAAAAGTTGAAATCCTGCATTCAAACTCTTAATAATTTCTTTTCACTTTCCCTCTTGAACTTTGCCAAAAGACCTTATCATTATTTCAAAATCTCTCTCTTTTTTTTGTTGTTATAACATCCAAAATAATTTGGTATTTCTAATCCAACTCATCAGCAATTATGTGAAAATTTCAAAAGTATAGAAGAACGCAAACAAAAAACAAAAAGAAGTGAATGCTTCCAGTATATTCAGTGTACCATTATTTACCAATAAATTCACCTTACCAAGGTCACAATAAATCTCTGAATAGGCTGAGAAAATACTTTAATACTTTGCATCCATTTCTTTAAAAGTATCCCTTATGTTTAAAATTTTAAAATATTTTTAAATCTGGCTAAGTTTCCAATGTGATCACAATACATTTGGGTTATGGTTTATTTTATAGATAGTGTCATCATAAGCATTTGAAATGATTATGCAAAATATTTAATTATCTATTGCTTTAAAGTTATTATTCAAGAAAAACATTCAAATTCTCAACAAGAAGTAAATGTGTAGATAAATTCAGGTCATAAATCAAGATGCAAAGAAGGAAAGATGGGACATATACTCAGTCATGTAAATTCAGGTGCTAAAGCTTTTCATCATATGAGAAATGTTGATTCAGGGACTCCAACTTTTTTTTTAAATACTAAATCAAATAATGTACATCTTTAACTACAATATTGAAAAACTATAAAATTAAGAGCAAGTTCATTACTAAGATGCTAAAGTTAAAAAAAGACTTGCCAGTTTTTAGCATCACCTTTTCCAGTGTGTGGAGTAAACCCATAAAAGGGAAGGTCCCAGGTAGTGGCATTTGATTAATGGTTCTCTGAGCATTTATAATATACATTTGTTTCTAATTTTTGACACTTGATTTTTCGAAATGTAGTCATTTTGTTAATATGTTTTCATTTTTTATTAGCTATAGTGTATAAGAGGGAGGATACTGGGTTACAAAAACAAAGTTTTCAGAGTAAAGCCAAATTGGATTTGCATTAAAATGTCATGTTATCACTCTGAAAACAGAATCAAGTTAGTTAATTTTTTGACCTTTGGTTTCTTCATCTATAGAATGGAATCAATAATACAGACAGTTTCAGTGTTGTAAAGCAGTTTATGGAATGATATATAAAGTCCATGGCCAACAGATAGGAGACAATGAATGGCAACTATTTAATAGTCACGTGTCATAAGGCCACATTTCCAAAAGCTCTCTAGATTCTTGCTTTCAACTCAAGATTGCTCATCTCTCAGTAGCTAATCTGTGAAGTTCCTGAATTCTGTATGTAATTTGTGAGCAAATGGTGTAGCCTGTTTAAATGAAAGACTTCACTGCTGGTACACAGTCAGCCTCTAATTTTATTTTTTCAAAAAGGTGATGATTGGAGAAGAAGGTGGAGCAAGATATCGGTATAGAACCTTACAAAGATTGTCAACCCTGCAGGAACACTGAATTGAAGAATCACAAAATATCTTCATAAGGACTAAAAATCAGGTGTCTGATCAGAGTACTTGGTATTTACATTATATTAATGAACAGGGCACAAAAGAGCACAGGAAAGACAACCTTGAATCGCTTACACAACCCCTCCCTCATCCCCTGGTAGTGGCAGCAGAACACAGAGAATCTGTGCACTTTGGGGAGGGAGAACACAATGATTATGAGACTTTGCATTGGAACTCAGTACTCCCTTGTGAGAGCTGAAAGCAAAAAGGGACAGAACGCAGCCTGCACCTATGGAGTGAGACTTGAGACCAGCACAGGCTAGAGAGAAATAATCCAACCCCTTGGTTGAAACCTGAGTTCTGGCTAGCCCCACCACTGTGCCCTAAAGCACTCTGGAGTCCTAAATGAACTTGAAAGGCAGTCTGGGCCAGAAGGACTGCAATTCCTGAGTAAGCCTTGGTGCTGTGCTGGGCTTGGAGCCACTGGACCTGGAGTGCAGATGACAGAGTGAGAAGCCAGCTGGAGTGGTCAAGGGAGTGCTTCTGTCACCCCTCCCCCAACCCTAGGCAGTGCAACTTGCAGCTCGGGGAGAGACCCCTTCCTTCCACTTCAGTAGAAGTGAGGGAAGAGTAAAAAGGACTTCATCTTGCTACTTGGATACAAGTTCAACCGCAGTAGAATAAGGCAGCAGACAGAATTCTGAAGCCCTGGCTCTCAGACATTTCTAGACACACCTGGGCCAGAAGGGAACCTGCTGCCTTGAAGGGAAGAACCCAGTCCTAGTGGAATTCATGACTTCCTTAATAAAGCTCCCTTGGACCTTGAGTAAGCATAACTCTAGCCAGACACTACTCATCGTGGGCTTTTGATGAGAATGAGACTCAGGTGTAACCCAGGGTATTCCTAGATATAGTGGCTATGGGGAGAGACTCCTCCTGCTCAAGGACAGGAAAAGGAGGTGTAATGGGGAATTTGTCTTGCAGCTTGGATACCAGCTTGACCACAGAGAGGTGGAGCACCAAGCAGGCTCCTGACCTACCTTGGACTGCGGAACATGGGAGCTATCATCACTGAAAGGAAAGACACAATCCTGGCTGGATTCACTACTTGCTAACTGAAGAGCCCTGGGCCTTAAGGGAATATTGGTAGTTGCCAGGCATTAGTAATCAGCAGCCTTGGGTGAGATCCAGTGATATGCTCATTTCATCTGACCCAGTGCAGTCTTGGCATTAGTGGCTACAGTGATGCTTATGTCACTCCTCTGCTGAGCTCTAGGCAGATCAACATGGACAGAGAAACTCCATTTGTTTAGAAGAATGTAAGAGAAGAGAACAAGAGTCTTTGTCTAGCAATACAGGGGATTATCTTAGATTTTACGCAAGACCACTACAGCAGTACCTCCACAATGCTCAGAGTCACAATATTATTGGGCTTGCAGTGCCCCCTAATGCAGATATAGCTGTAATGACCAAAGACTTAGACCACAACATTCAATTAATCCCCTTTGAGTACTTGGAAGAGTCCCCGAGAATGACAGGCACAAACAAGCCCAGTCTGCAATAACTATAATAAATGACTCTTCAATGGTGCTGGGAAAACTGCATATCCATACACAGATAATTGAAGCCAGACACCCATCTCTAGCTATATACAAAAATTGATTCAAAATGTATTAAAACTTAAGTCTATGAACTCACACTGTGAAACTCTGAAGAGAGTACACTGGGAAAACTCTCCTGGACCCTCATCTGTACAAAGATTTCTTGAGTAATATGCTGCAAGCACAGTCAACCAAATAAACCATAGATAAATGGGATCACATCAAGTTAAAAACTTCTGTACATCAAAGAAAACAATCAATAATGGAAAGTGACAACCCACAAAATGAAAGAAAATATTTTCAAATTACCCATATGACCAGGGATTAATAACTGGAATATATAAGGAACTCAAACAAATCCATAGAAAAAAATCTAATAATCTGATTAAAAAATGGGTGAAAGATCTGAGTAGATATTTCTCAAAAGAAGACATACAAATAGCAAACAGACATATAAAATGGTGCTCAACATCATTGATCATCAGAGAAATGCCAATCAAAACTACAATGAGAAATCATCTCACCCCAGTTAAAATGGCTTATATTAAAACGACAGGCAATAAAAAATGATGGCAAAGGATGTGGAGAAAATGGAACCCTCATATCCTGTTGGTGGGAATGTAAATTATTACAACCACTATGGAGAACAATTTGACAGTTTCTTAAAAGCTAAACATAGAGCTACCTACGATCCAGCAATCCTGCTGTTATGTATATACGAAAAAGAAAGTGTATTAGTCCATTTTTATGCTGCTGATAAAGACATACTTGAAACTGGGTAACTTATAAAGAAAAAGAGGTTTAATGAATTCACAGTTCCATGTGGTTGGGGAGGCCTCACAATCATGGTGGAAAGCAAGAGGCACGTCTTACATGGCAGCAGACAAGAGACAATGAGAGCCAAGTGAAAGGGGAAACCCATTATAAAACCATCAGATCTTGTGAGACTTATTCATTACCATGAGAACACTATGGGGAAACCACGTCCAAGATTCAATTATCTCCCGCCAGATCCCTCCCACAACACGTGGGAATTATGGGAGCTATAATTCAAGATGAGATTTGGGTGGGGACACAGCCAAGCCATATCAGAAAGGAAATCAGTACACTGAAGAGGTATCTGCACTCCCATATTCACTGCAGCACTATTCACAACAGCCAAGATTTGAAAGCAACCTAAGTGTCCATCAACAGATGAATGGATAAAGAAAATGTGGTACATACACACAATACAGTAATTCAGCCATAAAACAGAATAAGATCCTGTCGTTTGCAACATAGATAGAACTGCAGGACATTATGTTAAGTGAAATAAGCCAGGCACAGAAAGGCATACTTCACATGTTCTTACTCATATGTGGGAGCTAAAAATTAGAACAATTGAACCCAAGGAGATAGAGGGTAGAATAATGGTTGTCAGAGGCTAGGAAGGGTAGTGGTGGTGGGGTGGATAATTGGGGATGATGACTGGGTAAAAAATATAGTTAGAAGGAACAACAGCTAGTATTTTACAGCCTGACATGGTGATTACAATCAACAAGAATTTATTTTACATTTTATATATACTTTATATTGCTACAAGTTACACATCTTGGTTAGAGTTAAAACAGACAAAACCTAGGTATTATATTCCCTATGAAATCTGAAGAGTCTTACTAATAGGTTATGAAAGTACAACGGTAAAATACAAAGACCGAAGTACAAAAGTACAATAGTAAAATACAAAGACCGAAGTCAGGAAGCTTTTCACAAATGCTTGCAAAGCTCAAACTCCCTTTCATTACCAATTCTACAGACTTGGAGTTAATTGCATTTCAGCGCACACTGCAAAGTACATCTTTTCAGCGTGCTTTTCCTTAATTAGTACAAACATTTGGTGCCTGAGAAAGGTGGAAGTATAAGGCTTGCTTTTGTTTTTATTAATGTTTTCTGTTTTTTAAATTCACTATTTGTACCCAGAGGCCCACATGAATGACACATTTTTATTAAAATCAAGAATAAATATTATGTAAATTATGCCCCCAAACAGCAGCTATGGAGTCTAATTATTTTAAGGCAGCTTTAGCAGGATTCATTTTAGTTCTCTAACCAAAACAAAGCAGAAATAATAATGCATATGCTAATAGATTTATGCTTCCCTTCTTAACATTTGGAAACTATGTACCAATCATCTTTGCATCCCAACAACCAGGAGAGTGCGTGTTTCCTAGTGAGTAGTCATTCAAGTGCTCCCAATGATATAGGGTAATTACTGAGACAATTAATGACATCATATTTTAATTGATTGAAAGTACACATTGAAACATTCACGTAACTATTCATGTATATGATTTGTATAGACACCCATCTCCGAAAAATAGCTTTTCAAAATTTCTTCCCATGAATACAATTAGTACTCCAGTTTTACTAATTTGCCATTTAGTTTGTTTTACTCTATGTCAGGTTTTCTCAACCTTAGCACTATTGACTTGGGGCCAGATAATTTCTGTGGGAGCTGTCCTGTGTTTCAGAATGTTTAGCACCATTCCTGACTTCCACCCCTAGATGCCAGTAATACCCTACCTGCTATAAGCTGAATGCTTTTATCCCCCTCCCCCAAATTCATATAGTAAACCATAATCGACAATGTAATGGCATGTGGAAGTACAAATTTCTGGAGGTGATTATGAGGCCATGAGAATGGAACTGTCATGAATGGGACTGGTGCTCTTACAAGAAGAGCTTGGAGCTAGCTACCTCTTTCCAAGATGTGAGAATATGAGACCTTGGCAGTCTGCAATCCAGAAGAGGTCCCTCACCGCAACCCGACAATTCTGGCAACCTAATCTCAGACTCTCAGCCTCAAGAACTGTAAGAAATAAATTGCAGTTGTTTATAAGTCATCAAGACTATGGTAATTCTTCTTAGCAGCCAAACTGACTAAGAGAGAAAACAGGTGGGACATTCATGGTGTGATGTGTGCTCCCATAAAAAGAAACAGAATAGTTTGCTTTCTTTCTCTCTTTCTGCTCTTCACTATGTGAAAATGTAGGGAGAAGAGGGCTCTCTGCAAACCAGGAAGCAGACACTCACCAGATATCAGATAGGCTGGCCCTTTGATCTTGGACTTCCCAGCCTCTAGAGCTGTGAGAAATAAATGTATCTTGTTTATACCACACAGTAGAAGGTAATTTGTTATAGCAGCCTAAAGTGACTAAGACACTATCCCAAGCTGTAATAACTAGAAATGTCTCCAGACATTTTCTACTGTCCCTTGTAGGGGGGTGGATTTTGCCCCCATGTGGGAATCACAGTCCTATGTGGGAAGGGGTGTTTTCATACATGTTGGAACATATAGAATAATGCTAAAACATGTTTGTCGTCGACCTCAATTTCTTCCCTTTGACCTACATTTCACCACATATATTTTACCTTTCACATTATTTTAAATATGGTTATTGTTTATTTTGAAATGCAAATTTTCCTGTCATTGTTTTGGTTATAATTATCAAAGTTCCTTTCATTTCTCTCCCTATTGCCATTGCTGCCAGGATTAATTTCAAAGACCGTACCATTGCAGAAAGCCGTTTCATGATCTATATCTAATCTATCTCTCCAATCTCATTACTTCCTATTCCCACAGGTAACCCAAGCTCCTCAGGTACAATAAACTACAATTCTTTCCTTCATTCTTCATTTCTGTAATTTCTAATTGGATTATGAGCCTCGATTCAATTTTCCTCAGCTCATTGCCTCCAGAAAGTTTTGGAATACATTCTCCATGCACACCTCCCTCAGACCATTATTACCCTAAACACAGTGTGATGGTTAATTGTACATGTCAACTTGGCTGGGCTACAGGACCCAGATATTTCATTCTTCTTCCATGCAGAATTATGCATGATATACAATGCACATTTTTTCCACATCTATTTCTTCCCTGGAGTTCAAGATGCTGTGTGTGTGTGTCTGTGTGTGTGTGTGCACACGTATAATTCTTTATCATGAGGGCTACTGCAATATTGCACATTACAAGTGATTAAAACATAGTCTAAAAGTGATTGCTATAGTCACCCTACTGATCTATCAAACACTAGGTTCTATTTCTTCCATCTAAATGTATATATTGGTACCCACTGGATTGTACATTTTAAAACAGCCAGAAGATAATGATATGAATGTTCTCAGTGTAAAGAAACAATACATATATATGGTGATGAATTTCACAACTACCCTGATTTGATTATATGAATTTGTCAAATTATCACATGTATCTCCCAAAACATACAACATTTTTGTATTAATAAAATATAAATTAAACATGAATGGTTGGACTTCCTGTTCTTTTAATTAAGAATTACAGAAATTATCATTAGTATCAAATTTAATTAAAAATATATTGTCAATGTTTATTTAATATTTTCACAGCAAATTTATATCATGAAGCATCTCTATTCCCAAAAGATATTGGGTACTTTTGGTAAAGAAAGTCTCATTTGTACAGATCTTTCATGGTGCTACATTTTTTTTAAAAACCTGAACAAATTATACTTACTGTTTGGGGTCCAAAGTATAACTAAAAACATGGCATTCTATGGAACGTTGAAGCAAAATGGGCTTTCCTTTGGATGAGCAATGAAACATGTTAACTTAGATTTCTATTCCTTAGTTAGAGATTGATTTTTGTAACTTGGTTTATGCATATTATTTTACATAGTTTACCAATCCTCCCTCTTCAAGCATTATCTAGCTCTTGCTGTTAGTGTGACAGGATACAGTTTCTGCACTTGAAGATGGAGTAGGATTGTTGAATATACACATTTGTGCACAGAAAATTGTTTCACTACCTGCATGGGTGCTAGGGGGATTATTTTTAACTGAAACAGTCATGCTTATGAAAAAGAAAATTCAGAGCTTTTACAAATATTCCATAGATACTGAGGAGACTATTTAGAATATTAGCTTTTGTTAAGTGAATGAAAACCAAGGACTTCATGGTAAAAAATAGAAAGATTATTAAGGATTTTAACCTTTCTAGAGACAGGATTTCCATGCATATAAATACAGGATATCTAAGAAGTTTTACACATGTACACAGCCTTTCTGATTTTGGTATAAATGAGGCACACAAAAAAATCTCTTTGGATGATGCAGAAAAAGCTCTAATTATCTCTCCAGCATGACGTACTAAAATAATACAAATATTATTCAGTGATCACTTATTATATGCTGGGCAATATGTTAAGTCCTTTATTTTAATCTAACGGAATAGTATCAACATATTTATGTAGCATTATTATTCTTTGTTCACATATTTGGAATTTGACATTCCACGTGGTTGAATGACTGTAAAAGACCACTCTGCTAGTAAGTAGTCACAATAGAGTTCTAACACTGATTTTCCTGTATTCAGATTTTTTTGCATCTTATACTGTCTTTGACAAGTTAGCACTTATTGAGTGACTACTAGGTGCAGGCCGCTTTGCTGGATGCTTTATGCACATTGCTTCACGCATCCTCACAATACCTCTGAGACACAGACATTATTTTTCCACTTTTACATATAAAGAGAAAGCCACACAGCTAGGCTGACCAAAGAAACCAGAGTCAGTTAGAGATGAGTATTATCCCCAGATCATCACATTTTGTGCTATATGTACACTTCCTATCTTTAAGGGACCAATAGATTCTCCAGTTTGTGACTAAATAGCTCTACAACAATTTTCTCAATCAATTACACTCACATCCATTAAGTCAAGTGGAAAAATTAACGTGTGGCCAATAAGACATTCATGGAGATAGCAAAATATGTTCTTAATGTGACAAAAATCCATCTGCTAAGCTACTCAGATAAAAATCAATTAATATTATAATTTAAGTACATTCACAGAAAACAACGTAGAAATAAAGCATTGTAAGTGTAATTTTATTAATGTTTAATTACTGTGAGAGGCAATAAAAATCTTTAGATGTCTAAACGATTGAAGCATGCCATACCTTACTAAGCTATTAGCACTGTCAGGATCTTGTGCCAAAACTGTACCAACGACGGTCCCGATCTTGGCATTTTCATAGACCTCCATGACATAGGAAGGCATGGAAAAGAGTGGTGGTTCATCTACATCCCCAACAATGATCTTCAGCATGGTAGCATCTTTAAAAGGACCCAGGTGAGAAAAGCGAAAATCAAGATGTGTATTTGCTCCTTCTATGTTGAGGGTATATGACTTCTTTTTCTCATAGTTCAGTGGCTGTGGGGAAAAAATAAGATTTCCAGTATTATGACTTTCATTACTTTTCAAATACGCATTATATTTTTTCATTTTTAGAATAAAAGAATTGAGATAAAGTCATACTAGCTTTGTTCTAAAACAGATTATGAAGATTATTTTAATAATAACATCTAAGGCATAAATGGAACCTCAGCATTTTGTATTTAGTACAATAATATGTATTCGATATTATGGACCTATCAATAGGAAGAATACAAACTCAGATTCAGGAATGTGTGAGGACCGCCAGGTAATGTTTTCAAGAGAAAGTACTTCTTCAGATAAGAATTAAACATTTGGAAAGTATTTAGCATGATGGATATAAAAGGCTGTGTGAACCCAAGATGAACAGATGTCGTTTTAAAAGTTAAAAGTTCCCATGGTGAGGCGAGTGAAGGTGATTCAGAGACCAGTGTTTCATTTTAAACTGGGTGAAGTATCCACTGATGCTGGTCTTCCTGTTAAAGATCTGTGAGAAGCAGCAGAATAGAGAATTGTCATTTCTATTTATGCCACTGATTTTGTACAAGCCTGCTTCAATCTCAAAGTTTCTTTTTCTAGCAGGAAGAGAATGGTCATTCCCTGTGGAGAAATTCAGGCATTGTCCTTTACATTAAGGGTCAATATCATAGTCAATTCAGGTTGCTATAACAGAATACCATACACTGGGTGGCTTAAACAACATTTATTTCTCACACTTCTGAAGACTGGGAAGTCTAACATTAACGTTCCTTTCAGAGCTGGTGTCTGGCAGGCATCCTCTTTCTGGTTTGCAGACAGCCTCTTACTTGCTATATCCTCACACAACAGAGAAACCATCTCTCCCTTGTCTCTTCTTACAAAGACACAAATCCCATTCATGAAGGTTTCACTCTAATTACCTAATTATGTCCCAAAGATATCACCTCCAAATACCATCATATCACAATGGGGATTAGATTTCAACATGTGAATTTTGGAGGAAGAAACATCCCTTCAGTTCATAGCAACCAAGCAAAAGCTAACTAGAAAGAGGATCCTTATCAGGATCCTGTAAACAGAATGCTCAGTACTATAATACTTATAATAAGTTCCCCAATGTTTCCAAATTGCCTTGGAAAATTGGCCTTCTCAGGGGTTGGAGATTACACAAGAGGCAAAATATCATTTCATTTCCAAACCGTTATTAAGAACCGAGAAAACTAGGATCACAGTGACATTGATGAGGATAAACCACTACAATATTTTACCAGTTTCCAAAACGTATGTATCTTTATATCTTAAAAATTCAAATTCTCAGAAGTTGATCATATATACAATACACATGCATTGATATATGACACAAACATTATGATTTTCAGGTTATGTATTTTTCAAGGAGTTATTTGCTTCTGAAGTTTACAACCTATCAATTGGAAGCCATTTTTTCCGTAAGGTATCCACACTAGAAATAAATTGACGAAATAACTAATACCTATCTTGTCTGAGGAACTGCATACTTTTCTTTTCTTTTCTTTTCTGTTTTTTTTTTTTTTTTTTTTTCTTTTTGAGACAGAATCTCACACTGTTGCCCAGGCTGGAGTGCAGTGGCGAGATCAAGGCTCACTGCAAGCTCCACCTCCTGGGTTCACGCCATTCTCCTGCCTCAGCCTCCAGAGTAGCTGGGACTACAGGCACCCGCCACCACGCTCGGCTAATTTTTTGTATTTTTAGTAGAGATGGGGTTTCATCGTGTTAGCCAGGCTGGTCTCGATCTCCTGACCTCATGATCTGCCCACCTTGGCCTCCCAAAGTGCTGGAATTATAGGCATGAGCCACCGTGCCTGGCCGAGGAGTTGCATACTCTTAATCGGATCCACACATCAAACTTTTTCTTTCCTTGACTCCTTCCTCCTTTACATTAATAAGTGAGAATTTGTCTATGACTAATTTATCAATAAGCCCCATCAAAATTTAAATAACTCGCCCTATAAATGGTACATACTCACTGCCTATCAGCAACTGGGTAGACAAAAATGGTCCCTCTTGGCTTATGGGAGTTGGGCAGTCAGAATCGTGCATCCTGCTCATGAAAATATGAATACCTGGTGGGTTTACTGTTAGTTTTAGATCAATGTTTATAATTTTTGGACTTACACTGCTGCAGGTGGTAGGCTTTATGATATCTAAGGTTATTCTCATTGAATATGGGTATTTAAGACTTTCAAACTAAAAATCAGAGTTACATACTTTTCTAGGAATGCTTAGCATTGCTTTCTCACAATAACACTGGATTTTAAAACAATCACCTCCACTTATTTATTATTGTAGACTTTTACATCTTTTGGACTTTTCAATGAAATTTGTGGAGGGATTTGGGCCACCTCCAGTCGTATCTGATATTATTATCAAGCTGTGCAACCAAGATGACACACATGTCTTATTCCATTTCTTAGCAGATCCCCTGGCAAGTTAGGTGTCGTTTGCCTCAATACTAACCTACCTACTGCTACGGTGCAGGCTGTTTCTGCGGACATGTGGTTTCATGTTGATGATCATCTAATATATATTTTACTACTCGAGGGTGGTGGTAATCATTTTGAGGGACTTGTTTCCCAGAACTGACAGATGGATGGATGGAAACTATGTGGAGCCATGAAGAAATGAGTAGATTATTTTAGGTTGGGACAGGAATTTAGAAGCAGTTGAATTAATGCAACTGGAAATATTTTAACAACCTCATTTTTGAAGAAAAGCTGGTGAGGTTGTATTGCTGGTACCGGGAAACTGAGAGAAAATTATACTCATGTATTTATGCCTGGATATTTTAGAGTTATATATACAATATAAATTATTTTATTATTTGGTTTTATCCAGCAAAAATGGTATTTATAGTATTAGTATTATAATTATTATTTTTCTATTACTCTAACTCTGGGAAAACTACTCAAGTACCCATCTTCCACTGGACCTTTTAAATTATTGTGTAAACTAGTAAAGTTGTCTTCTGTGCTTTGCGAGTTAAAAAAAAAAAAAAAAAAATCCCAGGCGAGGCATAGTGCCTCATGCCTGTAATCCCAGCACTTTGGGAAGCCAAGGTGGGCGGATCACGAGGTCAGGAGATCGAGACCATCCTGGCTAACACGGTGAAACCCCATCTCTACTAAAAATACAAAAATTAGCCAGCTGTGGTGGTGCACGCTTGTACTACCAGCTACTCAGGAGGCTGAGGCAGGAGAATCGCTTGAACCCAGGAGTCAGAGGCTGAGGTGAGCTGAGATCAGGCCTCTGCACTCCAGCCTGGGTGACAGAGCGAGACAAAAAAACAAAACAAAACAAAACAAAAAACAAACCATATCATTGATGCTCATACTTAATGAGTGCTATTTTCAGTGTTGCTAAATTCAATCATTTAAACTACTGGATGCCCAGTTAAATTTAAATTTAGGATAAACTGTAGGGTTTTTAGTATATTAACTGTCAATTATCACAAGAAACATAGTTGTAGAAAAATTTATTGGTTATTCATTTAAAATTAGAATTTAAGTAGATGTCCTGTATTTTATTTGACAATGCTCATTAGGATTCATTGATATTCCAACATTCACCATGGTGATGATGGTGGCTGGTATCAAACTCACTTGGTAGGGAAGAGAGAAACTACCAGCAAGTATAACTTGGGTATGTATTCGCAACTCCTGTCCTTTAAATTGTCTAAAGGTTAGCTTTTACTCATATGAAATTGTTGATATCAAAAATGTATGATGACATATACAAAAGATAATTTCATATGCTTCAGTCTAGCATAATTATTTGTCTGTCCCTGAACTATCTGAGTATTCCTGGAATCATCCCTCTTGCAATGTGTTTTGTTTTACTGCAATGGCTTAGAATTGTCCTGTGGGTGCTGATAAATGAAGCTGCTTAATGTTGCTTAATATTGTATTGGCTTATTATTTTCTGTTAATCCTACTATATTAGTTTCATAGGGATGACATAACAAATTGCGACAAACAAGTTGGGTTATGACAACAGAAATTCCCTTGAAGTTCTGAAGACACTAAGTCAGAAATATGGGAGAACCACACTTTCTCATGGAGCTCTAGAGAATCGATTCCTCACTTTTTTCAGTTTTTGTGGCTGCCCTAGCATGTCCCAGAAGAAAGATACCCCTACACGATTGGATACTCAATTTATATTGTAATTCAACCACTTGCAGGATGAAAGTCCAGGTTTGGTGTCCAGAAATCATAACTTTGCAGTTATAGGTGATAAAGATTTCTTTCTGAGGAAACACAAAAGACTTCGGGTACTTTATGCACAACACAGGGGCAGGGGCAAGCAGAGATACAGACTCAGAGAGCAAAGTATTGGGCCATGCAAGAATTAACTTGAAATGGATTAAAGACAACGTAAAACCTAAAATGATAAATCTACTAGAAGAAGACATTGAGGGGAAACCTTCATGACATTGTTCTAGGCTGAGATACTTGTCTATAACTCAAAAAAAATAGGCAAAGTAAGCAAAAATAGACAAGTGGGAATGCGTCAAACTAAAGAACTTCTTCATAGCAAAGAAACCAAGTCACAGAGTGAAGAGTAACACACGATTTGAAGAAAATATTTGAAAATTGTACATCAGATAAGGAAGGGCCAATATCTACAACAACGATTGAACTCAAACTACTCAATTAAAAAAATACAAATCACTCTATTCTAAAAATGGGCAAAACACTTAATAGATATTTCTCAAAAGATGACATACAACTGGGCCACATGTCTATGAAAAATTCCTCAACATCTCTAAACCTCAGAGAAGTACAAATTAAAACCACAGTGAAATATCATCTCATGCCTTTTACAGTGGTTATCATCAAAAACATGAACGATAACAAGTATTGGCAAGGATGTGGAGAAAAGGAAACACAGTATTTGTGGTGTTGTAAATTAGTACAGCCATTTTGGAAAAAAGTTTGAAGGTTACTCAAAAAACCAAAAGTAGAATTCCCATAGGATCCAGCAATCCCCCGACTGGGTATACAGCCAAAGGAATTGACATCAGTATCCCAAAGACATGGCTACACCCTTACATTAATTGCAGCATTACTCACATTAGAGAAGATATGGAAAAAAAAACAAAGTATTCATCAATGGATAAAAGGATTTTAAAAAATTGTGTAGATATACAGTAGAATGCTATTTAGTCTGTTGTTTAAAAAAAAAAAAAACTCTGTCATTTTTAATAACATGTGTGAATGTTTATTGAAATAAGCCAGACACAGACAGACAAATACCATACGATCTTAGTTACATATGGAATCTAAAAGTCAAACTCATTTAAGTAGAAAGTAGAATGATGGTTACCAGAGGCTGGGAATAGAGAGGTGAGTAGGAAAAGGGGAGACATTGGTTAATGGGTACAACGTTACAGTTAGGTAGGAGGAATTGGTTCTGGTATTCCATATACGGCACAGTGATTATAGGTAATAATAATGCATAGTACCTATCAAAACTTCTAAAAGAATTTTAAATGTTCTCATTACAAGTAAATGATAAATATTTGAAGTAACAGATATGTACCAATCACATTGTACATAATAAATATAATTATTATTTGTCAATTAAATATTAAATAAAACTTATGAAAAAAGAAAACTAATGGAATTTTCCATGCTGGGTTTTAAACATATTTAGAGCTTGTTACTTTTTTATTTCTTCCCTTTTTCCCCTTGTTGAAATGTCAGTGTCTATCACAGTTATGTTATACCTCTCCTACCATTGTATTTTAGATAAGGATAGTTTGTTTTCTAATTTCACAGGTCCACAGATGAAGATTTTTGTCCCTGGATTCAAACTACCTAGAGTTTCACCCACACCTGATTAAGATAATGAGATTTAGACTGAGATGATGACTTTAGAAATGCTGACCTGATGATAAGTAGATAAGGTTTTGGACTTAGAATTGATTTTGTTATAGATTGATATTTTAGGGATGTTGGGATGGGGTAAATACTACTGTACACATGGGAAGGACATGGCTTTTGTGGAGACTGGCTATAGCGGCCTAATGGCAACCCTGCAACAAATACGAATATGGAAAATCATGCAATTAACTTACATAGTAAACTATAACAAGAGGTGATAATCGTCAATTATTTACGTAGGTGTTAAATTTAGATTATAAGAGTGGCCAAGGGAGATTTGGCAGAGAAACTGTGATGAGGTCATATGACCACAGAGGCAGAGAGAGAAGTCATGTGGCCATGAGCTGAGGAGCAACTGGAGCCTTCAGAAGCTGGAAGAGGCGAGGAATGGACAGGTCCTTCAAGTTTACCAAGGAAAGAGGAAGTGCGTGCAACCGACTCCTGATTCCAGACTTCTGGCCTCCAGGCCTGTGAGCAACTCACTGTTTTCGCGAGTTGCTTAGTTTATGGTCATTTGTAAGAGCATTCCTAGGAAACGAATGTAAATTTGTCTGCTTTATATAGAAACATAGTTGAAATTTTCTTTCTTTTCTGTGTGTTGAAAGCTTTAAATAGCATTGCAGTTATGTGCCCTTTCAGGTTTGATAGAATTCCTTAGTGAATTATTGAGTCTGATATATTTAGAGAAAATTCACAAGCTTCTCATTTTCTTATTCAGAAATCAGTTTATGTGTGTTTTCTGTTTCTTTGAAGTTGCTTTTAGCAATCTTCCCTCAAAATCCTTCATATTAAATTTACTTGTGTAGAATTAAGAAAATAGTGTTATAATGTTTTCAAGTTGCTTATTTTCTATGTCTTTTCATGTATCTTAATAAGATTAAGATTAGTTTAGGTTTATTTTTTAGACTTTCCTTCCAGAAAATCAGGTTTGAATCTATATTTTTGTTTACTAGTCTTTATTCATTTTCTTCTTTTATTCTCCATTATTAGTTACATATTTAATTCATCTAATATTATTCTTTTTTAGTCTATGTCTTTGATATGTTTAGAATTACAAGTATACTTTCAGCAGCACTTAATTTGTATCCCATAATTTCCATATATGTTCTTTCTTATTATAGTTATTTTTTCCTAGACATTCTGCCATTTGTTGTGCTTTTTTTTGTTTTTTTGTTTTTTTTTATTGTTGTTGTTGTTGTTGTTTTTCTGTGATTTGAGAATTCCTGAAGTAGAAGGTTGTGGTTGTTGCAGTTAATACATTTTCAGATTAAGGTCATTTTTTGTTTTCCGATGTTTTTCACTAATTTTTAGTTGTATTTGGTCTATGTCTTTAGTTGTCTTTAGCATTATATGTGTACTATTTTACTTTGAGTCCTTTAATGAGATAGTCTTGAAGACTAATATGTAGTCAGTTTTACTAAATATTCTACAGGCACTTGAAATAAATGATACAGCATCAGAATGCAGAGAATGATTTATTAAATATATCAACCTCCTTATTAATTACATTATTCAATTATTCACATTTTAAAATACTTTATCTATCATGGACTGAAATTTGTGAGCTATAACCCTTTACCATTCTGTTTATAGACATAGCTCTTTGTATATATTGTGATTTCTTCTTTGTGAATGTTGGTGAGTAATGTGCAACAGAGAGATTAATACTCACAGTGAATGGTTCACTTTAGGATTGTAAAGTGTTTTTCTGTTCCTTTTTATGATTTCAGTTTGGATCCCATCATTGTGGGCACTGAAATCATATATCTTAGTTTCCTTTTTATGTATGTGAATTTTTATTATAATCTTATTTTTTTGTTTGTTTTAGATACATCTGGTTTCCTTGTGAGAAATTCTATTTTTGTTTATATATTTTTCTAGTGACTATCTCCATTCTTATAAATTTAGGTAATACTGTGTTATCATCATACAATAAATAGCAATTAAAATAAAATAGACTGTTTCCATCTCCTCCCATTTCTCTTAAATATTTGTAATTTTTAATTTCTGTTTACTTTTGTGCTCTTGGTAATGCTTATAGATCTCATATTTGACTTTCAGCTCGGACTTACACTTTTTATTCTTAGTTATTACTAATAAAAATTTTTTTTAGCTTATAATTTTATTTTCTTAGGAAAAGAGATATTGTTTCTACACTTTTCAAGGCCTATGCTTACATTCTGATCAATTACCCTGATCCTGATGTTAATCACAGTCAGGGTTCCTGCCTGTCATTATCCATTAGTACTCACAAGTATTTCTTGGAAAGATACATTACTTCCCAAGAAAATATCCTTCATTCCACTCCACCCCAAGAAATATAATTATTTATTGTTTCTAAATACAGAATTGATACCAATTAAAGGTGCTAACTAATATTTAGGTAGATTATTCCATCTGGTCAGAATATTTTTTTAGTTTCATTTTATTTTTAATGACACAATAATTATACATATTTATGAGGTATGGGATACAAATGTAAACTATCGACATATGTATACAATGTGTAATAATCAAACTAAGGTAATTAGCATATTGTAATGTTCAAGGTTTACTGGTTGTAATCTCCATACTTGAAAGACAATGTGGGTGGATATAAAACCTTTGGCTGAATTTATTTTCTTGAGTATCCAAAGTCCACAGATGTTTAAAAATAATTTTCCATGCAAATATTTCACTGACCTCTTCCCATCTTTGAAAAGTTGGTTCTTTTTAATCTCTAAATTCATAACAATTTAAGCAAACCTATATTATTAACAGTTAGTATGGGCTAACATCTTGTATTATAACAATATATTATGTCTACTCAGTTTTCCGTAAGAGAAAGAATATGATCTAGTTCATTTCATAGTTCATGTATCTAAAATAATTCCTAGCACATGGAATTTCATTAATAGCTCTTTCTCCATCTCAAATACAGCTGTTTTCTGAGTACAAAAAGGTACTATTACATGGTTTAGATTTGGTGGATAAAAATTTTAATATTATTTTTGAAATATAATAACACTGACCTATGCCCTAAACAATTAACATATATTAATTTATTTAATCTTCACAACACCTCTGTGAGGTGTAATTGTTCCCATCTACAAATGAGGGAACTAAGGCATAGGAAAGTTAAGAAACTCCTTATGGACAACAGTCTGTAAGTGATATATTTGGGATTTAAACTCAGGCAGAAAAAGTGTATAAGTTGTGTCCTTAAGCACTATGTCATCCTCGTGGAAATCTAAACAGCAAATAAGTACTGTAATACAATGTTTCATTTTGATGATAAAGATAAACAAAATGTTTAGTGGAATATAATATCCTCACCATTAAAAGATAACCTTCATCATCATCTTTTCAAGTATTTATTATTAAGTTAAAAATGAACTGAGAAGTTCACTAAATCTAACTCCTAGAACTCTGAGTACCTTTGTAATTTCTTTAATTCACAGATGGCATAAGCTAAGAAACTAAAATGCTGTTGATAAAATTGTTTATCTTCTCAGCCCTTGCTAGAAGTGTTTATTCTGGCATAACTTTTACTTCCCCAGGCAATTGGGCTTCTCTTACTTTTCTTTAGCTGCTGCTCAATATCCTAATTTAACAGCTCACTATCAATGAGTTGACACTGATTTCCATTTTAAATTTTAGTTTCTTAATTTCATCCTGTAACTCCTACTAATTACTTTTACATATCATTGCTCTTTCTAACTTGTAAAGTAGTACTTTCTGCTCTAACATTAATCCATTTCATATTACTGTAGTTAGTTATCGCTTTTCCATCATTCATTTTCCAGCCAGATTTACATATTCAGGACTTCTCAATGGTTTCTCATTAATCACTTCTATTATTCCTTAAATCACCCTATTATATTCTTCTCTGGAACTATATCATGATTATAAATACAAGGATATTGAAAATACTGTTTAGCCAAGTTACCATATGAGTCAATTATTCTTAGAGTTCAGAGAGGTTCTAAAATTCTATTCTCCTAAGCAAGAGAAGAGACTCTTTATGACCTCTTCTTTTGAGTCCTATACTTCCTATACTGCACCAGCATCCGGATTTTAGTTACAAGAATGGGTAGACAGGGTCAATATCAACATTTTCATACATAAAATTGTCATTTGAATCATTAAATAAAATGGCCTAGACCAGGAATAGTGATTGACATTACTATTATTTTTTTGTTTTCAGGAAAAGTATTTAACTTATATTATGGTATTTTCTTAAAACACAGTAAAAATTGTATGAATTTAAGCACTGTTTCTCCAGCTAGGCTTTTGTATTATGATATGCTTTGTGGCCCTTGTCAGAGGTCTGGCCTGGATGATTGACAGTCTGTGGAAACCAGAGTATATGCATAAGCTTTCTGGTCATATATTTCTCTATACAGAAGAAAGTAATTCTTATTCATTGTGTATAATTCTAAGGGCATTGATACAAATAAATATTACATGTTTGCTTTCTGTCATTTGAACACTGGACAAATAAATGCAAAGTTCTTTCATTTCAAATAGCTTAAGTATACATTATATTATATTGAAAGTATGCTTATTATTATTTATATATAATATACATAAGTTCATATATGTGTGTATATGTATATCTATGTGTTTTTGTGCATATGTGTGCATGTGTATGTGTATATATGACATAAATAAAATAATTAAATATATCTACACATGTACAAACTTACCAACAACCCATGCATCCATATAGCTTAATTTATCAAGCTGTTTCATCAGATCATTAGTTTCCAAATACTGCACTGAACTGTATTTTAGGAATAAATTAACTTTCAATGAAGTTTCAAACGATTTATTACTCCAGGCCTATCATTAGGCCTATAGATGAACAGCATGAAAAACAATTTACCCAATAGCATTTCTGTGTCAAAGTCATCCGAAATATAGTAATAGATTTTACTGAATTGAAACTTGGATTCCTCTCTCTGTCGGCTGTGGCTGAAAAGAATAACTTTTCAGACTTTAGAACCTTATAAGAATATAAAGCAGAAACTTAGTTGAGATTTTTTTAATAATGAAATCCCTAAGCAATGTTCATATTTTGTAATCAGTTCATTAGAATTAGAAATCTATTGCTTCTTATTTACAGTGTGTGATCATGTGTTTGCCTGTGTGTGATTATTCACAATGGGTTGGGATGACTCACTTATTATTCTTTGTGTTCAAAGTCTAAAAATGTTAAAATCTGTTAGTAAACAACATTCGATCCTTATTCTGTTACTAAATGCAAGTCAAAGGAATGACAATGTAATCCTCAATAAACACAATCCACTAAAAGACCAGAAATATAGTATGTAGAATAAATCCAGTATGGTTGTAGCTGAACGTATTTCATGTTTTTATCTTATAATTTACTTAAACTTTTAAAAACAAACTTATAACTTTTAGTGTTTACTCTTAAGACCCATCTCAAATCATGTGTTAAATACAAAGGGTTTAACAATCTTTTACCCACGGTGGGGTATGGAAATCTTAAAAATACACAGTACTTGGTTATGAACGTGTTTTGTGTCTCCTATAGGCAAGGACAGATTTGTAGTACACATAGATACACACTCAGGGAAATTATCAGTACATTCACAGTAAATTAATTTTTGAAAAGTCTTATCCTATCAGAAGCAACAACTTTAAGAGGAAAATAAAACTGATAGGTTTTCTACATTGAGAAATTATAGAAATGCATATTTTGATAAGTGAAACCAAAGAGATAATCAAAAATGTATTTATGACTGAAATATACCTGAAAATGTTGTACTACAAATACGATGTTTAATGTAAACTTAAAAAAATTCTTCTCTTGAAGAAGCAGGAAGAGGAAGTTGATTGTCAAGAAACATGAAGACAGTATGTACATTGTGTTGTAATATACACACGGTATTTCATTCTTAGTTTGCTTCCAGTTAAATCAAATAACATGAAATAAAGATGGCAGCAAAATCATCACATAGATTGGTCTGGAAGTATAATTAAAAACTGGTGCAAAATAGGAAGAAAAGAAGACAAGGGAAAAGAAGCTATTGAGGTAGTATTAGATAGTAGTCATTATTGAGGGAGTAGTAATTATTAGCCAGACATAGCTTAGAGCACAATTTTCATCTCATTTCATGTTTTCCATAATCACCCTGTAAAGTGCTTAAATAAGAAAACTGAAGCTTCAAAGAGTTGAGACAATGTCATATATCTCCTAAATGACAAGACCCAGATTTAGATTTCATTTTACAGTAAGGTTATATCTTCAAACACCCTTTGTTGACTTGAAAGACGAGTTTAAAATTTTTTGGCTTAACTTAATTTGTATTGTATTTACAGTTGAATCAGTTAGAAGGAAATGACAAAACAACAGTATTTGCTGAAAATCAGAAAGCCAAATAGAACCAGAAATCTAAAGAAAACGATATTTGGATCTACTTCTGTAAAGTGTGCAAATAGGAGCCATATAAGAAGAGATTTTGAGAAAGGCTGCTAAGGAGAAGCACATCCCTAGCTACCAGAGGTTTATGTCAGAGGAAAGAAGAGTACATCCAATTGCATTCATCCTTATCTTTTTCCCCCTTTCCACCCAGCCAGGCTTCATTAAACAATGAATGAAAGTTATCAAAGTGTATTTACAACGTACCACACCATGCACCAGTGAATTCAACTTGGCAATTTTCTGATTCCTTCGAATGATATGGACAGGAATGTGCAGACAGTCCTGCTGGCGGATTTATAGAGCAGTGCTGATTTCGATCTGTGAGGAGATTAGCTGTTCTGCCTAGCTGGCTAAAGTGAACTGCCTTAGAGATTAAATAAGGAACAGCTTTTTAAGAACTGTTTTATCTTTTTTTTCCCTGCCAACTGAATGAGTATCTCTTGAAGGTTAAAATCCACTGAGGTATATAGGTTTTTCAAATTGCAATTATTTATGCCCTAAAACACACAGCAATGAAATAACTCTGAGACTGATAATCCTAATCAGAAGGATCAAAAAATTACATGAATGCAACATGTACGTACCTCAGAGGAAATCTAGACTACATTAAAAAATATGCTCAAGGGAGGCCAGGTGCAGTGGCTCACACCTGTAATCCCAGCAGTTTGGGAGGCGGAAGCTGGCAGATCATTTGGGCTCAGGAGTGAGAGACCAGCCTGGGCAACATGGTGAGGCCCCATTTCTACTAAAAATACAAAAAAAAAAAAAGAAAGAAAAGAAAAGAAAAGAAAGAAAGGAAAAGAAAAAAGAAAAAATAGCCAGGCATGGTGGTGCTCACCTGTGGTCCCAGTTACCAGGGAGACTGAAGTGGAAAAATCACTTTGGCACTAGGGATGGAGGTGGTGGCAGTGAGTTGAGATCACACTGCACTGCACTCCAGCCTGAGTGACAGAGCAAGACTCTGTCTCCAAACAAACAAACAAAAAATCACATTCAAGGAAAAAAGTGAAAGACAATTTGAACTTATTAAATGTCAAGAATATTTTTAGTACATCATCACTTACCATTTACAGAATTGAAACAATTCTGATCTCAAAAATAGGCATTGTGTGTATATGTACCAAATAGAATGAACTATTAATATTAAATTAATTAAATATGTGCACACACATTAACATATATAATTTTACTTCTGTTTTTCAGACCTCTAATTAATTGTAGCCATGTAAGGTGGTAAGATATGTGCATTGTCCTTAATTCTACAACTGATAGTTATACTTCAGATTATGTGTGTAATCAAACCATCCACTGTTACTTTCACTTTTTGCAAATATGAAGTTGTTTTCTACAATACGACTTAATATACAGGAACACCACCACTGCACCTACACACATCCTCGATACATCATTGCAAACTTACCCGCAGTCGTTTGCTTCTACCTCTTGTCCTATGGTAACCCCAGAGAAGGAGGCATACTATCCTAGGTTGTTTCTGTGCACTTGTGATTCGGATTCTACTGAGGTTCATCTCTATCCACAATGCATCTGTTAAAATTACTTATCCTCTCTTCAGTATCCCTAGACTACCTCAGTATCCTTGTTGTCTTGTCTGTATTGAGTTTTTTATCCCTGTGCATAGAAACACTCTTGTTTCCCAACTTAAAATTAAAACATTTATTTCATTATGTTCTTGTTTATTTGTTTTATAATCTTTCTCCACCACAAAGGTACGAACCTTCTCCAAGAAGACAGTGTTTTTCTATTTTTTTCCTCCCGCATTTTTGCTTCCCGTTCTCTCTCTACCACATCACAATTAGTTTCTCTCTCCATTGTATCAAAGAATAATCATATATCTTCCATCTGAATATATAACATGAGTAAGTGTTCAGACTCTGAAGACAGACACTCCAGTTCAGTTTTCTGTCGACTTTCTACTTGGGCACTATTTTTATCACTTTGTGATTCAGTTTCTTTAGCTATAAAGAGGGGATAATAATACTCTCTTTCTCAAAATGACACAGTAAGAATTAAAAACATAATTATGAGTATATTAACTCAATCAAGATATTTCAATGTGCTTAAAATCTGTCTTGATACAGAGGAAATACTCTAACAAATATTAGTTGCTGCTACTTTTTTTTTTTCTTATTAAGGCATTTTATTTTAGTTTTTTATTTCCAACTTCTAAGTTCGGTGGCACATGTACAGGATATGCAGGTTTGTTACATAGGTAAACATGTGCCATGGTGGTCTGCTGCACAGATCAACCCATCACCTATGTATTAATCCCAGCATCCCTTATCTATACTTCCTGACCCTCTTCCTTCTCCCACCCCCGACTCCTATAGGCCCCAGTGTGTGTTGTTCCCCTCATGCGTCCGTGTATTGTCATCATTTAGCTCCCACTTGTAAGTCAGAGCATGTCATATTTGGTTTTCTGTTCCCGCATTAGTTTGCCTAAATAATGGTCTTCAGCTCTACATCCCCACAAAGGATACTAATCTAGTTCCTTTTCATTGCTGCATAGTATTGCATGGTATATATGCACCACATTATCTTCACCTAGTCTATTACTGATGGACATTTAGATTGATTCCATGTCTTTAATATTGTGAATAGTCCTGCAATAAACATAGATGTGTATGTGTCTTTATAATAGAATGAATTATATTCCTTTGGGTATATACACAGTAATGGGATTGCTGGATCAAAAGGTATTTCTGCCTCAGACCAGTGACACTATGAAGCAAACATATAAACAACTGTGCAAAATAACCAGCTAGCATCATGATGACTGGATCAAATACAATCATAGCAATACTAACCTTAAATGTAAATAGGCTAAATGCCCTCATAAAAAGACACAGAGTTGCAAGTTGGACAAAGAGCCAAGACCCATT
This sequence comes from Trachypithecus francoisi, assembly GCF_009764315.1. Classification (NCBI taxonomy): domain Eukaryota; kingdom Metazoa; phylum Chordata; class Mammalia; order Primates; family Cercopithecidae; genus Trachypithecus; species Trachypithecus francoisi. Next base: position 19,575,688 of record NW_022681465.1, read on the forward strand.
GGTATGCTGTTTTCAACCCATCTCATGTGCAAAGACACTCATAGGCTCATAAAGGGATGAAGAAAAATTTACCAAGCAAATGGAAAACAGGAAAAAGCAGAGGTTGCATTCCTAGTTTCTGACAGAACAGACTTTAAACCAAAAAAGATCAAAAAAGACAAAAAGAAGAGCATTACATAATGGTAAACGGTTCAATTCAACAAGAAGTAACTACACTAAATATATACGGACTCAATACAGGAGCACCCAGATTCATACAGCAAGCTCTTAGAGACCTTCAAAGAGACATAGACTCCCACACAATAATAGTGGGAGACTTAAAGCTTCACTGACAATGTGAGACAGATCATCAAGACACAAAAGTAATAAAGATATTTAGGACCTGAACTCAGCTCTGGCTCCAGAAGATACCTATTTAGTAGATTCTGACAGTTATCTGCAGAACTCTCCACTCCAAAACAACAGAATATATATTCTCCTCGTTGCCACGTGACGCTTACCCTAAAGTTGATCAAATACAACCTGCTAATGATAATCACTCAGTCAATCCTGTACTTCCTTTAGCCAAATCCAATTAATTTTTATAATCCAAAATTGTTTTAAATTTTGAGAACAGTTCACTTTTCTGATGATTAGCTACCTCCTGAACAGCATCCCTTGGGAATATTCAATGCCAAAATTCTCTCCTATTATTTGAAGATTTCCTCCAAGATTATATTTCCTTCATTTTCACGCTTGTCTCTTAAAATAAGTGTTCCCTAGTTGTCAGGATTCATCTTTTAGAAAAAATTAATCCTGTTTACCTGAATTATTTTAAGTAAAGAAGCTACCCATAAAATGAAAAGCAGGCAATCCTCTTCTCACCTTTGTATCCACATCATCATCCATTAATTACTCTAATATTTATTGAATGCCAACTCTGTGTCAGAAAAAAATGCTAGATGTTGGGAATGCAGTGATAAGTTAACACACAGCCTTGGCATCGTGTTGCTTAATTTAGCAATCAGAAATCTTGACATCAAATTAGACCTAGTCACTTCTTTCTTACATCTCTTCAATGGCTTTCCATTTAGCAAAATTAAACAAGGACTTGTGTGGTCTTGTACCCACTGACCGCATTCCTCATTCCCTCTACTCTGGATTCAGTCACATTATTTTTGATCCCTTAAATGTGCCATGTTTCACTCAACTCAGGCACTTGGTACATTTTCTGTCTTCCTGAAATAGTCATCCTTACAGTCTATACCTAACTCACCCCCAGGCTTCTTTCAATTCTCTCTTTAACTATTACTGAATGCCAGAAACAATTAAATATTCTAGATTTTTCCCCTGTAGCACTATATAACTCTTCTTCATAGAAAACATATTTTTGATCTAGGAATGTATGCGATATTTGATTAATGTCTGTCCATGTCCACAGATTAGAAGCTGTGTGCACGTAGGGGCTGAGTCTGCTTTTGCTCCACACTGATCCTTTTTATTCTTTGCTTAGCTCATGTGGAACATAGCAACTGACACATTGAAGGAACTCAAAATAAATACATTTGCTAAGTAAAGATATGCAAATTGTCTCTTTTCATTATCACCTTGACCTATGTTTGACAATCTGAGAAAAAAAAATTTACAATGAGAAAATATTTTAGGTGAAGACATTGATATTTTATATATATCAGTGGTGACTATTGTTCTCTAAGTGTTTAAAATCAAGTTATTCTTAGAACTTCCCCAAGGTAGTATTCAACAGACAAGTTAGTATTCAATTTTAAATCAATATAAAATTATAATTACTAGAATTAATGAGATACCATACAATCCAAATAGAAAAGTATATGTATACAAGTGGCTAATAAGACGAATAGATAGATAAATAGATAGATAGATGACAGACTCACATCAACATCTACAGTAGGCACATTAGAATAAAGCATCTCAGCCTGTTTTCTAAATAGTTCTACTCTAGAATCACCTGGAGTACATTTTAAGATGGAAAATATCTCAGCCTCCTTGGCCATCCTCTCTGGCTATAAAAGAATCACCATAGCCTTATTATGATGATGCTTTGATTCTTTGCACTTCATTGAAATTACTTTTATTTAATTCTTGACTATTATCATTGGGACATTTCAGGAAGATTAGAGTAGAGACCAAACAAACAAAGATGGAGAGAAACATTGTTAGTGTAGTCTACATCAGATCTTCCCACCTTAGCAAAATATATTTTCTGAAGAAAAGATCTAAACAGTCGACAAATAATAATTAAAATGTAATTATATCACAAAGTGACACTATTTTATCATTTTAATGGCCTGACAGCATGAATTACTCATACCTCTGCCAAATTTCCATTCAGGAAAAGATGAGTGAGTTGCCTAAATCACAAAAAGTATGTTCTTTTTACCTTCTTTAAAGAAAGGATTCCTTCTCTGGTCTCTTTGTCAGTGGAGATTGAGAATATCCCCATGCCATCACCATTTATGATGGAGTAGGTCATGTCAGCATTTGAGCCAGTATCAGCATCATTTGCCTTGATTTTTCCAACAGCTGAACCAACTTGAGCTGACTCAGGAACATATAGCTGATAATGTTCTGGAAGACATTTCATATTAAATGTATTTAAATACAATGTTCATGAAATAATCTTACAAGAAAAAGACAAATATTTAGAGCACATATTCAAATGAACATTATATTAGGTAATGCATCAAATGGACTTTTTTAGATTTTAAAAGTAGACTATTTAGTAATTAAATACTAGATTTATATAAACTTTAAAAGGTATGTAAAACGCTTTGCATAAAAAGATTTATATATTTGAATATGAAATATTTTATTAGCTCTAAACCCTTAAACTACAGACAATTAGAGGAGAGGTCAAGTTTTCATTCTGATTCTGAACCAAAACTGAAGTAGTCAAGTATTAGTGTAATCCCAATTTATTCTTCCCCGCATTGTAACATGTGAAGTTCAAATATAAAAGTGTGGAAACAAAAAGTGTGGAAATGTGGAATTCAACAGAAAAACAAGACAAAATGGATAGCCTATTTGTGAATATAGATAATTATTTTTATCAAGTATAGTGAGATATACAGTCATGTCAGAGAAAGTGAAAGCATTTATATATTTCTTTTTTTTTTTTTTTTTTTTTTTTTTTTTTTTTGAGACGGAGTCTTGCTGTGTTGCCCGGGCTGGAGTGCAGTGGCCGGATCTCAGCTCACTGCAAGCTCCGTCTCCCGGGTTCACGCCATTCTCCTGCCTCAGCCTCCCGAGTAGCTGGGACTACAGGCGCCCACCACCTCGCCCGGCTAGTTTTTTGTATTTTTTAGTAGAGACAGGGTTTCACCGTGTTAGCCAGGATGGTCTCGATCTCCTGACCTCGTGATCCGCCCGTCTCGGCCTCCCAAAGTGCTGGGATTACAGGCTTGAGCCACCGCGCCCGGCTGCATTTATATATTTCTTTAGCATAAATTCCCTATCAGCTTCTAAAAAGGATTTGAGGTGGCTTCATAATAAAGTTTTAAATAATATAAAGTTATTAAAATTTTAAAAAATCGATTACAGAATTGAAGTATGAGAAAGTAAATGTCTATGTAAAAGTAAACAGCATTTGTGAATTAGCATTAATTTTGACACCTAATATTTTAGGTGAAGACACTGATATTTTATATACGCCAGTGGTGATTATTGTTCTCTAAGTGTTTAAAACCAATTTATTCTTAGAACTCTGCTGTGGTAGTATTCAACAGGCAAGTTAATACTCAATTTTAAATCAATATAAAACTATAATTACTAGAAGAAGAATTAATGTGATTTCATGCAATCCAAATAGAAAACTGTATGTACACAAGTAGCTCGACAGATGGATAGATCGACAGATAGATTAGATAGATAGCTAACAGTTTTAAAGCACTGTTAATTTTATACTCTCATTGTCTAGTAGGCACAAATATCATTTTTCCAAAGTTTGTCCTGATATTAAATGTCTAATGGAGCCGTTTCTATAGTGCTTATATTAAGAAGCATAACGAACATGTTTTTAATAATTGTTTTATTCACAAGTTTAAAAAGCTTATTAGAGCAATTTATTACAGAAAATCAAAACATTATAAATAACAGAAGTCTAGGAATCTTGAATTAAAATGTAATTTGATAAAATAATTTGTATCAAGATTAAATTAATGTTGATTCAATGCTATACAAGGATATAGTTAGACTATATGGATAAGTGAATGCACAATCTCTACAAAAATAATTTCAGTGATACAATCACTTGTCATTAGTGGTACGATACTGAAAACAAGTCTAATCTAGTGAATGTTGAAAATTTTTTTTTGTTATTATTGTTATAAGAACACTTAATATGAGATCTATCCTATAAACACATTTCTACACAACCCAGCATTGCTATTCATAGACACTGTTTTTCAGCAGATATCTAGGACTTATTCATTTTGCATTATGAAAATTTTATATTTGTTGATTAGCAACTCCTCATTCACCTTCCCTAGTCCTTGGTATTAACCACTCCATTCTTTGATTGTATGGATTTTACTATTTTATATACCTCATCTAATTGAAATCATGCAGTACTATATTCGCCCTTCAGTGACTGGTTGATTTCATTCAGCCTACTGTCCTCAGTATTCATCCATGTTTTTGCATACTGCAAGATCTCTTTTTTTTTAAGGCTAAATACTATTCCACTGTATGATAAACCACATTTTTCTCTACATTCTCTGTCTACGGACATTTAGATTGTTTCCACATCTTAGCTATTGTGAATACTGCTGCAATAAACATAGGAATGCTAACATTTATCTGTAATCTTGATTTCAATTTTTTAAATAAATACTCAGAAGTGTGGTCATTAGGTCATGCAATAATTTTTCTTTTAATTTTTGAGGAATCTTTATACTATATTCTGTAGATGCTACGCAAGTTCACATTTCTACCAACAGTGTGCAAGGGTTCAAATGTCTTCACATCCTCAACAATACTTTTCTGTCATTGGCTTTTTTTTTCATAAATATCCATCCTGACAGATATGAGGTGTATCATACTGTAGTTTTGATTTGCATTTCCATGATGACTGGTGACATTGAGAATCTTTATACACACCTATTGTCCATTTGTATGTATTCTTTAGAGAAACAGCTATTCAGGTTCTAGGCCTATTTTTTAATCAGGTTATTGGTGTTTTTTTTTCCTTCCTTCTTCTTCCCCTTCTCCCTCTCCTCCTCCCTTTCTCTCTCACCTCCATCTCCCCCTCCCCTTCTCCTTTACCCATTCCCCCTCTCCTTCTTCCTTTTCCTTCTTCTCCTTTTCCCTCTTCTTCTCCTTCTCCTTCTTCTTCTTCTTTCTTTTTATTATTGAGTTGTTGGAGTTTTATTTTGGAAATCAGCCTTTTAGCAGACATGGCTTGCAAATATTTTATCCCACTCCATAGGCTGCTTTTCACTCTGTAGATGGTTTCCTTTGCTCCGTTAAAATTTATAACTTGATATAGTCCCATTTGTCTATTTTTGTTATTATTGCCTGAGATTTGCGGGTCACATCAGATTAAACATTATCAAGACTAATGTCATAAGGCTTTACCCCTATTTTTTTTCTTTTAAGAGTTGTGCAGTTTCAGATTTTATGTTTAACTTGTGAATCCAGTTTGAATTGGTGTTTGTGTATGGTGTACAAAAAGAAGCCATTTACATTCTTCTGTATATAGATATTGAGTTTTCACTGCATTGTTTTTTTGTTTGTTTGTTTTGTTTTGTTTTTTGAGATGGGGTCTCACACTGGCTGGAGTGCAATGGCACATCTCGGCTCACTGCAACCTTCGTCGCTGGGTTCACATGATTCTCCTGCTTCAACCTCCCGAGTAGCTGTGATTACAGGCGCACACCACCATACACGGCTAATTTTTTGTATTTTTAGTAGAGACAGGGTTTCACTATGTTGGCCAGACTGGTCTCGAACTACTGACCCTGTGATCCGCCTGCCTCTGCCTTCCAAAGTGCTCGGATTACAGGCATGAGCCACCTCGCCCGACCCATTTTTATAGAGACTATCCTTTTCCTATTGTGTATTCTTAGCAACCTTGTCGAAGATGATTTTACTATCTATGTCTGGATTTATTTACAGACTCTACTCTGTTCCACCGGCCTACATATCTGTCTGTATGCCATTACCATACTATTTTAATTACTGCAGCATTTTAAAATATTTTGAAATCAGCAAGTGTGATGCCTCTGGCTTTGTTCTTTTTCAACATTGTTTTGGTTTTTCAGGGCCTTTGTCTTTCCACATATATTTTAGAACTGTTCTTTGCTATCTCTGTAAAAAATGTTATTTGGATTTTGATAGGGATTTTACTGTACTCGTAGAGTTAAAATGTAGTGTAGACATTTTATGAGAGTGCCACAGATAACATTACACACAGAAAAACTTAATGCTTTTCCATTAAGATCAGGAACAAAGCAAGGATGCCCACTCTTACCACTTATTTTCAAAATAGTACTGGAAGATATAGCCAGAGCAATTAAGCATGTAAATAAAATAAAAGGGAACTAAATCACAGTGAAATAAGTAAAACTGTCCTTGTTTGTAGATAATATAATATTACATATATTAAAAAAAAAGTCCACAAAAAACAAAAATTGATATAACTAATAAGCAAATTCAGTAATGTTGCAGACATAAAATCAACATAAAAATTAGTTGCATTTATACATACTAATAAAAATTTTTTGAAAAAATTAGAAAAACAATCCCATTTATAACAGCATTGAAATGAATTCAATCTGTGTAAATAAACTAAGGAAGTGAAAGTCTCATGCACTGAAAACTATAAAACATGGATGAAAAATGTAAAAAGACAAAAGGAAGTGAAGGACTTATACACTGTAAATGAGAAAACATGAATGAAAAATATAAAAAGACAAATAAATTGAAAGACATTCAGTGTTGATGGTTTAAAATATTTATTTGAATTGGGTGCAGTGGCTCGAGACCAGTTTGAGAGCAGCCTGACCAACATGGTGAAACCCCATCTCTACTAAAAACACAAAATCAGCCGGGTGTGGTGGCACACGCCTGTAATCCCAGCTACTTGGGAGACTGAGGCAGGAGAATCGCTTGAACCTGGGAGGCAGAGGTTGCAGTGAGCCAAGGTTGTGCCACTGCACTCCAGCCTGGGTGACAGAGTGAGACTCTGTCTCAAAAAAGAAAAAAGTTGATAAACTTCTAAAGACAAAAATGTATAATTTTAAATGTATATGTATAGATACTAAGGGTTGACACACGTGTTTACGTATGTGCTTGTGTTTACTCAATATTCAAGAAATATTTTTCTCAGCTCTCTTTCATAAGCATTGGAGAATACACCTGACATAAACTCACAGCAAAGTGAGGAAAACATTAGCTGTTAGTTTAACTAAACTAAATGTCCAAATAAAGTACGTTCAACCAACATATCTTTTCCTGTGTAAAGCACCCTCTTCTTTTAGACAAATGATCCCTTGACTTTAATCATATGGTTTTATCAAGATCTACCATTACTAAAAGATCTATCTTCCTTGATTCTGTGAATTGACATGGGAAGAGCATGAAACTCAAACGTTTATAGGATCCCTTCTTCCTTCTCACAGTTGATTGGTGAAGGGTAGGCAGCTGTTTCAAACATCTCCAAAAACAGTATATTTCTCAAAAATCTTGAAATGGAACTAGAAAATAACTTTCATCTCTCTTTGGTGGCACAGCTATGAAATACTAAGAAAAGGCTTTTGCCAATGGTCATGTTTCCAAAATTCATGTTGAAAGGCCAAATCTAAGGGCATAAAATCAGCATCAAAGAGAAGCCATGTGATTTACACTGGCCTTGAAAATATCATGATGTTCCTGAAAAGTCACATGTATAATGGGACACTGTTTTGTTCAACAAAATGTATAGACATATTACACAATAAATTAGTACAAATTCTCTAAAATATTTTGAGACAGAGACTAGAAGGAGTCAATTTTTTTGGATGTTGAGGTCTCCAAGGTCCAACGAAACCAGAATTACCCACAATTACATAAACCTTCAAAAACCTGTCAAGTAGTTAATACTCAGATGGTAACACTAGAAAACCAGAGATGTCTTAGTTAAGAGATAAATAAATACATTATAGAATTACTATGATGATAGCATTATAAAGAAGGTTGTTTTTACAAAGCAGATGGCAAAAAAACTGTTCAAATGGGTCACAAAAAACTCATGGTCCAGAAAACATTTAGGCTGAGTCTTAAAATATGCAACAGATTCCTGGTACAGGAAGATCATGTTTATGGGAAAAAAAAAAAAAAAAAAAAAAACTTGATAATTCTTGATACATTTTAAGAATTGCAAGAATAGTAACTTCCCCATTCAATATGTCCCATTAAACAAAATGGAGTACATTCAGATTAATATTTTGTACACTCTTCATTGAGTTGATAATTATAATTTGTTCATTATGAGTCAACTTTTAGTAGGCAGCCTTCAAGGTGGCCCCAGTTTTTTATGCCTCCTGCTGTTCATGTCCTTAAGTAATCATTTCCTCTTGAATGTTGGCTAGATATAGTGGCTCACTTATGATGAAGTGAGTTCAGCAAAAGTAATCAGATGTCTCTTACAAGACTAGGTTACAAAAAGACTGTGGTTTCTATCACAGGAACACTTTCTCACTCCCTCTTGTATCACTGACAATGTTGGCTATATATAGTGGCTCACTTATGATGGAATGAGTTCAGCAAAATAATAGGATGTCTCTTACAAGACTAAATTACAAAAGGACTGTGGCTTCTATCACGGGAACACTTTCTCACTCCCTCTTGTATAACTCTCTGGGGCAAGCTATCTGTCACGTTTTCTTGCAGCCCATAGAGCAAGTGACTGATGCCTGCCAAAAGCCATGTGAGTAAGCTGGAAGCAGAAACCAGCTCCACCTCCACTGAGGTAAGCCTTTGGGCAAGACCTCAACCCCTGCTGACTTCTACACTGGAATCTCATAAGCATGAACCAAAGGCACTCATCTAAACCATAGCTAGATTCCTGACCTACAGAAATTGTGAAATAATAAATATTAGTTGTTTTAATCTGCCAAATTGGAATGCTTTGCAACATAGGCATAGATAAACTATACATGCCTTTGCAGTAGTTGCAGGTGATTTGCTAATTCAAATGGATTCTTTTTTGTTCTTGTCATCCTGGGGCACTGTGAGTTATGTTGAGGAAAATTAAAAACCAAAATAAACAAACAAAACATGATTCTATTACACCCTTATTGCTGATTATTTCTCTATGACTTTATACTTTGATATATTTCTAACAGAAGAAAAAAAAAGAAAAATGTCATGAAACACACAAGTATGCTATTAAATCTTAATGTTTTGGTGTATTTATTTCAGGTCTCATTTTATAAAGTAACATTATTGAAGGCATAGGTGATGCTTCTAAGGGAGCCATTTGCTATAAGCAAATTCTCAGCTCATCCTCCTGGAACCATGATCATCCCCTTACATATCTTAAAAACATTAATGTAATATATTTCCACAAATATATATTCAAATAGTATAGTTATTTAGATTTTAAGTTAATATTAATCTTTTTTATTTATTTATTTATTTATATATTTATTTATTTATTTATTTATTTATTTATTGAGACGGCGTCTCACTCTGTCGCCCAGGCTGGAGTGCAGGGGCGCGATCTCAGCTCACTGCAAGCTCCGCCTTCCGGGTTCACGCCATTCTCCTGCCTCAGCCTCCCGAGTAGCTGGGACTACAGGCGCCCATCACCTCGCCCGGCTAGTTTTTTGTATTTTTTAGTAGAGACGGGGTTTCACCGTGTTAGCCAGGATGGTCTCGATCTCCTGACCTCGTGATCCGCCCGTCTCGGCCTCCCAAAGTGCTGGGATTACAGGCTTGAGCCACCGTGCCTGGCCAATATTCATCTTTTTTTTGTATTTTTATTCAAAATCATAATTTGAGTTGTAAATAAGATGTTGTATATAGTTCTAGTTCATTAATTAGAATGTAGTATTTATTTTAATAATATGCTACCAGTTATCTAATCGTACGTTTTTCTAATTTAGAAACAGTCAAATGAATTTTACTTTACATATCTCCATATGCACATGCAGGAGAATTTACTTAGGCTACAGCTATAAAAAAGGCCCTCTCTAGAGTTTTAGAACACAGCCCTTCCCTGGTTGTATCACTACTTTGCTAACATCTCAGTTTCATTACAGATTTATCTTTCACTTTTTTCTTAAAAGAGAGTATTGTCCGTAACTTAGTACCTCATTTCTATTCCTTATACACACACTCCAGAAAGGTACATCTGTTCTTGTGGTTTCAACATCAACATATAAACTTATGGCTTCCAAATGAATAGTCACATCTACCATATCCTGAGTTTCTGTTAAAATATTCAAGCTCAAGCCTGTAATCCCAGCACTTTGGGAGGCCGAGACGGGTGGATCACGAGGTCAGGAGATCGAGACCATCCTGGCTAACACGGTGAAACCCCGTCTCTACTAAAAAACAAAAATACAAAAAACTAGCCGGGCGAGATGGCGGGCGCCTGTAGTCCCAGCTACTCGGGAGGCTGAGGCAGGAGAATGGCGTAAACCCGGGAGGCGGAGCTTGCAGTGAGCCGAGATTGTGCCACTGCACTCCAGACTGGGCGACAGAGCGAGACTCCGTCTCAAAAAAAAAAAAAAAAAAATTCAAATGATGGTCACCTCCAACTTTATGCTGGGCATCTACAGTCTTGTGTCTTTTTAAAAATAAGTAAATTGAAACTATTTAGAATATTTAAAATGTAAGCCAATGATAATTATATTTTTAAAATATCAATTTGACATCAAAATTAACTTCTCTCCTCACTTCTCTAAAATTGTTTATGTCCATGAAACTTACAACTGATAAATAATTATGTTTAGTATTAAAAATTACTCAAGTTGGCGGTATCAAAGGACATCTCACAATGAACAGATGTGTTATCTGTAGTAAACTCTAGCTATTTAAGCCAAAGAGAAACAGTAATGGTAATACAACTTTTAGAATCTGGTTGTCCAACTTCACAGAATTACTGAAATTTGCAAATAACATGCCAAATTTGTATTTATAACAAAGGGTTATTTATAATTACACACTAATATGTGAGTATTAATGAAAAATTGGAAAAGACAAAATAGAAAAAAGGCAATTTGTTGTTTTATCACTAAAATAATTTTTAAAAATTATATGACTCAATTGATGTTTATTGCTTTGTGATTGTAGTGATAGCATATTTAGTGTTCTACCATAAAATAACTTTAAACTTTCAGATATAATTTCCATATATGTGTATGTACATATATTTATATATAGATAAATAACAGATACAACATATTCATACATGTCTTAAGATTATATAATGTAAAAAACATAGATCATGAATCTAGTTGATATAATGAAGAAATTGATGTAAATAATATCTGTTATATAATGGATTATGTGTCTTTTTTATAAAAATTCAAGTCATTTAACATGTATTTTCAAAATGCAAGAATTTATTTTTCAAGTATTTATAAAGTAAAACAGATATAATGGTGCTTTACATGTAGCTCTGCTTTTACGAATATAAAAATATTCATATTTATTATGCTGGCCCAGTACACTCACAGTATATATTTTGGTCATCATATACATAAGTGAGAAAAGAACACCTCCAGTTATTATTTTAATAGTCATCAGCTCTGTGACGATATTTTATCTGATTTGTGTAGCAGTAAAGAGTGACTAAAAAAACACAGAGCTGGCAGGGCACGGTGGCTCACACCTGTAATCCCAGCACTTTGGGAAGCCGAGGCGGGTGGATCACTAGGTCAGGAGATCGAGACCATCGTGGCTCCATCTCTACTGAAAATACAAAAAAATTAGCCAAGCGTGGTGGCGGGCGCCTATAGTCCCAGCTACTCGGGAGGCTGAGGCAGCGAGAGGTGGAGCTTGCAGTGAGCCCAGATCGCGCCACTGCACTCCAGCCTGGGTGACGGAATGACACTCTGTCTCAAAAAACAAAACAAAACAAAACAAAACAAAACAAACAAACAAAAACAGCCTCAATACAAAGGAATCCAATTCCCATGAAATTCCCATGATGTTCTCCATGTTTTCAGGGTGGGAGAGACAGTGAGCACTGGAGCACCTATTTAGCCATGCAACAGGGGAGCTCTTTAACTGTAAAGGTCACTTTGTTATGGATGAAGCTGAAAACCATCATCTCAGCAAACTACTGCAAGGACAGAAAACCAAACACTGCATGTTCTCACTCCTAGGGTGGGAATTTGAACAATGAGAACACTTGGACACAGGAAGGGGAACATCACACACCAGGTTCTATTGTGGGGTGTGGGGATGGGGGAGGGATAGCATTAGGATAAATACCTCATGTAAACGACGAGTTAATGGGTGCAGCACATCAACATGGCACATGTATATACATATGTAACAAACCTGTACGTTGTGCATGTGTACCCTAGTACTTACAGTATAATAATAAAAAATAAAAAAAATAAATAAATATTAAGCCTCTAGAGTTTTTCAGCTGGTACCAGCTTTTAATCTCTTAAGCTAACTTACATCTACTGAGCCAGCTGTTCTCTAAAACACTAAAGTCAATGCTTAGGGTGACTAAGGGTTATCTCTCCTCACTCCTCTAAATTAAATTATTTTTTCATACTAGATACCTAATTATTTTAACAGTAAAATATCAATAATTTATACACTTGAATTTATTTTTCTGTCCTTTGCCTTGAAAAAAAGAAAGATAGTTTTCATGAAGGTCTGTACATTCTTGGCAATTATTAGATACTTTCATGACAAAAATAGAAAGTACATGGGGAAAATTTTTTTCCTTGAATGAAATATCTACTACATTAATATGTACTATAGGATATGTAGTATTTTAATGCCTTACACTATTTTTAAATACTAACTTAATTATATTAAATTATTAGTATTATATTAAAATACTAATAGTATTTTAATGCCTTACACTATTTTTATGTAGTATTTTAATGCCTTACACTATTTTTATTTTTCTTATCTGGAAAAGTTAAATGTGTTGGTAGCACTTACGATTTAAATGCCTAAATAATAAAGATGGGACTTACATTAGAAAAATGGCAGATTACAAAGCTCCAAGCCTATACACATTTGAATATTTTCCAGAGTTTTTATAAGTTTAGCTCAGCTAGTTTTAAGTTGCTTTTTGATGTTTCCATGAGGGAACAAGAGCTTCACGGAAATATCAAAAAGTGACTTAAAACTAGGTGAAATAAACTTATAAAAGCGCTTGGAAACATTCAAATGTGGACAGAAAGCAAGACAATACTCAACTAAGGAAAAGATAAATTCAAGCATTAAGTATCTGTGGTGTTTCAACTTGCTCTTGCCCCATTCCCTTCCCAGGGCAAGGAGATCTTGGTCTGCAGGAGGTGACAAGCCAGTTCCAAGATCTGTTCTCTCTAGGAAAAGATCAACAAAATTGATTGGCCAAGAAAGATAAAGAGGATTCTCAAATAATTACAATCAGAAATAAAGTAGAAATACTACCCTGATTTTACAGAAATAAAAGGATTTTACAAGGAAGTGCTGCAAACAAACACCAACCAACTGGAAAATCTATAAATAATTAATATATTCTTATAAATATGACTTACCATGACAAAATTTGGAGGAAATGAAAAGCCTGAATAGACATACTACTAATAAGGAGAGTCAATAAGCAACCAAAAACTTCCCAAGAAAGAAAAGTCCTGCAACAGATGGGTGTACTGGTTTAATTCTACTAACCATTTAAAGAAGAATTAACACTAATTCTCAAAATTGTGCAAAAAGTAAAAAACACAAGGAAAATTACCTAATTTATTTTATAAGACCAGCATTCTCCTGAAACCAAAAATAGACAAAGACACTAAAAGAATAGAAAATTAAAAACCAATATTCCTTATGAATAGCAATGCAAAAATTATTAACAAAATACTAGTAAACTGATTTCAGCATAATATCAAAGGAATGTACACCATGAGCAATTGGGATTCCTTTTTCCTGGAATGCAAACTTAGTTCAACATAGGAAAATCAATTAATTTTCATTTCCATTAACAGAATAAAGAAAAAAAAATCACAAGGTCATGTCAATTCTACAGAAAAAGAAATTGACAAAATTCAATTCCATTTTATGATTAAAAAAACATAAAATAGAACTATAAATAAAAGAAACTTCCTCAACATAATAAAAGCCATATGTTAAAATCCCACAACTAATATTAAAATGGTGAAAGATTAAATGCATTTACTGTAAGATCAGGAACAAAAGAGGATGCCTACTTTTGAACTTTTATTCAGCATAATACTGGAAATCCTAGCCAGAGTAATAAGGCAAGAAAAAGAAATTAAAAGCATCTGAATAGGGAAGGAAGTAATACAATTATCTCTGTTCACAGATAACATGATCTTATACTTAGAAAGCTGTAGGGATTACACAAATACACACACCCACACACACACAAACTTTTAGAACTAATAAAGCAATTCAGCAAAGTTACACGACAATGAATAATTGCAAAAGAAAATAAAGCAATTTCATTTATAATAACATAAAAATGATAAAATATTTAGGAATGAATCTAACAGTGTGTGCACTGACAATGACAAAATATTGTAGAAAGAAATTAAAGACATAAATAAATGCAGACTATTACAAGTCAACACTGCAAAACACACACACACACACACACACACACACTCCAATCTTTTAAATGGGCAAAGAACTGGAATAGACATCTCTCTAAAGAAGATAAAAAAATTAAAATTAAAAAAAAAAGAAGACAATGACTAGTTTTGGTGAGGATAGGGAGAAATTAGAACTCTTGTGCTCTGTTAGTGAAGCAGTGAAATGGTACAGCCATTATGGAGAACAGTATGGAGGCCTCTAAAAAACTTAAACATGGCAGGGCATGGTGGCTCATGCCTGTAATCCTAGCACTTTGGGAGGCCGAGGCAGGTGGATCACCTGCAGTCAGGAGTTCAAGATCAGCCTGGCCAACATGGTAAAACTCTGTCTCTACTAAAAGTACAAAAAATTAGCTGGGCATGGTGGCAGGCACCTGTAATCCCAGCTAATCAGGAGGCTGAGGCAGAAGAATCCCTTGAATCCAGGAGGCGGAGGGTGTAGTGAGCCAAGATTGCACCATCGCACTCCAGCCTAGTGAAGAAGAGCGAAACTCCATCTCAAAATAAATAAATAAATAGATAAATAAACATAAAATTACCATATGATCTAGCAATTCTACTTCCGGATATATACTTAAAAGCATTGAAAGTGGGGTGTTAAAGAAATATTCGTACACCCATATTCACAGCCACCTTACTCATGATAGCCAAAAGGTAGAATCACCCCAAACATGCAGCAACAGAGGAACTGATAAAATGCAGTATACACATAAAATAAAATATTAATTATCATTACAAAAGAAATTAAAATTTGATACATCTTACAGCCTGGATAAACCTTGAAATGTTATGTTTACTGAAGTTAGCCAGGCACAGAGAGACAAATATTGCATGATTTCACTTATATAAAGTACCTAGAACAGTAAAATTTGTAGAGACAGAAAGCTGAATAACCAGAGACTCAGGAGAGGGAAAATGGGAAAGTACCCATCAAACAGTGGGTACAAAGTTTTACGTTTGCAAGATGAAAAGAGTTCTGTAGATGAGTAGTACTGTTGGTTGCACAACAATATGAATATACATAGTGTTACTTAAATGCACACATTAGAATTGTTAAAAGGCTAAATATTATTGTATATATTTTTTAACTACAAAAAAATAAAATCAAAATGAGAACAACTACTAATTGAGCTGTTCTTCAGAATGAGAAAAATGAAGAAGAGATACAACAAATGCTGGGAATTTATGATGAAAACCTGACCAAAATCATAAAAAAGTGGAATATGTTATTACTAAAGAAATACAATTATCTTCAAAATGCTAGTTTTGCTTAGATTTTCAGTGTGTGAGGCTTAGATTTTCTGAGATATGAGGTAGGGCAATGTGCATTTTTCAACTTTAGGCACCGAATTGTTTACATTATATCAATAAAATCTTTTTGTATTCCAAATATATGTGAATAATTTATAAATTATATTCTAACTCATTAGAAGTTTTTTTTTTCCTTTTTAATTTCTTCAAGTAGTGCTAGAATAATTTATTCTGGTTTTAAGACTACATAATTTTACACAACTTAGGAATACAGATCTCACTGTGTAATAGCTTTGTATCTGGATGCACCATAATTTTGTATGCCATATGTGATCCTTTCACATAATTTCTTAGACTGCATCATAAAATACTAATGATTATGTAAAGTACATTTAAGGAAGGAAGATATGATGGGAATAATAAAAAGGCATTTGTCTCACTGAGGCTTGTCTCTTTTAATATACTTTTTTTCCTCCAGGACAGCATTGATTCTAGTTGCTTTTTAAAAGACCTTGTGTCTTTACTACAGTAATTTTGTCAGTTACTTGAATAAGTCATTTCCTATGATTACCCCAAGGACCTATACTACAAACTCTGTAATAAATTTAATCATTACATTTGTTAGAACTATTTACTATTTTATAGTATTTACTTGAGAAAGTGAGATGCTTCTCGGGGAAAACTGACTGACATGTGAGTGGTTAGAAACTATGATGTCTGACTTACAGTTTGCCTGTCTTTCCTGATAAAATTAATCAGAGAGATTTTACAATCTCCACTTTAAATGTTTATGCAAATACAGTTTATGCTGAGAATGCTAATTTCAAATTAAAACACACACACACACACACACACACACAAGTATTCTGAGATTTTCCTGCATTTAAGAGACTTATGTTGAATATTGATTATTAAGCATTGTGGTTGGCTCTACGTGCAATGTTTTTTAAAACATAAATCAAGTAAATTTACATACTACTGCCATTTGAATGCCATACATTAAAAGGGCAATTTTCCTCTATCAGAATCTTTACTGTTCTCAGAAACATCTTTAAAATTGTTTAACCCAATACATTCTGTTTCTATGTGTCAACATGCACTATAGGAAAGCTGATTATTCTACAGAATTTTTTTTTTCTTCCAAGTAATACTATAGTGGAACACTTTGTTTCCTCTCATTCTTAATCATAAATAACACATAAATGCTTGAAGAAAGACTGTTGGAAATTTTAATTGAAACAGTCCACTTTTTAAGCATTCTTTGAAGGTGTACAAATTAATTTTAATGCCTACCTATAAGAATCAAATCATTTCTTGGAAATGATTTGATTTCTACCTAAACAAAATATTATGTAAAGGAAAAGGAATTATTCTGTAACTTTGTTATGGTACACAACCACATAGATTAAAAACAAACCATAATACCATTGAAATGTCATGACTAGTACATTTCTAAACAGACAACTCCTTATAATTTCAAAATATTCAACTCTAAAATCAGAATGTAATACTATTATTTATTTATAGCAATTACTTTGTCAGAAAGAATATGATCTACAGGTGTATGTGTCTTATTTAATATAATAATATATAATAAATTAATTCTCAATTGTCTTTATAAATTAAATATCGTGATGTAAGATAAAAAATATTGTGTTTTTATGAGGGGCTAAATGAAAATAAAATAATAATATTACTCACTTAAAGTTAATGTAATAATTTCAGCATTATTTTAGAGTTCATCCTTTCAATTTAGCCACATAGAATATCAAATTGATATAGAATACATCTAATTATCCTCCATAATCCTTCCATTTAAACTTAAGTGGAATGATCTTTCAAATCTGGATATGATGGAGTGGTATATCTAACTCTGCCATAGAAAACAACCATAAATGCTGCATAGTATACAGAAAATGACTGTTTTAAGGCATTGAAGAGCAATTAATGTAGGGAACTCTGGATGAAGTATGATTCTTGAGAGAAAGAAACCATAACAAAACAAATTTTATATGCAAATACACTGAGGGCATTTTAAAATATGTAGTGCTAGGGGAAAGAGTCCAAGCAGAAATTGTGGAGCTTTTGGAGGCAGGTTGGAGTTCAGAGCTGGCACAGGGGCTGAGAAATTGAGGACAAAAGCACAGAGAAGAAGAAACCTCAGGTAAGTGATGCCAATTTTCTTGTGGTAATTGTAGACACACCCACTACTTTGACATGTGTAGAGGCGCTGAGAAACCAAGAGAAAGCATATCTGGAAGGCAAAGGCACTAGGCAGAGATTTCAGCAGCCATGAGGTACTGGGGAGTCAGAAATTAGTCAACACTTGAGACTAGTGGAGAGTAAATGAAGAAAGATCTAGATTCAGGAGTAAGAGTTACTTCTCGGAAGTAAGGAGATAAATTAAAAAAGCTAGTGCTAACAGAATCCAACTGATTTAAGTAATCCACACTCTATATATCTGCAAGAAAAAACTCGCCCCTCTTTGAAAGATTGCATAATCATGAACCTCTGCAACTCCTTTATGTAATGTTCAATCAGTAATTCAAAGGCATGATTAAAAATGAGCATTGGCTAAAACTAAGAAAGAAAAAATTAAAAAAAAAATACCTAGGCATGATTATGATATTAGAATTCTACAAAAAAGATTTGAAATAAGTATGGTTAATATGTTTACATAAAGAAAAGGATGGGGAATTTCAACAGGTACTAATCATCTGTATCTACTACCCAATAAAAATTTTAGAACAAAAATATCAATGCTGAAGTGTGTACCTAATATATTTAATAGATGGGTTTAATTGCTGAATAAAAAACAGAAGAAAGGATTGGTGTACTAGAACATAGGTTAATATAAAATATCCAGGTTAAAGAAGACTGTAAAAAACGGTAGAATAATAACTATTATACAGCAAAGACAGTAAAGATGAATGTATATAATTGAAATACCTAGCTGACATAGTTTGTAGAACTAGTAGAAGAGAAGTGAGAAAATGAGGTCGAAGAAATACTTGGAAAAATTCTGACCAAGAGTTTCTCAAAACTAACAAAAGATAGCTTAAAAAATCATTACAACAATAAGTCAGATTTTTAAAAAGTAAATACCTAGGTACATTGTAGGTTAAACTTTTGAAAACAAAATACAACAAAGAATATCCTAAGAGAAGAAAGATGCATTAAACTACAATAAACTAATGTACAGTAAAGCAATTCTACAGTTGCTTTTTTCAATGAACAAGATGGTAAACAGCAAATTATATTAATAATTATTGAAACAGAGAAAATCTTTCAAACTAAAATTCTACTCTGATTGGAAATGCCCTCTACAAATAAAGGCAAAATTGTAAATTTATACAGAAAAGCTGAGAAAATTATTGCCAGCTGTCTATCACTAAAAATGGGAAAACATAGTATTTTTAGGAAATTTATAATTCCTTTTAGAAAACAATAATTCTAGAATGAAATACAGAAATTCAAACAGAAATAAATAGTACCAGGAGGGGTAAATTATTCTTGACTTAAAAAATAATTATTTGCTATAAACACAACAGCAATAATGACAATTTCATATAGGACTGAATATATAAGATGACAAAAATAGAAAAAAAAAGCAACAAAGGGTTAATGACATTAAACAGTTTTAAAGTTGTTCTATTTTCAAGCAACGAAATAATTTAAGGTAGAGTGAAATAAATAATAATATCTATAGTGTTATTTAAATAGAAAAAAGTGTAAACATGTAAAATTTTAAAACACTGAATGGAGGACAAAATTAATGAAATTAAATAATTCAAAGAATGTGAGAGAAGGGAAAAAAGAGAAGAAAATATTAGACAAATAGCAAATGATATACCTAAATGAAACTATGTCAGTAATTAAGGTAATTATAAGTGTAGTAAATCAACAAAAGCAAGAGAAATTATAACGTCATTTTAAACTAAAAATCAAAAATTTAGGCCGGGCGCGGTGGCTCAAGCCTGTAATCCCAGCACTTTGGGAGGCCGAGACGGGCGGATCACGAGGTCAGGAGATCGAGACCATCCTGGCGAACACTGTGAAACCCTGTCTCTACTAAAAAATACAAAAAACTAGCCGGGCGAGGTGGCGGGCGTCTGTAGTCCCAGCTACTCGGGAGGCTGAGGCAGGAGAATGGCGTGAACCCGGGAGGCGGAGCTTGCAGTGAGCTGAGATCCGGCCACTGCACTCCAGCCCCGGCGACAGAGCAAGACTCCGTCTCAAAAAAAAAAAAAAAAAAAAAAATTTAGCTACTTGGTCACAAGAAACATGTATAAATTAAGAATAAAAAATTAAGAACAATAAAGTTTGAAAGTGAAATTATAGAAAGCATTATACCATGCAAACCATAACCAAAAAGATATGAAGGAAAAAAAAGAAAACTCTGGCATAGCTATAAGAGACAAATGAGACTTTAAGGTATGCAGCATTATTAGAACTATAGAGATATGTTTCACAATAAAACAATTTTAATCAAGAGAAAGATATCAAAACCTTCAACCTGTGTGCATCCAATAGCATGGTTTCAAATTGCATCTAAGAAAAATTAGAGGGAAAAAAAGAGAAATGGAAACATCCACTAACATCTTGGAAGCCTTTAACATCTCTCTCAATAACAGACAAGCAAACATTCTATAAGGATATAGAAAATTGGAATGGTACAAGGAATAAACTGGAATGAAATTTACATATATAGAACACTAACCAAGCAGCTGCAAAATTTACCTTATTTTAAAGTGATTAGGAACAGTTATCAAAATCAAATATATACTGGTATTTTAAATAAATGCTCAAAATGTTTCAAAATATATGCCTGCAACCATAATAAAATGACCCAGATATCATTTTCAAAAGACACTAGAAAGACCCCAATTCTTTGATAATTAAAAAAATATACATATCCTGCACATTTTGATGGGTCAAGGGTGAAACTTTTTTTCTTTTAATTTGTTTCAAACACAATTTTAATGATGAAAATACTATATAAATTCATATCTGTTCTCATAACAATGAAAATAAAAAAAAAAACAGCTCTCCCCTAAAAGTATCACATCAGTGCCAATATCTTCAGCAATATTTTCTTTTTCATTAACATTATACATTGTCCAAACCAGTTAAACAATTGTGATGTTTACTAACTTTATGGGAAATACTGCCATCTATTGAACTTTTAGAGCTTGATCCTCCAATATTACATGATACTAAACCAACTGCAGTCACAAGTGAGTTTACATCCTTGGCAATTTGCTATCATTTAAGTTCTGGAGAAAGTTATGTTAGATCAATCTAACATAATGATAGTAAGTTTCCAAAAACTTAAGCTCACTTGTGGCTGCAGTTGGTGCAATGTAATATTGGAGGATCAAGCCCTAAAGGTTGATTCATTGTGATTATTTGGTATGTGTTATGCTTCTTTCTGTTACTAGATTATTTACCCTTACAAGAGCGATCCTCAATATAACAATATAATTCCTTCCATTTAGGATATAGAAGGTTTGTTTTGTAAACTTTCATGTAAAGTATTGAATTTTATATGCATATGGTTTGTGCAGAATAGTAAATGTCAGTGACTTTTTATCTATCCAGGAATAAGTTATGCAACAACCATAACCCAGAATACAGTTTTTAAAAGCCAGAACAGGAAATGGATGAATAAGATAGATGATCTTTAATAAAAGAACTAACACTAGGGAATTTTATATCTTTAGATAGATGATTTTCTCTAGAAGGAGAAGTGCACATCATTTGTGTACTTTGAGTAGAATTTCAAGTCATAGATGGGCTGATTTGTTTTCTTTCACTATGAGTCTTTTTATATTGTTTTGTTTTGTTACAGTGGCTCCTTTTCCAACACCATGTAGCCCAAAGGTAGGCATCAATTTGAATTAACTACCCTTGCAGTTGGGCATGCATTATCCAGTCTCTACGCTCCTTTTTCACATTCCTGATACTGACAAGCAACCTGTTTCCTTCAAGCCATTTATCTGACTTGTATCCTAAGCTACTGAGTTTGTAACTCTCTAGAGTAGAGACATTGTAAAACAAATTATTAGTTCTAATTTACTACCTCTCAAACACTTACTCAAAGCCTATTTACTTCAAGATAAAGTGATAACTAATTACCATGCAATATAACTACCCTACTCACTTTCTCAAGCATGGTAGATTAACCATGGAGGTAAAAACACTTTGAGAGAATATTTTTTTCCAAAATGTGTAGTGGGGGATGTTTATACAAGAGTCAATTGTAAGAAGTATAACTGTCTCAGACAGGTGATGAGAGAAAGACGTAGAAAGGGCAACTGAAAAAACCTCACATTAAGAGAAACAGTTCAACTACTGGTTCCATTTGATGACAGGATATGAACTTTACAGAATTTGAACTGTGTATAGACTTGCTCATGTCATGGTATTTTGTGAATACATGTCCTTATATCATTTCTTTTCTCCAAGCAGTTTACAATACTTCCCCACTAGATACATAGCTGTTTATTTAATAAATTGCAATTTATGGATAAATTAAAGAGCACTTCACTAGAAGCTACTTTTGTCATGGTGACACCAAACTTTTGCAAAAGCAGCATTGTTTTGTTCAAATGGAGTGCAAAATAAGGCATCTTTTAAGAAACCCAAAGTTTTTCAAAACTCTAAGAACACCTTGAAATGCAGCAGGATTTATATCTGTCAACCGTTCTACTGGAATGTTACTGACCGAAGAAAGATAGAATTCATTAGACACAATGAGTTAACTCAGAGGGTATACACTTATTCTGTTTGTCAGGTAAAGAGATTATTTTCATTGTACACTGATGCTTCAACACTAACACTATTATTGATCAAAATAATAAAATTAGGAACAAATGTCTCTTTATTATATATCTATATTCATCTATATGAATAATATTCCTTATATCCATCACAATGAAAATGTTCTGTAAATCTCTAAAGTCAGTCTTAATAAACCTGTAAATTTAATAATTATTTTAGGAAGAGATGGAGAAAAAGAGAATGGGAGATGCTATATGTACTACAAACTAGCATTTACTGAACCCTATGATGTACAACCTGAGTTTTCTATTAAGGCTATAATATGAATGTACATCTGGAAAATAGTGGTGGTAGAATCTATTTGAAAAAAAGATAGGCAAGTTGGTATCCTACATTAAAATAAAGTTTATATTCTTCTGAGTCTGCATTATCACTTATTATCTTTTTTAAATCTTCAACTTCAATTGTACCGATCCATGAAGTAATAACATTTACCTCATGGTGATATATATGTATATGCATATTGTTTGAACTAAGTGATAACAGTGATACAAAGGTTCATCCTAATCTGTAAAATGTTTTAAAATTTAATTATATTTTATGGCTCAATAAAATATGAACTTACCTGTGATCTATACTTTTTTCATAGAGCAAAGGCCACGTGAACGCACCAAGTAACATTATCTTATCTCTGGCATCAATATTTTAAAATGAATTTTACTTAACTATGACTATGATTTGCATGCATTTAATAATAATCTTTTAATAATGGTAGTTTGACAGAGTATTTAAATTCAACTAATTTACTCGTTAAGAATCAACTATCCAATGCTGGGTACTCGCTGGGCTGAACACCTAAGTTTACAAAAACAATTCAATGTCTTCCTATTATAGGATCTCATAAGTGGAAGGGGATCTATGTACCTGCAGAAATTAGTCTAACATGAACAAGCACGCAGAAGTGCTCTGCAAGACGGAAAAAAGAGTGAGTATCTTCTAATTCTGCAACAGGAATTTCAGAGAAGTTTGTAAAAGTGATTTTAACAAAGGGCTGTGAATAAAGAAAAATTTTAGTTGAAGTAAGGATGTACAAAGTGTTATATTTTAGGAGGAGGCAGCATTCCACTGTGTCTAGGCCTGAGGTGTACTGCCAATTCTATTAAGAGACAAGAGATAAAGCTGAGAAAAGCATTTCACTCTGACTTGAGAAGAGCCTTTATGACATACCAAAGCATCTAATTTATGACAGTTTTTAAAAATCATTTGTAAGATGAATGTAAGAGACAACTCCTCTGTAGGATATTTGTGACTGCCGTATAAAATGTTATCTATAGTATCTTCCATTTTTAAAATACTCAAATATATTATAATCATATCCTTTACATTTGGAACATGTCATAAACACCATCTCCCTCCAAACCCACAGGATTCATATCTCTCCTGTCTCCCCAAATTGCCTACTGAATTATGCTTTCTGTTTTCAAGTCTTATATTTTACTCTGAGACCCCTTCTTATCATATTAGCTGCAACTTGCTTTTGGATAATGAGTGTTTGTGTGTGTGTGTGTGCGTGTGCGCGCACGCACGTGTGTGTGTATGTGTGTGCTTGCATGCATGCATCTTAATTGAGCATTCATTCATAACATGAAGAGTTTTTTTTTAAATTTTAGTCACAGAAAGTATGTATGGAATACGATTGCATGAGAAGAATGTCCGCATCAAAATACATTTTCAACATCCCCATGAATACTTTAAGAATACACAGCTACAGCGGCAAAGGCAAGGTGCCAGATTTTAGTAACACCACATCATTTTTAATACTTAACTTGATGCCAAATGAAACTCTCACTCTGAACATGTTCCCAGTTATTTCCTAGGTTCAGAAGACCATAGCTGGAGTGTTTTTCATGAGTCTTACATGAAGAACGGTGACCATACAGCACAAAAACAGAACAATTCCACTTAAGGAAACAGTAACATAACATTGTTCAAGTATTTCATCTTTACATAAAAAGATAATGATACATTCAAATCATGGAAAACAAATACGTACTTTGAGGAAAGCGTGGTGGGTTGTCATTGACATCAGTTAAGGTGATGTTGACTGTTGTAGACCCAGAAAGCCCTCCAACTTGCCCAGCCATGTCTTTGGCTTGAATGACCACCGAGTAATGCTCTCTGGCTTCTCTGTCCATGTTATGTAAGGCCGTTCTAATAACTCCTGGAATAGATATGTTTTAATAAACCATATGAGCTATACAATAAACAAGTATCAACAAACATACATACATATTTTAACAAATGTCTTTGAAAATAGCATATTTTTGGGATAAAGCCTCACGTCTGAGAAAAAACAATACCTTACCAATGCATGAATACTGTCTCTTTGAAAAATTTACTTATTATCCCATGCCCCAAACATCCTATTAAGTAAATTAAGATGCCTATCTCTCTGCATTCCTTACATAGATGGTCCCTTGGTCCCGACATGGCTCATGCCTGTAATCTCAGTACTTTGGGAGGCCGAGGTGAGCGCATCACAAGGTCAGGAGCTTGAGACCAGCCTGGCCTATATGGTGAAACCCGTCTCTGCTAAAAATACAAAAAAATTATCCGGGTGTGGTGGCACATGCCTGTAATCCCAGCTACTCAGGAGTCTGAGGCAGGAGAATCGCTTGAACCCAGAAGACAAGGTTGCAGTGAGCGGAGATCATGCCACTGCACTCCAGCCTGGGCGACAGAGCGAGACTCCATCTCAAAAACAAAACAAAACAAAAAAAGTACATGGTCCCTGAAGGACAGTCCTGACACCCTATTCCTAGTGCTAGTGTGCTGAACATTTTACAACTTGAGCTCCTCAGAAGTGTCAACTAAGATGGTCATATTGATTTAAGCAGAAGCTAATTTTCCTCTTTATAGAACAATTTACATAGCTTCCTGGCAGAGTTATCAATGTTTAATGATGGAAAACATTTGAGGAGTTTGGACACTTAAACAGTGATTGTAGGCAGGAGGCATCTTAACATGTATCAAAGACTAAGAAACTCACTATTTTTGTTAGAAAACAACTTTAAGGAGAACTAAGTATTTAGTTAAAATATTTAGTATTTAGGCAAAATAAAGAAACTGATAGGGTTTATCGTATAAATCATATGTAAAAAAATCACATTTTTTATCATAGTAGTGCAAAGAGGGATGTTTAACACACTTTTGCATGATGAACCCTTGGGTTGATAAAGAAATTAAAACTATTAAATACTCATTTGTGATTATGCATACATAAACACCCACCTCAACATACATCAATTAAATAGCTCTGTTAATAGAGTCTTACATTTTAAAGCTAAAAACACATTTTCTGGAGGATAACGCTTACTCAGGGGATATTAACTATGCCATAACATAGAATATTGTCCTCATGTCCATGAGATAGATTATAAACATGTGTATAAATATATGTATATTTATGTGTATATATGTATTTATATGTCCATCTATATATGCATATAATTATAAAATATAAACATATTTGATCCTTCAAACATAAGTCATTTTTTCATAAATGTATTTTCATTAAAAATATTTTAATCATGTCATCTTTAATAAATACACCAATGACTTTCAATCAAACTCACACTTGATTAGTTACAGTACAATTCTTAAGAAGTTGTCGATTATAACTGTTACCTATAGGCATTACCAAATACTTTTATGGACAATATTTTCACTTACGAGAAGAAAGGAGTTATATATTTATGATAAAATAGCCTTTTAAAAGCAGAAAGAAGTATTCAATGACTTGTTTTTACACTTATTTTGAACATAAAAAAGTAAATCACTATTTTCTTTTTTTACTGAATTGATTGGCTATGTAATAATGACTTTGAGAGGAGAGCCTCAGGTATCAGAAGAGTAGACCCCATAACTTTCACATATTGTGAACATATAATTGAGGGAATTCAGAAAAACTTTCCTGAAGCTAAATAGAAATGAAAATTATTCTTATCAAAAGAAATTATAATAATATGATAATAAATGATTCATCTAACTCATGCATATGAAAAAGCCTCAAGCACCCTTATTAAAAAAACAATGTTTTATCATGTGATAATTACATTAGTAGGAACTGAATTGATACAGAAATGAACAAGCAAATAATTTATGAAATTGTTTTATGAAAGAAATTTATGTTTTCTACTACGTGAAAAAAGTAAAGCTGTCTTTCCTAAGGAGAATTAATTATAAATGGGACTTGTTTTTGGTGGGGAGAAATATGAGATTAATATCAAAGATAAAGGTTTACAATAAAATTATTAGTGAGTTTTGCAAAATAGATATGTAAAGGTAAAACTAAGTATTATGAAGTGAATGACACATATCTACAATCACTTCCAGGATGGAATGGGAAGAAACTTGCCAGCCAAATTTGCTCCTGAATACAAAAGACCATATCCAAAAAGGACCCATACTTCTCTGAAAGGATTGTCTCGGGATTAATTTAAAATCACAACTCTTGGTTGGGCATGGCGACTCAGGCCTGTAATCCCAGCACTTTGGGAGGCCGAGGTAGGCAGATCACGAGGTCAGGAGATCAAGACCATCCTGGCTAACATGGTGAAAGCCTGTCTCTACTAAAAATACAAAAAATTAGCCGGGTGTGGTGGTGGGCACCTGTAGTCCCAGCTAGTCAGGAGGCTGAGGCGAGATAATTGCTTGAACTGCTTGGGAGGTGGAGGTTGCAGTGAGCCAAGATTGCACCACTACACTTCACCCTGGGTGACAGAGAGAGACTCCATCTCAAAACAAAACAAAAAACAAACAAA
Organism: Trachypithecus francoisi; assembly: GCF_009764315.1. NCBI lineage: Eukaryota > Metazoa > Chordata > Mammalia > Primates > Cercopithecidae > Trachypithecus > Trachypithecus francoisi. Next base: position 19,603,337 of record NW_022681465.1, read on the forward strand.
CAAACAAACAAACAAATCACAACTCTCTTGAGGATGGCCCAACTGCATGTGCTTAACTATGACCCCTGCTGGAGACATACAGATAATCAGAAAGTGTTACAGTCAAATTGCCATAGCAACATGATTTCAGTAAAAGATGATCACTTTTTAACCTGAAGCCCAGATGCATTTTCTGGGATAATTTAAAGTACAACTGATACACAGTAACTTCGTATTTTTCCTTTTAAATAGACTCTATTTAGAGCAGTTTGAGGTCCTTTCACAGTAAAATTGAGCAGAAAGTACAAAAAATTCCCATATACCCTTTACCTCCTCCATGAGCACAGCGTCCCCACTAACAGCGTTCCATACCAGAATGGTACATTTGTTACTATTGATGAACCTACATTGACACATCTTTACTATCCAAAGTCCAGATTTTACAATAGGGTTTACACTTGGTGTTTTATGTTCTATGGGTTTTGACAGCTATGATGACATTAAACTACTTCATAGTACCAAAAGAACAGTTTCACTGCTCTAAAAATTGTCTCTTCTCTATCATTTATCCCTCCCCTACCCCAGCCTCTGGCAACCACTAATCTTTTTACTGCCTTCATAGTTTTGCCTATTCCAAATGTCATGTAATTGGAATCATACAGTTAGGCTTTCAGATTGGTTTCTTTTACTTAGTCATATGCATTTAAGGTTTCTTTATGTCTTTTCACAGCATGGTAGCTCATTTCCTTTTAACTCTGACTAATATTCCATTATCTGGATGGATCACAATTTATTTTATTTACTCACTTACTGAAGGCTATCTACTTGCTTCCGAGTTTCAGTGATTAGGAAGAAAACTGCATAACATCTACGTATGCGTTTTTGTATAAACCCAAATTTTCCACTCATTTGGGTAAACACAAATAAGTGTGGTTTCTGGATTGTATAATGAATTTACCTGAGTTTGTGAACAATGTTGAAATAAGTTAGGGGAAAATGGCAAACATTTATATCTTACCAATATTGTGATAAAAAGAATTAAATTCAAGAGTAATTCACAGCCTACATTCCATTCTCAATGCTTAGCATAATAGCTGTCTCTTTTTTTAACAGAATAAAATATATGTTATGAGTAAACACACACCTACACCCTCACCACACAGATATATACATTGATTCCCCCCGGCCCAAATTTTATGCACGAAGCTACATTTGACCATAGTGAAAACATCAAGCAGAACGATCGTTTTAATAAAAAATGGGTTAAATGTGAAGCTATACAGGCAAAATGATCATACGTAATGGTATTTTCAGGAAATGTTCAGACTACCTTGTCCTAGCTTAACTTTTCCAATGCTCCCTTTCATTTAAAACAGTGTGGCAGTTTGGACGATCAATTATTTTGTCACTCTAATTTTTAGAATATTGCTATTGGTCTTCAAACTTCTGTTTAAAATTATCCTAAAGTTTCCTCAATGAACAAAATTGCTTGTATTCAGTCCCCAGAAATTTTGATTTAGTAATCCGAAGTGGGACTGGCTTACACATATCTCCAATAGACTATTGTATTAATCTGCTCAGACTGCCAGAACAAAATACCATAAGTTCGGTGGTTTTAAAAACAGAGGTTTATTTCTCACACTTCCAGAAGCTAGAAAGTCCAAGATCGAGGTACCGGATGATTTTATTCCTGGTGAGGTGTCTCTGCATGGCTTGCATATGGCCACTTTCTTCCAGCGTCCTCACATGGGCTTTCTTCTTTGCAAGCACTGAGAAGAGGATGGGGAATCTCTCTTTTTTTTTTTTTTTTAATTTTTTTAAGCCACTATTTTCATCATGAAGGTCTCTTCCTCATGACCTAATCTAAGCCTACCTTCATTCCAGAGGCCTCATCTGTAAATACCATCCTATTTGGGGTTAGGAATTTAACTTATGAACTCTAGGGGGGTTGGATACAAATATTCAGTTTTATTTATGTGCAGGTGATTCAAGACCATACTCTGAATAGACAACAATTAAAAAGGCAAAGTCCTGCCATTATGTTTCCAGGCATTTCTTCACACTTTATCTTCATCATGTCATACCAACAAATATATGTGTATGGGGATCACATAGGCACATAATATACAAAAGTGAAGTGCATTTTACTCAATTATAAAAGCTAAGCCAATGGATAAAGATATAATAAATTATATATACCTAGTCCAAGTAAGAAAATATGTTTTGTTTGTTTGGTTGGCCATTTCTCTCATGAGTCCATATATACAGTAATTGCAAAATAATTTACTCTTGTCTTTGATAAAGTCTTACTAAGGGAACACTGTGTAGCCTTTTCATTTAGTACATTTTTAAAGCCCAAAATACAGAGCAGTGAAATTAATTTCCATAAATTACTGCATTGCTCATTTGTTTAAAAATAAAGAAAAAGCTCCTCTTTTCAGTACATCCTAGGTAAATGGTTATGGCATATTCTGAATGTTTGTCGGAAAGACTTCACGGGGAATGTTTACTTCAAAAATTTTAACTTGAATTGTTGCCTCTTATTCTCCTGTGATGCTGGGTTGAATCAACAGGATGTGATTACCTGTGTATCATTTTGTTTTGTTTCTTATTACTTCACTGGTAAACAATTGTAGGTGCCCGATTGCCGGCAAATTACCTCTGACTACTGTTTCCCAATCACCTTGATATGTAGGGGCTTGTAACTGGGAATTACTTTCTGCTGTACACAAGTTCATAACATTGAAAATGTGTCTGTGATTATAAACATTACTTGTTGAGCTTGAGCCACTAGCCTACCATATGTTTATGCCTCCTGACTAATAATATTCGTACAGCAGTAGATCCTCCAAAATGTTTTCTTGCATTTTTACCCACTGAAAAGAATCCGAGATGAAAATGTTGTACACATTTTGTTTATTAGATAATACCACAGAAGACTGCAAAATAAAAATGCCTAACAGGCTAGAACAAATAAACAAGCCTGCACATTTAAATTCTTACAAAAACCTCCAAGGTAGACACACATATTTATGAGAGAAAATGGTAAGGTTCCTTCTATGTCTAAACTACACATGCGTACTTCTGCTTATTTTTCTTTCTTTCTTTCTTTCTTTTTTGAGACAGAGACTCATTCTGTCACCCAGGCTGGAGTACAGTGGTGTGATCTCTACTCACTGCAACCTCTGCCTCTTGGGTTCAAGTGATTCCCCTGCTTCTGCCTCCTGAGTAGCTGGGGCTACAGGCGCATGCCATCATGCCCAGCTATTTTTTGTATTTTTAGTAGAATTGGGGTTTCACCATGTTGGCCAGGCTGGTCTTGAACTCCTGGCTTCAAATGATCCGCCCACCTCGGCCTCCCAAAGTGCTGGAATTACAGGCATGAGCCACCACACTTGGTCTACTTTTGGTTCTTTTTCTAATTTGTTCAGTTTTTCATTTATTCATTTAACATTTATTATTCTACAGAAAATAGAGGCCGGGCGCGGTGGCTCAAGCCTGTAATCCCAGCACTTTGGGAGGCCGAGACGGGTGGATCACGAGGTCAGGAGATCGAGACCATCCTGGCTAACACGGTGAAACCCCGTCTCTACTAAAAAAATACAAAAAATTAGCCGGGCGAGATGGCGGGCGCCTGTAGTCCCAGCTACTCGGGAGACTGAGGCAGGAGAATGGCGTAAACCCGGGAGGCGGAGCTTGCAGTGAGCCGAGATCGCGCCACTGCACTCCAGCCTGGGTGACAGAGCGAGACTCCGTCTCAAAAAAAAAAAAAAAAAAAAAAGAAAATAGGTAGGACTCCCAGTGTTTCTCTAATGGGACACGTGGACCACTTAAGAACTAAATCATGTAAAGTGCTCATTACCGTGCAAATCTACTCACATCTTCGACCTACTGAATTAGAATCCAGGGCAGTGGGTCCCAGGCATAAGTTGTGTGACAAGTTGCCCCAGAGATGCTCGTGAATGTACACATTTGAAATATCTACCTATTTAACCACATATGGTACCTGGCCTTAAGGTACTCCTGTTTCATTGGAAGATCTGTTTATTCAAATGAATATGAGTACTAAGAGATTTAGATATATCTAAAAGTTTCGTTGACCATTTTCTAAATGAAGGCACTAAACATGTTGGCAGTAGTAAGTCTTCTCTTCAACTGCCTGATTGTGGTGATTTAGGTACTTGTAAAATTCTTTATGTTATCTACACAATTTATATTTAGGAATTTTAATATTTAGTATATTACATGCTATCTATATTTCACATTCTGAATTTTCCCAAATGACTTTATGAAGATAATGCATCTTCCATAAATTTGTGTCTGTATAGAAAGCAAAAATAATTAGACATTTAACTGATGCATATCCATCAGCAATGTAACACAGACATCTGTTTTTTTCACTCATCATTGCCAATTCAATGTCTGCTGAATGTGTTTCCACTCTGTATAAAATGTGGGGTATAAAGACATATAAGATACAGCTTATGAAGTTGAAATGCTATGATTAGAATGTTCAATGATATGGAAACAGATATGCGAATCTCTAAAGTAATACAGAAAACATTTTACTAAACACAAAACAGACTTCAGAGGCCATAGTGATCACAATGGAAGCGGATGAAGGAAGGTTACCCATCGGGGAGGGTCATGTTTGTAGGCTGTGGATTGTATGGAGAAAGCAGGGTATTCATGGAAAGGACACTTGACATGAACCAAGGCTTGGGGTCTGGAATATGCACGGTAATATTGGACAGTGCACAAATTTAGCTTCAGTGGAAAGCGTTAGTGAGATAACGGCAGAGATTAGGTATTCAGTGATTAAAATACACCTTACATTTAAAGGTTATTTAATTTTAATATTTACAAACATTCAATATTTTGTTTCTCAAGTGGCTGAAAGTTTGAATAGTTCTACCATTGCCCTTGTGGAAAGTCAAGATTGACCAAACTTTCCTATTTGTCAGTCATTGTTACGGCTGCGGTTTAACCAGGGCATGGTTGTTTCTATCTCTGCTGGTAAATTTAGCACATTTGTGATTCCAAGCTTCCAGTGGGTGACAGATTAAAACCTCAGATTTTATTTTACTTATAAAGAAAAATATATATGAAATTATATGAGACACTGGCATCTTAAAATTTCTCCTAAAACACAAGCTACTTAGCTGCAAGCTATGACTCCTGGAATTCACAATCATAAATTCACAGAGGTAGACATTTTTATGCTTTAGTAGGAAGATTCAATGCTTCTCTAATGTTTTTTTCTCTTCCTACCATTAAAATTGATGGTGAAGTATTTCATTGCTGCTGAGGAGAAAAGGAAGGAGAATTCATATGTTTTGTGTAGAGACTGTGAATTAAGAATTCCTCAAGGAAATTCATTTAGGGTATATACCTCATGTATGTATTGCCACACATTCCATTAGAATGTGAAAAGAAAAGCTCAAAATGTCCATAACTCCTCTCAGATCAGATTATTACAAATTTGGAAAATCTGAAGTCATACCCGGGATTTCCTGACACTAAAATCTTAATGCCACAGTGGCATTAGCTCAAGGAATTTAGCCTTTGTAGCTTGCAGAGGTTATAGGACAGAGTTAGTGTATTTTGAGAGGGAGAGATAGAGAGAAAAGAGGGATAAGGAGGAGATGGAGAGGGAGAATGAAAGAAAGAGGGGGGGACATCATCATAAAAGTGCTCACTATCTCTAAGAATTTGAAAACATAAATTAGGCAGATGAAGTTATTTTAATACATCACCAAAGATGTTTCAAACTTAGAGTATTTTATTTTTATGTTTTTCATTTTTCTTTGCATTTTGTTTATTTTATTTCTGTTATTATTGTTCAATGTGATCTGTGTTTTCAAAAGCTCCATTTTTCTTGCTGATATATTGAATAATCATACTGATAAAATCATAGGGCTGCCCAGGGATTCTGCAAAGGGCTACTCTTCTCCAGACTGCCAAACCTTCAGCACAACTCCTCCATTCAGCAGAATGGAATTTACTAACACATTAAGAGAATTTACTAATGGCATAACAGATGCTCCTTGACTTATGATGGGATTGCATCATAATAAACCCATTACAGAGATGAAAAACTATCATGGGTAAAAAATCATCTAAATATGGCAAAAAAATAAATTAAACTGTAGACTTTCACAATAGGTTTACCTGTGAATAAATATCATTAGATAGTACAGAAAAATATCACTTTTCTGCTTAAAGAGGTATAATTTGCCATTCCCTGTTGATATGAAACTCATTGCACATAGTCAGCAGCCCTGTGGTTTAGCCTAAACAAAACCCAGGTTTTTTTTTTTTTTTTTGGATGTAGAAATTGAAGTTTCTAGATCATAAGGTAGTTCTATTTCTTGATATTATGTCGAATTCCTATGCCGTTTCATTTCCACCAACAGTATGGCTCTCCAACCTCATCAACACCTGTCTTTTGTTTTTTGATAATAGCCATCCTAGCTGGTATGAGGTAATGTCTCCTTGTGGTTTGGACTTATATTCTTCTGATGATTAGTGTTGTTGATTATCTTTTTATACACCTATTGTCTATATCCAATAGAATTACAATCGGGATCTCATAGAGATACCTGCACTCATATGTTCAGTGCTGCATGAACCTTGAAGACATTATGTAATGTAAAATAAGCCAGTTACAGAACAAATACTGCATGATCTTACTTATATGAGGAATCTGAAAATGTCAAATACATGGTGGTTTTCCAGGGGCTGAGTGAGAGAGAAATGCATTGTTGCTGTTCAATGTGTATAAAGATTTAGATATGCAAGATGAATAAGTTCTAAAGGCTGTACAACATTATATCTACAGTTAATGATACTGTATTGAGCACTTAAATATTTGTTTAAAGGGTCATTCTCAAAGGTGCTATTACCAGAATTAAAAAAAATAAATAAAAAACAGTAGTGTATCTAGTAACTATATATTGAATGGGACATTATTTTTTGTGCTCTCAATCACCTCCTTTCCCTCTCCAGAGTTGATGGAGCATATAGAATTCGGTTGGCATGTATGCATTCATGCAATCATTTACACTTTTGTCTTAATAATTGTTGTTTTTGGATGAAAAAATAAGAAAGAAACAGCTACTGGATCCTGCCTCAAATATTTCTCTACTGTTGGCCAATAGACCCTCAAATAGATTTTGAAAGGATATCTGTACCTTGGCAATGTGATTTCAGAAGCAGCTTCTCTTGGCCAGATTAGATTCTAACAGCATTAGAATCAAAGATCCCCATTGTAGGGAACTTCCTTCAAGAGATGGCAGAAGGATGATAAGTAAACCTGGGTTACTTAAAGTTCCATTGCCAACTGTTCAGAATACAGTCTTTTGCGTAATAGAAAAAAGAGTGAGATTTGGAAAAATAAGGTTCATCTTGTTTCAAGTGGCCATTAGCCCTTAGGATCTTCTCTTTGTAGAGAATCAAATATCAATGCTACTATCGCTACCATTTAGAGAAAATGATCATGGCTTGAGGGATTAAGGAAGCCTCCTATAAATTCTTTGACAGTAGTCCCATCAGTCATCTGGGTATATTTGCCTTCTCCTTAAATTTGTGCTGGCCTGTGACTGCTTTAATCAAGGCAGTACAATCAAAGTGACCTTAGGAGTTTTTGCTCTGTTCTTGAGGGTTTTAGAAGCCGCTGCCTTGATCTCTTTAGCTTGTGAGCTTTCTTCTAAGTGGTCTAGCTAGATTGTTAATGACACCATGTAGAGAGGCTCTGCGATCACATGGAGAAAGTGAGGCATCCAGTTGGGCACAGTCTCCCAGCTGTTCTCACTAATGCACTAGACATCTCACTGCACCCATCCTTGAACCTCCCTGGACCCATCCTTGAACTTCCATGCAAGTTGATATGTCAGATGGATACTTTACCCAGTATTCCAAACCATCATATGGATTAAGAAATTGCCTAGACAATCCCTGCTAAATGTCCTGACTTCCAAAATTCTTGTTTTGAAAGTTCTCGGTAGTAGTTTGCTACACAGAGTGATGACATTGACATTTGGAACATACACACTCACACACACACTCACACACACACTCTGATTTATCTCATAGGAAAACCAGTGATGTTTGGCTTTCTAGATTAATTTCTAGGACCATTAAATCATACTATATATTGTGTACCTAATATGTCCTCTTGTCTTCCTCTCTTTCTGCCTCTCTTCTCCTATTGTCTCTCTCCAGAAATGGAGTGCATGACACATAGAGAAACAAATAACACCACAAATGTAATATTTCAGCTATGGTCCATTGTAAGCATATTTCATGAGTTCAGGTAAATGTTGTATTTAGAGGATAAGCAAATGAAGGAAAATGAACCTGACCTCCAAATAATTGCTGTTTAGTCAACACATAGAACACAACTTCTTGTAATTAATGAACAGTTACAAAGATTTTTACCATCAGGAAACTTACACTCTATGGCGAGTATTAAGATTATCTATGATATTTATGGGATATTATTAATCAAGAAAATTAGAAAGATAATTAAAAATATTTAAATATCATATACAAGTTATATTTCATTTCTGGATCTAGTTAAGTATGATTTCCCAAAATAGCTTGTTCACGTGGCTTATAAAAAATTTGTGTGCTCAAAATGCAAACCCAAGTGAGAAATATTATCATATAGACATACGATGCTAATTAATTCATTGGCATATTTTTCTCTTATTCTGCTTTTTTTTTTCCTTTTTGGTTTTTGCTTTGATGGTTTAAATGAGTTCAAAAGATGAAATGCTTTATATAGAATTTTTTTAGTCACAGTTACAATTAGAGAAAGCGTGTTTAATATGAATACCACAAAAACATTTGGAATATGTGTTGTTAAGACAGCTATATTTAGAGTCATATAATTTTAAATATATTAAAACACTACTATATAAGTATATACATATACCAATGATGATCTAGTTCCATTAGTAATGATATAATTGACAACATAGGTCCATAAGTAACTGAACATTGATGATTTCTCCTGCATTACCAGTTCAGTTATTGTGACATCTGGTTTTCTGGTTTATTAAAAAATGATTTATTTATCTTTTATAACACAATTTAATTTATAATGCATTATGTCATACTCTATTATTATTATTATTTTTGAGATGGAGTTTCACTCTTGTTCCCCTGGCTGGAGTGCAGTGGTGCCATCTTGGCTCACTGCAAACTCTGCCTCCTGGGTGCGAGTGATTCTCCTGTCTCAGTCTCCCGAGTAGTTGGGATTACAGGCATGCACCACCATGCTCAGTTAATTTTGCATTTGTAGTAGAGACTGGGCTTCGCCATGTTGGCCAGGCTGGTCTTGAACACCTGACCTCAGGTTATACACCTGTCTCAGCCACCCAAAGTGCTGGGATTACAGGTGTGAGCCACCACCCTGGCTGTTATACTCTAATAATCTAAAAAGACATGGCCATTTCCAGCAAGTTGGCTATCATGTTATGCATGCTATATATATATATGAATATGAAAGCATGACTACATATTGTATACATATTATTTATGTCACATGTAACAAATATGCAGCACTGAGGCAAACACTTATATCTGATTCCTAAAATTATTTTTAAGATTTCAGAGATATGTATGTACTTTCTTTCCTTTAGCATATAGATTTATGTAGGGTCCAGAATTGGGCCAAAATAGCCAGAACTTCCTACACCCCACTTCATTCTGTCACTGGATGAGTGCTGTCCTGGAAATGGTGCCACTTCAGGCAAGGTTGAGACATCTCTGAAGGAGCTGACAGCTGGAAGTGTGCTGTTGAATGCACTTCCCATGCTGGAGAGCAAGTTGTCCCTTAAAAGAAGCTCAGGACCATGCATCTCTCTGTCTATCAGACGGCAACCCTGCCTTGTTCCCCTTTATCTCTAGTACAAGCCCTTCCAGTGTTGATTAAGGTTGTATGCTACACTGAAAACACTCACATGCTCTTACCTTCTGTGGTTCTCAAATTGCCAAATCCAACAGGTAATTACTGTCCTCATACCACCCTCAGTAACACTGGCCCCAGGTAGTTATGCCTATCCTTCTGAGAGATTATTTCTTTGTCTTTCTCAATTCTACTGTCTTGTTTTGTATTGCCATTACATTAATTTACTTATTTTCATGCAAATTTAATTCTTGTTTTTGACAAATGATTTGTTTTTTTCCCAGTAGAACAAAAGCTCCACAAGGCCAAGGATCTTTGTTTACTGTGTTTTCATTGCTGTGCCCTCATTGCCTAAAACAATCCGCAAATCAAATTGTCCTCAAATACCACAAACTGGGTGATTACAAAAAAATATATATATATTGTTGCACTCTTCTGGAATCTAGAAGTCTGAAATCAAGGTGTTGGCAGGGTTGATTCCTTCTTGGGGCAGTGTGGGATCGTTCGGTCCCAAGCCTCTCTCCCTAGCTTGTTGCTGGCTGCTTTCCTGCTCACATGGACTTTTCCCCATATGTTCAAATCATCTTTCCGTGTATGTAGCTCTATGTCCAAGTTTCCCTTTTTCATAAGGCACCAGTCATAATGGATCATGGCTCACTGAGACAGCCAGATGGGAGGGGTTCCCTGGCAAAACTGCAACTGGCCTGCGCGCTGGGGTGGAGCCACAGAATTTCACCCCATTTGCAGCAGGGAGGAGGAGCCTGGCCCCTCCTTTTCCTGTGTGGAATTTGGTATTCAAACAATGAGGCAGGAAGCACTCTAGCAGGGACTCTGGCCTTGAAGAGAGTCCCTTTTCCCCCCTTTTCTTCATTTTCACCTAATAAAGCCTTGCTTTACTCACCCTTAAAACTATCTGCGAGCCTAAACTTTCAAGGCTGTGGGACAAGGACCTCTGTCTTTAGCTGAACTAAGGAAAAGCCCTGCAACACCACCGCATGTCACTTTAACTTGACAATTTCTGTAAAAACTATAACTCCAAAGAAGGTCACAGTCTGAGTTACTGGGGGTTAGGCTTCAATATATGACTTTTAGAGGACATCACTCAAGTGACAACACTAAGCAACATAATGAATAGCACCAAGAAAAAAATAAAAACATATTGACTGTGTAAGTTTGTTCTTTGAGCCTATATTAAAGATACCAGTAAAGCAAAATCACAAGTGTTGACTTGATCAAAAAGGGTCTGAAGTCACTCAAGAAGAGCACACAAGATGTGAAAAATAGATGTGTGAAAGAACACAACACCAGAGAAAACGTGGAGATGGAGAGAGACTTTGTGTGCATTGCCTAAGGATAGAGGTTAAGCAAGTGTGAGATCATGAAGAGTGGCCTTGGATGCCTTTATCCTGAGAGCTATAAACAGTTATCCATTCCTTCAATTGGTAGTTATAGAGTGCTCTCTTGAATTCAGGCACTGCTCTAGGTGGAGAAAATTGCCGCCCTCATAACGCTGACATTCTAGAAAGGGCAGATTAGTGAAAAAAAAAAAAAAAAGAGCAAGATAATTAAATCATACACAATGATATCATATATAGCAGATTAGTTGTTGTTAATTGCTGAGGAAAATTAAACATTTAATTTGGGCTTATGGTTTTAACTAGGACTATAACAGTGATATGCTGGAATTAGCTAGTTCTGGGTCACAAGTGCTGATTATGATGCTTTCAAAAATTTTGGGAGCTGGCTCATAAATATAATAATTGTTAAACATTAAATTATATAAACTTAACATTCCCTTTCACTTTGAAAAGTAATAAATACTGAAAACTCACTACTTTCAAATTGTGTTACTATATTTTACCATTATCTATAATTTTGCCATTATTTATATCAACTTTATCTATGTGGTGTAAATACTATAAAATAATGTGTTCATCTTTTCCCGAGTCACCTTGGTAACTTGAAAATCAGTGGCAGTGGATGTATTGATCTGGTGATTGTCTAGACTTGAGAAAGTAAAGGAGAAAACAACTAAAGCAGATTAAACCCCAAAGTAACCATTACATTGCAAAGAACACAAACCATTGAAGAAATAGTATCCTACATTACAAAAATGATTTTTAACTTAGCAAAATGCAGCTCATATTGATGAATAAGTGATATCGAGACAAACATCATTTATCTACACATTTAGGTAAGCAAAAAGATTAGCCAGTACCTAAGCCAGAACTAAACTTATTTGTCAATGAACTGAGCAACTTCTTTGCTGAATCAGATAGTAATCAAGCATTTATTTGCAGTAGAATATTGTCAGTATTCAACACATTGCAACAACTGATTGGTTATGTATGCAAGAGTTCAGCAAAAATCAATGCTAATATTCTGTAAAAATCAATTGACTGTTTGGAATTTCCAATCAAGAATAATATATATTCTGTAATTGCTTGTGAATTGTGTGCTACATATCTTTTATATCTGTAAAATTTATATAAACATACACTTATATACATGCATACATATTTCTGGTTGTTACATATTTACTGGCATGCCACTGACTGCTAGCAATAAACAGGCTGACTTAAAAGAGGTGATAGAGGGGTCTAGGCAAAAAAGAATCTTATGCACAAATGCCCTAATGTGGGTGCTTCCTAGGCTATTTCAGGTACATTCATGGGACCAGAACATCTAAGGTAAAAGTAACAGGAAGAACCGGTGATGATATCAGAATGATGATGATGGGCCAGGTATTCAAGGGCAGGCACATTACTATCATGCTGTTAGCTTTGGTTGTAAGTGAGATGGGAAGCCATTGGCAAGTTTTGAGCAAAGGAGTGATGATATGGTTCAGCGGTGTTCCCACCCAAATCTCATTTTGAAGTGTGGTTCCCATAATTCCCACGTGTTGTGGGAGGGACCTGGTGGGAGATACTTGAATCGTGGTGGTGGTTTCTCCCATACTGTTCTCATGCAGTGACTAAGTCTCACGAGATCTCATAGTTTTATAAGGGGTTTCCTCTTTTGCTTGATTCTCATTCTTTCTTGTCTGTTGCCAGGTAAGACATGCCTTTTGCCTGCCACCATGATTGTGGGGTCTCCTCAGCCATGTGAAACTGTGATTTCATTAAGTCTCTTTTTCTTTATAAATTACACAGTCTTGGGTATGTCTTTATCAGCCATGTGAAAACAGACTAATACAAGTGACATGATTTCATATATTTTAACATAATTGTTTTGAACATTGCTTTGGGAATAAATTGTGTGGAACAATGATAGAATTAAGGAGATAGGTTAAGAGATAAGTGCAATAAAGTGAGTTAAAATAGAAGTGAGGACATGTGGTCAAATCCTGGATATATGTTCATGGTAGAGTTTCCTGATGTCATAGTTGTGTGGTGTGAAAGGAAAACAGGAATGAAGGATGATGTAAAGTGTTCGACTTGGAATACAGAAAACTGTGAGAAGAACTGTTTGTGGGGAGGTGGTTGGAAATCAGGAGTTCAATTTTGGATCTACTCTGAGATTATGTCTCAGAGACTCAAGCAGACATGTTCAGTTGGCATAGCATATACTGGTTTTTAGAGGAGCAAGCTAAAATAGTAATATAAATATGACCACCATAAAGATACTACTTAAAGCCTTTAACCTTATGAAATTAGCATAGAAATGAGTATGTATAGAAAGAGGCTCAGATACTGGATACTGACACGTAAGACTGAGAGAAACGGTAAAAGCAACAGATGACTACTGACCACTCAGAAAGGAAAAAAAAAAACTAAGAGGGTGTGGCATGCTAGAAACCCACCAGTATTTCAAGGGATAGAAATTGCTCCCTTGCGACAAATGCTGTTGCTAAGTAAAGTATGATATGACCTGAGCAGTGTGAGGAATGGAGTCAGAGACATCATAATGAGAACTGTGGCCATCTGCCCTAAATTTAATAGTGGATATGAAATGAAGAAAATGTTATGTTAAGTGAATTTTTAAAGATAAGAAGACTGCTTGGAAGTAGAGTGTGAGGAAAAGGGAGTTTTTCTAATGACACTCAGGTATTTGGCTTAAGGATCATGGTCAGTGCGGAGACCTCTACAAGGTGAGAAGTATCAGGTGAGGATCAGTGAAGAGAGTGTTAATTTGGGGTATATTGACTTTCATGTGCTTAAGAGAGATATCTATGTGAAAGTCTGATGGAAAGTTGAACACTTGACACTCTACGGAAAGGTCTGGGCTGGTGAAGATAATAATGATAACTATGAACAAAAAGATGAAAATGAACTCACTCTTGCCCAACGTAATAAAGAAAGGGCCACTTATTACAGTTAAAGGTCTAAATTGCTCCCTCTTGAATCTTCATTCCTTGAATCATATACTAAAAAATTACCAATCAGGCTGCAAGAATTACCTTCTTAAAGAGGTAAGTGAGATAAAAGTCAATCTATCTAATCTTAATGAATATAAAACAATCAAAGACTGGATATTTCCACTGTGTATATTAATTTGTCTGTTTACATACATATGTCTATTGGTTGAACAACTTAGCTGAATTACTCCTTTATGTTATCAAGGTATACTTCAAATTTAATCAGATAGTACAATAAGAGGTCGATGATATAAAATTTTTTCAACCAAATTTGAAAGACTTTTGCACTATATAAGGATCATTCACATATAGTTAGAAAAATAGACAACATATCACAAAAGTGAAGAAAAAAAGATTTGTAGAAGAAAATTAATTTAAAAGAGTGTGAGGAAGTAGATTTTTTTTTTTGAAACAGAGTCTCGCTCCATTGTACAGGCTGGAGGGCAATGGTGCAATCTGGGCTCACTGCAACCTCCACCTCCCGGGTTCAAGCAATTCTTCTGCCTCAGCCTCCCAAGTAGCTGGGATTACAGGTGCCTGTCACCATGCCCAGCTAATTTTGTTTTGCATTTTTAGTAGAGACAGGGTTTCTCCATGTTAACCAGCCTGGTCTCGAACTCCTGACCTCAAGTGATCCCCCAGCCTTGACCTCCCAAAGTGCTGGGGTTACAGGTCTGAGCTACTGTGCCTGGCCAGGATGTAGATTTTTAAAATTTTTTATTGAGTTACTGATTTAAGTCATCCATCCTTATCCCCCTTGGCTACTCATTTATTAGTTATCAATGTGGTCCTTCCTTTGTTAATTTATCTCCTATGTGAACTAATATTTTATATAAAACATTTGCTGTGGTAGCTTTTTGTTCTTAATATTTCAACGTTTCCTGAAGTTACAAATGAAATAATGGGTTGAGTAGGGGTCCACTGGTGCGTGTGTGTGTGCGTGTGTATGTGTGTTGTTTAGGTCTTGCTGCTAAGAAGGCTTGTATTTTGTCAGGTGGTCCATGATACTAGAGTTTGGAAGTGACTACTATCTAATTCTCAGGCCAAGGCCTTGCTTCACCCACTCACTAGTCATTCAATATTTTTCTATTTTATTTCTTAGTAGGGGGATCTAGCAGGAAGTAATAAAAGCAGGCACCTAACACAGCCTATAAAGTAAGTAAAACAAAGCCTGCATTAAAGAAAGTAACATAATGCAGACTGAATAGAATGAACTGGTCCCTCAGATGTATTTGGAAATTTGCATAGAGTTATTTAAAATTTGAAGAATGAGCTCTATTAGAGAACAGGGGAATAACCCGACAGGATTACAGAGCAAGACCCGAACTAGGAAGGGAATTAACATGGCAAACAATGGCTAAGGAAGAAAAGCTAAATGAGGCATTGATTTAGTTATTTAGAGACTGTTTTTCTCTTAAAATAAAACCAGAAATCATATCACTTTTGTTGATTTAGCACCTTTCACTGCTTATTTTAATGCTCTTCACTCTTAGGGTTCCAGAGAACCTATAAATGTCTTTTCACTGACTCAAGCACCATTTATCAAAGTTACTGCATGAGCTCACCAAGCAGGAGTTTAGGCATCTTCCTCTGTGCTACTTCCCTTTCAGAGATAATTCTAAAGGCAATTAACTAAAGAGAGAGCACCACATTTGAGTACAAGTCAATCATAAGCCTGATATAATGCACTCATACGAAGAATTGAGAAGATGTAACAAATGGGAATTTTTACATATTCTCAGTTAAAACTGAAGCAGTGACACAACATAACTGAAACATAATGCCTTTCCATAAGTGACACACAATGCCTTTCCATAAGTGACACATAATGCCTTTCCATAAGTGACACATAATGCCTTTCCATAACTGAAACATAATGCCTTTCCATAAGTGACACATAATGCTTCTCCATAAGTGACACAGAATGCCTTTCCATAAGTCACACAGAATGCCTTTCCATAAGTGACACATAATGCCTTTCCATAAGTGACACAGAATGCCTTTCCATAAGTGACACATAATGCCTTTCCATAAGTGAAACAGAATGCCTTTCCATAAGTGACACACAATGCCTTTCCATAAGTGACACACAATGCCTTTCCATAAGTGACACATAATGCCTTTCCATAAGTGACACAGAATGCCTTTCCATAAGTGACACACAATGCTTTTCCATAAGTGACACATAATGCCTTTCCATAAGTGACACACAATGCTTTTCCATAAGTGACACATAATGCCTTTCCATAAGTGACACATAATGCCTTTCCATAAGTGACACAGAATGCCTTTCCATAAGTGACACAGAATGCCTTTCCATAAGTGACACACAATGCCTTTCCATAAGTGACACACAATGCCTTTCCATAAGGGACACAGAATGCTTTCCATAAGGGACACAGAATGCCTTTCCATAAGTGACACACAATGCCTTTCCATAAGTGACACACAACGCCTTTCCGTAAGTGACACATAATGCCTTTCCATAAGTGACACACAATGCTTTTCCATAAGTGACACAGAATGCCTTTCCCTAAGTGACACACAATGCTTTTCCAAAAGTGACACAGAATGCCTTTCCATAAGTGAGACACGCCTTTCCATAAGTGACACAGAATGCCTTTCCATAAGTGACACACAATGCTTTTCCATAAGTGACACAGAATGCCTTTCCATAAGTGACACACAATGCTTTTCCATAAGTGACACAGAATGCCTTTCCATAAGTGACACAGAACGCCTTTCCATAAGTGACACAGAATGCCTTTCCATAAGTGACACAGAATGCCTTTCCATAAGTGACACAGAATGCCTTTCCATAAGTGACACAGAATGCCTTTCCATAAGTGACACAGAATGCTCTTCCATGTTGCTCCCTTGTTATGGCGTTTGAGATTCAAGCTGACTCTCGACTTGCCAATTTTTTCTTTGATCATGTATTAAATTGTAGCAATGTATTTACTTAAGTCCTACATTCAAGAAATATATTTTTATTTCTTAATCTTTCCGTTGAGATATCTTTGGCAAGATCACTTAACCAAACAGTTGGCAAACTCTGAAGCGATTTTGAAGTTATAGACCTAGTCAATAAGCTTTACTATATGTCACATAAATAAATAAATAAATAAATAAAATACTTAAAACTTTATTGAAAGACTTATGAAGTCTGTTAAAAATCCAAAGTTAATTTATAAAAATTAAAGACAAGATAATTATGTAACTTTGACTACTGAAAATATTAACCATCACCCAATAACTACATTTAAAATCACTGAAAGGTAGTATCACATGTTATCCTACCATTGGCATTTATATGTGTAATGAACTATTTAAAAATATCTGTTTCCCTTTATTATTTGGAAAGATTTCTGTCACTTTTACTTGGTAACTCCACTTTTTTTGGTCATTAATTGCATGTAATAGCCATTTTTTTTTCTAGGTTATATTTGTAGACTAATTTCATAAATGATTTATTTTGGTCATACAGTATAGTTGAGGGTTTAGAGTACTAGAGACAATTGTCTACAATGAAACTTTGGTTCCACCATTTCCTTACATAATCTTCCTCAACTCTGTATGAAAACACCTAATAATTCATATTTATATGATCAATGTGACATTACATTAGTCAGTTAATGAAAACATTTTCCAACAGTGTGTATCACATAGTAAAAGTCCAGTATAATTATCATCTGCTTTTAAAAAAAGGGTATTTTTTGTTTTGTAATTTTGTTCAGAAGTGGACATATTTTCTCCAAAGCATACATATAAGTCTGAAACTTCACAATTCCTGAACCGTTCTCTGATTGGTATTCCGTCCCCGCCCTCAGCCTGTGAATTAAGAATGGTGAGCTATTTGTTTTTTTCACCATAGCGTTAGCAATATCATTATTTGTATTAATAGTTCTAGAAGTATGTCTTTTTTTGTTTACAATTCCAGTTAGATGCATTTATAACCATATCTTTCACAGGTTGACTACTCCACACTTTCCTTACCCAAATGTGCAGTTATTTTGCCTTAATTCTTTCCAGGTTTCTTCCAGCTGATGATTCTAAAGTTTTCATGTTATTGTTATTTCCAAATACAGGGCTATCTCTTTTTTTGTTGAATATTTTCCTAATATCCTAACTATATTATCAAACCCTTATTACCTGTTATGATGAATGTCACCCATTTATTTTTAAGGTATACACACAATTATGAATACCTTCCACATACCAGGTAATATGTTAAAGTGCTTTTTGCAGCTATTTCATTTAATTATCCTGTGATCCATATTGTTAGTTATAAATACCTAGCATTACAGAACGCTTAACAGCTTACTCCTTTTCTATCTTTCCTCTTTAACTTGGGTGCTGTGGTGCAGGTGAAGAAACTGATATTATTTGTGCCCTCTCTGTTCTATAGGTGCCTGCTCTTCCATTGAAGCATCAGGCCCATGCTTTTGTTCGTATACTCCGTTTGGCTGCAGTTTTGTATCAGCTGGCTGCAAAGATTGTTTTCAGACTCTTGGAGGAGGTCACTAATTAGAAAATACAGTGTGGTGCTCTGAGTAGCCGCCAGTGTAGTGTGCTCCTTCACACTGCGTTAACTGGCCTTCAGCGTGCCTATTTAGTCCCATGTTGTATTCAAATAAAATGTTTGAAAATTCCTATATGTACTGATTTCTGTGATGCCTCTTTCTTCTATAGTGGATTAACTACATAGTATCTTCAACTTTTACACTTCATTCTTGCCATGGAATAGAATGTAATATATCAGCATAATCTGTACATGTGCACAAATATTAAATACAGCTTATTTCTCCCAATTGCATTTTGCATGTTAAAAGAAGAAATTCCAACAAATTAGAAATCACCAAAATAATTCAGTTACTTCATTTAATGAAGTCATTAATTCAGTGAACGTTGATTGCATTATCAAGTGTTGAGTGCTCAGAATACAAATAAGTACAGAAAACAGGTCCCAAATGGATATTCTCACAGATTGCATGACATTACCTTTTTATATTATGTAACCGTATTAATTCAAAAGAAATTATTACAAACATCTCTTTATAAAATTATTTTGACAATGAGGCATAGTGGGGTGGGGAGAGAAGGGTAGTGTCTCTCCTAATTAATGTTTAAATTACTTTTCTGGCTACCGAAACTTGTTTTTGATTTGTTTTGATTTTTTTTTTTTTTTTTTTTTTTTATTGAGACAGGGTTTCTCTTTGTCACCCAGGCTGCAGTACAGTGTT
The DNA here is from genome assembly GCF_009764315.1 of Trachypithecus francoisi. Classification (NCBI taxonomy): domain Eukaryota; kingdom Metazoa; phylum Chordata; class Mammalia; order Primates; family Cercopithecidae; genus Trachypithecus; species Trachypithecus francoisi. The sequence continues at coordinate 19,622,829 of NW_022681465.1, forward strand.
GTGATCTCGGCTCACTGCAACCTCTGCCTCCCAGGCTCAAGGGATCCTCTCACCTGAGCCTTCAGAAAAGTTGGGACCACAGGTGTGCACTAGCATACCCAGGTAATGTTTTAGTATTTTCAGTAGAGATGGTGTTTCACCATGTTGCCCAGGCTGGTCTTGAACTCCTGAGCTCAAGGGATCCACCCTCCTCAGTCTTCCAAAGTGCTAGGATTACAGGTAATAGCTACCATTCCTGGCCACTGCCAAACCTTGTAGGCCCTGGCAGAAATGGTTGAGAAGATTCTGGGTGTAATGATATCACTCTAGTAACTTCTTACTTGTACTTTGGAAACATTGGCCATCTAATATCCAACTAATGGGAATTTGCTAGCGATCATATTCAAGAGAAATCCCTTTTCCCCAAAATAAGCTTGTGGTGGCATGTAGAAACCGAATTGAGCTTTTCCTTTCCAACTTGGACCCGGCACAATGGCTCCCGCAAAGAAGGGTGGCGAGAAGAAAACAGGGCCGTTCTGCCATCAACGAGGTGGTGACCCGAGAATACACCATCAACATTCACAAGCGCATCCATGGAGTGGGCTTCAAGAAGCGTGCCCCTCGGGCACTCAAAGAGACTCGGAAATTTGCCATAAAGGAGATGGGAACTCCAGATGTGCGCATTGATACCAGGCTCAACAAAGCTGTCTGGGCCAAAGGAATAAGGAATGTCCCATACCGAATCCATGTGCGGCTGTCCAGAAAACGTAATGAGGATGAAGATTCACCAAATAAGCTCTATATTTGGGTTACCTATATACCTGTTACCACTTTCAAAAATCTGCAGACAGTCAATGTGGATGAGAACTAATCGCTGATCGTCAAATACATCAAATAGTTATAAAATTAAAAAAAAAAATAAACCGAATTGAAAACCTATTTTTGTGTCATCTCATATTACATTAAGCTATGCTTGCAGAATTGTTTTAAATGTGTGAAAGAAAATGTTGTAAATAATTATATTTTGATGAATAACAATGTTGCCACTTACTAAAGCCAGATGGTGCTTTCTTTTCTTTTTACTTTCCCACCAGATAACTAGGCTGCATCGAAAATAATTTAATGATTAAAAACATGGGCTCTGAAGACAGACTGATGGGGTCCAAATCCTCATCTCACTGGATTAACTGTATGGCCTTAAAGAAATTACTTCTCTATGGCTCAATTTCTTCCTTCAGAAAAATGTGGGTCATGATTTCTCGTTTGGTCATAAGGCTATTATAAAGATTAAATAATGTAGTATATGCAAAGCACATAAAAAATTGCCTAGAGAAGCACAAGTAACATCATAAGCAAAAGTTAGCATTTTTCTTATTGTTTTATGTCATCATGTGCCCAGATGACTAAATAATATAATCAGTTTAGCAAGGAATATTCTCCCAAAGAGAGTATTTGGATAGGCTGGGTGCGGCAGCTCATGCCTGTAATCTCAGCACTTTGGGAGCCCGAGGTGGGTGGATCACCTGAGGTTGGAAGTTCGAGACCACCTTGACCAAAATGGAGAAACCCTGTCTCTACTAAAAATAGAAAATTAGCCCGGCATGGTGGTGCATGCCTATAATCCCAGCTACTCGGGAGGCTGAGGCAGGAGAATTGCTTGAACCCGGAAGGTGGAGGTTGCGATGAGCCAAGATTGTGCCATTGCACTCCAGCCTGGGCAATAAGAGCCAAACTTTGTCTCAAAAAAAAAAAAAAAAAAAAAAAAAAAAAAAAAAAAAAAGAAAAGAAAAGAAAAGAAAAAGGATGTATTTGCCGTGTGCTCATAATTTTACAGTGGCTTAAAGCTTACCAAATTTCCTAATATAACCTAATTTTCAATCCAAAGTACTCTTGGGAGGTGATAGGACAAAATGTTTATACATTATTACTAATTTAGTCATGAGAACAAAGACAAAAAATATCAAATATCTAATCTAGAATAGTTAATAAGTGCTTAGTGATTTTCCACTGTCTTTTGATGTCAGTTTTGCTTTTTCAATAGAAAGAATATATATACCATGTTCCTTACGTGGATTAGAAAATCCATCTAATCACAGTTGCCTGTAGGAGTACTTTATATCTTACTACCGGCAACCTTTTTGACGTACATACATCAGACATGCTTATTGATGTTTGATTACTATGGAGTTCTTAAATTACATTAAACAAAATGTACGTATAAAAATACATATGGAAACTCTAAAAATTGTCTTTTCATAGTTTAATTACCATGCCAAAATTGTTACCATTTTTACCAGAACCATTCTGGCAGATCAGAAGTGAGAGATGTTTGCTTTGTAAACCCTTGATGACAAAGTCATCTTTGGTAGCTGCATTGGATGGTTGGAAACATGTAGCAATTTGTAATGAAGGATGATTAATAAGTGACTGAGGTAAGCGACTACACTGTGTTTTGACCAAAACAAACAAACAAACAAACAAAGAGTATAAATTCTTAGAATGCAGACTATATGTTATTTCTCTACATATCATCTATCTATCTACTCATCTGACTAGGTATCTATTTGTATATTTTACTTTCTTTAGTTACAAACTGTTTCTAAATATAATTTTGAAAGGAGAGTTCGATGCTATGTTTAACAAGTTTACCATGGTTGTTCAGGATCATATTATCCAAAGTAATTGCATTGCCATGTAAGCATCATTGTATGTGTTTTGGCAGAAGAAAAAGTAGACATTCCTGTTAATTTTTCTTCAACATGTATATTTATTACAGGTTAAGCAGTCAAGAAAATGTTGCTGAAAGTAAAGAAAAAAATTATCTTAGTTAAAGTGCCAATGAATTGTGAAATACTACCCATAAACCACTATTTGCTGAAATATACTTGGCTCAATCAATGATTTTCAGTTATCAAGTTAAAGAGCCCTCCCCTGATGTTTATATAGTCTAATTAAGAAGTTAGGACAATAATGCTACAGAAAAAGGACTATAAACTAAATTTACAAGTATGCCTAGTTTTGGAATTTAATACATATTAATTATACTTCTTTTCATTATTTTACTTTTTCAACTGACATAAAATTGTATGTATTAATTGTGTACAGTATGATGTTTTGAAGGATATATGCAAAGTGGCTTGGCTACCTCTACATAATTAACATATATATTATACCACATAGTTATCCTGTTTTAATGGTTAAAAAAAAATGCACCAAAACGTCTTCCAACCAAAAATACATGACATAGTTTTATTCAAATAATCTTGGGGCTAAAATGTTGTACTTTATTTTCAATTCTCTGTAAATGTTCAGTTCACATAATCTATTTTGAGTGTAAAAAAATAATTTGTTTGAGGTTTAACTTTTGATTGTTTACTTTTTAAAATTTTGACTCTTAATTTTCATATGTACTGTTACCTCTAATCTCCAACATTTATTACCAACATAAATTAATTCCAAAGTATTTTCATTTATAAAGACCAAAAATATTTATATAATTTTTTGATATCACTATGGTCACTAAAAATAAATAACTGTACTCTATACATTCTTTATGTCTTTCATATTCTATCAGAATTTTCTCATGCTATGTTCACAGTTTCTCATAAGTTAGCAAAAAATAAAATGTCTTTGGATGGCAAGAATGAAAATAAAACAAGCTGAAATCAGGATGAGGTATATTCTTTGTCACATCTCTAAGCCTGTTGGCATTTTGCAACAGTTTTCTTTTGTATCTTATTTACATAACAATGGATTTACCTGTTATAAGTGGTTTGATTCTTCTCTTTAAGCCAGAAATGACAGAATACTGTCTCCTCTCAAGCAAAACTGAGAGAAAAAATTGAATCCAAACCATCTGTGCCTTTTCTCTAATGAAGTTTTACTCCTCAGGGAAAAATTAAACTAGCGCTTTTGGAAATCTACATATCGCAGGTAGATATTTGTTTGTTTTCCTTTTTCTTTCTCTCTTTTTCTCTTTCTCTCTTTCTTCCTTTCTTTCTGTTGATTTTTAATTTATAAATTATGATTGCACATATTTATTGCACAGAGTATGTTTTGAAATATGCATACATTGTGGAATGGTTAAATTGAACTAATTAATATATGCATTTACATCACCAGGTGGATTGTTTAGAATTTGACACACTAATATCACGGCTGCCATGCCAACCCGACTCTCTATTTAATATCACACATTTTCTTGTTCTGGTCCCTACACTACTGATTCCTATTTCTACTTCTAATTGCACTTTTTATTTCACAGCAATTGCACCTGACAAAGATTCTATCCTTGGCCAAAAGCTAGCTAAGCTCTCCTGAACTCTCCTTTAAACTAGTCAATGATTTTGGGCTTTTGTGTTTGTCTCTGCATTTCCCAGTTTTAGCAAGAATCCTGATAAGTCAGTTTTGCTGAAATCCTCGGTCATCAGCACCTCATCACCCTTACTGTCTCACTGAGTTCCTCTTCACTCACCACTCACCAGTCAATATCTGCTTATCCTGGCCTGCCTGTAGCAAGAAACTTCACCTACTCTTGATGTCTCCTATTAGGTATTTTCCATCCAGTGACCTCTTGCTTTTCCTCACCCAACTCCTTGGATGTAAATTCCCACTTTTCTTTGTGGTATTCAGACTTGACCCTAATCTCACTCCTAAGCTGCAAAAACCCAAGGCAATGGTTTCTACATCTATCATAATGCTCCTGAATAAAATCTGTGTACCATGCTTTAATAAGTGTCACAAATATCTTCTATCATCACCTTCTAACATTCTCTATAATTATTTTTGTATTATCTTTCTATTATTTATTGCCCATCTTCTCTTCACAACTTCTGACAGCTAGAATGTAAGCCAGGTGTTCATGAATATGTGTTTGTTTCATTTGCTAACAAACCCCAAGTACCTTATATGAAAGCTTAATACATAACAAGTTGACAGTAAACATTTGTTAAGTGAAATAATAACTGAATAAAATACAAGATGATCATTAACGTTGCATACAGTGTAACAGTCAGAAGTACCATAGTTTCTCTAAAATTTCTAGAATTATCATTGTCAGACTATAACTATCAAAGTCAGACTTCAATCCTCACCAGAGGATTTTAAACAGACATTTTAAAATCTACACTGTCTTAAGGCTTTCCTGCCATAAATGCATGCCATCTAATAGAACCATGACTCCTCGTGTTATGCAGTAAATACAGATCATTCATTAGTTTTTCTCCTCTTTTCTCATGTTTTGTGGGAAGACATTCCACCTCATCCTATCTTCCATAAATATTGAAGGTGGTAGCTGGTAGCTGGATGAAAAGCAAATGTTTATTAAGTGTGTTTAAGTCTTTACTAAGTTTTTTTTTTTTTTTTTTTTTTTTTTTAATGAGCTACTTAAGTTAAAACAGTTCCTGTCTGAGCGTGAGGTGGTATTAGTAAGTGGAACAGTTGAAGATTCCAGCCTTTTTCCCCCCACATAAAACAAGTATCCAGCTATCCATGAATGAAAATTCTTTATGGATAGCTCAGGAGTTCAGGTACAAAGCTGCAGCAACACAGTAAAGAAAAAAGACTAAATTATATTAAAAGGATAGGATAAGGAGTTCCATTTTGCCCCTATCATCCCATCACACAGCTCAACGCAAAGAGGGATTTCCCAGCTCACAAGTCTCCCTTTCAAGAACAAGGAAAGCGGTCAACAGTTAGTTTCCTCAAATTTTTTGGGCAATGTTTAAAGGACCTGCTTTCATCCCACCCCTCTCAGATTGCTGGGAAGTTTGTTGTTGTTGTTGTTGTGTATGTGTGTGTGTGTTTTGTTTGTTTGTTTGTTTTGTGAGACGGAGTCTGTAGCCGGATCTCGGCTCACTGCAAGCTCTGCCTCCCGGGTTCACGCCATTCTCCTGCCTCAGCCTCCTGAGTAGCTGGGACTACAGGCGCCCGCCACCACGCCCGACTAATTTTTTTGTATTTTTAGTAGGGACGGGGTTTCACCGTGTTAACCAGGATGGTCTCCATCTCCTGACCTCGTGATCTGCCTGCCTCAGCCTCCCGAAATGCTGGGATTACAGGCGTGAGCCACCTCGCCCAGCCCAATTGCTGGGAAGTTTAACATGGTAGAGAAGTGTGAAGATGGCTAGAAACAAAGAAGAGTGGAGGTTATTAGTAGCAGGTACTGGGTGGATGCCCAGCAGCCTGCTCTACAGAACATCCAAGCAGTCTTTGCTGTTAAAGACATCAAGAGCCATGGCAGTCCCAAACATTCCAGAAAGGGAAGTACTGCTGCATCTTTTAAGAAAAGGAAGTGATGCTGCATCACTATGGGACAAAGCAACCATGCCCTTGTCCTTCCCACAACCACTTGCTTGCTGAGGTCTCAGAGGTACAGTCTATCTCTGAGCAACTGCACCTAAAAAAACTGGTGCCAGAGAGCACACATGTGCTATAAACATCAGAGCCACTGCCACAATGAATAGCGCTGTGCTCCAGTCATTTGCTCCACAGGCACATGCCCCTTGCATACTACAGCCACGATTGCAGCAGGCATGCTGGCATATCACATCCTATTGCAATCTTTCTATAATGCTGCCCATCAGCATTGCAACCAAACTGTACAATGCCAAGGACAAAGGTATAATTTTGAAAGCAGCAAGAGAAAAGCAATTCATACTAGGGAATTACCATAATGCTATAAATGGTGTTCTCAACAGAAACTTTGCAAGTCAGGAGAAAGTGAGATAATATATGCAAAGTATTGAAAGAGCAAATCTACCATTCGAAATACTATACCCAGAGAAATAATCTTTTAAATGGGTGGAAATAAAGTCTCTTTGAGACAAATAAAAATTGAGGTACTTTATCACCACTAGATCTGTCTTATGAGAAATGCTTCAGGTAGTTCTTCAAGTTGTAACTAAAATATACTAAACAGCATAAGAAATAATATGAAAATAAACATTTTACCAGTGTGGCTAAATATATAGTCATATGCAGACTAATGTAGCACTGTAATGGGGGTGTGTAATTTCCTTTAAACACTACTAGTTAAAATATAAAAATTTATTAATAGATACACAATATAGAAAGCATCAAACTCTGATTACAAGGGCATTATATGTATGTGAGGGGTAAGTGTGATTTGGTATACGATTGAAATTAAGTTGTTATCAACTTAAAATAGAAGATTTTTATAGAAACCTCAAGCTAATCACAAAGATAAAATCTATAATTAATTCAAAAAAACAATAAAGAGAAAAGAATGAAAGTAAATTTCTTGTCACTACAAGAAATCATCAAATAACAGAGGAATACAGCAAGACAGAAAAAGAGTGACAAAACAACTAGAAAATAAACAAATAAATTAACAAAAGAACAAGAGTAACTTTTCACTTATCTATAATTACCTCAAATGCAAATCTATTAAATTCATCATTCAAAAGTCATAGCATAAATGAAGGAATAAAACAAACAAACAAAAAAATAAAAGCAAGTCACAGAGATATGCTGTCTACATGAGAGTCACTTTAGATTTAAAAACAAAATAGGCTAAAAGTGAAGGGATAGAGAAGGATATTTTATGCAAGTGGTAACCAAAAGAGAAGATAAGTGGTTATATTTACATCAGACAAGATGTATTTTAAGTGTAGTATAGTCTTTAAAAAAAAAAAGGTCATTACATAAGAGTAACAGAGTAAATTTAACAGGAAGACAATTTATAGAACAATTATACACACACACACACACACACACACATCACAGCACCTAATCATATAAAGCAAATATTGACAGATCTGAAGACAGAAACTGACAGCACTACAACAATAGTGGTGTATTTTAGCACCCCACTTACAGTAATAGAACATCCAGACAGAAATACCAACAGAGGCAGCTGACTTGAACAACAACATAAGCAGAACTTTCCACCCAACAGCAGAAGAAAACACATTCTTCTCAACAGCATACAGAACATTCTCCAGGATAGATCACATGTTAGATCTTAAAAAAAATTCTTAACGAACTTAAGAAGATCAAAATCATTCCATGTATTTTACCAACCACAATAGAGTTTAACTAGAAATTAAGAACACAGAAATAATCAGAAATATGTGGAAACTAAATAGCACTCTTTTGAACAACTACTTGGTTAAAATGAAGTCAAAACGAAATTTAGAAAATATCTCCAGAAAGATAAAATCACATTATAACAAAACCTATGGGACACAACAAAAGCAGTCTCAAGAAGAAAGTTTAAAGCAATTAGTGCCTACATTAGAAAAGATGCAATATTTCAAATAAACGGCATAACATTAAGCCTCAAGAAGCTAGAGAAAATAAAACAAAAGCAACTAAGCCTAAAGTTAGCAGAATAAAAAAAAAAAAAGAAAGAAAGAAAAACAACAACAACAAAGATTATAACTAAATCAGCTGGAGAGAAAAAATAGGCCAAATCATCAGAACTAAATTAGTTTTGTGAAAGATAATATTGACACATCTTTAGCTGGAATAAGAAAAAAAGAAAGATGACTCAAATAAACAAAATCAGTAACAAAAAAGGAGATGTTACAATGGATGCCTCAGAAATGAAGAGGATCAAAAAGCATCCCTTTTATGGTTATTGTGAACAATTATAGGCCAGCAAACTGAATAATCCAGAAGAAATGAAAAAATTTCTAGAAAAATACAACTTACCGAATATAAATTAAAAAAAAAAAAAGCCAGAAAATAACAAATGAGGAAATTGAATTTTTAAAAAGTCCAACAAATAAAAGCTCAGGACCAGATATCTTCATGGTTATATTCCACCAAACATTCAAAGAAGGATTAATATTAATCATTCTTAAACTTGTCCAAAAATAACAGAAGAAATAGGAACACCTCTATACTCATTCCATAAGGCCTGAATCACCCTGATACCAAGATCACACAAAGGCACTACTTGAAATGAAAATTATTGGTCAATATTCTTGAAGAACAAAGATGTAAACATCTTTAATAAAATGCTATAAAAAGTAATTTAACAGCACATTAAAGGGGTAATACACCATGACCATGTGAGATTTATCGATTGGTTTGAAAGAATGGTTTAACATATGCAAATTAACCAATGTAATACAACAAATTAATAAAATGAAAAAGAACTACATGATAATCTCAATCGATGCAGAAAATGGATTTGACAAAATTTAGCATTTATTAATCACTAAAATTCTCTCAACAAAATAGGTATGGAAAGAAGTTATCTCAATACAATTATGGTCATATATGAAAAGCCCACAGCTAAAATCATAATTTATGGAAAAACCTGAAATCTTTCTAAGATCCAGTACAGAGCTAGGATACCCACTCTCATTATTTCTTTTCAACTTAATACTAGAAGTCCTAGCCCGTACAATTAAACAAGGAAAAGACAATAAAAGGTACCCAAATTGGAAAGAAAAAATAGCTTTATTTGAAGAAACTACTTTTATTTTCAGGTCCTCTGCATATATGTAGAGGTGCTAAACAACAACAACAACAACAACAAACTGTTGGAACTCATAACTTTAGTAAATTTGCAGGCTCCCAAATCAGTACATCACAATAAATTTTGTTGCTATACAAAAACAACGAATTATTTCAAAAAGAAATGGAAGAGACAATATTCACAAAAACAATGAAAGGAATAAAATACTTTGGAATAAACTTAAACGGAGAGGAAAAATATTTGTACACTGAAAATTAAAAACATTTATGAAAAAATTAAAGAGACAGATAAATGGAAAGACAGCATATACCCACGGATTAGAAGAATCAACACTGCTGCAATGTCCATGCTACCAAAAGTGGTCTACAGATTCAGTGTAATCCCCATCAAAATCCCAATGACATTTTTTACGGAAATAGAAAAAAAAATCCTAAAATTCATATGAAATTGCCAACACCCTAATATCCAAGGCAATCTTGAGTAAGAAGAACAAAGGTAAGAAGAACTAACATACTCCCTGATTTCAAAATATGTTTCAAAGTTACAGTAATCAAAACAGCTTAATACTTAAACAAAAACAGATATACAAACCAATGGAACTGAATAGAGAGCTAATAAAGAAATTCAGTAATCTACAGCTAACTGATCTTTAAAAAGGATGCAAAGAAAATACAGGTAAATTATAATCTCTTTGAAAAATAGTATTGGGAAAACTGGACATTCCATGCAGAATAATTTAAATGGACCCTTATTCTCACTATTTACAAACGTCTACCCAAAATGGATTAAAGACTTAAATGTAAGACCTGACACTATAACAATAATAGAAAAAAAAAAAAGATAGGGGGAAGGCTTCTTGCTATTTGTCCAGGCAATAATTATTTTTTGGATAATTACCCCAAAGACACAGGCAACAAAAACAAAATAGGTAAATATAGTTCCATCAAATTAAAAATTTGCTGTAAACAAAACAATAAAGAGAATGAAATGACAACTTAGGGAATGTGAGAAATTATTTGCAAACTTGTATCTGATAAAGGGTTAATATCCAAAATATAGAGAGAACTCACACCTAAATCAATAGCAAAAACCAACAAAGATATAAACAAATATATAATTAGCAGAATTAAAAACAAGATTTGCAAAGACTCAAAAGAAGAGAAATTGCTACCAGATTAATATAAAGGTACTTAAGTTCATTAATCATCAGAAAAATGAAAATCAAAACCACAAAGGGATACTACTTTAGCCCTCTTAGAATGGCCAGTGACTGTCACAAAATAAATGATAACTGTTGGCGAGGAGATGGAAAAAGTGAAACCCTTGTACACTATTGGTGGGAATGTAAATTGGCACAGGAATTATGAAAACAATATGAAGGTTTCTCAGACACTTAAAAATAGAGCTGCCATATGATCCAGCAGTTTCAGTTCCGGATAAATCCAATGGAAATGAAGTCAATATTTTGTGGAGATAACTATAGTCCCATGCTCATTGTAGAGTAATTCACAATAGCTAAGATAAAGAAAACATCTAAACGTCTATTGATAGATCAAAGAAGAAAATGTGGTTTATTTATGCAATGAAGTGTTATTCACCCTTTAAAAGAAGGAAATCTGCTGCTTGCAATAACGTGGATGTACTTGGAGGACATTATTCCAGGTGAAATAAGCCGGATGCAGAAAGACCAGTACTGTATAATCCCACATATATGTGGAATGTAAAATGTCAAGCTCACACATACAGAGTAGGATGATGGTTACTAGTGGCTGGTCACGGGCAGGTTGGGAGTGATATGGGAAGATGTTGATCAAGACCTACAAAGTCTTAGTTATGCAAAATAAATTAGTTTTGGAGATCTAATGTGCAACAATGTGACTATAGCTCAAAATGTTGTATATTCAAAGTTTGCTAAAATGATAGATCTTTAGTGTTATCAACACACAAACATAAACACAAAAGGTAATTTTCACATGGTGAATAAGTTAGTTTGATTGTGTTAAATATTTCACAATGTATACATACATCAAATTATCAAGTTTATACCTTAAATATATCCAGTTTTTAATTATTCAGGATATCTCCTTAATAAAGCTGGAGGGAAATATACATAGTGCCTCTTTTTGTCACTTGACTGATGAGGAACATTTGACTAGTTATATTCCCTATTTAAGTCTAAATTTAATTTTGAGCAAGGAACTTCTAGCTGTGGCTTTTGGAAAAGAGGACAAATGAAGCAAGCCATTCACTTAGAGCCCAACTGAACTGACCAAATGAATGTTATAATAAGAGAAAATCTACTCAGCATTGTAGCTGAGTAGAAAGTATCCAAGCAGCATAAGCCTCCAGTAATTTTTCTTTAAGGAAATTAGAAAAACAAATAATAGAAAAGTTCCTAGGGCTAAAGTGTGAATTACTTCCTAATACTGTGGTCTGGGTCACAAGAAGCATATAGATCCCATCATGGTTTGATTTCACACACACACACACACAAATGAGTAAGGGATTGATACATGAAAGCAATGTGTTCAAAACCTGTTTCTTGTGGTGTGTACCTAAGTCATTCTGAAGCACCCATATCTGAAAGCCTAGAGCTAGCAAAGCAACGGTGAATGGAATGTAGATTATTCTGAGAACAGTTGTTCCTTCCCTTTGTACAGTGGAGCTCTTTCTGACAATGCAGGTCATAGCTAGTAAGAAGTTTTGATATACTAAGAAAGTTGTGACATAGTTACTTAAATGCATATTCTCCATATATGGATCCTAAAAAAAATTGAACAGGATGTTTGTTTTCTGTGCTGGGGCTTGGTATGACCCTGAAGTGTCTGTATCTCTCTCAGGCTGCTGAACCTCTGAGATGGTAATGTCGGGTTGCATCAAACCAGGATGCAACTTCTGATGTGGGCAAAGAATCCCAATAGATTTCAGATGGATAATATGTAGCCCCAAGGAGAAGGCATCAGCACATCTGAGACAAGCTCAGGCTGGCCAACCATACTGGCTAAAGGCGCATTCCCCGAAAAGAGAATGCCCAGGTTTTTCCAGGGCCTTTCACTTAATCCTCTGTAATTGTGATTAAATTCCTTTTTCTCCTTGTCTTTCACCTTTCTGCCCCGCAAATAGGAGAATAGTAATGCCTTCATAGTATTATGGGGAGGATGTAATGAGATGATACATGGAAAATTCTTAGAACAGTGGTTGCATGTGGCAACTTCTCAGTAAGTGTTATCTACTACTGCTATCACTTTTAAAGCTATAACTAATGAGTTTTCTGAAGACAAAATGGGGTAGAAGATAAGTAGTTAATACAGCTTGAATATTATGTGTACTTATTGGAAAAGATATTTAATAAAAGGTAGTATTTATCAGAGAATGAGGGGAAGGAATAAGGCATATGCTTATGTAAAAAAAGCCTTCCAGGCAGTAGTGAAAGCCAAAGCAAACTGTGCAAAGTTAGAGGGAGCTAGTGGAGTCCAAGAATCTTACGAACAAATGTGGCTCCAGTGGAACGGATGGGAGGTAAAGTCATAGGAGAGCACCATCCTGAAAAGTAGGTAAGAAGACTGATCACAAAATGAATGCTGCAAAATAGTTGGCCTATATTCTGAAAGTGTTGAAGGTGGGTGGTGAGGAGGTGAAGATTGGAGTTCATAAAGAAAAAATGAAACAATTGAACTCTGAGGTCTCAAAACACCAGTCTGGAGGAATTGTGGAGTATAGATTGCAGAGCCCTGAGACCACAGGAAACAAAAGTAGGTGTGATGCCAAGAGAGGCATCAGAAACGGCAAACAGGGGGCAAACTATGCCTATAATTAAGATTAGACATAAATGTTTTCTTTACATTTAGAAAAATGATGCATTCATTTACAAGCACAGCTGTTGGATATTGAAATGGCTCCATATTGGAGGGTAAAATCATCTTTGGAGGTCTAGCTGGTTTATTGAATGTCTTCGACTTGGCTTCTAACCAGAAACTGACCTACTATTAACCCCTTGATTTCTTTGCATCTGCTTTTGGGAAAATACGTTTTTTTCTGCTTTTTAATAAAACCTCAGACGTCTCTTAGTTTTTTAGATATCAATATACTACTTTTAAAAGGCCTTTACTTTAAAATGGCAAAAACCACAGTTACTTCTGTGCCAAGCTAATAACACTTCTTCCTTACTTAGGCATTAAAAATTCTGAACCAGGGTAGTCATTGCATAGCAACAATCCAGTCCAGAATAGCAGACCCTGAGTTTGAGGTTTTTTGTTTTTTTTTTTTCTCTCTCTCTAATCCCTAGTTAGTGGCTATTTTAGGCCCATCCAGAATCAGACCTAGAAGAAGGGGAGGATTTGCTTACAGCTGAACACTCACACATGGCAGAGTTTGCTACAATCACAGCTTGGTGCCCTCTCCGTGGTTGACGTACCCTTGCTGAATCTTTCTCAGGTACCGTTTTTGTGGATTCTGACATTCCCCACTAGTGACCTGTGACTGCAGTCATCTTCACCTAGACAATGTCCAGCACATCATTGGCACCTTCCTTAGAACTTCTTGCTCATCTTTTACATCAAAGGAACCTAGCTCTTCTCTTACTGAAGGTTCTTTTAAACTTTCAGGCAGTCCTCTAGAGTAAGATCCCCCCAGGCAACCTCATTTTGCTGGTGATAGAACACATACATCTTGTTGCAAGTCAAGCCTGTGCTTTCTATCTTTCCACCATAGACTGTGCTGTGTAGCCTCTCCTATTAGCTCCTAGGATCCCTAAGCTCCAGTGAGCAAGGTACACTCGTGGTGAGCTGCACTTGGCTCAAGGTGATGGGGAGAATTCCATGCCTTTGCCTGAGAAGGGACTAGAGGAAGTGAGTGATTGATGGGCAGTGTGGGGAGTATGTTGCTAGTTCTCACCAATAAGGCTCTCCCTATCACATTTTCAAGCATAATATCTCGTAGAAGAAGCTGGAGTGTGACTGGTTAATGTTTCCCTAATTAGAGTTGAGTCATTTATTTTGTCCATAATGTGTGTAAATCTCATACTTCTCATTACAGGGAAGTACAACAAGGCGCTATTACTTTGTTTAGTCCTCAGCCTTTCTTTGGAAGCCTCTGCAGAAACTTTGAGGGAGAAGGATGAGACTCACTTGTAGCCCTGTGACAGAGAATTTAAAAAATAGAATAGGTGCATTTTGGTCTTGGGTTTAATGATTGCATGTTTGGTGGAGTTATGATGATAAGGGCAAGAAGAGCTGACAGCACTTCTCTAATACTCTTTTCCTTGTTTTGTGTTAGGTAACTAAAAAGTGAAATGCTGTCTATACCAGTATATTTGAAACTACAATATGTAAGTTATATGTCAATATATGAAATCTGATTATATGCATATGTGCATGTATAAATGCATATGCGAACTGGAAGAGGTCCTTGACTCCCTTTGCAGGACGTGTCACAGAGGCGTGGCTCATATGTTCAGCCGCTGTGCATTCAAACCCCTTACAGGAGAGGGAGCATGCAGACAGGCGGGTGTAAGAGCCGGGGAAAGTGCTTTTGGGCTCTGACCTCATGGTAGTGTCAAGGGGTGGTGCCTGTGACTCCTGAAGCTCCAGTGGGCATGCTACTTGGCTCTTTTAGCTTCGCTGCTCACTGATGGCTTAAGTGATAACCAGCTCAGTGTCCCCTCAGTACTCAGGTTCTTGTCTGGTGTCCAGGAAGAATCAGGTCACACAGACACACTGAAGGATGGTAAAGGTGGGAGATTTTATTCCCAGAGGGAGGTGGCTCTCAGTACAATGGATGGGGAGTTGGAAAGGAGATGGAAGAGGAAGGTCATCTTCCCCCGGAGTTTGACCATCTCACATCCGTTCTCCCCTCCAACCATCCCCGGCTGAATTACTCTCGACATTCAGACACTCCTCCGGCATGCTGCTCTTCTGCTTCTGTGCTCATCTGTTCATCCGTGCATCTGCTCATCGAGCCTGGGGTTTGGAGTTTATATGGGTACAGGGTAGGGGGGTGTGGCTGGCCCAAAGGCAACATTTAGGCACAAAAGCTGGAATGCCTGTTCCCATTTAGGGCTGTAGTTTTTTAGGCTTGAGGGTGGGGCCTTTGCCAGGGACCTGCCCTCTTCTACCTGGTATTTCCCTGACTCCTCTCTATATCATATGTGTCTAGGTTTCAATATATATTAATACATGCATATGTATATGATATCCTGCATATGTGTCTATGTGTATGTACATGTATCTATATACACACATTCCATGATGATGACAAGATATGAATATTATCTACCCAAGAAGAATTGCATTTGAAATGATCTTTTAATATCAGCCTTTGTATTTGATAATTACATGCATTTGTGCATTATAGATATTAGTTACATTAGTGACTATGTGTATTCACTAATGTATCAGTAATACATATATATATTTAAAATAAGGAACACAGTTTCTATCTAAACAATCTTAAGATTGATTTTATTTAATATTTGTGAAATAAATGTATTGTTTTGTTTATTAATATATTTGGAAATATTTAGATCCTGTTGCCATATTTGTCAATGTTTTCTTTCTCTCATATTTAGTAAACTAACTCTGCATATTATCTGTGTACAGGCAATGGCATTTGGATATGTCACACTAATTAAGTGCCTCATTGGATGTCTCCTCTTAAGTTTTCCTCCTGAATATTTGACATAAGCCTTTCAAACTGCAGGGAAAAGTGACAAGAAACCCCAGAGCTACACCCTGTGATTGAGAGAATCCGTTATCCCGGTGTCTCTGGAAGCAAAATCAATTCATGTGTTCTATCATCCTTAGAAAGTACTCTCTAACATGCTGTCAGCAATAAATTTTACAGGATTTCCCCAAAGTCAATTGCTTCTTCTATTTGGGATTAAGATGAAAGCAAATTGATTCTTCTCATACATAGAGGAAGCACAAGAGAAGAGATACTTTTAGTCTACTCATTTCTTCTTTTTTTTTTTCTTTTTTTACTGACAGATTTCTCCTGCCGCACTAATGTAAGGTCTTTAGTAATTGAAATTCTGGCTGTGAAATATACTCAGGCATAATCAACTTGAATGCAATTTCCCTTAGAGTTACCTTCCATGCAAGTAGGCAGGAAATTTATTTCTGAGTAACTTATTTCTGAGCACATTAAAAAATAATAATAAGGCAAATCTTTTCAGCATTTTAACTGGAATGACTGCCAGGATATCATATTTAATTTGATTTTACCGTATCTTCTAAAGTCTAGTGATAATAATAATTTGTGTTTTTTCTTTAATCAAATTGAAAACATTCAGAATCAACATTTAACTTATTTTAATCATCTTTTTCTTAAAATGTAATTTTGTAATTTTGTAGTAGATAAAGATGGCATATTAAAATTAAAACTAACATAGGTGGATTATGCTGGCATTTAATCAAGTATTCTTGTGTCTGACTCTAGATAAAGTATCAGTTTAGAAATACATTTTCTTATTTTGTTTGGACAACTTAGAAATGTAGATGAGTTTAAGAAAATTATTCCAGCTGAACTAGAATTAGAACTTGTTAAAGGTCTATAAATATACAAAACATCAGATGGGAGTGACCAAAAGTTGCACTTTTGGTGGAAGCAAGCAAACAAAGAAAAATAGAAACTGACGAAATATTGTAGAAACCACCAGGTTTCTGTTGATAAATATTTATACAGGTTTCTGGTCTCGATTTTGATGTTTATACATAGAGTAACAATTGAAATGTATGTTTGTGAAGTACTAAAGGGTGCCCAGTGCTAGGTTAAGTTTCAAGTAGAACATTAAATATCCAGATTAAAATGCCGGTTTTCTCTCTCTCTCTTTCTTTCTTTCTCTCTCTCTCTCTTTTTCTGTGTGTGTGTTGGTGGAAGAAAATCATTTATGTAGACAACTACCTAATAGCAAGTTAGGATAACATTGAAATATAAACAACATGGTATAAAACATGTTAGGATAAAACATGGTAGAAAACATGGTATAAAACACAGTACAAAACAAAATTAGGATAACATTGAAATATAAACAACATGGAAGAAGCAGGCAATTAACTATATTGTGAGGTTTGGTGAAAACAGTATTAGTCTTAGGTCTTATAGGATATGTAACATATTAAAAGTCAAGGTTAGGACAGTGCTAATCATTTTTTGTAACATGTATAAAATCTAATCATAATCTAGTTAATTGAACTTGTACTCTCTTCTGTCATCAATTACAGCTTGCTACCAAATTTATTCAAAGTTTATGTGTGTATATATAAAAGCTTTTCACTTAGGAGGGGATGTGATAGAACAAGGAGGAATAAAAACTTGTGATTAGAAGTAATCACTTAACATTCAAAGTTTAAAATCAATTAATCTGCATTATGTGAAGATAAAAAATATATAAGTTTTTCAGTAACATTATCTCTCCAATAAAACTTCGAAAAATAAATCATATAATCCAAATTCGGTAGAACCAATGTCTTCAAATGTCTTAATATAAAAGCATTATAAGGAATTCATACACCCTTAGAAAAGATGTGTTTTAGATATTATTTGAAATACAGTTTGAAATTTATAGAAATATTTATTTATTTTTTATAAATAGGTTTATACAGTTGCTGTTACTAATAATCCATGGTCTCTGAAGTAATTTAAAGGTTTTTTTTTTAATTGTTGTAAAATTGAAAACACTTGATCTAAAAACACACACTTTTAGTTTTACTGAAAGAGATTTAAATGTATTTTCCAATTGAAAAGCAAAATATCATTAACTTGTATAAAACATCTTCTCTTTACAAGAACTAGGCTCTAAAACAACCTGAAAATCCATAACTTATTCCCCTCACTCTAGGAAGTACATGTTTCTTGGACTAGGTGAGGAATAGTAATTTCCTCTGCAGGAGTTTGGTTCTCCTCATTCTATACAGAACATCTGCAGTTTGCCTTTAAACTGTGTGCCAGCCAGCTAGGATTTTGAACATGAGGACATTCTACAATGGACAACTCTTAATCCTGGCATAAGAGCCTCACCCCAGAATAAATTACACTGGAGGAACTTGACGATGCTTTGTATCTAGAATTTAATCTCTCTGATTACTGAAAAAATTCTTATATTCAAAATTGATGTTAATATTGCAATGATTTCTAAATTAATATATGATTAATCTCATATATCAGTTATTTCTTTATTATTGCTTTATTCAATTTTCTTGTACATTTTTAAAATTTAGCAGCTATATTTGCATTTTTATATAGATACTATCCTTTATAGGCAACATAAGAGCTACAAAGACAGTGATCTTTCCTTCAAGCAATTATAGCATATCTATCTTATTTCAACACATACAAATTATTTTTAATAAAAACTCATGGGTTTGTTAAGATGATGACTTACTGCAACATTGACTCTTGAGCAAAGCAGGTTAAAAAACAGCATTGGAATTGCAATCTGAGTTCCTCTAGACAAGTTTTCCAAAAAGATCTAATTTCCCAAACTCTAAAAGGGGAATAACAGTATTCTATTTCCAATACTTCAGTAGTACTTATTTACATAAAATATTTGAAGTGTGTGTGAAACTGTTTGAGACATCTGAGGCACCCATGGTAGTTGTTGTTGATACTTTTAATTTTACAACTGCTTATAATAAAAAGTACCAAGCATGATACATTTATTTTATTTAGCAAGCTTATTTGATACTTTTAAACTTCTAAAACATTTACAAAATATATAAACCTCTGTATTTTAGTATATCAAGTTTATATTTACAAGTCAAATCAATTCTCCTTCTACATTCTATAATTAAATAATATGAATAATTGTCACCACCATCAAGAGAAGTACTTGTGGGAAAAAATGGAAACACAAGTGCCTTTCTCAATGCCTTGTTAAATTATGTTAAGTTAAAATGATTCTGAACCTGTATGGCATGACTTTGGATTAATATGAAATGACTATCAAAGCAAATGACTATCAAAATAGTTAAATTACTATATGTGGATCTCATATTAAATAAATAGTAAATGAGAAAAATCTAAAACACTTGGGAGTTTGATCAGTATGAGATGTGTCTGCACCTGCAGTACCAATTCTAAATTTTTAAACACTCTTGATAAGTATTTAATATGATAGTGCCAAACTATTATGGTTTGAATGTTTGTGTCCCTCCAAAATGTACATTGAAATTTAATCTCTAACGCAATAGTATTAAGAGGTGGGGCCATTAGGGGATGATTAGATGATGAATGCTCCACCCTCATGAGCGAGATTAGTGCCCTTATAAAAGTGTCTTCACACAGCTTTTCCCCTTGTTGGCCCTTCTGGCTTCTGCCATGTGATGCAGCAACAAGGCACCATCTTGGAAGCAGAGTACTTGAGCGCTCACCGTATACTTCATCTGCTGCCACCTTGATCTTAGACCTCCTAGCCTCCAAAATGATGATAAAATAATTTTTTAAATAAATTACCCAGTCTCAGGTACTTTGTCACAGCAGCACAAAAGCACTAAGACAAATATAATACCAGTTCTTTAGCAAATTTATAAATTATCAAGTTGTTGATGCTGCTGAAGTGATGTTAAAATAATTTGAGAATCTTATAACAAAATCACAAACTAAAATGTTTCAGTTTTACCCTTTATCCTGTCAATGTGGATAAAAATAAACACCAGTTTTCAAATTTCTAAGCATTTATGTCATTCGCTTCACAAGAATACATAACGTGTTTGTTCAACTGTTTCAGTTTCTGTAAGTAGCTTTAACATGTAACTAACTTTTTGCCTCATTATGAACATTTCTCATTTTTTACAGTGAAACACTGAGAGTGAATAATAAAGATGTTGAATAGGCAACATAGGTGAACCTGCTAAAGAATTACCAGAATCAGTAATTTCATATTTCCCTAAGGAGAGATGAACACATACTCAGTCATGCCTACTGAAGGTTGCCATCAAGTCTGTCATAAGAAGCTAAAATTCTCAAAGCCAATGTATATTATTTACGGTTTCTTTTACTTGGTTGTGCTTAAATGTGTAATACATTGCATACACATTTTGGGCTGTACTCTGAGCTCATTTGTCTTCAATGTCTTTTTCCTGACTTCTTCAAATATCAAGTTAAATGCTTAAAGAAACATTGGGAAAATTATCAAGTTTAGTTAAACCAAGAAAGCAGAGTCTCTAGAAGTTTCTGTGTTTTGGTTTATTTATTTTTAAAATCACCAAGGCACATGCATCAGTGTGAGTCTATGTGTATGTGTTGTATAATACATAGCTAACACTTTGATTTCAGCTGTGTGAGAGGCTAAGCAGAGGCCTCAGTGTAGCCAGCTGGACTTCCAGCCTTCAGCACTGTGAGGTAAGAGATGGGATTGTTCCAAGCTTGAAAGTGTGTGGTAATTTGTTCAGCAACAATAGAAAACTAATATGAATACAATAACGGTGAAAGAAAAAAGAGAAAATTAAGAATAAAAAACTCATTTTCAGTGGGAAGACAAAAACCAACGAACCAACCAAAGAAAGAAAAAAAAGAAAAGGCAAAGATAAAACAGTAGACAATGTGACAAGCATATCGATTACACCACTATCCATTAGGCTTTGAAAAAAAAAAAAGTTACTATTACATTTACATAACTAATTAATTTTATTAGCACTTATTTTCTGATCCCTTTAATTTTCTTTTACTTTTGAGTTTCCAAATAAACATCCCCAAACATATTAGAACCAATTATTTTAAGTTTATAGTAAGATTGGAGTTTTTGTGCAAATTTTATTTCTTAAGGCACTTTTGTAAAAAATAAATACTAGTGATAGTATTTACCCATCTAATACTAGTGATAGTAATGTATTGGTGATGATCTCGGTGTGACTGTAAATCAAAAAGAAATACAATATGCTAAATTTATAAAGGATACTTGATAGAACAGAATATTTTTCTTTTAAAATAAAATAATATTTAACTTTCTTCTCTTTTTCACATATTGCCTTTTAACAAAACTAGGGAGAGCGTATACGTAAACAAAGATAATTAGTAAAGTAAGATTTCAAAGCAAATTCTCATACTACTAGTTATTTTGTGAAACTCTCATATTACAAAATAAAATAAAATAAAAAATACAATGTAATATATAGAATGACCTGTTCTTTCTCTTTTAAAAAGTGGAACAGGCCGGGTGCGGTGGCTCAAGCCTGTAATCGCAGCACTTTGGGAGGCCGAGACGGGCGGACCACGAGGTCAGGAGATCGAGACCATCGTGGCTAACACGGTGAAACCCCGTCTCTACTAAAAAAAAAAAAAAAAAAAAACTAGCCGGGCGAGGTGGCGGGCGCCTGTAGTCCCAGCTACTCGGGAGGCTGAGGCAGGAGAATGGCATAAACCCGGGAGGCGGAGCTTGCAGTGAGCTGAGATCCGGCCACTGCACTCCAGCCTGGGCGACAGAGCAAGACCCCGTCTCAAAAAAAAAAAAAAAAGTGGAACAAGGTTTTGAGGACAAGGATCTTATCAAAGTTAATGGCACATTTTGGAGATGAGAAAAACTCTACAGGGAAAAATGAAACCATTCTAAGAGCCTGACCCATATACACTCCAGCTCAGATAGAACAGTGAGCAATGAATTTACCCTCCACTGTCAAACCTTACATTTGGGGAATCACAGAATGCGTGATCACCCATTTAGAAGTGCTGAGGCTGGACTGCAGGTTTGTCAGAAGCCATAACTCAGAGGGGAAGGTACAGTAAGTTAGCCTTTTTCATTTACTTCACCTCAGCAGAACAAAAGAATTCATAACAAGCACGTCTCAGCTCAAATTGAAATCCATTTGTGTTAACACGACCATGCCCATAGGGTGAACTAATAACAAAACATGGATTCGACTAAAACATAACCACCACGTGGCTTACATTTTTCACTGCTTTTGTTTTGTTTTCTTTTCACATGTTTTAATGATGATTTTTAAAAACACAGCATATATGTACAAAGGTTTTAAATCCCTAAGATATATATTATGTTTAAAAATTGGTCATTTTACTTGTGAAAACACAGGCACTTGCGTCCCATTTTCGATTTGCTGATGTTGCATCTTTAGAATGTGTCTTGATATGCCGGCATTTATTTTAGGCTACCATGTACTTCATACGCACAGCGGTGCTGATGAAATGCACAAAATATTTTGAGGGCATAAACAAGAAGAACAATTGGGTCCTCTAGTCTCTCAGAGTGTTTTTTCTCACTGTGCATAAAAAAGGTGAATATAACCATACAAAAATTCTTTCTGTGACTTTACGCTTCAATACTATAGATACGTAGTTTATTACCTGAAAAGTGCATAACTGTACAGTTTATATTATCTCTGTGTTTTAGTTCTAGTAGCTTGGGATGTGTTTTCCTGTTTGATAAAATAATTAAAATGTCTTTTTTTCTAACTATCTAGTCTGTCTTTATTATGCAATTAATAACAATCTGATGAGCCACAAACCACATATGTGCAGCACTACATCTGGCCTATTTTTCTGTGTCTGTGCAGTAATTATGAGCTTTTCTTTGACTCATGACCTGTATAGTGTGTGAAATTAAGGCAAAAATGTGCAAACTAAAACAATGTATAATTGAATTTAAAATTATAGCACTCCGTACCAATGCTTTCATTTCCATAACAAATAAAATACTATGTATGTGTGAATAATAAGTAGGTAGGCCTAGCTTACAATTTAAGCTAAGCTGTTATAATTTAAGAAACAATACAAAATGAACAAAGATGACTTAATAAATTGGTTAAGAAAAGTTTAGGAGAATAAATATGCCCACTTAAAGTTCCTGTTTTGTTGTAACAGATGAGAAAAGGTCATGTTAAACTCTGAGAAAATTGAGAAACTGGAAATTACACAAAAGTACTCATTTAACAAGGTTAGTTTTTTTCCCTAAATATTTACATATTACAATAATGCAACTATGCATTCTAGATAATTAAATTAATGCTTTCAAAAATATTTCCCTTCACATGGCTAATGGACATTTGTAGAACCTTCCAAATAACGACAGAATTTTATCACGGGAAAAGGCTTTAATGAGAAAAAAAATGTTCTATGCCCCTGCAAAATTCTATTTTTAAAGTTTTATCATGTATTTTTGCAATAATTTCCAATATACAAAACCTATAATGATGCTAACTGCTATTTGTACATTTATATGAACCTGATTATTCTTTCTGTTTTCAAGTTTTGTAATAATGATCAAATCTTCTTAAATATGCGGAAATTCATTGACAGTGATTTGATTTTGAGTGTCTGTCTACATAAATCTATATTTTTAGCTTGCTAGAGAAGACTTGAAGGCAATTTTAAGTTAACACTGTTCTAAGCCAGAATTTTCCAAGTGACATTTGGAGAAACCAAATCCTGAGAGATAATCTCTGAAGGAATGAAAACGAGACTGTTTTCCCATGATTCCTGGGTTCTCTAAGGAAAATGGAAACTACCACATTTCCTGCTGGATGATTTCACTTTGTATTACTATTACAGGCACTAAAAATCCTGCACAGAGGAAATCTGTTTAACGTTGCCTAACTCTGAATCTCAATTTATTTGACTGGTGTACATATTTTTCATTTAAATACATTTATTAATATTTCACATGCAATATTTTTTAAAATGATATCCTATGTTATAGGATGGAATTATTTCTTTGGGAGAAAGATTATCTTTATCCTTGCATAAGATACACTTAAAATACTTTTTCTTTTAATTTAGATATTCCAGTACCAAAAGTTACACATGTAGTTTAGGAAATTGTTAAGAAGAAAAAAGACAGTCTAAATAGAAAAAATATTTTATAAGAAGATGAGGTGGGTTTATATAACAGTGGAGTAGGTTATTAAAATAACACTGTGCAAAAATGTCTATAAAATGCATTCATCCCTGTGAACTAAATTGGATTCAGCAACACTAAGTTATTAATCATGTTAATCTGATTATAACATGAAATCTTCAAAAATGTAGTGACAATTAGTTTAAATTTCTATTTGACATTCACTCATAGTACCCCTTTCAACAATCAGAGAAATTTGTTCCAGAGAAAATAATATTCATGGACACTCAACATATCTTTAATTAATACTCCATGATCAAATGAGCCTATGGGAAAATTAATATGAAACTCAAGATAAATTTCTAGCAAAATTTAGAAGGGCTCTATAAACTCATCCCAAATCACCCTGTAATTTGTGATTATTACATTTGTGATTCATATGATTCATATACTGACATAGACAGAAAGCTGATCAAACATGTATATTAAGCAAAATTGAGAGAAATTCTGAGTTCACTAAATCAAAATTCAATCTCAGTAAAAAACAAACAAAAGCATGACTGTAAGCACAAAAATTATTGTGAAATACCAAAACCTGGTATAAAAATATCAACTACATAAATTGTATTAACAGCCCAAATATATATGCAAAGACATTTAGAATATTTAGTTAAATATAAATTCAAATGAGTCTCCCCTATAATCTGGCCATCAAAAATCCTGGTGCCAGTTCATGTTGCATTGGAATAAGCTAAAATTTATTCAATATATTCTATGCATGAGATAAAATTCTATGCCCCTCATTGCATTAAATCAGTTACTACTCAAAATACACTTATGGAGTTGGTATCATGATCTCCATTTCAGAGCTCTTAAAACTAAGGCATAAAGAATCTCTTTAATTTTCCTGCAGGTCAAGGACCATGTCAGTTTTATTTATATCTCTGTATATCTACATGTCGAATAAGGACTGACACAGAGTTGTGGACTTCACAAATACATTTGAAATAATACATGGTTTGAGGAAGTCTAACATAAGCCAGATGACTTCCACACATAGACAGCAATTGTGATAAGTAATAACTGGTAGAATTTTTCCAGTACAACAATTGTCAACAAAATTATAAAAATAATTTAAAAAAACCTTAGAGGGATATCTGTTGGAGATGTTTAGAAAAAAATTGTATTACATTATTTCATTATGGTGATTACTATATATTTAACATTATGAAGTGTGAAATAATACATTATTAAATTATATAAACGATGTCAAAACTAAATGAAAGATTTGTTAGACTCATTTGACCCAATGTTAGATTCCTGTTTATTTTCTGGAGTAGAAATTATTTTCTGTATAAGTAAAAAAAATAGTTGGGAATAAGATGCAAAAAACCAGATGCATTTGTACTTTATTGCCTAAAATGTTTTAATATTAAAATTATCAATCTATATTTACATAGATACTCCATGCTCAATGTTATTTTTTGTATGGTGGAAAACTGAAAGACAATCGGTAAAGAATGCTGCTTCTTATCAGTAAATTTCATTCATATTGGTTAGACAGTATTAGCACATATGAATAGATCTGAGAATAGATTCTGTGCTATGAATTAAGAAATTATAAGTTTTCATTAAAATGAGTAAATTTCTTTGATCTTAAAGATGTTGAAGGTTATTAACTGTGTATGTAAGTTGTAGATGGACAGAGAGAATGGATCAGGGTATTAACATAAAAAAAGGATATTCTTCTGGAAATGAAAATCATTTCTCATGGAAATGGGTAATTGGATAAGTGAAGAGTAAGGAAGTTCCCTCACACACCTATGAGGGAAGTGTGCTGTTACAGTGGGAAGAATAGTTAATATTGTAGTGAAAGTTTAAGAACATTTAAAATTCTTAATAACACAGAACTTTAGACGTTTAATACTGAGCAATAAGATATTGTAACACAGAATATGTGACACAGAAAGCAGTGATTATTTTTCATTGTATTGTTATGCAAGAAGAAAAAAGACTTTATTCAAGTAGATCTTAGACTAGTGAGAAAAGTTAAGTAGGATGTAATAATGACATTTAGCAGGACTAGAACAAGACACAAGTATTATTCATCAACATTTTACAGAAAATAAAATGCATTTTTTTTGACACAGGGTCTTGCTCTCTCACCCAGGCTGGAATGCAGTGGTAGGAACATAGCTCCCTATAGCCTCAGCCTCTGGGGTTCAAGTGATCCCCCTTCCTCAGCCTCCTGACTGGCTGAAACCATAGTCATGTCCCCACGCCTGGATGATTTTTATTATTATTATTATTTTCTCGTAGAGGCAGGGTCTCATCAGTATCCCAGGCTGGTCCTGAAGCCCTGTGCTAAAGCAATCCTCCTGTCTTGGCCTTCCAAAGTTTTGGAATTACAGGCATACACCACCACAACTGGCAAATATTGTAAATTTTGATGATCCATTCTAAAATATGAAATGATGAAAATGATAAAACATCTCCCGATGTCTTCACTAGGGGAATAGATAAAATATCACACCACCAGCCAATGAAGAACACATGACTAAAACATGATTTCCCAAGGAAATTATGGCCATTGAATCTGGACAGGTTGAATTTGTGGTATAGGTAAAACATTTAAGAAAGCTGTTTTACAAGCAGACAGAAACAGCACTATGTCTATTCTTCAAATACCAATTTTACTCAACTAAACTCCCAAAAGACAGCTGATTTTTGGCAAAGTGTTCTTCATCCAAAGAGAACTAGGATATTTTAATGTCACAGAAGTAATAGTAAGGGTCAGCGAAGAGATTCAAAAATGAGTGCACAAACTGGGAAATAGAATCGAGATTAATAACTCATACAGGCTATTATATTACAATTAATAAAAAAGTTATTTGGGGCCTTGTCTAAGTTTCTATTGGAGAACGGAGAAAAGATATATAAAGAGGACAAATGTATCAAAGGAAAAATTAATTCAGCAACTAAATTATTAAGCTTTAAATTACGGTGAGAATTGGCAATTAAACATATTTGGTGTTTTTTAAATGTTGAAATAATCAATTTCAATAAATTTTTAAATTCAATTACAATTTCTTAATTTATTATGCTTGTCAAACATATCAACATATGTGTTTAACTGTTATTAAATGTTATTTATAAATTAGTAATTAAAATTTCAGCTAAGAAAATTATTTTATTCCCAAAACTAAATTTATTAATGACAAAAATAAATACTATGATGTTTGTCTTTATGTTGACACAACATAAAGTCTTACTCTCTAGCCATGTGGCCTGCCCAGTAAAAAATGTTTACACATTTTTTTCAGATATTTAGTTTAACCAATAATAATATAACTAATTTAAAAAACTATAAAAACCCTTTAATTTTCTCTCAAAATCATAGTTGGTATATATATATTTATGTGGGATAATGGCAAAGCCTTTTTCACTGTAAAACAAAAATTCACATATTTGAGAATTTGAAAATATTACATGACATTTTATCTGTACAAAACTGATCAAAATATACTTTACTATATAAAATTAGTTGAACGAATTAGTGATGGCATACTTTATAGTCAATATTAATTTGTGTGTGCTAGTTAATAAATACAATAGTTAATCAGTTAATTGTTAAAGTAGATTATGTATTATTTGCTCCTTAAAACTATAAAAACTTATTTGAGTAATTTAAAATCTAATTTATTTCATGAGACTTGTAACCACAACGAATACGTATGTTATACACACACACACATAAACTTATTTGCTAATCACAAGCTACAAAAACACAGGAGAAACATTCAAAGTATTTAAACAGGCTACTTAACTATTATAACAGATAATACATATATTATTTGTCAGTATAAATAGATAAAATTATACAAATGATTATACTATCAAAAGATTTAGATACCTTTCTACACAAATACTCTGTTTTACAAAGTTTTATATATTTGCATATCTTCATAATGATGAAATATTTTAACAATATATTAAGATCCAGTTTGATGATTATCTAACCTTCTGATATACCAAAGAAGTATGACCAGGTATCGTCTGATATACCAAATGGCATCAAATAAACGCCATTTACAAACATTTATTTTCTATGCTAGAGTGATATTTTAGTTGTATTTCTTACTCTCTAGCCATGTGGCCTGCCCAGTAAAAAATGTTTACACATTTTTTTCAGATATTTAGTTTAACCAATAATAATATAACTAATTTAAAAAACTATAAAAACCCTTTAATTTTCTCTCAAAATCATATTTGGTATATATATATATTTATGTGGGATAATGGCAAAGCCTTTTTCACTGTAAAACAAAAATTCACATATTTGAGACGGGACAAATCTGAAATAATTGCTTGGGAAGTTACAAATTAAACAGCATTCTATGCAATTACTTTTTATTTCAACTATTTATTTTGAATGAGATGATATTAAGCTATTGTCTGTGAGTCTGTGAGTGTCTGGTATTTGAATGCTCTTGTGAAAGTATTTGAAGCTATATTTTTACATTTTTTCACTCAAACTTTTATAGTGGCATAAAGTCCTCATTAATATTCTATTAGTTTCTATGACTCTCATTAGCATTGAACAAACAAATAAGATGATAATAAACATCCACTTATTTTAAAAGTTTCTCTGTTCTAGGACATTAGACCAATATCATCAAAAGACCTGTTATAGGAATTTAAAATGTAAATACTGTGCATTTAATTAAGAAGAGATAACTGTCTATCAAGCATGGCTGCGGAGAATTATCAAGTCAGTATTATATAAAATAATAAATAGATTTATCAGCTTTGTTTCATTTTGAATAAAATAAGTCAAAGTCAAAAGAGCTCAGTGTGGTTTAAAAGATGTGTAAATGAGTTTTTATTTTAGTAATTGAAAATAGTCTTGTAATGAATGATGTTTCTTAATTAATTGTCAAAAATAAGAAATGAAGGTGACTTCTAGGTGCATTGTCATGATGTTCTCTGACTGGATGGACATCTCAGCCATGAAACCTTCATACTAGTGCAAGCATTTATATCCTTGTGTTAACACTCCATCCTTATAAAAAAATACTTTATCCATATAACTGGTTTCAAAGCAGACCATTGTACTGTACTATATTATAATTTTTGAGATTATATTAAAATAAGGAATAAAATAATATACCTAAATCTAAATCTAAAATATGGTTCCTTTCCCACTTAGTCAGCTTTCCATGATACTTCAAATGTAATACACACTCTGTGTCTATGTGGACCGTCATACCATAAAATAGCTAAATATTCAGAGCAAAATGATTACTTCCAACTTGATTTGTACAATTTCATTTTTATATATATTATATATTATTTATTATATAATAACATATATAATACATATTATTATATAACATATTATATATTAACATATATCATTTATTATATATATATAATTATAAACATTATTATTATCTAATATATTATTATATAATTGTCTATGCTAGAGATTATTATAGCATAGAGATTTCTATGCCAATATATTATATATGTTTTATATAATATATTATATATAATAATTATATAAAATATTATATAATAATTATATAAATATAATTATATTACATAATATATAATATAATTATATATTATATAATAATTATATAAATAATAATTATATAAAATATTATATGAAACATATATAATATATTACTATATACTAACATACACTTAGGCCAGATTAAAATAATTAATTTGCATGATACAAACTCAACATACAAATAATCAGTAATTTCTAAACACAAATAATGAGCTAGCTAAAAAAGAAATTAAAAAGCTAGTCTCATTTACAATAGCTATAAATATACCTAGGAATAAATTTAACCAAAGAGGTGAAGGACTTCTAAAATAAAAACTACAAAACACTAATAAAATACATTATAGGAGACATACAAATTAAAAGAGATCCCAAGCTCTTGGAAAGAAAAATCCATATTGTTGAAATGACCATATTACTAAATTCAATCTTGACTGAATGCAATTCCTATCAAAATGCCATTGCCATTTTTTACAGAAATAGAAAAAAGTCTATCCTCATATTCGTATGGAACCATATAAAAGGCCAAACAGATCAAGCAATCTTGAGCCAAAAGAACAATGCTGGAGGCATTATATTACCTGACTTCAGAATATATTACAAGGCTAACAGTAACCAAAATAACAGAGTATCAGTATAAAAACAGGCACATAGACCAATGGAACAGAATAGAGAACTCAGAAATAAAACCACTTATTTACAGCCATATGATTTTTAAGAAAGGTATGAAGAACACTTAGTGAGGGAAAGGGGACTGTCTTCAATAAATGGTGCTAGGAAACTTAATATCCATATGCAGAAGAATGAAACTAGACTTCTTTCTCTCACCATGTACAAACATCAACTCAAGATGTACTAAAGACTTACACTTAGGACCCAAAACTATAAAACTACTACAATGAAACATCGGTGAAACATTTTAGGACATTGGCCTGGGCCAAAATTTTATGGCTAAGACCTCAACAGCACAAGCAACAAAATAAAAAATAGACAAATGTGACTATATTAAACTAAAATGCTTCTGCTCAGCAGAAGAAATAATCAACAGAATAAAGAGACAACATGTTTAACAGGATAAAATATTTGCAAATTATTTATATAACAAATGACTAACAGTCATAATATTTAAGAAAGTCAAATAATTCAACGGAAAAAAATAATCTCATTAAAAAGTGAAAAGGAGAAAAATATACATTTCTAATAAAATGATATGCAAATGGCCAACAGGTATAAGAAAAATGCTAGATATCACTACTCATCGGGGAAATACAAATCAAAATGATAAACAAATAACATCACACCCCAGTTATAATGGCTATTATTAAAATGGAAAAAATATATATAGATAGATTTTGTTGAGGATGCAGAGATTAGAGAACTCATATACTGTTAGTTGGGATGTAAATGAGTAGATTCATTATGTTCAACAGCATGGAAATTTCCCAGAAAAAAAAAAAAAACACACATAAAAATAAAGCTACTATATTATCCAGCAATCCCACTACTAAGCATATATTTCCAAAAGAAAGGAAATCAGCAGGTCAAAGGTGTAACTACACCTCTATATTTATTGCAGCAAATGACTTCACAATAGCAAAACTGTGGAATCAACCTAAGTGGCCATCAATGGATTAATGTATAAAGAAAATATGGCTATATACACAAAATACTATTTTGTCATAAAAAAAAATCTTTTTTTTTTTTGCAGCCATACAGATGAAACTGGAGGTTATTATGTTACATAAAATAAACCAGGCACAGAAATATACATATTACATGTGCTCTCTCATATGTGAGATCTAAAAAGAGCTCATCTTACGTTTGTAGAGAGTAGAATGATAGTTATCAGAGGCGTGGTTAGTTATGGTCTTACTATTCCTCAGTCTTCACTTTTAGAATTAATAAAATATAGACCATAATTTTAAATTTAAAACAATAAATAATCTTATAAATTATGTGAAAGAATTAAATCAACTTAATTTTTCAAAGAGTTTAAAGAATTCAATTATTACAACCATCTACAACAGCTGAAGTGCATCTTTCTTGGACATTTCTAATTGGGAAACATTTCATTATTTCTACATGATTAGTAACCTGCTCCACTCTTCATATCCATTCTGGAAAATTCTTGGTGCCTCACTTTGGCATCTTATTTTAATCTTTTCCAAATTGTATTCACAATTTGTCTACAAACTAAGGCATTGTAAATGCTTTAAAAATTATGAGAGGAAGGCCGGGAATGGTGACTCATGCCTGTAATCCCAACACTTTGGGAGGCCAAGGCAGGTGGATCACTTATGGTCAGGAGTTTGAGACCAGCCTGGCCAACATGGTGGAACTCTGTCTCTACTAAAAATACAAAAATTAGCCAGACATAGTGGTGGGTGTCTATAATCCCAGCTACTTGGGAGGCTGAGGCAGGAGAATCTCTTGAACCTGGGAGGCAGAGGTTGCAGTGAGCCAAGATCGGACCACTGAACTCCAGCCTGGGCGACAGAGTCAGACACTGTCTCAAAAAATATTAATTAATTAATTAATTAAAAATTATGAGAGGAGGTCTCTAGATAATATTAAGGGAACTTGAAGATGAAAATCTAGATCAAGTTCAATTTCACATTATATTTAATTCATCTCAGTGAGACCATTATCATTTACTTCCCTGTTTTGTACTTTTGAGATCCATAATTATATGTGTGCACATATATACACAAAAAACAGATGCACAAACACAAACTCAGCCTCCACAAATAAAAAGACTTTCCAAAAACATCAATTGATCTAATTTTCTCAATAGTTACTGTACGGTATATTTAATTGTTTTACGTAAGTATAAGGGCAAATCTAAATTTTTAGGCTTTCTCAAACTGCATGTTTCTCCAGAACTCTCTACTATTTTAAACTCTGTTATGAGCACTGGTTACTGAAAAATAAATAAAAGATCCAATCTAGAGGGTTAAAATCTCTGTTTAGGGACCTGAATATTTTTAAAAGAGTATTAATGATAAATGGTAACTAATAGAATTGCCTTCACATGGTCACATATTGTGAAATTGTGGAGCCTCCCTCTGCTTCAGAGACTTCCTCTGCCAAGACAATTAGAAAAGCAATTTGGACATATCTTAAATCACACTTACAAAGATTTAATTAAGGCTAACTATGAAGTTTAGTCAATAATAACAGATACTTAATATTTTTGAGTTCATGTATATATTCACTAGTTTTAAAATCTTATTACTATAGTGTCCAGTACACAGATTCTCAAGTTAATTCAGAAGTAAATTCTGTGTGTGTGTGTCAGTGTGTATTTATTTTTTTGTTCCTATTGTCTCCTGGAGTTTCCAGCATGTTATAAAAGATAAAAGTTAATTGTCTATTGAATGTTAATGATCATTTGTTGAATAAATGAACAACAAGGACAACTGAGACTGGTGGATCACAGCTGAGATCACGCCATTGTCCTCCAGCCTGGGCAACAGAGTGAGACTCTTTCTTGAAAAAAAAAGAAAAAAAGATAAGGTTAGATGACTCAGGTTCCATTTCAATAAAGATTTCTAGAAAATGTTAAGATGAAAGCAGACCTTTCTATATCTGGGGAACAGTGTACAGCAGCACTTAGGATGGTCCCTGAAACAGGGAGGGTCCATAATTAGCGCGGAACTCGGAGCTTTGGGCTCTATCCCACTTGATTGCCTGTGGGACCACATGCGTCTTCTTTTCTGGTGCAGGATTGTGTGCACGAAGTGCATGCCTGTATGTGTCAAAGGGGGGATGGGAAATAGAATTATCACTCCAGGTCTCTGTGTGTGCACAGAAAATAATGCAGTAATTTGCTGGAAGGATACACTCATATTTTTTTCTGCATTGACCTTCTGTCTTCAAACTGGTGATTTGTTTATTGAACAAGTACACATTAAGGGCATAAATTGTGGTTATGTTGTTTCTTTGCTACAAAGGATAATTTTTAAAATATCACTGCAGTGTTAAATCTAAGGATGCAGGGCTCTTGAATATTAAGTATCAACTTGCTACCCAGAAAGAGACCAAATGAATGATTAGTGATCTGCTTATACAGCAGAAATAGCTAGTCTACTTTATGTAAAATTTAGAAGGCATTAAGAGCCTAAAAATGCATTAGAGGTTTTTTTTTTTTGCTTGACATACAATCAGTAATAAAAAATAGTCATAAAATCACAAGTATTGTTCCAAAGTTCGCTGACAATGACACACAGCCCTTGTCCTTTACAAAGTGTTCTACATTGCAATCAGCATCCTGGGGGCTGCAATCAGGAATGGGTTAGTGCTGTGTGAGTTGACACTTCCTACAACTTCAACTCTAAGGATCCAATCAGAATTTATTGCAAGCACTATGTATAGCCACCTTTGACTGCTACAGCAACCAGAAGTTAAATTTTTTTATGTGTGTGAGGGGAGTCATTAACTTTAGGAGCAAGTTCATCTTCAGTATCAGCAATCAAACCTGGAATGCAGCCTCAAACCTAAAAATCAAAATAAGGTTGATTGCACTGTTCTATTATCAAATAAGATGATGTATTTTGCTGGTAACAATTTCATGAATTTAATTAGTTTTCAATAAAACTATTAGCCCAAGCACAGGGTTTTTTCATCTCTCTGAAGTTTTCATCTAAAAAAATTTCTCCAGGTAATTTTTTAAAAAACTTTAAAACTTATATCTTGACTTGATGGTTAAAATAGTCACGAAAAAACCTAGAAAGAACTGTGCAGGTATACTTTATTGGCAAATATATGCTATAGAGAATATGGGTATATTGTGTAACCAACATAAGGTTTAGTGGAAAAGAAGGCTGAGTGTTTATATGCAGTCCATATATATAGTTTATATATATTATTTTATATATTATATTATTATATTTTATTTATATATAAATATATAATATATAAATTTATAAATATATTATATACAAATTTATATATAAATAATAAATATTTATATAGTATATCATTATATTGTATATAATATAATATATTATATATAGCAGTCCATATATAAAATATATGTTATATATTAGATATTATGTAATATATAATATAACATATATTATATGTATATGGACTGCTATATATATACATATATATATATTTTTAAGAGGGAGTCTTGCTCTGTTGCCCAGGCTGGAGTGCAGTGACTCGATCTTGATCGGGAGTTCAAGACCAGCCTGGCCAACATGGTGAAACCCCGTCTCTACTAAAAATACTAAAAATACAAAAATTAGCCGGGTGTGGTGGCACAAGCCTGTAGTCCCAGCTACTTGGGAGGCTGAGGCAGGAGAATGGTGTTGCCCCACGAGGTGGAGACGGCAGTGAGCCGAGATCCATCCACTGCACTCCCGCCTGAGTGACAGAGTGAGACTCTGTCTTAAAAAAAATAATAATTTTCTCCCATTCTGTAGGTTGCCTGTTCACTCTGATGGTAGTTTCTTTTGCTGTGCAAAAGCTCTTTAGCTTAATTAGATCCCATTTGTCAATTTTGGCTTTTGCTGCCGTTGCTTTTGGTGTTTTAGACATGAAGTCCTTGCCCATGCCTATGTCCTGAATGGTACTACCTAGATTTTCTTCTAGGGTTTTTATGGTATTAGGTCTAACATTTAAGTCTCTAATCCATCTTGAATTAATTTTCGTATAAGGGGTAAGGAAAGGATCCAGTTTCAGCTTTCTACTTATGGCTAGCCAATTTTCCCAGCACCATTTATTAAATAGGGAATCCTTTCCCCATTTCTTGTTGGATTAAGAAAATGTGGCATATATACACCATGGAATACTATGCAGCCATCAAAAAGGATGAGTTGGCGTCCTTTGTAGGGCCATGGATGCAGCTGGAAACCATCATTCTTAGCAAACTATCACAAGAAGAGAAAACCAAACACCGCATGTTCTCACTCATAGGTGGGAACTGAACAATGAGATCACTTGGACTCGGGAAGGGGAACATCACACACTGGGGCCTATCATGGGGAGGGGGGAGGAGGGAGGGATTGCATTGGGGAGTTATACATGATATAAACGTTATGCACATGTACCCTAGAACTTAAAGTATAATAAAAAATAAAAATAAATATAAATATAAAAAAAGAAAAAAAAAGAAAAAAGAAAAAAAAAGAAAAAAATATAATTTAACAAAGTAAAAAATAATAATAATAAATAAAAATAAAAAAATGGCTAGGCACGGGGGCTCACACCTGTAATCCCAGCACTTTGGGAGGCCGAGACTGGCAGATCACAAGGTCAGGAGATCGAGACCATCCTGACTGACACAGTGAAACCCCATCTCTACTAAAACTACAAAATAATTAGCCAGGTGTGGTGACGGGCGCCTGTCGTCCCAGCTACTCGGGAGACGGAGGCAGGAGAATGGCTTGAACCCGGGAGGCAGAGCTTGCAGTGAGCAGAGATGGTTCCATTGCACTCTAGCCTGGGTGACTGAGAGAGACTCCGTCTCCAAAAAAAAAAAAGAAAAATAAAAAAGTAAAATAAAATAAAATAAAAATATAATAAAAATAAAAATAAAAAATAGCCCGGCTAATTTTTTTTTGTATTTTTAGTAGAGATGGGGTTTCACCATGTTGGCCAGGATGGTCTTGATCTCCTGACCTCGTGATCCTCCCATCTTGGCCTCCCAAAGTGCTGGGATTACAAGCGTGAGCCACTGTGCCCGGCCAAAAAGATTTTTCAGTTGAATCTTCTTTTGGATATGATCTATCATCTATAATGAGAGTATGGGAACCACCAGTTGTTCTCCATAGGACTGAATGCATTTTCCACTTATAAATGTGGCTTATGATAAGCTCAAACACATTTTTCCTATTCTACTGGAGAAATATGATGGGCATAATTCATTTGAATAACTGCGAGTGCTAGTTTGGAAGTTTTGTTTACTGTTCTAAGAAGGGAAGATATTGTTGCCTGCAATATAATCATTTATTTGATTCTGTTAACCAAACAATACTCAACAGAAAGTCTTCCACAGAAGACACAAACAACAAACACTAGCTCAGTGAATCAAATGGTTGAAATGAATCTTATGAGTGAGTTTGCTTATACGCGAGCTATAAAAATAGTAGAAACTCCAGCTGAAATAAATAATTTAATGCGTGTATTAAGAAAAACAGAAAATATCTAGAGAAGTGGAAAATATCCTGTTTCGTGTTCTAAAAATATGACCTATCTCCCACATACATCCCAATATTTTGCAGTTGCTGCAGGTGATTCTCTGACTTTTCAAATATGAAACAAAACTAAGTCATATGGGTTATTTGGAATGAGAATAATTAGCTGTACATCAATCTCAGCTGCATATTTCATACAGCTCATACAAACAGAACTACATACAACTGATGCATTATTTAAATTGTATATTGAAAATATATTCATTTAGACTATAGGCATACTGGTTATTTTAAGTGGTTTCTAAGTGAATCCGTAATATATGATTTAAAGAATTTCATTTTAAACTCACGGTACTAGTAAAATTGCAAAATGTAGATTATTTTATGCAAAGTTTATACATAAACTGTGACTATACTTTCTCGCAATAATATAAAAAATCATCAGAAAAAAAGTTTAACAAAGTGGCATGATTGAATACTCCTGACAAAAGGCTCTAGATTTTCCATAAAGGAAGAAAATATGAGAAGGGAAGTTTAATATTTCTGGAATAAAACACATTTTGTAAGGGTCACAAGAAGAAAAATTGAAAGCCTTTCATCTTAATGATACCTATGTTGTTAAGAGTGGCCAATGATAGCCTTAGGGGTATCCCATGAATTCTCAGAAAGAGCAAATAGAGTTAATCCCTCTAAGTGTTCACAGTGCCTGACCAGGGATCCACCTCTATCCTCTTAAGATGAACATGGACTCTGTCTAGGAAGGTAGTTTCTTTCTAGTTTTGCCTGTTCCGGGTCTCTTATTCAGTTATACTTTATTGAAATTCCACGTGGAATCTTTCTCTGTCACTGGCAAGTGAGACTACTTTTAAATACTGTAAATGCTGCAGCTTCTCAACGTCAGATAAATTCCATCTATACTTGTTTATATGCACTTATCTTAGCAAATTCAGGGTCCATTAAATCATTTTACAAAGATCTGTATCATATGGCAATAAGAAAGTGTAGTCTGTATACAAGAATAGGTCACATTCTTGATAAGATTGCCTTAGTGAAAGGATTAGTGCTCTGTGATTTTAAGATATGGAAGTTTTTTTAAATAAATGATTTGTTTCATCTATTTTTATGAAAGCATTATCATTTTATGAGTTTGCACATGGAGATCAAAGGCTTGCTATTGTTTTGTTTATGGACCATATGTTACAATTTAATAAATACATAGAATTATAAAACCTATAAAACTAGGCCTTGGAATCCAAGCATCAGGAGAGAGGTAGTTCTCAATATTATATATGGATCTTGACTATATCGAAAGCTAATTTGGTTCAATAAAAAAAAAAAAATCTCCAAACATTTGATAATGATCTCTAAAACAGCTATGTGTTTTAATTATAAAATAAAACTTTAAAATCACAGTAAGTTAAAAATTATAAGTAGAATGTTGTAAAATAGGAATCAATGTAATAAAAATTATAAAAAGGCATAATTTCTACTCTTAAAAATGAAATAGTTTAGCTATCTACATGTGAAATAAAAATAAAAATAATATGGGTACATAAATGACACCTTTGGAAAGGGAGAGAAAAGATGTGGAGGAGAGAGAGAAAGAAAGAGATATTCAATATTTCTGTGTCTTGAAGAGATTGGGATAGGTGATTATACCATTTAAACTTCAGGAATGATCACCATCTCAGGTTTGATTCAAAGTTTGAGTAGCAACTGCAGGCCCTCAGCATAAGACATAATGATAATTTCTTGCAAAAATATTTCTTAGAATGTTTGTGGCAATCTGTTTCTCTTCCCTACAGGTTCCCAACCATAATTGAGGTCCCCTCCTTTACAGTAACAGAACAGAACACTAGCTTAACTCTAATCAGCATTTCTTCTGTCCTGAAATATTATGAGTTATATTCCATCATGATCCTTGTGCACGTTTCTAATTCTAAAATACTTAAGTAATCAGAATTTTTATGTAATAGGTTAATTCAATATCTATTCAATACACACAGAAGCACAGGCATACTCACTGATTATATGCACATCATTAATCTCTTATTATACTCATATTTTGCATTAGGTTATATATGCTCATCCATACTGTCTTATTCAATGCTCCCAAATAAACTGCAATTGATCTATGAAAGGCTAAAGTTTCCCAACTATATTTCAAAAAATATGTAGTCAGGACCCAAGGAGTGTGCAGAATTCAACTTTAGTGTTATTTTGGCTATACAACACAGCTCATATTCTAAGATACAACTTTATACCTGTTATGGACTGAATGTTTGTTTCCCCCAAAATTTTATAAGTTAAATCCCTAATCCCAAATTTGTCAGTATTTGTAGACAGGGCCTCTGAGAGGTCATTAGTTCATGAGAGTAAGCCCTCACGAATGGGATCAGTTCTCTTATAAGAAGATGAAGACACACAAGAGAGATGATGTCTCTCTTTCTCCGTGTGTGTGTGTGTGTGTGTGTGTGTGTGCGCGTGTGTGTTTGTGTTTCTATCTTTTCGTCTCTCTCTCTGCCATGTGAGGACATAGCAAGAAAGCAGTCATCTATAAATCAGGAGGAGATTTGTCATCACGGTAATGCAATAATCTTGGACTTCCCAGTCTTCAGAACTGTGAGAAATGTTTGTTGTTTAAGCCACCCAGTGTATGGTATCATTAATAGCAGCCCAGACTGCGGGTGGGTGATGAGATATTACTTATTGGATATAGTGTACACTACTAGGGTGACAGTTACATTGAAAACCAAGACTTCACCACTAGGAAATGTACTTATGTAACAAAAGTGTACTTGTACCCCTTAATTGTATACAAACTTTAGTATACATTCAATTCATTTGAGATATTTATGTATTATTATGACTTTTTTCTAGAAATACTTATGCCTTCTTTCATCTTTTGAAAGAGTAAGATACAATTACATTTTTGTAAAGTAGCAACCATCTTATGCTCCATAAAAATTAATTTGCTTCTGAGTGAATACAATTCTGTACAACTTATCCCACAAACCAGGGTTCCTAACCAAACTCCTTTT
Source organism: Trachypithecus francoisi (assembly GCF_009764315.1). NCBI lineage: Eukaryota > Metazoa > Chordata > Mammalia > Primates > Cercopithecidae > Trachypithecus > Trachypithecus francoisi. The sequence goes on from NW_022681465.1 coordinate 19,662,799, forward strand.
GTTTATAAGAGTATCTGTGCTGTATTCACAGGAAGCAAACAACATCAATGTGTACAATGGCACATATCTAAACAACTGAAGCATCCTATCTAGACATTTCTACACATAAAAGCGGTATAGGAAAAACAGAATGTTACAATCTTATGGAACCACCATTGTATTATGTTGCATTGTTGAATGAAACATAGTTGTGTAGTGCATGACTGTGTGTGTAAATGCCTGTGTGTCTCTCTGTGTATACAAACAGTGTTTGGGGAGGTAGAGAGATAAATTTCCTTTTTGTTTAAGTTATGTATATGGTTATTACCTTTTCCTTTAATTTCTGCGGTTTTCATGCACAGTTTCTATATAGAGAAGGATTGGGAGCAGACAGCACTCTCTTTTAATGAGTGCATTTGCCCTTGCTTCGGATGACTGCTTCACAAACTAAGAATGACAGTCTCCTGTGGGTCTTTTGCAAGCACAGGTATGCTGATGGCAAATCCAGACTGCCAATCAATTTCAGTGGACTCCCAGGCTTGTACATGTATTTGTATCTAAACATTCCCAGTAGAAAGTCTTTCATTTTTCTCCCAAGAAGAGTCTATGGGCCTTGTTTCCATCATAGTTTCTATAAAATCCATACTTGTACAACTTTTTAGTTACTGTCAGACTCAGAGAAAAAAAATAGGAAATAGAAATTTTGTTGTAAAAGTGTAATACATTTAAGTAAACAAAGTGTGGAAACACAGTGAGAAAAAAAAAAAAAGAAAGAAAGTGAGTAAAAAATAAGTATGGATGAAGAAATCCCAAAAAGACAAATAGTCAATGTGGTCAGTAAAATTATTATAAATGATAAAAAATATTAACTGGGGCTACACATACAGGAAACGATAAAAATATGGCTGAAATATCAAATTTAAATCTTGTATATTTGGGAACATCTCTAGTTAGCAAAGTGGGAAATTTATGTGTTTTAAAAAATAACTGAGGTTTAATCCGATAGCTCTGTAAAGGAAGGACAACTTCTCTTGGAGGAAAGAAAATTCCTGTTGTATATATCTCTTGATAAAGGATAAGATGTCCTGTTTGTGTCAGTGAACAAAAGTATGGCAAATAAGATTCATATTTCTCTGCACAGTAATATTTGAGTTTCTGTGAACATTCTGGAAGACACTGAAAAGATAGAAACAAACAAAAAACGTGGCCCAAAGAGTGCGGGAGATGAGACTATTATGAAATAAAAACAGGAGCTTTAGTCTCCTATGACACAGAGTTATGAGGAATTTGGAGGTAGTATTTAATTTGTCTCAAGTTGACCCCTTTGTTCATAGATCACAATTATCTCCCATATTCCCTCAACATTAAGAAAAAGTCTAGTTCCCGCAGAAGTCCTGTGTTAACAGTGTTTGGGGGCAATGAAGGCATATTGACTCTATTGCCCAGCAAGAGTAGAGAGAAGATAGTACCCCTTAGAGATAAAATTGATTTATGACTGAGCAAGCAGGGGACGAGTCTCTTCTCAACTCTCCTTTCTGAGGACGGAAAAGATCACCTAGTGGCCATCAAGCAGACCAGACAGAGACAAAACTCTTTATCTGAGGAATTTAGAACTAATGAGACTTTCCTATTATTTAAAACCAGCATCTGGTACCAGGCTTCTTTCCCAGAAAAGTATAAGTAACTAAAATTTCTATACATCTACGGAATGCATGCATAATGAAACATATTGTGCAAGCCTTGCTGACATCAAGGCACCAAAATGTCTACAAATATAATCATTTATCATGACCAAAGTGGCTAATATGGTCCAAATTACCCTTAAGCTCCTGCTTTAAGGCCTACAAATACCTCTAAGGAAAAATTCACCACAGTGCACTCGGTCCTGTCTTGCCAAAGCTCCCCGCTGCACTCTTCCGCAGCGTTCTTTCTTTTTTTTTCTCTCTGTTTTTTTTGAGACGGAGTCTCCCTCTGTCACCCAGTCTGGAGTGCAATGGCGCAATCTCAGCTCACTGTAACCCCCGCCTCCTGGGTTCAAGTGATTCTCCTGCCTCAACCTCCTGAGTAGCTGGGATTACAGGTGCGTGCCACCACACTTGGCTAATTTTGTGCATTTTAGTAGAGAGGTGGTTTCACTGTGTTGCCCACGACGGTCTTGAACTCTGGAGCTCAGGTAATCAGCCCACCTTGGCCTCCCAAAGTGCTAGGATTACAGGTATGAGGCACCACACCCCACTGCAGCTTTCTTTGTAACAAAACGTCCCTTTCGGCCAGGCATCGTGGCTCACGCCTGTAATCCCAGCATTTTGGGAGTCCAAGACAGGTGGATCACCTGAGGTCAGAAGTTCAAGACCAGCCTGGCCAAAATGGTAAAACCCCATCTCTACTAAAAATACAAAAATTAGATGGGTCTGTAGTGGCGTGCACCTGTTATCCCAGGTACTCAGAAGGCTGATGCATGAGAATCACTTAAACCCAGGAGGTGGAGGTTTCAGTGTGTTGGGAACAGGCCCCCAAATCTGACCATAAGCAGGCCCCAAAACCGGCCATAAACAAAATCTCTGCAGCACTGTGACATGCTCGTCATGGCGATGGCACCCGTGCTGAAGGTTGTCAGTTTACCGGAATGAGGGCAGAGAACACCTGGTCCACCCAGGGCAGAAAACCACTTAAGGTGTTCCTGAACCACAACAAATAGCATGAGCGATCTGTGCCTTAAGGACATGTTCCTGCTGCAGATAACTAGCCAGAGTCCATCCTTTTGTTTCCTGTTTTAGTTAATCTGTAATCCACAGAAACAATGCTTATCACTGGCTTGCTGTCAATAAATACGTGGGTAAAACTCTGTTCATGGCTTTCAGCTCTGAAAGCTGTCAACTCCCTGATTCCCACTCCACACTCCGTATTTCTGTGTGTGTGTGTTAATTCCTCTAGCACCTCTGGGTTAGGATCTCCAAGACTGAGCTGGTCTTGGCAAGTGGTGTCTATACGTGGGGTAGAACTCGGGTCAAAGGGTTGCTGAAGCGACAGTTGGAGAACATGGAACTAAGCTGGAGGACACCCGAGTACTCTTAAGCAATCCCTGTGGTGAGTAAGAAGCGGAGCTTGGAAGCATCAGGGTAATAATGAGCAAGTGCGGGCTCTGGTTCATTCCACCTTGGAACCTTTTCACGGTGGTGAAATCATGAGGAAGGAGAGTATAATGAAATAACAGAAGAGGTGACAGAGCAGGTTTGTTTGCCAGCTAAAGCTAAAGTGGCAAAGGAGGGAGAGCTTTGTCCCTACCCTTGTGCACCCCCTCATTATTTTGAAGAAAAAGAGTGGCCTGACCCTCCAGAATTTTATTTTGCAGAGGACGCAGGGTGAAAAGTAGTTGCCCCAGTGATGGTTCTAGTAGCGCCTCGAGCGACCACTCTCAGTTCTATTCAGTCAGGAATTCAGCAATCTAGAAGATAGAGTGATATAGAGGCTTGGCAGTTCTCTGTTAGGATACGCCCCGCTTCAGGTCAACAGGGAAGTATTCTAGCTACATTTGAGCCTTTTTCCTTTAAAATACTTAAAGGATTTAAACAAGCTATTAATCAATATGGACTAGGTTCTCCTTTTGTAATGGGACTGTTAAATAATGTTGCTGTCTCCAGTCAGATGATGCCAGCAGGGGCAATAGGTAGATCTAGTTTAAATTTAAAAGGAGTGCAAGTACATACAGGAGTCATTGATTCAGATTACAATGGGGAAATTCAAATTGTTATATCTGCTTCTGTTCCCTGGAAAGCAGAGCCAGGAGAGCGCATAGCACAGCTCCTGATTGTGCCCTATGTGGAAATGGGGAAAAGTGAAATTAAATGAACAGGAGGATCTGGAAGCACAAATAAACAAGGCAAAACAGCTTATTGGCTGAATCAAATTACTGATACATGTCCTACCTGTGGAATAACTATTCAGGGAAAGAAATGTAAAGGTTTGATAGATATAGGAGTGGACATTTCAATCATTTCTCTACAGCACTGGCTGTCCACGTGGCCAATTTAACCCACTCAATTTAACATAGTTGGAGTTGGTAAAGCCCCTGAAGTATATCAAAGTAGTTATATTTTGCATTGTGAAGGGCCCGATGGACATCCTGGGACTATTAAACCAGTTATAACTTTTGTACCTATAAATTTATGGGGAAGAGATTTATTACTACAATGGGGAGCACAAGTTCTAATTCCAGATAAATTATACAGCCCTCAACGTCAACATATGATGCAGGACATGGGGTATGTCCCTGGTATGGGACTGGGAAAAAATTTGCAAGGTTTGAAGGAACTGCATCAGGTGGAAAGATAAAGTTCCCAGCAAGGTTTAAGATATCATTTTTGATGGTGGCCATTGTTAAGCTTCCTATACCTTTAAAATGGTTAACAGATAAGCCAATTTGGATAGAACAATGGCTGCTAAATACAGAGAAACTGGAGGTTTTAGAGGAGTTAGTTATTGAACAATTAGAAAAAGGACACATAGCTTCAACATTTTCCCCCTGGAATTCTCCAGTCTTTGTTATTAAGAAAAAATCAGGTAAATGGAGACTGTTGACAGATCTTAGAGCCATTAATTCAGTTATACAACCTATGGGGACATAACAGCCAGGATTGCCTTCTCCTGCTATGAGTCCAAAATATTGGCCTTTAATAGTCATAGATTTAAAAGACTGCTTCTTTACTATCCCCTTACCTGAGCGGAACTGTGAACGGTTTGCATTTACAATTCCTGTGGTAAACAACCTGCAGCCTGTTAAGTGTTTTCACTGGAAAGTGTTGACACAAGGCATATTAAACAGTCCAACAATTTGCCAGACTTATGTAGGGCAAGCAATTGAACCTACTCATAAAACATTTTCACAGTGTTACCTTATTCATTATGTGGATGATATACTTTGTGCTGCCCCCACTTGAGAAATATTACTCCAATGTTACGATCACTTGCAAAATTCGATTTCTCACACCAGTTTAATTATAGCTCCTGACAAAATTCAGATTACTACTCCTTACTCCCACTTGGGGACCTTAGTAAATGACACTACAATTGTGCCACAGAAAGTAACCATATGTAGGGATCAATTGAAAACATTCAATGACTTTCCAAAATTACTAGGGGACAGTAATTGGATACAACTTGCCCTAGGCATTCCTACCTATGCCATGAGTAATCCATTTTCTATTCTTAGAGGAGATCCTATTCTCAGTAGCCCTCAGCAATTAACAAAGGAGGCTGAGGCAGTGTTACAGTTAATTGAGAAGCAAGCGCATAATACTCAAATAAACAGAATAGATCCAGAGAAGACTCTAGATTTGCTAATTTTTTCAACTCAGCATTCACCTACTGGTGTTATTGTTCGAGAGCAAGATCTTGTAGAGTGGCTTTTTCTTCCACATACTAAGTCATGGACTTTGACTTCTTATTTGGACCAAATCACTACTATAATAGGAAATGGGAGAACTCGGATTGTTAAATTACATGGATATGATCCTGGAAAAAGTATTGTCCCTCTGATGAAGGCACAAATACAGCAAGCCTTTATAAATAGTCTTACTTGGCAAACCCATTTAGCTGCTTTTGTGGGCATTCTGGATAACCATTTTCCTAAAATGAAACTGTTTCAATTTTTGAAATTAACTAATTGGATTCTCCCTAAAATAAATTTAAACCAATTGAAGGTGCTGAAAATGTCTTCACAGATGGGTCTAGTAATGGTAAAGCTTCTTATTCTGACTCAAAATGTAAAGTTTTCCAGACGCAGTTTGTAGCTGCAATTGAGGTATTGACTGCTTTTGATATGTATATTAATGTTATTTCTGATTCTTCATATGTGGTTCATTCCACACAATTAGTTGAAAATGCTCAGTTATGATTTCATACAGATGAACAACTGATGACTTTGTTTACCCAATTGCAAACAGCAGTTAGGTGTAGAGTGCACCCTTTTTATATCACTCATATTAGGCTCATACATCTTCTCCAGGACCTTTGACTGCAGAGAATTAAATGGCTGATCGCCTATTTGCTACTGCAATATCTAATGCCAGACACTTTCACAATTTAACTCATGTTAATGCTTCTGGTCTCAAATACAGATACAGCATTACTTGGAAAGAAGCTAAAGTTATTATCCAGCAATGCCCAATTTGCCAAATGGTGCATTCCTCATCTTTTACAGGAGGAGTTAATCCTCCAGGATTGGAACCTAATTCTCTTTGGCAAATGGACATTACACATGTTCCCTTGTTTGGGAGACTACCTTATGCACACATATGTGTGGACACCTTTTCTCACTTTGGGCTACATGCCAATCAGGAGAGTCTTCTGCCTGTGTTAAACATCACCTTTTGCAGTGTTTTGTGGTGATGGGCATTCCAGCTTCTATTAAAACAGACAATGCCCCAGGCTATAATAGCCAAGCTCTAGCTACATTTTTCCCTATATGGAATATTAAACCCACATAATTCTCAAGGACAAGCCATAGTGGAAAGAATGAATCTCTCCTTGAAACAGCAGTTGCAAAAGCAAAAGGGGGGAAACAGGGACAATGGACACCACATATACAAATGAATCTAGCATTATTGACTTTAAATTTTTTGAGTCTGCCTAAAGGCCAGATGCTATCAGGAGCTGAAAAGCATCTACAGAAACCAGCTGCAAAGACAGAAGCAGAACAACTGGTTTGGTGGAGAGATCCGATAACAAAAAGTTGGGCAATAGGTAAAAATAATAACTTGAGGTAGAGGTTATGCTTTTGTTTCTCCAGGACCGAATCAACAGACAATTTGCGTGCCATCAAGACATCTAAAGCCTTATTATGAGCCAGATACCCAGGAAGAGGTTTTGGGAGGATCCCAAAGACTGGCCAGTGGCAGCGTTGTCCAAGTTAACACTGAGGAGGACCCCAACTGTCATGAGCAACACCAGTTGAACACAGTCACCTACCTGGGGACAGATCAAGAAGCTGTCACAGACGGTGGAAGAAAACCTGAGGAAAGCGGGACAACTAGTCACAGTGAGTAATTTAGTGACAGCTATGATAGTGGTGATAACCATTGCCATGAGTATTCCTTCAACAAGAATTGACACAGAGGACAATTATATTTATTGGGCATATTTACCTTATCTACCACTTCTACTGCCTGTAAGTTGGTTGGACCCCCCAGTGGAGGTATACACTAATGATAGCTCTTGGATGCTCGGTCCTACAGATGATGGAGGCCCATCTCACCCACATGAGGAAGGAACTGTTGTGAATATTTCTTTAGGATTTAAACATTCGCCTATCTGGGAAAGGCCACTAGTTGCCTACTCCCTCGCTATCAATCTTGGCTGGCAATAATGCCTGGATGTAATCACTCTATGACACAGTTACACTTGCTTTCTCGTCTCAGTATTTACCACAATAAATCTGCTCCTATAATTGAGGTATACCACCCTCAAAACCTATTTGTAAACAGGATTGGACCTGGTCAGAAAAATAAACGTGCTTGTGTGGAAAGATTGCATTGCAGAATAGGCAGAGGTGCTGCACAACGATTCCCATGGAGTCATTACTGATTGGTCCCCTAAGGGGAGGTGTAGCTTGAATTGCACCTCTCAGTCTGCATGCCATGGCCACACTATGTTCAGCTGGTCTGAACCAAACAGTCAGATGTTAGAAATGGTAAGAAGTACAGCAAGAGTTCCTATTATCTGGACACATGATGGTATAGTGGCACCTCAACCTCAAATGATATGGATCACTCTAGGAGTTAAACACAAGGATTTGTGGAAACTATTAATGGCTCTTAGTAAGATCAAAATTTGGGAAATATTGAAAAAGCATCCAGAAGGACACTCTACAAACTTGCCTTTGGCTATTGCAAAATTAAAAGAACAAGTATTTAAAGCATCCCAGACACACCTGACCTTAGTGCCAGGGACTAGAGTGCTTGAAGGAGCTGCAGACGGATTAGCAGCTACTAACCCATTAAAATGGATAAAAACACTTGGAGGCTCTGTGATTTCAATGATGATTGTGCTTTTAATTTGTGTTGTTTGTCTTTATATAGCCTACAGATGTGGATCCCGATTCCTGTGAGAAGCAGCTCACAGGAATAAAGCCACCTTTCCTTGTATCACTTTGCAAAAACAAAAGGGGAGACATGTTGGGAACAGGCCCCCAAATCTGGCCATAAGCAGGCCCCCAAACTGGCCATAAACAAAATCTCTGCAGCACTGTGACCTGCTCATGATGGCTATGACACCCACACTGAAGGTTGTTGGTTTACCAGAATGAGAGCAAGGAACACCTGGCCCACCCAGGGCAGAAAACCGCTTAAGGCATGCCTGAACCACAAACAATAACATAAGTGATCTGTGTCTTAAGGACATGTTCCTGCTGCAGATACCTAGCCAGAGCCCATCCCTTTGCTTCCCATTTTAGTTAATCTATAATCTATAGAAACAATGCTTATCACTGGCTTGCTGTCAATAAAATATATGGGTAAAACTCTGTTCCTGGCTCTCAGCTCTGAAGGCTGTTAACCCCCTGATTCCCACTCTGCACTCTATATTTCTCTGTGTGTGTGTGTCTTTAATTCCTCTAGCACTGCTGGGTTAGGGTCTCCATGACCGAGCTGGTCTGGGCATTAGTGAGAAAAGATGGTACCACTGCACTCCAGCCTGGGCAACAGAGCTAGACTCCATCAAAAATAAATAAATAAATAAATAAATAAATAAACAAACAAACAAAAAACAAAAAACAAAAAAAAACTTTCCTTTCAAACCTGCACTGTTGATAAATTCCTCTTATTACCCATGAGCCAATCACTTGCCATGGCAGTGGCTCTGATACCTCACCTGGCACTTACTGCTCACCTGGCACTTACTTCAGAAATATGTGGAGGAAGGGGGTTTGGGGACTTTCTTCTGACACTGCATAGAATGGGAGCTTGAGACATTTATTTGGATTTTAAAGAAAAGGCTTGGCCTAGTGCGGTGGCTCACACCTGTAATCCCAGCACGTTGGGAGGCCAATGCATGTGAATCACCTGAGGTCAAGAGTTTGAGACCAGCCCGACCAACATGATGAAACACTGTCTCTACTAAAAATTAAAAAAAAAAAAAAAATAGCTGTGTGTGGTGGAAGGCTCTGTAATCCCAGCTACTCAGGAGGCTGAGGCAGGAGAATCACTTGAACCTAGGAGGCAGAGGCTGCAGTGAGCCAAGGTTGTGCCATTGTATTCCAGCCTGGGCAACAAGAGTGAAACTGTTAGAAAACAAAGATAAAGGAAGAAAAGAAGAAAGAGAAAAGAAAGAGGGAGGAAGGAAGGAAGGAAGGAAGGCAAGGCAGGGAGGGGAGGGGAGGGGAGGGAAGGGAAGTGAAAGAAAGAAAGAAAGAAAAAAGAAAGAAAGAAAGAGAAAGAGAAAAGAAAGAAAGGGAAGGAAGGAAGGAAGAGAGAAGGAAGGAAGGAAGGAAGCAAGGAAGGAAGAAGCAAGGAAGGAAGGAAGGAAGGAAGGAGGAAGGAAAGAAGGAAGGAAGGAAGGAAGGAAGAAGGAAGGAAAGAAGGAAGGAAGCAAGGAAGGAAGGAAGGAAGAAGGAAGGAAGCAAGAAGGAAGGAAGGAAGGAAGCAAGGAAGGAAGGAAGGAAGGAAGCAAGGAAGGAAGGAAAGAAGGAAGAAGGAAGGAAGGAAGGAAGGAAGGAAGGAAAGAAGCAAGGAAGGAAGGAAGGAAGGAAGGAAGGAAAGAAGGAAGGAAGCAAGGAAGGAAGGAAGGAAGGAAGGAAGCAAGGAAGGAAGGAAGGAAGGAAGGAAGGAAGGAAGGAAGGAAGGAAAGAAGGAAAGAAGGAAGGAAGGAAGGAAGGAAGGAAGGAAGGAAGGAAGGAAGAAAGAAGGAAGGAAGCAAGGAAGGAAGGAGAAGGAAGGAAGGAAGCAAGGAAGGAAGGAAGGAAGGAAAAGGAAGGAAGGAAGGAAGGAAGGAAGGAGGAAGCAAGGAAGGAAGGAAAGAAGGAAAGAAGGAAGGAAGGAAGGAAGGAAGGAAGAAGCAAGGAAGGAAGGAAGGAAGGAAGGAAGGAAGGAAAGAAGGAAGGAAGCAAGGAAGGAAGGAAGGAAGGAAGGAAGCAAGGAAGGAAGGAAGGAAGGAAGGAAGGAAGCAAGGAAGGAAGGAAGAAGGAAAGAAGGAAGAAGGAAGGAGGAAGGAAGGAAGGAAGGAAGGAAGGAAAGAAGGAAGGAAGGAAGGAAGGAAGAAGGAAGGAAGGGGAAAGGAGAGGAGAGGAGGGGAGAGAAGAGAAGAGAAGCCTTATCTCAAAATGTTGGGAGAGTTAGGCACACAAGACCAAAGTAAAAAGAAAATGAAATTAAGATTTTAACAACAATAGAAAAAACATAAGTCTTCTTAAAACCATAAATTCGGCTGGGCTCAGTGGCTCATGGCTGTAATCCCAGAACTTTTGGAGGCCAAGGCAGGTGGATCACCTGAGGTCAGGAGTTCAAGACAAGCCTGGCCAACGTGGTGAAACTCTGTCTCTACTAAAAAATACAAAAATTAGCCAGGCTTGGTGGCGGGCACCTGTAATCCCAGCTACACAGGAGGTTGAGGCAGGAGAATTACTTGAACCCAAGAGGCGGAGGTTGAAGTGAGTCAAGGTCACGTCACAGCACTCCATCTGAGGTGATAGAGTAAGACTCCACCTCAAAATACAAAAACAAAACACCCATAAGTTAATGATTCTTCTCTTATTCAGACATTCAGCTTCTCTAAATTCAATATATGGAAGACGGGAATATTTTTGAGAAATAAAATAATAAGGCAATTAAAAAACCGTGAGCATTAATATTAGAAATGGTATTATTTTGAATAACTGCCTTCCCAAAGTCAGATTTTATTTCTATATAAACAAATATTGTCTTCCATGTGTCACACAATGCATTAACCATTATGGAAGACAGAAAAATGAGTAATGCAAGGTCTCAATGAGCTTGCATTCAAGAAATTTATGTTTTAATTATGTACATACAAAACATGTTGTTTTAGTTTCTCACAAATAGTTTACTTTGTAAACTTGTAAATCAAGAATTATTTTATTTATCATGTTTCCAAAAATATTTAGTTTTCTAAGAGCTCTGAAATACTACTGTTTTGGCAATCATTTGGGAAAAACCCTAACCTAGAATATTACATGATTGATAGAAGTAATAAAATACAAACTGTTTACAGAATATCAGAGATGTGACAAATGTTATGTAAAATACAAATATTACTAATATTTATTTAAAAATAATAATCCACAAGTCATTTCTTCCACAAAACTTTTATAAACGTAGTTTTGTAGTTACATTTAGATAATGTAGGCCTTCAGTAAAGATAATGAGGTATAATTTGAAGTCAAATAATATGATGCCTTCAGTTTGGTTCTTCACACAAGGCTATCATAATAAAACAGCATGGTACTAACATAAAACTAGACATACAGATTGATAAAATATAATACAGAATTCAGAAATGAAGCCACACACCTCAGGTCAACTGATCTTTGACAAAGCCATCAAAAACATACACTGAGGAAAGAACACTCTATTCAATAAATGGTTCTGGGAAAATTAGATTGTCATAAGCAGAAGAATGAAACTGGACACCTATTTCTCATTATATATAAAAATTAACTCAAGGTGGATTAAGAGTTGATATCTGAATCTATAAAAGTACCAGAAGAAAACCTGGGACAAACTCATCTAGACATTGGCCTAGGCAAATAATTCATGATTAAAACCTCAAAAGGAAATGCAACAAAAACAAAAATAGACGATAAGACTATATTAAACTGAAAAGCTTCTGCACAACAAATGCAACAAATCAACCAAGTGAACAACTTTCAGAATGGGAAAAAATGCATACAAACTATGCATCTGATAAGAGACTAATATCCAGAATCTACAACGAATGCAAACAACTCATAAACAACAACAACAACAACAATAACAACAAATAACCCTTTTTCAAAGTGGGCAAAAGACATAACAGACATTTCTCAAAAGGAGGCATGCAAAGGGCTGCAAAGGGCCACAGTGCACATGAAAGATATTTCTCAAAAGGAGACTCAAATGGCTATCAAGCATATGAAAAAAATGCTCAACATCAGAGAAAAGTAAATTAAAACCACAATGAAATAACAGCTTACACAAGTCAGAATGGCTGTTAGTATAAAGAAAAAAACAAACAAACAAACAAACAAAAAAAAACAGCAAATGTTGGAAACACTGCAGAGAAAAAGAATTGTTATACACTGTTACTAGAAATGTAAATTAGTACAACCTCTGAGAAACAGCATGGAGAATTCTCAAAAAACCCAAAATAGAACTACCATTTGATCCAGCAAACCCACTACTACTGGTACCCAAAGAAAAATAAATCATTGTATAAAAAGCATATCTATACCCATATATGTATTGAGGACTATTCAAAATAGCAAATATACAGTAAGTATCCATCAATGGATGACTGGATAAACAAAATGTGCTATATATACACTGTGGAATATTACTCCTCCATTAAAAAGAATGAAATCATATCTTTTGCAGGAACATAGATGGAACTGGAGGTCATTATCTTAAGTAAAATAATGCAGAAAGAGAAAGTCAAATCCTACATGTTTTCTCTTATAAGTGAAAGCTAAATATGTGTACACATGGACATAGATATCGGAGACTCTGAAGGGTGGGAGGGAACGAGGAATGGAAAATGACTTAATGAGTACAAAGTCCATTTTCTGGGTGCTTATTATACCAAAAGTCCAAACGTCACCACTATATATCCATGTAACAAAACTGTACTTGTATCCCTCAAATTTATAGAAATAAAAGAAAATACAGATAATTAAAAACTTGCTACTGCATGTAAAGCACTCAGGGAGGCCTGCTGTGGAAAGCAACAGTAACATCTATGGTAGTTAAGCCTTATGGAGCTCTCAGAGTAGAGCAGAAACACCAGATGAACAAAAGGGCTACTGCCGTTTTAGGAGGAATGTAAAAACGTTACTCAAAGATCAGAGGTTAGTTCCCAGAGTTCAGGGAATCAACCATTGAAGTGTAAATTTGCCTGAGAAAGGCATGCCAGGAAGAGGAATAGCCTAAGTGAAAAAATAACACAGAAGCAGTGCTTGGTTGAAATATAGAAGTAGGTATGAGCATAAAATTTTTTATATATAATATATATAATAGGAAAAGTATATATGTGTATTTTCTATATATATGTGTGCATATATAGTGGTAAGAATTGTGGAACATTAATAAAATTCTAGTGCTTTCTAGATTTCATTGTAGATATCTAAGATATTGGGTTAGTGAATAATCTAAGGAAATCAGTGGTAATGCAGTACATTTAATCCTGTGGCAGTAGGATAAATGACCTCAGAATAAATTTAAAGTAATGAAAGAAAAATCAAATTGCTTGGTAATTATATAACACAAATTATGTTTAATCAGGTTTAAAGACTAAAGAACACAATTGCAATGTTTCCTATTATCTATTGATTTAATATTTGACAATAAATTAACTAGTATTAATAGCTAATACATTTGCCAGGCTATTGGCTAAACAATCATTCCCAGTACTTTTTTTTTTTCTCAATAGTTACTATCGAGATGCAGGAAGCATAGAGCGAGGTCACACAAAAAAATGAAGATTAAATAAATTTCTATTTTATTAGCAAGAAATAGTATAAGACATGCTACAATTGACCAACATTGATTCTTATCTTTTTGATATGTAAAGGTGTAACTACAATTTTATAGTGAATTAGATGATTTTTTTACCCTACTGGTAGCAGCTGGTGAGTTTTTTGAAAACAATTGATATTTTTGAAGGAGTAGATTCAATTGATTTCCTTACCCTGTTTGCTTAACAGCTTTATGTAAGTTTAATTTACATACTATAAAATTTACTTGTGTACAAGTCAACCTAATTTCATCTTAATTGTTTCATCTAGAGCTACAATGAATAGTTTGACTAGCATAGCTCACTGATCTAGAATTGTGTTTTGTTAGAACTATATGCATAGGAATTAAATTTGATAGATATTATTCTGTTGATGTCAAAAAGACACTATGATCTTGCCACAGAGTAGGAGAATTATCTGATATCTATAGTGTCTACAAAGTACTTTGGTACTTTGTTATGGGAACAAAATTATTTACCAAATATGCATTATCAGTGGAATATCAGAGAAAAATGCATTTAGTTTCATTTTGATTCACCCAAATAGCAAACCTAATATAACTTTTGATATTTCAACCAGTGTGAAAAATGTCTCTTTGTAGTTTGATATTGCTACTGTAACTGTAAAGTGGTTATTCATGGAGAGAGAGCAGTGTGGTTCAGAGATTTCAGGTTGAAAGTAATGAAAAGTATTCTCAGGAAGCCAGCTCAACACCTGCCTGGGCAGTGCACTGTACTATGAAGGTGATTCATATGTCTGCAAAGTGCATTTCACAAAGGTCCCAGGTATCAGTTAGTGGAGGGTATGCATCTGAACATAAACATAATGTAATCGGAGTGACTTCATTGAGGTCCTTTTCTTCAGCAATCTCCATAAAACTTTCTCTTTGTGTGCTTGTTGTATTAACACATATCAAAGTGGAAGCATGCACTTTATTCAATACATTAAAGCTCCGAAGAAAGGAACAAAGAAATGCAAGAGCAAAGAAAATTGTGTAGAGTGGCATTTGAATAGCAGCCTATTTATACTTGAGATAAACTTACTTTTGTTGTTTAATGAAGTACTCACTTAAACTGTAATATATGTACATAAATGAATGCACATTGTATTTATATATTATGTTACTGATATATTTGCTTCCCCCAACTCACAAGCTATAGCAGTCCAGCACTATTAGAACATCACTCTCAGTGACCTGATTTATGCATCCAAGTGCATACACATACATGTATTTACTCACAAAACATATGCAAACATTCACATTCAGACACATGGGCACACAAAATTGACGTTTGTTAGCCAATTGTATGCATAAAAAGTATAAAAGAATTAAACAAATCATACAGGATGTTTATATCACGGCAATATGCTATTAGGTAACTAACATTATTTATAAATAAATGTTTGGCTTTGTATGGCATCGTTAATGGACTAATGTCATAAATTTGTGTGCATGTGTCTTTATGCATGCATGCCTGTGTGACATGTGCATGCATGTGTGTTAGTATAATTCTGAACAAGGCAGTTGAAATAGTATCCCTGTTTCTTTCCTCTAGGGAGATGAGTATTTTAAGGTAGGAATTATACTTATTTTATATTTGAAGCAAACATCATTATTAGGAAAATAGAATAAAATGTGAAATATCACCATCAAAGAATGACAAACTTTTTCAACTAATTCTAAGCTCTTCTAATGGAATAATAATGTGTAATCATAAATATGTACATTTTTGTGCCACCACTTAGATTACTGGATTAATAAGCATGTTTTCCTAAATATTAAGTGATACCTTGGAACTAATAGAAACTGCAGGTCTCATACTCATTGTAAGTTGCATTATGTTATTTATTTTATTATATCCCTATTTCTATTTTTCACTTTACATATTACAATCTATTCTATAATTATAATGCATATAAGGATATATATATTCATGTGTATATTCTTCATTTGTATATCTATATCTATATATGTTCTACGTTGTTTTCTTTTTAAGGTACAAAAAAGAAAGAAAGAGTTAAGCAAGTATGTCTGAGATCTATTCATGCCAGTGTATTTCCATGTTGGAGCACTCCAGGAAAAGAAAGAAGGCAAGGGACCCAATCAAATCCTCTTGTAAACATGATAATGACAAAACTTTTGGTAAACAATCTCGGGGTATCAGCTAGAGAGAAAGCGCTTATCTAGAACATCTTTTGAGTTGGATGTGCCTCACATAACACATTGGTAAACAAATCTATAATCTGTAGACTTATGGAACAGGGTTCCCTGATAAATGGGCTATATGCTATATAGTTATAGAAGTATAAAGAGATATTTATGATAAAAAAAAAAAGCTCCTTTCTGCATTAGTTATGTGGCTATGCCATTTACTTGGAGATGCCACATGTTGATCTGATTCAGAGGGCATCTCGCGGTCAGGAAGGACGTAGGGTGCTGCTGGAATATCCTAGATCTCTCTCTACTTTATCCATCTCATAAATATGCATGTCCTTAAAATTTTAGAAAAACTTGAGATTTGTTACTGAACACTTGTCTAAATTAAAAATGAGTTTTACTTAACTCAATTTTTAGGAAAAAATTGATTGTCAATGGGGACATTTGCTTTTTTATGGTTTTTGGATTATGCTGCTGTAGCAAATCCTGTAATACATTATTAAGCAGTCTTCATTACCATTTTGGCCTGATATGACAGGATATAATTGATGTGATATAATGTCTTATGATATGATTGATATAATATGTTCTGGCCAGTAAAAAATAAAAGGAGAGCAGATTTATATTTTTTCCTGAAAAATACACAGTAATTGAGGGTTGAATAATTTACCATTAGAAAAAATTGCCAACTCAAGAAATATAAATCTCCCAATGCAATACAGTTTTACATATATATGTGTGTATGTATATCTGACAATTTATGTGACAAGCAAAATCTATGCAGGAAAATTTCAAAGAACTATTTACCCTCTTCAGCAAAGAATTAAAACTAATATATAAGCAGAGCAAATAATATATTTGAAAATCTCATTCAATATTTGTAATATGCCATATTTGTTTTAAACAGAGATTATTTATTTAAGTATTACAGACATATTGAAGGATATGTAACATTTTCTTGCATGGGTATAAATAATGGATAATTAACATAATAGGGAAAGCGGTTAATTTATTTTCAATTATTTCATTACATTGTTTTAGAAAAAGTGAGGATATGTTTAAAATGTGTTAAAATCACATTATCTGATGGAAAAGAGCATCTAGAAATAAAAACCATTGCTTTATAATTTACTGTAGCAAACGCTTGCATGCAAGTTATGTGTAAACACACTAACCTGTTTTAGGATCGACGGAGAAGTAGGGTTGTCCCTGGAGAATGCTGTAAACCACCCGAGCACTGTTTCCATAGGTAGGGTCATCTGCATCAGTAGCTGTCACCTGTAGAACAGAGGTACCTGTGCATTCAGGAAAACAAATTTTAGTGTGTGATGGCATTTAGCATACGATTAATTTGAACACAGAAAATGGGTATGGTGAAATGTCTATGGAGATCAGTAATGGTTGTGTCCTAGTAAATTTAATTAAATGTATGTATAAAACATATTACTTGCTTTCTTTCCCTGCCATCAACTGTAATGAAAGAGAGTCTAAAATATAATATTGGTCTCAAACCTTTTAACATGGTTCTTTATGTGCTGGTAACATTGTGAATGGTCTCTTTTGATTTTCATTAAAAAAGCAATAAAACATAACCAAGGTTTGGTCGGCTTGCACTAATAAATCAAACTGGTACTAACTGTGCAGTTAAATCAGAGGTATGATAAAGCTGTATATAACATGTTTCGTGACTGTTCTGAAAAGTGGAGGTGGAATGATTTGTGATTAAGTCGGGAAGGTGGGTGAGGTGACATTCAATTATCAATGACATCACAACACTCCATTCAAATCATTTTCTGTGTTACACATTCTTTTTATTTATTACCTGCATAATTAATGAGTCACATAACTGGTCTCCTTTTTTTGTTTGTTTTTTTGTTTGTTTGTTTTTGAGACATGAGATGGAGTCTTGCTCTGTCATTCAGTATGGAGTACAGTGGCATGATCTCGGCTTACTGCAACCTCTGCCTCCCAGATTCAAGTGATTCTCCTGCCTCAGCTTCCTGAGTAGCTAGAACTACAGGCGCCCTCCACCATGCCCCGATAATTTTTGTATTTTTAGTAGAGACAGGGTTTTGCCATGTTGATCAGGTTGGTCTTGAGCTCCTGATCTCTGATTATCCACCCCCCTAAACCTCCCAAAGTGCTGGAATTAAAAGCATGAGCCACTGTGTGCAGCCAACTGGTCGACTAAGTTCAAATCTCATTCCTTTAGTGTCTCTGACACAGTGCCAACATTACACTGGATTTTTTATAATGAAAATGAATTGTAAATTCATTTATAACATTAAAAATACTATATTTTGAGGTAATAAAATTATTGAATGTAGTATGCTCATGCCTTTATGCTTACTTTTTAAAACCCAATTTGCATAATTAGATACACCTATATAATATTTCAATTGTTTCTAAACGAAAACTTAATCTAAGTATAACAGGACAACCATATATTAAGGGATATACAACTTCATTGCAGAATTAGTGGGTAAGAATGCTCATGTAAGAATTCACATCTATTCATAAAATGTACCTGATGAATCATCTAATAGTGCATACTTGATATTTTATTCCATGTCACTAGAAAATTTCTACCTACTAATTTGGGTTACCTATCAAGTAAAAATATTTTTACAATCAAATGATCTTGTATGGAATTTTGTCTTCATTTTGGTATTTGAATATGGAAGCACTGACAATTAAGAGTTTTTTATTTTAGTAATGATGTCAACGATTCAGGACCTAATGTCTGTTCAACTAGAAAATGTGTACTTCTAGGCCTGGGTGTGGTGGCTCACGCCTGTAATCCCAGCACTTTGGGAGGCAGAGGCTGGGGGATCACCTGAGGTCAGGAGTTCGAGATCAGACTGGCAAACATGGCAAAACCCTGTCTCTATTAAAAATACAAAAATTAGCTGGGCTTGGCGGCGCATGCCTGTAATCCCAGCTAGTTGGGAAGCTGAGACAGGAGAACTGCTTGAACTCGGGAGGTGGAAGTTGCAGTGAACCGAGATTGTGCCATTGCACTCCAGCCTGTTCAACAAGAGCGAAAAGAAAATTTGTACTTCTATGTTGAACTGCAGACACAACTTTAGGTAAAGCTTGTTCTGTGTCTTCAAGTGATCCTAGAAAATAGAATTAATATGCCAAGTTCACCTAATAATCCTTATTAGCAGATCATAAATATGTATAATATATGAAGGATTCTGGCCCCTAAAAAGTACTTTAACAATGAGACTCTAAGAAGAAATATGATTTGCAATTATCCATCCTCAGAGGATGAGAGCTGTGTTATGTCTAAAAGAGATTTCAAATTATAGACCAATAAAATAGTATGGTGACAGTAACTGTTGTTTAGAATGCTGAGAAACTGGGTCACTCATACACTGTGGGTAGAAATATGATTGTTTGGCAATTTCTTATAAAACTAAACACATATTTACTCAGGAAATTGAATAGGGCATTTTTTAATTTTTTTATTTTTATTTTATTATTATTATTTTTTGAGACAGAGTTTTGCTCATGCTGCCCAGGCTGAAGTACAATGGCACAATCTTGGCTCATTGCAACCTCAACTTCCCGGGTTCAAGTGATTCTCCTGTGTCAGCCTCTTGAGAAGTTGGGATTACAGGTGCCTGCCACCATGCCCAGCTAATTTTTTCTACTTGTAGTAGAGATGGGGTTTCACCATGTTGGCCAGGCTGCGAACTCCTGACCTTAGGTGATTCGCCCGGCTCAGCCTCCCAAAGTGCTGGGATTACAGGCGTGAGCCACCACGTCCAGCACTAGAATTTTAACAAATAAATAAAAACTGATGTTCACAGAAAAACCTGCTTACAAATATTCATAGTGGCATTGTTCATGATAGCCCCACAATGGAAACCATCCTGATGTCCTTCAATGAGAGACTTGTTAAATGAACTGATACATTCATAGTATGAAATATTACTCAACAATAAAACTGAATAGACTATGGATACATGCAACAACTTATATGAATCTTCAGGGAATCAACTAAATGAAAATTAAGTAAATCCCTAAAGGTTGTATACTATGATTCCATTTATATAGCATTTTTGAAATAAAAAAAAAATTAGAAATGAATAACAAGTTATCATTTTCTGGAGATTTTGGGAGACAGACTAGAGCAATGAAGTTTGGTATAGAAGGGAAGCATAAGGGATCCTTATGATATTGGAGCTGTTCAATATTTTAATTATGGTAATTGATACACAAATAGGCACAGCTGATAAAATTCTGTAGAACTAAGCTCACTCGTACACACAGACATACACACACACACAAATGTATACAAGTAAATCTAGGGAAACCTAATGACAATCAGTAGCTTGCACTATTTCAATAACCTGGTTATGATATTGCTTTATAGTTTTGCATGATCTTACCATTGTGGGGAAAAAAAAAAAAGATTTGAAAAATGTTACCATTACACGTGAATCTACAACGGTCTCAAAATTACAAGTATTAAAGACAAAGATGTGTTCTTGCCTCTGTGCTACTCCATTATTAGAGAGGTAGTTTGGGTTTGTGTGTCCTGTGAGTTTTCTCAATATACCACTAACCTTTCTGGCTTGATTAAATCAATTCCCACCACAAACTGTCCTGAGCTGGTCACATACAGACTATCTCTCCCACTACAAACTATAATTAGTTATTAACATAGCATATTAGGGACTTTTTATGTGATGACACAATACTTCATCCATAACCAATATTTAACCCTCCAACTTATTCAGAGAATACCACTAGGTAGGCATCTATAACTAAAAGTTCATTTTGAAGACATTTTCATTGGTACCTCACTGAAAAAAAATAAAATAAAATAAAGTCTGTTGTTAGGTACCCAGATTAGGCTTTAAATGTGCAGCAAGCTTAAAATATGATTAAAAATGGTATAAAATTATTTCAATTAAATCTTTCTTTGAAGGTCAGGCACAGCGGCTCACACCTGTAATCCCAACAATTTGGGAGGCCAAGGTGGGCGGATCACCTGAGGTTGGTGGTTTGAGACCAGCCTGACCAACATGGAAAAATCTCATCTCTACTAAAAATACAAAATTAGCTGGACATGGTGGTGCATGCCTGTAATCCCAGCTACTTGGGAGGCTGAGGCAGGTGAATTGCTTGAACTAGGGAGGCAGAGGTTGAGGTGAGCCAAGATCATGCCATTGCACTCCGACCTGGGCAACGAGAGTGAAACTCCATCTCAGCAGCAACAACAACAACAACAATAACAACAACAGAAATCTTTCTTTGATCTGATAAGAGAAGTGTTAATAGTTCTACGCACATAGGGATTACTGGGACTCGGGAAAGGGAAAACTACAGAAAACAGTAGAATAACGGCCATTGAAAAAATAGGCTTATACACTCCTCAGGTTTTGAAATTAGCTCTGGCCCTGAAATAGCAATTTAAGCCTAAATAGTTTTTAATATCTAAATAGCAGTCCCTGGGTAACCATTTCATCCAAACAGCTGAGAAGTACAAACAGTGCAAGATCACTCCTCATTTGCTGTAATAGGTTGAATTGCCACATGAAAGAAAGAGAGTTGCTCTGTTTAGCTTGGGGTGTCTATAAAAGTCCAGCCTTGTTAAGTGAGAGTCGAGATACATGAAGGCAGTGACAAGTTAAATAAGGAAAAACAAGAAAAGGAGATGAAAAAGGAAGAAGGGTAGCATGGTGATATTGTCTAAGTGATTGTTTAAAGCAACAAAGGAAAGTTAGTAGAACAGACAAAAATATATATATATGGTAACTCTCTGCCCTGATCCAAAAGAATGGTCATTAATAGCTACATACATTTCTGCACAGGAAGTCTCACACAATTCTCTTTGTGTGTGAAGCAAAGAGCAACAAATTGCCTCTTGTACTGTGTGTCCTGTACTTTGGTGGTGCCTAAAGGCATCAGGGTACCACTTTGAGTACCAGATTGCTGATTGAAGGGAACACACACACTTATGAATAGCAGAACCCAACTAAATGCCAGTCCATCAGAGAACAGAACAGGGGTGGACACAAATAGCAGAGATGGAAAAGAAATCTCTTGCCCTATTGTTCAAGGATCTTTTACTAGGTAGGACTGGAAAGAAAGCTTAGGGCTGAAAGAAAAATATATTCATATCTTAAATTCTTGTTTATTTGAAATATAGATGGAAAATTGTAAGATTTGGTATATTCAGTAATTATACTAGAAATAAGTGTGTGCTTTTATTAATGCTATAGGCTAAATGTTCATGTGCCCCTCAAATTCCTATGTTGAAATCCTAACTTCTAGTGTGATGGTATTTGGGGGCAGGGTTTTTGCAAATACCCTGTGAGAGCAGATTCCTCTTTATTAAGAGATTAGTGACTTTATTAAGAAGGCCCCAAAGAGCTTCCTCATTCCTTCTGCCATATGATGACACAGCAAGAAGATGGCCTTCTGTGAACCAGGAAGTGTGCCATCATCATGGAATCTGCTTGTACCTTGATCTTGCACGTCCCATTCTTCATAATTGTCACAAACAAATGTTGTTTAAGCCACCTAGACTATGGCTTTCTGTTATATGAGTCCAAATAAACAAGACAATCAATCAATCAATCAATAAACAAAAAGGAAATGAATAAGTAAGCTAATCAAGGTATATGTTATGGGTTAAATCACATCCTCCAAAATGGATATGTTGAAGTCCTAATCCCCCGTACCTCAGAATGTGACCTTCTTTAGAAATAGTACTTTTTAAATGAAATTAGTTAAGAGAAGATCATGCCGGAGTAGTGCGGGCCCTAATCTACATTGACTGGCATCCTTATAAAAATGAAAAATGTGGAGAAAAGTACATATACACAGGGATACCACCATGTGAAGATGAATGTAAATATTAGGGCGCTGTGGCTACAAGCCAAAAACACCAAAGATGGTCAGCGAACCACTAGACACTATGGGAGAGCTGTGAAACAGGTCCTTTCTCTGTTCAGAGAGAACAAACTATTGACACCTTGTTCTCAGGCATCTAGCTTCCAGACTGTGAGATAATACATTTCTGTTGTGTCAGTCATCCAGTCTGTGGCACTTTTGTAGGGCCACTCTAGCAAATGAAGATGGTGTGCTAGAGTTTCAGCGGGAAAAATGGACATTTATTCTCATAATTTTTAGTTGCTTTTTAATCTGGGCAAAACTATGAAGTTATAAGTCAAGAAAAAAATTGTGTATTATATTTGAAACCAGATTCATCATAAGAGGGATAAAAAGTTATTGTTACAAATAGATTAAAGTAAATAAAGATGAATATCTGATATTTTTGATCAGACACTTCTAATGATCTGCCTGTTGACATTTTTAAAGTTAGTTAATGTATTGTATTGGGCATTTTAATGAATTTTATCACTCATTAAAAGTTCAAGTGAAACAGATTCTCAGTATTTACATCTCTGTCTGAGAAAAGTCTCCTAATTGGCTAATTCAATTCCTTTATTCATACTGTGTGCCCAAATTTTCTGCATAGTAGAAAAGAAAAAAAAATTCTCCACAGTGCAAGACTTCAAAATGGAAAAATATAATGTCTAAAATTCCATTATTCTACCAGAATATTAAAATAGGAATCTAATTTTCTCTGGGAATTATTATATAGGTTTGATGAATAGATACTAAACCAACAGTTCCTCTCCCTAGATAATTGGTTTCTCAATTAAATAAATATCTTTCAAAAGTGCTTTAGAAACATTTTTATATTTTGAAACTGTTTCCCTTAAAAACTATAATTACAAAAATGTTGTATTTCAAGTTTCATTGGTTATTTGGTATATAATATTTTCATGTTAAATATTTCCTATGGCACACAGTTAGCTGTTCCCATGCTGAGGATTAGTTTCTCTCAGCTGATGTTTTACACAAATCTGAGGAAGATTTAAGCATATAAGAATGCTTTCAAGATATCTTTTCTACAATAAAACTTAAGTCTTATTTTCTTTAGGGACTGCCCTGTGTCATTCTCATTCTTTTCATTTGTTTTTTGGTACTACTGCTTTATAAATAGCACACATTTTGCACAGATGCACATTAATAAGAAACAGAAAGAGTAGACTTTCTGGAAAGTTTCTAAAAACCAATTTGAAATATTTAATAAGGCATTTTTATACCAAGCAAATACTCTCTGAGACTACAAATTGTTATGCATGACTCATCAGGGTTCACAGCTCTGTTAAAATCTCAAGAGAGTCAATGTTGAATAAGAACTTTGAGTAAAAATAAACTGGAGATTTACGAAGGCTCAGAGTACCTCTCTGAAGGAATCTCGTAGGGCTTAATTCTCAGAAGAATTTCCCAGGAAATGTGAAAAAGCAATAGTCGTCAAGACACAACTTAAATTTCATTCTATACAGAACTGTAATTTCACCAACGACCAGTAACACTGAATTCTAGTCATTGTGTAATTTTAAAAAGTTTTGAGTATTCACTCAAGCCATTGGATTGAAAAGAAAAGCATTTCTGCAAGTACACATATGAAACATCCGGGCTGAGTACCAAAACAAAATTCACTATTGTGTGTACTAACTATAAAACCACAGCAATTGTTCATTTCTGTGCACTTTCAATAAGATCTTATTTATGGAACTAACTAATGTGAAATTTCACATTCACATGTACAACTTATATTCTGCTCCACAAATGGAAAAAAATAATAATCAGGGAAATAATATGTATTAAGTGCCAATGATGTGGTAGCCCTCTATTGTAAGCCATTGAATTTAATAAAATAATTAAATTAACATTAATATTGAGAAAATGATATTTAATACTGTTTTACCCATAGAGAAGTTGAGGTTCAAAAAAGTTGTTTAGTTGACAATTGGAGAAGGCAGAATTCAAGTCCAGCCCTATGTATTTTGATATGTAGCAGTCTTTCTCATATACGCTATTACTCAACCCAGTCAAGATCTGCTGAATTTTGTTTAATACTTACAATATTTTCTGCAATTGTTTTGTGTGGTCCTTGATGGTGTATAAGGATACTCTGGATGCATCTACCTGGGCAGAAGCAGCTTTCTATCACATTTTCCACAGTGAAAGGCCAAGGCAGTAAGTCCATTTTGTGAAATAAGAATATGTGGCAGAATACTCAGAAGGGAGTAATATCCAGGTACTAACAACACTGTTGTGTTCCTCTACAGTCTTGTAGACTGTTCATAATTCTCTTCAGAGTTGTACAGAGTAAATGGCTGTAGTGAAAACTGACTGGACTGATGATATGCCCACTAGTCTTAACATATCTTACAAGTATATTTGCATATTATCTCAAATTAATTCCCTACCCTGTCCTGCTCCGCTCTGCTTGCAGAAACTTAATACCTGTCATTGATATTGATTAGCTTTTCTTACCAACAGAATAAGGGGAAGTAATAGACGGAAACTGAAAAACAATAATAAGTCAATCTCTCTGTCTCCGCCCTTCTGTCTCTGTCTCCCTCCCACCTTCTTTCTGCTTTGGATGATTTATCTGACTAAGATTGCAGTACTTCAGTGGTTCCACCTCCCTTTCAGCTGTCCCCTACCATGGTCCATTCTATAAGATCCAAGTTCTGGGCTTAGGTAATACTACTCCTCTCAGCCTTAAAGGAGCCCTACTGTTGCAGTGACTGTTTCATAGGGTACTACTTGACTTTTCAGTTCCTCCATTTTTGTAACTTGTTCTCAATTTTTCCTATTTGTCTAACTGTCAGTTGATGTGTTTTTCTGCTAGAACTTTGATTGACACAGAAGGTATTAATAGATTTCTCCCCAATGGTCCTTTACCCATTTTGAAGAGTAATGACTACACACTATGAAACACAAAGGTTAGATTCTATATTTGATGCTAATATAGTGAGTACAAGTTAAGTATCTCTTACGCTTGGGACCAACATTTCAGATTGCAGATTCTTTTCAGTTTCAAATATTTGCATATACATAATGAGATACTTTGGGGATGGGACCCAAGTTTAAATATGAAATTCATTTAAATTTCATATGCATCTTATTTCTATAGACTGAAAGTAAGTTATGTTTTTAATAATTTTGTGAATGAAACAATATTTGTGTACATTTAACCATCACAAAGCATTATCTCAGCCACATATGTGGACAATCTCTGGTTGTTTGGCATAACCACTATTTCTGACTCTGAATTTATATGCTACTGATAAACAATCATTTTCACACAGAAGTACTAAATGGTAAAAAAAAAAAAAAAAGCATACAATTAATGCAGCGAAAAAGTAATGTATTTGTAGTAGCTAAGTAGAAGAACAGTATCACCAGAATACATATATGAGCCATTAAACAATAAACTAAAAGATTACTGTCTACGGTACTTTTTAAGGAGAAAATAAACATCAGAAGCAATTGAGGGACCAGAAAGTGGTTCCTCTGGAGATGGCTATTTAAAATTTTTTCTCTAGAGTCACTTGCCTTATTAGCAATTGTTTACATCTTTGATTTTATAGATGGACAATATTTTTTGTTCTGTTACAAATGCACACTATTCTTTTCCTACAATGAACCTATCACATATTTTCATCACATAGGAACTTTTCTCCAGTGTTAAAAAATGTCATCTTCATCATCACATGAGCATTCAGAAAGTTTTGGATTTTGGAGCATTTTGGATTTCAGATTTTGGAATTAGGGATACTCAATCTGTACTTTAAAATGAGAATCTGGATGCCCTTTGCATTCAAAAACTTGAATTACTCAGCATATTAGAACCTGATAAATACATCATCTGGAGAGTTGTTTATTGCATGTGAAATGAAATGATGAATTTCTTAGGAGAGAATGGAAAAAAAATACATACATATATATATATATATATATATATATAAAGAGAGAGAGAATGTTTAAGAACTCAAATACTTGTTGTCAAAGTATTCTATAAATTATCTCTCTTACGTGTGATATGTTTTAGAAATGGTTTCTTGAGATTAGCTTCCATTTTACTTAATTAATGAAGTGGAAAGTAATGGTGTCACCATCAAGAATTAATTCATGAGCCTGCATGGTGGCTCACACTTGCAATCCCAGCACTCTGGGAGGCTGAGGCTGGTGGATTGCTTAAACTCAATAGTTTAAGACCAGCCTGGGCAACATGGCAAAATCCTGTTTCTGCAAAAAATACAAAAATTAGCCAGACTTGGTAGTGCACATTTGTGGTCCTAGCTACTCAGGAGGCTGAGGTAGGAGAATCAGTTGACCATCAGAGGGCAAGGCTGCAGCGAGCCCTGATTGTGCCACTGCACTCCAGCCTGGGTAACAGAGTGATACCTTGTCTCCAAAAATTTAAAAAAAAATGCATTTTTTAGAACTATGAGAAAGGTCTAGTGCAGTGGCTCATACCTATAATAACAGAACTGTGGGAGGCCAAATTGAGCTCAGGAGTTTGAGCCCAGGTATTCAAGACCAGCCTGGGCAACATAGAGATACCATGTTTATACAAAAAAAAAAATTTTTTTTTTTTTTTTTGAGATGGAGTCTTGCTCTGTCGCCCAGGCTGGAGTGCAGTGGTACCATCTCGACTAACTGCAAGCTCCACCTCCTTGGTTCACACCATTCTCCTGCCTCAGCCTCCCGAGTAGCTGGGACTACAGCGTCCACCACTGCACCTGGCTAAGTTTTTGTATTTTTAGTAGAGTCGGGGTTTCACTGTGTTAGCCAGGATGGTCTCGATCTCCTGACCTCACGATCCACCCGCCTCAGCCTCCCAAAGTACTGTGATTACAGCTGCCAACCACCACACCCAGCCAAAAAAAGAAAGTTTTTAAAATAAAAAATTATACAGATGTGGTGGTACACACCTGTAGTACCAATTAATCAGGAGGCTGAGGCAGGAGGGTCTTGAGCCCAGGAGTTCAAGGTTGCAGTGGGCTATGATCATGCCACTGCACTCCAGTCTAGGTGACAGAGTGAGACACTATCTCAAAAAAATAAATAAATAAAAAATAAAAAAATCTGTGACACAGCTATATCATCAAAAGCAAGCATTTCTTGTTTAGCCTTTATCGTAATTAAGCCCATAAGGTATCTTTATGAAGGACTCCTTAATCTTGAACACCAATGGGAATATCTACTTCCTTAAACAATTATCTCTCTTGTAAAGTTTAATTGCTCCTATCTAAGATTTAATTTCTTTCAGGGTGATAACAGCTTGGGGTACAATATTGTTTTCAGGATGGTTAGTATATTTAATCTCTTATATCTGTTATCTTCGGCACTAGATTCTTTCCTTTTAACTCCTTTTTGTGTGAGGAGTTAATATTTGATCCATGCATACTTAACCTTGTAAAACTTGTTCTTCTCACCTACAGGCTGTCAAACTTTAAGTGGTCACGCAACCGGAGCCTTGGATGATAGCTCCCTTTAACCAGGAACCCTCAGATAGGCCTCTTGAGGGGAATCTGAGTTCCATTTTCCCAAAACAGCATCCCCTGTCAGCAGGAAGTAGCTAATATCGGTCATGATCCCTATTCTAACAGCAGTTAGATGCACCTCTTCAGAGGAGGAAATGATAGAGGCAGGAGGCAGAGAAATCCTAGGCAGACCAGGGGCCGGTATCCCATTAAACCTCATCTTCAAGCCAAAGGCAGTTTAAAGCATGAAGACTAAGCTACAAGTCAAATTCACAGACCAGGTTAAGAATCTGTCTTCCTCTTTGTAGTGCTTTCCTTTGATTGAGCTTCACCCTTCGCCTATTTTACATATATCTACCCTTTCCTAATTGTTTTTACACTGTTCCCACCTTTGACTGGTCCCTTTTTTTCAAACCCATGAATGGATCAGTACACACTTCTTTAACCTATGCCTACAAAAGCTGTGGACTCAGCCACACAGAGAGATGACCTGACTTCACGAGAGACAAGCCAACCCTCCCATCCCCTCTCCGCTGAGAGCTGAATAAAATTCTCTGCCTTCACTACCCTTCAACTATCAGTGTGACCTCATTCTTCTTGGATGTGGGACAAGAGCGTGAGACCCACTGAACGAAGGTGCCCAGAAAGTCTATAGCACTGGCCCTCTGACCTTGCCAATGGAGGGCAGCTGCCTCACATGACAGAAGCAATGGCAAGTCCAAGTCAGTCCCAGAGCCATGAGAGTCCTGGAGTCATGTGCCAGAACAGGGCAAAAGGCTGAGATGCTAACATGTCTCTTTCCATTGGACAGCAGGCAGCCAATTAGCACATTGTAAAAACCCCTCTGGGGTTTTGGGGTCACAGGCACCACTGCCTGGGCATCATCAAATTCCCCTCAGGGTGACACACCTGATCTGACTGCAGCCTCACACAGAGCTTGCTCCTGTGTTGATGCTCAAAGCAGTTGGCCAGACCCCATACTTCCTCGCTTACATGCTCCCTCCTGTCAGGGGCTGAGTGCAGTGGGCTAAGTAGATGGGGTGACCCCTACTGCAAGTCCAGCAAAGGGGGCGAGAAAAGTCCTGCGTCAACTTCATGCTGTTCTTGTTTAGTGAATGCAATAACATTTTCTGTTTGTTCATTTTAATCCTTGTCTTTTGTATTGTTGCTTTATTTCCAAAAAAAAAAAGAAAGAAAGAAAAAAAAACAGCTGGTTGATTGAAAGATAATAGCACATTATCATTTAAAAACTGAGTTGATGTTTTCCCCTCCCAACTGGAATGCTACCTCTTAGTAACCATGGCTGGAATGCATTGATATTCTTTCTAAGCTGGTTGAGTACTCTTCTGTTTCCAAAGCAGGAGTAACTTGCATCAGAAGAGGGGAATTGTATTATTTGTCTATTGATAAGAGCTGTTTTATTTTATTTTGTTTTTGTTCCCCTATGATGTGGACGTTTTGGTTTACTGGAAGTTAATTCTTGTGTCACAATATTCCTTTTTTGATTCATCCTCAGAAAAATTCACCAAAGGTCTTATGGTAGAATAAAAACATAGTTTCTTGGATTGCACAGAAGAGATTAAAAAAAAAACAAAAACAAACAAACAAACAAAAAAACAAAAACTCTTTCTTGTTTCAAAAGCTTCAATTTGATAAGTTGTCCAGGTGACTTTCCCAGTTTCTTCTCCATATCTTGTATTTACAAGGACTTTCTTGGACAAGATATGTTCTCCTTTAATGTTTAGGGCTATACATTTGATCTATCTCCCCACGCCACCCACCTCCTGCCCATTAATCCAATTTCAGTGTCTTCAGTGCTCTAGGAATTTTTGGAATCTCTTATCCACTCTTGGTACCTTATCTTATTATTATGGTTTCTTTTTGAAATATTTATGGTTTCTTTTTGGTATATGGTCTCTGACATGTCAAAGGGGTGATATATCAGAAAGATATATCTAAGAGTAAGTTATATTGCAATAACAAACAAACACTAAATTTTAGAGTCTTTAAGCAATAAAACTTGATTTCTCACTCATATACTCTGAAATGTGGTTGGGCTGGCGTGGCTTTGTTGCAAGCTGTCCTCCCTGGGAGGCAAATGTTGCTGAGTCACTACTCTCCATAACATAGGTGAGTGTTTGCAAAGCATCTAACCAGGTAAATAAAAATATAGACAGTAGAATATCATTGGCTCACTACATTATACAAATGTATATTTAAGACAGAAAATTAAACATGGTGGAACAGAGTTCATGAAATGTCGCTTGGAATCACCAGGTTCTTTATGTCGCTGCCAACTGCAGTCTCAGTGGTTGCTTTAATCACATGGAATCTGATTCCAAGTGTATTTTTAGTTATAAAGCAGGTACAACCTAAGTGCTGCTATTATATCTCTTTGTTGAAAAGACAGTAGGGAACCACTCCCATTCAATCTCTTCTTGTTACATGTATTGATTATATCGGATATTTTAAGTTAGAGAAGTCACAACTATACTTGGTAAGAAAAATAAACACAAGTCCAGTGCTATTTCTCTTAAGGAAAGCAACCTTAACATTGTCTTGTATACCTTCTATAACTCTATCTCTGTTCATTCAAAGGGCTATAATTTTATACATATATACATACAGTAAACAAAACACTATGCGTTTTTACCCCACCCAATAATTTGTCATGGATAGCTACATGACAATTATGTAAAATATTATTTTCTTGAAAATTCAGGTAACTTAATTGGAGGAAAGAATTAAAAGAATTTTAGAAATAATCGGATGAGACATTTATGATTTGAGTATTTATGACAACTGTGAAAATTAAGTGAACAATTTACATTGGTATCTCTGAATAAAGCACTTGAAATAATGGACCAGAAAATTTATATTAAGATACAACACAAGAATTCAAAATCCCCTAATAAAGAACACTTGAATGTAACAATTAAAATTTTGTTCAGTGTGGGCAACATTGTGAAACCCTGTCTCTAATAAAAATACAACAATTAGCTGGGCATGGTAGTACACGCCTTTAGGTGGGAGGCTGGGGTGGGAGGATCACTTGAGCCTGGGAGATCAAAGCTGCAGTGAGTCATAATCACGCCACTGCACTCTAGCTAACCTGGGGGACAGAGTAAGATATTGTCTCAAAAAAATAAAAAAATATAGACAGCTGCACATATGAGAGAGACATGACACAGAAGAATCACTACAGAGTAATAATCTAGTAAATTATTGATCTTGAAAGACAAAGAACAAATACTTTGATCTCTTCTTTTATAATATATACTTATATAATAAATATAATTAAAATAATAGATGTTTAATATAATCTCTGTAGCTATCTTACATTCCACATTGCTTATTGTTGCATATTTAGATTTTTGTGGTTTTTTGTATATATGTTTGTTTTCTATACTACATAATAAATTACCACAAACAGTTGCATATAACAAAAGCCATCACATTTGCTCCTATGTGTAAGGGTGCTTGCTTCTTGGTATCTACATGGACTGTTGTGATAAACTTGGAGAGTAGCACCCCTTTATGAAAGGTCGCAACTTCCACAATATTCCATGGTGTTTCTGTGTGGCACAGTAGTGGAAGATTTAAATTGGCCATTTAGCTTGTACAGGACAATAATATGCAAACAGGATTTCAAAGTTTTCTCCTTGCCAGAGTATGAGTACAAGAAAATTTTTCTATATATTAAAAGGGGAAGTGAAATTGACTGACAGAAACTCAGAGGATTTCAAGAAGATGTGCCATTATGACAAAGAGAATGAATTTATGATGATCAAGGACTGATCACCGAAAACCAGTGGGAAAATGGAAGTCTGGTAGAAAGCAGTAGAGACCTGTGATGGCACTGCCAGTCTTCTTCCACACTGGGCCTTTTCTCTAAGTGATGTGCCCTCACCTTCTACCTTCACAGTGTTTTGTTTCTACATCCAATTGCTGTGTCTCCCTTCTATACCTGACCATTGTGCATTTACTCTCTATCTGATCATGGTGACTTTCTCTACAGCCAATCACTGTGCATTCATTCTATACCCAATTGCTGTATCTTCTCACGATATCTGATGCTGTCCTTTCTCTCTAAACCTGATCATTTTGCCTTCTACCTATTCCTGACCATTGCAACTTCCAGCTATACCTGACTGCAATGTTTATATCTGACTGCCGTGTCATTTTTACTCTATGCCTGGTCACTATGCCTTCACACTAAACCTAGTCATTTTGTATGTGTGTGTTATTTTCAGATATGACCTTGGTGCCTTCACTCTATATCTAATCACTGGGCCTACTCCATGTCTCTGATATTGAGCTTTCTCTCTGTGCCTGATCACTGAACATTCACTGAACACCTGACTCCTAGGAAATGGACATAACTATCCAAAATTATGTGCCCCCCCTCCCAAAAAGTTATCCATACAGAATTAGAAATCAGGTTCAATTAAAAGTGAGGGTGATTATCACATATCCTGATTGTTTAAATAAAATAAAATTTCAGTATATGTCCTAATACCATAATTTCAGCTTTTGCTTAAAATATGTTTCAACTTATAAAATGATACAAACAATTTTAATTCATATGCTTTGATTAAAATATAGGGACAACAACATAGACTGACTAATATTTTTAGTGATACCTGAATTATGACATGTCAATTTTGAGATTATTTCTTTATTCTATTTCCTCAGTAAGAAGGAAACAACATAAATTGTTATTATTAGGATCTGTATGTGTGACATTCCAGTCAATTTATGTAATTAATAAGAATGATTCTAATGAGAAAACTGATTCTTGAATGAATATGATAAACATAGGAAAAATGTCACATTTAATAATAGCTCTCAGTCTCTGTGAAAATGTATATAATCTGTGTTTACTCATTCTATACATATTTTATTTATTACCTATTTAGTTTTAGACACTATGCTAGGTGTACATGATACTGAGATTTTTAAAATATATTTTTAAGGGACCTACAGACCAGTAGAATATCAGATGATTTCTAAGTAACTTATAATTAAAGGTGAGAGGTGCTAAAATAATAAGCCAAGGTTGCTCTAAGATCAATTGTAGTAAATATTTTATTATGCTTATTTTCTCAAAAAAAGACATTCTCTACTTCAAGAGAAGTGCTACATTCCAAAGCCAAATTATATACCTCAATGATCCATTGACCACTGTAATAATTTCACTTATTATATTTTTTAGAATTACCTACACATAAGCTGCTTCTTTAAACTGCCAAGAACCTCCGACGCGTTTGTTTTGTGCTTCAGTTTTCTACATCGAGGACTATAAATAAGAAAGTCATTCTTTGGCTATCATATTTTTTAAAACATGATGTACCAATTAAATCTGTATGAATGTGGTCCAATTTATGCAGAAAAATAGATATCTTCTAGTCAAGTATTTTATCTTGTGAAATGACCAGTTTCATTAGGAAATTCCAAGTCTGGTCTACATTCACATTCATAAAAAGTAAGTGGTAAGAGGGTAATTGTGTACACTAGGGCCTACCAATGGGCAGAGGATGGGAAGAGGGAGAGGATCAGGAAGAATAACTAATAGATACTAGGTTTGATACCTGGGCGATGAAATGATCTATACAACAAACCCCATGACACATGTTTACCTATGTAACAAACCTGCACATCCTGTACATATATTGCTGAACTTAACATATAAGTTAAAAAAAAGTAAATGGAAAGGCTCAGGGATCACTTGAAGTGTAAAATGCAATCTAGTAAATCACATCAATCACTGAATAAGAGTTAAAAACTACGTTGGTTTATTGGGCCTTTCTTTAATTTACAACAACAAAGTTAAGTATAAAAAATAAAAAGAATCTTTACCCAATGAAACAATAATTCAATTTTACCAGATATTGGAACAATTATGTTCCAAAAATTAAGAGTCAATATTTCCACAAAATCTTTCCTCTAGATGTAATTGTAGGTGGAAAGGAACATCATGTACTTGGTCGATAAATATTTACAGAATATCTTCTTTCAACTGAGGGGATACAACAACAGAATGCAGCAAAAGTGGAAAAACAGAACTTCTGAGCCTCCTCTCTAAAACTCTTAATATTTTGGCTTTTATCTTCTTGAACTGCTGACCTAAGAATGCACACGAAGCAGGCCCCTAACTGGAGGATGAGATACCATGGATCAGAGACAAGCCACCCAGCTGAGACCCCAGAAAAACCAGCTGATAACCAGCATCCACCACTGCAGGTGACGGAGACACCAGCTCCGCTCGAGCTCCTAGATGACTACAGCGCAATGTATGACCCTAGCAGAAGAGCAGCCTGGCCCACCGAATTATAAGCAAATAGAACAAATATTGCTTGTGGCCACTAAATTGTGGATGGATTGATTTGTATGAAACAAAAGCTAACTTACACAGAAGAATACTTATGTAAATAAAGAAGAAAATTATGAAACTTGCAAAATTTTGTCTACTTTCTGATTTGTCAGTTGTCCAATGTGTCTCTTCACGAGTACTGCAATGTTCCATGCAGAATTAGAGAGCTGGCTGTACTTTCTTGAAATGATCCCATTCCGAACATTATGCCCCAGGGTAATGATTTTTAAATGGCTACTAGAATCTTGGCAGGTGTCCAGGGTGAACATCCCAAGATATTTGGGCAGAACTAAATCAGCTCTCCAACAAGAAGCACAATAAAGTCAGCACAGCTGGTGTTTCTTCTTGTTGCTCTGCAACAAGAAACACAGCTGCAAATGGAACAGCCTGGGGCCTTAGAGATTGGAGGTGAAAAAAGAAGACATGAAAAAGATTAGAGATGTTTCAATGCATTTCCAAGAAAAAGGAACTTTGCAGTAAAACAATCTCCTTTTTGTAGCTGCAAAAATAAGTTTACTATATTGAACCTAAAGTTTATTAAATGTATACTCATAATTCTGTTAAAATACAATATTTTATTCTCTCTCATACGTTAAAAATTACTAGCTCCATAACCTATTACAACCTGTTAAATGCTTTTAAATGGTATTTAATGATAAGTATATTTTACTAATATACAGAAGAGCTAAAAGTTTGTACATTGTCATATAGAAATGTATATTTGAAAAAGAAAATAGTAAAGTTTATGTTCTGCCAAACTACATTGTGATCTGGTATAAGATTTTTTTTGAAACAACTTCTAGATTTAAAACATTAAAAAAAAATGACTGCAATAGAAACAAATTTCAGTTAATACAATTATAGAAACTCATTCTAGGTGAAAGCAAGACTATAATTGCAGAAACTTTAGGATGTCTCCATAAAAAGAGAAGAGATAAAAATTATTCCTGTTTTAAATAAAAGAGATATGATATGCACAATTAAGACAAACACCGTTACCAGCTTTTTATTGCCAATTTTATGTCTTTGTATTATTGCTAAATTTCTTAGTCAGTTATGATACACTTTTCATTTGAAAGTGTAATGCCATTTACAAATACAATTTTATTCATCTTAATTTCTAAAAACATTCACTTGACTCCTGACTTAAAAACCAGGTATCATTTCATCTCATGGTCATTTTCATCTTCATGTTGTGATAAACACATTAACTCATTATCTCATATTTTAATTGTCAATTCTGAAGACTATAGAACTTAGACATGTAATGTAACTGTAGAGAAAGGAATTAAAGAAGTAATTCCATAAAATAATTGATAGAAGGTGGTAAAGATCAAGGCTGATGTGATAATGTACTGTATATCACAAAAAAGGGAAAATTTAAAGTCTCAAATTTGCATTGATCAAATATGTACACCTATTATGGATTAATCCAGGTTACATTTGCCCTCAATAATATTATAATGCCATTCTGTTCACGTGTTTACTCTGTTGAAATTATTTAGATAAGTATATACAGTGGATGTATATATGCTTGTCTAAATATTTAATGTATGTATACATGTATATGTATGTCATATATGTATATATGTATATGTCACATGTGTATATGTATATGTCACATATGTCTATATGTCATATATCACACACACACACATATGACAGCCAGTACCTTACTAGGAGCCGAACATAATTCAAGGGGTCTTCTAAATGAAGGCTATACAGTATGTATGTGTGTGTGTATGTGTATATATATACATATATATATATTAATTTTTTTTTAATGAGAACCTCATGGTTCCCAAGTAGCCACGCCATTACTCTTCCTTCTGCGGGTGCAAATAACCTCATTTTATTCCACGACTTTCCTCAGTGTTTTCATAATACTGTGCACTTCAAGATGACAATTAATATTTAAACACTGCAATTGCTTACTTAGCCAGATAGAACATGTTTTCGTTTTAAAGTACATGGCATGAGCATTCTGGCACTACGAAAGTCTCCATGGACAGGATTATGCATTTAATAAATATATTATTGAATTTGTGTTTCTACTTTGACATTTTTAATTCTTTATATTGCATGTTCTCTAGGGCAGTAGTTTTTAACTCAGAGCAATTTTGTCACCCAGAGGACATTTGGCAACGTCTGAAGACATCACCACTTTGTGGTAGTGGGAGGAACACTGCCACATTTATTGGGTAGAGGCCAGGAGTGTTACTAAACATCCTACAAGGCACAGAGAAGACCCTCACCACAAAGAATTTTCCAGTCCGGCCGGGCGCGGTGGCTCAAGCCTGTAATCCCAGCACTTTGGGAGGCCGAGACGGGTGGATCACGAGGTCAGCAGATCGAGACCATCCTGGCTAACATGGTGAAACCCCGTCTCTACTAAAAAATACAAAAAAAAAAAAAAAAAAAAAAACTAGCCGGGCGAGGTGGTGGGCGCCTGTAGTCCCAGCTACTTGGGAGGCTGAGGCAGGAGAATGGCGTGAACCCGGGAGGCGGAGCTTGCAGTGAGCTGAGATCCGGCCACTGCACTCCAGCCTGGGCGGCAGAGCGAGACTCCGCCTCAAAAAAAAAAAAAAAAAAAAAAAAAAAAGAATTATCCAGTCCAAAATGTCAATAGTGGAAAGATTGAAAAACCTGTTCCTAGGAGAATATGATTCCTTAGATAATTGGTGAAGTTATATCGTGTAGATCAAAAAGATACATACAAATCTTACATTAAAACATGCTTTAGAATCCAGTTTATTTTTGCATCTTTCTGTATTGAGCCATCCAAAATGTCTCAGACTTTGTCGGCAGATTATTGCCCACCGACAAGAAATATACAACAACATTACGCTTTTCTCACCGGCAATATAGCGCACTGCAATTACTTTGGCTCTATAACCATTACTTAGCGAGAGATGTAAGAAACAATAATCTGATAAAATCTTGCACACCAAGAAAGTCTCTGGTACTGCCTTTTCTGTATTCTCGTAACATATTTGCAAAGCTATATAGAAAATCTATTATTTGAATGATCTTCCTGTTTATTTCCCCAAAACACACAAACGCACACACGGGTACACATACACACACACACACACACACACACACACACACACACAGCCCAAGCTGGACTATAAACTCACCAGGAAGAAAATAGTATTTTTGAAAATCATTTTATCCTGTATGTCAATGTCCATCTATTTTTCCTTTTCTACCTGATAAACCATTATGCATTATTAAGATTCGCTGAGGATGTCTTGTCATCCACAAGTGGGGCTCCCTGTCCTACTCTATGGCTCCCCTATTTTGGTGCTTATCAAACATCATATTGGAATTTTCTATTTGTAAGTCTGCAGTTTGCTCAAAGGTAGTGGTTTTGTTTTATTAACCATTATATTACCAGCCAGTATCACAGCTGTCAGCACATAAAATGCATTTATTCTCTCTCACTCAGGAAAGAATTGAATAAATATATGGAGAGAGTTTTTTTAATGATTCAAAACTGAATTAATGAGTATATGGTAAAAAAAAAAAAAGTAATTTTATCAGGCACCATATGTTGATAAAAATTTTGTTGTCACCTATTTATGTTATTATTCGTTGTTAGTTAGCATTAGAAACCAGTATATTTTAAGTGTTAGTGTTATAAAAAGGATTTTTATTAAAACTTTAGAACCACTTTTTCATTTCATACCAAATAAAGCCACAACATACTGTTTAGAAGTAAACTTTCAACAACGTGTGTGTGTCTATTTCCTTCAGATATTTTCTGTGCATGTACATGCGTATTCTGCAACACATCTATATTCTCTAACAAAACTGGGCTATCTTAGTATCACAGAAGGGAAGCCTGGATATTCATTAGATAACTAACAGTATCCACCCAAAGGAAAGAAGCATGATCCTATATATTTGTAACAAGTGCCATATTTCTGTGTATACGTATATAGTCCAGTAGGGCTGGCAGAACACTAACTGCTATAGATCAGCAGATACCTTGTGTATCAGAACTATGACACCATCCTCTAATTATTCCTTGCCTCTGATCTCCCTATAATAGCTTACAATGAAGACTGGCAAACTCATTTTTTTTTTTTTAAATAAAAGAAAACACTGTAAATATTCTGGGCATTGTGGGCCAGTGATATGACCTTCATCCCAACCGCCCAGCTCTGCCATTGCAGTGCCAAAACTATCACGGACAATCTTCAAGTAAACGAGTGTAGCTGTGTTTCAGTAAACGCACAAAAACAGGGAGCAGGACAGATTTGTTCCCCCTGCCATTGTCTGCAGATCTTTGCCCTATAATATCACCAACTTTTGGTTTCTAAAATCAGAGTTGGTCATGCACAGTGGCTCACACCTCAAACCCCAGCACTTTGGGAGGCCCAGAAGGGCCAATCATTTGAGAGCAAGAGTTCAAGACCATCCTCGCCAACATGGCAAGACCCTGCCTCTACTGAAATTACAAACTTTAGCTGGGCCTGGTGGAACATGCCTGTAATCCCAGCTACTTGGGAGGCTGACACTTGAGAATTGCTTGAATGTGGGAGGCAGAGGTTGAAGTAAGCCAAGATCATGCCACTGCGCTCCAGCCTGGGTGGTGGAGCAAGACTCTGACTCAAAAAAAAAAAAAAAAAAAAAAAATTAGAGTTATAGTTAATGAAAATATCACCCATTCTTAAGAACACAATGTAAAGTGAATTTTTCCCTCCACTTTCGTGTAAAGTGAATTTTTCCCTCCACTTTCGTGTAAAGTGAATTTTTCCCTCCACTTTCGTATCATGCTCTATGCATTCATGCTACAATATGTATTATATGTTATTATCATGAATTGTATGTATTTGTTTTCCTAGAGTAATGTGTGTATATACACACGCACACAAAAACTTACTGACAAAATATAATTTCCAATATTCAGCTTAAGGTTTCCCATAAAATAACTCAATAGAATCTTGCCTGAAACCACAGTAGTACAGAGAGTTGAAACTTACTCTATCTTGTCCTTTTTCTATACTACTTTCAGATATTAAATTTTTGTCTCTCAACCATACTCATCTCAGTAAAAGAACTTAAGAATATTAACTTTTCACCATTCCCATCTTTCTTCCCAAACCCCAGATGAGGACCTTGACTTGTTCCCGAGTCCTCAACTCAGTCTTTTCCGCAAAAATTACTTTATGTCTCATGATTCTCACATAGATTATGTGGCATCCTTTGACAGTATTTCAAAAATATCCATTCGTATTAACTCAGTGTACACACACACACGCACGCACACACACACACCTATTCCAGAGTTCAAAAAGCTGATAACATTTTTCCTCTTTGTAATTTTTCTTGACTTTTAGATCTCTGTTCTGATTTATTTCAACTATTTTTAATTTCAACTATTTTCTCAAATGTTTTTCTAAATTAGGTAGGAGAGTAATAGACCTTCCAGATCCTTCTCCAAATATTTATTTTGCCCTAGCTGATGGATCATATTTCTCTGAACAATAGATTTGGGGCTTTGGTGTTTCCTCTGTAGGCTGTAAATGGGACTTAACTCTCTATCAGATTCCTCTATTTCATGTAATAAATGTGAGGGTAGCATATTCATTTCTATTCATAGCTAATTTTTAAAAACCTGAATGTTTTAAAAATTTTCTCTTTTTTATTAGGCTTTAAAACTTTAACAGGATTTTCCTATGTTTATTCTTATTTTATTAAGTCTTCCTGGAACTTGGAAAGTCAACTAAACTTATAGGGTCAGTATATTATTCACTTCAAGAAAAATTATGATTGTTCCTTTCCTCCACTTGCTCTTTATTTTTCTCCAAGAACATATGTTATTCATATGCTAGGTCTAATGAATATGTTCTCTAAATCTGCTTTCTTTTTCCCACAATATCCACAATTTTATGTTTGTTTCCGTGGCTATTAGCTACTTCTTTCAGCCAGTTATGATTTTAGGTACCAGGACAATAATTCAGGTCTAATCAGTTACCATTCATACCTTCAATCCATATATTGATCTTCTTTATTGTTGTTATTTACTTATTTGTTTAAAGCAAAAGGCTTTGAGTCACAGAAATCTGTTTGTGGTGTCCGTAAAAAACCTCCAATGCTCGTACTGACTACTGTTTAGTGTACTGTCTTTCTGGGTAATTCCTGCTCTGCCTGTTTTTCTCTCTAGTGCTTTACCCCCTGTGCTTATGACAGTTTCCTTTGTGCTCCTTGGGACCCTTACTTGTCTTGGAAATAGCTCACTAGGAGCACTCTCACAGGTGGGAGCACCCTCACAGGTGGGAGCACCATAGAGCTGTTTGCCTTCCTAAGGCAGAGGAGATTAGTTTTGTGGGCATCAATTCCTTGATGTGGCAGAGAGAATTCTGTCCTTGAGTTCCCCTGCAAACTCTCACCTACCAGAGTTAATCATGCTGAAGCCTTTAATTCCCCCTCGACTCTCCTTGGAGATCAATATTCTGGGCCTCTCTTAGGCTCCTGCAGGCTGGTTCCTGTTTTCTGCTGTGGTCCAGAGGGAATGAGTTTGGCAATTGCTTTCTCCCCTGAGACTTCAGCTATCAAGAAGACCTCACTGTCTCTTCCTTACCTGCTCCTACAGTGACTGCAGGAGCTACCTGCCTAGCCCAAGAAGACTAACATACGCTGGAATCTGGAGTTGAGAGGAAAGATGCTGCTATCTTCCACTAAAAAGAATATATACACACACACACACATACATATATATATACACATATATTATATATCAAATTCACAGACTTTGATTAGTAACTAAGTGACTATAAGAACCTTAATCTAAAACAATACTCATACATATGCAGCAAAATTAAATACATGAAATCTTTACTCAACAAATGTGTTACAAAGCTTAGAGTCTCATAAAAATAGTCAAAAAGTATTATCACAGAAGAACCATTTTAAACTTAAAAAAAACATCCCATTAAATGAAAAATAAACAAAAATAAATTCAAATAGCTACACCACAGAAACCAGTGAGTGCTGAAAAAGCCCCAGATCATCAGGGTGACTCAAACCCTGGATCATGATTATACTGGCTGCAGTGTAGGCTTTGAATTCAGCTGAACCTGGAATAATGCCTACTTGGCTATTTCTAAATATGTGAATTTGCAAGAGTAACTTAAATACTTTATGCCAGTTTGCACATCTTGAAAATGATTTTCAAAATACTTCACAGGGCTGTCATATATTTTTAAATAAATAAGGCATGTAAATGCTTAGGAATATTTGAAAAAAGTTGTATTGATTAATGTAGCAACAACTATTAATGGTATAATTTGGTCATACACTGAAAGCTTAAAAGACCTGGAGACAAAAATTTCAGACATTCTAGAATCTTTCTTCTGTGCAAATAATCAAATTGAACGTGCTGGTATGTTCTTAACAATATACATATAGAATTCACATCATAGAAGAGACATATCAACTAAGCAAGTATTCCACGTGTTTTCAAATGTATGTTTCTTTCCCCTTGAGGTCCAACTGCTACCTACACTTACATGATTAGAAATCAACTTCAATGAATATTATAATTGCCAGACCCAATAGTCTTTAACACTTTATGCCTCAAAAAATACTAAAATATTTTGAAACTTCATATTTATATGAAGTTTATGTATATGTATCCCCTCTAGATACATATACAAGTAAAAATTGGTGTTCTAAAGATGAATTTTTGATTTTCAAAAATATGTTAATTGCATAATCATAAAAATGATTTTTCTTACCCATGTCTGACATTTCAGGCACAGTAACAATGTATGGTCCATCTGTGAATTTTGGAGCATTGTCATTGATGTCTTGCACTTTGATGATGAATTCAGATTCAGGTTCAAGAGGTTTGTTTGTACGTCTGTCAATGGCTTGAGCATGAAGCACATAGTGGGTCTTCTGCTCTCTGTCTAGGCTTTTTGTTGAGTGGATATCACCCGTGGTATCGTCAATGATAAATATAGTCCCAGCACCCTCTCCAGTAAGGATGTACTTGACAGATCCATCACCTTTGTCAGAATTGGAGTGAAGCTGTGAAATACACATGGAATAATTTAGCATGTATTTATATTCCGACCTCACATTATGTTCTCTGAAAACTCCCTACCTATAATTACTTTGTTTGACTATGACTTTTCTTCCCTTTACAGTGCGCTGTGTGTTACTTCTATCATTTACTTTTCTGCAGTTTTTTTTCTTTTTTTCACTTGGTTAATAATAAGGATATTGCTATCATGGTTTGTCTAAGAGATCCAGTTATTGAGCTAAGAAAAAACCAATAAACAATATTTATTAAAACAAAAATAGCCCTGTAATTTTACTAAATCCACATTCCACTAACTGCCATAAAGTTGAGAAAATAAATTCCCAGATTATTGTTGACTTCCGTACTTGTGAAAATAATATATTTTGTTTCATTTTGTTTTAATTATTTGACATTGATTTCAACTTTACGACTAGAAAAAAATATATATTGTATGACAAATTGATGTTCAAATCAATTATTAAAATTTTCACAAAAGAGGCACACATTTAAGTCATAGTCACAGTCATGTGTTTAATAATTAGAAAAAAATAAATGAAATCACTTCTAATATAAAGGGCTTTGATGTAGAATATTAAAAAATAGAGTATTTTTGGCCTGGTGTGGTGGCTCACGCCTGTAATCTCAGCACTTTGGGAGGCTGAGGCAGGAGGATCACGAGGTCAGGAGATGGAGACCATCCTGGCTAACATGGTGAAACACCGTCTCTACTAAAAATACAAAAAGTTAGCCAGGTGTGGTGGTGGGCGCCCATAGTCCCAGCTACTCAGGAGGCTGAGGCAGGAGAATGGCGTGAACCTGGGAGGCGGAGTTTGCAGTGAGCTGAGATCGTGCCACTGCACTCTAGCCTGGGTGACAGAGCGAGACTCCGTCTCAAAAATAATAAATAAATAAATAAATAAATAAATAAAATACTTTTTTAGGGATAGAGATTTTTTTAGTTAGGGATTATAAAACTTTAACTCGAAATTTAAATAGCAGTTGATATTCAGTTGATAAATAGGCCCTCATTATAATTAACTGAAATACAGTAACAAATCTACACTTACTAAAATTAAAATTATCAAATATATTTGAATAGATATTAGAAAAGTAACAATAAATTAGAGAAGAGGTCTTCAATAAGAAAAATACCTGAAATATTAAGATAATACACTTTGTTGTAATTTAAACTGCATGTAGTTTTTGCTAAAGATTCTGCTATAACACCAAATTCACTTAAATAGTTCCATGAGTGCCAGTGCTATATTTCTAGCTAGAAATAACAGCAGTATT
The DNA here is from genome assembly GCF_009764315.1 of Trachypithecus francoisi. Classification (NCBI taxonomy): domain Eukaryota; kingdom Metazoa; phylum Chordata; class Mammalia; order Primates; family Cercopithecidae; genus Trachypithecus; species Trachypithecus francoisi. The sequence continues at coordinate 19,706,734 of NW_022681465.1, forward strand.
TTCTCAGTTCACAAATATATTTTCAAGGATTGTTTCTCCCAAGAGGTCTGAACAGTTATCCTTTATATTAAACCTTTTTGGTCACATAACCTCAATGACTTACCTTTTTCTCATTTCTGACACGTAGAAACATTGAAAAACACAACCTTGTTCACATAGCATTTCAGTTTTCTTGCCATAGTAACATGAACATTTTTGAGTTTTAAAGTCTCTGAACTCTCAGAAGACATTTGGAAAAGACAAAATACAGAAAAAGACAATGCAATATGAGAAAAAGACTTTTCCTGGGAAAATTAGGGCAACTGAAACATAAATGATAGTATGGGAATAATTTTACTTCTTTCTTGAAAACACGTACAAAATTACCAGGGCAAAATTTTGAAAGGAATCATAGAGTAAGATTCAACAAATGAAACCATTTAAATATGTTTATTTAGATCTTGTATAAAAATGATCAAAAATACACAGCTTTCAAAGATTCACACTTCATTAGTAAACTGGATACTGAAAGAAGAATACAGAATGAATTGGGTGATACAATTGTATGCATGTATGAAAATGTGTTTATTTATTTATGTCTCTTAACATATCATTTTAGTTACTAGAAGAAAAGATTCATCTTTCATGAAGCAGACACCCACAAATTATCAGTAGAGCAACCTATTTCATATTCTCTAACTTCACATCAATCTGTGACCAAAACAGAGCAAAGTAAATCAACAAATTCATTTACCAAATGTTTTTAAAACCTTTTCTAGAATACCTGTCATTAAACTAATAAAAGGTGAGAGAGTCTGGTAATTATTATGTTGTTATATATACATTATAAATCTATATTTTGTACTTATAACTATATAAAACATTTTTGCAGAATGTGTTATGGCTTTTAACAATTTCTAAAAGTTTAACAATGGTGAAAATTGGCATTCATCTTCAGGATATGTATGTGTGTGTGTGTGTGTATATATATACATATATACATTAAAAACATTTTCAGTGAACTTTACTTGATATCACTTAGTTTTTTTATTACTAACAAAATGTCATAATATAAAATATACTAAGTGTACAGTTAGGTTCATATTACAGATACTTAAGTATATTTAAAGAAGAATAGGCGTAAGTATACAAGAGAAATAGTAAAGTTCTTAAACTACAGCATCTATTAAAATATATATACTATACACTCTATATAGATTCTAGTAATTCAGATATAAAATAAAAATTCAGTAATTTTAGGGTTATCAGTTTTAAGACTTGAATCTGACTCCACATGTGTACCATTATTATAATTCACATACACTCTTTATAATTAATAAAGTTTTTATAATACCTAATAAACAGCATAAATGCTTCTGAAGACATGACTAATTTGAACCTATATTGTAATAAGATCAGTGAATTATAATTCAATAATATTTATATTGTTAGATAACCTTACACCAAATATTATGAAACTTACACCAAAATATCATGAAAATGTATTTAGATTACATTGCTTTCTGAGAATATTTAGCCTGAGTTTTTAAATAATGTAGATGATCATTTTATTAATGAAATTTTAGTCTCTTGGCCAGCCTGGTTAAATCTTGAAATAATCACATTCCTATATAACACTAATGGGAAACCATTGTGGTAGTTATTTAGTAGATTGACTAATAGTTTATATGATTATGATGATAACTACTTGTGAAGTAGCAAAGTGGTTTACTCTCAAGATTCCCTCTCCTCCACTCCATCTATTCTCAAATCTCAGTTCTGTTTGTAATATACATTTTGCAACAGGAATGGAGCCTGAAAGAAACCTTGACTATTTTGTCTTGAATTTTTTAATAAATGGGTTTTAACACTCTAGAGAAGTATTTTATTAATTTTTGGAAGCCAAAAAAAATGATGAATGAATGAAATATGTGAATAGTAAGGGTAGTTGAAGACATAGAAAACTTGAGAAATGGAGAAAAAGCTCTTGAATAGAGATAATCTGGTTAGGAATATTATGATGATAGAAATATGTCTGAGTGGGGTCACCAATGAGACAGCAAATGAAAGAATTTGGAAAAGAGCATGGAAATTAGAAATACTCCATATATACACATGGTAGTGATTCAGTAACCAGTTAAATGTAGGTTACAAGCTTAGCTAGTCACTATACTACTTAAGAGAGATGTCCATGATTTTTTTACAGTGAAATAAGAAAAGATATTTGGAAGATAAATTTGATTTTAGTCATATACAGTGGAGCTCTTTTTTTTTTTTTTTTTTAAATCAGTTTAGTAATACCAAATAGCAGGGTCTGAATGTAACACCTTATTTATACTTTTAGACCCATGAGATTTTGCAAACTAGGCTGTATTTTCATGCTGAAAGACAGGCATTATACTGTGCTAAAGCAAGAACAGATAGTCTTTGGGTATCTCATCACATAATAAAGTAGGGTTAATTAACTGCTCTTTAGAGAACAGCAAAGGAATGAGGGGTGAAAAAAAATAAAAAGAAAATGCAGTCACCCTAGTGAAGCAAAATGCTAGTAATCTCTAACATTACTTTAATAAACTGTCACTTTCTTAGCATTAAGTAGTAACCTATGGCACTTAGAAAGTCAATGTGACTCACATGAGTTCACTCTAGAAAACTATTTATTCACCCAGGATCAGGACCTGAAAATGTATAGCTTTCACTCTAATGCAAAGTTCCTCAATAAAATCATATTCTATCCCTTGGGGAAGAATAACTTTAAAAGGTTAAGAAGATGATGGTGGAGCCATTCATTTAGAAAGTTGAGTTTAATTAGGACTTTAAGCTATGTTAAAAAGATAGGTCATTGACTTAAAACTGTAATATTTTGTCCTACATAATTTATACACTTGTTTATAAGTAGAAAACATATTTATAATATTTCAGTGGAAGCCAAAAATAAAGGCAGAAATATAGTAATTCCACTATGATTGATCATTATCTCCAAAACTTGCATAAAATTATGTGACACAATGTGAAAGAAATGTGAAAACATAGGGAATACATGTCATTGAGAGGTATTATGTATCCTTCATTCCAGAATGTATTATATTCTTAAAGTATAAGCAAGTGAAACAAAAATCAATTGAAATCTTAATAAGTAACTGATGTGAAATAAAACACATTAAGCAGTTACAGTCTCATGCTAACTGATAATATATTAGTCTCTGTGAAAAAGGGACATGTATTAACCATAATTTGTATTTAAACACCAATAAATGTGTAAAAAGTTATGTTAAACAGTTAAATAAAGTTTTATTTTCAAAAATTTAATCCATCAAGATGGATGGGAGCCAGGACTAGATTGCAGCTATAACTCAGATGGACAGAGCAGGATGTGGAGGCTCCTGTGGTGAATTTTGCCCCAGAATGACTGCAGGAATATCGGGAATCCTGAGAGTACCCACAGACCCTATGAAGGAAGCAGATTGCTCCTGCAGGGCCCCCAAGACAGCCCAGATACTGTAAGTGCCCAGGCTGTGAAAGAGGGAAAGGGAGATCCTTCGCCCGTGAATACACACCCTGCTGGGGAAACTGAAGGTCTAGTTTATGGGAGAAGATTCTGATCTTACCTGGAACTGTGTGAATTTAGAAAGTTAAGCAAAATACAGAGGTAGAGGAAGCAGTGTCCATTCCTGCTTGGACTAAGGGGAGGATGCAAATCCTGCAGGTAGAATCCACGGGCTGGGGAAGCACTAAAGCCCTACTTTCTTTTGCAGCTGGGAAGTGGGTTAGCCAGGAGTAAGTTCTCAGGCCTGCTTGCCCATTGCCTGGAAACAGACTTGGTGCTATTATGGGGCCATGGTAGGAGTGAGACCAGCACTTCAGATTGCGTGGGAGCTGGGTGAAGCCTGTGACTCCCGGCTCTCCCCCACTTTCTTGACAACCTGCACAACCCAGCAGAGGTAGCTATAATCCTCCTAGGTACATAACTCCATTGTCCTGGAAATCTTGCCCTCATCCCCCATAGCAGCGGCAGCAAGACCCGCCCAAGAAAAGTCTGAGCTCAGGCACGCCTAGCCCTGCCCCCACCCAGTGGTACTTCCCTACCCATCCTGGTAACTGAAGACAAAGGGCATATACTTTTGGGAGTTGTAGGGCCCCACCCACCATGGGTTCCTCTCTATACTACCACAGCTGATGCTCTCTGGAAAGCACCATTTCCTAGCAGGAGGCCAACCAGCACACAAAAAAGAGCATTAAACCACCAACGTTAAGAACACTCACAGGGTCCATTTCACCCCCTTGCCACCTCCACCAGAACCGGTGCTGGTATCCACGGCTGAGAGACCCACAGATGGTTCACATCACAGGACTCTGTGCAGACAACACCCAGATTAGCTCAGAGCCTGGTAGACTTGTTGGGTGGCTAGACCCAGAAGAGACAACGATCACTACATCTCAGCTCTCAGGAAGCCACATCCATAGGAAAAGGGGTAGGGCACTACGTCAAGGAAACAATCCATAGGACAAAAGAATCTGAACCACAGCCTTCAGACCTTCCCTCTGACATAGCCTATCCAAATGAGAAGAAACCAGAAAACCAACTTTGGTAATATGGCAAAACAAGGCTCTTTAACACTCCAAAACATCACACTAGCTTACCAGCAATGGATGCAAACCAAGAAGAAATCCCTGATTTACCTGAAAAGGAATTCAGGAGGTTAGTTAGTAAACTAATCAGGGAGGCCCCAAATAAAGGTTAGCCCAATGCAAGGAAAAAAAAAAAAAAAAACGATGATACAGGAAGTAAGGGAGAAAGAGTCAATGAAATAGATAGCATAAATAAAAACAATAAAAACTTCAGAAAACATTGGACACAGATAGAAATGCAAAATTCCCTGGAAAGTCTTAGCAATAGAATTCAACAAGTAGAAGAAAGAAATTCCAACAAGGTCTTCAAATTAACACAATCCAACAAAGACAGAAAAAAGAGGGCCGGGCACAGTGGCTCAAGCCTGTAATCCCAGCACTTTGGGAGGCCGAGACAGGTGGATCACGAGGTCAGGATCATCGAGACCATCCTGGCTAACACAGTGAAACCTCGTCTCTACTAAAAAATAAAAAAAACTAGCCGGGCGAGGTGAGGGGTGCCTGTAGTCCCAGCTAATGGGGAGGCTGAGGCAGGAGAATGGCGTGAACCCGGGAGGCAGAGCTTGCAGCTGAGATGCGGCCACTGCACTCCAGCCTGGGCGACAGAGTGAGACTCCGTCTCAAAAAAAAAAAAAAAAAAAAAAGACAGAAAAAAGAATAAGAAAATATGAATAAAGCCTCAGAGTAGTCAGGGATTATGTTAAATGAGCAAACCTAAGAATAATCAGTGTTCTTGAGGAAGAAGAGAAATCTAAAAGTTTGGAAAACATACTTGGGGAAATTAATTGAGGAAATACTCCCTGGCTTTGCTGGAGACCTAGACATCCAAATGCAATAAGCGCAAAGAACACCTGGGATGATCACCAAAAGATCATCACCTAGGCACATTGTTATGTGTTACGCCAATGCATAGGTCATCTCAAGTTAAGACAAAGGAAAGAATCTAAAGAGCTATGAGACAAAAGCACCAGGTATCCTACAAAGTAAAATCTACCAGATTAACAGCAGATTTCTCAGCAGAAACCCTACAAGCTAGAAGGAATTGGGGCCTTATCTTCAACTTCCTCAAACAAAACAATGATCTGCCAAGAATTTTGTATCCAGTGAAACTAAGCATCATATATGAAGGAAAGATACAGTTGTTTTTTCATAACAACAGATGCTGAGAGAATTCACCACTACCAAGCCACCACTACAAGAACTCTTAAAAGGAGCTCTAATTCTTGAAACAAATCCTTGAAACACATCAAAACAGAACCTCTTTAAAGCATAAATCTCACAGGACCTATAAAACAAAATACAATTTAAAAACCGAAAACCAAACCAAAACAAAAGAACAAAAAAACAAGGTACACAGGCAACAAATAGCATTATGAATGGAATGGTACCTCACATCTCAATATTAACACTGAATGTAAATTGCCTAAATGCTCCACTTAAAAGATACAGAACTGCAGAATGGATAAGAATTCACCAACAAAGTATCTGCTTCCTTCAAGAGACTCACCTAACACATAAAGACTCACATAAATTTTAAGTAAAGGGGTGAAAAAAAGACATTTCATGCAAATGGACACCAAAAGTGAGCAGGAGTGGCTATTCTTATATCAGAGACAAACAAACTTTAAAGCAACAGCAGTTAAAAATGGCAAAGAGGGACATTATATAATGGTAAAAGGTCTTGTCCAACAGGAAAATATCACGATCTTAAACATATACGCACCTAACACTGGAGCTCCCAAATTGACAACACAGTTACTAATAGACCTAAGAAATGACACAGACAAGAATAGTGGGGGGCTTTCATACCCCACTAACAGCACTAGACAGGTCATCAAGACAGAAAGTCAACAAGGAAACTGGATTTAAACTATACCTTGGAACGAATGGACTTTAACAGATAAATACAGAACATTCCATCCAACAGATGCAGAATACACATTCTATTCAACAGCACATGGAACTTTCTCTAAGATAGACCATATGATAGGCCACAAAACGAGCCTCAATAAATTTAAGAAAATTGAAATTATATCAAGCACTCTCTCAGAACACAGTGGAATAAAACTGGAAATCAACTTCAAAAGGAACCTTCAAACCTATGCAAATACATGGAAATTAAATAACCTGCTCCTGAATGATCACTGAGTCAAAAACGAAAGGATGGAAATTGAAATTCTTCAAACTGAATAACGATCATGACACAATCTATCAAAACCTCTGGGATACAGCAAAGGTGCTGCTAACAGGAAATTTCATAGCCCTAAATGCCTACATCAAAAAGACTGAAAGAGCACAAACTGACAATCTAAGGTCATGCCTTAAGGAACTAGAGGAATGAGAACAAACCAAACCCGAACCCAGCAGAAGAAAGAGAAGGAAGGAAATAGCCAAGATCACAGGAGAACTAAATGAAATAAAAACAAACAAAAAATACAAAAAAAGGAAATAGAAAGCTGCTTCTTTGAAGAAATAAATAAAATTGATAGACCATTAGCAAGATTAACCAAGAAAAGGAGAGAGAAAATCCAAATAACCTCGGTAAGAAATGAAATGGGAGCTATTACAACTGACACCACAGAAATACGAAAGCTCATTCAAGGCTACTGTGTTAGTGTTCTCTAGAGGGACAGAACTAATAGGGTATGTATTAATTAATATAAATATATATTAATGAAAATATACTATATAATAAATATAAATGTATTTATATAATAAATATATAAATGTATTTATATAATAGATGCTACAAAGACACAATATTTATATATTATTATATATTATATAAACATAAAGGGGAGTTTATATAAATATAAAGCAGAGTTTATTAAGTATTAACTCACATGATCACAACATCACAAAATAGGCTGTCTGCAAGCTGAGGAGCAAGGAGAGCCAGTTCAAGTCCCAAAACTGAAGAACCTAGAGTCCAAGGTTCCAGGGCAGGAAGCATCCAGCAAGGGAGAAAGATGTAGGCCGGGAGATTAGGCCAGTCTCCCCTTTTCACATTTTGCTGCCTGATTTATATTTGCTGACAGCTGATTACATGGTGCCCACAAGATTAAGGGTGGATCTGCCTTCCCTAGCCCGCTGATTCACACGTTAATCTCCCTTGGCAACACCCTCACAGACACATCCAGGGTCAATACTTTCTAGCCTTCAATCCAGTCAAGTTGACATTCAATATTAACCATCACAAGTCCACCCCTTGTCAAGCTGAACCCACACACATCTCCTGAGATCATACATAATCTTCAAATAAAGACAATAATAAGGCCATAATTACACCTAACATAATACAACGATCCTTTGTACAACCGGAAACACACCAACTCCCAACCCAAACACTATTACGTAAGTTAACAATACTTAAATGCTGATATGAACCCAATAAATCTTATGTCATATGATAAAGGAAAAGGAAATAAAATAAAGATATTTTCTTCATACAAGTGTATACATGTACAAACATATTTTTAGCAAAAGAAGGAGGAAATACTCATGACAATCGCAGTCCCCATTTCTGCAGCTGGTCATGTGGTCATAGTTGACTACTTTCTTCTACTGCCTATTCTGTATTTCTTTGCCTTCAGCAAGCACCTCAGCAGGTCGTGATACTTTCCTGGTGGAGTGACCCAAACCTTCACTCCTGAGGGTTCTGGACCATTTGTAGTCCTGCCTGGATTGGGCTGTTGTAGTTTCCATTGACCTTAATCACAGGGAACGGTAATACTAAGAGACACCCAGATGGATCTCCTGTATTCCATGCATACTGTTCTTTACCTCTGTTGTGGAGTAGTGGACTGATTTCATCTGATAGTCTGGGTCAATCACCCCAACCAACACTGTAACTCCCTTCTTTACTTGTTAGCTTAAAGGTAGGAGGAGCCCAAAGTGTACAGGTGACAATCTTAACTTCTAGTTCAATGGCATTGTTGCTGTACCTCCTGGTGGCAGTGTTCCTCCCTCTGGAACTAAGGCCTCTAGGTCAGCAGAATGTAATATCACAGTAATAGGAAGCAAATATTTTGCTAGTGGATCACTAGAGGTGATGGTGTGGGTGCCACTTCCACTTTTACCCCTTGATTCCTGGACCCATGAATCCTGGCTATGGGAGAAACAGTACAGTACATTGGATGCTGATTCAGAGCATACACAGCCTTCTGGATAACTTTGCCTCAGTCCTGCAAAGTATTGTCACCTAGCTGGTGTTATAATTGTGACTTCGAAAGGCTATTCCACCGTTCTATCAATTCAGCTGCTTCAGGATGATGGGAAACATGATGAATGTAACTTTGGTTACTGGTACCAAAACAGAGATACAGGCCAATGGAACAGAACAGAGTCCTCAGAAATAATACCACACATCTACAATCATCTGGATCTTTGACAAACCCGACAAAAACAAGAAATGGGGAAAGGATTCTCTATTTAATAAAAGGTGCTGGGAAAACTGGCTAGCCATATGTAGAAAGCTGAAACTGGATCCCTTCCTTACACCTTATACAAAAATTAATTCACGATGGATTAAAGACTTAAATGTTAGACCTAAAACCATAAAAACCCTAGAAGAAAACCTAGGCAATACCATTCAGGACACAGGTATGGGCAAGGACTTCATGACTAAAACACCCAAAGCAATGGCAACAAAAGCCAAAATTGACAAAGGGGATCTAATTAAACTAAAGAGCTTCTGCACAGCAAAAGAAACTACCATCAGAGTGAACCTACCTACAGAATGGGAGAAAATTTTTGCAATCTACCCATCTGACAAAGGGCTAATATACAGAATCTACAAAGAACTTAAATAAATTTACAAGAATAAATCAACCCTATCAAAAAGTGGGCAAAGTATATAAAGAGATACTTCTCAAAAGAAGACATTTATTTAGCCAACAGACACATGAAAAAATGCTCATCATCACTGGTCATCAGAGAAATGCAAATCCAAACCACAATGAGATACCATCTCACACCAGTTAGAATGGTGATCATTAAAAAGTCAGGAAACAACAGGTGCTGGAGAGGATGTGGAGAAACAGGAACACTTTTACACTGTTGGTGGGATTGTAAACTAGTTCAACCATCATGGAAGATGGTGTGGTGATTCCTAAAGGATCTAGAACTAGAAATAACATATGATCCAGGGATCCCATTACTGGGTATATATACTCAAAGGATTATAAATCATGCTACTATAAATACACATGCACATGTATGTTTATTGTGGCACTATTCACAACAGAAAAGACTTGGAACCAACCCAAATGTCCATCAATGATAGACTGGATTAAGAAAATGTGGCACATATGCACCATGGAATACTATGCAGCCATAAAAAAGGATGAGTTCACATCCTTTGTAGTGACATGGATGAAGCTGGAAATCATCATTCTGAGCAAACTATCGCAAGAACAGAAAACCAAACACTGCATGTTCTCACTCATAGGTGGGCATTGAACAATATGAACACTTGGACACGGGGCAGGGAACATCACACACTGGGGCCTGTTGTGGGTAGGGGGATGGGGGAGAGATAGCATTACGAGAAATACCTAATGTAAATGACAAGTTAATGGATGCAGCAAACCAACATGGCACACGTATACATATGTGACAAACCTGCACGTTGTGCATATGTACCCTAGAACTTAATGTATAATAAGAAATGAGATAATTCTACAGCAGTGAATAGAAGATTGTTTATGGGAGCATGGACCAGGGTGATATTCATGAAAGGAATAAGAAATTATCCAATCTGGCCGGGCGCGGTGGCTCAAGCCTGTAATCCTGGCACTTTAGGAGGCCGAGACAGGCAGATCACGAGGTCGGGAGATCGAAACCATCCTGGCTAACATGGTGAAACCCCGTCTCTACTAAAAAATACAAAAAAATTAGCCGGGCGCAGTGGCAGGCGCCTGTAGTCCCAGCTACTCAGGAGGCTGAGGCAGGAGAATGGCATAAACCCGGGAGGCGGAGCTTGCAGTGAGCTGAGATCTGGCCACTGCACTCCAGCCTGGGCGACAGAGCGAGACTCCGTCTCAAAAAAAAAAAAAGAAAGAAATGAGCCAATCACAAATATATTTTGAAAGTAGAGCAAACAAAGGCTTCTCAAAGGGTAGATATGAGGTAGACAAATGAGAAGTCAAGCACAAATGTTTGGTGTTTGGACATAGTTACTACATAACTGAAGTTACAATCAACTGAAATGAGGAAGAATCAAGGTATAGGAAATTCAAAGGTGATCAAGAACTCAATTTGAGGCATGCTAAATGGGATATATTTTGTTGCAGGTCTCAGCAGATATATAGAGAAGTAATTTGTATATGCAGTCTGAAGTTCACAAGAGACGTTTTATTGGCCTTATGAACTTAGAGAATATCGACACAAAGATGGCATTTAGAGCAATGAAACTGGATGAACTGAACACTAAAATAAGAATAGGTGAGAGGAGAAGAATTTAGTTTAGAAGTCTGTAATACCTCAAAGTTAAAAAAGGGAGATCACAAAAATATTGAGAAAGTGCAACAGGAAATAGATGGAAAACAAAAGTATATTAGTGTCCTGGAATGAAGTAAAAATATGGCACATGAAGCCAAGCACGGTGGCTCACACCTGTAATCCCAACACTTTGGGAAGCCGAGGCTTCCAAATTATAAGCTGGATTTTATAAGGTAACAAATAATAGGTATGACAAAAGTAGAAAAAATGGGATAGGTAATTGTTATTATATTGTCATAAAAGCAGAGCATTTGTGAAAAAGGAGGCTTGAAGGGTGAAGTAAAAATTAGTAAAAAATGTCATGAAGGAAATAAGCAAAGGAAATAGCCTAGCAAATATAAAGTATCAGATAGGCCGGGCGCGGTGGCTCAAGCCTGTAATCCCAGCACTTTGGGAGGCCGAGATGGGCGGATCACGAGGTCAGGAGATCGAGACCATCCTGGCTAACACGGTGAAACCCCGTCTCTACTAAAAAAATACAAAAAATTAGCCGGGCGAGATGGCAGGCGCCTGTAGTCCCAGCTACTCGGGAGGCTGAGGCAGGAGAATGGCGTAAACCCAGGAGGCGGAGCTTGCAGTGAGCTGAGATCCGGCCACTGCACTCCAGCCTGGGCGACAGAGCGAGACTCCGTCTCAAAAAAAAATAAAATAAAATAAAGTATCAGATAAGAAGTGGTACAATATTTACTCCAAATATACTTCAATATATTATTTTATTAATGAATATTATTAGCATTTGAATAAATGCTAAAATTAATAAAGTGATACATAACTGAGAAAGTCATAGAGAAATTAAAACAAAATAGTAAAAGTATTTGAATAAACAAAGATAAAGCAGAAAGAAACACTGGAAAACAAAAACAGAGGGGGCAAAATTAAAATAAAAACAATATTGTAGACATCTACCAAGCCTTATAAATCATATATATGTATACATAAATTATATATAACTGTAAGGAGACTTCAGTAGAAATGGTGGAAAAACAACCTCCAAATTATTTCCTCCATTAAAGCAATAAAAATACTGCCAAAAATTGTAATAAGTAACTTTTTCCAAACTTGGGAAATTGACCAAAGTCTTGCAGCATTCCAGGGATGTACAGAACAAAAATGTATATAAAAAAGAAAAATGTATATAAGAAAAATGTTTGAATCTTCGTATCTTCAAAAATGAACTTTGAGGTATGTTAATTTGCTCTATTCCCATCCCTCTACCTCCACTGCAGCCTTGAAAACCAAGATCCCCAAATCAAAGTCAAAATCAGCAGCCTGGTAGCCACTGGAGGGAGCAGAATTGAGCAGGAGTTCCTTCAGGCTACATGCCCCTAAAATTCTAATTATGTGAACTCTGTGATGGTTCCTTGGAAGACCCCACTCTCAAGTTTGTTGTTATTTGATCTGACTCAGAATTTACCTAATGCAAATAGCTTTCACCAAAGAGATTTTTCAAAAACAATCAGAACTTCAAAAGCAAAACTTCCTGGAATGATGAATAACAAAACAAAAAATAGAATAACAAAAAGCTTAAAAGGAAAAGCTAGGGAATTAGTTTATAAGGAACTTTTAAAAGCTCTGACATATTTCAGAAAATCTAGAAGTCACAGGCGTGTGTATGCTTTGCAAATATCTGGAGAAGTAATTAAAGGTTAGAAAAGACATACAAGGAACATAGATCTAACTTCTAGTTAAACTTGAGGTCGTTGCAAGCAGAAATGTGTGGCAAAGGTGGAGTTATAAACTTTCCAACTGAGTGTCAGAGGTATACCTCAACATATACAACACTGCCCCACAGTAAATACTAGTATATATATTGGTTCCAGATATTTAAAAATCTCTGTCAAATCATTAACCCACTGATAATTAAGGCAAGCTGAGACTTCCACAAGCAAACACAACCAGAAATAAAGATTTTACAAAACTATTGCAGAAAACTCATTAAACAAACAACAACAAATGCAGCAACAACAAACACCATAGAGAAGGGAGAATCTGATTTCCAGATTTGCCACATTATAATATTTAATATGCCTAGTTCTCAGCAAGACATATTAAAGAAAGGAAAACCTATAACACATACAATGGAATAAAAGTGATTAATAGAAATTAACTGCATATGAGGAAGTCTGAGAATAACACTTATTAGATAAAGGCATCAAAGGGACTACTATAAATTTGTTTAAAGAACTAAAGAAGACAATGTATAAAGAATTAAAGTATAAAGACAATATCTCATGAAATAGAAAAAATCAATAATAAGATAAAAATTATAAGATACAACTAACATATCTGAAATAGAAAAGCATAATAATGGAAATTGAAAACTTACTAGTGAGGCACAACAACGGATTTAAGAAGGCAGAAGAAAGAAACAGCAACATTGAAAAGAGGTCAACTGAGATTATTCACCCTAATAAACAGAAAGGAAAAAGAATGCCAAAAAGTAAAGAGCATATAAGACACCTCTAAGCCTAAGAACGTATGAATAATGGGAGTCATAGAAATAGAGGAGAGAGAAAAGGAGACAGAAAGAACATTTGAAGATATAAAGCCCCCAAACTTTCTCTATTTGATAAAAACCATAAATCTACATTCTAATAGCTCAATGAACCTCAAGTAGAATAAACTAAAAGGGATTCATGTTGATACACATCGCTATCAAACACCTAGAAGAGAAAACAAAGCCAGAATCCTGAAAGCAGCAAGAGAAAAGAATCTTGTTACCAGCAAGACATTGTCAATAAAATCAACAGCTGATTTCTAATAAGAAACCAGAGAAGCTAGGAGCAAGTTGAATTATATATTCAACATGCTGAAAGAAAAATATTATCAACTAAAAGTTCAATATCTAGCAAACTAGCTGTTAAAAATGATGGACAAATTACAATGTTCCTAGATAAACAAAAACAGAATTTTTTTGCAAGTAGATTTGCCCTCCAAGAAATACTAAACAGAGTTTTATAGGCAGAAAGGTTGTATTACAACACCTTACAAGCAGAAGTTAACTGGAAGTAAAGCAAAAGCCTAAATGTAATAGATAAAATAATAAAACTCTTAAAATGAAACACAAATGTAAATCTTTACAACATTAGAATAAGCAATGCTTTGTAACTATGATGTCAAAAACAGAGGCAAATACAAATATAGATAAAATATATACATTAAAACTGATGTGCTTCAAAATGTGCTAATAGAAAAGTGAAAGTATGACTCATAGAGTGGGAGACAATATGTACAAATTATTATATCTGATAAGGATCTAGTATCTAGAATTTATAAATAGCCCAACTTAACAATAAGGCAAATAGCCTAATTAAAAAGGAATGCAGAATTGGAGTACACATTTCTCAAAAGAAGATATGTAAACAACAAATAAAGATAAATCAACATCATTAGTCATTACAGAAATGTAAATGAAAACCACAATCAGTTGCCACTTCACAGTCATTAGGAGAGCTAACATTTTTAAAAGATGTAAGTATTGGCAAGGGTAAGGAAAATTTAAAACATTATACATTGAAGATAGAATTGTAAAGTGGTGTAGCCATTTTGATAAGTATTTGTCAATTTCTCAAAATATTACACATATATTTTCCCTGAAATTTACTCATAAAGTATGTGAAATTCCAATTAATATACCTATGGACTTTTTAAAGAAATTAACAAGCTGATTCTAAAAGATACATGAAAATGGAAATGACCTATAATTGTCAAATAATTTGAAAAAAAAAAACATAATCAGCAGATTAACAGTACTTGATATCCGGTCTCACAAGAAAATCACATTAGGATAAAATATAGATATGCAGATTAAAGGGACAGATTAGAGAGTCCAAAAATATATCCCTACACATGTAACTGTAACTTGAATTTTAACATAGTTTTCTAATGTAATTTAAAATTTAATTTAATGTGACAGTGTAATTTAACAGAAACAAAGAGATTATTCTATCCCCAAAATTCTAATGGCAGTATGCCAGCTAAGAAAACCACTTAGTCGCAAATCCATCCAAACTTTCCAAAAAAAAAAGAAAGAAAAAAGAAAAGGAAGACCGAGACAGACTGCAGGAAAAAAAAAAAAAAAAAAAAAAAAAAAAGTCCATAGAGTGTAGTCATGAAAATTATTGCTAGGTCTTGAGCCCTAATCAATGAACTTCTAATATTTCTCTGGCTGAATTTCAGAATTGCTATGTACTCTTTTGTGTCTGCCATCTTGCTGTTTTTGAAAAAGAATAGCTGTATTCATTTTTCTATGCTTGTCCCAGCATCGCATTTTGTATTTTGGGGGGCAAATAACATTTCTTTGTAGCTTCACAGAACTACAGATGAAGAGAAACTATATACAAGGACATGTGCTTCAATATCTAGAATGTATGAACAGCACAACTCAGCAAAAAGGCTATTAGTCCAATTAAAAATGGACACATCAACACCCAGGCTTGAAATAGATTATGAGATTCTGGACTTTGAGATAACACTGTAATGGGATGACACTTTTGGGGTACTTGGGTGAAGAGAAGTGTATTTTGTGAGATAAACATGAATCACTGAGGTGTCAGAGGGTAGGCTCTGGTAGGCAGCTATTGGAATTACCTCTAATGTGTACTGTCTCCTGTCATTTACACCCTTGTGCAATGTCGTCTTTTTGAGTTTGGGTGGGACATAGTGACTCCTTGTAATAAGAAAAAAGTGATGGATGTCACTTTGAAATATAGGTTATAAAATGATATTGGCTTCTGTCATGCTTACTCCCTGTTACCATCTATCACTCTCTGTTGCTCTCTATCTCGGAGCCCTCACTCAGGGCAGAAAGCTGCCATGCATGAGAAGCCCTAAGGAGAGGCTCACATGGCAAAAAAACTGATGACTCCAGCCCACAGTCAACACGAACCTGCCCAGAGACATAGGGGTATCTTGGAAGGAGATTTTCTGCAAATTTTTTTCTTGAAATGATTGCGACCCCAGCTAACACCTTGATCACAGCCATGAGAGATCCTGAAACAGAGGCACTCAGCTAAGCCATGACTGAATTCCTGACTCTCAGAAACTGTGAGATAAGAAATGTTTGTTGTTTTAAGCCACTGAGTATTGGGGAAATAATGAATTCACCAGCAAGGTGTTAGGATGTATCTCAAAATAGTATGCTGAATTAAGTAAGCTGAACTCAAAAAAGCACATTTACTTTAGTTCTATTTGTATTCATGTATAGGCCAAACAAAACTAAGGTGTAGTTAGAGAAACCAAATCAGCAGTTGTCAGGGGCAGGAGTGCACCAATTCACTGCAGTGTATTCTTTCCTTCATTTGGTACAGTTTAGAAAGTTGTCAAATGTCTCCACATTATATACTTATTCATGGGAAATGTATCTCTATAAAATCAAGATGAAGAAATTTACATTCAAAAAAGGATTATGATATTTTTATAGCTTACTGATAAAGAAATGTGCAAATTATTTTCCATTCTGTATGTTTTTGGGAACTACTGACAGAATTTTTCTCTAACATGATCAAACACTTTTTACTGTCCTGTCCTTACAAAGTTATTAATTAATATCTCATACAAACTTTAGAGCCTGATTGTCACTCTTTTTCCTACTCCCCTAAGATACTTATTTTGCATTTACAATATTACCCCCTCCTCAAAAATGTCTATGTCTTAACCTATAGTACTTGTCAATGTGTTATTTTGCATGGAGAACAGGCTTTGCTGATGTGAATAATTTAAGGAGAGTTAATCTGGATTATCCAGATATGCTCAATAAAATCCCAAGAGTTGTTATAAGAGAAAAGGAGAGGCAGGAGAGTCAGAAGAAACCTGTGAAGACATAAGTAGGTGTCAGTGAGAGAGAGAGAAAGAAAGAGAGAGAGAGAGTTGAAGATGCTACACTACTTGCCTTAACGATTGAAGAAGAGGTTACAAGGCAAGGAATTCGGGCTTCTAAAAGTTGAAAAGAAACAGAATCTCCCCTGGAGTCTCCCAAAGAAATGCAGCCCTGTTCACACCTTGATTTGAGAAATTGTGACCTCCAGGACTGTCAGATGATAAAATTATGTTGTTTTAATTGTGTCAGATATCCTGCTAAAACATTAACATATTTTAGTGCCACTTTGAAGTGTTAATCATACTCTATTTTTAAATTAAGAAACTGAATCTTATTGTTGTCAGTAAATTTGCCCAAGATTACAAAGCTGTTAAGTAATAGAATGTAGATTTGAACCCTGCTAACTTCAGAGCCTGGGCTCTTATAATTTAGTCAAATAACATTATTGTGTATGCACAAACAAAATTACTGAAAAGTCTAAATGTACAATACTTTAAATACATTTTTGCATCTTCTGCATTGGTTATATATTAAATGACCAAAATTAAGATTAAACATTATTTATATAACCCTTCTTAAGTAAACATCAACAATTAAGAGCTGGTGAATTATTGTGTGATATTTATACGTGTCTTATATTTATCTTCTGATATTCATGTTCATAGTGTTTCTGATATAATTTTATATGGATATTACCTACATACATGATCATAAGATAAATAAAGGGATTCTTATCTCTGTTTCATATTTTAGCAACTATATAGTGAACAGTTACTAAGAACCAACTAACTGCAAATACTATTTGGGACTATACCATATAAAAACACGTGGAAATCCAAAGACAAATGAAATATCATTCAGAACAAGATCAGATGAGAAGTCTGAAAAGGTAAGTAGAGCTCAGTCCCTCGAATGGCATGCTTTATAGTTTAAAGTTTTTATGTAAAAAAGATATATCCATGCAATTATTTTAATCTAAAAAATAGGGACGAAAAAAGAGGGAAATAGCAGAAGGAAAACTGAATTTTAGAACGGTAAAACACATTGTAATTTGACTCACAAGGGGCAAGCATGGAAAAAACCTCACAGTTCAGAAGAGACTGTGAAGAAAAGTGAATCCTGTTCAGGAGCACATTAAAGAGACAACAAAATAGACGTTTTATTTAAAAAATTAGAAACATTGATTTTAGGACATAAGGAAGTAGTTGAGTCACAGAAGTATGAAGACTGGCAATTTGTTTACTATCTGAGAGTCTCAGGAGGTGATATCTTTCATAGGTTAAAAGTAATATAGGAGACACTAAAATGTAGGTGAGAGTTTAAAAATAGAAGATGATATAAATATAATGATAGTTGGGGAAAACTGAGTTTTGAGCTACCTGTAAATTCAGTGTATGTGTGCAGTTGACAGACAAATGGGACATCAGAAAATAAAAGACATGAACTATAAAACCTAAAAGGATTCATACATTGTAGTTAAAGTTAAAAAAACAAAACAAACAAACAAACAAAAAAAAAACGGTGGGAACACCAAGAACACATTTAAAAATTTGGAATCATAAACATTTATGAAAAGAGAAGATAAACAAGCACACACACACCTATGAAAAGGAAAGAATGGGAAAAACAAAGAGAGCACCTTCTGGAGAATTTTGGGGGACTCTACTATTTCTCTATCAAGCTAGATCCAGGGTATTAATCACTTTTGGACATATTACTGGTCTTTGAGATTTACTCCAAAATAACACGGGTTTGGTGCACTGAAGAGGTGATGAAAAAGCTAACATAGATAAACACCTACATTTTAGACCTCAGAAGCTTGGGCTCACAAATTTTGGAGCCTGGGCAGAAATACCTGGGTGGCAGGGTAACAACTATTATGGACTGAATATTTGTGTCCCCTTAAAATTTATACTAATGGGAGCTGGGCATGGTGACTCATGCCTGTAGTCCCAGCTATTCAGAAGACAGAGGCAGGAGGATAACTTGAGCCCCAGAGGTGGAGGCTGAAATGAGCGTAACCGCGCCACTGCACTCCAGCCTGGGCAAAAATGTAAAACCTTGTCAAAAAAAAAAAAAAATCATATTAAGGGGAAATACTGATATTAGGTAGAAATGGAGCCTTCATCAATGGGATAAGCACTCTTATGAAAGGGACCCCAGTCTGGGCGCAGTGGCTCACGCCTGTAATCTCAGCACTTTGGGAGATCGTGGTGGGTGGATCACCTGAGGTCAGGAATTCGAGACCAGCCTGACGAACATGGTGAAACCCCATCTCCACTAAAAATACAAAAATTAGCCGTGCATGGTGGTGTGCACCTGTACTCCCAACTACTAGGGAGGGTGAGACAGGATAACTGAAGTGAAGTTGAAGGGAACCAAGATCATGCCATTGCACTACAGCCTGGGTGACACAGCAAGACTCTGCCTCAAAAAAAAAAAAAAAAAGAGAGAGAGAGAGAAAGACTGCCATGGGAGAGTATGCAAGTGAAGCTGGCAGTCTACAATTCAGAAAAGGACCCACAACAGAACCCAATGGACCATTCAATACCCTGATGTCGGACTTTCAACCTCCAGAACTATGAGAAATAAGTTTTTCTCTTGATAAACCACTCAGTCTATGGTACTTTATTATACTATCCCAAATTGACCAAGAGAGGAAGCCAGAGCCAAAGCTGCAGAAGCTGGAAGTCCCAGCAGGGGCAGCAGTGAATGGGAGAAGCAAATAGCCAGTGAGGGCAACGCACCAGATTGGAAAAACAGGTGGTTTTCCATGCAAGCCATGGCGAAGATGAGGAGGCTTGGAATGTTTAGGCTACTAGCTCGCTACCAACGTTGGAGAGAGAGTTGAGTGAAAGTAGTCCAGAGACAGGAACATGTCCTTTACCAGCTGTCTTAGGCCATTCTTGCACTGCTATAAAGAAATACTTGAGACAGGGTAATTTATAGGAAAATATATTTAATTGGCTCACAGTTCCACAGATTGTACAGGAAGCATAGAGGAATCTGCTTTTGTGGATGATGAATCTGTTTCTGTGGATGTGGAATCTGCTTCTGTGGTTGCCTCGAGAGGCTTACAGTTGTGGCGGAAGGTGAGGCAGGCGCAGGCATCTCACATAGTAAAAGCAGGAGCAAGAGAAAGAGAGTCAGGGGGAGGTGCCGCACACTTTTAAATGACCAGATCTCAAGAGAACTCACTCTCAGGAAGACAGCACTAAGCTATGAGGGATTTGTCCTGTGATCCAAACACTACCTACCAGGCACCACTTCCATCACTGAGGATTACAATTCAACATGAGATTTAGACAGAGACAAATATCCAAACTCTATCAGTAGCTGAGGCAGATGTACATCAGCAATATAAGATACATAAGGCCCACAGGACTACTACACATGAAAATTCAGGCTGTCTTCACAATACAACAGATTAGAAACAAATGAAAAGGAAGGCCATGTAAGGGAGAATGAAGTTGAGTACTCATAAGTTAGGGTTCACAAATTGTGGAGCATGGGCAGGAATATCTGGAAGGGAGGATGGCAATTATTATTATGATAAGGGAGAACGAAGTTGAGAAACCACTGATTTTGATCACCAAAAATGCAGATGTACAATAAGACTAAGGAATAATTATACTGTACACAAAATTATCAGAGAAATAAGGGATGGAATTAACAAGATGTTCAAACAATAGGAAATCATCAAGAATGAGCAAAATTTGAAAAAAATACTATCTGGGAATAAAAAATATTAAAGGCATTAAAATTCTAGTGAATGGATTAAACAGTAGATTTGACACAGTAAAGAAAAATTAGAGTAAACTTAAACATTATGGTCATAATTGTTAGGATCAAAGCAGGACAAATGCAAGTTTTCTACCTACTCAAAAGGTTTCTTACTTTGGGCTGTCCCTACAACATTATATTACAGATTTTAAGAAACACATTCTTTATGCAAGGAGGACGATTGGCTAGAGTGGGAATACAGGAAGAGATGCAAAGCATTGATAATGGTCTGTCTAATTCTTTATGCAAATTATGTATTTATAGGCACCCAACATTGAAGAAAGAAGGAGAAAGGGGATGGAAAGAAAGAGGGATGAATGTAGGAAGGCAGTAAAAGAGGAGAAAATAAATTCATAGAGGGAGCAATGATAGTATTATGATCAAATTCAAATGGAAGGAAAAATGGGTTAATGACAGTGTCATACTTTGTCAGTGGGCAGTTTTAGAAAATGAGTAGATATAACACCATTGGATTATATTACCAAAAGTAAGCCCATAGACTTCTCTTATTCAAATGACTGTTACACACATTTTTTTTCTTTTTTTTAGTTGAGTGACACCATAATGAAATAAGACTATATAAGTGGAAGCTTTGGAGTGTGATATCTTTGTAGCACTGAACAATGTAAATGTGCTAAAAGTTTTGGTTTTCTCATTTGAAAAGTAGAAAGAGTAAAACTAATAGTCAAAATACCAATAAGAATAAAATGAAATGCCAATAAATCACTCATCATTATGTCCAGTAACAAAAACAAGTGTTTTACCATGAAGTATTACACAACATAACACTTGAGTCTCATATGTTTTTATACAAGTGTTGAGAAATAAAATGCAAATATATGGCTCACACCTGTAATCCCAGCACTTTGGGAGGCCAAGGCAAGTGTATCACTTGAGGTCAGGAGTTCAAGATCAGCCTGCCCAACATGTAAAACCCTAGGTCTACTAAAAATACAAAAATTAGCCAGGCATGATGGCACATGCCTGTATCCCAGCTATGCAGGAGAATTGCTTGAACCCGGGAGGCAGAGGTTGCAGTGAGCTGAGATTGCATCATTGCACTCTGGGCTGGGCAACAAGAGCGAAACTCCATCTCAAAAATAAAAGAAAAAAGAAAATGCAAATACAAAGCAAATACAACTTTATATGTATAGATGAATTTTGTTTCTCTCTCCCCAGTGCATATTAACAATGACACAAGATAACAGATGGAATGTAATGCTGTTTGGGTAGGTTAGCAATTATACACAGAGCTCAGATGGATTGCTATGCCAGTACAACAAGCAGTGTCTAAACAACCCAAGCCAACCAACAGAAGACAGATTCACATGGGTTGGCCAGCCACACTGTGCTTGTGAAGAATCAGTCACTGTGTTTGAAAGAGACTTAGGGCCTGAATTGTTGGCGTTCTTGCAGATGAATTAGAACAAACTAGCCTTGAGATGAAAGTTCCATTCATCCTTCATCCAAGAAGAAGTAGGTAAAGAATTGCCTAAATAAATATCTTACAGCCTTTAGTTGTCATGGAGATTGATCTTAAGTTTCTCTGAGATTTTCTTTTTTCTTTTCTTTTTTTTTTTTTTAGTTTTTGACTAATACTGTATATGCATTTAGGTGGAATATTTGGTGCCAATTTATTTACAACATTTTCATTTTTATGCCAATAAAAGATTTTTTTTTTGCAAATTATGAGCTTAAAATCTGCAGTTGATTTATTTCTGTTAAAAGCTACTCTTACCCTCCAAACTAATTCCAGGTAGAGAAATCATCTTCCGAAGTATTTTATAGTAACCCTGGCTCACTCCAAAAATTCAGTGGAAATGTTTAGTAACTTAAGATACTTAACTATTTCTCCATAGCCCCAAAAGTTAATTTTCATGAAACTTCCTAATTTACATTGTTTCTGGCCTACCATAGGTAGCATTAACAAAGTTATTTAATAACTAAAGAATTTTCATAGGTATGACAAATGGCCTAATAAGATTTGGTGCAGCTGGATTTAGAGTTGTCATTATTGAACTGGTACAGGAACAAAGCTTGTAAATACCTGCCTGCCAGGAAATCACTTTTGTATAGAAAAGTACCATCCCTACTTGGAGTACAGGCACGAGGCTTTAGTCCAGGCTCAGGGAAGTGTACATAAATCATTTCCAACTTGATTTTAGTAACTCTTAAAAACTTACACCTTGAACTTCGCTTAGAATCTCCAGAGTAAAATTACAAAGTATCAACCTTTGATCTGTGTCACAGCATGAAAGGTTGCTCTACTTTTTTTTTTTATATAAACCTAAGTTACTGCAGTCATTTTTAGTCAACCTGCCTAATGAAAATGGAGTCTAAACACTTTATTGTGCACAGTCCTTTTACAGGAATATTGATATTCTCTGAGATTTTCAAAGTAAGTTAATCTTATATCTGAAATGTTTCAGAATGCCTAGGTCCTTTTATGAAGACTATTTGAGAAAAAAATAAAATTAGTAAAATCAATAGAACTTTTACTAGACAG
Source organism: Trachypithecus francoisi (assembly GCF_009764315.1). NCBI lineage: Eukaryota > Metazoa > Chordata > Mammalia > Primates > Cercopithecidae > Trachypithecus > Trachypithecus francoisi. The sequence continues at coordinate 19,729,950 of NW_022681465.1, forward strand.
ATCAGGAGAAACGAAGAGAAATTATCACTATTAGGAATGGGAGAGAGGGAAGATCATTAAATTTCTTCAAGTAGTAAAAAGGCAATAAGAGAATAATATGAATAACTTTACACTAATAAATTCAATAAATCAAATGAATGAAACAAATTCCTTGAAAGACCCAAATTACTAAACTTTAATCAAGAAGAAAAAGATAACCTGAATAGCCCGGTAAGAAATCAATTTATAGTGCAAACTTCCCCCCAAAAAAATCTCAATAGACATGAAATACCTTTGCCAAACCCAACTCCATTTGTCACAAAAACTACAAAGTGGAAACAAAACAGAACATATTTAACCTGAAAAAGGGCAGCGATGAAAAAACTACATTGAACCTACGTGATTAAATATGCGAGACTGAACTTCCCCCTCCCCGCCAATATCTGAAACACAACAAAGATAACTGCTTTCACCTCCTGTATTTCACATTTTGATGGAAGTTTTAGCCAAGAAATTAAAACAAAAGATTAATGAACAGCATCTTTATCAGACAAGAAGAAACAGAACTACCCGAATTCACACATACTATTGCCTGTGTAAAAATTGTATTCAATCCACAAAAATACTATGAGAACTTATAAATGACCTTAGTCAGGTGACAGAATACATGATCAATATAAAAAAGTGATTTTTATTGTTTTATGTATTTATTTATTTTGAGATGGAGTCTCGCTTCGTCGCCCAGGCTGGAATGCAGGGGCCTATCTGGGCTCACTGCAAGCTCCGCCTCGCTGATTCACCCCATTCTCATGCCTCAGGCTCCCGCTCCCGAGTAGCTGGGTCTACAGGCACCCGCCACCACACCCGGCTAACTTTTTGTATTTTTAGTAGAGATGGGGTCTCACTGTATTAACCAGGATGTTCTCATCTCCCAACCTCGGGATTCGCCCGCCTCGGCCTCCTAAAGTGCTGGGATTACAGGCGTGAGCCACCACGCCTGGCTAAAAATGATTTTGTCTCTGTACCCTAGTAACAAATAAACAAAATTAGAAAGATAGACATATTACATAAATAATCTCCGGTTTTCCTCTTTACCAGCCTCAAAACAAGACTCAGGAAACTGTCACCACGTGGTGTGGACTCTTGTTATTGTGCAAAGTCAAACTAATGAACAATTTTGGATGGTGACCCAAAAAATACAGTGGACACCACAAAAAAAAAAGAATGTAAGGCTTTCCCTGTTCCTTCATGAATTGGATAGCCAATAGAAGCCCACCTCCTCATGCTGATATCTCATTCCTGGACAGAAGAATGTGAGGAAATTTAGCCTAGCTCTGCTGCTCCTGTTTCCCTTTTCTACATGTGTTATGCTCAGATACCTCCTCCTTGCACTGGATCTGATATTGGCTTCGTTTGCTGGCCAGGAAGCATATTCAAAACTCTCTTTCACAAATTATGTCTCGGCACACACACAAGATTTCACCCACCTGGCTAGGAATAAAGTACAGTTTGCATTATATAAAATAAGTTTAATAATATATATGGGAATACTTTAACAATTCTTATATTAATTCATGAGGTTGATACTATACAATTTAATAGAGGGAAAACTGAGACTATGGAAAGTTCGAAAATCTGATCCAGGTAGGACAACAAATTAATAGCAGAAGGATTCTACAACATACACATCTATAATATTAATTTTTATAGAATGATATCACAGAATATAAATTGAATAATGTCACAGATTAATTATCACAACACTGTAAATTTGGTTTTTTTTTTTTAGTGAAGAAACGTAATAGCAGAGACATTAAGAAAATGGAGTTAGTTTACTGTTTTAAGTGGAGAATAAATTATTGTAACAAATAGACAGTAAAATACAATCGAACCTGAATTCTTTCTCTCATTAGAAAGCAATAGTAAGCAATCTATTGTTACCAAAGCAGACCTGCTATCCTCAAATCATGGCTTCCATGTTTGGATATAAGACTTTCTTTCCTGATTTTGCTCTGTTCCAGCCAAGAGGGAGAAAAAGAAACAGGGACAAAGTGGAAGGAATTCAGAATTCGCCACAGTTTTCTTCTTAATGTCCTGTACCAAAGTTGCACATCTTACTTACATCAATATCCCAGGGGATAAAATTTAGCCATGGTTATACACAGCTACACAGAAGGCTCCATAGGGCCTCTTTACAGACCAGTGTGTGGAGGATGTTATTACTAAAATGTTCAACAGTTGGCAATGAGACTTTGGGTATAACTAGCAGTCTCTCATCGGGTCATAGAGCCAGTAACAAGTGGCTCATATTTGAACCCATGTTCATTTGGCCTCAAAATAAGACACAGACTAACAAGTTTAGCCCATTTTGTATGAATAATATATCAATTAATACAGGCTTCCATATAACAATGGGAATTTTAAAATTATATATCATGCTAAGAATTCAGGCATTCTTGGCAAGGATGTAGGAAGGGCCTGTTAATGTCTTTCCTTAGCTTAATGTACCCTTCATTATAACCTTCTTAGAATAGAGCAGTATCTGTTTATTCCATATAGTGAGCTCTATCCACAGAATAATGCATAACTTCAAGTGAGATATTTATACACCACCTCCACTTTCACAAATACAGAAGATATTCATCATTTAACTAAACATGGATATGGATACAAACTTACCTGCTGTATTAGATATTGAACCTAACTGTATAAATCTACTTGTCTATGTATTTCCTTGTCAATAGGAGACAGCAAAGAGTCCTTATTATGCCAGTATTTTTCCTGACACCATTTTCCTAATCTTTGTAAATCAGCATCTCCCTTTTACATGTTACTTTTATGTTTTGATTTTATCAATAAATTGTATCCTGCTGTCACTTTCTTCTACATTATTGTTCACAAATATTTAAATGTATCTGTTTAGTCTATATTAGGAATAAAAAAGACAAGAAAAAATATTTTGGAAATCCTTTATACTGCTTCTAGACACTTTTTATTCTCCCTTGGTTATCTAATCTCCCAAACAGCAGAACATCTCAACCTGGTTCATGTTGATTCTTTTTTCATTTCTGCTTCAATACCTTCCCTGAGAGCAAAGTGATTTTCCATAACCAGCTGCAAATTCACTAGACACAAAATGTATTTATATTTTTCCTCTCGTTGTATTGTAATTTCTTCCCTTCTTTAACTTTTATATATGGCCACAATTTTCAGATTTTTAATAATGCCTCCTTACTTTCAAGTCACATTTTCTATTAGCTTTGGACAAACGTTTGGTAATGGAAACTGTTATAACACTAAGAAAGGAGCCTATACTTATTAGCAAAGAATAATGCCACAGGTGATCAAATAAGGCCTTGCTGAGGTGGTTTAATATAGAATAATATGAAATTAAATACAGCAAGTCAAAGTTTTAAAACTCCTGTAGAAGGAAAGAAAAACTCACAAATAAATGTGTTATTCCAATGCATCTAATATGCATAAGGCTAGATTTATTTCCATAACCAATTTAAAACTACAATTAAAATTTTGCTCACTAATATTTTTCACAATGTTAATTATGGCTAAATATAGGCCCATAGTTCAAAATTAAATGATGTATCATTCATTAGCATATGTAAAGTGAATATTGTTATTGCAAAGAAAAACATTAGTAAATTATTTTCAATCATCAAAGATGAATGCAATTATAAGAGTACTGACATTTTTAATTTCCTCAATTCCTGTGTGAAATACAATCATGTAGAAAAAAACACTCATTTAAAATTTACATGTAAGTGCAAAAATACGTACCACTAGCCCTACAAAAGATATTAGAAAATGGAAATATGTGTATTACTTAAAAGTGTACTCCTTGAAGGATTATTACCATAACAAAAGAGGAAATGACAAAGAGCAGGTGTAAGCAGTATTGAAATTTTCACAAAATCAGGCACTATGTAAGAAAGAATCAAAAGTATTGAGAAATAAGTTCTAACTAATTTTGTGGGTTTTTTTATTACATAAATCTATATTTTACTGAAATCACTTTAACATAAGGTTTTATTACTGAGTAAAGAATGATGATTAAATGATTTGGTACCTTCATATTTTTTTTTCTTTCTCAGTGTTAAGAGTTCCTAGCATACAAATTAAACACTCACAATAGTCTGAGTCCAGAGAGAATTTCAGGTGAAAACAGAAAACACAATGATAACAACAGAGAAGGGAAGATTGGTGGCAGTTCCCTTGTCTTGAATGAAAAGTTAGAGAAAACATTAAGTTTTTGACATCCATAATTTTTGGATAATTTCTGCTGTGTCAAAGGCATCCTTAATGAACATATACAGATATCATTTTTCTATTATCCAGTAAATCAATTTTCTCTTTGGCTTTATAATCATTTATTTTCTGGAACGAAAAATATATATTCTAGCCAAAAAGTCTATTTTCAATTTAAGTGTTAGACTAACATGGGATATAATAGGGACATATGGATGCAAAAAGAAAAAAAGCAAACACACCTGTATTAATTTGTTTTCACATTTTTACACAACACTGCCAGATACTGAGTAATTTATAAAGGAAAGATGTTTAATTGACTCACAGTTCCACATGGCTGGGGAGGTCTCAGGAAACTTACAATCATGGTGGAAGGCACCTCTTCACAGGGCAACAGGAGAGAGAATGAGTGCAAGCAGGGGAAATGCCAGACACCTATAAAACCATCAGATCTCCTGAGACTCACTCACTATCATGAGATGAGCATGGGAGAAACCATCCCCATGTTTCAATTACCTCCACTAGTTCCACCCTTGACACATAGGGATTATGGAGATTAAAATTCACGGTGAGATTTGGGTGGGGACACAGAGCCAAACCGTATCACACTTTCTACAAAGATGAGTAAGGCAAAAGGGATTTTCCTGTGTGGTGTAGTGTGGCTTGGTGGATTGTGATATGGAGAAAAGCAAATTCAAATTTATGTAATGAAAACATGTATCCTTAAGGAAAAATTCATCTACAATGGAGGCAGGGCAGCATGATGGGAACTGGGAGCCTAACTCTGGTGGCAGAATTTCTGCATTTACATGAGCGCACTTAGACTTATTTATGCTGTGATTTGGAACAAGTTGCTTAGATTCTGATTTGTCTCCTGCACTGTAAAATGAGAATGATAGCAATACTCCCTAATTCATAGGTATGCTTGGCCAAATTCCACTGCTCATTATGTAAATGTTTCTTCTTGTTTTGATAAAATCTCTGCATGGAGAAGACATTCTAAATCTTTCTACAACTTAAGACATTGCTCAGTGTATCAGAAAAGCTAATGAGGACTAGATTTTTATTTTGTGTAACCTACACAGAGCAATAACATATCAATATTTGTGGATATAAAGTATTTGATTTCACCAAATGTCTCTCCACCCTTGGGAGAAGTTTAATACTTCGTATAGTCTGAGACTTTTAAATATGACATCTGTTTCACAGATGTAAAATGCATTTGAATGAAAGTTCTTTGCTGCTCTAAGCTGCATTAACTTTGTTTCTACCTAATTAACATGAACAAATCCTGATAAAGCCTTTTTGCTGGTCCATGTGTCACAATTAGAAATTAATCTGCTGCACTATTATGTAACACGAGGCAGGATACAGCAGTGGAAAGAACATGAACTTGAGATTGTGATAGGCTTCTTTTCATATCCCAATTCCACCAAATATTAATAAGGTACAATTAGATAAGAAGTCTCTTAACTTCTCTGAAATGGGTTCTGCAGAGAGCTGTGGATGTGGAAAGAATGGATCAAACAGAATAAAATAATGAAAGACATTAATTAACATTTATAAAACTCATATATTTCCATATTAATATATTTGATTTTTCTGCTTTCAAAGCATCAAGAGTGATAAAAATCTGCCTGATAGGATGTTAAATAACTGCCTCTCATAGTCACCTGAGCACACTAGTGGTTGTTCTTATATTCCAAACTTATTTCAACCAGGAATTCCTGGATGATAAAGCCAAACATTCCTTCCCTCAAGGAAAGCTCTGTCACCAGATGGGGACATATGTGGGTTGTAGTGTCTACCCTCTTCCCTCCCTACGGTTTTTTAGGAACAATTTGTCTCCTTCGTTGGGGCCTGCTATGAGGTGGACTCTCATCTCCATGTGTTATGATTATCCTGAAACATTAATACAATGTCTGATGTTGAGTACTATTAATTCTCATTTATATTATATAAGACAGGAAAACATTTACTATAGGAACGTGGGACTCATACAAACTCTTCGTGAGTGGTAGTGGCTACTACACATTGTAAATTATATTACCAACATTAAAATGCCCTGTATTATTTACTGAATGCCTACTCTGTACCTGATACATTTCTCTGCCCTTTACATACAAAAATCCCATAGTAGATATTACTTTCTTCATTTTATAGATGAATAAAAACATTTTATTTTAAAATTTTGTATAAAAAAGTAAATTCATTTCTTCATTCAATAACTCTTTTAATACATTTTAGTTATATGCCTTGTGCAAAAAACTGGACAACTTTTTGAGCAAAATTGTGCTTTTAGAAATATATAGCCTATGTTTTTTAAAGATTACAATATAGTTAAATGAATAAAAATATACACAAAAATAAGAAGAGGGACAAATTCAAACAGCTTATGAGTATGTTCAAAACTTGTAGAACAGATGATAACTTGGAAACATCTAGAAAAGTTAGATTCTTATATTGTAGAACACAAGAAATCCTCTTACCATGATCTGGCAAAGTAACTCGTTCTGCAACTTGAAATTTTTAGTTAACACTATCTTTCTGATATTGATCATGTTGAGACATGAAAATTAGACTCTTGGATATGACCTTTGCTATAACAAGACTATTACATAACATTCTGTTACATAGGCATGCCACTTTTTAAAAATTCCATCTCCTTTTCTTTGATTGTTTCAATTTTTTGGCTATAAAACAATGCTTGAACTTTTTTATGCATTCCTTCTTGTGCACATGTGATTTTTTTCTCATGAGTACATTATAGAACATGAGAACCTGTACCTTTATTAAGTACTGCAAAATTGCTGTCTCCAGAAATTCCCAATTTATATTCCACATTTAAAACCTAGCAAAGTAATCTTCATTTTTTAGAGCTTTCAAATACTCACAATTTATCCTATAATTCAGTGGTAAATATGAAAAAGAACGTCAAGGACTTCGGACAGGTTGTAGTTTCACACACATCTACCCAACCACCATGGCCACCACCCATTTAATAAATGTGACTTCTTTTCTTGAGTTTTTAACTAAGTCTTTCACTTTATTGTTCCCCTCTAATACCTTTCTCTTCATCAGAATACCAATCTCTTTCTTCAGCTGTTACAGATTTAAGCTATACATTATATAAAGGTATATGAAGGTAGATGTTAAACTGTGAAATTAATGGACTTAAAAATCAAAGATCTCAGCAAAGTGAGAGTCCAAGCGGGTGTAGCTTCTTTCAATAACTTTCAATGTGGACTTATATTAGCTGATTCTGCACAGCCTCTCTAACCTAATTTTGTCTCAATTCACATTTCTCTAATCAGAGCCCAGCCTCTGGGCTTTTGAACTTTCTATTTCATATGCCTGCAGGGCCTTCATGGCAAATATGTGCTTGGCTCCTTCCCTTCAAATCGCTGTGTAAAGATCATGCATAGTGGATTCTTCTCTGAACATCCTATTAAAAATAGCATCTCTGGCTCCAGAAGCCCATATCGCTCTCCCTTGTTTAATATTTTCCACATCTGTTATCACTTTTTGTTATACTATATGCTGCTTTTTATTTGTTTCTTACCTGTTTCCTATTGGAATATAAGTTTCCTAAAGATATCCTGTATTTTCTGTACTGCTATAACCATTGTAGAAAGTATAAACTAAAAAGGAAATCCCAAGTCCCCGAACCAACTGAATGGATCCTTTCTTAATCAACAGGATCCAAGAGTAACCTAAAAAAACTAAATTCCAGGTCACAAAGGAAAGGGAAATCAAACACATCTTTTTATACCCCCCCTTTTTGGGAGTTCGGGCACAACTGACCCATATTAACATTAAAACAGAGATCATAAGACTGACAAGACAGACTCTTTTATGGCAATATGATACCAAATTCCGACCTGACTCTGGTATGACATCACATGATAGATAGAAGACTCTGAAGGAAATACAGATATTTTACTCCAAAATATATTATTTTGACCTACTTTTAAATGGCTTTGCACAGCCATCGTTTATGGGGAAAATTTGCATCTGTGGAGAATCTTCATTAATACAGCAGGCCCTTCTCAGATCTAGGAGAGACTAACTAGGAGCCTGACACCTTTTAAAATCTAGAAAGACACATTTACCATCTATCCACTCTGAAGTCTGCTACCTGGTGGCTTCATCTACATAAGAAAAACCTTGGTTTCCACAACCCACCTTATCTTACCTCAAGCAATTTTTTTCTACTGACTTCAAGTCTTTACACAAATCTTAACTCATTCAACCAACTATCAAGGAGAAAATCTTAGAATCCACCAACGACCTGTAAGTTTTTGTCCCCCAGTCCTGGAGCTTAGAGATGTCATGACTTTCTTCTTCCTCTCTAAAATATATAAAACCAAACTGTAACACAACCACCTCAGGCACACATTCTCAGCACTTCTTGAGACTATTCCTGGGGTATATAGTCACTCATATTGGCTGAACGTAAACCTCTTCAAATATTTTACAGAGTTTGAGGTTTTAGTCTATAAAAGAATGGTATCTGTCATAGAATATGAGATGATAAATATTTGTTAAATGAATACATGTTTCCAGCTTTCAGGACTGAGCAATCACGTAATATTTTTCAGGTTGAGGGACATAAAGCTAATTACACAATTAGTGCACTGCCCAGCACATAGTAGCCACTCAATATATGCATCTGTAGTCCAGGTGCAGTGGCTCACACCTATAATCCCAGCAATCTGGGAGGCTGAGGCGGGCGGACCACCTGAGGTTGGGAGTTTGAGATCAGCCTGACCAACATGGAGAAACCCCATCTCTATTAAAAATACAAAAAATTAGCCAGGCGTGGTGGTGCATGCCTGTAATTCCAGCTACTCAGGAGGCTGAGGCAGGAGAATCGCTTGAACTCGGGAGGCAGAGGTTGGGGTGAGCCAAGATCGTGCCATTACACTCCAGCCTGGGCAACAAAAGCGAAACTCTGTCTCAAAAAATATATATATATATATCTGTAAAATGCAGAATAAAATAGGTAGATCATGGAGGTTTCATGAAGATTAAATGAGTTAACATATAAAATAAAATGTATATAACATATAAAAACACTTATCTTAGGCTGTAGTAGACATTGAATAAATGGTGGTTATTGTTAAAATCTTGAAAGACTAAAACTAATTTAATTTACATGTTCAATAAGTGTTTATTAAATTGAATGACTGATTAAAAAAAGACAAGGCAAGTGATGGTAAAAATAATTTTAGGCCGGCCGGGCACGGTGGCTCACGCCTGTAATCCCAGCACTTTGGGAGGCCGAGGCGGGGGGATCACAAGGTCAGGAGATTGAGACCATCCTGGCTAATATGGTGAAACCCCGTCTCTACTAAAAATACAAAAAACTAGCCGGGCGAGGTGGCGGGCGCCTGTAGTCCCAGCTACTGGGGAGGCTGAGGCAGGAGAATGGCGTGAACCCGGGAGGCGGAGCTTGCAGTGAGTGGAGATCGGGCCCCTGCACTCCAGCCTGGGCAACAGAGCGAGACTCCGTCTCTAAAAAATAAATAAATAAATAAATAAATAAAATAAAAATAAAATTAGGCCAACTATTGAACTTTGAAGCAGCAGTAGGAGTACAGTAATGAGACATATTTCTGAAATGGTACAAAAGGTGATTTACAAATTATTATTTCATTTTATGCCTGCATTTTAAAAACATTCCTGCAATGAATACATATATTACTTATGATATAAAAATGAATAGCATAAATATAAATCTTTATATTGAGGCATGCCATCACTAACATAGTTCTCACATTTATATTCAGCAATAATGAATAATTTTATATTTAAATCCAGAAACTCAGCAATAATGCTACTCAATTTCTGATTTTGTATTTCAGTAAAGTCCAATAACTCAACAATAACAAATATTCAATTTTTTAATTTCTAAAAGCAGTACACCCCAAACTTGCTATTTCATATGTTAGTTTACTTTGTATTTGGTTTTAGAGAAATAAAGTAATTGCTTCACCTCCATTTTTAGGCTAATCTACTGAAGTGAAAATATTATTTTCTAATTTGTTAATGAGCTTTAAGGCTGCTATCCCAATATGGATAAATCAGATCTACAAGATATTGACCTATATCTTCAATCAGCTTCCTTGAATATACAGAGTACTAGACCTAAAGATAAAAATAATATCATGGAATAGGCTTTTACTAGTTCTAAAGTATCATTCTTCAATGTTCCTGATAATATATTCTTGAACTCTAATTCTTCCATGTCTTCACCACATTCTTCATTGATAGGACACTTAACCACACATTTTACATTGGACACAGCATTAATGTGCACCTAGAGAAAATCCTAGAATCTTAGTGGGTTACCACTAGAAAGCCATTCTTTAGTTCTAACTTACAAAAAGTCCAGTATCTGTGTGCTGGCATGGCTAGGGGGTATGTGTTAGGGTAGGGGCGCTGCAGTTGTACAGTAATGGATTATGTTCCAACTCCCTCCGTGTTGGCAGCTTTGCTAACCTCTGGGATCTGCAGACCCTTAGCTGGAAACTAAATTTCACAAGCCAAAGAAAGACATGAGAGAGGACAAGATCCCCTGCAGATGGGTCATTTGAAAGAAACTGATACAACTGGAAGTAGGACTGGGAAATGCTGGCTGAGAAGGTACCTCTACAGAAAAGATTTGCAGAGAACTAGCTGTGTCTTCACAACTATTCCACAACTGTGAGATATCTTTGCCTTGCTCTGAACTCAGAGTCATTTTATTTTTGTGTATATCAAATTAGGACAGTGTCTGGCAGAGCCGAGGCAGGGGGATCACGAGGTCAGGAGTTCAAGACCAGCGTGGTCAACATAGTGAAACCCCATCTCTACTAAAAATAAAAAATTAACCTAGATGTGGTGGAATGTGCCTGTAGTTCCAGCTACTTGGGAGGCTGAGGCAGGAGAATTGCTTGAACCTGGGAGGCAGAGGTTGCAGTGAGCCTGGACCACGCCATTGCACTCTAACCTGGGCGACAGAGCGAGACTCTGTCTCAAAAAATAACAACAAAAAATTGTTTAATGAATGAGCAAGTCTTTTAATCTTATTATTTTTATAGTTATCTGAAACTATAAGCATGTGTTTCCATAGGAAGATACATGTGCATATAAGAAGACTAAGTCATTGTGACCCAAGCTTGAATCTAAGACCATGTAACAAACAGAAAAGATAAAAGTTAATCATGAGATGTAAATAAACAAACAACTAAAGTAAACAAATCAAGTAAGGAGAGAGAGAGAAACTAAGTACAAAAGCAAAATCAGATGAAAATCCAACATAGAATTTTAAAAAAATAATGGATGTAAGATGCCACCACCAAGTGTCCAATGAATAGCAGTAACTTACAGTAATACATATATATGTTTACATGTATACATATATGTTTACATGTGTATATAAGTATACATGTCTATATATACTTATAAAATCACTGAATAAAGAATAATTAACTCCTTCAGAAGTATATCAGATAAGTAATATTAATTTTTATTGAATAAAGCACCTATTAATATTTACCAGATTGTGGAAAGTGTTCTCACCCTTTTCTTTCTCTTTCTCACTCTGTTGGATCTATAAAAATCGCTGCCTAAAATGAACTAATGCCAATGGGAAAACCTGTTGCATGTGTTTGTCATTTTGCTTATAATAGGATGTGAAGTAAGCAGCTGAAAAATTAGACACTGTTGTTATTATCAAACCCTCAAATGTCCTGTTATTATTAAGGTGCTGAGAACTGGTAATTAAGCAATTACAGTAAATGTTGGAATTTTTCTACATTAAACACACATAGACTGACTTTTCAAGATGGTAATAATGGAGACAACTTGAAAAAAAAAAGAGAATTCATTCATGCAAAAGATTTGGTGAAATTTATGTCAGCTAATTCATTTATATCATTAGTTTCCACATGATAAAGATACTTCAAGTGTTTAATGAGAAAGGACTTTAAAAATACGTGTAGTTGGTGGAATGTGTGGTCCTTACAACATTTTAATCTAAGAATATATTCTGGGCTAGTTCCACATCTCACTTGACTATGAAATGGATGCTGCTAATTTGCCATAATTTATATCCACTCAAACTTACCCTTAGTATGTCTGCCTATAAGATCCATCTCACATGTCCTGTTGGCTTTCATAAGGTGGGCTTCTTACCAGATTATATATTAGTGTTCTAACATTGACAAGATTGATGTCCAGTACTCAAGTTATAGAAGAGACATAATTTTGTATGATGAAAATATCCAAAACATTCAATGGTATTAATGAAGGATTATGTCCTCCTTCACATGAATGGCATTAAATACCAATATATTATAGTAACAATTTGAGATGGTGACTTGTTGTTAAAGGAGGTTTAAACCTTTAGGAATTGATTTTTTAAAATATATTCATAACCCAGCGTTCACCATGGCCTTTCTCTTCTATTTTCCCTAACTCTGGTTTTAGCAGTCTCTGCCTTATTATTTAGCGATAGGGGATTGTTTTGGGGGTATCAATAAATTTGCATTCAAGGGCAAAGAGCTTGTTTTTGAAACATGCATGCCATCTTCTCCACCTTTCTGTATTCTCACTGGAGTTCAAACATCTAAGGGAATAGTCTGGACTGTTGTAAAGTTGAAACGATGACTGTTCTTTCCCCACTAATTGTCACAGGGCAATTGCCTTTTCAAAATGTTAATCTCCTACGGCTGTGAAGCCACACCATGCCTGCAAAAGCTGACTGTTTTCTTTGTAAGTTGTAGACATTAGGCAAGTTACTTAACCTGAGTGGGTTTCAGTTATTTTATCCGTAAAGTAAAAATAATAGTACTACATTCCTCAAAGTGTTTCAATGAGGTAGATGTGAATTAATGCATATGAAGGAATTAGAATAATGCCTTGCATATGATAATCACTTAGCAAATGTTAGACTAGAAGTGACTGTTAATAATTTATAACTGAAATTTATAATTTCAGTTCTCCTATGTTCCAGAGCCATTAATCAAGTAGAAACCAAAAGTCAAGGGAACAGAAAAATAAGTCAATAGAACTTGGCTACATCTTATAGACAAAACATAATAAAAATTGCTTGCAATATCCCTTTGATGACAACAAAAATACATCAATTATTAAGAATATAAAATTGACAAATAGGCAAGAAGACAATATGAACTTCTATTCCAAATAAATATATGTAAAAATTATAGAAAAAGCACAAGCTCGCTGTCCTTTTCCCAGTCTTTGAACTGCTAAAGTTATTGTCTTAGAATTGATGTTTGCCAATAGTAATACTTGTTTCAAAGCTCCATCTACAGTTATAAATTAGCAATGTCAGTAAAAACAATAGCAATAGTAGAAATTACATATACAAATAACAAATGAATATACAGTATATAATACAGGTGTATATATTGTATACATTTTATATATAATATAATGTGTTTATAAATAATATATACAATTTGATATATGACAAGTAAACATAATTACCATTATTGTTATTATTCATTTGTACATGTAATACACATATATACATATGCCATAAATGTCTCCATCACCAGGGCTCATGGCACTATATTTGGTTTTGACTATTTCAAGCTCTTTCATGGGCTGATTATATGCTCATAACACCCCTGCTATCAAGAGACTTTTTTATGCTTCTCTCTAACCCTAAACTTTCCTGGTCAATATACTATAAGGGATGACATCACAAACAATGGAGACAAGGATGCACTTTTGATTCAGATTTTTTTTATTACTGTATGTATAAATTTTGAAATTCTGTTTCATTCCTTCCTTCCTTTATATATTTAATGATTTTTACATTATATACTATGTGCGAGTGCTTGGCTACTTGCTGTCTATACAGAGGCACAATGGTGAACGAAAGGTATATTGTATGTGCATTTAAGCAATTTAGAATCTAGTGATGAATCCAGCTGTTGACACATAGATCATTAAAATATTAACTTGGTAAATTCTATAAAGTAACAATAGGAGTGTCTATGAGAAGAGATAAAAAGCAAGTAGAGCTGTAAAAACTAAAAGGAGTAGTAGTTCATGTTGCTTCATCTGTGTTGAGGATTTGGAGTTTATTCTAGACACACTTGGAAGCCTCTGAAGGATTTTAAGTGCTAGAATGACATGACCAGGTATCTGTTTATAAAGGATCAATCTGGATGCTGGATAAGGTAGAGTTTATACGATGCATAGGGGAAAGGGGGAGAGCAATTAAGAGCCTATTGCAGTGTCTCAGGTGAAAAATGATGGCAAATAAATTAGAGTGGAGAAGGTTGAAAAGAAAAGAACCAGACAGACTTGAGATACATTTCAGATGAGGAGCTGACAGGACTCACTAACAGAGTGGGTTTAGGGACAGGTGAGCGTGAAGGTGTCAAGAATGACTCTCAGGTGTGTTACTTGAACACCTGGTGGATGGAGGGATAATTACTGAAAAGAAGAGGCTGTGGGGAAACTAGATATGAGTCACTGGAAGGGAAGAGACTTAGAGTCTAGTTTTGTTCAGATTAATTTTGAGATTGCAGAAAAGCCTCCAAGTGTATATACTGTCTATTTTAACTACAGGAATCAGAAGTTCATAAAAGAGTTTGGGATTAGAAACATAAATCTTTCAATCAGCACCAGACAGAGCACATCTAAAGAGGTGGTTTCCTCAGCTGAAAATGAGAGTAGCAATGAATGTGGTAGTAAATATTCATATGTACAAAATTCCAGAGACATGACACTGAGCAGGTACTCACTGAACACAGACGTGTAGGCTCCTAGGAAACCTAATGATATTCTTGCAATTCAACTTTTAAACACACACACACGCACACACACACACACACACACAGAAAGACACATCTGTTCAGCACATATTTAGTAGGGGCAGAAAGAAAAAAAAAGATTTCTTTTGATCAAGTTGTGTGCTGTACATATATTCAAAATAAGAAATGTATTACATACATAATTGTATTATGTAAGGATATGTTAACTTTCTGGAAATATCTTTCCTTTAGCAGCTTTCTCATCACTTGTAACTGGATGAACTAGTCACTCATGCTCGCTGAGTGGAAAGGTAACTTCTAGCAATATCAGTCAAATCCTATACCTGCACATGACAGAATTTCTGTTTCACAGGAACAAAAACACAGTTCCAGTCCCAATTGGCTTTCAGTTACAGAATTTCGAAAGTAATTATCTGACACAGCAGAAGCCAAACAGTGCTCTATTTTTATTTTCCATTTCAAACTCCGAATGTGAATCAGATTCTCACCAGAAATGTGACAGAAATAGGAGGAAAAGAAATGGATTTACTTATTCATTTACACTAGCTGAAGTAAGTCAATACTCTGAAACATTCAGTAAGATATTTTCCACCTTTCCACAGCTTTTATTCCATTTTTGCTTTATTATGCAGTGTTCCACAGCCGACTACTTTTTAGAAGATTGTCACCAAATTTAAAATGTAGGTATTTATTTTTCCTACATTTTAATGATAGGTAAGCAGTAATCTGTTAGGTTTCTGAGTTTTAATTGATTGATATAATGGTTAATTTTACATGTCAACTTGAGCAGTCTAAGGAAGGCCTACAGAGCTGGTATTTCTAGAAGTGTCTATGAGAAGGTTTCTTTGAATAAGTACATAGAGTAAAAAAGATCCTCCCTCCCCAGTGTGGACAGGCACAATCCTATCTTTTGAGGGTCCAGAGAGAACAATGAAAGCAAAGGAAGGGTGAACTTGTTCTCTCTCTTCTAGAGCTGGGGCATTCATCTTCTCCTGCCCTCAGACATCAGAGCTCCTGGTTGTTGAGCCTTCAGGCTTCATGACTTACACCAGTAGCTTTCCTGGTTCTCAAGTCTTTGGCCTTGGACTAGGAGTTGTGTTGTTGGCTAGCTTAGTTGCCAGGCCTTCAGACTAGGTTTAAATGACACCACTGGCTTTCTTGGTTCTCCAGCCTGCAGACAACACATGGTAGGACTGCTGAGTCTCCATAATCATATGACCAAATTCCTACAGTAAATCTCCTTTTACCTACCTATCCATCTTTCTATCAATCTATCTGTTTATCCATATATACTTTGGTTCAGTTTCCCTGGAGAATCCTAATTCAATTAGCAATAAAGGTAATTTTATGTTACAGGCCTTTTAGAAGTATTGTCATTGCACCAAAGTAATCTGATCCATTAAAGAATGATAATAATCTTATTTGTTAAACAACTGCAAAAAGCATAAAAGAGTATCAGAATATAGAGTCATAAATAACATACAAAAAAACTGTACATTAGTGCAGACCAATATTTTTTATACTCCTCCATAAAGATAAACCAGCCGTGGTAGAACTTTACTTCTACTTTAACAGAAGGACAAGTTATTTAGACAACTAGGCATGGAGGCATTTGTGATTATGTTAGACAGCAAGCATGATTCTTCCAAATGTATTACTGTTGTTGTCATAGACTTTATAGCTTGGCATTTGGGACAGTGAAACAATTTGATGTATTAAAGTCTGACCCCGGGTAATCAATGAATGACAATGCCCGTCTTCTAGAGCTAGTACTCCTCCTCCTCCACCTACTGTGACAGAAAACCCTATGATTCCATAAATCTTCACCTACCCTACTACCAATATTTTGCTATTTTCTTCTAAAGACAAAGTACATAATTTGGATAAAGGAGTCTAAGTTCAGATAGCGATTCAGGGCTGTTATTTTTTTGGTAAAATTATTTCACTTATTACCCACCTTAAGCCTAGAGCCAAACTAATGTAGTCACCAAAATTAACATTTTCTAATTTCAAAATAAGTAGTACAACTATTAAAGCAGTTGTATGGAAGAATCTGTAATCTATTAAGAGGTGTTTTAAGTCATTTTATTAATATTCCTGGAACTGCATCAGAATCAAATATTTGTCACCCCAGAGCTAAGGTGATCAAAAGGTTCATTATTAAATATATACTGTACTTTATTATGGGAAATCAGATATACTCCAGGGATGCCAGGAGTGAAACGTACCATGGCTTACTCACACCAATTTTTGAATACAATCTTTCTAGTGGCCTTTTACACTGTAAAATTCATTGTGGATTTTGTTGCTATTAGAAACAATAAAATGAAGAGTTTAATGAGTGAAACTTAGAAGGACAAGAGAACAGATATATGTACAGCTTTGCCCTTAGAAAGACAGAGAATAAAACAAATAAAAACCAGGGTCCTTGTACTGTACTCCTGAAAGGTAAGAGAGGGTCTGAGAATAAGGGGCTATGGAAGGAAGGTAGATAACCTGACTCCAGCTTCAATATATTCTGGGAGGGGATTAATCTGTATAGCTATACAATTTGAAGAGAAGGATTAGATAAACTTCTGTATATGTGCGAAGGAATCATATGTACAAAAATGATAAGTTTGGTAATATAATTTTTCATATCTTAAGTTTCAAGACGCTACAACTAAAAAAGTGGCTCAAGTTGAAATACCCTCTTGAAAAATATTTGATTATTTATGAATTAAATAATTAATATCCTCTCTAAAACTTCAAGTTCAATTATCAAGATTCAACTACAATCTAGTGAATTGTTTTATTTGAAATAGTGCTACAAATAGCATTGCATCATGAAATATAACTAACTATGTGGTGACTAATTTTATGTATCATCCATACTGGGCTAAGGGATGTCCAGAGAGGTAGTAAAATGTTATTTCTGAATGTGTCTGTGAGAGTATTTCCAGAAGATATTAGTATTTAAATCAGTATTGGGGATTAGCATTTAACTCAACATGGGTGGACTCCATGCAATCAATGGAGAGATCAAATAGAAGAAAAAGATGGAGAAAGGGTAAGTTCTTTATGTCATAGATGGGACATCCATCAGTCTTGCTCTCCAAAATTGGCACTGCTGGTTCTCAGGTCTTTTTACTTGCATTGAATGACATCGCAAGCTGTCCTCATTTTCCAATGTTGAGACAGAAGATAATGGAATTTCTTGGCCTCCATTAACAATGTAAACAAATTCCCATAAATCGATCTCTTTTTTCTCTCCCTCTCTCTCTTTCTCTCTTCCCCTAATATTCTATAGGTTCTGCTTTTCTGTAGAACCTTAATATAAACTATAACTGACCTATAATGTTTTTACTAGCATATGTAAGTACCATTTATTTTTTAAAAGCCATGCATGAAATATACAGGTATACATCCCCTTCAGTGATATAATTTGATAAATAAGACCTTCACACTGTTAAATATGATAATTCAATCTGTGAAATATGTTCTAGACTTCTAGTTCAGATAAAATGATATACACTAATTTTTCCCTATTCCTTCCTGACTAGTACAATTATAAACGCTGGAAGTCACACAAGAGACAAATGTAAGTGATTTCTGAAAGGTATGAAAAAGAAGACAAGTTTGTTTGCAGCCTTAGTTCTGGAGAAATGTCAGCAGCAGGCTATCTTGTATCCCCTGAACCAACAGAAAAAGGCTCTCCAGGCCTAGTGCTCTCTGTTCCACAACCTGATAGCAAAAGGTAGCTCAGCTTCTTGCAGAGAAATGAGCTTACTCATTTCAAACAGAAGTGTCTCTGAAAACATCAGGCAAACATGACAACTCTGACAAGGGACATTACTTGGGAGCCCCACCAAGAATAAGCAGTCAGTAGAAGCATTCTGCTTCTTCATAAATGACGAGACTTCCTTTATCACTAAGAACTACTGAGGCAGGTTGACTGGAAAGAGTTGACAATAGTTAACCTTGTCTAGGAGGATGTTTGACTTCATGGTGTCATGATTCCCCATCCTTGTCCAAGGACTGTCCAAGGACACCAGGAAAACCCTGTCCAAGTACAGCAGGAAATCTGAAGTTCAGCAGTAATGGAATTGCTCCACATGATGGCTCCACCAAGCAACATCCACAGAATGGCCTAAGGGAAACCCATTTTGTGCCATCAAGCAGCACCAGTGGCTCCAGATAAACTTAGTAAGACTGAAATAACACTACATAGGCACTGAAAATACCCTGCCATTTAAATCACAGTCCACAAAAATTAGGCCAAGCCCCACATGCTATACCTAAACTTGGTGAGTGACTTAAAATAGACTTTAACAAGACTAATTTAAACAAGACTCTGAATCTTCTATCATAATAAGAAAAATGTCTGGGAACTAAAAAGAAAATCACCTACTATACCAAGAACCAAGAACATTGTAACTGAAATGAAAAGAAAAAAAAAATAATCAAGTGATGCCAACATCAGAAGGAATTAATTACTGGAAATATCTGACAAGGCTTTAAAAGTAGCTTTTATAAAAATGCTTTCTTAATACATTAAGAACTTATTTTGAACTAAGTGATATATACATAATCTCAGCAAAAAATAAAAGTTATTTTAAAAATAACTAAGTAGAAATTATAGAACAAGAAAGAAAACAAAATAACAGTAATGAAAACATTGCTGGATAGGTTGAGTAGTAGAGTGGAGATGACAGAATAGAATCAGTTAACTTGAGAACAGAACAATGAAGTTCACCCAATCTGCAAAACAGAGAGAAAAACTGTCTCAGGGACACAAAGGACAATAAAAAAGGCCCAATATTTCTATTACTAAAATTCTGGTATAAAATAGAAAAATGACTGAGGCTAGAAGAATTTTAAAGATATAATGACTGAAAACTTTTTCCTAGATTTGGTGAAAATCAAAACCTACAGATCCAAGAAGTTGAGACAATGCCAAACAGGTTAAATTCAACAAAATCCACAACAAGATGTGACATAATTAATCTTTTGAAAACTAAAAATATAAAATAACATTTTTTTGAAAGCAGCCAGACTAAAATGATACATTACCTGAAAGGAAAGGGAATTCACATGACAGTAGATTTTGCATGCAAAACCATGGAGACTTAAAAAATGTGGTGCAATGTTTTGCAAGTTTTGAAAGAGTAGAACTGTCAACTACAAATTCTGTATCTGGCAGAAATGCTCTTCAAGAATGAAGGAAAATAAAACTATTCTCAGATAAAGGCAAACTAAAAGAATCTGTTGATATCAGACATACCTTATTGATTGGCTAAAGGGAGATCTTCAAATAGAAAGGAAATGGCAAATGAAAGAATACTGAACCTGAAGCAACAAGGGGAAGAGCAGAAAAGTGAAAAAATAGGCTGTTCTTTCCTTCATGAGCTTTATCAATCATATTTAAATATTGAAACAAAAATTAAAACACCATATGATATCCAAGGCTATAAGTGAAGAAAGTTACAGAACCAAAATGGAAGTGAAGCTTTTCATACTTCCTTCAAAAAGGTAAAATGTTGATACTTGTAGATGGTTAACAGTCACCTATGTGACTAAAGCAACCACAGTGAGAAATATACAAAGAAGTACACTCAAAAACAGAGTAAATTATTTAGGACAGAATCTTTAATAATGTTCGCATAACACATAGAATAGCATAAAAAAGAAACAAAGAAATGAGAAACAGAGAAAACAAATGTAAGATATATAATAAAACAGCACTCCTCATTAACATATCACTAATTATCTTACATATAAATGATTTAAATAAAATAATTAGAGAAGGCATACTGAACACACAAATTACTATCCAACTATATGCTGCTTTTAAAAAATTACTTCAAATTCAATGACACAGGTAGATTTTGAAAGTAAAATAATGGAAAATACTATACCATGTAAATATTATTTTTTATGAAACTAGGAATGATTGAATTAATATCAGACAAAATACAATTTGGAGCAAGGAAAAACATGTCTGCTCTAGTAACTGTTATCCAATGTAGTAACTTCTAGCCAGTGCAACTATAAGGCAGAAAAAGAAAATAAAATACTTAAAGATCATAGAGGTCAGAATAAAATTATTTCTATTTTTAGAAAATGTTATTTTCCATGTAGCAAATCCCAGTGAATCTACAAACAAACAAATAAAACAAAACAAAGAAATAAACTAAAACTCATACAACTAAGTGAGTTCACAAGTTGGTAGGATAGAAGATCATCAAACACAAATCAATACTAACAATGAATATTCAGAAACTGAAATTAAAACAATTGCATTTACAATCACTACAAAGAACTACTGACACATGCAATAAAACATGCACATAATGTTTCACGCACTGAATGCTGAAAATTACAAAATACTAATGAAAGAAATCAAAGACCAACAAAATAAAATAAGATATTATATTTATTAATTGAAAGACACAACAGAGTAAAATGTCAGTTCTTTCTAAATCTATAGGTTGAATGCAATGCCTTTCAAAATCCCAGCTTGAAGGTTTTTTTTGTAAACATAGGCAAGCCTATTCTCAAACTTCTATGGAAAGACACAGGCCTTAAATTAATTAAAACACTCTTGATAAGGAAGAAAATCGTAAGAATTACTCTTTGATATTAATGCTGGTGATACAGCTACAGTGAACAAGACAGTGTGGTGTGGGAGAGAGAAACAGATTAATGGGACAAACTAGATGACCCAAAATAGAACTCCACAAATATGTTTAGCTGACTTTTGACAAAGGTGCTAGTGGATATGGTTATAAAATGACAGTGAAAGATCCTTGTTGTGTTGAAACTGTTCAGTATCATAACTATAATGTTGGGGATACATGGACCTAGGCAGTAGATAACATTGTTATAAAATTTAATACCCACATATACACATAAAATGGGACAAGGAGACGTGGGGGAATCTGAATAAGGTTGCTGGATTTTATCAAGGATAACATCCTGGTTGTAATATCAAACTCTTAAAATCTAGTTTTGTAAAATATTACCAATGAGGGGTATTGGGAACATTTGCAACAGATGTCTCTGTATTCTATTTTACAAATAAATATGAAACTGCAATTATCTCAATAAAAATCTTCATTAAAAATTATGCTCAGTTGAAACAACGTAAATAATCTGTGATGAATTTCCAGATCTTTGGAAATACTCATACCTGATAAGCATTTTTATCTTTGAGTTGGACTTGGATAGCGGGGTGTGGGGGGTATGAATACAATAAGGCTCTGCTTACTAGTAAAAATAAATCTTTTTTTCCCTCATATTTCATACCATGAAGAAAGTTTTAGAAAAAAATCCCAAAAAGTTACCATTTATCTCCATGATTTTAACAGAATTAATTTTAAATTATATTAGATGTTGAAAATCAATTTCCACTCATTCTCAAACTACAAGATAAATCTTAGTGTTTTAAAGCTTAGTGTTTTTGTTCTGTTAATTACTTAATTCAAATATTGATTAAATTATGTTATTGGATATTTAGATAAATAGATTAAAAAGCATACTTGATATGATAACATACCTTTGGAAATTAGGGAAATTCGGTGGAATATTTAATTATTATATGGCATATGTAAACACAATTATACTGATATTAACATAAATTAAGATACTTTTTTAAAGGCTACACAATACACTTATTGTATATTAATACTACATTTTCTTTATCCATTTATCTGTCGATGGACATTTGGTTGTTTCCATATTTTAGGTATTATCAATAATGCCAAAATGGACACAGGTGTGCAGGTATCTCTTCATGATGCTGATGTCACCACTAGCAACAATATGGATGAATGTAGAAGACACTACGCTTAGCAAAATGAACTAGTCACAGAAGAGCAAATACTACATGATTTTACTTCTATGGGATATCTAAAATAATCTCATAGAAGCATACAATAGAATTGTGGATGCAGTGGGCTAGAGGAAGGGAGAAATCTGAAGTTTTTGTTCAATGGGTGTGAAGTGTTTTGTTCAATGGGTATAAAGTTTTCATTTTGTAAGATAAATAAGTTCTGGAGATCTATTGTGCAACATAGTCTCTATAGTTAACAATATGGTATTGTTCACCTTAAAACATGTGAATAGGAATGTTCCCATGTTAAGTATTCTACACACACACACACACACGCACACACAAAGTATATAAGGAAAATTTTGAGGGTGATGAATGTGTTCAGTAACTTGATGGCTGTTTACTGTGGTGATGTTATTGGTATAAGCATGTGTCTAAATTTATTAAAATGTATACACTAGGAGTGATTTTTATATAGCTATTATACCTCAATAAATCTTTAAAAAGATAACTTTGCTGCTGCACTACTATTCCAGAGGATTATTTTTTCCTGTTGTCTAATATATAACACAATGAAAACCAATGAAGTCTAATATGTTAGCTAAAATTGGTGACTAGTTGACATGGAAAATGATGTTCGTATATGCATTATCTTTTATGTGCTTGATAGACCCAATGCTTAGCACATGCAAACTTTGCAAACCAACTGCCATTTTCAAGAAGCATTATAACACAAACAGATACATTCGTCTTTATGTGAGTTTCCCCAAAGCTTTTCTGTTCAAGATGGAAGACGGAGCACAAGCTTTATATTTTTTCTTCTTTCTGAAGTCCCATTAAATTATTAACAGGATTTAAAAGATTGAAACATTCCCAAGAGTAAAGTTTGTAGGGTTTGCTCTCAACACAATAGATAGTTCAATAAGTTCCTCAAAGACAAATTGGAAATAAAGTAATACATGATTGATACAGACACAGAAGGACAAAAGAAATCATAACCTTAAAAACACTATTGAAAGGCTTCTGTTGTGCAACTGTTTGACCTGTTTTGCATTTTTCCTGAGAAGCTTAGAAATCAAACATTCCAAGCATAATGGCAGGTGGGGGTGAGATTTAGCTCTAAAAAAGGTTAATGGAAAATATTTATAGCAAAAGTACTTAATGTCTCCAACCAGAGCATTTAGCAGGTAGTCATAAACATCTGCCAACAAGTGTGCCTATTCTTGGAAAAAAATTACGTAATTTTTTAAAGAACAATATTAATTAAGATGTCTAGGATAACGGAGGGAGTCAGTGATGAAGAGAACTGAAACTCTCCTCATTTATCTGAATGTCTTATGAACCCAAAGAGAGGTTTTCTGTATCTCATGCTAAAAAATGGAAAGTAATTATGACCTATTAGTTAATGAGGACAAGAATAAATGTATCAGTATTTTATATACATATAGAAAGGTAATCAAAAGAAGAACTATAACATTAAAGATAAAACAATATGACGACAAGGAAGAAAGAAGTAGGATTTGTGTAAACCATTAGATTCTCATATACCATAGCAGAAAATCAAGATAAAATAGACTCCAGTTAAAACAAAAATACTAAACCATCATAGGTTGGTTTTTAATCTGTAAGGAAGGGCTCTGAGTAGACAATGGAAGGAAAAAAAAAAAAAAAAGGAGAGTACTTCTATACTATTTTATTTTTCCACGACATGCATGCTTTACATCCATAAGAACAGAAATTAACATAATCCCAGCACTTTGTGAGGCCGAGTCTGGCAGATGGCCTGAGCTCAGGAGTTCGCCTGGCTAACACGGTGAAACCCAGTCTCTACTAAAATACAAAAAATTAGCTGGTGTAGCAGTGTGCACATGCAGTCCCAGCTACTCGGGAGGCTGAGTTAGGAGAATTGTTTGAACCTGGGAGATGGAGGCTGCAGTGAGCTGAGACTGTGCCACTGCACTTTAGCCAGGGTGACAAAATGAGACTGTCTCAAAACAACAACAACAAAAAATAGAAATTAACATAGTACAATAATAAAGGTGGCATGAAGCTGGGTAGAGAAAAAAATCCTTGGTTTCCTTTAACAGTATCTTTTTTTAAAATAATATTTTCATTTAGAAACTTCTTCCTCAGCATTACTGAAAGCCAGGCAAAAAGACTAAGTATAGGTATGTTTCATTACGTTAATCACTATTGTACAGGTATCAGTCATTGAAACAACGCACTAAAGTCTCACACTGTCAAAGGTCTACGTCACTTTATTCAACGTATCTTATATATCATACTGTTTAATAAAATGAGTCTAAAGACCAGTGGCTCTCAAAGTTAGATACTAATTCAGGATAATTTCAGTAGCATTAGAAAATATTGATATCTAAGTGCTATTTTCAGATCGGCTGACTTAATTGATCTGAATGTACAATTTGGGCATCAGGATTTTTAAACATCTCCTGATGTGATTCTAACATCCAAACAAGGTTGAAAACAACAGACACATACTTCATGCATATTTCTCCCAAGGGAATATACACCAGATCAGAGCCTTGTTTGTAGTATATCAGCCCACATTTAGCATATTCTTATTTCTTTGTTTTCAACATTCTTTACAGACACTAAGAAAACTGCAGCTGCAAAGTGTAGAATAAAAAACAACTTAAATGCAAATTAACAGCTCTCCAGAAAGAGCTTTTGGTCTCCCACAGCTGCACTGCGTATTGACAGTTTCCCCTGAACAACATACAAATATTTACTTACTTAATGGTGTTTGTGCCAATAATTGATATGTAGTTAGATATTATTTTGCCATTCTCTATCTAAATGTTTACTAAAATAGCAACAAATTTGAAAACTCCCCCTCATCAATTTAATTCAATGGAACACTAATAACAGGGTTCAAAGAACAAGCATAACAATGAGAATCCTACATTAAAAAATTTTAAAAAAGCATAAGATCATAACATAAATCATATGTAAAAGAGAAACGTAATCCTCAGTGAAATATCTATGACTCTCTTATAGCATTTTCTTTCTGCTTGGTGTTCTTTTATTTTAATTAAAAACAGTTTATGCTGCCTCAAATACTATAAATGTGTTTAATACTTCTCATAATTTTGATATAACAATAGAAAGAACCCAAGCATGCAAAGTAGCTAATGAACTGAACAAGCAATTACCGAGCAGACAAGATGTTCCAGAACAAGTTTATGAATCATTGCTTTTAGTTTTATATATATATAACCCGACAAGTAAAATCTCTTTTTCAAAACAGGTTGGTGGACACTGAGGTAAGTTTAAAAAAGAAAGGTAGTGACCTCTAATTCTTCTGAGATTCTGCTTACTTTAAAAAAAAATGAATTATATTTAATATATCTTGATGGCATAAAGGATAAGATAAAATAACAAAGTAAAATTCAAATATGTTAAAATTTCCCAAAGACTTTAAGTATTATATTAGGTATATGCTGGGCATATGTGTTTGTGTGTGTGTGCATGTATGAGTGCCTTTCATGTACACCCACCCATCTTACTTTTGAAAAATCAATACTCTATTGTGAAACTTTTGGGTATGAAACCTTTAAGAGGCAGATTTTGCCTCTTCCTTACTTAATGCTGCCAGATCACTGGCTCATGACTTAGGCTGGGCCAAAAAATGCTCTTGTCTGGAGCTTTGAAATTTGACCAAGTGACACAAAGACCAAGAGAAAAATATGATTTACGGTTGTGTTATCAAGAACAAAGTAGTATCAGGGATAATAGTTTAAGTCTGGTGACAGAAGTGTCATGGGCAATGGTCTGGCCCAATCATTCCTAAGGTATCAGCGTGGCTGCGCTTTCAGCTATGCAGCCTCCCTTGGTTTCAGTTGTATTTTCACCCTTCCTCATTGGCCTTTCTGCCAATTGTGAAAACTATTCAAAATCTGTCCAAAAAGTCACTTTTATGCTTAAATTTCTCAGAGCCGGTCTGTTACAGTCAAGAAGGTGATCTACTAAACCATGCCTTTGGGCACAGATACTCCACAAACTCGCACATTTATAAATACAGCAAACAATAACAATGCCTGCTATCTGAAACCAAGATGAAGTGAGTCAGGCTTAACTCTCCCAGTCTTCATAACGTTTTCACATATTACAGTTAGGTATTAGATTCATGATGTCCCACACGCCTATGAGTTTACAGACTCATAGCTTTAGATCCATGTTGCAAATGTGGCTACATTTTCTTCCTAATTAGTCTAAACAAGTATTGTCTGATATTGTAACTGATAGCTTAAATGCATATTTAAATTTAAAGTAATAAAATGTAAATGTTCAGCCTCTCAGTTGCACTAACCACATTTCAAATGTGCAGCAGTCACATGTAGCTAGTGACTATCATAAAAGACAGTGCAGATGTACAACATGACCATAACTGCACACAGTTATGTTGGCGAGCATTGGTCTAAACTCATTATGGTAATTCAGGCTTCTTCCCAGTGAGTAATTATGAAATCCAGACTTCAATCATTTGGCACAAAACTGTCATTCATTGAGGTAATCCAGTAAGACTCAAAGGAAGAATGTTTACATTTTCAATAAAACACATTTCTTATTTTACATGTTATTTTATATTTCTGCTTAAGCTAGCTAATAAATTGTTTTCAACCAAAGGACGCTGATTGGTAAACTGGTACCTAGAAATGATTGATAAACTAGTACCTACCTTAAAAGATAAATCCTAAAATGTGTAATTGACAACTACTGGGGCACTTAACATTCTCCCATACCTAGGAAATCCTTTCTATAACAAAACAGAAACTGACTGAATTATAGCCTGCAAATCTTGGGACTTGGACCTCACATAATTTGTTAATTTGCCACTTTTGAGGATTGGTCAAATCCTAATCACATTATCTGTATCTCTGTTTCCACCTGTGCCTACAGCCTGTTCTACTCTTCAAGTATACGAGCTCATAAATTACTTCCCAGTATTAAGCTTGCTTTAGATGGTTTATTCTAGAGCCAGCAGGAAATTACTAACCAATATAAACATCATTAAAACAGATAAGAGATCAGAATGATTAACATGTTGAGAAACAAGTAAATTTTCACATGCCCTGGATTACTGATGAAGGCGATGACTAAAACAGTTGAAGAAGATACATATGTCTACTACAAATAAGTAAATAATCCATGGATTCCCATTAATTTATAGTCTTCCTCTATCACTAGTCAATACTCTTGAATATGGCTCAGCCCCTGAAGATGACTAAGGCTCTTCAGGAGAAAATAACCTCCTAGGCATAAAATCAACTATGGAAAAAAAAATATATATATATTTTTTTTTTCTTTTTTTTTGACAGGGTGTGGCTCTGTCACCTAGGCTGAAGTGCCATAGCACACAATCTCAACTCACTGCAGTCTCTGCCTACTGGGCTCAAATGATCCTCCCACCTCAGTCTCTCAAGTACTGGGACTACAGGTGTACACCACCACACCTGGCTAATTTTGTATTTTTTGAGGAGATGGGATTTTGCCCTGTTGCTCAGGATAGTCTCAAACTCCTGGGCTCAAGAGATCCACCTGCCTCAGCCTTCCAAAGTGCTGGTATCACAGATATGAGCCGCCATTTCTAGCCAAAAATATATCATTCTTATATTATTCTCACTGGAGCATCAGATTTTGTTATCCGCTTCCTCCTTGAAGCTTTCTCCTTTCTCTACTATGATTTCACTTCCTTGATTCTACTCCCTCTGCAGAATTCTAACTTCAAACTCTCTGTGAAGTCCTAGTTTTCTCTTTCCCCTTCAACTTTTTGTTTTTCAGAATTCCTTTCTGAATCAGATATCTGTATGCGTTTTCCTAAATCTTTCTCCATGGCTTCAATTACCATCTAAACCCCAGTGTCTCCCAATGCTATTCTTTAGCCTACATCTCTCTGTTGTAATACTCTGCATCTTTCTATACCTGCCTATTTGCAGGCCCATTAAGCACCCAGATAAAGCCTGTCCAAATAACTTCATCACTCTCAGTCCTTTACTCACCAGCCCTTTAATACAAGCGGGAGCCTGCCAACCACCTTCGAATAGTCCTGCAGACCTTTTTTTCCCTTTCAACAGGCACAAAATCTTGTCAATTCTATATCTTAAAAATATTTAATCAATCTATTTACTTCTTTCAATTTCTTCTACAACTGCCAAATTCCTGTCTAGATTTATGCAACAACAAGCCATCCTCTCTGCCACCAAGCTTGTTCTTAATGTCACAATTTCATTTCCCACTTGGAAATCTCCCAGTTTATTCCCAAATACTTCTCAATAAACTACATAGCTATATTCTTCTTTGAATCTTCTACCAGAATTGTACTCCATGGCCCATCAACGTTCTCTAGCATTATTCTCAGGCCCACTTCTAACACATGCACTGTGCTCCAATCGTTATCCCTGTTTGTCCTTGCATGTGACATATTTAACCTTTGGATATGTAATTCCTAAAATTTCACTGGAGTTCTTTCGTAACAAACACATTTTACCAGTCTTGTTTCCTACTAAGAGCAAATATTAGTGCAATTTTTTCTCTTCCAATGAGCCCTCCCCAAATTGATCTCAGTCAAATGTATCTCTCCTCCTCGTGCACCACTGCCTCCATGTTCAGCACTGCAGTGGCACTATCAGCACTGATACCATTATTTCTTCACAAAACTGCCTCTGCTTCTTGTCTTAATTTCACTAATCATTAAGGCTGCATATTTTATTAATGTAATCTCCAAATCTAACACAGTAAATGGCATGTTGTTAAATTCATGTTGAAGCTACAATTTTTGAAGTGAAATAGGGTTTTAGCATTTGTCTTGTTCTTCCGCCTTACCAATATGCATAATAAAACTCTGCTCTAGGAGGCTGGATTTACCAATATCAAAGATTTACATAGTAGAAACTGAAGGATACCAGTTCAATATTCCTTCCTCGGTTTCTTGGTACTCACATACATGTTACGAGTATGTGTCAGCAGAGTTGTGCTGAATTCATAATGCATTATACAGCCCATACATGTATTGTCCCTTCAATCATTATGGAAACGTAAGCAAACTTTGCTCTGCTACTCTCTTTATTTTTGCCTATTAAATCTTTACAGAAATGAACCTACATTTTATTTTCTGAAAACTTTTCTTCCCTGAAAACAGTTGCTCACAGAGAAGCAAGACTGATTGTATAAAACACATATATGTCAATAAATACAGTAATTCATTGCTTAATGTGTGTCATTAATCTATTTCCTCATTGGGGAAATACTGTAAAGTGTGGTTAAACTAGACAGTACAATCTATGACACACTAAGACTATGTAATACACTCTATTCCTCATAGGCTACAAACCTGTACAACTTGTTACCGTACTGATTAATATAGACAATTATAACACAATGGTGTGTGTATCTAAATATATCTAAACATAGAAAAGGTACAGTAGCTCTCTAGTTTAATAAAATCGCATTTGTCAAGAACACATGGACACAGGGAGGGGAACAAAATATAGGGGACTGTTGGGATTGGGGTGGGGATAGCGAGAGCATTAGGGAAAATAGCTAATGTATGCTGGGCTTAACAGGTGATGGGTTGATAGGTGCAGTAAACCATGGCACATGTTTACTTATGTAACAAGCCTGCAGACCCTGCACATAATATTTTCAATAAAAATAAAAATTAAAAAAGAAAAGGTACAATAATAATACAGTGTTATAATTATGGAACCATCATCATTGACTGAAACACCATTAATGTGGCACACGACTGTACATTGATACTACATACTTTCCTTCTTAAAAGTAAACAATGTCTTCAGGTTTCTCAAAATATTAAGTCTCCCATTAGTTCCTTAAGGGGCCCTGTAATGTCGAGGCCCTACTGAGGAGTGTAGCTTTCTCTCCTCACTACATCTTCTTTCCTGAACCATAGGTACCTGAGTCTTTGAGCCTTCGCTGCACAAACTTCTTTCCATCTCAGGATTTTTACATATGTTAATTCTCCACCAGGAACTAACTTATCCATTCCCAGTGACCACACAAAACACATCATCATTTTGGCCCTGATTGGCTCATTTTCATTTTTAGATGTCAGCCTGACTATTCCTTCCCCAGAGATTTCTTCCCTTATCCTCCATCTAGGTTTTACCCTGTCTATGTAGTACTTTTTTTTCACAATTCTCATCATTGTTTATACTTGAATACTTATTTGTGTGAATGTCAATTTAATGTTAACCTGTCCCAATATATCTGCTTTGTTCACTACTATATCAACAATGTATAACATAGTGTCCAAAATACAGGTCACAGTGCATTTTAAATAAATGCATTTTGAGTAAATGAATATATCCTATATAGTAATCAACCTTTATCAAAATATACTCAATTGTAGTCAAGCTAAAGCACCAAACAATAGAAAACAGGAAAAAGGCCATGACTAAGTTAGTATACTATTATATTTAATATTATTCTTTTGTTTTTAATGTAGAAAAATATTTTACAGCATATATTGTTAAATCTCTCTGAATATAATGAGAAGTATGTTGCATAAGAAACAAAGAATTCTAGCTGAATATGATTGATTATATTTAACTTTGTAAGTTTTGTAATGAA
The DNA here is from genome assembly GCF_009764315.1 of Trachypithecus francoisi. NCBI lineage: Eukaryota > Metazoa > Chordata > Mammalia > Primates > Cercopithecidae > Trachypithecus > Trachypithecus francoisi. The sequence continues at coordinate 19,761,411 of NW_022681465.1, forward strand.
TGCCTAGAATTTTCTTTACAAAAGAAAAAATAAAACAAAACAACAAACAAAAACAAAAATAAAACTGAATGTATTGGAAGGCCCACTAGGCTCAACTTCTAAATTAAATATCTTTGTTATGTGAGGTCCAGTGCAATTAAATGTTCATACATTCATTGGATAAAAATCAATAAAATAATGGAACACACATTCTTAGAATAATTGTAATACCAATGTTAAAAACAATTCATTTCCTTAAAGTAAATACATATTGAAATACATCAGTCTAAGTCTGGGTGCAGTGGCTCACACTTGAAATCACAGCACTTTGGGAGGCCGAGGTGGTTGAATCACCTGAGGTCAGGAGTTCTAGACCAGCCTGGCCAACATGGTGAAACCCTGTCTCTACTAAAAAAAACACAAAAATTAGCCGGGCATGGTGGCACACACCTGTAAGGCCAGCTACTTGGGAGTCTGAGGCAGAAGAATCGCTGCAACCTAGGAGGCGGAGTTTGTAGGGAGCCACAAGAGTGCCACTGCACTCCAGCCTGGGTGACAAGAGCAAAACTCTGTCTCAAAAAACGAAAAAAAAAAGAGAAAAAGAAATAGAAAATCGGTCTACAATTAGTTATAAAGAAAAATAATTTTTGCAATATATGTTTCTACTTTATATTTGGGAATATTTTAGAATTTTATCTCTATATCTGCGTGAAAGTATCAAAGCATGATAAAAGAATACTGTATGTATATCCAGAAAGGATATTAAAAATATTATTTAATACAAATCTTGCTTTTGTACAAAACAAAACCCGAGGAAAGATGTGGACATAAAAATGGCAGACAAAGCTGGTCTAGGCATTTCCCTTACTATGAACAATTAGAAATGGTATATAAAAATTCAAACTAAAATACAATACAAGTAATCTAGAAACAGTAAGAGATAATCCCCCAGGAGAGAAAGAAGGGAAGGAGGACTTAGGGACATGGAGGTCATTTCCAACTGTCAGATAGCCCAGTGCCTCCTGGGGAAATTAACTGAGTACATGCTCTAGGCACCAACAATTTGATTTTTACACCTCCTGAAGATGAGAAAAAATAGACTTTCAGTCTCCTTAAGGTATAGAATTAGAATGGAGCGCCGGGCGCGGTGGCTCAAGCCTGTAATCCCAGCACTTGGGGAGGCCGAGATGGGCGGATCACGAGGTCAGGAGATCGAGACCATCCTGGCTAACATGGTGAAACCCCGTCTCTACTAAAAATACAAAAAATTAGCCGGGCGAGGTGGCGGGCGCCTGTAGTCCCAGCTACTCGGGAGGCTGAGGCAGGAGAATGGCGTGAACCTGGGAGGCGGAGCTTGCAGTGAGCCGAGATCTGGCCACTGCACTCCAGCCTGGGCGACAGAGCGAGACTCCGTCTCAAAAAAAAAAAAAAAAAAAAAAAAATAGAATGGAGCTAGCTGAAGAAAGCCAGAACCCTTAAAAATAACTCCATGGTGGCAAAGAAGTTTGTGATTGTTTAGAATTCTTGGTAGAAAAATAGTTTCATGTGAGAAATTGAAACTCAAATCTACAGCCCAGATAAAAGGAAATATATGTTTTATATTTTAGTGGTGGTGTTGTTTACATTAAATGTATAGATAAGAATCAGTAGCTAAGAATTAAATCCATCTTTATGAAACCATTTCATAAAGAAAGAAAGACAGCAGACGGAAAGATAAGTGGATCTCTATGAATATTTCTCAAGTTAAAGTTTAAAAGGATTCCACTAAGACCCCCATTTTTCCCCATCATAAACCACTGGAGACTAGTGAATATAAAAATGTTAAAGATGTACCAGGATCAAATCTCCATGACCGATAGTGAATAGACAAAGGAAATATGAGAATAGGAACATTGAAAACACACACAGAACCTAGAAAATTTGAAAAAGACTGTTATTTATGTGGTTTGGAAGAATTAAAGTAACAAAAATTAGATGGCAAAATGAGACCCGGTGAGGTGGCTCCTGCCTGTAATCCCAGCACTTTCGGAGGCCGAGGCGGGCGGATCAGCTGAGGTCAGGAGTTTGAGACCAGCCTGGCCAAAGTGGTGAAAGCCCGTCTCTACTAAAAACACAAAAATTAGCCGGACACAATGGCACACACTTATAATCCCAGCTACTTAGGAGGACTGAGGCACGAGAATCACTTGAACCTGGGAGGCAGAGGTTGCAGTGACTCATGATCACACCACTGCACCTCAGCCTGGGAGACAGAGTGAGACTCCATCTCAAAAAAATAAAATACAAAAAAATAGGAGAAAATAAAGCAAAAGGAAATTGAAATTTTAAGATATATTCAAGTTAATATCCAAATTTAATTCAAAGAGCATATGAATAATGATTTAATTTAGTTCAAGACAGCATTAATAAATTAGAGGTAAAACTTAAGAAATTATATCAGAGGTTTCAGAATGAAACAATGAGGATGAAACAAGTACAAATAATTGTTCAAATAAATAAGAACAAATCAAATCAATATATTTAAGTAAATATATTTGATCAAGTAATTCAGTAAACAAAATATACTTAATTATATTTTTCTAATTAGGTATAAAAATCCTAATCAATTAAAAAGTACTGATATTAGACTGTCTTGGGCTCAACAGTGCATATGAAAAATGCATATGTTGACTGGGTGCAGTGGCTCACGCTTGTAATCCCAGCACTTTGAGAGTCTGAGGCTGGTGGATCACTTGAGGACAGGAGATTGAGACTAGTCTGGCCTACCTGGTGAAACCTTGTCTCTACTAAAAATACAAAAATTAGCCAGGTATGGTGGCGCACACCTGTAATCCCAGCTACTTGGGAGGCTGAGGCAGGAGAATCACTTGAATCCAGGAGGTGAAATCCGGACAGGGATTAAGATCCGGACACTGCACTCCAGACTGGATGACAGAGCGAGACTGTCTCAAAAAGGGAAGGGAAGGGGAAGGGGAAAAGGAAAGGGAAAGGGAGAAAGAGAAAGAGGGAGAGAGGGAGGGAGGGGAAGAGAAAGAGAGAGGGAGGAGAGAGGAGAGGAGAGGGGGAGAGAAAGAGAGAGAGAGAAAGAAAGAAAGAAAGAAAGAAAGAAAGAAAAAGAAGAAAGAAAGAAAGAAAGTAAGAAAGAAAGAAAGAAAGAAAGAAAGAAAGAAAGAAAAGAAAGAAAGAAAGAAAGAAAAAGAAAGAAAGAAAAGAAAGAAAAGAAAGAATATGTTAAAGCTCTGAACCCCAATACTTGAAAATATGACTTTATTAAGATACAAGGTCTTTACAGGGCTAATTAATTTAAGGTAGAGTCACTAAGGTGGTCCCTAATCCAACATCAGTGATGTTCATATAAAATGGAGGGCTTTGGACACTAGATGCATATACAGAAAAAAAAACAAAAAAAAAAAACAAAAAAAACAACTGTGTGAACCTGAGATGGCTGTCTAGGAGAGAGACCTAGAACAGGTTCCTTCCTCTGAAGGAACCAACCCTGCCCACCTCATGATTTCAGATTTCCAGCTTCCCAAACCGTGAGACAATAATAAATGTGCTGTTTTAGTCAGGCAGTTTGTGCTACTTTGTTTCAGCAGTTCTAGGAAATAAACACACAGACCAAAAAATAGGAAAAGAAAAAAATAATCTGAGTAAAGGTATATTAGTGAATCCAGAGAACACAAGGGACATGGTGGCAATCCTGAAATAAGCCTAAGAGAAAGAAAGAAAATTTGAATGAAATTACAGCAGGGTTATTGGCAAAAATAGAATCCAGTATACAATATATCTTCAACAAAATGATAGTGGAAAAACTCATCCTAGAATTCTTCACACACACAGAAAAAAAATAGTAATTCAATAAAGAAGAAAAAAATTACCATTCAAGATCAAATAGAAAAATAAAGTAGTAAAGGTTCTGCATAAACAACAAGGAAATCAAACTGGGAGGAAGAAGGGGATAGAAGCAATCAACAAAAAAGATATTGATAAATGTGTGGAAGTCTAAGCAAGACTGAATGTTTAAATGATTTTAGTAATAAGGACCCATCTAGAAAGTACTTTATAAAACAAGAAAATGCTAGACAAAAATAGTGTGAAAAAAGAGAAAGTAATTAGAGTTTAAATACACTAAGGTTTTTGTATTGTTTAGGACAACCGTAAAGGTATCAGCTTTAAACTTTATGAAGTATATCTGTTAAAAATAAATAGCGTATAGTCATAGATCAGTAAAAAGAAAATTGAAGCCAAGAAGAAGAAACTGGATATAGAAGTAGAGAGAAACAAAGAAAGTGTTAAATACATTAGAAATATAAGTATATACTTTATACACTAATACTAATAACAATAATTATTATTATTTGGAGGCTTAAAAATACTTGGTATATTATGAAAGTGCATGTAGAAAGTAGAAAACATACTATGCAACTGAAATTTGAACATTCTATGTCCTTGTTGTTGGAGAGGTAGAAGGAGACATTATGTTTTGACATGGAAGTAATGAATACATGCAAAAAATTAAGAGCAATCACAACTGCAAAAAAGCATAAAACATAAAACCACCAAACAGATAGATAGACCCTCCAGTAGGAGTCATTGCAGGAGAACAAAAGAACAACAAAGAAAACAAGAAACAAACTAATAAACAAAAATTTGTTAAGCAGAAAATACAAAATAAATCTGTAATGGGTCCAAATGTATTAAAAATTACACTAGAAGTGCTTTTACACTGTTAGTGGGAGTGTAAATCAGTTCAACCATTTTGGAAGACAGTGTGACTATTCCTCAAGGATCTAGAACCAGAAATAGTATTCCCAAAGGATTATAAATCATTCTACTATAAAGACACATGCACACATATGTTTATTGCAGCACGATCCACAATAACAAAGACTTGGAACCAACCCAAATGCCCATCAATGATAAACTGGATAAAGAAAATGTGGCACATATATGTCATGGAATAATATGCAGCCATAAAAAAGGATGAGTTCTTTTTTTTGCAGGAACATGGATGAATCTGGAAACCATCATTCTCAGGAAACTAACACAGGAACAGAAAAGCAAATACCTCATGTTCCCACTCATGGGAGTTGAACAATGAGAACACATGGACACAAGGAGGGGAACGTCGCGCACTGGGGCCTGTTGGGGGGTCAGGGGCTAGGGGAGTGATAGCATTCGGATAAATACCTAATGTAGATGATGGGTTGATGGATGCAGCAAACCACAATGGCACGTGTATATTTATGTAACAAACCTGCATGTTCTGCACATATATCCTAGATCTTAAAGTATAATAAAAAAAATTGCAATAGGCACAATAGAATAAAATCATTACTTAAAAAAATAATTGTCAGATTCTATAAATAAATAAAAAGTTAAAACTCATTTCTATGTGGATAATAAAAAATGATAAATAGGATATATATCATTATAATGATATAATTACATGGACAAAATATTTAAGAGCATTTTTACCAAGAGAATCTTGTTATCAGATTTTTAATATCTGATTAGAGAGACTCTTCAGAAAAAAGACATTAGAACTATATATTATTTAATGATAAACTAAATCATTTATCTGCGACCTATAATTCTGTACTAATAAGTATTTCAGAAGTTAGCCTCAGAATGTAAAATTACAAAATTACAAGAATATTGACACCTGTAGTCATAGTAAAAAATTTTATCCCCTGGAAAGCCAGGATATTTAAACACATTTGAATTGAGAGTGCCATAAACCATTAAAATATACTGAATATACATATTTTGAATGTTTAATTCTATTTCAAAACTACATTGGAATGATAATTATTAATACTAATGTGCCAAAACATAATTTTCATATTATCAAATGTGGAAAAATCTATGATTTCTTTGGAAGCTTTCATTTACATGTGTGTTAAGTCTATTGAGAACACATAAAATAAGCCAAAATAAGTCAAAACCAGCTCATGGTAGTATAACCAGATGTATTATCCAGAAGACGTAACAACCTTAGGGATTAGGAGGACAAGAGAATATTGTCTTTTTTCATGTGTGCAGATTTAAAAAAAAATAAATTTAATATGGGAGAAGAAAGAGGCTCTCTTGCTAGCATGATTTTAACATTCAACTCTCAATAGACTTTATTTATTTATGTTTCAAAAATTATTTTATTATTAAAGTAATATAACAAATGAACTTATTGTACAAATATCCAATACTGTAAACAAATCAAATGTTTCCCTTGTTGTTTAACGAATATTACTCCCACACCCATATAAACAATAAATAATACTATTGGTTTTGGTTTGGCCTTCCAGGCATGAATGGTGCCCTAAAAAAACAGTCTTGCATATGCACACAAATTGCATATACATACAAATGCAGCATACGCATAATTCCTCAACCCTGGCACTACTGCAATTTTGGGCTGGATGATTATTTGTTGGGTGGTTGTTCTATGTGTTATAGAACATTTAGCAGCATCCCTGGACTCTACAAACTAAATACCAGGAGCACTACATCTTTAGTCATTTAAAACCAAATCCAAGGAAGGCATTAAAACTTTCACAAACCCGATATCCTTTTGCATTTGTAGATTGTTTTATCAATTAAAAAATAAATTTGATTTACAAAGAAAACTGATATAAAGAGTAATATAATGCAGGTTGAATAATATTCATTTTCATTTTTTATTCTGATGAAAATGCATTCAAACATTTTCCTAGGCCAATTGTAACTAATAGACAAGTAAGCACTGGAAAAAAAAAGGTTTTCAAATATTGCCAAATGCCCTCTACATCAAAGTCACCTCTGGTTTAGCAAAATTGATAGACACACACACACACACACACACACACACACGTAGATTAGTATGTTTGTATGATAATATAAAGTTCACAATGTGAATAAATATACACACTGTTCCCATAATGTATATTATTGAGCTCTAAAAATTTGTCATTGTAGACTTGGGAAATGCATTCATTAAACATTTGCTAAATTATTCAAATAAAATATCACTTATTCTCTAAAATCATAATTAACCTTAATTAAATCTGATTTATTAAAAAAACTCCTAAGTTACTACAAACTAAATATAATATACATCAAATAAAATTCATTTTCTCTGCATCCAGTTTGTTGGCGGACTGTATCTAAATAGATAAATTTTGATGATGACTACTGGAAAAGTTATATATTCACATAGAATTGTGTGCTATAATTAATTTTAAATGACATCATGTCGTCATGTTGTCATTTGTATAACATTCAGATGTCATGTTTTGATATAAAAGCTTTCCCGTTTCAAGGAAGCTAGGAAAAAGTGTTTATATAGCTATCATCTTGACAATATTGGATGACAACTGGGGTCTTTTCTTGTTGTACATTTAATTTTTATTTCAGAGTTTATGATGACATAAAAGGTATCATTTTTTCCTAGAAAGCTTGAAACTTTTTCCTTTTACGTGATTTATTCTCTCTTTAACCAAAAATGCATTTAATTTGAAAACTCATATTAAATATCTTAATATTTTAAAAAATGAAGGTTATCTTCTAAGTAATGAAAAAATATGGAATAAGGGCAGTGATAGTGATGATAAGAGAGGAATTTCATGCCCTATAAATTGGAAAGTGATTTTCATTAAAGAATTGAATATCTCAATTTTTTGACACCTCTGTAACTAATCCTATGAACATCAAGAGGCCTCTCAACTGTTTTGAGCATCATTCCTTTCTATTACTTGAGGAATTTGGCAAAATAGTTTTTCAGTTTTTTTATTTCACTGGAATATTTTCCTTACCCTCTGTTTCTTGTAGTTGTTTTTGTTTAATAAAGAAATCTATATGTATTTATTCACACATGATAGGACACAGGTAAAGAGAGGAGTGAGTGAGAGAATTTTAGTAACCAAGTTCTTAACAGATGTAAGCAAAATCTTCAACATATGATTTATATCTAGAGAAAATTCTAAAAGTTATAAACAGATACACCATAAATACAGTGACGATAGAGAACGTCATTCTTTTGTTTATTCAGAAAACAATGTTTTTATTAACTTTTATTAATGAACTATTTTAAATGTCAATATAGTCAAGATTCTAAGGCAACATTGGTAATAGATTAGAATATTTTAGCTTAAACAATGTGGCACACTATTTGGTCTCTTACTTATTCTTTTTAATTTTTACTCCTATCCTCTTTAATGATCCAATAGTGCAATGTGGACAAGATCCACTTACAAATACCTTGAGATAAACATACAGTTTCTTAATTTTCTTAAGAAAAACTGTTTAGTCAGTTAAAAACATCATCTATGGTGTTTTAAAACTGAAAATAATATGTATTTATAGAACACAACATCTAGCTAATCACGAGGACTTAGCACTTGAAATTTATGAAGCATATTGCCAGTAGCTTTGCTTTAGTAAAATAGACAGGATTTTAAATGTCTCCTTAGTTAAAATATATCAATTACAGATGTTTAAATATTCCTAACATATGACATTAATAATCCACACACTTCACAATAACAACCTTCACCTCTAGAATATTTCACTGGTAAATATGAAACATAAATCCAATCTAGTCAATAGCTAATGACTAAAAATAGGAAGTCAGATGCATTTTAAATTATAATTTCTGGTCCCTAACATAAGCAATTTCACTACTGCATCATTCTTTTTTATTTAATAAAAAAATTTCTAATACAGGTGTCAAACTGAAGATAGAAAGGGCTAAGGAATTCTTTTTTCTCAACTGCTATTAACTCTGAAGACCAGTACCCTCATGTCTTAGAAAGTTCTAGACCAAACAAAATATAATTTCAGTCAAAGAGTGCAAAGAATTACTATATTAACATGATAATTTTATTAAACAAAACACCATGAACAAAGTTAAAAGACAAATGGCAACTGTGAAAAATTATTGATAGCTTATATCACTGACAAATAACTACTGCATCTATTATGTAAAGGATTAATAGGGTTAATAAGTTAAACAGACTAGAAATATAATGTAAAATAAAGGCCATAAACAGGCAGTTAATAAAAAATAAATAATTGCATCTCCTCAAAATTGGAAAAGGTCATCACTTTTACTCATAATACAAGAAATATACATTTAAAGTACATGGAGATATCTTGTTTTCACCTATCATATTTGCGAAATTCCAACTTTTAAAAATAATTCTATGTGTTGTTATCTCTGTAGAGAAACAGACACTCTTACACATGATTGGCAAAGGGAGATACTACAGGGTCTATGGAGGAGGCTCTAGTGATAGCTATCAAAATTAAACTTACTTATCTTTGAATCAGAATCCCACTTACAGAAATCCCTCCTACACATATACCAATATGTGTGCTACCTGATATGTGCACAAGGACATTCATTACATTATTACACGTAATATCAGAGAAGTAACGAGAGACAATAAATACTCATGAAGTTAACAATGGGAGAGGGGTGAGTACATCAGTGAAATTAGTGAGTTAAAGACTTCCAAAAACTCATCAATAAAAGTACTGATTAATAAGAGATAATTTGTTTAATCATTTTAATAATCACTGCAATCATTAACATGGCCATCAAAGTTTATAGTTTGTGGCAAACTTTCCAGTGAATTACAACATTTGATCATTCTACTAGGCAGACACCATGATAGGTATTGTGTATATAAAGATACAGTAATTCCAGAACCTGATTCCAAGACATTATGGTATATTTTTTAAGGTAAATGTCTTACCCAGGAGCTCAAAACATTTCCTGTGAATGGTCAATACTGAATATTTTTAAGTTTGTGAGTCTTACTCTCTCTGTTGCAACTACTCAGTTCTGCCGTTATGGCATGAAATTAGCCATAGATAATACATTAATAAATTTGTGTGTCTATGTCCCCATACCATGTTATTTATGGATTCGAAAATAAAAATTTTATATAAATTCCAGGTATCACAAAATATTATTTTCTTTCCACTTTTTCCAAAAATTTAAAAAGGAAACAGAATTGTGTGTAGGCAACACAAAAATAGACAATGGGCTAGCTTTGACACACAGACTGTAGCTTAACTGAACCCTGATCTAAATCATAAACCAAACTTCATAATATACTTCAATTAGTAATCAAAATGTCAACAGTATTTTTCAATTTTACAAAGATGCAAGGAATTAGAGACTTGTCAATTGTAATACAGGAAGTAAATGGAGGAGTTATAACTCAAGTTTAGCTCCTCACTCAGTAATTATTATTATCTCCTGAAGACAACAAGTCTATTATAATGATCATTATGATGTATGACATGAATTGTAGGATGTGTGTAATATCTTGAGTAAAATTATACTCTTATTTACAACATGAATCATTCAGCACTATTCAAATTTTGAAAAATGAAAAATAGACTAGCGAGTCTGTTAGTTTTTACATGATTTTTTAAAAAGAATGAACAAATTGTTTTAAAATTATAGTGACTAATTATTATATACAGTCGTGCTTCATTTAACGATGGAAATACATTCTGAGAAGTGCATCATTAAGCAGTTCTGTGTTTTTGTGAACATGATAGGGTATACTTATACAAACCGAGACACAATAGCCCACAGGCACAGAGGCTATATGGTGCAGCCTATTGCTCCCAGGCTAGAAACCTGTATAGCATGTTACTGTACTTAATACTGTAGATAATTGTACCACAATAATAAGTATATGCATATCTAAACATAAAAAACAGTACAATAAAATATGCACTACAATCTGTCATATATACTGTCCATAGTTGACTGAAGGTCATTATGTGGCACACGGCTATAATTCATTTCAGGAGAAAATCAGTTACTTTTTACCAAATTTGCTGCTATTATTTTCTTATCCTAGTCCTTCAATTATTTTAAAAGATCTTTAACAAGTAATCAGATCTATGAGATATATCCCTCTGCTGGTTTGAATACTTGAACTCTAATGGCAATTACATTTTGGAAAAAAATGTGACTTATGGATTATCATATATATTTATATAAGTAATACATGTATATATACATGTATGTGTTTGTACTTCTGTGTACAATTTATCATTTATTATTATGAAGTGCTCTAAAATCATGGCCTTTAGCCACAAGTACATATATTAGTAAAGAAGACTAGACTAATGTCAACAGAATAAATTACATCATAACAAATCTAATCACTGAGAAAATGTTTAAAAATTATTATAAGAAACATAAGAGAAGCTAATGCATATCAAAATACTTGGGCTTGAACTCTTACTAAAAATTTAGTAAAGTAGAATAAGATGGCCAACTAGACACAGCCAAGAGATGTCTCTTTCAAAAAGAGAAGCTAAAATGTCGAGTAAACTGTCACATTCTGAACAGATCTTTTGAGAAAAAACACTCAAAGTCAATGGAGAAGTGATGCAGACACCAAGGGTGAATAGGGACGAAGCTAGGAAGCCTGTATGGGGTCTCCAAGTGTCACGAATGGCTCCCAGTCCTGACCAGGTCCTAAGGAAGGGGTGAGTGAAGGAACTGTGAGGCACCACCCTCCCATTGAAGACCTCTGGGATCCAAGCTACAAGAGATCCCATGACCCCCACAGACATGTAAATTGGCAAGGGGAACTTTCCAGAGAGGAGGCAGAGACTGAGCTCAAGCTTGCACAGTGCCCAGAAGGTTTTGTCTGTGGGGTAGCTGCTGCAAAACACAACCATAGGTACTCATCCTCCAAGGCTCTCCATCCTGCTCCGAGTGGCTCTAGCCCCTGTGAATGGCCAGGTTGGGAGAACAGGGCTGCTCTTCCCACAGGACCATGGTGCATCTGATTTGCAAAACCCCTTTTTAGCTGGCCACTCCCAAGGCCCCTGCCTGGCCACTCCCATAAGAGGAGGCACACAGCACAGCCTCCATTGCCCCAGCTGAGTGTTTTTCCATTGGTCTGAGAGCAGTTTGCTCCTCCGCAGTAGAGTCAGGGGGCCCAGAAGACAAAGCTTTCGAAGCTTTGGGCTTAGTTCCAACCCTCCAGGGTTTGAGCAAAACACCCAGGAGTATGAGGTAAGATCTGGGGCTTGTGCTCAAGTCGGGGATGAGCCCCGACTCTCAGAACATCGAAACCAATGTCTGATGTATGGGTTTGTGTGCTGGCGTGGGAGCTGGTCATCCCTCTCTCCACAAAACCAGACAAGAATGAGTGTAGCAAGTTGGCCCGGGACAATTTCTCCCTGAGGCAGCCCTAGAGCCCGTAACACCTAGAATGACCTATCAATCTGGGCACAGAAGGTTTGGCACAAAACTAGCTGTTCAGACCTGCTCCTGGAGTAGACGACAGAGGGAGAAACCGACAGCGGAGTAAGAGTGAGCAGTTCCCACAGCCGTCTGTTGGGTAAAATATCCTGGGCCATGGGTGCTGCAGCAGCTGCAAACCAATGGCACCACTTCCTTGTCTAGGGATCCTCCACCCTGGGCCCACTGCATAAACAGACCACTTGTAGACATACCCCACAACCCGCTTCGACTGCCAAACTCAGAGGACCAAAAGGGCCCCAGGGAATGGCAGGTCCCCTGGTGGCCTCACCTTTGACTCAAATAACCCCTGGGAGAGAGTGCAGCCTGCCAAGGACCTGTTTGAGCCTAAAGAAATGGGACCTAGCACCAGTGTTTGCAAGAGGCTCTCCCAAGGCCCAGGAATGGAGTTGGTGAGGTCTCATCTACTGGATCTCACCCTGAATTGTACCACCAAATAAAAACAAATTTGTCTACCATGAATCACCTGTGAAACCCAAAGCAGAAAAGCAGCTATAGCTAAGGAACCCATACAGAGCTTTGGGTCTTTAAAAGCACGAAGAAACAAAACCAATCCATAATACACAATATACATCCCAATCAAACCCTCAACAGGAAAAAATAAATAAAACCGAAAAGCTGCATCGAAATGACAGTAACTTCAATAAAATAAAGAAACATTACACATCTCAGATGAGAAGACACTGGCACAAAAACTCCATTAATCTTTGGAGTACTCTCTTACCTACGAAGATTGCACTAGCTCCCCAGCAATGGATCCTAAGCAGATTGAGATGGCAGAAGTGACAGACACAGAATTCAGGGCTCGGATGGCAAGAAAACTCAACAAGATTCAAGAGAAAGTTGAAACCCAATCCAAGGAAGTCAGTACAATGATCCTAGAGTACAACAATGACGTAGCCATTTTAAGAAAGAAACAAACTTGAACTTCTGGCATTGAAAAATATACTACAGGGAATTTCAAAACACAGTTTGAAGCTATAACAATAGACTAGACCAAGCTTAAAAAGAATTTTTGAGCTCAGAGACTGGCCCTTCAAATCAACCCAGTTAAAAAAAAAAAAAAGGAAAAATAATTTTTAAAATGAACAATAACTTTGAGAAACATGTGATTATGTAAAGAGAACAAACTCACAATTCCTGAGAGATGGAGAGACAGTACGCAACTTGGAAAACATATTTGAGGATATAGTTAACAGAAATTTTTCCATTTTTGCTAGAGAGGTAGACAAGCAAATAAAAAAAAAAAAACTCTAGAAAATCTCTGTGAGACACTATACAAGATGACTACCCACAAGGCACATAGTCATCAGGGTTTCCAATGTCAAGTGAAAGAAGAAATCTTGAGGCGGAGCAAGATGGCCGAATAGGAGCAGCTCCAGTCTCCAACTCCCAGCGCGAGCGACACAGAAGACCGGTGATTTCTGCGTTTTCAACTGAGACTCTACCTCTGCGGACAGCGCACAGCTGCAGTCCATTAGGGGAAACAGCGGGGGTGGTGCAGACGCGAACGACTCTGTCTGACAGCTTTGGGGAGAGCCGTGGATCTCCTAACGCGGAGGTTGAGATCCGAGAACGGACAGACTGCCTGCTCAGGGTGGCGTCACCCCTGAGAGGAAACTTCCAAAGAAAGAATCAGACAGGTACACTCGCTGTTCAGCAATATTCTATCTTCGGCAACCTCTGCTGCTGATACCCAGGCAAACAGGGTCTGGAGTGGACCTCAAGCAATCTCCAACAGACCAACAGACAGTCCTTCTGACTGTCAGACGGAAAACTATCAAACAGAAAGGACACCTATACCAAAACCCCATCCGTACGTCACCATCATCAAAGTCCAGAGACAGATAAAACCACAAAGATGGGGAAGAAGCAGGGCAGAAAAGCTGGAAATTCAAAAAATAAGAGCGCATCTCCCCCTGCAAAGGAGCGCAGCCCATCGCCAGCAACGGATCAAAGCTGGTCAGAGAATGACTTTGACGAGATGAGAGAAGAAGGCTTCAGTCCATCAAACCTCTCAGAGCTAAAGGAGGAATTACGTACCCAGCGCAAAGAAACTAAAAATCTTGAAAAAAAAGTGGAAGAATTGACAGCTAGATTAATTAATGCAGAGAAGATCATAAACGAAATGACAGAGATGAAAACCATGACACGAGAAATACGTGACAAATGCACAAGCTTCAGTAACCGACTCGATCAACTGGAAGAAAGAGTATCAGCGATTGAGGATCAAATGAATGAAATGAAGCGAGAAGAGAAACCAAAAGAAAAAGAAGAAAAAGAAATGAACAAAGCCTGCAAGAAGTATGGGATTATGTAAAAAGACCAAATCTACGTCTGATTGGGGTGCCTGAAAGTGAGGGGGAAAATGGAACCAAGTTGGAAAACACTCTTCAGGAGATCATCCAGGAGAACTTCCCCAACCTAGTAGGGCAGGCCAACATTCAAATTCAGGAAATACAGAGAACACCACAAAGATACTCCTCCAGAAGAGCAACTCCAAGACACATAATTGCCAGATTCACCAAAGTTGAAATGAAGGAAAAAATCTTAAGGGCAGCCAGAGAGAAAGGTCAGGTTACCCACAAAGGGAAGCCCATCAGAATAACAGCAGACCTCTCGGCAGAAACTCTACAAGCCAGAAGAGAGTGGGGGCCAATATTCAACGTTCTTAAAGAAAAGAATTTTCAACCCAGAATTTCATATCCAGCCAAACTAAGCTTCATCAGTGAAGGAGAAATAAAATCCTTTACAGATAAGCAAATGCTTAGAGATTTTGTCACCACCAGGCCTGCCTTACAAGAGACCCTGAAGGAAGCCCTAAACATGGAAAGGAACAAGCGGTACCAGCCATTGCAAAAACATGCCAAAATGTAAAGACCATCGAGGCTAGGAAGAAACTGCATCAACTAACGAGCAAAATAACCAGTTAATATCATAATGACAGGATCAAGTTCACACATAACAATATTAACCTTAAATGTCAATGGACTAAATGCTCCAATTAAAAGACACAGACTGGCAAACTGGATCAAGAGTCAAGACCCATCAGTCTGCTGTATTCAGGAGACCCATCTCACATGCAGAGACATACATAGGCTCAAAATAAAGGGATGGAGGAAGATCTACCAAGCAAATGGAGAACAAAAAAAAGCAGGGGTTGCAATCCTAGTCTCTGATAAAACAGACTTTAAACCATCAAAGATCAAAAGAGACAAAGAAGGCCATTACATCATGGTAAAGGGATCAATTCAACAGGAAGAGCTAACTCTCCTAAATATATATGCACCCAATACAGGAGCACCCAGATTCATAAAGCAAGTCCTTAGAGACCTACAAAGAGACTTAGACTCCCATACAATAATAATGGGAGACTTCAACACTCCACTGTCAACATTAGACAGATCAACGAGACAGAAAGTTAACAAGGATATCCAGGAATTGAACTCATCTCTGCACCAAGCGGACCTAATAGACATCTATAGAACTCTCCACCCCAAATCAACAGAATTTACATTCTTCTCAGCACCACATCGCACTTATTCCAAAATTGACCACATAATTGGAAGTAAAGCACTCCTCAGCAAATGTACAAGAACAGAAATTATAACAAACTGTCTCTCAGACCACAGTGCAATCAAACTAGAACTCAGGACTAAGAAACTCAATCCAAACCGCTCAACTACATGGAAACTGAACAACCTGCTCCTGAATGACTACTGGGTACATAACGAAATGAAAGCAGAAATAAAGATGTTCTTTGAAACCAATGAGAACAAAGATACAACATACCAGAATCTCTGGGACACATTTAAAGCAGTGTGTAGAGGGAAATTTATAGCACTAAATGCCCACAAGAGAAAGCAGGAGAGATCTAAAATTGACACTCTAACATCACAATTAAAAGAACTAGAGAGGCAAGAGCAAACACATTCAAAAGCTAGCAGAAGGCAAGAATAACTAAGATCAGAGCAGAACTGAAGGAGATAGAGACACAAAAAACCCTCCAAAAAATCAATGAATCCAGGAGTTGGTTTTTTGAAAAGATCAACAAAATTGACAGACCGCTAGCTAGACTAATAAAGAAGAAAAGAGAGAGGAATCAAATAGACGCAATAAAAAATGATAAAGGGGATATCACCACCGACCCCACAGAAATACAAACAACCATCAGAGAATACTATAAATGCCTCTACGCAAATCAACTAGAAAATCTAGAAGAAATGGAAATTTCCTGGACACTTACACTCTCCCAAGACTAAACCAGGAAGAAGTTGAATCCCTGAATAGACCAATAGCAGGCTCTGAAATTGAGGCAACAATTAATAGCCTACCCACCAAAAAAAGTCCAGGACCAGATGGATTCACAGCTGAATTCTACCAGAGGTACAAGGAGGAGCTGGTACCATTCCTTCTGAAACTATTTCAATCAATAGAAAAAGGGAATCCTCCCTAACTCTTTTTATGAGGCCAACATCATCCTGATACCAAAGCCTGGCAGAGACACAACAAAAAAAGAGAATTTTAGACCAATATCCCTGATGAACATCGATGCAAAAATCCTCAATAAAATACTGGCAAACCGAATCCAGCAGCACATCAAAAAGCTTATCCACCATGATCAAGTGGGCTTCATCCCTGGGATGCAAGGCTGGTTCAACATTCGCAAATCAATAAACGTAATCCAGCATATAAACAGAACCAAAGACAAGAACCACATGATTATCTCAATAGATGCAGAAAAGGCTTTTGACAAAATTCAACAGCCCTTTATGCTAAAAACGCTCAATAAATTGGTATTGATGGAACGTACCTCAAAATAATAAGAGCTATTTATGACAAACCCACAGCTAATATCATACTGAATGGGCAAAAACTGGAAAAATTCCCTTTGAAAACTGGCACAAGACAGGGATGCCCTCTCTCACCACTCCTATTCAACATAGTGTTGGAAGTTCTGGCTAGGGCAATCAGGCAAGAGAAAGAAATCAAGGGTATCCAGTTAGGAAAAGAAGAAGTCAATTGTCCCTGTTTGCAGATGACATGATTGTATATTTAGAAAACCCCATTGTCTCAGCCCAAAATCTCCTTAAGCTGATAAGCAACTTCAGCAAAGTCTCAGGATACAAAATTAATGTGCAAAAATCACAAGCATTCTTATACACCAGTAACAGACAAGCAGAGAGCCAAATCAGGAATCAACTTCCATTCACAATTGCTTCAAAGAGAATCAAATACCTAGGAATCCAGCTTACAAGGGATGTCAAGGACCTCTTCAAGGAGAACTACAAACCACTGCTCAGTGAAATCAAAGAGGACACAAACAAATGGAAGAACATACCATGCTCATGGATAGGAAGAATCAATATCGTGAAAATGGCCATACTGCCCAAGGTGATTTATAGATTCAATGCCATCCCCATCAAGCTACCAATGACTTTCTTCACAGAATTGGAAAAAACGGCTTTAAAGTTCATATGGAACCAAAAAAGAGCCCGCATTGCCAAGACAATCCTAAGTCAAAAGGACAAAGCTGGAGGCGTCACGCTACCTGACTTCAAACTATACTACAAGGCTACAGTAACCAAAACAGCATGGTACTGGTACCACAACAGAGATATAGACCAATGGAACAGAACAGAGTCCTCAGAAATAATACCACACATCTACAGCCATCTGATCTTTGACAAACCTGAGAGAAACAAGAAATGGGGAAAGGATTCCCTATTTAATAAATGGTGCTGGGAAAATTGGCTAGCCATAAGTAGAAAGCTGAAACTGGATCCTTTCCTTACCCCTTATACGAAAATTAATTCAAGATGGATTAGAGACTTAAATGTTAGACCTAATACCATAAAAACCCTAGAAGAAAATCTAGGTAGTACCATTCAGGACATAGGCATGGGCAAGGACTTCATGTCTAAAACACCAAAAGCAACGGCAGCAAAAGCAAAAATTGACACATGGGATCTAATTAAACTAAAGAGCTTTTGCACAGCTAAAGAAACTACCATCAGAGTGAACAGGCAACCTACAGAATGGGAAAAAATTTTTGCAACCTACTCATCTGACAAAGGGCTAATATCCAGAATCTACCAAGAACTCAAACAAATATACAAGAAAAAAACAAACAACCCCATCAAAAAGTGGGGAAAGGATATGAACAGACATTTCTCAAAAGAAGACATCCATACAGCCAACAGACACATGAAAAAATGCTCATCATCACTGGCCATCAGAGAAATGCAAATCAAAACCACAATGAGATACCATCTCACACCAGTTAGAATGGCAATCATTAAGAAGTCAGGAAACAACAGGTGTTGGAGAGGATGTGGAGAAATAGGAACACTTTTACACTGTTGGTGGGATTGTAAACTAGTTCAACCATTATGGAAAACAGTATGGCGATTCCTCAAGGATCTAGAACTAGATGTACCATATGACCCAGCCATCCCACTACTGGGTATATACCCAAAGGATTATAAATTACTCTACTACAAAGACACATGCACACGTATGTTTATTGCGGCACTATTCACAATAGCAAAGACTTGGAATCAACCCAAATGTCCATCTGTGACAGACTGGATTAAGAAAATGTGGCACATATACACCATGGAATACTATGCAGCCATAAAAAGGATGAGTTTGCGTCCTTTGTAGGGACATGGATGCAGCTGGAAACCATCATTCTTAGCAAACTATCACAAGAAGAGAAAACCAAACACCGCATGTTCTCACTCATAGGTGGGAACTGAACAATGAGATCACTTGGACTCGGGAAGGGGAACATCACACACTGGGGCCTATCATGGGGAGGGGGGAGGAGGGAGGGATTGCATTGGGGAGTTATACATGATATAAACGTCATGCACACGTACCCTAGAACTTAAAGTATAATAAAAAAAAATAAATAAATAAATAAATTAAAAAAAAAAAAAAAAAAAAAAAAACCAGTCAATAAGGCCATAAACCTGTCACTCTTCCCATTCCTCACCCCTGCTCCAATCAGTTACTAAATCCTGCTGATTTTTGTGTCACAAATATTTCTTAAACTAAAAAAAAAAAAAAAAAAAAAAAGAAGAAATCTTAAAGGAAGCTAGGGAAAAGTGTCAAATCACAAAAAAGAGAACCCCATCAGGCTAACAGTGGACTTCTCAGCAGAAATCTTACACGCCTGAAGAGATCAGGGCCCTATGTACAGCATCCTTAAAGAAAATAAATTCCAAACAAGAATTTTGTATCCCAGCAAACTAAGCTTCATAAGTAAAGAAGAAAAAATCTTTTCTAGACAAGCAACTGCTATAGGAATTTCTTACCACTAGACCAGTCTTACAAGAGATCCTGCAGAGAGTTCTAAAGATCAAGATGAAACAATGATACCTGCTTCCACAAAAACACACTTAAGTACATAGTGACAGACCCTTAAAAGCAACTATACAATTGAGACTACGATGTAAACAGCTAACAACGTCACAACAGGATCAAAACTTCACTTTGAATGTAGTATCAAAATTAACCTTAGATGTAAATGCTCTAAGCACTCTCACTTAAAAGACACAGAGTGGCAGTTTGGATGACTAACCAAGACCATCCATCTTTTGGCTTCAAAAGATCCAGCTCACATGTAACGACATCCATAGGATCAAAGTAAAGGGATAGATAGGATCAAAGTAAAGGGATAGAGAAAAATCTGTCATGTAAATGGAAACAAGAGGAGGTGTTGTTATTCTTAAATCGGACAAAGCAGACTAAACCAACAACAGTAAGAAAGGACAAAAAGTGGCATTACATAATCAAAAAAGGTCCAATTTAACAAGAAGACATAACTCACCTAAGTATACATGCACTCAATATTGGAGCACTGAGATTTATAAAACAAGTACTTCTAGACATAAGAGAAGACTTAGTCACAATAAAATAGTGAATGACTTATCACCCCACTGACAGCTTTAGAGAGAAAACTAACAAAGAAATTCTGAACATAAATTTGACACTGAACCAATTAGACATAATAGACACCTATAAAATATTTCACCCAACAACCACAGAATACACATTCTTCTAGTCTACACACAGAACATACTCTAAGATCAACCACATGCTTGGTAATAAAGCAAGTCTCAATAAACTAAAAAAAATCAGCAGTGTATTAAACATACTCTCAGATCACAGAGGAATGAAAATAGAAATCAAAACCAGATGATCTCCCAAAACCACACAATTACATGAAAGGTAAACAACTTGCTCCTGAATGACTTTTCATTAAATGACATTATTTAATAACCTTAACATCACAACTAGGGGAAACAAACACCAGAAAAGAAAGAAAAGAAAAAAGAAAAGAAAAGAAAAGAAAAGAAAAGAAAAGAAAAGGAAAAGAAAAGGAAAGAAAAGAAAAGGAAAAGAAAAGAAAAGAAAATCCCAGAAGTAACAGAAGTAAAGAAATAGCTACATCAAAAGTTTCTGCAGTGTGTTGAATTCACATTTGAGGTAGATGCTGAGGCACAATGGACCCAATGGACCAATATACATGGTCCAATAATTGGATAGAAGATGGCAGACTAGAAGAAGATCATGTGTGCTCCTCTCACAGAGGGGGAGCAAAACAGGCTAGTGAATACTGAACCTGCAAGCTGATCATCTGAGAAATCACGTCGGGACCCATCAAGGCAGCAGAGTGACACAGAATGCAGAGAGGAGTAGAGCTGTACACCAGCCTGTCTGGGCTCACCATGGAGACAGGAGAACCTCCCCAGTATGGGAAAGGGTGAGTGAACAAGAGCTTCTAGGGGATTCGTACTCTCCACAGAGTATGAATGCAAGCCTGGAAATGAGAGAATCCTCCCAGGTTCCCCAGGCCTTCCCCACTACCATGCTTCTAGACAGGCAGAGAGCCACCCGGACATTTTGAAGTGGCAAGTTTTGGAATCCAAGGAAACTTTTACAAGCCTTGGGTCCCAAAGCAGATGAGCACCAGCACCATATCCCCAGTAGAGGCCAAAGTTTTGGTGCCTGGGAGCAGTTGCTTCACTCCTCCTTGCTGGATGGGGCATCACACCAGCTTCAGACCCAGCAGTCTCACTTCTGTGTGAATTCAGCCAGAGGACACAACCTCCTGTTGTCTTGGAAAATACCCAGATGATAGGGTGGGTGACCCCATCCAACCCTGCAATTGGTAGCCAGGTGGGCAACACTTGCTAGAGCTTCTGGCCCAGTGGTCCTTGCATCTGTATGGATTCAGCCAGTGGGCACAACCTTCTATTGTCCCAGAAAGCACTTCGGCAGCAAGGCAGGTAATCACACCCACCCCTGGCACTGCTAACCAGGTGGGCAGCACCTGCTAGACCGTTTGACCCAGTGGTTTTACTTTTCTGTGAACTCAGCTGGACTGCACAGCTTCCGGTTGTCCCAGGAAGCACCCAGAGAGCAGGGCAGGTGACTTCACCTACCCCTGCCACTGGTAGCCAGGTAGACAGTGCCTGCTAGAATTTCCAGTACAGCATTCCCACTTCTGTATGAACTCAGCAAGTGGGCACAGACTCATGTTGTTCCAGAAAGCATCCAGATGGCAGGGTGGGTGACTCAACCAACCCCTGCCTCTTGGAGCAAGGCAAGCAATGCCAGCTAGAGCTTACAGCACACTGGTCTTACTCTGCTTGTATTTGCAAAGGGACACAGCCTCCTGTTGCCTCAAAAACACACAGACAGCAAGATGGATAATTCTACCTGCTCCTGCCTCTCAAAGCTAGATGGGCTGCACCCACTAGAGCTTCCAGCCCAGTAGTCCCACCTCTGCCTGAACTCTGCAGGCAGGTGCAACCCCATGTTCCCCTGGGAAGACCTGGACAGCAGATTAGGGCTGACACCGCAAGGATACAGCCTGTCTGCCAACTGTTGCCCCTGTCCAAGGGAGCTACTTAGGCCAGAACACCTAACAAAAGAAACATGAACACAGAGACAGTAATTGGAAGGAATACGTTAAAGACCCAGGGGCAAACTAGATCCAAAGCTTGTCAATAGAACCCACCTTATACAACAATCCAACTCTGAAGGGTATCAAAGAAGACAAAAGCAAAAAAATAAAATAAAATAAAACTTATCCAAAGGACAGCAACTTCAAAGATTGAAAGAACAGTAGCCAACACAGATAAGAAAAACACTAGCACAAGAACTCTAGCAACTCAAAAAGCCAGAGTATCTTCTTTCTTCAAATGACCATGGTAGTTTCTGGCAAGAGTTCTTAACCAGGAAAAAATAGCTGAAATGTTAGAAATGCAATTTAGAACATGGATAGGAACGAAGATCATCAATGTTTAGGAGAAAGTTGAAACCCAATCCAAGGAATCTAAGGAATACAATAAAATGATACCGGAGATAAAAGATGAAATGCCATTTTAAGGAAGAACCAAATGGAACTAACAGAGCTGAAAAACTCTAAGAATCTCATAATACAATCCCAAGTATTAACAGCAAAATTGGCCAAGCTGAGGAAATAATCTCAGAGCTCAGAGACTGGTTCTCTGAAGTAACAGGCATAAAAAAATAAAGAAAAAGCAATACAAGAAAAAAAAAAAACCTCCAAGAAATATGAGATTATGTAAAGAGACCAAATCTATGACTCAGTGGCTCGCTGAAAGTCAGGAAGAGAAATCAAGCAACTTGGAAAACAAATTTGAAGATATCATCCACAAACACTTCCCGAAACTTGCTAAGGAGGCCAACACTCAAATCCAAGAAAGGCAGAGAATCCTTGTGAGGTACTACAAAGATGACCATTCCCTAAGATACAGTCACCAGATTCTCCAAGTTTGAAATGAAAGAAAAAATGTTAAAGGCAACTAGAAAGAAGAGGCAGGTCACCTACAAAGGGAAACTCATCAGGCTAGCAGTGAACCTTTCAGCAGAAATCCTACAGGCCAGAAGTGACTGGGGGACTATATTCAGCATTCTTAAAGAAAAGAAACTACAACCAAGAATTTCATATCCAGCCAATCTAAGCTTCATAAGCAAAAGAGAAATAAGTTTCTTTTCAGACAAGCAAATGCTAAGAGAATTTGTTACCACCAGAGTTGCCTTACAGGAGGTCCTTAGAGGAGTGCCATAGATGGAAGGGAAATACCATTACCAGCCAGAACAAAAACACACTAAGTGCATAGATCACTGACACTATAAAGCAACTACACAATCAAATCTGCATAATAACCAGCTAACATCAAAATGACAGGATGAAACCTGCACACATCTATACTAACCTCAAACATAATGGGCTAAATGTCCCAGTTAAAAAGCACAGAGTGGTAAGTGGGATGAAGAAGTAAGACTCAACCCCAGTCAAGAAGAGACCCTTCTCACATGCAATGATATCCATAGGCTCAAAGTAAAGGGATGGAATCTACCAAGAAAATGGCAAACAAAAAAACTGAGGGTTGTTATTCTAATTTCAGACAAAACAGACTTTAAACCAATGAACAAAAAAGGCAAAAAGTGTTACATAATGGGAAAGGGTTCAGTTCAACAAGCAGACTTAACTATCTTAAATATAAATACACCAACACAGGAGGTCCCAAGTTCATAAAGCAAGTTCATAGAAACTTACAAAGAGAATTGGATAACACCACAGCAATAGTAGGAGACTTCAACACCACACTGACAGTATCAGACAAGTTATCAAGGAAAAAAAAAAAGACTGTTAAAAATCTTGGGACCCAATTTTGACATTTGACCAAATGAGTTTAACATTTATCTACAGAACTCTCCACCCCCCTGAAAAACAGATTGTAAATTCTTCTCATCTACAAATGACACAAACTGTAAAATCCCACACACAATAAAAAAGAAAACAACCCTCAGCAAATTCAAGAAAGCCGAAATCATACCAAACATCCTCTTGGACCATTGCACAATAAAAATAGAAATCAATAGTAAGAAAATTGCCCAAAATCATACAAAGATGTGGAAAGTAAACAGGCTACTCCTGAACAACTTTTGAGTAAACAATGAAAGTAAATCAGAGTCAAGAAATTGTTTGATATTCACAAGAAAAAAGATACTTCATACTAGAATATCTGAGACACATCTAAAGCAGTATTAGGAGAGAAGTTTATAGTACTAAGTGCCCATTTCAAAATGTTAGAAAGATATCAAAATAAGAATCTGACACCGAAAAAAGAGCAAACCAACCACAAAGCCTGCAGAAGATAAGAAATAACCAAAAACAGAGTTGAACTGAAGGAAACTGATATGTGACATACCATGCAAAAGATCAGCATATCCAGAAGTTGGTTCATTGAAAGAATAAATTAGATTGATAGAATTCTAGCTAGACTAATAAAGTAAAACAGAGAAAAGATCCATATAAGCACAATTAGAAATTACAAAGGGTACATTCCCAATGACCCCACAGAAATATTAATAAAAACCCTCAGAAACTACTATTAACACCTCTATGCACATAAGTTAGACAACCTGGAAATATACAACCTCCCGAATTTGAACGAGGAAGATATTGAATCCCTGAATACAATCATCATGCAATCTGAAATTGAATCAGTAATAAGAGTCCTACCAACCAGAAAAACTCCATGACCACACAGACTCAACTGAATTTCACAGACTCACAACTGAAAAGATGTGTAAGGAAGAACTGGGACCATTCCTATAGAAACTATTTCAAAACAATTGAGGATGATGGACTTCTCCCTAACTCAGTTTATGAGGCCAGCATCATCCTGATACCAAAATCTGTCAGATACAAAACAACAACAACAACAACAACAAAACTGCAGGCCAATATTTTTGATAAATTTATATTCAGAAACTTTTTATATTCAAAAAATACTTGCAAACCAAATCCAGCAGCACATCAAAAAGGTACTCCACCTATGATTAAGTAGGCTTTACCCCTGGGATGCAAAATTGGTTCAACATTGCAAATCAATAAGTGTGATTCATCACAGAAACATAAGTAAATACAAAACCAAATGATCCTATCAATAGATACAGAAAAGGTTTCTGGTAAAATACAACATCCCTTCATGTTAAAGAAACCTCAACAAACTAGGCACTGAAGGAACTTACTTCAAAATAACCAGAGCCGGCTGGGTGCTGTGGCTCACGCCTGTAACCCCAGTACTTTGGGAGGCCAAGACGGGAGGATCACCTAAGGTCAGGAGTTTGAGACCAGCCTGACCGATGTGGTGAAACCCTGTCTCTACCAAAAATACAAAAATTAGCCAGGAGTGGTGGCATGTGCCTGTAATCCCAGCTACTCAGCAGGCTGAGACAGGAGAATTGCTTGAACCCAGGAGACAGAATTTGCAGTGAGCCAAGATCATGTCACTGCACTCCAGCCTGGGTGACACAGTAAGAATCCCTTAAAAAACATTAATTAATTAATAAGCAAATAACAGGAGCCATCTATGAAAAACCCATAGTGATCAACATACTGAATGAGCAAAAGTTGGAAGTATGCCCCTTCAGAAATATACCAAAACAAAGATGACCACTCACACCACTGCTGTTCAATATAGCACTGGAAGTCCTAGCAAGAGCATTCAGGCAAGAGAAAGAAATGAAAACCTCTCTTTCAAATAGAAAGAAAGGAAGTCAAACTATTTCTGTTTGCAAATGATATAATCCTATACCTATAAAACCCCATAGTCTCTGCCTAAACACTCCTAGGTCTAATAAACAACTTAAGCAAAATCTCAGGATAAAAAATCACTGTACAAAAATCAGTAGCACTTATATACAAGAACAACGTCCAAGCTAAGAGCCAAAACAATAATGCAATTTCATTCACAATAGTCACAAAAACATAAATTTTATAGGAATATACCTAATCAGGGAGATGAAAGGTATTGATAATGAGAATTTCAATATAATATTCAAATAAATCAGAGATGACATAAACAAATGGAAAAATATTCCATGTTCATGGATAGGAATACTCAATATTGTTAAAATGGCCATACTGCCCAAAGCAGTTTACAGATTCAATGCTATTGCTATCAAACTGTCAATGTCATTCTTCACAGAATTTGCAAAAACTATGTGAAAGTTCATATGAAACCAAAAAGAGCTTAAATAGTTTGATGCAGGCATCATGGCATTCAACTTCAAACTATACTACAAGTCTATAGTAACCAAAACAACACAGTACAGGTACAAAAAATGGACAAAAAGATCAATGGAAAAGAATAGAGAGGCCATAAATAAAGCCACATACCTACCACCATCTGACCTTTGACAAAGTTGACAAAAAACAAGCAATGGGGAAAAGGCTCGCTATTCAATAAATAGTGCTAGAATAACTATATAGCCATATGAAGAAGGTTGAAGTTAGACTCCTTCCTTACATCCTTTACAACAATGAAATTAAAATGAATTAAGGATTTAAATATAAAATCTAAAACTATAAAAACCCTGGAAGGTGACCTAAGAAATCATTCCAGACATAGGTCTGGGCAAAGATTTTATGACAAAGCTGCCAAAAGCAATTGCAACTAAACAGAAAATGACAAATGGGACCTAGTTAAATCAAAGTGCTTCAGCACAGCAAAAGAAACTATGAACAGATTTAACAGACAACTTATGGAACGGGAGAAAATATTTTGAAACTATGCATCACACAAAAGTCTAATATCCAGAATCCATATGAAAATTAAACAAATTAGAAAGAAAAAACATCAAATAATTCCATTAAAAAGTGGACAAAAGACATAGACATTTTTCAAAAGAAGACATACACCCAGCCAACAGGCATATGAAAAAACACACATTATTAATCATGAGATAAATGCAAATTAAAAACACAGTTTGATACCATCTTACTGCAGTCAGAATAGCTATTACTAAAGTCAAAAAAATAGAAAAAAAATGATGACAAGGTCAAAAAGAAAAGGGAGAACTTATACACTGCTGGTGTGAATGTAAATAAGTTTAGTCATTGTGGAAATCAGTGTGGCAATTTTTCTTTTCTTTTTTTTTTTTTTTTTTTTTTTGAGACGGAGTCTCGCTCTGTCGCCCAGGCTGGAGTGCAGTGGCCGGATCTCAGCTCACTGCAAGCTCCGCCTCCCGGGTTTATGCCATTCTCTCGCCTCAGCCTCCCGAGTAGCTGGGACTACAGGCGCCCGCCACATCGCCCGGCTAATTTTTTGTATTTTTTTAGTAGAGACGGGGTTTCACCGTGTTAGCCAGGATGGTCTCGATCTCCTGACCTCGTGATCCACCCGTCTCGGCCTCCCAAAGTGCTGGGATTACAGGCTTGAGCCACCGCGCCCGGCCGGCAATTTTTCTAAAACCCTAAAGAAATGTGCCATTTCACCCAGCCATTTCCCATACCCAATCCAAGTACTGGGTATATGCCCAAAGGAATATAAATCATCCTACCATAAAGACACATATAAGGATATGTTTATCACTGCACCATTAACAATAGCAAAGGTATTAAATCAATGTAAATGCCCATTAACAGTAGCCTGGATAAAGACAATGTGGCACATATACACCATGGAATACTACATAGCCACGAAAATGTATGAGATCACATCCTTTTCAGAAACATGGATAGAGGTGGAGGCCATAACCTGACACAAACAAATGCAGGAAGAGAAAACCAAATACTGCATGTTCTCATTTATAAGTGATAGCTGAACTTTGAATACATATAAACACAAAGAAGGGAACAACGGACACTGGAGTATTTTCAAGAGTGAAGGGTGAAAGTAGGATGAGGATAAGTACCTATCAGGTACTATGCTCCAGGTAATGAAATAATCTGTACATTAAACCCATGTGACACACAATTTATGTATATAACAAACCTAAAATAAAAATTACAAATAAAAATAAAATAAAATCAGAGCAGGATTGAATGAAATTAAGAACCAAAATCTATACAAAGAATCAATAAAACCAAATGTTACTCCTTTGAAAGGATAAACAAAACTGATAGATCTCTATCTAGATTAAGAAAGAAAAAAAGAGAGATGATCCAAAGAAGCACAAGCAGAGATGACAAAGGTGACATTACAACCAATCCCACAGAAATGCTAAAGAACCTCAGAGACTATTATGAACAGCTTTATGTAAATAAAATAGAAAATCAATGGGAAATTGATAAATTCCTGGAAACACAATCTCCCAAGAAATTTTAATCCCAAACAGACCAATAATAAGTCCCAAAATTGAGTCAGTAATTAAAAACCAATCAACCAAAAAGGGATGGATTCACAGCCTAATTCTAGTAGATGTATAAAGAAGAGCTTTAGGCTACCAATTTTACAAAAATTATCCCAAAAGATCAAAGAGGAGACACTTCTTGCTAGCTCATTCTACTATGCCAGCATTATCCAGATACGAACAGATGACAAAGATACAATTAAAAAATAAAACTACAGGCCAAAGCCCTGATGAACCTACATGCAAAAATCTTTTACAAAATACTAGCAAACTTCATCCAACCCCACATCAAAAAGTTAACTCACCACACTCCAGTAAGCTTTATTCCTAAGATGGAAGATTGGTTCAACATACACAAATCAATAAATGTGAGTCAGTACATTAACAGAATTGAAAGCAAAAGACGTGATTATTTCAATAGACACAAGACAAGCTTTTGATAAAATCCAACATTCTGTCATGATAAAAACCCTCATGAAACTATGCCTTAAGGGAATACACCTTGAAATAATACAGAGTCGTCTATGACAAATCCATAGTCAATGTCTTGCTGAAAAGACAAAAGCTGGAAGCATTCCCTTTGAGACCTGGAACAAGACAGGGCTACCCACTTGCATCACTGCTATTCAACATAGTACTGTAAGTCCTAGCCAGAAAAATCAGGCAAGAGAAAGAAATAAAAGGCATCCAAATAGGAAAAGAAGTCAAATCATCTCTCTTCAATAATCATATGACTGTATACCTAGAAAATCTAAAGATTCTATGAAAAGGTGCCTACCACTGATGAATGGCTTCAGTTAAGTTTTGAGATATAAGTACAAAAAGCAGTAGTATTTCTAAACACTAATAATGTTCAAGCTGAAAATCAAAATAATTAAAAAATCCCATTTGCAATGGCTGCAACAAAAATAATGAAAAGCATAGAGAAATAGCTGATCAATGAGGTGAATGACTTCTACAAGGATAACTACAAACCACTGGTGAAAGAAATCAGAGATGACACATAATAAATGGAAAAATATTCCATATTCAGGGATTTAAAGAATCATTATCATTAAAGTGGCCATACTGCTCCCGAGCAATCTACAGATTTAACATAAATTATTTCAAGCCACCAATGTTATTTTTCACAGAACTAGAAAAGAACTACTAGACAATGTATATGGGAAAACAACAACAAACAAAAGCCCAAATAGCCAAAGCAATCCTTACCAAAAAGAGCAAAGCCCAAGGCATCACATTACTCTACTTCAATCTATGCTATACTACAAAGCTACAGTAACTGAAACAGCATGGTAATGGTCCAACAACAGACATATAGGCTAATGGAACAGAATACAAAACACAAAAATACAGCCACACACTCACAACCATCTGATTTTTGACAAAGTCAACAAAAACAATCAATGGGGAAAGGATTTCCTATTTAATAAATGGTGCTGGGATAATTTGCAACCTATACACAATCTACACACACACAGGAAACTGGACCCCTAACTCTTCTCATCTACAAAAATTACCTTAAGATAAAGTAAACAATTAAATGCAGACCTCAAATTATACAAATCCTAGAAGAAAATCAAAGACATTTATTTCTTGACATAAGTCTTGGCAAATAATTTATGGCTAAGTACTGAAAAGCAATCACAAAAAAAAAAAAATTGATAAGTAAAATCTAATTATACTAAAGAGCTTCTGCACAATCAAAGAAACTATCAACAAAGTAAAGAGACAAACTACAGAATGGGAGAAAAATTTTGCAAACTGTGCATCTCACAAAGGTATAATATCTAGAATCTGTAAGGAACACAAAAAATGAAAAAGAAAAAAACATTAAAATTGGCATAAACAGACACTTTTCAAAGGAAGACACACAAATAGCCAACAAGCATGTGAAAAATATTCCTCACCACTAATTAACAAAGAAATGCAAATCAAAACCACAATAAGATACCATCTCACACTAGTCAGAATAGCTACCATTAAAAAGTTAACAAATAATAGATGCTATCAGGACTGTGGAGAAAAGGGAAAACACACACTCTTGGTGGGAATGTAAATTAGTACATCCAATGTGGAAAGCAGGTTGCAGATTTCTCGAAGAACTAGAAATAGAACTACTGTTCAAACCATCCAACCCACTACTGGATATACACCCCCCTTTCCCCAAAAAAGTTGTTCTAACAAAAAGACAAATGCACCCATATGTTCATTGCAGCACTATTCACAAGAGCAAAGACACGGATTCAATAACCTAGGTGTCCCTCAATGGTGGATTAAATGAAGAAAATGTGATACATATGCATCATAAAGTACTACACAGCCACAAAAAAGAACAAAATCATGTCCTTTGCAGCAATGTGGATACAATTGGATGCCATTATCCCAAGTAAGCTAACAGAGAAACAGAAATTCAAATATGTATTTTCACTTATAAGGGGAAGCTGAACACAGGTACACATGGACATAAAGATAAGAACATTAGACAGGGGACTACAAGTGGGGGTGAAGTAGAAAGGGGAGGAAGGCTTGAAAAACTACCTACTGATTACTGTGCTTACTACCTGGGTAATGGGTTTGATCACACTCCAAACCTCAGCATTACACAATATACACATGAAACAAACATGCACATGTGCCCTTTGAATCTAAAATAAAAGTAAAAATTTTTTCAAGTCTACTTAATATTATTTTATAATGTAAAATATAACTATAGATGCAAAAATTTCAATCAAGTTCAAAGATAATTTGGAAGAATCTTACCTAATTCATCTGTTAAAAAACATTCTTTTAATACCAGAACTGCATTTTATGAGTATTATTTTATGTCTGTTGACAAAACATTTGCTGGCATTTCTGTGACGGAGGAAAAGAAAAAATACTTTTCAGCTTTTTGGAGTTATCCCTTCTCATGTTCACAGTAATCACAATAATTCTATATTTTATACAAGAGTGCTATGAAATTTCTTTGGGTGGTTTTGTCATGAAGTCTTAGCACATGCCTATGTCCTGAATGGTATTGCTAGGTTTCCTTCTAGGGTGTTTATGGTTTAGGGTTTTATATTTAAGTCTTTAGTCTATCTTGTGTTAATGTTTGTATAAGGTGTAAGGAAGGGGTCCAGTTTCCGTTTCCCGCATATGGCTGGCCAGTTTTCCCAGCATCATTTACTGAATAGGAGATCTTGTCCCTATTGCTTGTTTTTGTCAGGTTTGTCAAAGATCAGACAGCTGCAGATGTGTGGTGTTGTTTCTGGGGTCTCTGTTCTGCTCCATTACTCTATATGTCATTTTGTACCAGTACCTTGCTGTTTTGGTTACTGTCAGTTTGTAGTATACTTTGAAGTCAGGTAATGTGAGGCCTCTAGCTTTGGTTTTTTGCTTAGGATTCTCTTGGCTATACGGGGTCTTCTTTGATTCCATATGAAATTTAGAATCTTTTTTTTTTTTTTTCTAATTTTGTGAAGAATGTCAATGTAGTTTGATGGGAAGAGCATTGAATCAATAAATTACTTTGGGCAATATGGCAATTTTCACAATATTGATTCTTCCTATCCATGAAGATGGAATGCTTTTTCATTTGTTCGTGTCCTCTCTCATTTCCTTGAGCAGTGGTTTGTAGTTCCTGAAGAGGTCCTTCACAACCCTTGTTGTGAAGAATTCCTAGGTTAACTGTATTCCTAGGTATTTCATTCCCTTTGTAGCGATCATGAATGGGAGTTCATTCATGATTTGGCTCTTTTTTTGCCTACCGTTCGTGTAAAGGAATGCTTGTGATTTTTGCACACTAGTTTTTGTATCCTGAGACTTCGCTGAAGTTGCTTACCAGCTTAATGAAATTTTGGGCTGAGATAATGGGGTTTTCTAAATATAAAATCATGTTGTCTGCAAACAGACAACTTCACTTCCACTCTTCCTATCTGAATACCCTTTATGTCTTTCTCTTGCCCGACTGCCCTGGCCAGAACTTCCAATATTATTTTGAATAGAAGTGGTGAGAGAGGGCATCCTTGTATTAGTCTTCAAAGGAAATGCTTCCAGCTTTTGTTCATTCAATATGATATTGGTTGTGGGTTTGTCATGAATAGCTCTTATTATTTTGACATATGTTCCATCAATACCTAGTTTTTTGAGAGTTTTTAACATGAGTGGATGTTAGATTTTATCAAAAGCCTTTTCTCCATCTATTGAGATAATCATCTGGTGTTTGTCTTTGGTTCTGTTTATGTGATGGATTATGTTTATTGATTTGCATATGTTGACCCAGTCTTGCATCCCAGGGATGAAGCTAACTTGATCTAGGTGGATAAGTTTTTTAACGTGCTGCTGGATTCGGTTTGTCAGTATTTTACTGAGGATTTTCGCATTGATGTTCATCAGGGATATTGGCCTGAAGATTTTTTTTGTTTTTGTGTCTCTTCCTGGTTTTGGTATCAGGATGATGCTGGCTTCATAAAATGAGCTAGGGAGGAGTCCCTCCTTTTCAATTGTTTGGAATGGTTTCAGAAGGAATGGTACCAGCTCCTTTTTATATTTCTAGTAGAATTCAGCTGTGAATCCGTCCAGTCCTGGGATATGTTCTTTTTTTTATTTTTTTTTTTTTTGAGATGGAGTCTCGCTCTGTCGCCCAGGCTGGAGTGCAGTGGCCGGATCTCAGCTCACTGCAAGCTCCGCCTCCCGGGTTTACGCCATTCTCCTGCCTCAGCCTCCCGAGTAGCTGGGACTACAGGTGCCCGCCACCTCACCCGGCTAGTTTTTTGTATTTTTTAAGTAGAGACGGGGTTTCACCGTGTTAGCCAGGATGGTCTCGATCTTCTGACCTCGTGATCCGCCCGCCTCGGCCTCCCAAAGTGCTGGGATTACAGGCATTGGTAGGCTATTAATTACTGACTTAATTTCACAGCTTGTTATTGGTCTATTCAGGGACTTGACTTATTCCTGGTTTAGTCTTGGTAGGGTGTATACATCCAGGAATTTATCCATTTCTTTTAGATTTTCTAGTTTATTTGCCCAGAGGTGTTTATAGTATTCTTTGATGGTAGTTTGTATTTCTGTGGGGTCAGTGGTGACATTCCCTTTATCATTTTTTATTATATCCATTTGATTCTTCTCTCTCTTCTTCTTTATTAGTCTAGCTAACAGTCTATTTTGCTAATAAAAAAAACAAAAAAACAAAAAAACAAACAAACAAAAAAACAGCTCCTGGATTCATTGATTTTTTGGAGGGTTTTCGTTTCCCTATCTCCTTCAATTCTTCTCTGATCTTAGTTATTTCTTGTCTTCTGCTAGCTTTTGGATTAGTTTGTTCTTGCCTCTTTAGTTCTTTAAATTGTGATGGTAGGGTGTCAATTTGAGATCTTTCTAGCTTTCTGATGCGTGCAGTTAGTGCTATACATTTCCCCCTTAACACTGCTTTAGCTGTGTCCCAGAGATTCTGGTGTGTTGTCTCATGGTTCTCATTGGTTTCAAATACCTTCTTGATTTCTGCCTTAATTTCATTATTTACTAAGGAGTCATTCAGGGGCAGATTGCATGAAATTGAAATTCCATGATTTTGTGTGTGCTTCTTAATTCTGAGTTCTAATCTGATTGCAATAGATGCTGGCAAGGCCCTAGAGAAATAGGAACAGGTTTACACTGATGATGGGAATGTAAATTGGTTGAACCATTGTGGAAAACAGTGTGGGAATTCCTCAAGGATCTAGAATCAGAAATACCATTTGACCCAGCAATCCCATTATTGGGTATATACCCAAAGGACTATAAATCATTCTACTGTAAAGACATGTGTACATGTATATTAATTGCAGCACTATTTACAATAGCAAAGACATGGAACCAACCCAAATGCCTATCAATAATAGACTAAATTAAGAAAATGTGGTACATATACACCATGGAATAATATGCAGCCATGGAAAGGGATGAGATCATGTCCTTTGCAGGGACATGGATGAAGCTGAAAGCCATCATCCTCAGCAAACCGACACAGGAACAGAAAACCAAACACCACATGTTCTCACTCATAAGTGGGAGCTGAACATTGAGAACCCATGGACACAGAGAGGGGAGAAACACACACTAGGGCCTGTTGCGGGGTGGGGGTGAGGGGGAGGAACATAGAATACAGGTCAATAGGTGCAGCAAACCGCCATGACACACGTATACCTATATAACAACCCTGAATGTTCTGCACATGTATCCCTTTTTGTTGTTGTTGTTTGCTTGTTTTTGTTTTTTAGAAGAAATAAAGAAAAAAAGAGTACTTTGAAAATAAAGGATTGGTTCACTTTGAATGTATTTATAAATGTGAGGTTAAATTAATTTTCTAAGCAAGTGAAAATGGCACAGAAGATAATTATTTTAAGCACATAGTAATTGCTAAGCTTTGCAGTTTTTATTTTTTTATTTTTAGTTATGCATTTATGTTACAGGGGGTGTGTGGGAGTGAGAAAAAAATCTGTAAAATTAAGGTAGAATTGCCCATAAAGGCAAATTAGAAAAAAGTAGAAAGACTAAAAGTGAGGTGTCTCTGGGTCAGATGAGGAATAACAGGACTCACTTTCAGGTTTGACTTTTTATACCTGTGCGTTTGTCCATCCATACTACAGACAATGGAATGGATAAGTTTCACAGAACCTCCACAAACCTGAACAGCATCACAAACCTCCATCGCCTCCTGATATGTGAGGAGCTCTCAGCCATATGTTCATTGGCACCATATGTTCATTCGATTCCAGAAAGATTGTTTAGAACTGATCTTCCTATTGAGGCTTCATCTTTTACTAAAACTAGGCGAGCCCGAAAAACAAGTTGCCTGAATTTCCCTCCCTTTTCCAAAAAGTTTTGTTTCTGTTTCTTAGTTAGATTAAAAGTTTAAGAAATATGCATCACAAAATATTTTTAATAATAAAATATTTTTCCTCTTGGTTTATTCCAAAACGGGCAATTTTAATGATACTTTTCTTGTGCTACTTTCAAGGATGGAAAGCATACAGAAAAAGGATATGACTGGACTAATTTACACTCCCATCAACAGTGGAAAAGTGTTCCTATTTCTCCACATCCTCTCCAGCATCTGTTATTTCCTGACTTTTTAATGACTGCCA
This sequence comes from Trachypithecus francoisi, assembly GCF_009764315.1. Classification (NCBI taxonomy): domain Eukaryota; kingdom Metazoa; phylum Chordata; class Mammalia; order Primates; family Cercopithecidae; genus Trachypithecus; species Trachypithecus francoisi. The sequence continues at coordinate 19,796,964 of NW_022681465.1, forward strand.
TTCTACCTGGCGTCAGATGGTATTTCATTGTGGTTTTGATTTGCATTTCTCCAATGACCAGTGATGATGTGCTTTTCTTCACATGTTTGTTATCTGCATAAATTTCTTCTTTTGAGAAATGTGTTCATATCCTTTGCCCACTTTTTGATGGGGTTGTTTTTTTCTGGCAAATTTGTTAAAGTTCTTTGTAGATTCTGGATACTAACCCTTTATCAGATGGATAGATAGCAAACATTTTCTCCCATTCTGTAGGTGGACTGTTCACTCTGATGATAGTTTCTTTTGCTGTGTAGAAGTTCTTTAGTTTAATTAGATCACATTTGTCAATTTTGGCTTTTATTGTCATTGCTTTTGGTGTTTTAGTCATGAAGTCTTTGCCCATGCCTACATCCTGAATGTTATTGCACAGGTTTTCTTCTAGGGTTTTTATGGTTATAGGTCTTACATTTAAGTCTTTAATCCATCTTGAGTTAATATTTATATAAGGTGTAAGGTGATTCCTCAAGGATCTAGAACCAGAAATACCATTTGACCCAGCAATCCCATTATTGGGTATATACCCAAAGGATTATAAATCATTCTACTATAAAGACACTTGCACACACATGCTTATTGCAGCACTGTTCACAATAGCAAAGACTTGGAACCATCCCAAATGCCCATCAGTGATAAACTGATAAAGAAAATGTGGCACTATGCAGCCATAAAAGAAGGATGAGTTCATGTCCTTTGCAAGGACATGGATGAAGCTGGAAACTATCATTCTCAGCAAACTAACACAGAAACAGAAAACCAAATGCCACATGTTCTCACTCGTAAATAGGGGTTGAATAATGAAAACACATGGACACAGGGAGGGGAACATCACACACAGGGGCCTGTCTGGGGGTCATGGGGTAGGGGAGGAATAGCATTAGGAGAAATACCTAATGTAGATGATGGGTTGATGGGTGCAGCAAAACACTATGGCACGTATATACCTATGTAACAAACCTGCATGTTCTGTACATGTATCCCAAAACTTAAAGGTATATTTCTTTTTAATAAAAAGGATTTTGAAGTTTATAACTCAAATAAATTTCTACTGATCTATTTTGTTTTGATGTTATTACATTTTAAAAAATGTATTTTATGAAATACTTGGTAAGAAAAAAGTATACAATGAAGATAGATCTTTTGTCTCATTTTAATATGCATATGAGAATATGATACAATTGTTTTAGATCTTTTTTTATATTCTATATTCTAACTCCACAGCTCCTGCCTTGTATAGAAAATGCAGCTGTAACCCAGTCCCTGTTGGACAAGGGGTGGAACAGATGGCTTGTGATCCTGTACTGCCTACACATTAGGGAAGCACCAAGGCTTAGATGGAATACTATTTTTTTTAGTACTAACAGTGCTAAAGTGAGAATAAATCATCAATCAGGGGGATGGAAGCCACTGAGCCTGCAGTCACGGATATTCTACTGCTGTGCTTGCTGTTTCTCCCATAGGTCCTGAACAAACTGAAGTGCGGCTGCTTCCCAAGACCAGTAATTAATCAGAAGAAGGTCTCTCCAATTCCCAGTTTGTTCTCAACCCTAGAGCCTAGATGACACACGCTTAAACTCTTCCATGTTACTGACCACATAATTTACTGAACAGTATGATCAGCCATTAAATTTTCTTGTCTGCATTTTTGAGAGAAAGGGAACTTGACTTGAAATTACTGATCATTTTGTGAATAATTTACTGAACAGTATGATCAGCCATTAAATTTTCTTGTCTGCATTTTTGAGAGAAAGGGAACTTGACTTGAAATTACTGATCATTTTGTCAACTTCATTCCATTGTGATTATTTTTTCAAAGCCTATATATCCAGTGCATACTTAATCTATATTTAAAAGATATCAATGTTTTTATGAAATTTAACTTTGGGGGTTGGAAAAATATTCATATGCTATTAAAGGTTAACTTAAATAAGAGTACATCTCTAAAAATTAATAGAAAATATTAGATTTTTCTATTATTTAATTATGATATTAGAAAATGTATGTGATATTTTCTTGATAGAGCATCTTCTTTTTAGCCACATGTGCAGGAGCAATATATGAAAATAGCAGTAAATATCAGTGTACCAATAAGTGACATGTGAATTCCAATATACCTTCAAGGTAATAAAGAAAAAAATCACTTACTTAATTGTGTGTTCCATTAAGTCTTTCCAATTTACAAGAGAGAAAAGAAAAAGTAATATACTTGCTATGAATATTCAGTCTTGTATGTATGGGCCAATGTTTAGAGAGGTATAAGATGATGAACAATGTTTCCTTTTTACAATTATTATTTTGAGCTCTCTAATATAAGTAGTAGTTTCTATAGCATAATTCTCTCTACAATATCATTTGCTTCATATATCTATCTCTTCAAATATTTCTCCAACATCAGCTCATCTTACCCCACAATTTCTCAAGATAGGAAAAACAGCAAAACAAACAAAAACTTACCTTTCCAACATACTGAGGATCTGGTCCCATATGTTCTTCTAAAACAAAGAACTGATTCCATACCCATCCCCTTTTGGGACGATGGTGGACTTCGGTTTCACCTTCAATGTGTTTGGTTTGGTTTCTCATCACCTTGATGGAGCTGTGGTGAGCAGTTCCATAACACCTCTGCACAAAACAGAGACACACTAGGACTGGACAGATGCAAGATGTGCTCGTAATTTTCATTGTAAGATAACTTTCCAGTTCACAGTTTTCCTTCTTTTCCTTGTCAGCTACAAATGCTTAGTGGGCATTCAAGAAAGAAGCCAGAGCATCTTTAGGAAGGACAGTCCAAAGTAAATTGTTTAGCGTGTCCATGATTTAACTGTCCATCAGGGAAAGATCAGATCACATTTACATTCTGAACCACTTGGAAAATCAAAGCTGTAGTTGTCTGATTCCAACTCTTCACAGTAGTTGAACACAAGCAACCATTTTCAACCTAATGGAAAGAGAAAATTATCTGTGTTACAAAACATGTTTTTTTTAACTATTTGCTCTGAATACAAATGATACTATTTTGCAATGTGATACTGATAGGCAAAGAACATATGCAAATTCTTTAGGACACATCCAGAAACCTATACACCTATATATCTACATGCATTTTTACATGAACCTTCCTGTTTGTTCCATTAATTCTCAATTACAAATGTATGTATAATTCTTGTTTTTGTTAGACATAATACAATGTGTTATATATAATACAAATTAGTTACCTACTGTATGAGACTCATCAAACTTTGACAAAATATCCCAAGGCCTGAAAAACTGTCATAGACCATAACAGCAATCAAATAAGTACTTAAAGTGCTCAGTAAGTAAAATGGAAGGAAATAAAAGAACAAAGAAAAAGGTGGCTGGAAAAAAAATGAATGCAAGTGAAAATTACTCCAGGCTTGGGGAACAGATTGGATGAGTTGAGTGTGAGTAAGAATGCCAATTTGGCTGAATTATAAATTGTGTAAATTGTGATAGGTCCTGCATATCTACCCAGGGTATGGACTTCACACACTGACAAGGCAGATTTTCAAGCTAGGGAATTACATTACTAGGCTTGATTTCTAGTACACATGATTCTAGCAATTATCTAAAGACAGGATTAAAAAAAGGAAAAAAAAAAAACAGTGGCAAATAAACAGAGGAAAAATGTTTCGATTTTTTAAATAAAAATAAATAAATAAACATTGAAGACATGAGTGTAGGTTATACTATGATTGGGCAACAAAGTAAAATATGAAAAATATTTCTGCAAAACTAACGACAGGATTTGGGAGAGACACGAATGACTGAAATTTGGGCCAGGCACGGTAGCTCACAACTGTAATCCAAGCACTTTGGAAGGTTGAGCCAGGCAGATCACTTGAGGTCAGGAATTTGAGGCCAGCCTGGCCAACATGGTGAAACCCTGTTGCTACTAAAAATACAAAACTAGGTAGGCATGGTGGTGCATGCCTGTAATCCCAGCTACTTGAGAGGCTGAGTAGGAGAATCACTTGAACCAGGAGATGGGTGTTGCAGTGAGCAGAGATTGTACCATTGTACTCCTGCCTGGGCAACACGAATGAAACTCTGTCTCAAAAAACTACAATCAAATAAAAAGAATGACTGAAATTATAAACTTATTTAAAGCATATAAATTTTGCATCAAGTTTTGCTGTACTGTTATATATGTGTGTTTGAATATGTGTTTAGGAAGGTTACATTGTTTCAAGAATATGGCTATTTCATTTAGTAAAAACTATTAAATAAATCACTTCCTCATTGCATGCAATTCATCCCTGTAAATCAGCACAAACTGAAATGTAGATCTGAATAAATAACAAATTGACATAACAGTATAAGTAATTTATAATACTGAAAACAATCAGTTACAGCATGATTCTCTTACACAGTTGAGGACAGATTTGGTCACGAAGGAAAAAAGTCACATGAGACTCAAGAGCAGGGCGTTTTTCTCTGAGTATTTCTTTCCATAAATGAGGGTTAATAATAGTGCTTACTTCACCTTTGTGCTAGAATTGTATAGGATTAGAAGAATTGGAATTTCATTTTTATCATTTGACAAATATAAAATTTACCTTTTTAAATATTTTCTGAAAGCAAAGGTATTCTTCCTTCTAGTTTAAATCAAAACAACATCAAAACTCTCCTAAAATATAAGAGAGCGCAATACTATTCTAGCTCCAATACGGCAAGAGCACTGGAAAGAGAGTCAGAAATCACAGGTTTTATTTTCTGACAGTTTACTTACTATATGAATTTATGTGAACCATCTCATTTTTTTCAGTCTCACTGTCCTCATTTATTAAAATTTGTGACTGGAATACCTGTATTTAATATTCTTTCCAGCATTTGTAATAAATTATTTGAATAAGTTTATATTAAACTTTTTATTTCCCAAGAGATTCTTAATTTTCAAATCATGACTTTCCCAAAAAAAAAGAAACTTTATCCAGTTTTTCTTCTTAGAAGCCAAGTTGTTGAAGATATAGAAGGTGTTGTATTTTAATACTTTCACACCATTTGGTGTGATTTTCAAATAAAATTAACATCTTTGCCCTTCATGCTAAGTTGTTTAACAAAGCATAATTTACGAGTACAAGGTGAAGAAAGTGGCTTTTGTAATGCATTACAGATATGTAAAATTAGTGTTTTCTTTATAATACCGATTGTGAGTCATTCCAAAAATATATAAATGCATTTTGATCTACATATGCTTTATATGTTTATGAATCTCTATTATGACAATTATGAAAAGAGAAGATAAATACTGTGCTATGGAATAAAAGAACAAATGTAAACATCACTACAGTGCTTATGGAGACAATTTTATTACTATATAATAAGATGACAAAACTTCAAATATAAAATTTTTTTGCATTACTGCAAGAAATCCACCTCTGCATAGGTTAGAAAAAATTGAAATGCAAATAGTAAGAAAATAAACCACTGACTGAGACCAATACAATAGAAATAAGTGGTAGACATTTTCCATTTTATGACTGAGCAGTGTTCAAAGACCCTTCTGTTTTCATGGAAGATTCCAATATGTGAATTCTGATAAACCGAGCCCTAACTTTCACCACTAAAGACTTAGGCACCGATATGGTCTGGCTCTGTGTCCCCACCTAACTCTCCTCTTGAATTGTGATCTGAATTGTAATTCCCATTTTGGCAAAGGGATCTCATGGGAGGTGACTGTATCATGGGGGCTGTTCCCTTATACTGTTCTCTTGATAGTGAGTGAGTTATCACACGATCTGACGGTTGTATAAGGAGATCTTTCCCCTTCACTCTGCACTTCTCTCTCCTGTTGCTTTGTGGAGAAGAACACGTTTGCTTCCCCTTTTGCCACGAGCGTAAGATTCCTGAGGCCTCCCCTGCCATGTGGAACTGTGAGTCAATTAAACCTCCTCGCTTTATAAATTACCCAGCCTTGGGTATTTCTTTACAGCAGCATGAAAATGAACTAATACATTTTTACCAGCAGAGTGGGGTGCTGCTATAAAGATACCCAAAAATGTGGAAGTGACTTTGGAACTGGATAACAGGAAGAAGTGGGAACAGTTTGGAGGGCTCAGAAGAAACTAGGAAGATGTGGGCAAGTTTGGAACTTCCTAGACACTTGTTGAATGGTTTTGACCCAAATATCCATTATCCATTATCAAATGGATAATGATGTGGATAACAAAGTCCAGATTGAGGTGGTCTCAGATTTAGACATCAGGAATTTTTGGGGAACTGGAGAAAAGATCACTCTTGCTATGTTTTAACAAAGAGACTGGTACCATTTTGTCTGTATACTAGAAATCTGCGGAACTCTGAACTTTAGAGAGATGGTCTCACATTGGAACTTATGTTTAAAAGGGAAGCAGAGGCCGGGCGCCGTGGCTCAAGCCTGTAATCCCAGCACTTTGGGAGGCCGAGACGGGTGGATCATGAGGTCAGGAGATCGAGACCATCCTGGCTAACACGGTGAAACCCCTTCTCTACTAAAAATACAAAAAACTAGCCGGACGAGGTGGCGGGCACCTGTAGTCCCAGCTACTCAGGAGGCTGAGGCAGGAGAATGGCGTAAACCCGGGAGGCGGAGCTTGCAGTGAGCTGAGATCCGGCCACTGCACTCCAGCTCCGGCGACAGAGCAAGACTCCGTCTCAAAAAAAAAAAAAAAAAAAAAAAAAGGGAAGCAGAGCATAAAACTTTGGAAAACTTGCAGCCTGATAATGTGATAGAAAAGAAAAACTCATTTTATGGAGAGAAATTCAAGCCAGCTGCAGAAATTTGCATAAGTAACAAGGAGCCAAATGTAATTCACCAAGACAATGGGGAAAATGTCTCCAGGGCATGTCAGAGACCTTCATGGCAGCCCCTCCCATCAGAGGCCCAGAGTCCTAGGAGGTAAAAAATGGTTTCCTGGGGCAGGCCCAGCGCCTTGCTGTTTTGTGCAGTCTTGAGACTTGGTGCCCTGCGTTCCAGCCATGGGTAAAAGAGACCACGGTACAGTTCAGCTTGTTGCTTTAGAGGGTGCAGGCACCAAGCCTTGCACCAAGTGGCTTCTACATGGTGTTGGGCTTGCAGATGCACAGAAATGAAGAACTGAGGTTTGGGAATCTCCATCTAGATTTCAGAGGATGTATAGGAACACCTGGATGGCTAGCAGGAGTTTATTGCAGGGATGGAGCCCTCATGGAGAAACTCCGTTAGAGCAGTGCAGAAGGGAAATGTGGGGTCGGACCCCCACACAGAGTCCCCATTGGGGCATTGCTTAGTGGAGCTGTGAGATGAGAGCCACCGTCTTCCAGAACCCAGAATGGTAGATCCACTAACAGCTTGCACTGTGCATCTGAAAAAGCTGAAGACTTTCAATGTCAGCTGTGAAAGCAGCCAGAGCAGGGGCTTGCATCCTAAAAAGCCACAGGTGTGGACTGCCCTAGGCCATGGGAGCCCACCCTTTGCATCAGCCTGCCCTGCATGTGAGACACGGAGTCAAAGGAGATTATTTTGGAGCTTTAAGATTTAATGACTGTCACACTCGAGTTTGGACATTTATTGGGCCTGCAGCTCCTTTGTTTTGGCCAGTTTCTCCCATTGGAGAAGAATTCTAAGATTAATTCTTATTCAAAAATGTTCCCATTTCAGGAAGCATTTATCCAATGCCTATATCCCCATTGTATCTATGATGTAACTAACTTGCTTTTGATTTTTATAGGCTCCTAGGTGGAAGTGACTTGCCTTGTCTCAGATGAGACTTTGGACCTGGAGTTTTGAGTTAATTCTGGGAAGAATTGAGATTTTTGAGGGACTGTAGGGAAGGCACATTTGTGTTTTGAAATGTGAGAAAGACAAGATTTGTGAGGGGTCAAGAGTGGAATAATATGGTCTGGGTCTGTGTCCTCACCCAAATCTCATCTTGAATTCTAATCCGAATTGTAATCCCCATTTTGGGGGAGGGACCTCATGGGAGGTAATTGGATCCTGGGGGCCAGTCCCCCATGCTCTTCTCACGACAAGAGTTGTCATGAGATCTGATGATTTTATAAGGGGCTCTTTCCCTTTTGTTCTGCAATTCTCTCTCCTGTAGCCTTGTGAAAAGGGGCATGTTTGTTTCCCCTTCCACCATGATTGTAAGTTTCCTGAGGCCTCCTTAGCTTTGTGGAACAGTGAGTCAAATAAACCTCTCTCTTTTATAAAATACCCAGTCTTGAGTATTGTGTGAAAATGGACTAATACAGGCACCAAATACTTTCTTTCTACATCCTTTCATTAGAAATCTCATCAATGACATACGCACATAAATGATATACTCAAATGACGGAAAGATGTAGGAACAGTTGAGAAATTTTCCACAGCAGTGGCAATTATTTCAAGACCCAAGTATAGCGGTGGTGAGTTCTGCAGAAATGACAGACAGAATACAGTGGCATAAATTAAAAGAGTTCTAGCTACATTGTTCTCGTGCCAAGTACTTGACATTCTTTCTAACTGTCTAAATTCCATTGTTGCCTACTTCTCCCTAAACCTGATTCGTAAACACCCTCAGCAATTCAATTGCTATCCAATACAACTCAAACAAATGTATGTGCTGTTTTTTATGTCCAGAGTTGACTTCTGGTGTTTGAAGAAAAGAACCTTCTCTAATAAAAAGCATTACTATTGTAATAATCCAAAAAATAAGTTGTTTCCAAATAATGCATTATGTGAAATAATTTATAATATAGACCTCTGCTTTCTGCTAAGTACTGAATGTAAGTGATTCAACCCTGCTTTCTGAGACTCATCGCTTTCCTCTGTAACTATTCTCTTTCATTAGTAAAGTTAATAAAACTGTACTGCAAGATAAGAGATGTGACCTCTACTGTACATTTATTGGAACACCGTCACACTTGTATTGGCACTTTATTTTCTAAGTTTCACATTTCTCATTTATAAATCAAGGGCTTTCAGGTGGGTGCAGTGGCTCATGCCTGTAATCCCAGCACTTTGGGAAGCTGAGCCAGATATATCAGTTGAAGTCAGGAGTTCAAGATGAGCCTGGCCAACATGGTAAAATCCCGTCTCTACTAAAATTACAAAACTTAGCTGGGCATGGTGATGCATACCTGTAATCCCAGCTATTTGGGAGGCTGAGGCAGGAGAAACGCTTGAACCCAAGAGGAAGAGGTTGCAGTGAGCCGAAATTGCTTCCCTGCTCTCCAGCCTGGGGGACAGAGCAAGACTCTGTCTCTAAATAAATAAATGATAGCTAGCTAGCTAGCTAGATAGATGATAGATAGATAGATAGATAGATAGATATAGATAGATAGAGTAAATCAAGGGTTTTTGTTGAATTATGTTTGAGCCTGTTCACTTTCCTAAATCTTTGTATTTATTATTTAATAACTGCATCAGTTTCAAATGACTTTCTTTAGTTTGCTGAATTACTCAAATCACTGAAGATTATATCATCAGCTATACATAGCTCTTCAGTACAGTCATTCCTTCAGAGAGTTCTGAGGACATACCATTCTCAATAATAAAATAATTATCATATGTACCCCAAATGTTACTGCTTGTCCCTAGGGTCTTTGACTGAATTTTGTTACCCAGTTGGTTCTTAATTCATAAACCCTAGACTCCAAGGAGGTCTTAAGAATATTTTCTACTAGCTTTTAAAAACAGTTTTCCTTTGTTGTTTTCATTGATTTAAAAATTGTCAGTGTAAAAAATATTCTGGCTACATTACTTCATGAATGGATCATTCCATTCTCCATATGGGTGGGATGACATAAGATATCATTTCTCATGTGTTGAACATGATATTCTATGTTGAATAGAATTATAATTGCCATTAAAAATCTAAAATGTAGTATTATGTGTTGTTGGTAGGGATATTATCTGGTTTTGTGTAGAGCAAGCCTAGCTTAAATAGAAAATGTCAAAGAAGATACACTTTGATAGAAAGATATTATTTTTTGGAATGACTTTCATTATGGGATATATAAGGACCTCTTATGTGGAGAAGGACATGCCAAAGAGATCACGAGGCTCATACACAGAAACTGACTTGTCAACTGTCAAAATGTAGATTCATCAGATGATAAGGCTGTTTTTCTGGAGAAGATGACTAACTTTGAAAATAATAGTACTTACTTTCTCCAGGATGAATTATTTAAAGTCATCATACTGTCAGACAGATTTAAATATAAAAATTTTCATTATTATTGATTGCTGGGGTACTTACATAAGGTGAAAGTTACAGGTATTGAATAAAAGCTCAGGGTTTTTTTTTCCAGGTTTAACAAATAATTAACTATTTGCTATCTAACTATATGTATTTTTCATCCTCAGAATGTTAACCTATATACCTGTCCTCTAAATGCTTAAAATTATCTTTGAATTGGTGGTTACAGGCGTAACTGCCATTGATGGCAAGATACAACCTCAGGTATAGGTCTGACCTTGAGGCTATGGTTTCCATTATTTTGGTATCTAATGATTAGCAGTAACAGTATCATTCTATCATTCTAAGATTAATTCTTATTGAATTTCCAATGGCATTGGCTTCTGAATTTTTGTTTTGCCTTATTATCTTTTACTTTTAAATTTTACAATTTTTCTCTATAGCTTCGTTTAATCTCAATCAACAATTTATCAGTTTAATAATTAATTTTAGGCTGGGCGCGGTGGCTCAAGCCTGTGATCCCAGCACTTTGGGAGGCCGAGGCGGGCAGATCACAAGGTCAGGAGATCGAGACCATCCTGGCTAACACGGTGAAACCCCGTCTCTACTAAAAAATACAAAAAACTAGCCGGGCGAGGTGGCGGGCGCCTGTAGTCCCAGCTACTCGGGGAGGCTGAGGCAGGAGAATGGCGTGAACCCGGGAGGCGGAGCTTGCAGTGAGCTGAGATCTGGCCAGTGCACTCCAGCTTGGGTGACAGAGCGAGACTCCGTCTCAAAAAAAAAAAAAATAATAATAATAATAATAATAATAATTAATTTTATTCTTCTCCATCTGTGTCCCTTGGCTTAAGTATTTCCGGCTTACTGTTAAAATGCAGATATCCACAAACCACAAGGAATTGGAGAGAGTCTCATCTAAATTAGTTGCAAGCATTATTTCCAGACTGATTTCCAAACCTGTATGTTCAATTTCATTTTGACCATTTCAAGATATTCTTATAACCTTAGGGTTTTGATTAATTTGGGTAAAATAAATTACATTTGCTGAAAGCAGATATATGTATATATATAGATATACATATGCATGCATACATATATATAAAACAGCTAAATATATTTAAAATTATATTAAGATATGGTTTATCTGAAAGATAATAAAATGTTAAAACAATAAATAAATCACAAAGCATGAACTTTTGCATATTGTGTTTTCCTGTTGGAAATATTCATTTAAGTTTTATGGAGACAGCAATGAAAAGAATGCATGTGTACATGCAGGCATTACTTTCTGGCACGGTTAATTCAACTATGTTTTCCTTGAAAACTGTAGTCTCCAAACTCCATTTAATTTAATATATCCTCCATGGTCTACAAAGGATTCTCAGTTTGGGGAGGTAATTCTCTTTGGGTCTTTTGCATTTCTGCGCATCTTCTGGACAAGAGGTATTGACAGTTTTATTGCATAATTTTTTTTTGGATGTTAGTACAACAAACAGCCTTGGAAGACAAAGATAGAACCTTTTTGAGGGACAGAGGGCAGATTTGTTTTCTGGCTAGATTATAACGATAACGTCTTCCTCCAAGACAAAGCTGGGGAAAGTTTGCTAGCAGATCCTGTAAATACTTAGGATTCTAAAGCTCAGAGTTCCTCAGATGTCACCTACGTAGACTGTGCGTGTGACATATATCTGGGCTGCTTTATGCTACTTCATAGGATGTGAGTAGCAAGGAGAATTTATGCTGTCTATTGTGCTATGGGAAATAAAATCTTCTGTCTGTGACCCAGGAGTCTCGTACCTTTTGCCAGCATCTATAAAACCATGGCAGCCTAACTTGTTAGCTTGCAGCTAGGGTAAAATCTCAAATTCTGCACTTGAAAGTTTAGGTAACACAGCTCAGTGTAACTGGTTTTTCCTCTAAATTACATTAGCATGTATCTAATCCTTTCTTACTATTACAGATCATCATTCTAATTATTTCTATAGGTAATATTTTATTTTTCTTTTGTATCAGAATTTTTTTTCAGTTCTCACACCATGTCTGGTGTATTTTCCATCTCATGCATTGGCCATTAACGTGTCTTTTATATTGTAGCCAATAAGTAAACACCTGTTGAATGAAAGAGTAAGTAAATGGGAAACAGACAAATCAATTTAAGATTTGTGCAGCTAGAGTGGTGTTAGGATACAAAATTTTAACTCTCTCTTTTGAATCTATTCTTGAGCTACATATAATATTACCACCTCCCTGCTTGAAGTTTCCCAATTTTTTAAATAATTTCCAAGATAGAACTCTAAATCTTTTATATGAAATTCACAGCCTTTCAATATTTGACTCCTTTCTACTTCTGATAAACACTCATCAGTGTTTATCCAGGAAATATCATGGCCTGCTCATAACTTTCTATGCTTACTGTTTCCTGACTATGCCTTCATCTCCAGCCCTCTATGCACTTGAATAAGCTCTTTCTTCTCAGTAAAAGTTCATGTATCTCTTGTAATGACTAGCCATTACATTACCATTCCCCAAGCGAATCTTCAGAGCTCATCCAATATGTTTCCAAGGCTCCTGTTCTCTCTCTATGGTCCCATGGATCACATGATATGGCACTAATTCATTTACTTGTTTGTCTTTCAAACTAGACTGTAACTCTCTGCCAAAGTTTAACTCTAATGTCAATATGTTCAGTGATTAGCACAGACTGGTGTTCATGGTCAAGACTAAATTGAATGAGCAAAGAAACTCATGTTTGCACTGGTATAAGTTTTGAATTTCCCATTTATTACTTATGTGACTTTGGGTAAATTTTCTCATATGTAAAAATGGGTCGAATAACCTCACAAAATCTTTGGAATAATTAATCAAAATTAATTAGGGGGGTCAAGAATACCTGGATGGCTCAGTCAAAATATACCACAAGTCCTGGAAAAATAAAAGTCAAAGTACCTCCCTTAAGTAAGTGATATGGTTTGGATCTGTGTCCCCACCCAAATCTCATATTGAATTGTAATCCCCAGTGTTGGAGGTGGGTCCTGGTGGGAGGTGATTTGGTCATGGGAGTGGTTTCTCACAAATGGTTTAGTATCATTCTCTTGGAACTGCCCTCACAAAAATAAGTGAGTTCTCCTGAGATCTGATTGTTTAAAAGTGTGCAGCACCTCCCCACCTCTCTCTTGCTCCTGCTTTTTCCATGTGATGTGCCTACTCCTTGTTTACCTTCCACCATGATTGGAAGTTTCCTAAGACAGTTTCAGAAACAGAAGGTGCCATGCTCCCTGTATAGCCTGCAGAGCCGTAAGTCAATTAAACCCATTGTTTTTATAAGTAATCCAGTCTCAGGCATTTCTTCATAGCAATGCAAGAATGACCTATTACTGTAAGAGTAGCCTGCTCTTTGCAAGAGGTATAATGTTACATGCATCATTTATGTGTGTTTGTTATTTTTTTAATCTTTGAATTATTCCATGACCTGGATACAAATAAACTATCTTAACTATAATTTAGATGTATATTTTTTAAAAGAAACTAACAATGATTAAGAGACAGTATTCATTAACATCTTGGTAATAATTAACACTGTGCATTTCTTCTTAGTAAGGGCTAATGGTTTGTATTCATGTAATGTCCAGTATATATATAATTTTAAAATGTTTTTCATATAAGTTTTGAAAACATTTTTGGAAACACACATTTTACAAAGTAACCACATTAATGCAGGCCTCAAATTGATGTATACCCACAAATGAATTCAACATTAGGTATAATAAGTAACTGACAACGAAATAGAAATAATTTAGTTTTCTCTAGAGTGTATTCTTTAATAATGTATACAGTATACTAGCTTACTTTTCCTATAAAACTAGGAATATGATTCCCTTCTTTTGTGATATATCATTTTTCTTAATTTATAAAGACACTTGATGGCTTGCTTAAAATATAATACTTAATATCATTATTCATATTTGTAAGAAAATTGTGTTAAATTTTTCAGCATGCCATACATATTCCAGAGTTACACATGAAATATTGAGTGAAGTTAGAAGTTAAAAGTAGAAGTTAGAAGTTAGAAGTTAAAACTTAGAAGTTAAAAGTATGTTATAAGTAGTTTGTCTTAAAAATGTAACTCCACAGGAGTCACATTCAGTGTAACTCTGATACATTGCACTCCTACATTTCAACCAATGGGTACGTTTGATAAAATGTTCCAAACGGAAGAAGACATGGGTGGTGTTTTTATAAATACGTGTAAAATAATAGCTTTAAATGGTCTGATTATTCATTGTTCTTTATATTTCTATTCAGGTTCAACTCTACCTTCCACCATTACACTTATACACTTGTTAATATTGTCCACTGTGAGACCACACTGCAAGCCTATTTTATCGACTCGACAACACTTCTAACCTATGCCATTATATGCCATCTACATGATGAAGAAAGTCAAACACATCTAAACTGGTACCACCACAATTTCATAATCTCTAACCTTGAATTGTTCTCAGTGTTCTTTTATCCTATTGTACCACATAATCTACATCATCCATGCCATGTTTTCAATTAGAACCCATTTCTCAATTTTAATAAACCACACTGAAATATCTTAACATGAGAAACAAAACATTTTATCATAAGTTATATCCTCTTAAAAGCTCATAATCTAGATGCTGAATAATTATAGTACTTAGAACACATAATGTTTGATCACATGCCACTGCATATTATTTGCTTCTTCTGAGATGCCTCTCACAAGTTTAACGCCTGAAAATTTTACTTATTCTTTAAGCAAAATACCATTTTTTTATTTCCTCAAATTTGCATCCTTACCATGATACGTGTGTTAAATACTCCCTTTTCTGTGCACCCATAACATATTGTAAACACTTGATTTTGTCTTCCAAAATTTATCAAATTTTTTTCTCAAACTACACTATGTGCAGGTTCACTAATAATCAATCCCAAAGGGGAATATCCACTGTGCATGGGATAGCAAAGACCGTCTCCATGCCAACCACCAGGAATAGGAGTCTGAACGTTTCCAACCCTAGTATCCTGGGCTGCAGTTTTACCAACTGCCTGAGTCCCGTGAGACAGAACATACTCACACACAATAAGTTACATGAAATGGATTTATTACTTGGAGATACACAGCAGGAAGCAGCAGAACTCTGGGATTCATTGTGAGCTGGTCCGCAAAGGCTCAGGAAAGCTGTCTGGGGTGGATGGAGTCTTGACTCCCTTGTGCTCCATCGCAACTGAGGGACTTTGAAGGAAGTCAGACCCTCTTGGGTTGTATGCCTCAGGGGGCCATGTGACACACTGGACTAAACTTTGAAAGGCATTCTGCTTCCAGGGGAAAGAAGAACAAAGCCTATGTTACCCAAAGCAGGTCCTTTTTCATTCAAGATGTTACATTATCTAGGAGAGACAGGAGCAGAGCCCATTAGGCAGCTTCTCCCTCTCAAGGTACTACATTCTGACCACATCATACAGTTATTCTGAAAACTATACGCAAGAGAGAGGGTAGTGACTGAGTCAGTCAGGGCTACCCAGGGACCATCCAGCAGACCGTGAACTTTCTAAAAAGCAAGACTTATATAAACCGTTGTTTCTCACATACTTGGAGTAGAGTGGGCATAAAAGCTGTCATTCGAATGAATTTCTGAATTGTCTAATAACATACATAAACTTAATCTAATAAACAGGTAAAAATAAGAGCCTAAGTGAACTAAACTGTAATTGAGGCTTTCAATAAAAATTAAATTTTAATATGGCTTGATGATTTATAATAACATCCAATAATGCCAACACAAACCAAACCATTGCAAATCCAATATTGCAGGCAAATTTGCTGTCTCTCTGTTATGTTTTTAGTAAGAGTTCTTTATCATATTCTGTTACAAGCAAATTACCGTACTATGGTCTTTCAGGATTCCAAGAGAAAAGTCAAATGAAGGCGACCCATAATATAACTCTAAACTGAAAACAGAAGTACATACACATAAAACAAAAATTCCACATTGCTGTTAAATTTGTATACTTTATTTTAATGTGAAAGTTCTTTTTATATTATATATCATTTCATCTTCACTGTATGGTAACTGGAAGATGATAAAATAAGATATATGCTAGTCACACACAAAAATATTTGAGATGAGAAGTAGTATTCCTGCACACTTGAAAGTGTTCAATTTTAAGAAGAAGACACCATTTTATGTGAGTTTCAAAGTTTTAACTTAAGGATTTTGATTTTCTATAATAATAATAATAATATTATTATTATTATTATTATGAGGTAGAGTCATCCAGGCTGGAGCGCCATGGCACCGTTATAGCTGACTTCAGCCTCAATCTCCCAAGCCCAAACAATCCTTCCACTTCAGTCTCCTGAGTAGCTGAGACTTCAGTCATGCACCACCATGCTCAGTTAACTTTTAAATTTTTTGTAGAAATGGCATCTCCTTATGTTGCCCAGGCTGGTCTCGTACTCCTGGGCTTAAACAAACCTCCTTTCTTGGCATCCCAAAGTACTGGATCAAATATTATTAAGCCCACGTAATCAATATTTATTTCATCTTTCAGCAAAGATTTATTGAGCATCCATTATAGACTAGTCACTAATGCTAGACATTACTGATTAATTATACAAAGGATGTTCTTGCTGTTATGTGAGAATTCATAAAAAAGTAAACAAATAAATAGAACATTTTTAAGCAACAGCATGTGTGATGGCAGAAGACAAGACAAAATAAAATAAATAAAACACAAATAAGACATTTGTGTTTCAAAGATAAGTGAATTTAGAACATTTCAAAATGAGTGGTCAGAGAGAAGGAATCTCTAAAAGGCCTAATATTTGAAAAGGCATGAATCATAGAGAAGACAAACATGAAGATGTGAAGTAAAATATTTCCAGACAGGGAAAACAACAATTGAAAAGACCCCTTATTTCAAGATGAGCTTATCATGAGCAAGAAAATAAAACCCAGCTGTGCTCAAAAACGGCGCTGGCAGTGGTAAATGATGAGAGATAGCATCAGAGACAGGCAGGATTCAGAACACCAAGAGCCTTTGAGGATATTGGGTTTTATTTAAATTTTTTGTTGTACAAGATGCATACCATGCAATCTACCTACTTAAAATTTTAAGTAGAAACTATAGTATTGTTCGGTATAAGTGCAAGGTTGTACAGCAGATCTTAGAAGCATTTTATTTTGCATGATGGAAACTTTTTCCCCACTAAGTAGCAACTCCCCATTTCTCCATCCCACAACCACTGGCAATCACTATTTCACTTTCAGCTTCAGTGGGTTTGATTACATCTGATATCTCATAGAGGTGGAAACATGTAGTATTTGTCATTCTGTGACTAGCTTATTTCACTTACCCTGAAGACTGGAAGTTTAATCCATATTATAATAGAGGATAGGATTTTCTTCTTTTGTAAGGCTGAATAATATTCCATTGTGTGTACATAACAAAATTCCTTTACTATTCGTCTGTCGGTGGATATTTAGGCTGTTTCCACCTCTCTCTTGGTTACTGTGAACAATGCTGCAATGAACATGAGAGTATGGATACCTCTTTAAAATCTTGATTTAATTTCTTTTGAATAAATAAAAATAAGATTGCTGGATCATATAGTAGTTCTATTTTTAATTTTTAAAGGGAACTTCATAATGTTTACATTGGAGCTGCACCATTTAACATTCCCATCAAGAATGCACAAGGGTGCCAGTTTGTCCATATCTTTGCCAACAATTGGTATTTTCTGGGTTTCTTTCTTTTTTTGTTTTGTTTTTTAAATATATAATGACTATTCCAACAGGTATGAAATTATACATCATTGTGTTTTTACCTGCCTTGCCTTGATGATTAGTGGTGTTGAGCATGTAATATACCTTTTGGTCACTTTTATTATGTGTTTGTGGGAGAAATGTCTACTCCAGTATTTTCCCCCATTTTTATTTCTACAATTCAAATTTATACTCAAATAAAAATATTGGCCAGGCACGGTGGCTCATGCCTGTAATCCCAGCACTTTGGGAGGCTGAGGTAGGTGGATCACCTGAGGAGATCAGGCATTCGAGACAAGCCTGGCCAATATGGCGAAACCCCGCGTCTACTAAAAATACAAAAAAAATTAGTCGGGTGTGGTGGCACGTGCCTGTAGTCCCAGCTACTCAGGAGGCTGAGACAGGAGAATCACTTGAATCTGGGAAGTGGAGGTTGCAGTGAACCCAGATCGTGCCATTGCACTCCAGCCTGGGCAACAAGAGCAAAACTCTGTCTCCAAAAAAATAATAATATATATGTGGCCGGGCGCGGTGGCTCAGGCCTGTAATCCCAGCACTCTGGGAGGCCGAGACGGGCGGATCACAAGGTCAGGAGATCGAGACCATCCTGGCTAACACGGTGAAACCCCCGTCTCTACTAAAAAAAAAAAAAAAACATACAAAAAACTAGCCGGGAGAAGTGGCGGGCGCCTATAGTCCCAGCTACTCGGGAGGCTGAGGCAGGAGAATGGCGTGAACCCGAAAGGCGGAGCTTGCAATGAGCTGAGATCTGGCCACTGCACTCCAGTTTGGGCGACAGAGCGAGACTCCGTCTCAAAAAAAAAAATATATATATATATATATATATGTATGTATTATACATATATGTATAATTTTATAAATTATATATGTATAATTTTATTTTTTGTGTTTGAGTTGTAGAAATTCCTTACATGTTTTAGATATTAACTCTTTAACAGGTATATGGTCTGCAAATATTTTCTTCCACTCTGTAGGTTGTCTTTTCACTCTGTTGATTGTTTCCTCTGCTGTGCAGAAGCTTCTTAGTATGATGTAGTCCCACTTGTCTATTTTTATTTTTGTTGCCTGTGCATTCATATCCAAAGAATTATTGCAAAGAGAATGTTATAAAGCTTTTCCTCTATGCTTTCTTCTGGAAGTAGCACACTTTCATGTTTTATGTTTCAACATTTAATCCATGTGAGTTTGTTTGTATGAATAGTGCAAAACAACAATCCAATTTCATTCTTTTGCATGTGGAAATCCAGTTTTCTCAACATAATTTGTTGAAGAGATATACCATCTATTTTCCTTGGCATATAGAGGTATATTCTTGGCATTGTTATCAGATCCTACATATATGGCTTTACTTCAGGGCTCTTTGCTCTCCTTTACTGGTTTGTATGTCTATTCATATGTCAGTGTCACAGTGTTTTGATTATTGTAGGTTTGTAATATGTTTTGAAGGAAGTGTGAAGCCTTCAGCTTTGTTTTTTCTCAAGATTTTGTTTTATTTATGTAAAAAAAAAAAAGAAAAAGAAAAAAGTCATTGGGATTTTGATAGAGGTTCATCGAAATCATAGATAGCTTTGGACAGTATCAACAGTTTAACAATATTAAGTCTTTCATTCCATGAACCTGAAATGCCTTTCCATTTATTTATGTTTCCATTACTTCAGCGATGTTTTGGAGTTTTTAGTTTACAAGTCTTTTGTACATTGGTTAAATTTATTTCTAAGTGTATTATTCTTTTTGATGCTTTTGATCATAAATGGTATTCTTTTCTTAATTTCCTTTTTTGATTACTCATTATTCAATCCATAGTAACACAACTGATTTTTGAATATTTATTTTGTACCCTGCAATTTTTCTGAATTTATTAGTTCTAACATTTCCATGTGGAATCTTGAGGTTTATCTACATATAAGATCATGCCATCTGTGAATACAGATAATTTTACTTCTTCCTTTCCAATATGGATTTATTTGATTTACTTTCCTTGCCTAATTGCTCTGACTAGAACTTCAAGTACTATATTAAATAGAAGTGGTGATAGTAGGTATCCTTGCCTAGATCCTGATTGTATGAAAATATAATTTCAATTTTTCACCATTGACTATGTTAACTGTAGGCTTTCAATAAATGCCTTTTTTGATGTTGAGGTAATTTCCTTCTATTTATAGTTTCGTAAGTGTTTTTATAATAAACTTTTCAACTGCCTTTCTGGATCTTTGAGATAGGCATGTGTTGCTGTTGTTGCTGCTGTTGTTTGTCAATCTGTTACTGTGGTATATTACATTGATTGATTTTTACATATTGAACAATTATTGCTTGCAAAGAAATAAGTCCCACTTGGTAACAAAGTATCTCTTAATATGCTGCTGAATTTAGCTTGCTAGTATTTTGTTGAGTGTTTTTGCATTTATGTCCATTGGAAATACTGGACTGTAGTTTTCTTTTATTTTAGCATCCTTGTTAGTTGCTTTCATATCAGAGATGGTGGTTTCAAGGCAATTAGTTTTAAAGTGTTCCCTTCTTTTCATCTTTTTGGAAGAATTTGAGAAGAATTGGCATTAATTCTTCTTTAAATATTGGAAGAACTAAAGTTCACCAGGGAAGCCATCAGATCCTGACCATTATTTGTTGTTGTTCTGAGGTTTTTGATTACAGATTTCATTTTCTTACCAGTTGTAGGTTTGTTCGGATTGTTTATTTCTTGGTAATTCAGTCTTAGTAGGTTGTATGATTCTAGATATTTATTCATTTATTCTAGATTATCCAATTTGTTGGCATACATGTATGAATGTTGATAGTAGCCTCTTATAATCATTTATTATTTCTGTGACATCAGTTGTAATATTCCTCTTTCATATCTTATTTTATTTAGTTGATCCTCTCTCTTTTTTTTCTTAGCCTAACTAAAGGTGTGTCTATTTGTTTATCTTTAAAGAATAAGAAAATTATTCTTTTTTGCTGTTCTTTATTACACTTATTTCTAATTTAACTTTATTGTTTCCTTTTTCCACTACTGCTGATTTTTAGCTTAGTTTGTTCTTTATTCAATTCCTTGAAGTATAAAATTAGGTTAAGATATGTATTTTTAAAATTTATACTTTCACTAGTATAAACTTTTCTCTTAGAACTGCTTTTGCTGTATCACGTATACTTTGGTAGATTCTGTTTCCTTTTTGGTTGGCCCCAAGATATTTCCTCATATCTCTTGATTTTTTTCTTTGACCTTTTGGTTATTCAAGAATGTGCAGTTTAATTTCTATGTATTTGCAAATGTTCTGTTTTTATTTTGCTATTTCTTTCTACTTAACTTCCATTGTAGTTAGAAAATACACCAGCTATCACTTTATACTTCTTGAACCTGTAAAACTTGTTTTGTGGCCCAAAATATGATCTATCCTAGAAAGTGGTTCATTTCTATTAGAGAAGAATGTGTGTTTTGATGCAGTTGGGCGTATATGTCTTTTAAAGCTATTTGGTTCATAGTGTTGTTCAAGTACTCTGTTTCTCTATTGATTTTCTCTCTGCATGTTCTACACATTATCAAAAGTTTAGTATTGAAAAGTTCTACTAATATTGGGTTATTCTCTATTGAATTCTGTCAATATTTGTTTTCTATATCTAGGTGCTCTGATGTTGGATGAATATATATTTATAATTTTTTTTTCTGCATTTTTTTGTTTTTTAATGTGCTTATTTGTCTCTTCCTACAGTTTTTAACTCAAATAATATTTTGTATGATATAAGTATAGCTTTCCCTTGCTCTCTTATGGTTAACATTTGCATGGAGTATATATATTATTATACGTATATTATATGTATTATCCTTTCTCTCTCAACTGATATGTGTCCAGAAATCTAAAGTGAGTCTATTGTAGAAAGCATATAATGTGAGCTTGTTTTTATTCATTCAGCCACTATTTTTTGATTGGGAAATTTAATCCATTTATATTTAAAGTAATGATTGAGAGGGAAGAAATTGCTATTGCCATTTTGTTATTGTTTTCTGTCTATCTTGTAGCTATTTTTATCCCTATTTTCCTCTCTTGCTATCTTGCTTTGTGTTTTTTAAATTTCTTTTAGTGGCACCCTTTGATTTTTTTCTCCTTTTAATTTATGTATCTAACACAGTATTATTTTTTGTGCATACAATGGGACTTACAGAAACCTTCTTATAGTTATAACAATCTATTTTAAGCTGATAACAACTTATATTCAATTGAATACAAAAACTCTACACTTTTACTTCTCCCACACAAACATGCCTTACGTTAACGATGTCACAAATATATTTTTATGTTGTATATCCATTAATATATTTATTTTTATACTTTTGTCTTTTACTTTCATACCAGAATTTAAAGTGATTTACACACCACTGTTACATCATTCCAGCATTCTGCTTTTGCCTATAGATTTACCTTTGCTATCAAGCTTAATACAGTTGATCCTTGAACAGCATAGATTTTTAACTATAAAGTTATATTTATTAGTGGACGTTTTTCAGCCCCATGTGGAGCTAAAATACAGTGTTGAGGTATGTGAAACCCATATATAGGGAGGGCCATCTTTCCATGTATGTGGGTTCCACATGACCAGCTGCTGGACTTGATTACATGCAGATTTTGGTATAAACATGGGGTCCTGAAACTGAACTTCCATATATACTGAGAGGTAGCTGTACTTTCATATATTTTCAAATTGCTGTTTAGCATGCTTTCACTTCAAATCAAGGACTCCTTTTGGCATCTTTTGTAAGGCAGGTCTGTGGTAATGAACTCTCTCAGCATTTAGTCTATGAAAGTCTTCATCTCTTAACTTTGAAAGGTCAGATTTGCTGGATATAACTTTTTTTGTCAGCAAGTTTTTTTTATTTTCATTTTTATTTTACCTTTAGCACTTTGAATATATTATCCTGCCCCTTCTGGCCTCCATGATTTCTGCAGAGAAATCTGTTCATAGTCTTGTGGAAGTTCTCTTTCATGTGATGAGACACTTTTCTTTGTTTCTTTCCAAAATCTCTTGTCTTTGATTTTTAGCAGTTTAATAATAATGTATCTTAGCAAGTATTGTGTTTAAGCGATTTCAAATTCATTGGGCTACTTGCATCTATTATATCTATTTCCTTTCCAATATTTTGGAAGTTTTCTGCCATCATTTCTGTAAGTAAATGCATTGATCTTTTCTCAACTTACTCTTTTTATTGGAATCTCACAATATGCATACTTATCTACTTGATGTTGTTTCATATTTTTTTCTTCAGTGTTTTTTATTCTCTTTTCTTTTCCTCCATAGATGGAATAATTTCAAATGGCCTGTCTTTAAGTTATCTGACTCTTCATTCCTGTTCAGATCTGCTATAGAACCTTTGTACTAAAATTTTCAGTTTAGTTGTATTATTCAGATCCCAGATTCTTGGTTCTTTTTATATATTTAATCTCTTTGTTTATATTCTCATTTTGTTTATGCATTGTTTTCCTGAGCTTCTTTAAGCATTTTTAAGATGGTTATTTTGAATTCTTTGTTATATATTTCATATACTTCCATATTTAGGGTCAGCATCTAGAGACTTATATGTCTCTTTTGATTGAGTCCTGCTTTCCTGTTTGTTCATTTTCCTTTTAACTTTGTGTTGGTATCTACGTATTTGAAAGTCAGCCACCTCTTCCAGTCTTTACAAAATGGTTTCCTACAGAGAAAGACTTTCTCCAACTAAACTGAGATTCTTCAGACCACTCAAACTTTCTCTGTGGACATGTCTTCTTTTGACTTATGTGTGTATATTCCTAATTAGAGGAATCTTCTGATTTTCCCTTTTTTGAGATCTCATAACTTCTTTCTCTTTTTGACCTCTGTATGGTGTACCACACATCCGCTGGAGAAGCTGCACAATGCTTGACTCTCTTTTGCTCTCAGTGGTTCCCATGCATCTAGATTATGGTGGGCCCATCAGTGTTTTCATGGGGCTATATAAAAGGCAGACCCTCAGGCAGCCCCTTGGTAAGACCAGAATATCTGGCATACTCTTCACTCTTTTTGTCCCTTGAGGGAGAGGCCACTGAGCTGTATCAGACTCTGTCTTCTGTGGCACAAGTCTTCCGGAGCAGGCAGGAAACTGTCTGGCAATTATTTTTTTTTTTCCTCAGGTGCATTAGGCATGAAGAGTACATCCAGTTCTATCAGCGCTCTGAGACAAGTGAGACAAAAATCAGTCTCTCAGGAGCTTCCATGAAAAACTAGAATGTTGGACACATGGTCCAGTATCTCTCCTTCCTTAACTGGTGTGAAACCAGGAGGTTACAGTTTCCTTCTGATCACATGATGCTTTACCAGGGTGAGGTATTATGATGAGAGGGTGACACACTTTCCTATCAGCTTAGATTCAGCTTGTTTCACACTCATCTAATATGGAGGAGGAGCCTCTTAACCAGTTTCTAAATTTATCCGAAACAGAAGTGGTCCATGTATTGTTGAAATAATGTCTCCATAAGAAGGAAGAACAGCCTGGGGCTTTCTATTCTACCATATTGCTAATATAACTCAAGATACTGGATTTTATGCTAATTGAAACAGGAAGACACAGCAGTGTTTTGAGGAGTGTATCACATAAAATTATTTTAAAAGTCATTCTAGCTTCCATGGGGAGAATGCAATATATGGCACTGAGAAGATTGAAAGAAGTAACGTAGGACTGGTTTGAGGACTACTGCAGAAGTGCAGGTGAGAAATGATAGTAGTGAAGATAAAGATGATAGCATATAAAATGCTATACATATGTATCATATAAAATGCGATATATATATAGACTATAGGTATGCATATATTTTATATATGTAACATACCTATATGCATATAATGTGTGTATATATACACATTTTATATAGGCTATATTATATACATATATGTATATTTATATAATATACATATATACACATATAGATAAATACATATATAAATATGTATATATGTATTTATGTATATGTATATATGTATATAATATGGCCTATATAAAAACTAAGGCTATGTGTTAAACTTTATGATAGATGAATTAAAAGAATACAACTCAAAAGAAGCAGAAAAGGTAGGGAGTAACAAATAAATCTACTATTTACAAATAAATAGTTCTCTTTTCAAAGTTAGTAAATGTTTGCTATTCATAAGGGATTTGAAAGGAAATGTGGAGTTTGCAGCCAATTAAACTAGTCTCAGCTCAGTGGAAAGGTCAGGACTAAAGGTATTATTAGCATGAGAGTCCACAGGATTCCTTGCAAAGTTAAATTTATGGAGTATATGATTAACGTAGAGAAGAGTATAGGGCATAGGGCACAGTTCTGGGCAGTAAATATCTAGAGTTAATAGTAGAGGATCAGGAGCCTATAAATAAAAAGAAGAAATGTGCAGTGAAGTGGGTTGAGAAAGATGGGGTAGCATAGAAGCCTAGAGAACAATGAGTTTTAAGGTGGAAAGGATTGAACCACCAATTAAATCAATATATTTATTCATACAATACCCAGATACCATAAATGTACACTTTGTGTTGAATGTATGTTCATATTTATGTCCAGAATGAAGTATACAAATTAGCATTTCAAATATATATATGTGTGTATATATCTATATACATAGACACATACAGGTCCTCTATATTGCATATACTCCACTAGATGCTTAAAATCATTATCTTATTAAAGTAAGTTGTTTTATGACTATTTTCTATTTGAAAATAGTAAGATATATCATTGAAGTCATTTGCCTGAGATGAATTTTGAGTACAGCTCTGTTTTAGTCCAGCATCATTTTCTAACACAGGATTTAAATTGACATGGATTTGAATTATCATGCTTTTGTAACCTTGCATCGTGGTCTTTGAGACATAAGTTAATATCAAAAAATTTCAATTCCCTGTGAGCTGAATGAATATGATAATAGTATTTAAGTCATAGATAGAATTATATGAAGTGAAAGAAGATAAAAGACTGATAAATCTTACCGATTAATAATAAGCCCTTAAAATGTATGTAATATCGTTTTTGTTATATAGATATACCATTTCAGCATTTGACTCATATTTATTTTTATTACATGGTACTTTTTGTCCCATTCATAAAATTTAAAGATAAAAATTAGGCATGAAATGTAATATCTTTTATTATAACTAGCATACAATCTTAAAATTATAAAGTAAATGTATGCATGATTATAATCAACTACAAATAATGTTTAGGGTAGACGTGATTTTTATTTCTACCACATTATTATTACCTTTCCACCAGCTTAGAAAAATCAAAGGCATGCATATTCAAATGTCTTCTAATACCCTCGATGAGAAAAGAAGCTTACAATTTAAATGAGTCTGATTCTCCTGTCCTTGCAAACTAAGATAAACTCTAGGAACAACCTCCGTATAGGGAAGTTTTTTATACGACCAAGATATTGTATTTTGATAAATTGATTTGTGGCAAACAGAAAGAAAGTAGGGAGACTGTAGAGGACCTTAGTCATCTATTTTGCTATCACTCTCCCAGACCTATAAAAGGAAAAGTGACCCTAATTTTTTTAAAGTGTTACTAAATTTTGAGATATTGATAGAATGACACACATTAACTATCTAATTTTCTGAGATGGCTTAAAAAAGTAACAGGCTTTTACATTTACTATCTGAAAACTCATTGAGATTTTATTTGCAATTGGCTGTACATATATCCAGTTCTTACATCATCCCGTTTATGCTACTTTACAACTTTTAACAATTAGGGAACAAATAAGGCAACATATTCGCATAATATAGTCATTCAAAAGACTGAATATATCTCCTGGTTGCAAAAAGGTCCTGGTGGATATTCCAATGAATTTTTATAGGGTATTAAGGTATAACTTTGTTGAATATTAGTGAAAAATAATAATAAGACTCATAAAAACAACAAAACAGTATAATGTCCTCGAGAGTATCATTAGATAATTTGAAGATCCATTTACATGGGGAATTTGCCATGTTGTTAATATAACTGCTGCACTGTGGTCCTATAAAAATAAAGGCTTTTCAGCTGATATAACTTTGTCGGGAATATTTATAAGGCTTTTATATCTGCTTTTCCAGAGAATTAAAGTATATTCTCTAGGTCTATATTTTTGTTCTTAAAATGTTTATCATTATGTTTCTATTATTTGCTCTTATTATAAAAATTTTACCAGTTTATGCAATAAAATAAATAAATACATAACAATAAAATTGGGTATAAAAAGAAAAGCCAAAAAAACCAAAAACCTGAAACTTCCCTTCTTCCTTTCTACCTTCCAAATGAATGTACATATATAGTCCTGGAGATAAATAAATAAAATAAGTAACAGTTATATCAACAAGCAGAATAAATGAAAGAAGAAAGCTAAATTGATCATTATTTATACTGAGTCATGTTATATTAATATTTTCTAATTGTTTTTGTCACAATTATAAATTCATTTTATGCCTCTTGTATACCTATTTTTTTACTACCACATACCACATACTGAAGAATGCAAAATAATTTAATATTCAATATCTTACTGAAGAATATATACGTGTGAATAGATATATATTCCCCTTGGAAAACATATACAGTGTCAAGTAGACAATAATCTTTTTTGGTTCAAAAGATTAACTTAAAATCTATGTGTTTAAATTAGAGAAAGTCAGCCTTTTAGTTCATTAGCTGATAAAATAGAGTTTTCTATGGTACACAAGAAACAAAGGGAATGTATGTATAGAATGTATTTCTAATAGCATTGTTTTGTATATGTAGATAATTAAATGCATCTCAGAAAAGGTCAAATAGGAATAAAATGGATTATTTGCAATATGTCACCCGTATCATGTCAACCTCATAAATTAACAAAATAGAAAAATTCTTCATTACACAATTTATCCTTCCTGGAGAGACTATCTAGATTGACCAGGTGGTAGATTAACCAGGTAGTAAGGGCTTTGGGGTCAAGTTGATTTCAGTTTCAGTTTTGGTTCACCACTCATTATTAGTTGACTGGTGTTACCTAAGCAAGTCAAACTTCTGCTAGACTCTTGAGTTCTCATGCTGGAAAAGAGCATAATGACAACTGTTCAGTATGAATAACTAAATTGTTATATGAGATATCTCCAAGAGCCTATCCTGCATCAGTCTCTGAAGTGTACTAGTAATAATATTATTATTAGCATCATCAGTAAAACAGTAACCATTCTCATTGTTTACTTTTGGGGAGGGCACTCAGACATTTGTGAAGCATTTGCTTGTAGGTCTGGGCCTTGAGAATTTACATGTGTGCACATAGATCCAAATAGAAAGTCATGAGGTTTCTAAAGTCCTTCTGTTTCACATCCACTGGATAGCTTTATTGAAACTCTTACCAAATATTCTCTACTTTTTATTATCTGTCTTAGAATTCAACCTTTATATAGTCATCATACATAGTAAAAGCCATGACATACCATGATGCCACGGTTTTGGTGATAAATTAGGGAGGCTGCAAATATTCCCTTTTTATTTTCTCACTGAAAAACTTACTGAGTTGCCCTGTTCGCATTTATGAAAACCCATACTCTACCTACTCTTCCTCCAATAACTGATTTTTAAAAGTGAGAATTCGAACACTGGTTTCTAGGAATCCATTTGGCCAAACAGAACACATGTATTCTTCCTGTATAATCCAGAGCAACCAGTGGCCTTCAGGACTATGGAAAACTGCACTTATAAATGGAATTATCCCAGAAACATCTGGTATGAAATTGGATGTGTACATCAGCATTAATTCCATATCCCATTGAATTTTACTAAAAAGCAATGAGTACAACAAGAGTGTGAAAAATAAAGAATAATAAAAAAGAAATACTTGCAATGTGTCCCCCAATAAAACTGAGAGGCATGTGTATTAGTCATTAGGGGATGCCATAACGAAACACCATGGAATACATGACTTAAATAACAGAAATGTATTTTCTCACTGTTCTGGAGACTAAAAGTCCTGTATCAAGGTTCTGGCTGACTTGGTTTCTGATAAGTTCTCTTTTCCTTGTTTGCAGATGGCCACTTGTTCCCTATGCCCCACATGGCCTTTCCTCAATGTATGTTCTTGGGCAGAGAGAGAGAAATCTCTCTGCTGCATCGCTAATAAGGACATCAATTCTGTTAGAGCAGACTGACCTTATGACCTCATTTAACCATAATTACTTGCTTAGAGGCCCCGTTCCAAGTATAGCCACACTGGGGGTTCGGCCTTCAGCATATACATTTGTGGAAAACACAAACACTCAGTCCATAATGAGACTTATTCTTACAATCTAAGTTACATGTAAGGGCTTCCAAAAGCTACAGAAATGAACCACAGTAGTTTTTATTATGCTGCATGGAACAAAACGAGGGCAAGAAACCACTGAAAGAGACTTCAGAAGCAACTGAAGTCATTAGGAGTAAATCACAGCAAAAATACACTTTCTTAAGGTGAGAGTGCACGCTCAGGTCTGAAACCTTGTGTGCAGTTGGAAATGAGGTGAGTGGAGGAGATATAAGTTTGGCTGCAAACCTTTCTGGACCTAGTATCGTTCACCAGAGGAGGCAAGATTGCACCCACAAGATCAGAAACACAGCAGCTTCACTGAAAGCAGTCTCTCTCTGACAAGACAGAAAACGCTTACATTGTGTAAACCAACTGATCTGGACAACTATAAATATATGAGGGTGGAACGTGGGAGAAATCCTTTTTTAGCCTATGAAATCATAAAAGAAAAGATTGTTCAAACCACTTCATAAAAACAGAAAATGTCTACGTGGCACAAATTTGATAAGCAAAGTAGGCAAAGTGCTTAATAATGCCATCCTACAAAATCCGACAGTGACCACCCAGCAACTCACAGAGAGGAAGACCGGCAGGGCTTTTAAACATATTACAAATACCATCAACTTTGCTCATGAGACATGGACATTAGGATAATTTTAGAAGGGCTTTTAAACATATTACGAACACCATCAACCTTACTCATGAGACATGGACGTTAGGATAATTTTGGCATTCCATTTCTCACTCAATATATCTAAAGGTCTGATACCCGATTTGGCAAGACTGTGATTGGATCTTACCTGGGGCTTATAGTTCTGCAAAACAGGCCAATCACTTGGAAGGAAATCTGTCTATCAAAATTATGAACTTTATATTTGATGACTAATAAATTCTACTTCTAGGAATCTGATCTACAGATTGCTAAAATATATAATTTCAGTAGAAAATAAGAATTAAAGGTAGCATGTTCTTTTCATGTCTCATGAAGAACTATTTTTATAATATTTAATCATATTCGTGGAAAATGACATATGTAATTATTTATGTAATACTTAGCACTATGTTAAATGGAAATGTTATGCTACCATAAAAGTTCACCTGTTAACATTTACAGATGACTAGTAAAAAGGACTACAGTGGGTCCATATAATAGAATACTAGACAGCTCCTTAGAAATATGGAAAGAGCTCCAAGACATTGTTTAAAGATAACAAGTTTCATCAGAGTATATATAGTGGGCTACTATTTTTATTTATTTATTTTAACTTTTAAAATGTTTAGCATGCTAATACGCTACTTAATACTAGATCGTATTCATTCTATCTAACTGTATTTTTGTATCCATTAACCACTCCACCTTTATCCCCCTCTCCCCACTATCCTTTCCAGCCTCTATTAACCATCATGCTACTGCCTATCTCCATGAGTTCAGTTTTGTTTTAGATTTTTTTTTTTTTTTTTTGGTTCCCTAAATAAATGAGAACATGAGATATTTGTCTGTCTATGCCTGGCTATTACAACTAGCATAATGTCCTCCAGTTCTACTCATGCTGTTGCAAATGACAAGATTTCATTCTTTTTTATGGCTAAGTAATAACCAATATTGACTAGGTGTGTCCCAGGACTGAACGTACCATTCATTGAATCTCTGCATTGAGCCTCGAACTTTATTTCATGTCTCTCTTTCATCTTGTTCCTCTGCTCTTCTGTTTCCTATGTGTTTATAAGAAGATCATTTAAAATGTATCACCTTTCAGGTGCCAATGATTCACAGACTTTCAGAGCTGGGAAAGCCTGCAAGGCCCATCTAGTGGGCTACTATTTTTAAGATGAGATAAAATAGCCATTTTTATTTCCTTCTTTATGCATAACCATTTTCAAAAGAATACATGATAAATTTATAGTAGCTTTGATTTGGGAGTGCATGAAAATCAGGGAGAGTGCATTGGATAGGAAGGAGCCTTTTCTCTGTGTACATTTTCTTTTTAAATTTTTTCAATGTTTTAAGCAATACATTTTTATTATCTATAAAAAATCAACAAATTTGGAATA
This sequence comes from Trachypithecus francoisi, assembly GCF_009764315.1. NCBI lineage: Eukaryota > Metazoa > Chordata > Mammalia > Primates > Cercopithecidae > Trachypithecus > Trachypithecus francoisi. The sequence goes on from NW_022681465.1 coordinate 19,828,321, forward strand.
AAAAGACTGTTTGGCACCTCCCCACCCCTCTGCTCATTCATCCATGTGTGTAAATAATTCTGAACAAATGACAGAAAATGGAGCAGCTGGTGCTTGAGGTGGTGAGAAGCTCCCAGCTGTGCTTGATCCTCAAAATGCAATATGTTTTCTAGTAGTAATGGTTTAATAATTATTACCCTTTTTAGCTACAACAGATAAAATTGCATGTTGATTTAATGACACTAAAACAAATAAGAGCTTATCAACTATTATGTAGATTAAGAAGTTACTATATTTGGAAAGTCAGACTTGAAACAAAGGGAAAAAAAATTTACCTTTTTCAAACTGATAACTCATTTAAGATAATTTCAAGGTGGTTTTTAGAAAAAGGGAAGGATTTAGAAGTAAATAGCAGAAAAGGCAGTCATTATTTTCTCTATTGAGAGAAATTTCATGTGCTTAGTTAAAGCCAAAGGAATGCTCACAGCAAAAAACTTTTCCTAATAATTATCTAGAGCGTCTACTTTGTTTCAATAAACACGCTAAGTGAAATCATCACATTTCTCAGAAGAAAGAGCAATAAAAAGTAACTTGAGTCCGCCTGCATGCTTTGGAACTGTGCTACTTACATTTTGGCAAGCAGCATGAGCTTCAGCTGAGAGCTGATTGGAAATGCAAATTCCCAGGCTCAATTCAAGACTTATTAAAACTCTGAAGATAGGGCTAGGTGTCTGTGGTTTTCCAAGTTCTACAGTTGATTACGGTACTAATGTTTATGACGTACTGCCCTAAAATTTTATGCACCCGAGATGACAGTGTACCCTACCTATTTTGATGAAAAATTACGAGCAATATTCCATCAATAAAATATAAAAGACTGGGCGCATGTACAAATTTGCATTCTAATTTCTAATGATGATGGACTGCATATCTTTCCAATATTAGATATTCTTGAATTACTCTGGCTTCAATGTTGGGGTAATGGATAAAAAGATTTTTAAAGTATCACTGTTATATGTTGAATCTCCAGTACCTCCAAATGTGAATGGGTTTAAAAATAAAGCTTTCAAAGAGGTTATCAAGTTAAAATGAGGCTGCTAGCATGAGCCCTACTTCAATCTGATGAGTGTTATAAAAAGAAGGAATTTGTTTTTCCATGTAAACAGGCAGAAAAAAAAGAAAAAAGAAAAAAAAAAGCCAAGCAGAGAAACTTCTGGAGAAAACTTTGTCAGGACCTTGACCTTGGACTTCCAGCTTCAAGCATTGTGAGAAAATAAATTTCTGTTGTTTTGTCCACCCACTCTTTGGCATTTGTTATGGCAGCCCTAGCAAATGAATATGCTCACCAACTCGACTTTTCTTTCTTTCTAAAAGTAGTACAATAGTTCCAAATTAGAAACTTGAGGCAGGTTGGGAAAGGTCGCTCATGGTTGTAATCCCAACACTTTGGGAGGCCGAGGCAGAAGAATTACTTGAGCAGGAGTTTGAGACCAGCCAGGGCAACACAGTGAGACTCCATCTCCACAAAAACTTGAAAAGAAAATGAGCCAGGTGTGGTGGCGCATGCCTGCAATCCAGTAACTTGGGACCAAGGCTGAGGTGGAGGGATGACTTGAGCCCAGGACTTAGAGGCTGCAGTAAGCCATGACTGCACCATTGCATTCCAGCCGGGGCACCAGAGGGAGACCCTGTCTCTAAAATAATAAACAAATGCCAAAAAAAAACCAAAAAACAAAACAAGTTGAAGCAACTATTTCTGTCACTAATCACAACTGGAAAGCATAAAATTTAAACAGGGTGATTTTGTGTGTGTCTGAGGCCAATTTACCACTTATAAGAGATGAGACCATAGGTTAGTAAATTGACTTATCTGCATCTTCACTTCTTCAGTATAAATGATAATATATAGATGACATAGACTGGATGTTATAATCATTTAACAAATAACACCTGTAACACACATGGCACAGCAGTTGAGACATAAACATACTCAGAAACACTCATATATATGTCTGCGTGGTAGACTGTTAACAAAAAATAAATAAATCAGACTACTAGGGTAGTAGCATTCAGGATCAGGTTTTTGAATAACACTTCATTGTGAATCATGATTTTCTTTATGATAAGTATATAAATTGAATATCTGACCAGCTTAACTAAAGTATCAACAACAGAATATCTGTGAATCAGGCAATTTCCAAAATCCCGTAAATACCTCTTAAGCAAACTTAAGAAATTCAGACTCAATGCTATATTTTATACCTCAGTTACATTAGGGAAATAAAAATTTTACATGAGAAATGTTATTTTCTCTGTTAAAAAAAAAATTTCAAGTTGGAAATTATTTTTAAAATCTTGACTAACTTATTTAAAGAGCATAAATAGACAAATACCCCAAAATCTATCTAATATTAAGTGATATGATATTTAGGTTAGTATAATACTATCATTTGATTTTCTTGTTTGTGAGAATTCAAAATCGGCAACAAGTTCACATTATCACCGCATAATTTTCCCAGCTTACTCATTTCTGATACATGATAATGTTAACTCAAAGCAAAGTACATTTTAGGGAAACATGGACATCTATCAATACATTTAAGATGTATATTGGTTTGGTCCAGAAAGGCAGGACAGCTGGAAATAGGGGCTTCCAGGTCCTATGCAGATTTCAAGATTTTGATTGGCAATTGGTTGAAAGAGTTATTACGCAAAGACCTGGAATCAATAGAAAGAAATGTCTATTGGTTAAGATAATGAGTTGTGGAGTCAGGTTTCACAGGATTCAGACCTCTTATCAGACCTAAAAAGTTGCTGGACCCAGTTAATTCTCTCCTGGATCAGGAAAAAGACCTGGAAAGGGATATTCAGGTTTCTCATAAACTATTTTAAGGGCTTTTTGATAAATTAAATAATAAATCAAGTGATGGCTAGATAGCACCAATATCATTACAGATTAGGAGCATATAAACAAACTCAGAAATTATGTTTTAACTTTTTTCCTCATGGGTATTGTATTAGGAATATCTGGTTATCAGAAATAAGTAGATTTATACAATTAGTAAAGTCTATGCTGTGAGAAAGTGAAGATAAAGTTTGATGAACATTTCAAAATTAATTGGTCCTGTTTCAAGTTATACCATATCAATGCATGATTCTTACCAAACTGGAAAATGTTCTTGCAATAGAACTCATTTGTTTGACTCCAAAAATGAAATTATTAAAGACACACAGTGCAAATATTAAAGCAAAAGATTATTGCAATATCACAAAGTGTGGAAAAACTCATTTGTTAGATATTACTTTTTTCTATTAAGGCTACTTCAAAATGTATACAGTATATTAGACCTATTAAAGCACAATGGCCATACAGCTAGGGTTGCCTGATAAAATATAAGGTGCAGCGCTAAATTTAAACTGAGCATGAAAAATGAAAAAAGAACTATTTTATTGAGATATTAATTATTTACAAAAAGAGGCTTGTATTTAATGTGTACAATGTGATGAGTTTACAGAGAAGTATATACCTAAAAAACCATCACCAAAATCAATGCCATTGTAAACCACAAATAAAACTTTAAGCCTCACAACTGACTGATGGATGCTCACCTCAGCCAAGGGCATTCCAAAGTTAACCTGAAAAACTAGTTCAGGCCATGATGGGAAGTGGGGGTGGGACATGCCTCATTATATTCTCCTCCCTTTGGAATTCAGGCACAGTTGGGTAGCATTAATATTAAAACACAGATCTTAAGACTGACAAAGCAGACTTTTTGTAGCAATAAAACACCAAATTCCAGCTGACCTTAGTATAGCATCAGATGACAAATACCAGGCCCTGAAAGAAATCAAAGCATTTTACTCCCAAATATATTTCTATGACATATTTTGAAATAACCCTGCAAAGCTGTCCTTGTGGGGAAAGTTTACACTCTGTAGAGAATCCCTTCCCTTTCCAGGTCTTTTTCCTGATCCAGGAGAGAATTAACTGGGTCCAGCAACTTTTTAGGTCTGATAAGAGCTCCGAAGCTTGTGAAACCTGTCTCCACAACTCATTATCTTAACCCAGACATTTCTTTCTATTGATTCCAGGTCTTTACATAATAACTCTTTCAACCAATTGCCAATCAAAATCTTTAAATCTGCTTAGGACCTTGAATCCCCCATTTCCGGCTCTCCTGCCTTTCTGGACCAAACCAATATATATCTTAAAAGTATTGATAAATGTCCATGTTTCCCTAAAATGTATAAAACCATGCTGTAGCCTAACTACCTTGGGCACATGTTCTCAGGATGGCCTGAGACTGTGTCTTGGGCCACTGATCATTCACATTTGGTCGAGAATAAACCTCTTCAAATTATTTACAGTGTTTGACCCTTTGTCACACCATAAACATATCCATCACCTCCTAAAGTTTCCTTCTGTCTTCTTTATTTATTTGCTTGCTTTGGGTGTGAGTGTGTGTGTGTGTGTGTGTGTGTGTGTGTGTAAGAGTATTCTTAAGAATAAATGTATCCAACCAGGCATTTCTCACATTTTACTCCTAAGTGGAACTTTATAGCAATCTGTTTATTGTCATCCATTGAATAATTTTAAGTGATTCCAACCATTGGCAATTTAAATTCATTTTTGCCTGGATTTGAGAACCTTCAGAATATGACTGGACAGTGAATAGCCTTATTTTTCAATATTCATCAACCAGACCCTTTGCTCTGTTCTGTACATTGCATCCAATGGTGCTAGTACGAGCTGTGATCATTTTGAGGATCACATATTTGCCTATGTTTTATCCTTATCTTATTTTCATTCTACATCTCCAAATCCTCCTAAGTTTATCTCAAACCCATCACTTCTAAATAGTCTTCCCTTATTCTTTCTCATTGCTGCAGTCTTCTTCCTCCTCTTCTTCTTCTCCTCCTCCTCCTTTTTTTTTTTTTTTTTTTTTTCTATTATGGCACTTTTCAGGAATTTTCATGTATTTGTAGATAGTTTTATTTTAATTCATATCATTTACTTTGTGTGTGTGTGTGTGTATAAAATTTTTATATTGGTCTGACTTGTCCCTCAAATATATAATGTACTTTAAGGTACATAGTATATTTATGCTTCAAGGCTCTATACATGAATTTTTAAGTTGAAAGTTTTTTCAATGACTTAGACCAATATTTTTCAGTATCAGTGCTATATAAACTTAAGTTACTTAAACAGCACACTGTAATTTATAAGTAAATTAGCTTCTTAATAAAGATAATTGCCATTAAACAGGATTCTTGTGGAAAGAGATACTGAAAAAAAAAGTGAACCTAAATACACATAACTGAAAATATTCTTCTGAACATTTTTTAATATACTTAGCATACAATTTAAAAGAAGACTTTTTTTAGGAACTCTTTTAGGAATTTTTTAGGAAACAAGTTTCCTAAATTACTTGTTTTTCTTTTTCACTCATAATTTTCTCTCTAAATACCTCTAAGGTTATCTAGTAAGTCTTGATGAAAAAAAGTTCATTCCATCTGAATGTAGGACTAAGATTTTATTCTATATCTCATGAATGCATGAGTTGAGATAACTAAAATAGTAAAGAAAACCATTTCATCATTTTTAAAAGAAACAAAGTATACTATCTCACAGAATGTCATTAAGTCTTCCCATTGAGGATCTAGAATTTTAGCAAGTGAAGGTCTTAGTGCCTCATGCATTTCTGTATAAACTTGCAAATTATTAGCAGTAATTGCCTCCCATTGCACAGAGAGAATATTTATATATATTAACTATTGGACTTTAATTTTTCCTTTGGCATCAATTTAGGTGCTGTAAGAAGTACAGATGTGTTTTTTTGTATACCTGGGGACAGAGAACAAGGCTGGGGACAGGAATTGGCGAAAGCCCCAAGTGGTGTACCCAGGAGTGGGGAGGAGGCTGGGCTGGAGAAACCAGAGGGGGCTGTGTAAGGAGACAAATCCAGAGGTAAGAAGGGGCAAACAGAGAAGGATCCCAGTGTGAACTTTGCTTTGGTTTTGTGTGGGATGGATCTGAAGCAGTGAGGTGATATCATTTGCTTTTCCTCAGGAAATCTTTGGATTTTTGTTGAGAATAAAGAGGGACAAAGGCAGAAATGTGTGGAACCACTTGACAGAGTAGAGAGATGGATACCTTGGACTTGAGATAGTGAGAAGGGAAAGATTCTATATAATTCTAAAGGCCACACTAAGAGAGCTTATTGGTAAATCATAATTCAAAGATGGCTCCAATAATTGTGAGGTGAATAACTGAGAAAATTGTGCTTCCGATTATTAAGTTGTGGAAAATTTCTGAAAGTGAAGAGCTTCTTTATAGTGGGTAGGAGGAAACATGAAGGGTTCAATATTCTACATGTAAAAATTGTGCTATTTGACCAGATATTGAAAATGATGAGTGAGCGGAAATCACATTTAGAACTAAGGGTTTTGAAGGAGTTCTGACTGGAAAGACACATTGGTGCATTACCAGAAGGAAGATGATATTTGAATATTTGAAGCTGGATAATACATTATCAATGAATTAGCTATAGGTGGAAAATGAAGAGAAGCCCACGAGGTCAGTAGAAACATGTATATCAGGGTAGCCCAACAGAGCAATGAAGAACACGTCCATGGAAGAGACCAGTCACTATTTCAAATGGTGGTATTAATCCAATAAGTTGAGAGTAAATTGTTACTATACATTTGAAATGAAACAAATACATTACAGAAACATTCAAAATAATCTAATTAACGATCAATTTCTTTGTTTCTTTTTTTTTTTTTTTTTTTTTTGAGACAGAGTCTCACTCTGTCTCCCAGGCTGGAGTATGGTGGCACAGTCTTGGCTCACTGCAAGCTCTGCATCCTGGGTTCACGTCACTCTCCTGCCTCAGCCTCCTGAGTAGCTGGGACTACAGGTGCCCGCCACTATGCCCGGCTAATTTTTTTGTATTTTTAGTAAAGACCGGGTTTCACCGTGTTAGCCAGGATGGTCTTGATCTCTTGACCTCATGATCCGTCCACCTCGGCCTCCCAAGGTGCTGGGATTACAGGCGCGAGCCACCGCACTCGGCCTGTTTGAAATGTTTATATATGTTTGTAGCACTAAGGAAAGTGTTCTGTCAGGTATCTCACAATTCTTTTGCACTATATTTTATTATCTCAAAAACACACCTTTGTGTCCATAAAATAGGGAAACTGCATCAACTGTTCCTGTTCATTCAATCGCTCAAAAGCTGAGATGTATGTCAAGTTGAGCAGTGGTCTTCTGTTAGTACAAACATACGATTCAAAGCCACCAAAACAAGGTAATATACTATCCCACCAGAGGTAAAATCGTAATGTTACATTTTACTGAAGGTCATTTATGAAATTAGATGATTCTCACCTAATGGTGAACAGCTTACATTATTTAACTTCTTCTTGGGTGAACATACCTTAGTACTGCAGGCAAAATGGTGTAAGCACAACAAGACTTCAGGGTTAGACAGAGTCTGAGTCCTGTCACTTAATAGAGGTGACTTTAAGCAAGAGACTTAAGTCTATCTATATTCACGTTTCCTGAATGAAGAATTTGCTACTAACCACAGGTCCTAGTCCAAAATAAAAACACAAACTGGCCCCAGCCAGTGGGATTTTATCTTTTAAATCAGGTATGGTGAGATAAACAGATGAGGAGACACCTGACCCTGAAAAGACAGTTCATTACGCATAGTTGCCAAGAGAAGGGGGTATGCCAGGCCATCCCTGGCAGGACCACACGAGAGAACACCAGGGTTGGTTGGTCACAGGCAGAGAAAAAGCAAGAAAAACTGTAGGGAAGATTGTATTGTGGTTTTTTCAATGGGTGAAAAATGGGAGGAGAAGGTAAGCAGGCAAAGCAGATTTCGGATTCACTAGTTTGAATAAGTTCAGTGGGCTCCAGGAAATAGGGGTCGTCCCTGGTTGTCTTAGGCCTGGCCCTGAGATAATTAAGGTAGGGAAAGAGAAACCGGTGTTACCCAGTGTGAGAGCGGGATAAAACATGTGGGTTGGGGGATTGGTTAGTTTAAGTATAAAAGGCAGAGAGTATTGTGCTATCTCTAGAATCCGCTAACCCCGGGAGGGGCCGTCACTTTCTAGTCAACAATGCCCGTGATGTCAAAATATCAGATACACAAACTAGAAAACAAGGTTAATACAGTGGGGAAGTCAGCGTCCCTTTCCTATTGACCCAACACACTACAGATGAGTGAATCCCAAATGCTGGCAATCTCTTCCACACTGAGCTATACTTGATACCTAGATTGTGAGTATTCTGAGGATCTCACTAAGCCTCTTGTCAAATTCCCTATGGCATTGACACAGGGGAGAGGACAGTCATTGCCTCATCCTCCTCCCCATGACACCATTAATTGGGCTTGACTCTGAACTTTCTTGTGCCCATGCTCAGCCCCCACTAAGAGAAAGTGCAATAATAGAACATGATCCTCCCTTCTACACCTACCAATGCAATCTGGTTATTGCCCCTGGCAGCAGGTGGCAGTGACCCCAGGATGCAGAAGGGAGGCATAAAGCCTAATAATTAGGTAACCAGAGGAAAGAGACCGGGCAGCCAACAACCCAGGCAAGGACAACATAGGGAGTCTGTGAGAGGTGACAGTAAGAGGAGATGATCCAGATCCCAGTGCAGGCTCCATTACCCCATCTGACTTTACTTATAAAATACAAATTCAAAGATAGCATTCGTAAGACTGCACAGAGCATTAAACCTCAATTGTAGGACCCTTCTGATCACAGATTATCCTGTGTGATTATCCCATGTGATTATCCTGGTCACACACATGCAAATCTTGGCCTGGATCTTGGGACAACTTTTATGCCATACCTCATATCCTCTAGGCCTAATTTTATTCTGGCTCCTGTATGGCAACCAGCTGTGCTCAAATGTAACCCAAGCAGCAACTTTCTTTCAATGCCCAGCAAATATCTCATTTTCTAGGTGACGAGTTTTTTGCCACTCTTACGTGTGACCCTATGGGAACCAGCTCAGTGATTCTGATACATGCACAAATGTGGATGTGCACGGGACCGCACAACCAACGACCAATGAGGAAATATTAACTGATGGAAAATACTCCCTTCTTTGGGTCCCTGGACAGATAAGTCTGAAGAATTTCTTCCACAATCTCCTAGCTCCTCATTGGGTGAAACCTCCATTGCCCACGACGACCAGATGCACAGACACCTTTTTACTCACCTTTCTTTCTGCCCTAGGTCATTCTTCCTAGGGCCATCCCAAGTTCCTTAGGATGATTTCTCTTTGCAAAATAAACCATCTACGTTCAAGCCCTTAAATAAAGCCACACTTTCTGTGGGAACTCTGAATAAGACTGTAAATAAATGAGTTATTTGAAAGAATAAATGAGATAATGGATGTCAAATACCAAGCCTGAGACCTGGCAAATTATAACTGCCTCAGTTTTGTGAGTTCTCGATCCTTCCTTTCTCTTTCAACTTGAAAAGCTGCTTGATGTACATTTTACAACCAGATGCACAAAAAATATAGCTTTTGTTACTTAAAAAAAAAAAAAACCCTCAATCTCTATTTCAATATTGAATTATTCAAATGCTGGTAAATTCTATCCGGGCAAATTAAAATAGTCATTTCAGTATTTCACTCTTCTAGATGTGACAGGTGGGGGCGGTGGAGGAGTACCAAGAGTGTCAGTATCCAGGAAGTCATGTCTCCCTTACAGAGGCAACCATCCCTGCTTACTCCCACTGAGAATCCCATATGACAACTCAGTCCCAGCACCCAGGACCACCCAGGTGCTTAATGCCCATTATCATCTCTGGGTTACTTCTTTGCCCCTTTCAGGGGTTTGGGAAATTCAGTTAATCTCTATCAGTTCTCTTGAGTTGCAGGAGACTGGGGAAGAGGGTGGTTCCCTAAACCCTCTTTGTTGTTTATGCAATACTGCCATTTATTTTCTCTTGCTGATAGGGTATGGTGTTTCATGGACAGAACTTGCTTCCCCAAGTTCTAACTAGAGAATACATTAAGTTCTCTCTGCTTTTGACCATTAAATGTATTTGATCCCTTAGCTGTATTGTCTAGACTTGATTCAGGGATCAGGAGCATTTTTCAAATTCCCACCAGTGTCTAACATGATGCCTCCACTTACGTTCTCCTCTCATCCTCAGCCAGCGACATTTTTGTCAAATCTGGATAAGTAGGGAAAGAAAAACAACAAAAAAGCCCTGCTCATTGTTTAAGGCATAAACTTGTGGATTAGAGGTCACCAATATTGCTTCTGAAAACAGAAACCAAGTCTCTTAAAACACATAATGCATTTTCTCGCTACAAAAGGAAGTATGCCTTGAGGCGTTTCTATAATAAAACTCTGCGAGCAATCAGCCTGGAATGGGGATTGCGCATGAAGAACACATCATCAGTATAAGCAAATTATTATCCTGTCAAGAAGAAAATGTGTCCTTACAGAATCCAGCATCTAAGAAAACCCAGCAGGCTTTTAGTGACTTTTCCACTCAGCCTCAATGCAGAAGAAAGGCAGCCTTTTGCTCAGGTGCACAAGAAAGTGAAGCATCAAGGAAGGAATTCTAAAAAAGTTTTTACGACTTTACCTGCAACTGAGTTTTGTCAGATAAAGAAGGAAGAGAACACTGCAGGTGCAAAGACAAGATGAAGAAAGCAAGAATGCATGGAGAACCTATCTGGAACGAAGTAAGTAGGGCAGCTCAATTAAAGTGCCAGGGAAAGGTGCAGAAAAAGAAATCCTTTTTCTGGGGCAAGACTTCTCAGTAGGGTACTCATGTCTCAATTCATCCAGAACAGTCTCATGTTGTCTCTATAATCCTGGCATGATGATTAATATCTCCCCTTTCCACTCTTGAAAGTAACTGGATTTGGGCAATACAGTCATTTCACTCACTAGGCAATTCAAGCATGTAGTTAGGACATTAAAAAAATGTACTCTTGGCTGGTGTGGTGGCTCACACCTGCAATCCCAGAACTTTGGGAGGCCAAAGCAGGCGGATCACAAGGTCAGGAGTTCAAGATCAGACTAGCTAAGATAGTGAAACCCCGTCTCTACTAAAAATACAAAATTTAGCCGGGTGTGGTGGTGGGTGCCTGTATTCCCAGCTACTCGGTAGGGTGAGGCAGAGAATTGCTTGAACCCGGAAGGTGGAGGTTGCAGTGAGCTGAGATCATGCCACCACACTCCAGTCTGGGTGATACACCTCTGGCCCAGATATTTACCCACGTGGACCACCAGTTTGTGGCCTTCACTGTGAATTCAGTCATCTTTTCTTTGTGTGCTTGTACAAAGTAGCATATATTTTAGATTTTCCATTTATTATTATTATCATCATCTTTAGCTGACATCATTTGATCACTATATCCAATGCGGGACACTAAACACTTAGCCTTTATTGTCTCATCTAAGCTTTACAATATTTCTGAGAGATGAGTACTAATATTTTATTCATGGATGTGCAGAGGTCATGTAACTCATCAAAAGTTCTAAAATTTGTGAGTGAAAGAGCTGTTGTTCTATCTCAGAATTAAGTGCCTCCAAAATCCAAATTCCTAAGCTTTTTTTTTTTAAATTCACTAATAGTGAGAATGATAGCATCCTTTTTGTATTTTCAGAACTTAAGGCACTGCCTGTCATAAAACCAGCACTCATCAAATATTAAAATAGCAAATAAAAAGCTGAGCCTGTTTCTACTTTGTTTTACAATTATATAGTTCAATTCATATGCTATTCTAAAGTCTATTTTTATATATTCATAAACTTATCGCATCTTTTTTATTTCTATAAACTTCTATTCAAGATTCCTTTGATTTCTTTGTCACGATGACAGCAAAGCAAAGCGAAATGAAATAGCACATAGTGTTTGAACGTAGACTCCAGAGAAAAGAAACTTCGATTCCATAAGTTTTTAGGATATAGCATATTCCTAAATGCGTGCATGTTTTCCAACCTGTTAATATTTCCTAATATAAAAAGCTATTTTGGGTGTTTATTTATTTATTTATTTATTTATTTTTTGAGATGGAGTCTGGCTGTGTCGCCCAGGCTGGAGTGCAGTGGCGCCATCTCGGCTCACTGCAAGCTCCGCCTCCCGGGTTCATACCATTCTCCCGCCTCAGCCTCCGAGTAGCTGGGACTACAGGCGCCCGCCACCACGCCCGGCTAATTTTTTGTATTTTTAGTAGAGACGGGGTTTCACCGTGTTAGCCAAGATGGTCTCGATCTCCTGACCTCGTGATCTGCCCGCCTCGGCCTCCCAAAGTGCTGGGATTACAGGCTTGAGCCACCGCGCTCGGCCTTATTTTGGGTTTTTATAAAAACAAAATGAGATAAGGATAAGTCTGCTTCATACTGTCAATTAGAGACCAGATTCCTTCCATCTTGTGTCTCTCCCCTGCTCTGAGGCATGAATGTCCTCTGCATTCAGCCAACAGACGGGAAAAGAGAGGATGCAAGATCCTGTGAGAAGTTTTTATAGACCAGGCCTAAATGTAGTATTTACCACTTTCAGCCATGTTCCTTTGGCAAGAACATAGCAATTATAGCCACGAGGCTTGTGTGGACGTTACTAAGAGGTCCAGTAAGTATCAATACACTTTAGTCAGGATTAATGCTAATAACATTATATTTTATGCCTACCAACAAAATGGCATGTGAGTTTCTTTTTTAATTTGGTGTTAGAGAAATCTTGTCTCCCATTGGAAATTGGTGAGCCAAATCATTTCACTTAGTGGAAATTCTTTGTTTTATACACATTTCCTTAGAGTTTACACAATTATGTCATCATTTAATTGTAATTCTATACCATAATGTGTTCAGAGTCTTATTCAAATGCAGAAAAAAACTATGTTACATTTGGTAAACAGCCTGCTACTAAGATTCTATTGGCAGGTGAAATTAGTCATCACAGGTATTAAAATGTATTCAGGTAGAGATCAGAAGCTCCCTTGGAAGACATACCCTAAGTTGACCTTAGGGTATGTGAGCTACATACTTGTATATTCTCCTTCCTCTAAGGGTAGAACCTGTAGCTGCTTTCTAGCCCATAAGTGATGGAAAAGGTTTATTTATATAGTAAAACTGTGTAAAATTTTGCAAATTTCATTGAGGTTTTAAATCAGTTAACTGAGGCAATCAAAAGGGAGATTCTCATTCATTGGCCTGGCTTAATCATAGAAAAGCCATTCAAAGAAGGATTGGGCAAGCTCTTCTACTGGCCTTGAAGATGCAAGCTGCCATGAGTTCTGCAGCCAGAAAAAATAATTCTATCAATAATCTAAATGAGCTTGAAAGCAGATTCTTCCCCAGTCACGCATCCAGATGAGAACATAGCTCAGCTGGCAACTTGATTGCAGCCTTGTGAGATACTGAGCAGAGCTTCAGTTAAGTCAGTTAAGCCTGACTCCTAATGAATAAAAACTGAGATGTAATAAATAGGTTTCAAGTGCATAACAGCATGGTAATTTGATACACAGAATAGAAAATTAATACATGTCCAATCCCTCAAGTATACAGGCCTAGAGCACCTCTCTGGAGATGAGAATCCCAATGTTTGTATTTAATCTTTCCCAACGGTATTGATCTTCTGAGTTCCAAAGATTTGAGAGTATATCTAAGATAACTGGATAAGTGCAAATGAAGGATAATCTTATCAAAGGACAGAGGTTCTAGAGAGAAGTATATAAATAGTGAAGGGGAATCTGGTCTGGAACTCAAAGTAAGTACTAATTTTTACGTTGCTAGAAGGAAGTGTTTATTCTGGTTACAAGTCATGGCTAGTTTTGATTGTCAACCTAGGTTCCATGGTACTTTGTGGGAAACTTGGGGAAAAGCTCATGCATATGGATGCAGAGGACTCTGAAATTCAGGTAATTATCTTGTGAGAAGTAAAAAAAAAAAAAAAAAAAAAGCCCGAGCAAGCATGGCTCAGGAACAAGAGAAAGGCATGGCTCAGCTTAAAGTATCATCTTTGTCCTGATCTCATATCTCATTGAAAGTCGAAAATGGGCCTGTAATAGTAATAGCTCCTCAGTGGTGGCTACAGCAAAGGGAATAAAGGCACTATCATCTGAAGAAAAGCAGTCTGAGAGGGAAATTCTGGTTGTGTTAACCATACAATAAAATATAATATAAAAATACGGCATGATGGAAGACAAGAGCCATAGGAAAGGCAAGAAGTTGAAAATGAAAAGGCACATAGAATGAAATCCTTAATGACATATACATTCCCTAGCAGTTGATAAAAACTGAAGCTAAAGATTCGAAGCCTTTGGAAACCCAGGTTAAAAATTATGCATTAAAAACTTTATGTTTTGTACTTTCAAAATATTTTTAAAAAAACTTTTTTTTTTTTTTTTTTTTTTTAGACAGAGTCTTGCTTTGTCACTCAGGATGGAATGCAACCTCCGCTTCCCAGGTTCAAGCAATTCTCCTGCCTCACCCTTCTGAGTAACTGGGACTACAGACGCATACTGCCATGCCCAGCTACTTTTTGTATTTTAGTAGAGATGGGGTTTCACCATGTTGCCCAGGCTGGTTACCAACTCCTGAGCTCAGGGAATCTGCCCGCCTCAGCCTCCCAAAGTGCTGGAAATACAGGCGTGAGCCACTGCGCCCGGCCAAAATCATCATTTTTGATACACAAAGCAGAAATAATTTTCCCTTCAGTTTCCACAAAGAACATGTTGCAACACATAATTTGTATACTGGCAGGTGCAGAAGGGCATGTATTCACTTAGAAGTATGTCATTTCTGGAAAAATGTTATAAAATAAATTATTTAAAAATATTAAAGCATGTGCAGATTTTACGTAAATGTCCCAGTTTCTATCTTCTCTTGAGAAATGTGAAGATCTGGTGAAATGTGAACTATATTCTGTTTGGCATTGACTTCTTTGACCTGGGAAATGCATGATCAATTCAGAATGGCCTGTTCTCCACATCACCGCAGTCTACGTAAGCCAGTCCTCATTTTATTACATCTGATTCTAATTGCTTATTTAAATTATCTGCCTGATTCCTTTAAGCTATTAAGTTTGGGATTTCTAAGATCTTTAACAATATCTTCCACAAGAACTTTATGAAAATATAACAAAGCATTTTATATGTTTCTATAGTAACCATCCTAACATAACTAATCATATTTTCTTTTCAATCTTTGTTCAAAGATAACAGTGAAATCTCCCTCTCGATCGTATAGTCTGCATTTAACATCATGGTTTATAATAGACTTGCTTTCCTCCCCTTATGGTCTTGACCTTGAATTTAGATTTGTTCCTTATTAACTATATATTCACAGGCTTTTAGCAGAAAATGTCTTTAATACATTTTAGAAAAATAAAGAACAGATTTAAAGAGAGGTAAATTGAATTGAATTTTACTATATCATTTTGTTTTTATGTGTCTGCTTACTGAATGCTCGCAAGACCTTTTCTGCTGCAACTCATTTATAGGAATACTTATTTCTGCAATGTGTAAAGGACATAACACTAGTAAATGGAACATGAAGTGCTGTAGCTCAGTTTTTACACATTTTAAGTTTCTGGTTGTAATTTAGAAAAATGCTCAGGATGGAGCAGAGGTAGCAGGGAGCATATTCTGTCACACACCATAAGTGCCCTTAAAGGACAGCACTAGACCAGCCATAGTCAATCTTTGGATTGCATCAGAATCACCCAGAAGACTTGTTAAAAATGGACGGCTAGTGGAGTCTGAGAGGATGCTGGTCTAATGAGTTCACAGGTGATAATTCTTCTCATTTTGGAAACACCATTTGGTAGCCACTGCATCCAACCATAATCCTCTTAACTGTAGGTGCTGACTTTTTTATTCTTGAATACCTGTTAAATCACACTCTGTCTCACATATGGGAGATGCATACTACATAAGTGTTAAAGTAATTAAGGGTTTGTTATTTTTGACCTAATAATATTTGACTAGTAGGATTTGATGGGCCCCAGTTAATAGAAAAGTCAGCAACTGAGAGAAAAGTGACTAAACTTAGCTTTCAGCTTTGCCTTTTACGTATGTAACTGGGGAATCACAAATTTTGTAAGTGAAAATATTCTTCTATTTCTTCCATGTGTATAGATAGATAGATAGATAGATAGATAGATAGATAATCTACAGATAGATACAGATTATAAAGATTTAAAGCCATTGGAAACCCAAGCTAAAATGATGCATTATCATTTTTATGTTTTGTACCTTCAAAGCATAAATCATTATTGATACATAAAGCAGAAATAATTTATATATATACATACACATAAAATCATAATTTTGCCTATTTTTAAACACAAGTAATCAAAATAGAATTGAATCTTTTAAATTGCTGAATCTAGAAATAATTTGTTTACTTTTTCCTTAATTTTTATGTGTTTTATTCATCATTACATTTCAATTCTTTGTATTTTTAAAATATTGTAGCCAAATGATAGTTTATTAATTGTCACTGAAAAATAAAGAATTCTGGAAGATACAAGTTTTTTATATTTTTAAATTTTATTCATTGGTAATTTTTTTAATAGTAACTTTATATTTTTTTTTTACATACAGACTACACCCAAATTCCAACAACACAACTAAAATGAATCAAAGTTATTCCTTAATATAGAGGGTTTTTTTTTCCCTAATAATTTAAGGCAACAATAGGCTGATGTTTACCAAAATTGTCTCTTTCCTTCCTTATCTTTTTTTTTATGGACAGACTATATCCAAACTTCAACAGGGTAACTAAAATGAATCAAAGTTCATTATTCCCTAATATAGAGGTTTTTTTTATTCCTCAATAATTAAGGCAACAATAAGCTAATATTTAACAAAATTAGCTGCTCCTGGCCATCCAGCTGTTTGATATTTCCTCCCTTTCCTTGTAGGTTAGACTATAATCACTGAGTCCTTGCCAAAGGAACATGGCTAAAAGTGGGTAAAAACTACATTCAGGCATGGTCCATAAAACCCTCCCACAGGAGCATTTACTATCATATGGGATTGATTTTTTAAAAAAATCAATCAAAAGCCTACCCATTTTTGAAGAAATCTTACTGACAAAGAAATAATGATCCTGGATGATAACATTTTGATAACTTGAGTCTCAGATAAACCTTTGGATCCCGAGGCTTAAACATACAGGTGGAAAGTTATAGGAGTCAGTCCCAAAGAACAGCTTATTTTCCACTGCCTACTCTAGATGTAGTTATGGAGGAAGTGCAAGAAATATCAACTATAAGGTACAACTAGATGGTTTATAAACAAAAATGGGCCAGACAGTTCCTGTTACCTGGAAAAATCAGTGTCTTATCCCCAGGAGTATTTAAATATTGATATGAACTGGAAACATCTATTTGTTTCTTATTCCTCTTTTTCCCAGGAGGGAATGTTTGTTGCTGTTATCCTGTTTCAGCTCTGCCTTTGATTTGGAATATCTGTAGGGGTGGGTGGGGTTGCCTTTTAGATCCTGACCATTTGGAGAAGACTATTACCCAGGGATCTTTAAATTTAACATATGGGATATATGTTCATCTCCTTTGGGGTGGGATGAGTAGGTTTCATGTAAACCATGAAGATTCAAACAGTTATTTAGTGACCAGAAGGGAAAACTCAGGTAGGGATTGGTTCATTGATTGCTCAACCAATGCTCCAGTTTTCTTGGGCACACAGCTATGCTAACTTCCTAGCCTTCCTTGAAATTAAAGGTGGCTATGTAACTCAATTCTGGCCAATGGATTAACTCACTTCTTGGCACGGCTCATAAAATCCTCCTTGTGATCAATCCTCCATTTGCTCTACCCATCTGGTGGATAAACACAGAAAAAACTGAGGCCTTTGAAGAAGGCTGCACCACGGTAGAAGAGCAAATCCCCCAATGACTATGAAAACAAAGACCCTCACCACGTGCAACAGACTTCCGATCACTTGTGTTAAGCCACGGAGACTTGGAGATTTGCCATTCAGCAGTATTTACCGTACTACGAAGCAAGTGTGCTACAGTTTGGGTAAGATTTCAGTTTGGCTAAAAACTTTCAAACTGTAAAAAAAAATCACTGTATTAAATGTTGTTAAAAGTGAGGAAAATTGTTACTTTTATTCAACATTGTGAAAGCAATACTAGAAAAGTCTTCCTAAGTAACTGTACTTTACAGTATGCTTTGCATTTTAAATGGGTGTATGCTTTGATTGAGCAATTCTAATTTGGGGATTTTTTCCTAACAAGAAAAATGTGAACAATTGCACCAGAATGTAAATATGAGGATATTCGTAAAGGTAGAGATTATAAGCATCCAAAAGTCAAGATGAAAAGGGGTTAGTTACATACTTCACAGCATGGGCTCATGAAAGAATACAGTGTAGCTATTAAAAGGGTGTCATGTAATTTTTTTATTGACTTATTCAAAACTATGTGTGAGACACTTATATTTGTAGTAATATAGATTGAAAAAAATAGAACTGGTCCTTTCCTCTTGGAACATTACAGCTTGGAAGTCGGGTCTAAAACAAGTAAACAAGTAAACAGAACTATGTAACTGAGATTACAGCAAAGAGAATTTCAGTGTCAAACAAAGGCACCGATGTAGGAAAATGGAAGCATGTTCTTCGTCCTTAAGAGACAGATGTTTGAGGACAGGCTGTGCTACCTACTTCACTTAAAATCTGGGAGAAGTTGTTTAGGAATCAAAATGATAGCTATTCACAAAATCATTTTGCATCTTATATATCATAATACATGTAAAACATTTCATATAATATCTGACATACGTTAGGTGCTCAGTAAAACTAGCTATTGTTAATAATGTTATTATGATGATTCATTACCACTTTCATTATTGACTCGGAAAGCACTGCATACTAACTTAGTCGTAAGAAGATAGCTGTAGAACAGAGGGTTCAATATGTTCCCATTTTTGAAAACCTAGGTGGATGAAAAGGAGAAAATAAGTTTTCCAAAATACTTTTCCCTTTAGGTATGGGAATTTGAGGGGAATTCCAACTTATTCTTTATAATTTTAATTAATTGTCTATGAGTGCCAATATTTTTGAGAGAGACAGCCAGATGTTATCATATTGTGATTAGATTGCTAACTTTATGAAACTTACATGGTTAAAATGCATGAAATGGCAGACCTTCACATAATTCTAAAATATACAAATTGGAGTTACTACTAGAACGTATTTATATTATTCTTTGTTATAATGTCAGAATATAAAAATAGGGCACACAAACAATTACTAGGAATTTAGGCAACAGATCTTTTCATGCTGCCCTGGTACAATGGTTCCATCTAGAGAAGAAAAGCCTGTGAACGTTGTCTGCTTCCTGAGTTATTTCTGTGGCTGATGGAAAGGAGATAATTTATCTACCTAACAGAAACAAAATTTCTAGCGTGTGGCAGGCACAGTGCTAGACAGTTTATATCCATTGTCTCATTCTCTCATTTAAACCTTACAATTATTCAAATGGAGAGGTATCACAGGGACTCATCTTATCCATGAAAAAAATCAAGGCTCATAAACATTCAGCAACTTAACTACAACTATGTAATTTGTAAGCAGCACAAAAATGTAATAAAATAATAACTTATATGACACGAGTCTATGATAAATGTACTCTCATACTTGAAAGTCATTTTATAAAAAACACTCTTTTTTATGGTGGCACAAAGTAAAAATTTAAATTTCAATTTTTAAAGACTTAATTTTTAGAACTAGTTTTCAAATGTTTCAAAATTTTAACAAGTAAGTACTATTCAAGGAGATCAAATAGAGGCTAAAAAATGTCTCTAGCTTATTACTAAGAATTTTTCATTAATTCATGCATTCAAATACCTACCATTATATACTCTCATTTTTATAAATAAAATATAAATTATATATTAAAACCTCTTTCAAGTCCAATGAATGATAATCTAAGCTTTCTTCAGCTAAAGTTATCTTAACTTGCTCACTACACTTAGTGCTTTAATCTAAGCAGAATCATTCTTTTTAAAAAAGCAAGTGTAATGTTACAAAGAGAGATTTTTATGGGGTGGTAAGATTGCCCTAAGTGTTTGTCAGTTCTTAAGGTAAATAGCAAGACTTGTAAGCCTTTAAAAAGAAGTTTGCCAAATAACTGCTTGTTTTTCTTAACCGTAGTATGGGGGAGTATGTATTAATACATTAAATACTGACTTCACAACAATTTCCATATTTATAAGGAAATGATGAAAAGGGAAAAAAAAAAAAGACCTAAATGTTCTAGTTCACTGTTAAAATCTAAGTTCTGATATCTGTTACTTGTATGATATTGGGTAAATTTATTGAAATACCTGCTTTATTATTTCCTTGGGTGTGAATTAAATAGAACTTAAAAATACAGATTGGTATAAGCATATCTACAGCAGTAGATACAAAGTATTCATTAAAATAATGGAACAACACTGTGATTGTAGCAAGCATTTGGTAAGCTTCAATTGATGTATTTAGAAATACCAAAATATGAGAGGCTTATATAGGAAATGGGATATGTGTGCATCAGAGATAGATTATAGATATGTAATTAAATATATTTGATTTATTTAATTAGTTGTTTCTTTCAAAGACATAGTTGGAGTCTCCTAGTTTGGGCCTAACATGCTTGAATTATTCTACCATGGCCTCTTCTCAGGCTTTCATTTGATGTCATGGTACACATGTTAAGAAAATATTTATTTACATCTTTTAAAGGTGACTTAATGAATTGTTTGCTTCAAATCCTGTTCTGTCCTACCAGGTAGATTACAGAAAACTATGTACACAAAGCCAAATCCTGATGTATTTCTATTTAGGGGCATTAAATATACCATGTAAACATACATTTGACATTATAGAAAAATATGTTCCCAGAGTGTAGTATGAACCAGGCTTCTATTTTGGGAAAATACTCAAAGAAATCATCATGTTCAGGTAAATCCCTATATGCACTTCTATCTCTTTTCTTTTCTACGATCTAACTGACCCACAAACCACACACTGAAACTCCCTTAGATGGATACAAAAGATGAAGCCATTCAAAAGTTACCAAAAAGTCCACAAGCAGAGGCCTACCTATATTAGAGATTTAAGTACATGAAATTGTATTTAAATTTGGCTTCCAAACAACAAATATCACTCACGTATACAGAGGTGAATGCAAATTGAGTAATTTTAAACAAGAAGAAGCGTTTTTAGAAACCCTAAAATGAAGAGTAATTATACTCATTTAGATAACCATCGAATCTATAGGATTTAGCTTTCAAGTGAATTAAGCATTGAAGAAGGATAGATTTATTTGACAGTTTGTTGAAGAGCTCCTCTAAATTGCAATATTTTTGGTTGATATGCGTGCGTACAAGACCAACTACTTTGAAAATGAAGTGCTGTGAAAAATGTCAAGAGATCAATTTGGTGTAATCATTGCTCTGGACTTAAGCACTGTGGAATGAACTACAGTAAATTATTCAAGTATCTCATTTTGAAGGGCACATTAAATAGCATTTAATTATATCTGTTCAAAACATGAAGGGATTTTTAATGCAACATCCAAAATCTAAAATTAGTTTGAAAATTCTGTTTGAAACACTTGCAAGCTCATAAACACAAAAAATCTCAGAAACTTTCTAAATAAAGATGCCATTAACAGTCGGAAGGAATGTTTCCCATTTAGTCACTTACCTATTGTTAATCTTATCTCTAAATTCTTATTGACTCTGTTGGCTGTAATTGTTGACACTGCAAACAATTTCTATTTACTCTTACTTAGCGTGAAGCCTATAGCCCTGCAGGGAGGCCCTTTGAATTCACACACTTAATTACTTCCTTTTCTCCAGGGAAGTGTTATTCTGGCAAAAGGAGAGGTGAGAGAGTTTATTAAATGGTGCCATAAATTAGACAGTCATATTATAGAAGGGATGTGTATGAAGGCAGAGGGCAGATAAAATATTAATAAGAAAAAATATCTAACATTTGGAAATGAGGAAAAGGGAAGAGAGTAAGCCCTTTCAATGCCTTATTTTAATAGAGCATCCAAAAGTTATGTAAATATCTAGACACATATTTCTTTGTCTTATGTGCTCTCCACTATTGATTAAAGATCAATACTCTGTTGAGTTACATGATAACTAGAGTTTTTTGTCACGACAAACGCAAATGGTTCTGCCCAGTAGAAACTATAACATCAAAGGTCATGGTTTTATTGTCATGCAGAACATCAGTTTTGTATCCAGCAAAATAGATTTACTCTAGTCTAACGTTCATTATTCAAACGCTGATAAATAGTGTCTCCCCACCCCTGCCCCCGAGATGGAGGTTCACTCTTGTTGCTCAGGCTGGAGTGAAGTGATCACAGCTTACTACAACCTCCACCTTCTGGGTTCCAGGTATTCTCCTGCCTCAGCCTCCCGAGTAGCTGAGATTACATGCATGCACCAACACGTCCAGCTAATGTTCATATTTTGAGTAGAAAGAAGGTTTCACCATGTTGGCCAGACTGGACTCGAACTTCTGACTTCAGTTAATCCACCCGCCTCGGTCTCCCAAAGTGCTGGGATTACAGGTGTGAGCCACTGCGCCTGGCCTCAATCAAATGCCTTTTGAATTACCTTTATTACTCTGCTGGTTCCCTAACTGATGGGTTCAATTACATCTTACATATGTTAATTCTGTATTCTATTATAGCCATGTTAAACTATCCTGTAGTTCAACAGGGTAACACATTTTCGGTATTTTTTATATGGAACTTCATGGTGTACCTTTACTAATTGTAATACATTTTGAATATCACAACTTAGATGATATCATATACAAATGTGACTATTAAAATTTTCAACAACATATTATCTTTGTGAATTATTGCTAGATTTGGCCTCCTTCCATTAGTATTCTATGTTCAAAAGTCATACATGCAACTCATAATACATGTCTTACAGTATTATTTTATTCATTTTGGGGAAGAAAATTGCCAACTCAAAAGCAATGTTCACAATTTACAATTATTTCCTTGCTATTCTTTAACTCTGTGTCTCATTACTTCACCTAGAAAATATTCTGAGTATAGGAATAGTTTATTATCTTTCATAATTCATTGTATATAACATTTAAGCAGATGTACATTCAGTAATAAATTTATTTTTATTATAAAATGCAAGCTTAATATACAAGCCACATTATCTTGTGGCTGTTTTCTTTTTAAAGTTATGTCAAAAAGTTTAATTTTCTTAGGATCATTAAGTCAAATGAATCTTAAGAGATAAAGAATTTCATACACATTGTTTAAAAATTGGAACTATTCTATTTTCTAAATTAAAATAATAGCTTGGATTATTATATATTAAAAATATTAAAGACAAAGATTCATTTCAGTATTTTACTTTAGTTTCAAAAACAGTTTTGTATCCAAACTCTCTGAAGTATTACTACATTGAAGGCATGGCATCAATATGTGCTAACTGTGATGTGAATGAAGAGACCAAACTTTAGAAAAAAGTCTCAGAAAATTTTTCATTAATATGTAATCACTGTCATCTTAGAGTTAATGACCTAAGAAAATGCCACAAAAAAGTACATATGTATGATTATGGAATAGATATTACTATAGTTATGTCCTCACTGATAAAAGAAAGAAGAAAGAAATATGAAATTTAACTGTAAGTTATTAGGTATCAAGATACCTCTGGATGCACTTTTGTTATCTTTATAAAACTAATACCATATTTATATGACCAGATGACTTTCAAATTAATAACAAGAATGATATATGCTATTAAATATATTTAGTCCTTTAAAGGAAAGGTGTGCTTGGGTTTTTCAAGGTAGTTTAACCCTGAAACAGAAGAAATAACCTGTGCAAGATACTCTGCTTGCCACATACTTCAGACAGCCCCAAATGCTGGTTCCGGAGGACTGACCTTGACTTACAGAATCAAAATCTGGGCATTGTCTGAAAACTACATTTTAAACAAGCTTTTCAGATGATTCTTTTGACAGTTTGGAATCTAATGTTAGAAAGCTAATGCTTAGCATCGTTGGTCTTGAGAAATGATGTAAACACTTCTTGAAATGAAGATTGAGTTCAAATTGTGTTAGACTCTGTGATTCCATTAGATTAAAGCACTCAAGTCGCTTTTATGAGATCACTGAGCAGTTTACACACTAAAACCTACTCGTGGTCACACAGGTATTCACACAATGACTATCCATTGATTGTTTACTGCATCAACAATTTCCTTTGTTTTTTTTTGTTTTTGTTTTGGTAGGGCTTTGTGATATATTTGACTTCTAAGTATGAGTATTGCACTTTCGTTTCTATTGATTTAGAAAAAGGACCATAATTGTTTCGTCCAGTATTCAATTTTCAGAATGATTGTTTCTTTTTTATATTTGTTTATATAGTTTAAATAATACATTGTATTTGTTCAGTATCATATCTTAAATGTAAAGATTATATTCTGAATATTAGCTAGAATTTGAAAATGCCAAGTGAATTGGATCTGAAATAAAAAGCATTTGATGTTCTGTTTTTAAGGCAAAATGTGTATTCTACTTGAATTTTTACTTCTAAATGCAGAACTAAATCTCAACTTGTAAACATACAAGAATAGATGAGAGTGTACTGAAGCAATGTACTCACTCTTCTCAATATTAAAATCATACTTTTGATTAGTATAATGTTAATATATAATATATAATATTAAACTATTATTCATGTCATCTTCGTTTAAATTACATTTGACTTTCTGAAACATGACTTAAAGAACACAATTTGATTTATGTGTTTTACAGGCCATAAAGTGTTTATATCTTTTTAATGTGTGATTATTTTTATGTGTAGTAAAGCATGGGTTGTCAGTTGGATATGTTGAAATGTATAATCTTTAAGCCTTTTATGGAGATTTCTGTGAATAGCACATCATTTTCTATATATTTTCAACTGACAGTCAATGGGAAGTTAAAATTATAGCTACAGTTGGAGCCCCATGTTCTACTAAAAAGTCTGAAAACAAATTTTGCAGCAAGGTCGCCTACTTCAGCTCATCTCTTGCTATAAAAGACTGTTAACAAAATTGTTTTCACTAAAACTTTGATGATTTTGGCAGTTGAGTCTCTGAGGTAAACTTAAGACCTATTAATGGAATAGAATGAGAACAATAAAAGGAGAATTAAACAGTTCTGAAATGAATTAGAAATGTGGAAAAGTTATTAAATACTGTCTAACACAGCAGTATTTTACCCTTGAGGCTAATTTCTATTTTAAGTTGAAATCTATCATTTCATTTTTTACCGAAAAGAGTTGCTATACAAAATATTAAAATTATAAAAAATATATAAATCATCCAAAAGAGTATATAAGTATATTGTACAATATTATTATTATTAAAGTATAACAGATACATAGATTAAAAGAAATGTGGGAAGTAAATAATATAAATGTTTCACATACTTATAACAACTCTGTTTTAAAATAATATAAATGTTTTAAATTTTGTAACAACTGTGTGTTTTTTAAAAAAGTATTGGTGTGAATCATTTTTTATGTTATTTTATCATTTTATTGCTACTTGAAAGGACAGGATTATTTCTAGCAACTTGAAGTAATAAATTTCAACCTTTTAAAAAAAATTGTATACAGTCTCTCTCTTTCCACTGAACTAGTATGATAAGCAGTATAGAAAGGTTATAAAATAATAGCATTTATAAATAACAGAACAAAAGCAAACTAGGGACAATATAATTAATTGATTATAATTAATATTTCACACTATTAAGACATTATGCATTTTTGCAAAGTGATATTGGTAGTTTGAGATGTTACAGCAGTTCAAAAAAATAATAATGTATCACTAAAGAACATACATTTATCCCACCACCTGCTTCCTTTTTCCACTGCCTTCCATATTATAGGTGAAAAATGATTTCGAAGTTACATAACTTTGTGGTTAAGGGAATGAACTCTGGTGCCAACACATCAAAGTTCAAAATCTAGGTCTATCTTTAACAATCTCTCTGGCTGCGGCCAAGTGACTTAATCTCTAAATCCTTCATCTTAACTTGTGCAATGTAAACAGCATGTACTTTCGAAGGCTGGTGTGACCGTTAAGCTATAATGACATCCAGTTTATTTTAAATGCTGTCAAGAGTACTAGCTGTTATCAAGCAAATCAGATTTGCATACAGCATTTGGCATGATGTCTAAAAAGGGACAGTAAATCTGTAATGTGATTTCATATACCTAAGAATAACTCGTTATGTTTTATATTAGTGTAAAATACGTCGTTTGAAAAATGCATTACCATTTGTTGTTTACATCTTAAATTGTCAAACGAAGATAAAAAACTGTAGTTAAGAGCAAGAGATCTGGCTTTAGAAAACAGAGTTCTATAGGGTCTTGATCTGTTTGCTCAGGCTGGAGTACAGTAGTGTAATCATAGCTCACTACAGCCTAGAGCTTCTGGGCTCAAGTGATCCTCCCGTTTCAGCCTCCTGAGCAAGCTAGGACTACAGGCATGCACCGTGACACTCAACTAATTTTTATTTGCAAAAATGTAAAACAATGCAGCTCTTCTTACTATTATTTTTAAATAGAGCTATTTTTCATAACAACAGGTGACAAGCTAATATGCAATGAGCTGTTATCGTTATTTTAGAAAATTAAAAGGAATGTGATTATAATTTCTTAGTTTTAATTTCTTATATGGTGAATGTTGATAGATGTAATCTACAGAAACAAAATCTCTTTATGGTCCTCAATAAATTTGAGTGTGTGAGACCAAAAAGTTTGGGAACTTCTGTATCATGCCATTTTATTTCCATGACCACAGAGGTAGCAAGGAATTTCAATTAATTTTTCACAATCACATGTTTCTTCTTAAAGCAAAACAGTAAAACAACAATAAAACTGAATAACTCACATACTTTGGTTGAGGCATCTCTAATTATCACACCACTCAATCTTTGTTACTTGATATGGGCCCAGAATTGGACCTTGAATAAAGCCAGCTGACAATAATCTTTCTTGGGAATCTAGACTTTAGACTCTGTTTGGTAAAGTACATTGGATGACTGCAGTACTTAAAATGAAAATGCACCCAGTACCTGATTTAGCTTTGGTGACATGGTGAGTCAAAGCCACATGCAAGCTAAAAGCTCTGCAGTAGAGGAGATTGCATGAGTAAGCAAAGAAAGCTAACTGGCAAACAGAATCAAAATCATGGGGAGGACAGAAACAGAGACAAGAGGCAATCATTTCAGTTGCCAAATATGAAGAAGCAACCCTAATTTCTGACATTCAGTACGAGTCTCCACAAGCCAGTTAAATTTTTATTTCCTAACTTAGGATGTTCCTGAGATTTGCTGTGTTTCCTCGCAATCAATCTTTCTCTTTTGAGTATGTGTGTTACTCCGGTAATGTGTCTGTTATTGTAATAAACTTTCATAGAAATATATCACATATATAGCAGGGTGGCCACACGGGTTTAAATATACACTTCAGTGATGTTTATAAAGTGAAAACACCCGTGTAATCACATCTAGCTCAAAAATTACATCACCAGTATCCAGATGTCTACACATGTCCCCTTTGGTCACTGGTTTTCTACAAAGGTAATCTACCTCTGCTGTTGATTAACTTGAAAGAATTATGTCATATGATATACTATTCTTTTTGTGTGGATTTGTTCATTTATCATTATGTGAGTGGGAAGTATCCATTCCATAAAAAAATAGCAGTGGTTCAATCTTTTCATTGCTATACATTATTGCATATGACAAATTACCAATATTTATTTATGCATACTGTTATTGATACACATTGGGTTGATTTAGCTGGGAACCATAATAAATAATGTCACTATAAATACACATATACGTGGCTTCGGGTGCCTATACGTCTATGCATTATTTATGTGATACATATACAAAGCTAAGAGAAGAATGGCTAATTTTTTTTTTTTTTTTTGCTATCCTTGACCATTTACGTTTTCACATACAACTTGTAATTAACTTATACCAAAAACATAACAGTGCACACTCATTACCAGTTTATTCCCAAACAGCTTTCCAATGTAGCTATCTCTCCTTATCTCATTGGTTTCTATGAGTTACATTCTGAGATAACTGCATTGTCTAATATATATGTAATTTTATAAATATATATATGTGTGTGTGTGCGCGCACGCGCGCGCATGTGATATATCTCCTGTGCTTTATCCCTCTCCTCATGATCTGTTTTGATGAATAGATTATTAAAATAGATTTATTAACATTTTCTTTAATAGTGATTTATGGTCAAGAAACAAAATCATGATGTTATTCTCATGTGTTTTTTTCCCCAAAAGTTGTGTTGCTTTAACATTCACTTTTAGCTCTACAATCCATCTGGGACTTGCTTTTTTTTTTTTTTCCTCTAGTGACAGTGTCTAACTCTGTCTTCAGTAGAGTGCAGTGGCATGATCATATTTCACTGTAGCCTTAACAACCCCCTGGGGTCAAGTGATCTTCTTGCCTTAGCCTCCCAATGTAGCTATGACTACAGGTGCACACCACCATGTTTAAAAAAAAAAAAAAAAAATTTTTTTTGTAAAGACTGGGTCTCACCTTGTTCCCTAGACTAGTCTTGAACTCCTGGACTCAAGCAATCCTCCTGCCTCAGCCACCCTAAGTGTTGAGATTTACAGATGTGATCCACCACACCCAGGGTCTTACTTTTGTATATGGTGTGAGACAAAGTTCATGGTTCAATTTTTTGTGAATTGAATATTCAGTTGATTCAGGAATATATCTTAAAAAGGCCATGCATTCACAATTGCATGGTGTGGTCACCACCTATGTCACAAATTATATGGCAGTATTTACGTAGGTAGGTTCTAATCTCTCTATTCTATTCCATTATTCCATCTGTCTCTTCTGAGAATTCTATCACACTGCTTTACCAAGATGCATTACAATTAGTTTTGATGTAAAATAGTGCTAGCCTTCTAACCTTTTCTTCTTCAAGATTATTTTTGCTATCTTTGGCCATTTGCATTTTCACATATATCTTACAATTAGCTTGCACACAAAAACATACATGTGCACACACATTGACAGTTTATTTTTATTTTTTAAATGTATGCTACAGACCTATTTTAAAAGAATTTACGTTTTCATAACCCTTAAATCCTTAGCATGGTATATATTTCCTTTTATTTATGTCTTCTTTGCTTTTTTCCATTAATGGTTTTAGGAATTTTGCATGTGTATAAGTCTTAGATATCTTTCATTAGATTTATTTCTAAGTACTTAATGTTTTCTGATACACATATGCATATATATGGCATGTTAAATTTATAAATGTATATACATGTATATATTATAAATGTATATAAATTATATACATTTATAAATTTATATACATATGTGGTATTTTAAATTTTAATTTCTAATACGGGGCTGGTCTATAGAAATAAAATTAGTGTTTGCATTGTGGCTTTCTAACAGAAAACCTGCTAAAATTATTTACTAATTTCAATTATTAATCTGTAGAATCTGTGGAATTGTTTATGTACATAGTCATCCTCCTTTAAATATCATGATTAAAAATTTCTTCTTTGTTAGACATTACACACATAGTTCATTTCTTTGCATTAGCAGAGGCCTCCTGTACAATTTTAAATAGAAGTCCTGGTAACAGACATTTTTGACTTGTTCTTGATTTCTAGAAGAATGTTTTAATTATTTTTGCCAATAGATATGTTTGCTTTCAATACATTTTTACCTGGTAAATGAAATGCTGTTTTACAGCTTCCCTTGGTATCTGCAAGGGATCCATTCCAGGAGCCACCAGGGGTACCATAATCTGTGCATGCTCAACTCTCTGATATAAAATGACATAGTGTTTGCACATAATATACGCACATCCTCCCATATACTTCAAATCATTAGATTACTTACAACCTAACACATGTAAATACTATGTAAATGGTTGTTATATTGTATTTGTTAGGGAATAATAACAGCAAAAAAGTCTGTATATTTTCTGTACAAAGCCAACCATACAGTTTTTATTTTAATATTTTGTATCTATAGGTAGTTATTGGGGCCCGTGCCGGGGGTGGTGGAGAATGAACAGACACGAGACAAAGACAAACAGAACATGGCGGCCGCGCCTAGAGCCTCCGCCTCACTTTATTTATACTCCATAAATTCCACGTCAGCAAAAATAACACAATGCAAAACAAACTTTCTGCACCCAGATATAACCTTCTGCTGAGTTCCTTGTCTCTAAGCTCTTTCTTATTTGTCTGCCTTCTTGGCGCCTACTAGAGTTCATTAAAAGTTCAACTAGAGATACTGTCCTTGACTACTGGAGTTCATTGAAAGTGCGACTAACTAGAGATACTGTCCTTGAGCCTTATCTATTCTTAGCATATTATTTTCAATGGCCCCTGCAGGTAGTTGAATCCAAGAATATACTACTCATGGATATGGAGGACCATTTGTATATCTAGTTTGCTAAGAATTTTATAATAAATTGACATTAAATGTTAGCCAATATTTTTGTCTGTACCTCTTGAGAGAAACATGTAATTTTTCTCCTATGTTCTATACAATTTTTGAAATCTATGGAGTTTCAAACTTAAATGACCACGTGTTTCTGAAATAAGTTCAGCCTAGTTATTTTTTATAGATCTTGTATTTCTGTGTCAATATTTTTATGATTTTTGAATTTACGTTTAGGGGAGACTCTGGGTTTTGTTTTTTCTTTCTTCTTTTTTTTTTTTTTTTTTTGAGACGGAGTCTCACTCTGTCGCCCAGGCTGGAGTGCAGTGGCGCGATCTCCACCCACTGCAAGCTCCACCTCCGGGTTCACGCCATTCTCCTGTCTCAGCCTCCCAAGTAGCTGGGACTACAGGCGCCGGCCACCGCGCCCGGCTAGTTTTTGTATTTTTAGTAGAGACGGGGTTTCACCGTGTTAGCAAGATGGTCTCGATCTCCTGACCTCGTGATCCGCCCGTCTCGGCCTCCCAAAGTGCTGGGATTACAGGCGTGAGCCATGGCGCCCGGCCTTGTTTTTCTTTTGTTGCAATATCACTAGTTGATCTCAATAAGCCATTATTGTCCTATTCTGCAGAAGAATTTATCTTAAAATGCTGTTACTTTAAATTAAAATACTGTAAAGAATTTACATCTGATGCCACCAGGCCTAGGGTTTTCCTTAGGGGAAGGTTTTTATAGTACTTGACTTTTAAAATCAAAGGATCTCTGATTAGAAAAATGAGATCTAGCAATTTATATTAATTTTTAAAAGGCCTAAACACATCATATGGTCACAAGCAAAAAAAGTAGTGATTTCAAAATGTACTCATAAAATGCATTATCTAATAACAATAAATGAGAAATATCAGATTATGTCCAAAATATTGTTTACTCCAGAAGAGAATTACATGTGATATCATATAAATATGTAGACATGAGGAAAATCTTACAATGTAAAATGAGGCTATTAACAGGAAAAGGCCAAATGGTTACCATCTAAGAATCTTCTGAAGATGAATTACTGTATTTGTTTCCAATCTCTAACATAATCAAATTACCACTAACTTGGTAGCTTACCACAAAACAAATTAATCTGGTTATAGTACTGAAGCTCAGAAGTCCAAAATGAGTCTAACAGGCTAAATTATCTTGGCAGATCCACGCTCCTGAAGATTCTGAGGGTCATCTGTTTTCTGTGCTGTTACCAGTTTCTGGATGCTGCCTGTATTTCTCAGCTTGTAACCCCTTCTGCCATATCAGAGCACATTATTCCACGTTCTTCTTGGACTGTCACATCTCCTCTCTCTATTTTACCAACACTTGTGATTACTTCCGGCCCACTCAGATAAAGCAGGAGAATCTCCCATCTCAAGACCCTTAATCATGTCTGTAAAATACTTTTTTTCCATGTGGTGCATTTAGAAGTTCTGAGGATTAGGATGTGGAAATCTCTGGGGGACTGTCATTCTGCCTGCTACAATGGTCTTGTTGAATATATAAATGTCCAATGAATAAGCTCCATTCAAAGATACTTGTCTTGCTGAGAAACAACACAATTTTGACACTGCACAGAAAATGCAGACATTTCACATTAATCAAACTCAGAACAGCATTAGCCCAGAACACCAATTTTTTTTTTTTTTTTTTTTTTTTTTGAGATGAAGTCTTGCTCTGTCACCCAGGCAGGAATGCAGTGGCACAATCTTGGCTCACTGCAACCTCTGACTCCTGGGTTCAAGCGATTCTCCTCCCTCAGCCTCTCAAGTAGTTGGGATTACAGGCGCCCACCACTATGCCAGGCTAATTTTTGTATTTTTATTAGAGACAGGGTTTCACCATGTTGGCCAGGCTGAACACCAATGCATTTTAAATGTCATATATGTTGCAATGCTTTTTCCAGAATAACCACAATGGTCACCTCTTATAGATAGATCTGCGTAGAAAACCAATTTTAAAACAGTTTCTGAGTGACTGTGGAACCAGAAAAAGATTTAGTTACATAATAGAAAACTTTATTATTAATGAGTGAACTACCTATTTCCACAATAGTGGATAACATCCCTAGTAACATTATAATACCAAAATTCATTATGTAATTCTTTCTTCCTTGTGAATTTCTAGCCTTGGCACTGGAAGCCTCTGGAGTGGTCAGCTCTCTGTATCATTCCATTTTACCAATCCCTGTTCTAAATGACATAGTCTTCAATATGCCTTTATCTGTGGATCTCAGAACCTTTCTACCTCATTGAAGTGACAGTGCATCTCCAAAATAAAATGTGCTGATTTTATAGTTTCACTTTCTAACATTGTTATAATTTTATTTATTTCAGAATTATTGTCTGGAGTGGCAGAGGAATGGGGATAGGGCTAACGTGTGAGTAGAAATCTTTCCCAAATCAAAGGTTCATGTTCATGACTAAGAGAATAATCCTGAATCCTTACAAAAAAATATTTTGTGGAAACTAGAACCCTTCAACTTGGATTAGTGTTGCTCAGAGATTATGTTATGCACAAAATGAAAGATAATCACATAAAAGATAATTTATAACTTTTTTTACTCAGTTTAAGTAAGAACTCCCAAAACACTTATAACAGTCCCAAATTGATAAAGATTCCCTCATGATCTCCCTCAGGAGATAATGAATTCCCTGTTATAAGTGCCTCAAACAACATGAACTGGGTTATATTTAGGAGAAGATTCTAGCCTCAGATCCATGTAACCTTTGAATTTCTCCCCAGGCTGAGATACTCTGTTTTCAGAATAGAAATATCAGCTTTGGAAATGATACAAACCTCCAGCCTGGGCAGATCCCATCTCCCTATTACATATGTTTGCTTTCTAACTGACTCCCACATTTACCAAGAGAATGGAATGTAATTACATATTTCATGTTTAAAAGCGTTTCCTAGGAGCAAAGTAGGAGAGAAGGACACTTCATAACAGGAAACAAAGATCAAATGAAGAGTTGCCACAGATGAGATGTCTTTAAGGGCACTGTCTTGCTGACTTCTTAGTTGGCTGTGTTTCTAGCTCATTTTTCTGTTCTCTTAGTCCTAGCACTTTGTGGGAAATGAGGATGAGTAGTAAATGTGCAATTGGGTAGGTGTCAGGGATGATAAAAATGCAAAATAAAAACTAGATTTAATTTGAAAATTTAATGCAATTGGAAACATTAGAAATAATTAGGGTTTAACTGTATTGAAAATAACAGTTAGAAGACACTGTCTGACACAGCTAAAGTATCCACAGAGGTAAAATTCTACTAAAGGACAAGTATATCCTTAAAGTGCTCTAGCTAATGTTAGTTTACCTTTGGACCTTTGGGAGGAAAAATAATGCTGTGATATATGATACTCATTACTTTTTGTTATGTTAAAATAATAAATAAGGAAATTCAATTTTACTTTTTCATATTGAGAAAGGGTTGGAAACAAGAATTTGTGTAAGGCATCAACTTTGTAATGTTATTACCCTTATAATCATAAATTATATTGTCTAAAATTCTTAACACTGGAATGAGTTATTTAGCTAAGAGACAGTCGTCAATGATCTGTAACCCTCATGTGCATTTCCTCCTGGTATTTATGTACCTGTAGAGGCCTCTCTGACATGGAGTAGGGTCAACCTGTGACCAATAAGAATATTGTAGAAATCATGGAGTGTGACTTCCAAAAAGTCTTCACTTTGTGTTCTCTTGGATTGTTCACTCTGGGGAAAGCCAGCTATCAGATCACACGGACTTCAAGCAGAGGCCCAGACAGAAAGGTATCACCTCCCAGAACATATGGGTGAGTTCATTTTCTGGCCCAGTCAAGATTTCAGAAGATAACATCCCTGCCAACACTTCTTGAAAGTGACCTCATAAGAGACCCTGAACCAAAACCACCCAGTTACTTGGCTTCTAATTTCTTGACCCACAAAAGTGATGCAACATATTAAACATTGGTTGTTATTTAAGCTGTCAAGTTTTGGAGTAATTTGCTATGCAGTGCCATGGCCTAAACGCTTTTGTCTCCCCAAAAGTCATATGTTAGAACCTAATTCCCAATGTGATAGTAGTGAGAGACGGAAAATTTGGGAGGTGATTAGGTCATGAGGGTAAAACCCTCATGAATGGCATTGATACTTTTATGCAAGAGGCCTCCCAAATACCTCCCTTGGCCCCTCTGCCTGAGGACACAGGAGAAAGTACCAGGAGGTGAGTTATGGATACTCCAGCTTCCAAAACTGTAAATTACTCTTGTTTGTAAGCTAGCTAATTCATGGCATTTTGCTATAGCAGCCTGATTGTACTAAGCTATGCAGCAACAAGAAACTGATACAATATGAAATACATTTGTGTATGTTAATATTGATACAAATTGTGTTAATAAGTACACTAGAATTAGTACTATAGTGAGAAGTTTTCCCCAAATAGTGTTTGCATACATCCACATTATTTCCAGACACAAGAAATTGCTGAATCACACAGAGGGACTTTAAAAAGAAAGGACCAAATTGTATGTTCAGGACCACACAGACTGATACAGCTGGATAATGACTTTAAAAAGCATTCCTAGTTTGTAAGCAGAGGTTATTTACACACATATACATACATTAATTTTCTCTCTCTTTCTCTCTCCCTGTCCCACAAGATTATTTACGCCTCACATTATAACAGATTCAGGGTGAATATGAGGGAGGGCACAACTGTAGAGGAACTTCCATCTTGCTTATTTGTACTGAGTGGTAGAGACTATTTAAGGAAGATTTATGGAAGTTAATGTGACTTTTCAGCACTTGTTTGTTATTTTTGCTCACCTGAATTCTCTTTTAGGAAGCTATTGTTGCTAAAATTTGATGAACATTGATTTCCAGTGAAAACATATATTTAGCCTCCTGTCATTTTTCAACTCATTATCTCATCTTGAAAAACTCCTATATTACAGGTCAGAGGTGGGAAAATAAACAAGCATGTTCTATGATTTTACAAAAGTAATTTGCATTGTCAAACCTATCATTATTGCCTTGCATACCCGCTATCTTTTTGCTTTTCTTGCATTTTAAAACTTGTTTATCTTAAAATAGACTGATTGTACTGACTGAAAAGCAAGAGATTTTATATTTATATCTTTTTTAAGGAGAGATGCTAGGGCTCCATAATTTCTAATCACCCTCAAACACATTAAAGAATGAAGAATCACTAGAAAAAATGCACTGATATTTTAAAATTGGATCTATTTCAGTTTTTAAACTTCCTCTTTTAGGTGAAAGACTACAATATTTCAATGTAAACATATAAAAGATTTAATAACCATTTGAATATTTGAATGCCATTGTTTAATAGAAGTTATACATTCATATGAATATAGGTTTTTCTACAAAACTCAGGACACTTTAACCAGTTAAATAGATACATTTCACATGCCTACTGAGTATTCTAATACATATTTAATATGAGAAATAGACATAGTAAACAAATGGCATATTAAGAAAATGAAAAGATAGTAAGTCACTAGGATTAAGTAAATGTCTGACTACCTAAAAAAAAGATTATAAATTCATAAATTGCATTATTTAAATTATAAAAATAAACATATACTGAACTTCCTGTAATAGTAACTTATTCTTTATATTTTTGTGAAGATGTTTTCCATTATTATAGAAAATTAAGAAACCATATGTGCATTGTGAACTGAAAAAAATTGCATTTGTTTTGGTTGTCATACCGCATTTTACAAATGAATTCCCATTTATCTTCATAGCTGTTTGTACAAGCATTTGGGGCTAGAAAGTCAGTAACATTTGACCTCTGAACATTTCTATCTTTTCTCAGACTTGTTCAATATTAGTGAACATCAAAGAGCAATTTATCACTATGTCACACTTGCCTGAAGAATTTCTTAGGGTCTCAAGAAGAATGATGAGGTTAGTCTTTAAGTCTCGAAAATTTCTGAAGGTGAATTTTTCTCTCTGATGTACACAGATAATTCTGTCTTTGCTAAAGATTTGCTCCTGTATCTTTGTTCTTATTGCAAATGTTTAGGTTTTAGGTTACCCATTTCATATTTCCTGTTTAATAGAATCTTGGATCAAAATGCTCACTTAAACACCACTCTATATAGTAGACATTTTGGCCTAAATTATGTTCAGTGCTGGGATAGAGGCATGTTGGCTGAATTTATGGGAAAAATCCAGCTGAAGTTATTATTATAGTGTCAGTCAAAGAACAGAACTGAGATTCTGCCTGAGAAGAAACTTGAGCTGAAATAGGTAGATTTTTGATGGAATGTCTTACAAACTGGTAAGGCTTCCAATAAGTCTGTGTTGCCAGGGAGTATAAGAAGCCACAAATGCTGAGCTTGATCTTGTTTAAGGTCATAATTTTTATAAAGGAGTAGTTTTTCTGATGAAAGCTTTGGGCATACTTGAATTTGTCTTAGCTGTAAGACTGTGAGTCTTAAAAGAGCAAAGGGCCTGAGAGTTAAAAATGATCAAGTTCTAAACCTCCCAGCAGTTCCAAATGACCCAGCAATTTCACTCCTGGGCATTGATCCCAGAGAAATGAAAACTTATGTTCACACAGAGACCTCTACACAAATGTTGATAGCAGAGTTATTTGTTA
Organism: Trachypithecus francoisi; assembly: GCF_009764315.1. Classification (NCBI taxonomy): domain Eukaryota; kingdom Metazoa; phylum Chordata; class Mammalia; order Primates; family Cercopithecidae; genus Trachypithecus; species Trachypithecus francoisi. Next base: position 19,865,449 of record NW_022681465.1, read on the forward strand.
TAACCTGGATCTGAAAATAACTGAAATGTCCTTGCACAGGTGAATCATTAAATAAGCCATACAGCCATACCACAACAATAGGGCTCAGCAATGAGAAAAAGAACTATTTATAAACACAACACTTGGATGAATCTTCAGAGAATTATGCTAAATGAAATAAGCCAAACCCCAAAGGTTACATATTAGATGACTTTACTTATATAACATTATTGAAGTGACAAAGATACAGAGTTGGAAAACAGGTAAGTAATTTCTAGGGGTTAGGGGATCGGTGAAAAGCAATTGAGACTGAGGTAGACATGGTAAAAGGGGCTGTTCTGTATTTTGATTGTGATGGTAGCTACACAAATCTAAACGTGGAAGACTGAAAAATGGTCACCAGAAAATATCCAGGCTTCAATCCCTGCAACCTGTGTCACATTATTTGGAAAAAAAAAAAAAAAAAAAAAAAAAGTCCTTGTAGATATGGTTAAATTAAAAATTTTAAAATAAAGAGCTTGGCCAGACAACAGTGGCTCACACCTGTTATCCCAGCACTTTTGGAGGCCGAGGTGGGTGGATCACCTGAGTTCAGGAGTTTGAGACCAGCCTGGCTAACATGGTGAAACCCCCTCTCTACTAAAAGTACAAAAAAATTAGCAAGGCATGGTGGTGGGAGCCTGTAATCCCAGCTACTCTGCAGGAGAATCGCTTGAACCCGAGAAGCAGAGGTTGCAGTGAGTTGAGAACACACCATTGTACTCCAGCCTAGGCGACAAGAGTAAAACTCCGTCTTAAAAAAATAAAAATAAATAAATAAAATAAAGAGCTTATCTTAGATTACTTGGGTGAGACCTAAATACCATCATAAACATCCTTCTAAGAGAGAGGCAAGGGGTTAGGTACAAACATAAAAGATGAGTCTATGTGATCACAGAGGTAGAGACTGGCATGCAAAAACACCAGCTACGGGGAGCTGGAAGGTCAAAGAACAGATTCTTCCCTAGAGCCTCCAAAGCGAGGACAGCCTTGCAAACACCTTGAATTTGGCTTAGTGATACAGACTTTGGACTTCCGGCATCCAGAACAGTGAAAATCAATTTCTAGCATTTTAAGCCACTGAATTCATGGAAATCTGTTACTAACTTACTATATATGTGATAAAATTGCATAGAAACACAAATAAATACATACGTAAATGAATACATGTAAAATTTAGGACATCTGAGTCAGATTGGTGGGCTAGATTACTGCCCATTTTCTGGTTTTCATATTGCACTATAACTTTACAAGATAGAAAGTTAGGAAATTAGAGAAAATGGGTTAAAGAGTACATGGGTTTTCTCTTAGATTTGCACGTGAATCTATACTTATCTCAACACTAAAATTTAATTTAAAAGATGATAGAGTTGTTTCACTGTTAGAAACAAACAGTAGAATAACTTCATGACTTTAGTGTTTGCAAAGATATCTTAAAAGCAATGCAGAAAAGCATATTAATCATAGGGAAATATGTTAAGGTAAAACATATTAAACTAAGAAATATAATTCCTTAAAAGAAACATCCATCAAAAGAATGAAAAAGCAATCTAAGGGTGAAATAATATATTTGCCATACAATTTATATGACAAATTGCTCATATAAAGAGTTTCTACAAAACAATTAAAAGCCACAATGAAAAAAAGAAATGGGAAAAATTTTAAACCGAATATCTTCACTAGAGTGATATGCCAAATTGTTGCTAAACATATAAAACAATGATGAAATTTATTCATTATCAAGGAAATGTGAATGAAGACCACATGGTGATACCACTATGTACCCAGCAGAATGGGTGAAATTTAGAAGTCACATAACACTACATATTAGTCAGGTTGTGGACAAACTATAATTTGCTTACATTGCCCACACATTTAAGTTGGTGTATGCAATATGAAAAACTACTCTGCATTATCTAATAAAACTGAATATACATATACCCGATGATTCAGTAATTCTGATGAAGCCAATAGAAATAAGTACATATATTTATCCAAAGGCACATACACATATACCTAGAGCAACAATTTTTACAATAATCCTAAACTGAAAAAAAGTCAAATGTTCATCATTTGAATGGTTAAATACTCCTGCATTCATACATATCAATATTATACAGCAATAATAATGAAATAATTACAACTATATGCACCATTATGAATGGTGCTAAATGAAAGAAAAAAAAAGAGAGTCCATAGTGAACAAGACTATTTATTTGAAATTAAAAATCTGGTAAATTAATCTATCAAAGTAGAAGTCAGGAACCCATTACCTTGCAGGGAGTGAGCAGTAATTAGCATAGCATAGTTTTGCATTTTGATGCAATTCTGTTTCTTTATCTGGATGAAGGGAACATGGGTGAGTTATTGCATGAAAATGCATTGAGCCGCACTTATGATATGTGCGCTTTTCTATATGCACGTGATGCTTCAATTTTTAAAAATGTGTTTCTTTCTGTACCTATTCTGAATGTTCTTTGGTTCCAGAAACTATACAAAAGAGATTGCAATGCATTTATAGACTTGGGAATTGTTTTTCTCTATATTATTTTATGTATCTTTGTATTATTTTCTCTGTTATTTATTTCTCAATAGTATTTTCATATCCAAGAGTATGTCATACCTTTACATTATGTAATATTTATCCCTTTAAGAATAGCTTTTCAGTATTTATTTAATGTAGGTCATACAAAATTGGTGGTCTCATGATTTTCCTATTTTACATGTATTTCAATCATTCTGTGGTAAAAGAAAACTTTTTAATTGATCAAGTCTTCTCATTGGTTAATAATGATATATAGGCAATAGTTTCCAAATTTCAGAATGCCTTTTATAAAATTAATCGAGGATGCTCTTCATGAATACATAGCTTTAGAGAGATTCATCCAGTTCTGCTTATTGAAAATTTAGCAGAATGATTACTAATAAATGGTTAGTTTTAAAACAAAGTGTATATCCATGTAAAGGAATAATATGGAGTGAGTAAAAATCATTCAGTATATGAATTCTTAATTATGTGGAAAATAAGAAGAAATCATTACTAAGTGAAACAGCACATTACAAATGAAATTCTTACAAGAAATCATAAGGGAAATGATTCATGACATTGAGCTTGGCAGTGATTTCTTGCATATGACACCAAAAATATAAGCAAAAAAAGTAAAATTGTATATAAGTGGGGATACATTAAACTTAAAAGCTTTGGTACAGCAAAGGAAAAACAAAATTAAAAGACCACTTATGAAATAGGATAAATATTTGAAAATCATGTATTTGTTAAGAGGCTCATTCCATACTATATTAGGAACTCCTACAACTCAACAGCAAATAACCAAATAACCCAATTAAAAAATGAGCAAAATACTAGAACGAAATTTCTTCAAAAAAGGCACACATATGTGGCTGAAAGGTATAAGAAAATTTGCTCAACATTGCTGATAATCAGCAAAATGCAAAAAAAAAACAAAATAAGATACCGTCTCAGGTCAGGCACGGTGGCTTACGCCTGTAATCCCAGTACTTTGGGAGGCTGAGGCAGCTGGATCACCTGAGGTCAGAAGTTCGAGACCAGCCAGGCCAACATGGAGAAACCCCATCTCTACTAAAAATACAAAAATTAGCCAAGTGTGGTGGCATGTGCCTGTATTCCCAGCTACTCAGGAGGTTGAGGCAGGAGAATGGTTTGAACCCGCGAGGCAGAGGTTGCAGTGAGCCGAGATTGCACCACTGCACTCCAGCCTGGGTGACAGAGCAAGACTCCATCTCAAAAAAAAAAAAAAAAAATGATATTGTCTCACATCTGTTATGACAATTATTACTTAAAAAATAGGTGTTGACAAAGATGTCAGTAAGTTGGATTCTGTAAACTGCTGGTAGGAATTTCAAATGATGCAGCTGCTTATGGAAAAGAATGAGGAGCCTCCTCAAAAATCAATAATACAATTACCAAAGAATCCAGCAACTTCATTTCGGATGTACATCCAAAAAACTGAAATCAAGATCTCAAAGAGATAATAGCACTCCTATGCCCATTGCAGCATTATCTGTAATAGCCAATATGTGAAAACAATCTGAATGTCCATTGATGGATGAATGAATAAAGAAAATAATGTATAATGTATATACATATAACAGAACAATTGCCATAAAGAAGAAAAGCCATATGCCAAAATGTGGGTGAATCTGGAGAACATTATGGTAGGTAAAATAAGCCAGTCACAAAATGACAAATACTGCATGATTCCACTTACACGAGGTGTCTTTTATAGTCAAACTCAGAAACAGAGAGCAAAAAGATGGTTTCCAGGGGCTGCAAGAGGGGGAAACAGGGAGTTACTCTTCAATAAGTATAAAATTGCAATCATGCAAGATGAGTACATTCTAGGGATCTGCTGTACAACACTGTTCCTATAGGTAAAAATACTGTATTGTGCAGTTAAAAATTTGTGGTAAGAGTAGAATTATGTGGTTATACATTCTTATCACAATTTAAATAAAATGATGTTAAATGAAATAAGCAGGCATAGAAGACAAATATCAGGTAATTTCACTCAAATGTGAAATCTAAAACATTGTTCTCACAGATGTACAGAGTAGAAGAGTGGCTACCAGAGGAAGCGGAGTGCAGGAAGGCGAGAGGGAGGGAAGGGATCTGTCAATGGGTGCATACAAAAGTACAGTCAGAAATAAATTCTCACATTCTATTGCATAGAAGTATGACTAGTGTTAACAATAATGTATATTTTAAATAGCTAGAAGAGTGGTTTTTGAATATTCTAATAACAAATAAATGATAAATGTTTAAGCTGATGGATATTTAATGATTACACAATGTATACATGTATCAAACCCTGATTTGATCATTACACAATGTATACATGTATCAAACAATAATTTGACAATTACACAATGTATACATGTATTAAAACATCATCTTGCACCTCACAAATATGTAAAATTATTATGTCTATAATAAATTTTAAAAGTTGAAAAATAATAAACAAGATATTGCCAAGCTTTCAAAAATTATGTATGGTATAAATCCACTTAAATATACATAATTTTTAAAAGTATGAATGGATATATACCAATTTTTAACAATTACAAAACATTAGTGTTTTGCTTATGGTTACTTTTGTCTTACTATTTTCAATTATTTGTTCTCCTGAGTTTTAAAAATGAACTTTATTACTAAGGTTTTATAAGCTATTATGTTTTCAGTGGAAAACTGCCTTTTTCTTCTCTTTGAATAAAAACATGAATTTTAAAAAATATCAGTAAGGCTGAGCCTTCCAAGAATATCATGTGTCTAAGTGGAAAAAAATAACAACTTTGGAGTCAAGCAAAACAGGTTGAAAGGCTGACTTGGCTAATGTGGCCTTGTGCCCTGAGAAATCTATTTAACTTCTCTGAGATTTAACTTACTCCTTTATAAAATATGGAAAATTAAACTGTCACATTGGATTTGGTGAGAATATCATTGTCTGATCTTGAGCAAATTGTACTTTATATTATTATGATTTTCATTATTATTAATATAGTGGAGACACTTTTGGGAATGGTGTTTTGATATAACTATGACTACTTTAAATATAAATCAATGCATTATACTTTTAAAAGTAGATATTTCATTTTACTCTTATGTAACTATGTTTTAAATGTCATTGGTAATTTTAGTGGAGAATACACTTTTAATAATTTTATAAATTTTAACATCAATAAGAGAAGAAAATATATAATTCAGCATTTTCATTTTTGTTGCATGACTAGTTTTCTTGTTCATTGTATCCAGAACATCTTTCTTCATGAGCCAACCTAATAATCCCTTAATTTATCCATTTACATTTGAATCCTTTATATTAATTACACTGGAAGCAAAATTAGCTTTTGAGAATGTCTTAAAACTCTACTATGGATAGTCCCAAGTTTCAAAAGGTCTAGACTTTTCACTGAGTTGGGAACAAATAAGTCTTCAAGTATGACGTGATGTATCTTAGAAACATATTTAATAATGTTCTAAAAATAAATGTTCACATAGGCATTAAAATATCTATGAACCATAAAGTTAGAATATACTTCCTGATAGAATTTATAATATTAGAGGCAGATGTTTTAAAAATAAAACATTAGCCTCAAAATAAAACTCAATATTTATATTTTCCGTATTATGGCAATTTGTGGAATAAATAACTCAACATTACCACTCAATTATTGAATACTTTTTTCACTTATGATAGATAATGTATAAAATGACTTAATATACATCTCAGCATCTCATTCAATAACTAACTAAACAATAAAATTATTTTAATCAAAAGAATACTAAGTTCCTTTGTCTCTGAAAACATCACGATACTCTAAATAAATTTTTACCATGTATATCATTACCTTAAATAACTCTACTATTTTGTCTTGTATCAAACCAAACACGTACATTAAATCATCATATGTTAATTCATTACCTGTTATAAAAATGTGAGAGCAACACTGAAGTCAATTTTAACATATTCGTAATAATGAATAAATGTGGTACTTTGCATGTGACAAAACACATACGGAAGCAGTCTGTAACAGTAGCATGGTAGTCTTAAAAACAGAATGACACATTTTTAATCTAGCCTCACTGAGATGGTAGAGATTCATCCTTCATCCCTTGAGTGTGAGTTACATTTAGTGGCTCCATTTTAATAAGAGAATATGGCTTAATGGATAGCAAATCACTTCTGAGATCCTTACAAAAGACTGTGTAGCTTTCATTTTGGGTCTCTCTTCCTTTCTCCCTCCCTCCCTCTGGAAATTGCTTATTCCCAGGGAAGCCAGCTGCCCTTGCGGGAGTTGCCTTACAGAGGAGCTCATGTGCTGATGTGGAGCTCAGTCTGCAAGCAGTGAGTAACAGAAGCCTGTACACAAACCTGTGTGAGTGTACTTGGAAGTGGAAACTCCAACCCAGCTAAAACTCCAGATGAGGACAAGCAACCCTAGCCAATGGCAATCTTGTGTGAGATCATGAACAAGAACCCAGACAAGCTGGTCCCAGATTTCTGACCCTCTGAAAAGGTGTGAGATAACCATTACTGTTTCAAACTGCCAAGTTTGGGAGAAACTAATACAGGTAGAAAGAATGCAGAATTTGTCAACATAATCTTGGCTGGATGCCCACTTGCCACTGAACATGTTATTTTATAGTTCAGAACTTTGGTTTCCCATTCTCTAAAGTGGGCCTTATCTATCTATATTTTGCAAGGTTAATTCCATTGTTTAACTGTTATGAAGCACCCCGTATTGTATCAAGTAAATGGGCATAAGAAAAGTAATCTGTAAGTGACATATAGAGTCTTATGAAGTGTTATTTTAAAAATTTTGTTAAAATATTCAAAATATAAAAATACATTATTTAATTAAAATAATTATACTATATCTGTATACAACAGTTTTGCCTAATCACAGTTTATTTTGGAATAATTTAAATATATCTTCCAAACTTGTACAAAACTTAGACAAGCCAAAACTATAAATCCGGTCATATAATGATAAACATCTCCACACATCAAAACAAAGTATTCCACATTTTAAATTTAAAAATTAAATTAATTTTTAATTATTTAAAGGGGAAGTGTTAATTTTTAATTAGTTAATTAAAGGGGAAGCGTTAGATCATAATATTTTTAGCTTTAGAATTTCTACTACCAGAAAATTAGAATGTTTTTTGTAGGTTATTAACCTTACCACTTGAAATAGCATTCTTTCCTCCCTCCCTCTGGAATAATGCTTGGAAGAGAGAGTACTCTGTTACCTCTGAGCTTCTAAGTGCTTTTTGAAAAGGAATAAACTGGTATTTAATATAAAGAGATCAATATGTAACATTATTTTAGTAGTTACCACTCAAAATAACGACTCTATGTATATGTGTGTGTGTGTGTGCATAGATAGATAGATAGATAGATAGATAGATAGATAGACAGACAGATAGATTTGATGAGCCTCAGCCCTAATGCCAGTTCCTTCAGTAACAAGCAAAGCGGCCATTTTTGTTTCCCCCCCTCAGGGACTATAAATATAAATCCTCTGAGCAGCACTTTGCAGCATGTCGATAATACTCAATAGAACACCTGAAGGAGATTCCACTTGTCTCTGGGAGAAAACCAAAAAATGTGTCCGTTATTTCATGGGACACAGTGGGTTCCTTCCAAAGTGTATGCTGACAACTTGGGCTGTGCTCCAGAAAAAAATTACAATGTTCGTCAGCAGCTATTTCCTCATATGTTGCATAAAACAATTGGAATACATGATACTTGGATTCTTTTTGTACTGGATAATTTAATGCTTCCATTTAATAGGAAGATCTATCCAATAAAGCCACATAAACTAACACCATATACGAAATCAGACATCAGGCCGGGCTTACTGGCTCACACTTGTAATCCCAGTACTTTGGGAGGCCGAGGCAGGTGGATCACCTGAGGTCAGGAATTTAAGGGCAGCTTGGCTAACATGGTGAGATCCAGTCTCTACTAAAAATACAAAAATTAGTCGGGCGTGGTGGCGGGCACCTGTAATCCCAGCTACTCAGGAGGCTGAAGAAGGAGAACCAGTTGAACTCGGGAGTCCAGAGGTTGCAGTGAGCCAAGATCGTGCCACTGCACTCCAGCCTGGGTGACAGAATGGGACTCGGTTGAAAGAAAGAGAGCGAGAGGAAGGAAGGAAGGAAGGAAGAAAGGAAGGAAGGAAGGGAGAGAGGGAGGGAGGGAGGGAGGGAGGGAAGGGAGGGGAGGGGAGGGGACAGTTTGTGGGATGTTATTAAGACTGGGAATTGGAGAGACACTTGAGGGTATAAGATGTAAGTATCTATGCCTATCTTAGGGAAATGTTATTATCAGAGAAAAAGAAACCCACAAATCTCTTAATAAGTTCCCGAGTAATGTGAAAGAACGTCATCACTCTGTGTTTAATTGCGGCTCTGTAAATTAGCTAGATAAATAAACTCGGCTAAATGACTACTACATGTGGTGATTGCTTTTCTCATCTGAAAAACAAGGGCTGGATTTATGATGTGAAGTACCTTGTTATATTCAATTTTATCATATATTGATACGGAAGTATTACAATTTGATTTTGAGCTAGCTTAGCACATGTATTACTTTCCCAAATTTATAAAAACATACCTTCATATTGTGGGAACAGGAGGAGGAAGGTCCTTAATTTCTTTGAAAATATCATGACAGTTGCAGATTTGCTTTCTTGAAAAATGCAGATATTCAAAAAATGACCACAGAGCAGAGTACAGTCTTAAATGCATGTCTGAGAGATAACCATGGGATTTATGAGGATCTTGTAACTGCAAATGGTTTCTTGCTGAGATGTTTCTCCATACTGATAAAGAAGCTCAATTTATATTATTGAAGTAGGAGCTTCTGAAAGGTGGGGCTAGAGTAAGGCTGGGAGAATTCTGCAAATAACTAGAGATGTGAAAAGAAAAATGAAGTTCAAGCATTCCAATTTCCAAGTTAGAAATTGGAAACTGTTTCCCAAAGAAGCAGCTGGATAAATAATGGCCAAGTTCTATAATAATACTGTTGCTACATTTTAATTACATTTTGATTTAAGTAGAATTTTGCAGGTTGGCTTTGTATCCTAACCACATTCATCATGCAGTTTTTATGGAGAAATATGTTCCAAATTCTAACAGTGGCTTACAAATGAACTTGTAGAGCACAACCTGATTGCATTTGGCGATGGCTTGCAATTCTTTATTTTTATTAACATTTTATTTAAAATATTGGAAGGGAAATTGTATGAACAATGATTCATAAAACATTTACATCCATATCCAATTCATTAAAATAGATATAATGTATATGTATACTTATGATTTGTAGTTTCATATAATAGCCACTTTTTAAAACTTTCTTACTTTCATTCATCAAAAAGAATCGGTCAACACTAGTTATAGGTAAGCTAAAAAATATGGTGATAATATTATTTCTTTAAATATATACTTGTTTTTAACCTTTAAAATAATTGTTAGGCTATAGGAATTGGCAGTTGGAGGTGACAGCATAGAGCATGTGAGTCTCAGGCTGTGAAACAACTTTATTAAAATCAATTTTAAAAATCAGAAGAAAAAATCAGGAGGATTTGCAAATGATCTAAAACGAAGGCTGACAGAATCAAAGGGAAGACTGACAAGTCGTGGCTGAGTTGATATAGAATTTACTGCAATAGATAATATTTAAAAAATTCTGAATTGAGAACAACTCTAGATGTGAGTTAGCCATCCTCAGTAATACCATCTTTTCTTTCTAGACATTCTGAAGCTAGTTAATAAGTTATATTTGCTCCTCTAGCCATTAACATACTTTTCAACAATGTGTGTTTTCAGAAATCAAACTTCAACTGAATAATCTGCTGAGATAGTGAAAAACTAATCCATTCATTAGTGATTAATTATTTGAAAAATGGAAACAGGATGTCCACAGTTCTCATACTTAGTGAAAGAGGTTAAATAAAGAAACTTGACATGAATTCGATGGCAGTAGGGATTTCATAGGACTAGTAAATGCAGTCCATAGACATTAATTATGTAGGCCTCATGATTTTAAAAAGGAGCCTTCAAATAAACACCTTCTAGCCCTGATCTTTCCCATTAACATTACATCTATATGTGTAATATAGGTTAAAGTTTAAAGATTCATGTAAAGATATCTAATGATGATTTAATTTATTAAATTGAATATGTCTATACTGGATCTATACCATAACTATCTCTTTAAAATGTATAAAATAACAGTTATATTAAGCTATTTATGATTAACCTAAACGTAACAATATTACTAGTGAAGATGTTCTACACCTTGTTAACATACTCATTGTAACCCTTTCTTCTTGGCTTCTTCTTATTGCATATATTAGCATCAAAATGAATGACCCACAGAATCCAACTTACAAAGTCTTTGTACAAGATGGTTTGAAGTGCTGTTCAAACTTGTGTAATTCTGACAAATGTATTCAGAAAAGTATCCCCGCTCATTCATCTATTCAAAATAGCAAGAGTGCTATGTAAACAGAAAATATGGTTAACACTGCAACATTCTAAGGTCAATTATTAAAGACCAATATACATATATCCATGATTGGGCCACGATAATAACAAATAAATAAAACCCACAACCAATCAAGACACAACTATCACCTGCCCAAGTCTGTGTCTGTCCTTTTCTCTCTAAGCTATCGTATGTATCAGCTATCATAAGCTGCTAACCAAAATGAAGTGATACATCATTTTATAGATAAATAGAGTCCAACGAAAAGAAAGATAACTTTCAATGTTAAATGATAAATAATAAAATAATAGTGTTTTGTCTACCCTAAGGTATCTAAAATGTAAAAGGAACATGATGATTGCTGAAAATTGTCAATTAACTTAAAAAGGAAGATTCCTGTTTTATGTTTATCTTTGTGGCAACCATTATTTAATTAGGCTCCTTAAAATATCAATAATGCAAGATAACTCCACATAAAAAAATTCATGGTTATGTGTGTTTCAGAAATGCTGTCCATCAAACCCTTGTCTGTAGATTGACAAACAATACACTTCGCACATGGGTTAAAAATCATTGTACAGATTGAGTATCTTCTATTTACAATGCTTGGGACTGAAGTGTTTTGGATTTGGGGTTTTGTTTTTAAATATTTGCAAATGCATAATGAGATATGCTGGGGATAGGGCCCAAGTATAAACAGCAAATTCATTTATGTTTTCTATACACCTTACACACACAGCCTGGAGTTAATTTAATGCAACACTGGTAATAATGTTGAGCATGAAACAAAATTTTGACTGCAACTGATCACATGAGTCTGGGTGTGGAATTTTCTGCTTCTGGTGTCATGTCAGCATTCAAACAGTTGATTTTGAAACAGTTCATATTTTGGATTTTTGAATTAAGGATGCTCAATCTGTGGTATAAAAATTTAAATAGCCTCATAAGGCTAATGAAAATCATGATGATAAATATATTTTTAGTCACTTTTTTTCATCTACAATTTCCAATTGATCTGAAAAATTTAGGAAAGGCATATTCATGATGTTAATTTCTATAAAATATTATCACATAATTATATGTTGTCTGTAGCTAATTTATTTAGTGAATTTTCTAAGTTCAAAGATTACTTTCTTGATCTTTACAAACATAATTTTCAGTCAACCACTCATTCAATATTTAGCAGCAATATTTCCAGCTTTTGACTTAAAATAAGGTAACATCTTACATTTAGTAACCTGGTATATATACTTTAAAATCTTTAAATAGGGATATGGAAGAGTTAACCAGACAGTTCTGACAAATGTATAATTTGCCTTTATTATTTCTCAATGATGTTTCCTAGCAACATTAAAAGGCTAGTCTTCTGTTTGCCTTGTGTTTGTATTCTTCTTGCTAAGGAAGTAAAAATCATATTCAGAAGACTTATTTACTATCGTTATAAAAATTTTCAGAAATACCTGATCATTCATTTCCCTTGTTTTGATGGGGAAAAAGCCAGTAGAAATAATATGATTACTTCTTCAATGGAAAGTGAAGTTCAGGTACTTTCATGTTTCAAAGCAAGAGAATTTTGGTGTGTTCCAGTATTGACAATGACATGTTTCTTATTTATATATAGAAATGAAAACTTTAATCTCATTTAATTAAAAATGCTTTTATTATATGAACATCTCCCATCATCTTAAATTAAAGTTAGACATATACTATGATGGGTTAGGTAGGGAGGAAAAAGGTATACTAAGAAAAATATAGACAGACTTGAATTTCAAATAATTATAAGAAACATTAATATTTTCCACAATAAAATTCTATCCTTCTAAAAATAATTTGTATAGTTTTATAAACTTTTCTTCCTGGCAAGTGGGGGATATTGAACTGTTAGAAAAAATGTTTTAGAGTTTATTCATCCTTTTCCAGGTTTTGACAACTACTCCTTATACAGTATATTATCCGTGCATGCAAAATATGCTGAAAACAAGTGATCTGTCATATGGCCTATTTTCATCTGAGCTGAGATTTCTATTGCTTCCAAGTAAGCAGTGGTATAAGGATGAACATTTATAATGATTAAATTAATTCTATTTTATCAGACCTGAATGCTAACCTAAAATCTAATATTGAAATCTGCTCAGTAAAGTGCAGATTTCCCTAAATCCAAAATGGAATAAAAATATTAATGTCTGTTTATTAGGACATTTACACTAAGATGTAGATCAGTGCAGTGGATAAGAGACAATTTTGGAGTCACTTGGTCAGACTTGATTTCATATTTTGGCCCAGCCATCTAAGCTCTACATTGCTCACTGACATGGGGCACAGCTGCTATCCTCAGATACATTACCTTCGTTAGCTAAAAAATGAGAATAGCAACAGTGCAGAGAGGATAAATAGGTGTTTTCTGCATTTATGGAGGAAATGCAAAGTGCTATGACACGTTTCCTGGTGAACTGAAATCCCGATTAGTCAGCAACTCCACAATATATTTTTTGAAGTGTCCTTGGCACCTAAATAAAAACAGCTCTATAGAGAGGTTGGGAAGGTTTAAAAAAAAAAAAAAAAAAATGCAAGTAAAGTGGTTCCTTCACTTTTTTTTTTTTTTTTTTTTGAGACGGAGTCTTGCTCCTTGCCCTGGCTGGAGTGTAGTGGTGTGGTCTCAGCTCACTGCAACCTCCACCTCCCAGGTCCAAGCGATTCTCCTGACTCAGTCTCCCGAGTAACTGGAATTACAGGCGCATGCCACCACACCCAGCTAATTTTGTATTTTTAGTAGAGATGGGGTTCCACCATGTTAGGCAGGCTGGTCTCAAACTCCTCACCTCAGGTGATCCACCCTTCTCACCCTCCCAAAGTGGCGTAAGCCACCGCGCCCAGCCAGCCACTTCTGCTATATAGGAAACTTTTGGTGAATGCTTTTATTATATTAATAATTATTACAGCATTAGAAGTCTGAAACCAAAGGTGCCCAGTAGGTGAAACGGCAAAAATTCTATACATATTGATGCCTGTCTGCAATCATTACTCTTATTTTGCACTATCATTTACTTCATTCAGGTTTGCAGGAAATCATACTAATGACAAAGAAGGTTAAATGTATTTGGTAACAGATTCAGTAAGCCAAATAAAATAAGTATGATGTGATGATTACTGGTGCTTTCCTTTATTCTTTTATGGTGAATAATTACTACACTTTTAAACTAAAAAAAATATGCAAATGAATTGTATGCCATTTTCATCTTTTTTACCCATGAACATAGATTAACTTCAGTTTAGTCTGTGTGTTCATTCTTGCCGTAATAAACATCCTTTATGGGTCAACTAAGTAGATTTTTCTCTTCTGTTAATGTATCAGTTAACCTTCAAAAATGGATATTTTATTTTCTTCTCAGGAAATAAATCAGCCCCAGCGTGGCTCAATAACACTGGCCAAAATAGGAGGTGATAAGGAGGAAATGTGGAAAGAGCTATTTGCAAATTTGTGTTATTTATATTTATTGAGAATATACAATATATTATGATATATATTCTAGTGAACTAGAGCCAAAATTAGTCAGCAACACCATAGTCATTCTTCTAAAGTGTCTCAGCTACCTAAATAAAAGCCACTCTGTACAGGTTTATATTACCCCAGAGTAGAAACAAGCACATTTTCCTTAAGGACACAGCAGCAGGGATCTATGCTTCATTAAGCTCTGTATTATGAACTGATGTTGTGGAGATTTATTTGCTTTTCCTATCTTCAGAATTTAGCTCTATTCAGTTGCACCCTTATATGTAAGTTCACTTATAATGGATTCACAAATGCATATGGTCAGAGACATTTCTAGGCAATCAATCAATCTTTCTTTACTTCTATTAATAATTAATAAGCTTTATAGGCACTATGGGAAAGAAACTATGAAATAAAATAAGTACTCTAAGACTGCATTGTAGCACAAACATCAGATTAAAATGAAAATGTGTCTGAAGGCCATACATGATAATCGTCTCTTCAAAAAATAGTTATCTAAGTCTTACCATGTGTCCTAGACACTGGAGATGAAACGTGTACCCACTGGAAAAAGACTCTTCTCTTTCGGAGCCTATAGCCTAGGAGATGGGGTAAAGATATGAATCCAATAACTGCATAAATCATAACTATTATAAATACTCTAAATTCTGGAAAAGATATATACAGTAAGGACATAAAAAGGAGGACTTACTCTGGCCTGGGGAAGGCATCCACCCTGCAGTGACATCTGAGCTGGTGTGTTAAAGCTAAGTAGGCACTTATTGAGTAAGCGGACTGGAGGTAGGGGAACATTTTCAGGCAGAGAGAGAGTAGATCATTTTCAATGCCTGTTAGCAATAGGAAAATGAAAAAGGGCTACCATGGCTGCCACCGAAAGAGCAAGGAGTTAGGTGGAGAGGGTGAGTTGGGCACGGAGTATGGAGACCTAAGTGCGTGTCAGCTTGACTTTCTATTTTGGATTATGCTCCTCTCCTTGAACAGTGAGAAGCCATGGAAAGGTATTTGGTGGCTGATCATCCTGATCTGATTCCCATTCTTATTAAAAAGCTCTTCCTTCCCTCTGTTTAGCAAGGGAAGAGGAGGGGATCATGAGTCCAGGTAAGTAAGATAGAATAATGGTTTAGAAAAGGGTGCTGATGGGAGAGTTAGAGAGAAGGGGAAAGATTGTATTATTAGGAGACAATACTGTTATGCACGGAATGCTCATGTGCTATCCACACACTCTCACCCCCAGATTCACATGCGGAAAATTTAACAGCCAATTTGATGATATTTGGAAATAGGACGTTTTGGAGGTAATTAGGTTGAGATGAGGTTATGACTGTGGTGTTCCCATGATGATAACAGTGATGTTCCCATGATAATAGTTCCCACATAGAAAGAGGAAGAGACACTAAACCTACCCCTCCCTGCTATGTGAGAACACTGAGAGAAGACAGCTCTCAACAAGCCAGGGAGAGAGCCCTCACCAGGAACCAAATCCACCAGCATCTTCATCTTAGACTTCCCATTCTCTAGAACTGTGAGAATCAATGTTGGTGGTTTAATCCACCTACTCTGTGGTATTTTGTTATAGTAGTTCACACCTACTTAGACAATATCCATAAAAGAGGTGAACTGAATAGAAGAGTAGGCAGTGAGTTTCAAAGTGTGATTTTTAGATAACTTGCCTGAGCTTTCGCATAAGGCATAAAACAGGGAGCCATGGAACAGCCTATATTTGGGTTGGTGGGTGAAGATAATTATACCTTTAGATGTGTTCAAGAGGAAGGTAAGCTGCTTTTGAGATGTTAAGTAGTGATATCATTGAAGCAGCAAGATTGACAGCTCTGGAAATCTGAGAAGTCATCTAGGTTACATGTTACTCTTTGGGAGTCATTGATTCCAGGTAATAATTAAAGGCATGTGTGAAAGTGCTCAGGAAGACAGCACAGATGAAGAAAAAATAGAGACGCAAATCATTTAGCTATTAACAACAACAACAACAACAACAAACATTTAACAGCTTTGTAAAAGCAAAGTCAATGGAAACAAACCAGTCTCGGAGGACGGGGCTAAGGAAGAAAGGTGTGTTTCATTCACATCACATGAAGTTTCCTTAAAGAAGATAAATGGATACATCAGGGACTCAGGCTCTGGGAGTTTAAGGGAATTAAAATTGAAGAGCATCCATGGATTTAGTGGCAGAGAGAAGATGTTTCCATGAAACAGAATCATTTTATTGGAGCAATGAGGCCAGATATCAAGCTGGAGTGGGGAATCTTGTCAAATTTAGAGAATAAAATCAAACCATTTTCTGACCAAAACTTAGATAAGAGTGATCATCTATTAGTTTGTCTATTTCAAGCTTCCCTTCTACCCCATGAATGTTATTCCACTTGCAAGTGAAGAAGAAGAGTTTACTTATTATTTTTCTGCTAATGACCTATTTTATCTTACAAATTCATAGGCAACTGATGCTACAGGAAAGATAATGTGTGCATAGAAGAATGATGAAAAACTGCATAAAGGCAGAAAGATTTGAGCTTGGCCTGAAGAGTAAGTGACATCAAATGAAATGCAGGAGGAAAGAAGGGAAGCTAAAAGTGCTCCATGTCAGGAGTCCCCATAGGAGTGGGTAGGGCTTTCTAACAGGGAGAAGTCACTGGCCCATGAGGACAACTCAAAGCAAAGATAGGACACTGAGGTTGAGGAAGCAGTGGGGTCTGGATGATTCTCAAGGGTCCTGAATGCCAGTCAGAGGAGTTAGCCATTTCTTAGGGACTGTGAGGAGCCTTTGAAGCATTTGGTCAGGAAAGTGGCAGAAAGAATATGGGTATTTTAAAGAAAATCAATCCCTTCTACCCATCACTGTGGAGAGAAAGAAGGAATCAAGAAAAATATAGAAAAGAGGTACCGATTTTTTGAAAGCAAAAATTGATATATTGAGTGTGTACACTAGATACTTTTATATTTTATACTAAAAAAGAATCAGGCTCCCATATTAGTCACGATTATAAGAACATCTACAAACATGAATAATTTAAGTGAGAGGATAAGATTAATAAATGTAATGCTTTTCATACTCTTTTTTCTCATATATGTTTTTCTCTAAAAAGAAAAACACAAATAAAGCATATCTGTTGATGTAATGGTTACCCTTGTGTTTTTTAGAAGGAATTGGTATGTAGGGGTAAAAGAGGAAAGTGAAGAACATATTAAATTTGCAGCAAGAGTTAAAAACTTCGATCGCAAATGCTGAGTTCCCAAGGTTGTAAATTTTCAGTTCATTTTGACTTTTCCCAGACTCTTTGGTCAAAACAAACAAGTAACAAACTAAACAGTTTTTCTATCACCGTTGCAAACCTGATATGAAATCAGAGAATGGGTATGTATTCATTGCAGTTCAAGAAGATATCACGAGTTTAGGTGTACGTGCGTGTAAGAATAGAAAGTGGTTCTTCAGAGATGTGTGTACTTAGACATGATTCTATAAAAAAAAAAAAAAAAGCGAGTGATGTTGAGCTAAGATGGAGGGGAGACCTCCACATCCCAGAAGTCTGAAACTCTAGAGAAGCATGTGAAGTAACATATTAAAATGTTCTCTTCTTGATACACGATAAATATGCCACCATTGAGAACTCTTCTGTTCCTCAATTAGGCTAAGAGTGTTCACATTTATGGGATGAGGAAGGAATTGACACTATTACAGGTATGAGAAATAAAGCAAAACTACCTTCATACGCAATGGAATAAGTAAGCTGAAAAATAATATGGAAACGATGTGATTCTTTCAGCTTCTATCAAATATAATTCTCCAAAAAAATGAGACCACTACAATCATAGAGCAGATAGTGTGCTTGTATTGAGGTTATTTAGCTCAAAAAGGAAACTAAAATAGCGTAGGCATCTATTTTGTTTCCTTTTTTAGATGCAAAATAAGATGGAGTGACATAGTCAATGGGAGAAATGGTGTTCTAGGATACATGTGTGTTGTTTGATACAAAATTTAATAGTGTCCTATATACAGTAGGCTAAAAGTAGCATAACCTTTACTATCTTTTACTGCTGAAGGAAAGAAAACCATCCTATTGTATGCATTTACAGTAACGTAAATCTCTGGGCCTAAATCAACTGTACAAAGTTATATACTCTCCCCAGAGTTATGAGACACCCTCTATACTCCCAGTAAAAGAAAAAAAAAATGCAATTAGCATGACATTATTAGGTCAGGTAGTCAATTGTTTGCTTATTTTTATGTTTGGACCTATCTGTCTATATACACACATAAGTATGTGGATATATAAATGCATATACACTAGTAAATTGTATACATATTTATATTGCACATATATGTGTATATACACCCTTTTTACATAAATGTTTGTGTGAGTGTATATGTATATATCCACACACTACTAAATTTTTGGCTTTTAGTGAATGCGATTATTGATCGTAAAAGTACTGAGAAATACGAATTTCTAGTAAGATAAAAGAATCAAATAATCAAAGCAATTTGAATTTTATGCATTTTGAGCACCTAGCAATACTGGCTTCTTTAGGGCCCAGGAATCAATCACTATTTGCCAAAGGAAACAAAATGAAACAAGTCAATAGTTTCATAAGAGCTGGAGACAATGCTTCTAGAAAGAAACGCACAAATACAAAAAAAATTTCTGCCAAAAATTTGTCATATAATAGTAGAAGGAAGGTGGTAACTTAACATTTTTTTGTGGTGATACTATCAAAATAGTCTTTTTCCAGCTATTAACCTTAATTACTTTACTGCCTCCCCGAGGGAAAGAATTAACCTTACTAAATGTCCTATGTGATAGAGTTTCATAAGGAAAGAATTATTTGTGCTTAACACCCTCTTAGAAAATAAGCAGTGTGAGGGAGTTTTGATGTTGCACTAAAACATATTGATTTCTTTTAAGAAATATATGAAAAATTGCATTTTTTTTGCCTGAATCTGTCTTTGATTTCTTAGTCTAAACTTTAGAGAGTCTTCTATTAATTTGCTTTTGAAAGACAGTGCTGTCTTCTACTCCTCCTTCCCAGTCCATTTCTCAGTTGTCTATCTTCTCTTCAAGTTCTTCCCTCATTAGCAATTTACATTCTTTCTTCTGTTGGCAAAGTTTGATACCTCAGTCTGCTTTGCTTTTATATTTCACCCTTGAACAAGGTGGGGGTTGAGGCACCAACCCCTGCACAGTCAAAGATCCTAATATAACTTTTGACTTTCCAAAACTTAAGTACTAACAGCCTACTGTTGACTGGAAACTTTCCTGATAATTTAACCAGTAAATTAACACATTTTTGAATGCTATATATTTCTAAACTGTATTTGTACAATAAAGTAAGCTATTGAAAGAAAATGTTAATGAGAAAATCACAAGGAAAAGAAAATTCATTTACAGTATTGTACTGGATTTATAACATACATTTATATCATTGTTTGTTTACAAGGTAAATCATCCGTCTGAAATGGCAGGCAACATAGAGAGATGGATAGGTGTTTTTTTTTTTTTCTTTTAATTTATTTTATGTTTTGTTTTTCTAATTTTCTATTTGTATATATGTTTATTAAAGAAGGCAACACTTACAAATGCCTGGTCCAACAAGCAGATCATAGTTAGGATTCAATAAACAGGTATTTTCTAATTAATCTATTAACAGAACATATTGTTAGACTCTAAAAATTACTCCTTCCCTTATTTTAAAGTTCTGTACTAATACTCAGATGTATTCATGTCAAATCTTTAAGTGGCTCCAGTCATTATTGAAGGATTCTAGACTTCCCTCTTTGTCTCACACCTCAAAGTAGCTTTCTAACCAATCTTTCTGCTTTCACCTTGTCCCCTTCCACTGTCTAATCTTAACACAGAAGCCAAAGGGATCCTTTTACCAGAAATCAGATTCTATCCTTCCTCAGCTTAAAACTATCAAGAGCCACACGTTCTTTATGCCAGCCCATAGAGAACTGCAAGATCAGGTCTCTAGTTACTTCTCTGACCTCCTGTCTTAATAGTTTCCTCAAAAGCTCTATGCTCACCACTCAGTCTTTTCCCCTTAGGCACAACTGTAGCTATTCTTCTGCAAGAAAGCTTCCAATATCCACATAATATCCAAGATAATGCTCTCTTCTCATCCCAGTTCTTGCTTAATTCCCACCTTCTCCGTGAGACATCACTTGATCTTGATATTGAAGACTACAGCCTGTGGATCCACAGTCACACCAAAACCCAACTTCATCCTTCTCTTCCTTCTCCACATTTTTTAACCCGCACATCTCTATTGCTTTCAATATATTGTTTGCATTTCATTCTCTGTGTCTGTCAGCACAGCATAAGATCTGTGACTTGTGAATGCAGCAATTGGGCCCCATATGTCATTGAGGTAGTCCAAGTCTCTGCAATAATGCCTGAAATTTAGTAGATACGCAATAGTGTTTTATTTTTAAAATTGGAATTTGACATTTCTTCTTATTTTTTTTCTGCTAAGTTCTAGCAATTATTCAAGTCTGTGAAGGGCATTTAATTTTTTGATCATCTCACCCAACATATAAAATAAATGTAGTTACTTTGGTTAACTTGGATATTTATAAATAAGGCTTCAACAACATTTGCTGCTAAGATTCTGTTTTACACAGTTAAGGCCAATTAAAGAGCTGTGGAACATGACCCCATTAATCAAGATGTCACTGATTCCATAAGCATTTTTGCAAACATTCCATTAAAATGATGATACATTAAAACATTGATGCAATCTACATTTCTTTAAATTGTCCTCAAGTTATTTTGAAAAAATCTGTTAACTGCATGTTTGACCTCAACATATATCATGTCTAAATATTAACTTCATTTTACTAGTTTCATGATAGCATATTTTTGTAAATGAGTTCAGTTTGAGAAAAGTGACTTCTAAAAATTATTTTCTAAGAACTCAAAAATTGTGGAATTTTTAAAAAGGAAAACATTTGATGTATAGTAAACAGAATCCATTTTTCCATGTACTTTAACCATTGGGGGATCTTTTGTGTCAAATGTTATTCTGGGCTTTCTCACTTTCTCCTCCTACTCTCGATTTTTTCTTTCCCCTCCCCTTTTTTTTTCTTTTCTGAGCAGTGAAGGTTTTAGAGTCATACTTGCATGTTCTTTTAGAACCACGGCCCTGAAGGTTTAAACTACTTTTAGCAACTAGGGATGTCAGTTTCCTGCAATATATTCTAAAAGAGTAGCAAGCACTCTACATTAAGAGTAAAACTGCCTGGTTTTGCATTTTTGTGTCCCTGCTTAATGGTCCTGAGATGTAGAAAGCATTGTTTCCAGTCTCTTAGGTACAACTTCATCTATATAAAGATAGCAAGTGGTATTCATTCCGTGTACCTCTCATGGGTCAACAAGAGCTAATGGATGCAGAGGCACAGTAATACACATCACATTAAGGCAAGAACCTATTGTGAACTCTTCAAAGGTAGAGCATTGCATTATTTATTGTCACATTTCCTCGGTAACTAGAAGAGTGTTTTGAAAGTTGATACTCTAAAAACATGTGCTGAGCTAGACTGCATAACATAATGTGGTCAAAAATTTCATTTTTATTATTTAGCTCCTTGATGCAGCACAACAAATTTGAATTATACCTCTATGACAGGTAAGTAGTAATACATCTTTATTGGGCAAATATCAATAAATCCCTGGGTAGCTGAAGGAGAGACATGAGATGTGGGAGATGAGTAAGGTAACCTCTGTCTTCAGGAACTCATCATTCTTTCTGAGCAATATTGCTTAGAAAACTGGGCAATATTATAATTCTCTAAAATATATGTCTCTTAATATTTTAGTATTTCAGGTGATCTTTCAGGCAAAGTGAATTTTATGTACTGATCAACACTTATGTACATTCTGTGCCACAAATATACTCTGTCAAATTATGTCAGCATCAGCCTTAATCTCTGACTTTAAATAGGGTAACTTTGAAAAATGAAGAACTTCCAACAGGACAACAACTTGACTGTTGCAAGTTAATCCACTTCAAGATAATGTGAACACACATTTATCTTAAAAAATGGATTAGCATTTTACTGATTGAATTTAATTGCACTCCATCATCAGACTTAATTATTTCATATATAAGAAATAATGCTTCAAAACTTATCATCCATAGGACTTTTGGAAAAATCCAGGGAACATAAAACATGCCACAACAATTTCTCTGAAAACGAATAAACGTAATTCATCATGACATCATGACATGTGCTAAGGTCACGTTGTAATATTTTAAGTTCCATGGACATATTAATGCAGAAATCACATTTGTTCAGTAGTACGTTAATAGTGGCACCATGTCCTTCAACAAAAATGAACTGCAATAATTCTAGTAGATAATGGATAAAGAAATACTTACAATTAAATGCTATGAGAGGTGTATTTTATAGCTACTTTATTAAAATTCCATTTTGAAAAAATGGCAAGAGATCTCAAAAGCATGAAGTAAGTTGTGATATTGTGATATAATAATAAAGACATATGTAGTCATCATCCCTAGTTTCTGACACACTTTCCTTCTAAAACTCTCAGAATTTCACCTCTGAATGATAAAGGTGATAAGGGTATCTTTTATAATGTATAAGAAACCTCTTTCATGCACATCCTGGTTTATGCTAATGAGATGTCTGGTGGGTAAAAAACCTAGAGATAGCTTTAGTTTGAGGACTAGTTACCAGAGGAACCAAACATATGACCAGAAGATTAGAACATTTAGCCTCACCCAGACTGGAAACGGTTGAGTGGCTGGCGATTGAGTAAATCACTAATGGCTAGTGATTTAATCAACTGTGACTATGTAACAGAACCGCCATAGAAAACCCTAACTGAAAGGGTTCAGAGATATTCCAGGTTGGTGAATGCATCCATGTGCCAGGAGAGTGCTGCACCCCCACTACACAGACTCACAAGCACCTGTGCTCAGAACCTAGTCAGGCCTGCTCTGTGTCCCTCTTCATCTAGCTGTTCATTTGTAGCACTCATGATATTATAATTCTTATTATATTTATAATAAATAGGTCAATGTAAATTAAATATTTATTTCAGTTCTGTGAATGGTTATAGTAAACTATTGAGCTTGAGGAATAGGTTGTAGGAACTCCCAATCTGTAGCCAAGTGGACAGCTGAATACCAGTTATCTGAAGTTTGGAGCAGTTTTGTGGGCTAAGCCCATAACCTGTGGGATCTGTGCTAATTTTGAGTAGCTACTATCAGAATCAAATTAAATTGTGGAACATCCAGTTGATATTTGCAGAGGATTGGAGAATTGCTTGATGTGGAAAACCTACACATTTGATATCAGAAATATTGTAACTTGAAATAAACTATAAGGGTAGTAGATATGGAATTTGTCTTTGTAGTAGAGGACCAGTTATACTATTTAATGTTTTACAGATATCAACTGATTTGATGGAAGAAATAACAGTCATTTCTACTTTGAAGATGTGATGAAATTTCAATTCAATGTGAACAAACAAATGATGGTGATAATATAATAATAAAGAGAAGGGGATTGTTACATAGTATGGACATAAAATTGGCTTTCTGCATTAGGGTTTTTCATATACAAATAAAAAAAGTTGAAAGAAGAGGCAGTACTGCAAAAGATCAATGGTATTAAAGTGTCATATCTATGTTAATTATCTTCTCTTTTGTACTATATCTAGATAGTAGTCACTTCTATACTATAAAGGAAGAACAAGGCCTAATAAATTGTAAAATCAGTATTAATAGATCACTTTATGGTTCAATTTTTATCTTTCAGGAACATGTTACAGTAATAGCAGACACAACATTAGGAAATACTGTTTTTGAATCCTATAATATTTTCAGTACTATAACATTATTTTGTTAAAACCTGGTTAAAATCTTGCTGTCTTTAAAATTTCAAAGTTATAATTCATATCTTAGAGAAAATCCTATTTTGACTTTATTATATAATTTAGACATTAGATATCAACAAGTAAACCAATCATTTAATTTGAGCCATTCTAAATAATCAATAACAGAAACAGATGTTAATTCACTGGGAATAACATAGGAACAAGTAGGAGTTGAAAACTGGACATGAATAGACAACAGTTTTGGCCCAAGCTATGCAGTTACTGTCATTGCTGTCACTACCATCAATTCCTTTAGAATCACCCATTATCCGATCTACATTCCTACAAAAGGATGTTTATTAAATGACACAGATTAGACAAGACATTTAATCTCATTTTTTTTTTTTTTTTTTTTTTTTTGAGACGGAGTCTTGCCCTGTCTCCCAGCCTGGAGCACAATGGCGCAATCTCGGCTCACTGCAACCTCCGCCTCCCAATTTCAAATGATTCTCCTGCCTCATCCTTCTGAGTAGCTGGGATTACAAGTGCCCAGCATCGCACCCAATTAATTTTTGTATTTTTAGTAGAGATGGGGTTTCACCATGTTGGCCAGGCTGGTCTCGAGTTCCTGACCTTGTGACCCACCAGCCTTGGTCTCCCAAAGTGCTGGGATTACCGGTGTGAGCCACCATGCTCAGCCCCATTTAACCTTACTTTTCTCATCTCTGAAGTTTAAGGGTGGAGGACAAAGTAAGCATAATACATATGCACACCCACACGCATACACACACACACACATCACCACAGAGGGATTGAGTACATAATAAAAATATCATTTCCAAGCAATGAGGGAAAGATGAGTCATTCAAAAAATAGTATTGTGATACTTGGTTAGTCATGTAGAAAAAAATAAAATTAGATTACTACCTCAACCACGATACGAAAATAAATTCTGGAAAGACCAAAAAGCTAGACACACAAAAAAAATGCACTTGAGGAAACAATAGAACAAACTTTTTGCCCCTTAAAGTCAGAAAAAAAATTCTAATTATGAACTGGATGTGACAAATTAAAAGGCTGATAAATCTGATTATATAAATTTCATAAATTCACATTAAAAACAACAACAAAACAAAGCCAAAATTAAAGACATAATGGAGAAGTATCTGTAACTTATATCAAAGTCAATTGTTAATTATCTTGAAAAGTATAAATCCTGCAAAAATGAGGAAAATTTCAAATCCCAGTATAAAAATGAGACAAGTATGTAAAGATTTTACCAACAATGAAACACAAAATCTTAAAAAGGGGTATGCAACATCAGTCAAAAGTAGAAAAGTTCAAAATTAGCATATTTTTCACTTGATAAATTAGTAAAGATAATTTTTAAAACTATGTCAATAATCAAGTATGAAGAGAGAAATTATGATAATTTCCCAGTTTTAATTTCTAATATAATAAATATCAACAGATATAACCCATATAACCAAAGGCTAACTCGATTTTTTTTTTAAGTATAAAGGATTCTAAATCGAAAATCTTTGAAAACTTCTGGCCTAGAGGGAGGTCTGTCACATGTCTCTTTGGTTTTAATAATGGAGAAAGTTAATACCAACATCAGATCATTTCTGAGAATGTGAAGGTGGAGTGGTTGGAAGATGGAAAGTATTGCTGAATTAACAGTTTCATGAATTGATTTTTCTCTCAGTCAGTTGTCAAAACGAATCTGTTTGCAAGGAGACTGAATGTTTTCATTTGAGCAATTAATCTAATCCCTCTAATATAAAATAAACTGCCAGTGATAATAATTTAACAGAGGAGTATAAACAAAACCATTTCTTGTTTTATACATGTTTCTGCTTTAGCTAGGTGAACTGAAGCAATATTAATATATTTATCCATCAGGTTGTGAAATGGTTAAATTAGCTTAAAATTACTACAAAATAGTGCTTTTGAAAAAAATGATCAAAATGTTCACAAATCGTAAATATAGGAGCATGAAACTTATTTCACCAAAAGAATTCTGTGGATATTACAAGAGATCAAGCCTGTCACATAAGCGTCAAATGCTATCATGCAGCTTAATATCATGTCTTTGATCCTGTCAGATTTATATTTTTGACATGAAAATCAACCCAAACCTCCTTTCTCTATCTGCTGTTAACAAGATCTTTGTTGGCTTGTGACAGAAAAAATGTAAAATCACCGAGCTGCTATGTACTTGGGTGAATTTACTTTTAATCTTTTTTTCTATACCTGGGAATTGTTCTTTCATCCCTGGACATTCGTTTAAACTCTCTGTGTTTAATTTTACTAGTCTTTGAGACATTTATTTTTCCATTACTCTCCTGGAGAGCACATGAATAATTATTGAAGAATAAAATAATTGAACAAGAAAACTCATACATCTTCTTCTTGGTAGCATACTCAAGATGCTCCTGCATTTCGACCTATTTTTGGAGGAAGGGAAGGAAACTGACTTACCTGAAAACAAATTATATATTGGTTTAATAGCTCCTCTCCAATATCCTTTTTAAAAATTTAGATTCAATGGCATTTTTAATTTGAATTCTGTGACCATCCTCTAACGATAAAGTCCATCTCTGTACCATCTATTTCTATCTGGTCAGCCCTGTGGTTTATTCGAGCAATAAGGTACATTAAAAGTGAGCTGTGTCTTTGAGCCCTGAGACATCATGTAAACCCTACTGCTGTCATGTTGTAAGGATGCCCAAGACACGTGAAGCTCTTTAATTGACAGGCATATCTAAGCCCAGTTTTCAAACTATCTCAGCCCCAAACCTAGATATGTGAATGATGAAGCCTCCAGATGATTTCAGCAGCCAACCAATTAGATAACCCTGAATCTTTTACATTTTTTCCTTATAAGGCTCCAGAAAACATGAAACAGACACAAGTTATCCTCTCTGAGCCCTGTCTGACATCTTGATAAACAGGAACTTTTAAGCATAAAAATAAAAGTTGTTGTTTGATACCAGTAAGTATGGAGTGGTTTGTTACACATCGATAGACATCTAGAATATATCATTTCCATTAACTATCTTTGTCATTTACCTATGGATCTAATTTGCTTTTCCTTTCTTAACTCACCTCCAATTTCACATGTGTAGCAGAAAAAAATGCAGAGACTCGGATTCTAGACTCTGGCACCTAATTAAAATATAAGAATACATCCTTATGGAGCAGTCATGGAGAAGCTGAAAAGTCTCTCCTCCTTATATTTCTTATCATCATATCTGTAACTCAGGACAAACAACTGAGCTAAATAATATATAAACAGACAATGCGGTTATTTGTAAAGCCCTAAACATTGTGCTCAAAGCCCTTTCAAAAATCTGTAGCCAAACTTAAAGGATTTCCTATTATATCAAAATGTACTCTTCTCAAAAAGATAGCTTGTGGAAGATTCATATTTAGGCTGCAGAAATTCTGACAACTGCCTAAAGCTGTTGTTCACCTCTTGCGGAAAAGTGGCTGCAGATCAAGCGCCACCCCATCCCCCAGTAGATGCAGCAACCACAGGAGCTGTACTGTGTGCAGAAAAGGCAAGAAGAGTGTGTGTCTTAGTGAAACTATGAGACAGTTACTTTCTTGGAAGCATTGTCCTAGCTAGTTTACATTTTATTGCATGGAATATAACTCATACAATGAGTAAAGCTACAAATATCATAGTTTTCAGCTATGAATGTATCATAAACACATTATGAAACAAAAAATATATTCAGTTGAAAAGGGCAACAATTATAGCAGAGGTAAGCTTAGAGAGTCATGCTCCTTTGGCACAGAAATCCTGTGCCTAAATCAACAATGCAGCATGTAGTCTGTCCTCTCCAATTCTACTCAGTGCCACTCTCTATTTTTTTAAGATATTCTTTTGGATTACTTTTATTTTTCTTTAGCTTTTTTTAAACAATAGGACTTTGGCCAGTTGCGGTGGCTCACGCCTATGATCCCAGCACTTTGCGAGGCTGAGGCGGGCGAATCACCTGAGGTCAGGAGACCAAGAACAGCCTGGTCAACATGGCAAAACCCCATCTCTGGGGTTTAGTTGGGAGTGGTGGCAGGTGCCTGTAATCCCAGCTACTCCGGAGGCTGAGGTGGGAGGATCGCTTGAGCCTGGGAGACGGTGAATGCAGTGAGCCTAGATCACGCCACTGCACTCCAGCCTGGGCGACAGAGCAAGACTGTCTCAAAACAAACAAACAAAACAATAGGACTTTAAATTTTGACGGATAGGGCATTAAGAATCATTTCATACAAGGTAAAAAGCCAGTGAATTCTATGAAGTAGAAAGGTCATGTGAATGGTGGCACCTGGCTGAGTATAAGAACACACAGAGCAGAGGTGACCAAGGAGAACTGGTGAGCCCAGGAAGCATCCAGGAGCGTGCAAATAGAACAACTCCTCAGATGGAATTCAGCTTCAACGTCCCGTGTCCTCTTCTCTATTGGACAAAGTGGAATTTAAAATACAATTGACCCCTGAACAAGGTGGGGGTTGGGGGTACTTATGCTAAGTTATCAAATTTCCACATATAACTTTGCACTCCCCAGAAACTTAGCGACTGATAATCTACTGTGAACCAGCAGCATAAACAGTCAGAGAAGACCTATTTTATGTGTTATATATAATATATACTATATTCTTGCAATAAAGCTAGGTAAAGAAAATATTAAGAGAATCATAAGGGAGAGAAGACACATGTACAGTACTGTCCTACATTTATTGATATAGTAAGTTTACATCACCTGTTTACAAGATGTGTCTTCCTAAAGAGGCAGGCACCCACAGCTGCAGACCTCAAGCTACAGTACATATAAAGCAATTTATATAAGTTTTTCTTGTAATATGAGGGCTTTGTTTCTGGAAGTACTTCCAGGATCGTTAGTGGCACTCCATGTGGTCTTAGGGTATTATTCAAGGTTTATGGTATTGCAGTAAAAATGATTTAAAATATGCAAGAACGCAAGATATCATTTTTACTGTGATCCACAATTTATTGGTGAGACGAACTCATCACGTGGAGATGATTAGTATGACACTGCATTTTTTATTTTATTTCTTTATTTATTTCTTTATTTATTTATTTATTTTGAGAGAGAGTCTCGCTCTGTCACCCAGGCTGGAGTGCAGTGGCCCGATCTCAGCTCACTGCAACCTCTGCCTCCAGGGTTCCAGCAATTCTCTGCCTCAGCCTCCTGAGTAGCCGGGATTACAGGTGCCTGCCCCCAAGCCTGGTTAATTTTTGTATGTTTAGTATAGACAAAGTTTCACCATCCTGGCCAGGCTGGTCTTGAACTCCTGACCTTGTGATCTACCCACTTCACCCTCCTATCACACTGTATTTTAAGTGCATACTCACAACAATTGAGCTCACTGAAATAAGTCATAGGAAGTGGCTGTGAAATTACTACAGTAGTATAGTATGTACTATCATTACTTTTATGCAGTTATGATTTAATTGTGTATCTTTACATTTGTTGATTCAACTGGGAATGGCACCACGTATGGTCTGTGTGTGCATAAGTTTTGATAAACTTTAACTTTTATAATAGATGTGTGTTTATTTTATAGTAGCAAATAATAAAATGGAATAGTATCAACTTTTTTTTATTCATGACATATCAAGTTTAAAAATATTTTTAAGGTACTTCTAAGCTACGCGATTCATCTGCAAATGTTTTTCAAATTGGTGCAAACCTCTAAAAATTTATTCCATGTATTTATGGAAAAAAATTGCATATAAGTTGACCACACAGTTCAAACCTACGTTGTTTGATCTTTCAACAACATAGTATATTCACTAAAGTTTGAAGGAGCTTTAGAGGCTTAATAAATCACTGATTTTAATTTCACTGGTAATATACTCGAAATACTTTTAAAACTATAAAACAAATAAAATGTCAAGTATGTTTTACAACAACTTTCAACACATCAGCAACCATCAGTTCATTGTATTATCCAGTTAACCAACTTTTGTACAGACCTCAGGGCAAAGGTGTTTCTATCTGAATTTGCTAAGTCAGTTCTTAAAACAGGGACTACATGTATTTACTCATCTTTGGTAATCAAAATATTCTCAATTTTGTAAAAAGAAAGTGAAACAAAACAAAACAAGACTGAAGTCAATATAAGGCTAACATTTTGATTAGTAAATTCCAGTATTTAATTTTCATATCAATCAAAACAGCTTCATCTTTCTAACTAAATAATGCAATATATAACAAGCAATAAAATTGACTCTCAAGTATAATTTCATTGTTTTATTTTTCATTAGATAGTCTACCAGTGATTTGGCAAGCCATGAAGTTTTCTTCTGCTACCCTAATACAAATCAGTGTTTCAATTTCCAATTTTGTTTTTTTTCTGAAAAGCTATGCCTAGAAACTTCACAATTTCACGCCTAGAAATAAAACTTACTATATATAGATATAAATATGTGTATATATATAAATATATAACTTGCATTTTCAGGATAGAAAAGGTTTGCATAAGAGTATACCTCAATAAAGGAGACAAATAGTTAAACCATAGCCTAATCAAACACTGTCATTTTTAAAGAAAAAATAAGCATTAAAGAATTGCCACAGAACTGTTTTAGTCAGTTGCCTTACTATGGTCTTGACAGTGTCGAGAATTTTTACATTAAGTACCTCTTGTTTTATGACTTCTTTTGATTATATTTATAATAGTAATACTAGATAACGTTTATTGGGTACTTACAATATGGTCAATAACTTTGAAGGGTTTGAGATTTTATCTTGCTTGTATGCTATGCTAACCTGCTCATAAAGTGTTAGAAATGGTGGCACAAGACAGGAGATGACATTCAGAGAGCAAGGACATCATTACTCAGGACACAGCAGGCGGCATGAGTTTCTTACATGTTTGGGTGAGAATAAATTAACTCATTTCATTCTCACAATACTCTATGAGGTAGTTTTGACTCTTGCCCTCACTTAAAAGATGAGGTTAAGTAACTTGCCAAATTCAAAAAGCTACAAAGCATCAGAAATTGATCTCAAAAGTCTCCAACTCCAGATACCGAACTCTTAATGATCATACTGTACTGACATTTTAAATGTATATAGGTAGTACCCTAATAATAACGTATTTCCTTTAATAACAAAGATGTATGATTCTGAAATAAAATATGAAAGCACACATATATAAATTATGATGTATATTATTTTAGCAAAATGGTATTTTTATGAATGTTACTGCAGGTCAGCTATTTTCTAATGTAGACATGTAATTTTTTAGAGATTTTGTATAAAAATATTTCATTTCTTAAAGAAAAATGTATCAATCTAATGCGTGTCAGAAAAGCCTGAGAAATGTGGTCTCAGTTTATTCTCAGAATACCAAACAACCAACATGATGTTACATTTATTCATTTAGGTAGCTTGCCAGTAAATTGCACTCTCTGTTCTGACAGACCCTGGAGATGGCAGAAGCCTCTTCCAAATTTTGCTTCATTGTGATTCTGAGTCTTTAAATAGAGAATTTGGCTGCTAAGCCTACAAGAGATTCCATGTCTATTAAATGCATTCTATCTTGTTGTGCTTATTTGAGGTAAATCTATTAGTTTACAAAACTTGCTCTTTGGTCATGCAGAGCTCTGAAAAACACAGCCTGCCAGGGCTTCGTCCTGATTCATTGTCATGGAGAAGCTCAAACAAGAACCAGACACTGTGAGGACAAAAGATCCCTCAAATTACCTGCAGAGAGTCGCCCTGGCTTTCAATGGCTGCAGTTCAAAGACACTTAGACCAAATTAAATTGTGCCAAAACATTTAAAAGCAATATTATTAAAACAGAATTCAGCTCAATATGCTGCTCAGCCACATGTTATTAGTATTTTTTGTACTAGAAACTACTGACATAAATGAATTAATGTTTGCAAACACTTAAAACAAGGCCTGGCACACAGAAAGCATTATACAAAAACTATGTGAGACTTTGCTAAACAAAATAAAAGGTGGGAATCCTACACATGGTCAAGATGACTTACTTTTGTATTTGATTTGGAAATCATCAAATATGTATATATTTCACTTGGAAGAAATAAATGATCATCCTGAAAATTCTATCAGAACATGGAACGTACCATGTATATCCATACATGTCACACAATACAGGAATGTAGCATGCATATCCATACAGGATACACAATACTCCTGTGTGAGCTTTAGAATGTTTTAAAAGAAAGAAATGAACAAAGGGCTAAGAGTAGCAAAAGAGATCAGAACACTGGGAGGATCAGCAGGAATGAACCTGGGAAGAAAACAGGACAGACTTTGTATTGCAGTGAATCATCAGCTGAGCTTAAACCTTGACCCTTAGGATCTCTGAATAAATGCACTGGCTGCATAGTGGGGCTCAGGTACTGCTAAGCTCTTCACATATGTTATCTTATTTAGTCCCTACAACAGTCTTACAGATGAGGACTAGTAATATCCCATTTTACAGATGAAGAAATTTAGTCAGAGGCAGTCCTGGAGACTGGGTGGGAAGAGACCTAAATCATTTCTATTTTATTGTTTTTCAGATTTTGACCACCCATACAAGTCATTTTCAGCCTTAATTACATAATGGGAGTAAAGCTTCCATAGTATTCCTTGAGAGTTTATAAATACTATAAACAAAGTTTTCTAACTTTTCATAATCAATGAGAGTCTCGAAGACTGCAAAGTACACATGTGTTCATGTTTTTTATGATCAATGGAAAAGAAAAATGGCCCTGACTCATCTTCATGACAAGCAATCTCATGTTTATGAGTCATCAGTTCTTCCTCTCCTCAGTATTAGGCAACTCAAAAGACAGGGCTTTTAATCAAATGATTTAATCACTAGGTTTAGCTTGGCATGAGACTTAGGTATTGATGGCACCTAAATTCTCCACGCTCCATTAGAACAAAAGAGTACTACTGTACACAGAGGACACAGCAAGCATTAGGAAACAGACTGACTCCTCGAGATTGAATCAAACATTTTCTGTGCAAAATTAGAGCAAGCAATCACAAGGAGGAAATACGAAGTGTTGAGATGAAGAATAAATATTTAGATGGTACCAGCCCAGAGTAGACAGGAGGCATTATGGACACCTTTGGAGCATTTTCATACCCTTGCAATTTGCTTTGTCAAACAATTTTTAGGTTTGGTGCACATGTGTCATGTCTCCCTAAGAATATATAGAAATCCAGAGTTTGGGACTATTCTGCATGTATTTAGGATGTGACTCACAAGGACTTTAAACACAAATAAAGGCCTCAATAAGTCAATGCCTTAAATGTTGGTGTGTGAATGTAACCATCTTAAGTTGATTTTTGTAGGCTAGGCTTTACCTCTCATTTGCATTCATTATAGTAAAAGTAATCAGCCCAACTTATTTATATATGTTGAACTTTCATTTTATATTCATAAATTGTCATCACTGGATGACTGTATTTCCAATGATTTACTGAAAATTAAAACACAATGGTTTTCTGCAGCAGGAAAAATGTTTGTTTAGGCTCCTGTAGAGGTTGAAGTAGAAACTAAGAAAAAATAGGTTCAGATGTATACTGACAGTGACAGAGTAAAAGACAAGAATGGCAGCTAACACCCATCGATAAAAGGTTTACCATAAGTTAGGCAATATTCAAAGCTCTTTGAAACGCTAGTTCATTTCGTCTTAAAAGAACTTTAAGGGTCGCAGCTTATAATTATCGTTCTCAGCATTCGGATGAAGAAAACGGAACAGAAGGAGGATAAGTGACATACTAAAGGTCACATACACACATCCCTAATTAGTAACCCTGGGATTCCAACTCAGGAAACCTACTGCCAAAGTATGAATTCTTAATTACTATCAAATATTGCCTCTGGACTGTGTTAAAAAGCTAAATGGAGAGCAGGCAAGGGAAACATATGTGTACACACTGAAGAAGCAGAGTTAGAACATAGGACTAAAGAAAAAGGTGAAAAGAGAAGAAAAATGACTTGGAGATGGAAATAACCACTATTACAATGAAAATTTTTTTAAAAAATCTCTCATATTATGGAAGTGTGAAAAATGACAGAGAAGGCTTTCCTATATTTTCCACAGTGACATTTTATGTTCTACCATCATATCAATCAAGGAGGAAATATTGATCATGTGGTTACCATCGGAGAGGCTCTGTAAAGCTCCAGGGGACACTTGTATGTGAGAAGAGAAATAAAAGGGTAAGGTAGCAAGTGCAGAGTTCAGAACAGCTCAATAGCAAGAGGCCTAGTGTGCTGCCAAGGAAACAGCTGGCTGAATACCAATCACAAACTCTATCTCTAAGCTTATGAAACTGCCCTTGCTTGCAGTACATAAGATCCATAATATATTTAAAGATGATGTCTTCATTTACAAAGTAAAACAAATTAAAAAATCAAGAAACAGTCAAACAAAATAAACCAAAGCCTTCAGATGTTTCTGCAGCTTAATAACAGAAACTGAGTTCGAAACACATAATAAAGAATTATAAGTTCTTATAGACTTGAGAATGGAAGTGTGATCAAGACTCTCAGTTGCTACATCTTGGCAGATATGATTTAGATATATGTTACATGGGTTGGTTCACGATGTACTCAAATATTGAAATACTCAAGTAGACAAATAGTACTAGTCAAACAACGCCAGTGAGCTCACATGAGGTACAGCATTTAAAAAAATTACATCACTAATTTTGTCACATTTAAGAATTATTTGAGAATGTCATAACCCTTCATATTATCCACTTGATTAATAAAATTATTCCTCAGTTCAAATACAAGAGCATCAATGACAATTTTATGTCTTCTCGATCTAATCTCAGTTGTGATTTCATCTGTCAAAATAATGTCAACTAAGTTAACACGCTAACACGTATCTACAGCTATTTTTTTCCTGTCTTAACAGTTCCTAAATGAAATAAAAGTCATTTCTGACTCAAACAATGAAATTTTATTTTCCTTTGAAGTGAATATGGATTTAAACAATTGGAATAAATATTTTCCCTCTAATGTGGTTAAAATTGAGTCCTAAATATGTAGGGCTATTGCTGCTACAGTATAAAATTGTTAGGTATAATAACAATTTTCTGCTTTAAATACAAGTACTCTTAACATCTCAGAGATACAGTATTTCAAAGTAGAAAGTCTAAAAATTGTTGGTGGTATCTGGTTAGAGATCAGATACAAAAGTTACCTTATTAATATTTTTATGGGGCAAATGCATGAGAAATGAAAAAACTTTTCATATATAGAAATGGGAAAATGCAACAACTAATATTTTCTTTTGTTTAACACAGAGTAAAATATAAGAACTTTTGCCCCAAATTGATTTCCCTTTCTCCAAGTCCTTTATATATCTCTCTGCTTTATACTAACTCCTATATCCATCTCTCCCTTTGCTTAGGTACCTCTTTACCTGTCTTTTAGAGTGTTCATCTCTCTATTTACACATCTAAATTTCCCTGCCTTTTAAGTTTCATTTCCCCCCTTTTCTCTCATTGTTCCCTCTATCCTATGCCACCTCTCTTTATCTTTAAGCAAAGATCACTCCAACTTCCTCACTCTGTTCTCTTCACTCAATCTTTCACTCCACTAAAGTATGCTTTTTATAGGAAGCTGAATTTATTGAAAGAACATATATGAACTAAAAGAAAAATCTGAGTATGCTACTTTCCAAACCAATCAGAATGCACTGTAGATTCCATATGTGGCATATGGGATATCTTATAATTGCCTGAGAACCGGTAAGTTGGCACTTGGAGGATGAGTAAACAATAAACACAGAAGCCCACACTACTGGAATGCACAAAGGTTTTCACAGAAAAATATCAACATGGGAAAGGCTCTTTTATACTCATGCGCAAGATATATTTTATGAAGAATCTAAACTTATTAAAGTGTGCACGTTATTTAGCTCCTATTTAAAAAACAATCTCACTCTGATATCCTCTATAACAATCTCATCATAAACCTATGTAGATGCCCCTCCTAACCTTCTGGGTTTCTCCACTTCTTTACTTCCTCTTCATCAAAGATAGCTGTCTGTGCCCATCTCGTTCCCTCTCCGCAATAGTACAATGGTTATCCACTAGGCCTTGTCTTAACAATAATTACAATCCACCCCCTCCCCGCAATACACACACCTTGAATTTACAAACATCACCTTTTCCCCACCTTCTCCAGTCTTTGCAGTTCATTCACTTTGTTATACTAATTTTTAACAAATCTTTATCTGTCCCTGATCCAATAGTCCAATGATCCTACTACCTTTTCATAGTACTTTACATCCATCCTGTCTTCCTTATTTTCTTCATCCCATGCCTAATTATTAAAAATATTTCCTTGCATACATGCTCAAACCACTTGTCTAATTAACTCTTTATATACCTAAATATACCATTAGACTAAATTGTGACACTGATAAAGTGTAACTGTGTCTACTCCATGTATCTGTACATACTACTGAACATGACTGAAAAAGAATCCACATAGTAATTTTAACTTGTTTCTTTTTAAATATGTGACCCTTAAAATAGGCTTCTAATACTGTATTACATACAGTAATAGGGAATAATAATACCTAAACCTCATAGGTTGGCCGGGCGCGGTGGCTCAAGCCTGTAATCCCAGCACTTTGGGAGGCCGAGACGGGCGGATCACGAGGTCAGGAGATCGAGACCATCCTGGCTAACACGGTGAAACCCCGTCTCTACTAAAAAATACAAAAAACTAGCCGGGCGAGGTGGCGGGCGCCTGTAGTCCCAGCTACTCGAGGGGCTGAGGCAGGAGAATGGCTTGAATTCGGGAGGCGGAGCTTGCAGTGAGCTGAGATCGCGCCACTGCACTCCAGCCTGGGCGACAGAGCGAGACTCCGTCTCAACAACAACAACAAAAAAACCTCATAGATAATAATAATACCGAATCATACCTGTAATGCAGGTCTTTATTCAATATCCTTCTCTACTGGCTGTCACTTTTGTGCTCTAAACTATCTTAAACCTTCACCAATTCTCCCCTTTAATCCTTACGCTAGGTTGATGATCAATATTTCTCATTTAACCAGGATAAGAAGAGACAATCATAATTGAATTATTTTATAAGCCAGCTCTACCACATTTGCCCATCTACTTACACCTCTTCTAGTAATATCTGCCTTCTTCCTCTTTTAAAAAATTGCCAATAGACATATCTGTGCTCTTGTACCATTTCATGTAATTTATTTGTGCATTAAGTTCCATTTCACTTATATTCTAAAGAAAATCATCCCATCAATTATATCCCTTTCCTCATCCATCATTATTTTTCTCCTTTTTTCACATATTTTTACCAGTATATGAATATATCCAGTATTGACCTAAATTCCGTCTCCAGCTATTGTCCCAATTTTTTCCTTGAAAGCAAAACTTTTGGAGTTACCGATAGTTAGTATCTCCATTTCTCTTTTGCACCAGTTTTAATCATCATTTTGCCATCATAACTCCACCTAATGTGCTCTTGGCAAGATCAGCAACCTCCATTGTTCAATCCAATAGTTAATTTTTGCTTTCATCCATTATGACCAAATAGGAGCATTCAAATTTCTCCTTGTTGTTTTCTTCCTAGTTATTGAAATACCCTGAATTTTCTTCTTACTTTCTGGCACATCTTAGCCTCCATTTTTGATGCCTCCCTTGATCCTTAAAATTGTGAAAAGGACCAGTTTCTGGACTTCTTTTCTTTTTAGTCATTTAGGAAAGAGATAAAATGTACTCTTGTGGCTTTAAACAACAAACATATAGTATTGACTTGCCAATTTTATCTCTAGTTTGGATCTATCCCTCAAACTAAACTAAAATGTTCAACTCACAACAATTCATATCTACTTGGATGTCTAAGAGCATCTTAAATTTTGATACTCCTCATTCCAGTTCCCATAGTTCCAAAAGATACAAATTCCATGAGAGCCAAGATTATTTTTCCCACATGTAAACCCTAGTACGTAGGACAACTGGTACAAATGTGTCATCAATGAATACAATAAATAAGAGAAAGAAAGGAAAGAAAGAAAAAGAAACACAGAAAGAGAAGAGAAAAAAGAAAGAAAAAAGGAAATAAAAGAATAAATGAATTATTTTATGAACATTAGATGTGAGAAGGGCTTAATGTGCTGGATGATTTTTGTATCCTTCATGGATGTCCAATGACATAAGTCTGAGTTTATATATAGCTGTCAACTGCATTTCAGATTTCTGGGTCTAAGCATCTCTCTTTTAGGGATAATGACAACGCAGTGGGCTCTCATTCTGCCTTTCCTAAATGTTTCTATTATATTTATGCACAAGCCTTCCCTTTCTAACAGGTGTGGTGGGGTCATTCACAGACAGATGGTTCCCTAAAGAATTCTTGCTAACAATGAAGCCTAAAGCATGCCAGAGGAAATGTTTAAACATGTTTTTTAAATGTCTACTTTTACTTCCATTTCATAAAACTATAAAAGAACTTTTATATGTACAGAGAATATGCACTAGGGGGTCTTTGATTAGAGTAAGTTTGGCTTTGATGTAAAGATGCAGGGGTCTCAGGTAACTCCCTCAGCAATGCTATGTGGTCACACTGAGGATTGCCTTTATTTACAGTTATCATCTTTTTTGCAAATGTTTACACAATGGATTTCATTGTATTAATAACCCTTGCACAGAATAATAGAGTCAAAAATCTCTAGATCTATAAAAGTAGGCTAGTTATGGTCTTTCATATTTTATTTTATCCTAAATCCTGATTGCTTTGTTAAATCCAGACATAAAGAGGAGAGAAAAACAATGGGGTCCATACATCATGTTTATGTAGCATATGTCCTCACGTATAAGGAGTTGTTGAAAAGTTTGCTTTCCTGGCCTAAGATTATGTCTCAGTCTTCAAATATCATTTTTAGTTTGGAAGCTGAGAAAGAGGAAGTAAGTTGTTATTTTAGGGGATGTTCTTTCATTGTTAGCTGGCTCTTTGTCCTGCACCTCCAGAAGAAAATGCCCTCAAAAACTTTAAGGACTCTTACAGTTCATTAGAAATATACCTGTTCATGACCAGCTTCTTACATCTTAAGGCAACTTTACATTTACTTGTCCCAACTTGAAAAGATGAGTATTAACAGACTTTGACTTGACTACTTTTATTATGCTTCCCTATATTTTCTATAGATATTCTTAAGTAAGGTAGGCTATTTCAGTTACAGTTCCATGCCCCATATTGAGGTTTTGGTCACCAACAGACCACTTATGTGACAGTGGTCCTATAAGATTATGGTATTAATACTGTATTTTATTGTAGATGCTTTTTCTGTTTTGATACATCTGGATACAACAATACCATTGTATAGCAATTTCCCATAGAAATGAGTACAGGAGCATGCTGTACATGTCTGTAGCCCAGGAGGAATATGCAATACTGTATAGCTTAGGTGTGTAGGAGGCTGTACCATCTGGGTTTGTTTAAGCACATTCTGTGATGTTAACACAAGGACAAAAAAACACCTAACAACGCATTTCTCAGAATGTGTCTTCTTTGTTAAGTGATCCATTATCCCTTCTGTATTTAAAAACTTTTTTTTTTTTGTAACTGTGGAATATAAAGAATCATAATGTATCGGTTGTTCATAAGCACTGAGCTAGCTTTTAAGTAGAGTTAGGAACTCTCTCTCTCTCTCTCTCTCTCTCTCTCTCTGTCTCAATGTCTTCTCAATGCTCATTTCCTAACTGGTGATCTTCCTCTTTTTTTTTTTATTATTATTATTCCTGACAGGTTTCACTTAATTGTTGAGTCAAACCTGTTAGCACTGTGGCTCCAGATTGTATTATTGAAATAGCTGTTATTTTCTCAGTTTCTGTAGATCACATATAAGAAGTTCTACATAATCATAGTGATGAAAACTCATGTTTAAAAAATCCATATATAATTAGCATGATACAACAGAACCTCTTAACACTGAGGCTTTAAGATTTAATAATTCTGTTATTCTCAGTAATGCTGAAAGTTGCTTATGCCCTTTCTGTCACACAATTGATTCCAATGTATTTTAAAATGTGTTTTTCTGAGTCATTTGTTGCCTTGTTAGTTTTTTAAATTTCCCCTTAGATATAAAAAGTGCAACAGGCTGTTTTTGTTTTAGCTTCATTTTTCAACAAGAAATGTTTTGAAAGTTAAAGAGCATTTTTTAAAAATAATTAATTATAAATGATGTTTTTTTCTCTGGCTAAAAATTAGGACAAAATGTTGAGGAAAACGATGGGAATGTTCAAACAGAAAGTCCTTTAACCTGAACTACTCTGAATTTTATGTTTCTAAACACTGTATACCGTGAATTTAAAATTTTTAAAGCAATACAACAATTATTTAAAATAATGTGCTGTATACTTTTGCAAAAAGAGCTGTCAAATAGGTATTCTAAGGCTTTCATTATAATTAATAGATACTACAAATATGCCAAAATTTTGCTTCTTGGATATCATGTTTTTCTTTAAAGAAAACAATTAAAACTTGAAGCTCTGGTATAATATAAATTTTACATTTTGAGTAAAATGTTGAGATTCTGAATATATTTATTTAAGTTTTAAATAAAATAGCCCTAAACTTATCTTTAGAACATCCTCCTCTTAAAATCTTCTCAAATATATGTCCAATTCATTTACTTATTTTATGTGAATAAAAATTTCATGTTTCAAGATTTAAAAATAAAATATAGAAACTGACAAATAAGTTTAAAAAATAAGTTAGAAATGAATATGGATGTAATAATATTTATTATATAGATAAAGATATGGTAATTATTGTGATTTTCAGTTTCAAAGAATACTTCTTAGAGTAATAATACCACTGTAATTATAAGCATGGCCATATATACTCTTTTCAAGTATTTATGTACACTTATGTTACTATAAATTAAAGGTTAGAGCAATTTTTTGAAAACCAATGTTATAAATCAGATGACCAATTTTATTAGTTTAAAACATTATAGACATTTAGAAAATTATTATATCCTTCATGCTTACATTGTTGAGGGACAGAAATTTAAGAAACTGAGGTGGGAAGGGTCTTTTTAACTATATAATTATGGTTACAGAAAAGGGCCAGTTCTGGACACCTATCACTTGTTCATTTGGTTAGGCAATTATTCTTTCATTCTGTATACTAGTCTCTCTTGAGCACCTGCAATGTCATACGGACTGGCATTCTCAACAAGCAATTAACAAGGAGGTGTTACGGTAGGGTAGTGAAGGTGTGATTTACATATGGGCTGATGTGTGTGAGGCACAACGGCTGAACAGGATTAAACTGAATGCCAATATTGAAAACAGAAACTCTAAGAAATATCTGTAGAAAATAAACAGACATTACAATGGAATTTTTCAATTACTTTTGACTGCAGATATGTTTTATACAGCAAACAAATGCACACAAACATATAACCACACATGCACACATACAGACTGACTTGCATACACAGAAACACACAATGTACAATTTCAAAGAAAGTATAACCCTCACTATGGGCAGTACACATTTCCTATTCTATTGAATATATATATAGATATATATTTTTTCAAAGAGGGCTTGAGAGAAATGAGACAACCTCTTAGAAATACTACATCCTTGGAGAACAAAAAACTTCCAGCAGTTATATATATATATATAGTTATATTTATATATGTATATATTTCTATATACATATATAATAAATACAAATATGTAATATATAAAATATAATATATAATAAATATATATTACATATTTATATATTATATATAAATTATACATAAATATGAAATATATATTTAAACAATGGATACATAGACTTTTTTTGGGGAGTTAGTGTTTAAAAATAACTGAATTTAGAGATTTAGAGGTTGTATACTGCGAAGCAGTGGAATCATTGAAATGTAATGACCATGTTTCATGGAAACTTATGTAACCTTCAAAGATCATGGAAAAAGAAAAAGAGAAATTTTAGGGATGAGGGACTCAATGATGCTGGGTTATGGAAAATTTACTCTCTCGTCATGGTTAACTTTTGCTCATATCCTTTAGACTTCAGATTTCCTGACTGAAACAAGAAGTTTATTTATTTTAATTTTTTAATTATTATTATGACATTCAATATCCTAGATTGAACATTTAGCAATGGCAACTTTCAGCAATTAGACACCTTCTCATAAAATGCATTCCATATCTCAATAAGGTACATACATTTATAATCTCATCTTATAGCTAGAATAATTAAGCAAATATTATTAAAATAAATCACGTATGTCATCAGAAATTTCATGAATATGACTTGTTATTATTCTTATTCATATTTTCTAGTCACCATATTCAATGTTATGACTAACTTTGACTTTCTACTTTATGCTCTCTCCTGAAATAATTATCAGGACATAAAGTATATACCTTGGTATTTTTAGATGACATTGACCAAAAAATGTAGAAAAAATAAACATGCTTGCCTATTACATGCCTTTTGAAGTTATAAAGGTACTCTATATACAGACATATTCTCACTTAAAATATCACTAGTAGTTCAGTAGTTATAAAATATAAATTTAATTCTTAATGTACGTAAATACATTTGGAGTATTTCTTTAATTCTAATTTAAACTTTAAAGTAAGCTTATAAACAAAGAAATGCGCCAAATGTATTTAATATAAATTCAGTTTTTAATGTACTTAAATACATTTGGACCATTTTTTTGTTTAATCCTAATTTAAACTTCTAAGAAGTTTATAAACAAAGAGAGGCTCCAAATGTATTTAATTACATTAAAAATTGAATTTACACACCAAGAAAGGTAATTGACATTTAAAGGATATAACTAATACTTTCAGATATAATAGGTTATTTAACTGTCCTTTCATAATTGAAAAATCTTTTTTTTTATTTTACCAATGAGGATCAAAACACTTTGTCAGTAAATTTTATTTGAAATGAATTCTTCAACAACAGTTTAATAATCATGCTTTTTCTTTTTCTTTCTTTCTTTTTTTTTTTTTTTTTCTGAGACGGAGTCTCGCTGTGTCGCCCAGGCTGGAGTGCAGTGGCCAGATCTCGGCTCACTGCAACCTCCGCCTCCCGGGTTTACGCCATTCTCCTGCCTCAGCCCCTCGAGTAGCTGGGACTACAGGCGCCCGTCACCTCGCCTGGCTAGTTTTTTTTTTTTTTTTGTATTTTTTTAGTAGAGATGGGGTTTCACCGTGTTAGCCAGGATGGTCTCGATCTCCTGACCTCGTGATCCGCCCATCTCGGCCTCCCAAAGTGCTGGGATTACAGGCTTGACCCACCGCGCCCGGCACTTTTTCTTTTTTTTTCATACTTTAAATCTAGCAGTAGTCTATGGCAAATATATTTTTTCAAGGTTAGTGGCATAATTTTAAAAGTGATTCTTGTCTTTGTGAAATTCAATTAAAATAAAATTTCATTTCTTAATGTTACAAGCATCCAATAAAGGCAGTCCAGCTTTTTATTATATACTTACTTAACTTCTAAAAATGTCTATTTTTTGAAATTATAATCAAGGTTTATTTAGCTTTAAAGTTGATTTTACCACTGTGTCACTGATTAAAAAGTGTCTAATATTTTATTGTACTTAAGTAGACTGAAAGTGCAGACACTTTTTGATACAATTTTGTCTTAATTATATTTGTAACTCTGTGTTCACTAATTATGAATTAAAGCATACTGCTGGAAAATATTTTGTCTTTTAAAGAGTAATTAGACAAGATATTTTCTTTCCATTCTTGAGACAGAATGAAATTTATATAATGTAAAGCAAAGCTTTCATCTTATGGTACGGAATGATGTATACTGGTGATCATTTCAATTTGTTAAATTGAGGACTCAATAACAGTTCACAATACCATAAAATTTGCATCAGTTTTTGGACTGGAAAGACTCACCAATTTAAAGGAGACTTTACTCAATTTAAATGCCTTATATTTTTGTGAAGTAATAAATTTAAGAATCAATAGGCTTCTGAAATGTGGGAATTCTTTCTTCTTTTATGTGACGTAAGCAAAAACGCATAGTTCCTATTTTAACAAGTTTTTAGTGATTGTGCAGGAAATGTTGAATGTTTTCAACATTTGTATCTTCATGCATCAACCTGGCACTTTTTTCTTACTTATGTATATAGAGACTAGTACTTTTCTTTTAACTTGATTTTTATGCCTCAAAAAAGAAAGCCTCATAACAGAGGCTTAGCAAATTTAACTTTTTGAAGATAAAATCTACTATTCATATGATTAGTGAGCAATATTAAAGTAAATATTTATAGTATTTATAGTAATAATATATATTTTCCACCAAGTCAACAGGTTCTAAATATTGTAAAAATATAGTTTACATAT
Source organism: Trachypithecus francoisi (assembly GCF_009764315.1). Taxonomy (NCBI): domain Eukaryota; kingdom Metazoa; phylum Chordata; class Mammalia; order Primates; family Cercopithecidae; genus Trachypithecus; species Trachypithecus francoisi. Next base: position 19,910,265 of record NW_022681465.1, read on the forward strand.
GACTCTATTGCCTCCAGCCCATTCTCCATATATCAGCCAGACTGCTATTTCAACAATGTGTATCAAAGGGACCTACACTTAGGAAGAAAATCCAAATTTACTATTTGGCTTATGTAGCTCTGTATAAGTCATTTCCTGCATAAATCATCATTTGTGTCTTATTCACGCAATTTTTTTTTTGGTACCTACCACTGACCAAGAAGACCTTTGTTGAAATTTTCACTTACTGGCCTATGCGGATCTAAAGAATATTTTCCCTAGTTCCTTCTCAGTTTTCATGTTTCCTATCAATGGCATCTCCTCAGAGAAGGGTCCTCTAACCACTCTGATTAAGATGGGGCCCTTCCTCTAGTATCTTTTCTCCAAGTACTAGTTTATTTTCTTCATAGCACTTAATACCACCACCAACAATAGCAACAAAAAGTCTCCAAATATTTTGTATTGTTTGCTTATTTTTTCCCCAAGCAGAATTCAAGATACAGAATGGAACAATATTTTCCTTGTTTAGTTCTATATTTTTAATGCCTAATAAAAGTTCCCATCTATTATCTAAAAAATAGTATCCCCATTGTAAAGGGGGAGGGGGAAGAAAGGTTTAGAGAGAGTAAAGTCTTTAAACTAAATGTTTGTGTTTCTCCACGATTCTATGTTGAAACCTAATCCCCAATATGATAGTATTTGGAGGTGGGATCTCTGGGAGGTGATTAGGCGTGAGGATGGAGTCCTCATAAATAGGATTAGTGTTCTTGTAAAGAGACTCCTTGTTCCTTGCACCATGTCAGGAAAGAGTGAGAAGTCTATAATCCAGGAAGAGGGTGTTCACTAGACACGGAATCTGCTGACATCATGATCTTAAACTCCTCAGCCTGTAAAACTGTGAGAAATGAATTTCTGTAGTTTGTAAGATACTCAGTTCATGATATTCTGTCATAACAGCACAAATGGAGTAAGATAACTAATTTGTTAAAGCGCATACAGCAAATGTTTGGTTGAGACAGGACTGAATACAAGTAGTCCAACTTTACTGCCAATGATGTGAACACGTACTCCCACTGTTTGCTAATTATGTTTTAAGAACTTCCTTGGGCCAGATGCGATGGCTCACATCCATAATCCCAGAACTTTGGGAGCCCAAGATGGGCAGATCACTTGAGCCTAGGAGTTTGAGAACAACCGAGGCAACATAGTGAGACCCCATCTCTACAAAAAAGAGAAAAAAAAAAAGTTAACTGGGCATAGTGGCACGTACCTGTAGTCTCAGCTACTTGGAAGGCGGAGGTAGGAGGATCACTTAAAAACAGGAGATGAAGGCTGCAATGTGCCGTGATTGTGTCACTGCACACCATCCTGGGTGACAGAGCAAAACCCTGCCTCTCAAAAAAAAAAAAAAAAAAAAAAAATTCCTCATCTACCCTGCCTAACTCCTAAGGGATAAAAAATGGTGATTCATTGAGAGACATGGTTGCCTAAGATCATAAATGAAGCTAGTTGAGAAACTGAGACTAAAGTGAATGTTCCATCTTCTCAATCATGTTCATTTCCTTGCACACTACTGTCTCCCTTCAAGCTGACCTTCTGGAGCTCCATATGAGCCTAGACATGGTAGATATGTTTAGGTCCAGATCACGAAGAAGACATACTCAGGAAAGCAGATTTCAAGTGCAAAATAAGACATAAAGAGCAGTTAAATAATGGTTCAGGGTCAAGAAGTATATTAAACCAGGGATCAAGATTACGAAGTAGATCACTGACAGTGGAAGATGTCCCATTCCCAATCAGTACTGAAATATCAGGAGAATACAGACACCGTTTTGGAAGAAGAATTTTAGTGAAGCCATATTCCCTGCATTGAGGTACATATGATTTTCCTTCAATGGATTATCATTCTTTCATGGAATATGTTAAATTAGTATCAAACTGCTTAAAGCTTGGCCCTTGCCAATAAGTACAATTTACTTCAGCCGCTGAATTGTTGACAGCTGAATGAAGAATGCTACCATTTAGAAGTGTCTCTTTGACTCTCAAATCATATACAAATAAAATATCCTTTTGCTTTGTAGCAGGGGAGCTGTATTTCTATAAAATATTCAAATTTACCAAGGAAAATATGTCCATTCTACAAATCCCTGGAGGGTAACTTTGATCCTTGACTTCTGGTTTTCAATCTGCCATTTTTACTCATGTTTCCCTGAAACAAGTAAACCCACAGGTTGAGTCCTTCCAGATGAATTTCACAAGCTGATAGATGTCACCCTTCTTACATACTTTTGACCTGTCTCCTTTAAGGCTTTCTGGAGACAGATTAAAGAACGAGGCTTTGGTTTGACATCAGTTCAAAAGATAGAGCAAAGTGTGAGCAGAAAATAGAGGTCAAGGTAGAAGTTTGAGGCAAACCTCAGATACAGAGCTCCTGTCAAGAAATGCCCCGACTCTCAGCAGCAGTCGAGGAAGCAGCTGGTCTGGATTTCTTGTCACTGTTAGGGCTTAATTACTGGGACACAGCAAACCCAGGCCTTGGAGATGGGACTGGGTGACCCATGTCGGGGACTGAGGCTGTCTTCTGATATACTCTCTGCCAGGTGACCCTCATGCCTCATGACAGCATGATGCTTCTTTGAGCTTAGTTCTATCTAGCTGCAAGTTACTTGTAAAGAAACAGTTTTAGAAACAGTAATCATAATATAATAATTTCCAAGGTGTGTTTATATCATATCATCCCATATTCATCCTCCTGACAAGACTGTGAGGTACCCAGAGGGAAAACGATTGTAATAATCTTTTGTTGTTGTTGTTATTGGGGCGGGGGGGTGGTAAGAAACGTAAGAATCAGAGAAGTTAAAAGATTTGACAAGCATATACAGTTGCTGTATGGTGAAGTTAGAATTCAAATGTGGTCTCTTGAATCTAAATGCCATTTTTATTCCACTACACCATATCAATCTAAGTAATTCAGTTCTCAAAGTGAATTGGGAGGAAACATGAAGCTAAATGTAATATTTCAAGGAGATATAGAAGGAATCCAAACATATGAATCCTGAGATAGAGCTCTGATTGTAAATAACCAATCTTGTCAAGATATGAAAGCCATTGCAAGCTCTAGACTGAGATGTGATTTAAATGTCATATTTGAATAACAGTCCTCTGATCCATCATCTGCCATAAATTTTAAGATCTCATTTAGAGAAAACAAAAACAAACAAGTTAACCATTTTTCATACCAACATATAAAAACTGTATAATATCCTATGAGTCTTTTAGAGAGAATTGGGACCTAAGTATTCCACTCAATGCATAATTTAAAAAACACTCGAATATCCTGACTCCTGACCCTTTAGAGTATTATACTGTTCTACTTGTAATTAAAGCTTAATATGAAAAAGCTAGCAAAGTAAGTATCTAAAACTCCCCTTAAAGAAAAATATCCAATGCTGTGTTATTTGGGGAGATCTTGTTATTTGATAATTGATAACAAATAAATTCTATAAGCAATGAAATACAAGCAGTTTTTTTTCTAATAGCTATTTTGTGTTACCAAAAGCCAGTAGTTACGTGTATTCATTCTGACTTCAAATATACCAAATACCAGGAAAATAAAAACCAGGTTAACTAAGTTGAGCAACAATATGAAACAAAATGTTATTCACTTTTAATTTAAAGAGTTAGGTGAACTGAAGAGGTCAGGATGAAAGTACCTACTTGACATCTTCCCCTTTTCCTCTTCCAATATATTTCTTCTAATCTCCAGATGATTGTTTTCCACTACTCCTCCGGTTTAGTAATGGAATTTCCGCTAAAACATTTGCTATCAATTTTGTTTTGTTTTTATCTGAAGTTTAACTGTCTTATATAAGTTAATATTATTACATTTTACCAGAAATAAGAAACAGCTAAAATCTACCTATTCCACTTAATTTAGCATTGAGGGGAACAAAAAAACCATGTACTTAATTGGCAAAACATAAAACTCAGAAAACCTTAAGTCTCTAAAGTGTATATGTAATTTATTAAACGTACTAGATTCACCATTCCTAATACTAAGTTTTTGATTTGATTGGGGAATGTTTACTGTGACTAGCCGAGAAGACAGAGATATAAATCTTCAGCTCCCTTCAATATTGCACATGCCTGGAGAAATGCATTGTACTTTATGATGGTAGTTTCTGTTTTTGTAGTTCTTTCTGTCCTCTGCCTATTGTGCTCAATATCATTGTTGAAAACGAGCTACCTGTCTTATTAATATCAGCATATTAAGCTGGTATGTTGATTGATATGGAAACATACATGCTATGCCCATTTACTCAATGTGTATTACACATGCCCAGATGAGATGGTACAGATTCCTTTTTTTTGGTTCCTCCCTCTAACTTTAACTAACTACTCAGAATGATACAATGTCTATTTTGGAGTCCTTAAAAGGACTCCTAAAGCTGGAAAGACAAAAGGTACCAGGCTGGAGACTTCAAGATTCAAGGAATGGTATTGCAGTGGCTTGTCTGGGTTTTCTGTTCATTTACCATTAACTGAATCGGGCACCAGAGAGGCCTACAGCCTCAAATAGTCAGCACCAAAACACAGCCTGCCTCTCTTGGCCAAATGACAAAGAATGGCGTAGCCCAATAGACACTAAGTGTGGATCCCCCTATCTCTGCTCCACATCCAGGGTGGTGGTAGGGCTGATTATCCCACAGTGGTAAAGCCTGGTGTCTCCAAGCCCTCCATCTAGAAGTATATGGATATCCAGGTCCAATGTCTGCCAGTCCTCTACCAGTGAAAGAGACTGAGCAAGCTCAGCAGCTTTTTCCCACATGCTCCCTTCCACCTCTGGGATGTAGCTCAGGAAACCACTGAGGAAACCTATAGGCAACACAAGCAGGGGTCAAGTTGGGGATGCAGCAGTGCTAGGAAAATGAAGCAGACAGGCAAACAGTGCAAGGGATCTGAAAACTACATTGAAATTCTAACACACAAAAGAGGGCTAGAACCTACACACTAAGCCAAAGAAGGGCAACCGAATGCTGAAATCAATGACTTAATTAAGATCAAAAGTCTGCTAACATAATATCTAGAAGTCCAGGATTTAATCCAAAACCTCTCATCATACCAGGGACAGAAACACTCACAATCTGATGAGAAAGACAATCAACTAACATCAGTGCTGAAATGAATCATATTTTAGTATTATTTGACAAAGATCTTAAAACAGCCATAATGAAAATGTTTCATCAATCCATTATAAATTCTCAGAAATAAAAGAAGAGATAGAAAATCTCAGAAAAATAACAGTTTTTGGAAAAGAAACAAATGGAAATTACAGAACTGAAAAACACAGTAACAACTATGACAAACCATGCTGGATGTCCTAAGTAGTGAAGTGGAAATGATGTCGGATAGAATCAGTGAAATTTAGAAGCAGTCAAAAAAAATTTGGTCAACACAGAAAAAAAAAAAAAAAAAAAAGACTAAAAAACTAACAGACTCAAAAATCATTTTGATTTTTTGGGACAACACAAAAAGATCTAATATTCACATCACTGGAGTTAAAAAAAAAAAAACAAGGAGAAAGAATATGAAACTGAAAAAGGACTCAAAGAAATAATTTGCTGCACATCCACCATATATGTAATACACCAAGAAAGAGGAAAGAAGCTCACACAGGATAAAACCAAAAGAGTTTAAAAAGTACAAGGTAAGAACATGGAAAGAAGTCATAAAAGCAAAGAGAAAAAGGGTGTCTTACCTAAAGAGAATACCCATTTGAATGACAGCAGATATCTAATCTAAAGCTGCCAAGGCCTAAAGGAAGTAGCATAATATATTTCAGGTGATTAAATAAAAGAACTGTCAACAGTGATTTCAATATTCAATGAAAACATCCTTCCAGAAGGAAGGGGAAATAAAAACATTCTCAGAGCAAGTAAACTAAGATAATTTGTTCTCAGTAGATCTACCATTAAATCATAGCTAAAGGAAGCGCTCTAAACAAAAATAATATGTTAATAGAGGAAAGGAAAGAAAAACAATGAGATGCATAAAAACAGAGATCTATGCAATAGACTGCGTTACTCCTTACGAGTTTTTTAGATCCTATTTTGTTGCTTAATCAAAATGAACACCATCTGATGTGATGCTAAATGCATCCAAAGGAAATACTTGAGAAGATTATGCTTTAAAAATAGGGAGGATAAAGAAACTTAACCAAGATGGAATATATCACCTGAATATCTAACCTGCTCCCAAGCCTAGATGGCTTTAAGAAAATTACCAAACATTTAAAGAAAAGTTAACACAAATTTTATGCAATCTCTTTCAGGAAATAGAAGGGGAAGGAACATTTCCCAACATATTTTATAAGGCCAGTGTTGCCTTGATACCAAAACCAGAAAATGATAGTACAAAGCAAGAAAATAGCATACTGATCTGTTTCATAAACTTAAGAGTAAAAATCCTCAACAAAACATTATACAATTAATTCAGCAATGTACAAAAATTACATTAGTCAAGTGGGCTTTATTCAAGATATACATGCTGGTTAAATATTCAAAAATCAAACCATGTAATCCACCATATAAACAGAATATAGAAAAAATTTCTTTACAATCATATCAGTGATACAGAAAAAGCATTCAACAAAATCCCAAAACATTTATTATATAAACTTGCAGGAATTTAGAATTAGAAGATACTTCCTGTACTACATAAAGCACATATACAAAAAACCCTGCAGATAACATTGTATTTAATAAGGTAAGACTAAGTTCCTCTTTTATCCTAAGATCAGGAAAATTGCAAGGATGTTTTCTCTTACAAGTTTTATTCAACATAACACTAGACAGTCTAGCTAGGGAAATAAGGTAAGAAAAAAAATTAAAAGCATACATACTGGAAATGACCTAGTATAAGGTTCACACCTCATATGAAAATTAACCCATAAAAAAATCAAAGGCTCAAATGTAATTATAAAATCATACTTTTATAGGAAAAAAGACATTGAACAAAATCTTCAGGATATACATAGGCATGATCCATAATAGAAAAGAAATAATAAACTTGACTCTTTTGAAAATATAGGCCGAGAGGAGTGGCTCACACCTGTAATCCGAGAACTTTGGGAGGCTGAGTCAGGAGGATTGCCTGAGCTCAGGAGTTCGCAATCAGCCTGGGCAATATGCTGAAACTCCGTCTCTACTAAAATACAAAAAGAAAAAAATTAGCCAGGTGTGGCCGCGTGTGCCTGTAGTCCCAGCCACTCAGGAGGCTGAGGCAGAAGAATTGCTTGAACCTGGGAGGTGGAGGTTGCAGTGAGTTGAGATGGTGCCACTGCACTCTAGCCTGGGCGACAGAGCGAGAGTCCATCTCAAAAAAAGAAGAGAAAAAAAAAGATACAAACTATTGCTTCCTTTCAACAGACTGTTAGCAGGCTAAAGAGACAAATTACAGACAGTGAGAAAATATTTGCAAACCACACATCAAACAAAAGGCTTTTATGCAGAATATATAATAAACTCTCAAATCTCACAGTAAACAAATAAACAAACACATCCAATTAGAAAATGGGCAAAAGAAATAAACAGACCTTTTCACTGAAGGCAATATACAGTGAGTATCTAAGCACTGAAGATGTTCAATATCATTAGCTATCGAGGAAGTATAAATTAAGTCCATAATGCAATATCACTAAACGCCATTCAGAATAGTTAATGTAAAAATACGTTGGTGAAGATATAGAAAAACTGGATCACTCACGCATTGTACATTCGTACAAATGTAAAACAAGACATCCACTCCTTAATGTCAGGATTTTTTTAAACTTAAAAATAGACTTATTGCACAAAGCAGCAATTTTACTCAGGAGTATTTATCCCCGAAAGATGAACATTTTTGTTATTGCAGAAATCTGTACACGAAAGGTTTATAATAAGTCAAAAGTTAAATCAAATGTCCTTCAATGGGTGAATGGTTAAACAAACAAGTATGTATGGGAGGGAATACTACTCAACAATAACAAGAAATGACATGTTGATTCATGCAACAACTTGGACAAACCTCGTGGAAACTATATAACTATATAACATTTTAAAAATAAAATAATCATAGAGATGAAATACATAGGAGCAGATGCCCTCTGTAAGGGTTTCTGTTTAGTGTAGCACTAGGGAGACTTGCGCTAGGACAGTTCTGCATCTTAATTGTCATAGTTACATATAGCTACATGCGTGATAAAGTTGCATAGAACTATATATACATGCACGCTCACACACACACAGATAAGTGCACAAATAACTTTAGAAATCTGAATAAGCTTCACAGATTGTACAAATATGAATTTCATGGTATACTATATGCAAGATGTTATTAGAGGAGAAACAATGGAGAGTACATAGGATCTCCCTGTACTTTTGTCCAACTTTCTGTGGATATCTAATTATTTTAAAATAAAAGGGTGAAGAAAATATATTACATGTGCCCAGAGTTTGCTCAAGAACTCAAGCCAGTTAAGCAAACCTAGTGTATTAGGGAAAATGTGACTATATTGAAGTGGCCAAGACTGCTTTTTTTCACAATGCCTAACTCTAAACAATAGATCAATCTAAGCATACATTTTCAAACATGATTGAAAGCTTCACCTGCTTTGTAATCATAAGAGAGTTACATGTAACGAAAAAAAGTAAGCACAGCTACATGTGTGGAATCAAATATTACATTAGCCATAGCCATCACACTATATTTTCTCAAGATGTTTCTTCTCTGGGCACAGAAAAATAACGTTAAGTCTATTCTCAACGTCTCCCAAAAGACTCCAAAATGGGTTTTCCTTGATCTGGTACTTAGATCTCGGTGGTGTAGTCAGAATAAAGAAAACAAGTTTTGAGATATGTGTATTTTTTCCTTTCAAGGCTTTATAACAGAAATCCATCTAGGTATAAGACAGATTAGGGTTCACTGTCACATCCCTGCCTCTGGACATAATATTTCATGTAGAGGCAGAAACAAATAATATTTCTCTCATATTTTAAAAAGCTTAACAATATATAAAGCAGACCTGTGCCCTCACAGTTCAGTCTTGTCCGTTTCAAAACCAAATACAAGTTCTGGATTCGAACAATATGCTCCCAAATTTCTAAAAGGAATGTAAGCAAGCCAACTTGGTATTATCAACTTCTGAGAATTTCAGTCTGGAAACAGAATATTCAAACAAGTACATCTTTCTTTTCATAATTGAACTTTTCTTTTAATTTTTCTGGAAAGTACAAAAAGATTATTAAAAATTTTTACTACACAATAATTGTTTGAATAGATAAAATATGATGGCAATGTATTTGGCGAGTTTTGGTCTACCACCTGCCTCGAGTTACGAAATAAAATGAATCCCTGGTTTATAACATTTTAAATTTTGACCTACCATTTGATCCAGGAATCTCACCACTGGGAATCCACCCAGAGGAAAACAAGTCATTATGTGAAAACGACACTTGCATGCATGTGTTTAAAGCAGCGCAATTCACAATTTGAAAAACATGGAACCAGTCCAAATGTCCATCAATCGAGTGAATAAAGGAAATATTTTATATATATATACAAAATTATAAAATTGTATGTATATCAGGCCAGTACATTATGTGTCTTTCTTCCTAATACTCTTCATTCATTATTATCACATTAAATATCTTTGGTTTATTTCACAGAATAACTAAACATATTAATATCCTTACAAATAAAACTATTTTGCTGAAGTAACCTGTGAAATTAGATTTCATTGCACTTTAAGCTGTCACCATTTTTACAATACATAGAACTGGCCACTGTATAACACAGCTAGTAATTCTATAGCTCAAAACCTTCAATACATATTCAAGCCTCATATAACATATTTACTGATATGGGAGGCATTTAGTGGAAATATTTGGGAAAAATGAGGATTTGTCACAATAGTAAAATGTAATTATACAGTTGTTCAATTGCTTGAGATATATATATATATATATAAAATAGATACATATATAACTCACATTAGATTACTAATAAATATCACATTGAACAAATATGAGATATATACCTCTATTTGTATCTAGCCATTGTGATATATACCTATATATCACAGTGGAATAATTGGAATACTACTGGAATATCACATTGGAATAAATGTGATACACAAACACACACAACATGGAATACTACTCAATCATAAAAAGGAATGAAATAATGGCATTTGCAGCAACCTGGATGGAGTTAGAAACAATTATTTTAAGTGAAATAACTCAGGAATGGGAAATCAAACATCGTTATGTTCTCACTTATAAGTGGGAGCTAAGCCATGAGGACACAGAGGCATAAGAATGATATAATGGACTTTAGGTATTCAGGGGAAAAAGTGGGAGTGAGTTGAGGGATAAAAAAATTGTGCATTAGGTAAGTGTACACTGCTCAGGTGATGGGTGCACCAAAATCTCAGAAATCACCACTAAAGAACTTATCCATGTAACCAAACACCACCTGTTCCCCAAAAACCTATTGAAATTTCTTAAATTAAAATAAAATATTTTAAAAAGGAACCATTAAGATATTTCTATCTCATGATATGTGAAAAACATTAACTAAAATTGAGAAAATAGTTTGCAACCAAATTTTGTCTTCTTACTGATTATCTCTACTATCTGGAATTAAAGTTACCAAATAAAAGTTGATATCAAGAAATACTTGAAAGCATTTAATTATACAGTTAAGAACCTAACCACAAATAGTTGTTGAAAATAACAAACATTTGACATTTAATATTATGTTACATTGCACATAAATATTAATGGATAGAAATGAAATATTAATTTTAATACGAAGCTTAAAAGTGTTTTTCAAAAGTTTGACAGCCCATAGCATTTATTTTAAAACCCATACTTCTCTGCTAAAATCTTATCAACAGGAACCACACAAAATAAACAGGATACTTCTCCTTCACTTAGATTAGGTTATTCATTGCTCTGGTTCAGTGGCAGTGATTGGCTATTTTAAGAATGAATCAGTTTATCTCATGCTCTCATGGACCAAATATATTTGATTAGATCTGGGGTAAGCAGGCTTCAACTTCAGTGTCAGCTCCATTCAATTGGCTGTGGCAGACGTGAGTACAGATTTGGGAAGAAATCGCAAGTCTCAATGGAAAAAAACTAGAAATGTCTTGCAATTGTTTGAGACCCAGAGTGTCACAGTGCATCAGCTAAGTATTTTTCTCTTTGGGTGAGGCACTTAAATTCTCTACAGATAAATGAGAATCAAAGCTTATATATCTATGGCATGCTAAAACTTCATTTTACAAATATATTTACAGTAGAAATCATATAACTAGAACAAGCAGAACATCCCTTAAAGGATGGTTATCTCATAAGCTTCAGTATTTGTATTTTCTCTAGTATTTATTTTCTTTCTCTAACAAATATGTAGATGAGTAATTGACAGTATCTATTTGAAACAGGCCACTTTTAGCATTATCCTCGGGAGTTTAGAAAGTATTGGGCATCAGTCTATCCAATTTGGAACGTGTGTATGTCTTCCCAAAGAAACCTAAACAGAGTCAAGTGGGAATCTGCTGTCATAAGACTGACTTAATGATAGCTTATTTCATAGAGTATAGAACTCTGGGATTAATACATATGTCTTTCTGGGAGTATTAAACTGATTGCATTTTAGGAAAATCTGAAGCTTTACCTAAGAGTACACATTTGCATTATAGGATACTCAGGGTTTTCCAACTATGTAGGTGGGAAGGAAGAAAGGTGCCAGCTGTTTGTTATCATTATTCTACTTTGCTTTTGTCTTCTCCCCACTTAGGAGTATCCAGATGGTTATAAATATTTAGGAATCTGAAGGCATTTCAAAAATATCAAATCTGTTACATTTTAAATACAAAATTAGCAAGTCACTAATTCTCAACTCACTTATCCCTTACTTGAACATTTAGAGAAATAGAAGCCAAAAAGATTAAGTACTGTATTTGAAAGGATTCTTCCTTATTTTTCTATATAATTATCCTAATTATACGCTTCCAATTTATTTTATTTTTATTTTTTTTAAGACGGAGTCTCACTCTGTCACCCAGGCTGGAGTGCAGTGGCGCCATCTCAGCTCACTGCAACCTCTGCCTCCCAGGTTCAAGCGATTCTCTTGCCTCAGCCTCCCAAGTAGCTGGGACTACAGGCGCCCGCCGCAACGCCTAGCTAATTTTTTGTATTTTTAGTAGAGACAGGGTTTCACTGTGTTAGCCACGATGGTCTCGATCTCCTGACCTCGTGATCCACTTGCCTCGGTCTCCCAAAGTGCTAGGATTACAGTCGAGAGCCATGGCACCCAGCCTATACTTTCCCGATTTCAAATTGCAACAGAGGCAGAATCCCAACCTAATAACTCTACTTCCAAGGTTAGTGCATGTTCCAAGAGTCTGGTTAACTGATCCTTTTATGTCTCTGTTGCTCTGTTGTCAATCCAAAGCCAAATATATATAAGACACTCAAACACACATCAGGCCAGTACATTATGTGTCTTTCTTCCTAATACTCTTCATTCCTTAATAGCACATTAAATCTCTTTGGTTTATTTCACAGCATAAATAAACATGTTAACATCCTTACAAATAAAAGTATTTTGCTGAAGTAACTTGTGAAATTATATTTCATTGCATTTTAAGCTGTCAGCATTTTTACAACACATAGAACTGGCCATTATATAACACAGCTAGTAAGTCTATAGCTCAAAACATTCTATAAATATTCAGACCTCATATAATATATTTACTGATATGGGAGGCATTTAGTGGAAATATTTGGGAGAAATGAGGATTTGTCACAATAGTAAATGTAATTATACAGTTGTTCAATTTCTTGAAAGTAGAGCCTCTAAATCAGAAAATAAATGTATAGAAACATTACCATCTGAATTCAGTCTCAATTATCTATTTTATTCATTTCACTTATCTGACAAGGAAATTAGACTAGCAAACACATATTTACCTGCACAATTATGGTAAGCAATTACTTGGGTGATACTTCAAGACTCAACTTCCAAGAAAACATTTGACATAAGCTGCTGTGCTCAAAGTATCTATTTTGGAGTTCACAGGAGGAAAGACATGAACAGTACTCACAGAGCACACTGAAACAACATACAATCTCAACTAGATCCTAAAGTCTAGAATACCTACGGTGAAAAACATATTCACAAAAATTTATAAATTATTTAAAATGAGGATGTTGTTAAATACAACAAAAATACAGGAAGTCTGTGTACAGAATCAATATTGAATATGTTAAGACCAAATAATAAATGAGTTTAGTACTTACAAAGAGGAAGATTTATTAATCAATTAAAGAACCAGAGTACTATTTATAGTCTCTCTGTTGGTTTCTGTTATGTTGACTGATGCAGTATATGGTAACAGTGAGCAATCCTTAGAATTTCTGTTTGTTTATTGTACTGTTGTATTTTTATTACTATACTTTATTGATAGGCATTATTGGCAAGCAGGAAAGTTCCATTGAAATAAAGTAAAAAATAAAATGATTAGAGTTAAAAAATAATTACAGACAAGACTTAAAAACTAATGAATATCAAATACGTGTTTATCTGCCAGAAAAATAAATCCATTTTGTGGTTTATCTTTACTGTTCACATAATGATATATAGTTTGTTTCCTGAAGTAGATTTAACGGTGTCGATTATTTTGTAGACTAGAAAGCAGCAGAGGAAATCAGTATATTGCTTTATGTCATTCTTCCATAGCCTTTTGCCTTGAACTGGAACACTAAATAATAGTCAAACTATGAGGTTGTTTTACTGCTTTAATTTTTTTCTGTGTGTTATCTGTACGGGGAGGGGAGTTAAATGCAAAAAGAAAAAAGATGTAATTAAGCTCATTACTAGAGTTATAATTTTTCCTTGAAAAAGGAAAATGTTTTCACAAAAAAGTTGAAGAGACTTTCAAAATGAAAAATTATTAAAATTATAGCCATACAATTTAGATTATTTTTAGAGGACTGTAATTGATCATTTTACAGAAGATAATTCTACCATATCTTTGCATTCATTTCAGGACCCATTATATTTTCTGTACTTAGTAAATATCCTAAAAATACCACTGAAATCTAGCACTTGGATCATCTATGATTATGAACTGATATTATGAACAATGTATGCTGCTTTTCAAAAAGCAATTTCTAATCACATTTATCTGTCATGCTGATTTTTGTTAATATTATTGATCCAATTTTAGGAAAAGAACAGGTGAAAAGTCTATAAACAGTATCAAACTGTTTTTCTTTGGTTTAATTTTATAGATGTATGCATTAGTACTGTGAATAAAAGAGAAGCAACAGTTAAAATTTAAGTGGTAAAAAAAGTATATTCAGGATGACAATTGAGAGAAAACTACACATATCAATTCATATTTGAAATGAGAAATTTCTATTGAGTGCTACAAAATAATATCCCAAATTAGACTGATGTATTTGGAAAATAGCCCAATGAAATTTCAGATAAAACCTTACAGAGATTTATATTAAACATGTCTTTAATTATAAACATGTTGGAACATCAAAAATTACAAGGTGTGTTTATTTAAAGAAAACACACAGAAGAAAGAAGAGACCAAGATAACCAATCTGAATAGGTGTCAAAAAGTACACAGGAAAAAAGATATACATATTTTTCAGTATATATTCATGTACATATTTTCAAATGTTCATGTTTTCAAATACAAACACACACACACTCACACACACAATGCACTCACACACAAACACACATTTCAAAATTACATCAACCCAAACAAGAAGCACCTGTTGTGAAAAATTACAATCTCAGGGAAAAAAAAGAGTTATTGGGACTGAAGATATGACTGCACAAATGGAGTGAAGTTTAGGGGATAGTGAGTGATATCATTTGGCTGTGCCTTCACCCAAATCTCACCATGAATTGTAATAATCCCCATGTGTCAAGGGCAAACCCATATGGAGATAACTGAAAAATGGGAGCGGTTTCTCCCATGCTGCTCTCATGATAGTGAGTGCATTCTCAGGAGATCTGATGGTTTCATAAAGGGCTTTTCCTCCTTAGCTTGGCACTTCTCCTTCCTGCTGCCATATAAAGAAGGACATGTTTGCTTCCCCTTCCACCATGATTATAAGTTTCCTGAGGCCTTCCCAGCTAAGCTGAACTGTGAGTTAATTAAATATCTTTCCTTCATAAATTACCCAGTCTCCTGCACGTCTTTATCAGCAGCATGAGAAAGACTAACACAGTGAGCTAATGTGCTCATCATTTCACAATAGCATCAAAAATGAGAGTAAAGAAAAACGGAATGAGAATCAATTGCAGCAGTACAACAATAAAAGCAAAAAAAGAACCAAATGCAAAAACACTGGATATTTTAACAATGAAATTTTGATAAACTTTGTGAGATTATGAATTTAAATTGCATTCCCTTCCCCGTATGAATTTATTGTAACATATAGTTGTACTGTTTTTATACTATTTAAAGAATACACATTCAGAGGACAGTTAAAAGGTAAGTGCTGCTCTTAATTTTAACTACAATAGAGTGCCCAGGCAAACTTACAAACAAAGGAAGAGTTAACACTTAAAATGTATACCACATATTGGACATTCCTAGTCGCTAAAGAATCTAATGGAATATGTAGCTAGATAGCAAAGTTAAAAAAAAGAGTACAAAAGTTAAGAATAAAGAGAAAAGATAATAAGCTACAAATAACTACACACTCACAAAGAATAACTGCCAGGCAAAACAGGTGTGCAAACAGATTTGTGGATCCCATCATCCAGTAAATTAACTCGCTGACCAGGATGTTACTCTCACCAAGAAAATATACCAGTTGAAAATACACACATTACAAGGTATTTTATCATAAAGAACTAAATTTACATGCAAAGTTTCAGATATCCAAGTATAAATAGACAGTTTAGTTTCCTCTAAACTATCAAATTCTGAACATATGGAATAAGGGGCCACCTCAGAACTAACTGATATTTTCAAAGTAATTAGTGAAAACCGATTTTGTAGCATCTTTATTTACATTACTCTGGCATAATTGTAAGAAACATGTATTT
This sequence comes from Trachypithecus francoisi, assembly GCF_009764315.1. Lineage (NCBI taxonomy): Eukaryota > Metazoa > Chordata > Mammalia > Primates > Cercopithecidae > Trachypithecus > Trachypithecus francoisi. The sequence goes on from NW_022681465.1 coordinate 19,926,372, forward strand.
TAAACAAGCTAAGTTTTATTCAAATCAAGGAAACAAATAAAAAGGTATCATTACAAATGGAGAATTTTTCTGCAGTTGAAAGCCAATTCTATGTCTAATTAAGATACCAATTTGAAACTAACCTTGGTGTATTCCTTCCATACTTTTTTACTAAGTAATTTCATTTATGCAGTGAGAAGTATATGTGTTCAATTTTAATCTTTTTGATCTGTCCACTCTCTAAATAATTTATTTGTGGGAGGAAAATCAAAAGATAACACTTTGATTACCTTTCTTAGGCTAAAAGAGTATGCCAACATAATTCCTAATCGTGAGCAGTCAGTGTTAAATATATTTATTACTGGTAAATTCTTTCATTACAGGGTGAGGCTCCTTATAATTTTCTGTAAAGAATTGTCAACAAAAAAAGGTCCTAAAATATCTAGCGATAATTTACATTCAATACTGATTGTTTTGGTTATGAATACTAAGAAATCATTTCTTACGAAATTGTCCTGACTTTAAATTCTTTTTTTTTTTTTTTTTTTGAGACGGAGTCTCGCTCTGTCTTCCGGGCTGGAGTGCAGTGGCCGGATCTCAGCTCACTGCAAGCTCCGCCTCCCGGGTTTACCCCATTCTCCTGCCTCAGCCTCCCAAGTAGCTGGGACTACAGGTGCCCGCCACCTCGCCCGGCTAGCTTTTTTTGTACTTTTTAGTAGAGACAGGGTTTCACCGTGTTAGCCAGGATGGTCTCGAACTCCTGACCCCGTGATCCGCCCGTCTCGGCCTCCCAAAGTGCTGGGATTACAGGCTTGAGCCACCGCGCCTGACCTAAATTCTTTATCAAATAGTTAACAATATATTTAACAAGTCTCTTGTAATATAAATAATTATTGCCTTCCAATTAGTATTGATAATATAGCATATATTTTACTTCTTAAAGTATGATAGAATATATGTGATGTTAAGTAAAATATATGTGTTTTTAATTTATCTTTTTCTCCCACACGATCACTGTATTAGAAAAATGTTACCATTGGTTAACATTTTCAGTTGTCATGCATAATTCATATAAGAATCTCAAGAGCAGAAAACTGTGAACTAAGAGTACCTTAGTAAATTCCCAACTAGTAAAGGTGGATGTAAATCTATGGGACTTATATAAACTTTATGTCTCCATACAGCCATCTATAATTAGGTTTAATACCACTTACATTCTAACAATTTTTTGCCCTGGTAGGTGTTTGGAATATTCTGGGAAAAATTAAAATCTGCTTCTCAGTTTAGCAAAGCGCTGCAAAGTCCTCTTTGTATGTTTCACGTCCGATAGAATTGAGCATCTCTAATCTCTTTCTCTGGCTATTTGAAGGAGAAATCAGCCCTGGGGCATCAGGAGAACCTGTTTCATTTCACCAACCATGGACAAGAGAATCACTGATAATCATTTTGTACTTTCACAGTGAATTCAAACGTCTGGAAACACACACACAGAAACAAGCATATATGTATGTGTATATAAATGTTTTATATATGTAATTATAATTTATATTTATATGTCATATACATCAATAATAATATATAATATATAGAAGGAATAACATATCAGTTATATGTGTTATGTATATCTGTGTGTGTATATGTGTTGGGTACATTTAAGGGTGTATTTACAAATATCTACATAACCTTTGAATAATCTTTTCTAAGTTTTCAATTAAGATGTACATTGTAGTCAGTATGACCAAAATGTTTCTATTTAGATACATGGTGTTATTTTAGTTATTGTTTGTCACCTGGATATAAAATGTTGGGTACATTTAGAAATAAATTCTCAACATAACTCCAATAATCTAGTATTTGGTTTTGAGCTAAAAATATGTCTGCAATTTATTTAAGAGTAGACATTGGCCTTACTCTTTGTCCAATTGAGAAGAATTGTGCACACTTTTTTTCTTTGCTTCCATCATCTTTTGTAATTTATGAGCTGATGTACAATAGAAGACTATTTTCAGAGTTGAAGGATTCCACTGAGAAAATAACATATATATGTTTTTACTAAGGAGGTATTCTCTACAAAAATGTAATCTGTAGATAACTGAAAAAGATAAAATCTATATTGATATTTTGATGCCAAAACATCACATTGATAAGTACCTTTTATGACCAAGTATAACAGATACAGCTGACCCTTTCTGAAATAAGTATTTTTCTCTTCTCTTTTGGCTCACAAACAGACTACCATGTTCACCTCCTTTGCATTTGGGGATGAACTTATGATGGCTGGCCTGGCCATTACATTTTCCAAGGGATCTCTCATTGTTTTTCCCCTTCAGCAGACTAGATAGTGATATCCAGTGTGAACGAAGCCTTATAATGGTAGAGCTTTGAGCACCCTGGATCCCTAAATGCCTGGAGTAGAATAAACACTCTCAACCATTGACCAAAGCCATGTTGGGATGCCCAAGAACTAAACAAACAAACATATAAACTTGCATTATATCCAGCTTAGAATGTTGGTGCTTATTTCTTATACCACATGAAGAAACTCAGTAGGATGATCTTTCCCTCACCAAAAAAAGGGAGAAGCCAAAAGATGCTAGTTAATGTACTTAGGATTTATGAATTGCCACCAATGTCATTATGAACTGCCATCAAGGTTACTGTATGAACTGTAAATGACCTGTGGTCAGGGGCCAGGTGTTTATACCCTCAGTACCTAACACATGCCAGGAACTTGATAGGCACTAAGCAATATTGGCTGAATGAATAAATATAAAAGAAAACACGTAAAAGAGAAGAAGGCAGGTAAAGTAATCGCTATATCATATCAAGAGCCTGTTAGTGTCAGCCTGGGAAGCCCCAGGTAACTGACACTCATCCTTTCATCTCTATATCCTGGAATATCCTTGAACCAGTTTGTGTAAGTTTGGAAAGTCTGGGAGTAACAAACGAGACATGAGAACATGTGTGATGTTCTGTGTTGCATTGCATTCCATGGTTCTATCTTATGAAGAATGTTTGGACTTCCAGAACAGTGTCAAGTGGCATCACTTCATCAGGTTATTAGTGACAGTGGCCTTGAAGAACAATGTGCTGACCATTCATTCTGCTATGTATCCTCACTGCCATACCTTCTTCTGCACCATTAAATAATTTACTCTTGATTGATTAACTCAACAATGTCTGCATCTGGTCTTTCTGCTATTCTGAAACAATGGTAAACATTTTTTAAAATATAGCAGTCATGAAGGAGAAACAAAGAAAGATATTTTTAAAATGGAAAAAGACAAGAAAAAAAGGATGAAGGGAGGGAAGAGTGAATGAAGAAGAAAAGTAGAAAAAAAAATTGAAGATGAAAAGGGAGACAGAGAGCGCTGAAAGCAGTACATTTTTTCCTGGGCTTAATATTCACATATCTTCATTACTTTGCGTGTGTATAATTGTAAGTGAGTGCGTATAAAACTAACTATTAAATATCTTTATTTATTTAAAAATATTATTTAAGATAGTATTAAATATAAACTCAGAGGTTATATTAATATATATTTAGTTATGGGAATTTTTAAAAATGCAAACAAGGTATACCAATATTAAAATAGTTTTTAAATACACGTCATAAACATGGATGTAATTATACTGTATTTAACATTTGTATTTATTTTCCCACTTGTTCAGTCTTTTCCATGTTTAGTTCCAAGAAAACTCATTTTGTGACTTCTGCTTATAACATTCTACCTATCATTTATTTAATAATGTTAAATTTTTAAATAATTTAGATTTTTTCTAATGTTCTGTTATTATAAATACAGGTGGTTTAAACATAGATTTTCCATATTGAGGGCCATGTCTTGGAGATAGATTTCCAGAAGGGGAGAGGGCAAGCAAAATGATTTTCACTCATGCATCCCTTAATGACAGGAATGTGTTCTGAGAAATACAGCCTTCAGTGATTTCATTCGTGTGTGAACATCACAGATTGTGCTTACACAAACCTAGAGGGGATAGCCTATTACACACCTAGGCTGTACGATATAGCCTAATGCTCCTAGTCTACCAACTTGCACAGCATGTACAGGTGGACAACTATAATACAATGGTAAATATTATGTATCTGGAAATTTTAAAAGGTACAGTAAAAATACAATATAAAGACAAGAAATGATGCATCTGTATAGGATGCCATAAAGGAAACTTGTGGGACTGAAAGTTGCTCTGAGTGAGTCAACGAGTGAGTGATGAGTAAATGTGAAGACCTATGACATTACTCTACACCACTGTAGTCTTTATAAACCCGGTATACTTAGGCTACACTAAATTTAAATATTTTCTTTCTTTAACAATAAATTAATTTTGGCTTACTATAAGTTTTTGCATTATCAGCTGTTTAATTCTTTTAAAACGTTTGTGTGTTTTAAATAACAATTAGCTTAAAACACAATCACATTTTATAGCTGTATAAAATATTTTATTTCTTTATCTTTTTATTCTACAAGCTGTTTTCTATTTTTCATTTGTTTTTACTTTTTAAACATTTTTCTTAAGAACTAAGACACTGACATGCACATCAGGCCTAGGTCACGATCATCAATATCACTGTTTTCCACCTGCACATCTTGTCCCATTAAAAGGTCTTCAGGTGTAATAAAACACTAAAAGGTCTTCAGGTGTAATAACACACATAGAATTGTCATATCCTATGATAACAACACTTTCTCCTGGAGTATCTCCTGAAGGACCGAAGGCCCTGCCTGAGGATGTTTAACTCAAATATATATATATATATATGTGTGTGTGTGTGTGTACATATATACACACACATTATATATATCTACACATACACACATATACACACATTATATAAACACCATATATACAATAATAAAAACTATACTGCAGTAAATACATAACCCAATAACATAGTCATTTATTATCATTATCAAGCATTATGTAGTGTATATAATTGTATGTGCTATATGCTAGGCTTTTATATGACTGGGAGTGCAGGAGGTTTGTTTATACCAGCATCACCACAAACGTGAGTAATGCATTGTGCTATGATGTTACTAGGTGATAGGTATTTTTCAACTACATTATAATCCTTTTATTTTTTGAGACGGAGTCTCATTCTGTCGCCCAGCCTGGAGTGCAGTGGTGTGATCTCCACCCACTGTAACCTCCACCTCCTGGGTTCATGGATTCTTCTGCCTCAGTCTCCTGCATAGCTGGGACTACAGGTGCACATCACCATGCCTGGCTAATTTTTTTTGTATTCTTAGTAGAGACGGGGTTTCACTATGTTGCCAGACTGGTCTCGAACTCCTGACCTTGTGATCCACCCGCCTCAGCCTCCCAAAGTGCTGGGATTACAGGCATAAGCAAATGCGCCCAGCCAACTACATTATAATCTCATGAGACCACCATAATATGTGAGGTTATTGAACTAAACTTCATTATCTGACACATAACTGTATATATGCTATTGGTCAATATCAGTTGTGAAATTGTCATGCCACTGGCAACGATTGAGTGTGCCCACTTCAGCACAATGTCACCAGCACTAGATTTTGTTTCACATTTAAAATTAGAAAGATAATGTCTTATCTTCATCATGAATATAATTATTGTAATTTCACATAAGCCTGGAATTTATAGTGATTACATTACTCATGATTACATTATTTTGTCTGTTGCCTGTTGTGTTTCATGATTCTTTTAATTTTAATGTTTTGATACATACCATATACGATAATATCATTTTGTAGTCCTGATTGCAGCTCAAAAGGCTTTTCAAGTTTTTATTATAGTCATGTAATAAAATAATTGGCCCTTAATCTAGATTTCAGTAATTATTGCATTACCCTTCTTTAGCTTTTGCTTTTTTACTTCTAAGTTTGTATTTTTTAAACCAAACAATTTTTTTCTCTGCAAGGTTTTTAAATAAAATTCGGAAGCTTTTGTTAACCTTCTCTTCTGTAGATATTATAAATATTCTGTTATCATTCCTTTTGATATGTTATGATCTTTTTATAATTGATTCTCAGCACATTATTTTGTTTGAAGAAATACAATTTTAGGCCGGGCGCGGTGGCTCAAGCCTGTAATCCCAGCACTTTGGGAGGCTGAGACGGGCGGATCACTAGGTCAGGAGATCGAGACCATCCTGGCTAACACGGTGAAACCCCGTCTCTACTAAAAAAATACAAAAAACTAGCCGGGCGAGGTGGCGGGGGCCTGTAGTCCCAGCTACTCGGGAGGCTGAGGCGAGAGAATGGCGTAAACCCGGGAGGCGGAGCTTGCAGTGAGCTGAGATCCGGCCACTGCACTCCAGCCTGGGCGACACAGCGAGACTCCGTCTCAAAAAAAAAAAAAAAAGAAATACAATTTTAATTGATTTCCCCAATATTGCCATAATTTAGTATAATGTCTCTTCTTTAACCTTGAGTGGGAAGTCTTCGCCACTGTTTGATAAGTGCTTTTATGTAAATTATTTATGGAATATTCTTTTATCTCTATTTCACTCTCATATTTTGCATGAGTATCAAATTTTGGGTTTTAAAGATGCAAAAATATATTTGCTAATCAGATTTACTATTTACATTTAACAAATTAAATGAAGAGATAATATGAACCAGTGGTTACTTCATAATTTAGAGAATAAATGTCAAAAAGAAAAAAAAATTAGAAAATTCATTTCCTTTAAGAATATTTGACATATTTAGACTCAGTATAAAATTTTATGTTGCATACGTATTTTATTTTTCAGAAATAAGGAGGTTGGGCATGGTGGCTCACGCCTTTCATCCTAGCACTTTGGTAGGCTGAGGCAAGCAGATCACTTGAGATCAGGAGTATGAAACCAGCCTCGTCAACAAGGTGAAACCCTGTCTCTACTAAAAATGCAAACAAGTTGGCTGAGCATGGTGGTGGGTGCTTGTAATCTGAGCTACTCAGGAGGCTGAAGCAACAGAATCTCTTGAACCTGGGAGGCAGAGGTTGTAGTGAGCCGAGATTGCACCATTGCATTGCAGTCTGGGCAAGACTTGGTCTCAAAAACTAATAAAAAAAAAAAAAATCTTAAAGAGACACTGTGGAATACATAAGTCTCAGAGAATATTATTTAAAGTATTCATAATGCATAATTCATTTATGATACAATGTCCCATCTAATTCACCAAGGCAGGAAAGACATTATTGAGTTTGCTATCCTTTCTCTTGAGACTCATTGACCCAATAGCCTGACAGAACAACTCAGTGTATTTTCTTCATATTTGATTTTTAAATGTATTTTCTTATTTCTAGTTTAAAATTGATCCATAATCATTGCTAACAAGAGATCTGACAAGAAAAACAAAAACTGAAATATGAACATCAAGCCTCAATAAGCAGAGCCCACAAATACAGGCTAATGTCTATGCAATCATTCATTCACTGAAATCATACAGTTCCTTACACACAATCATAATTTTATAGTATTTCCATTTATGAAGGTTTAAAACAATTCTTAAGCAGTTTTTGTTCCTATCCAACTTTTCACTTCAAGGTATTAAAACTACAATGGTGTTGGAAGGTGATAATAGTGATATGAAATATGTATTATTCTGTTCTCACACTGCTATAAAGAACTGTCCGAGCCTGGATAATCAATATGGTTTGGCTGTGTCCCCACCAAAATCTCATCTTGAATTGCAGTAACTGAATTCCCATAATTCCCACTTGTCATGGGAGGGATCTGGTGGGAGGTAATAGAATCATGGGGATAGTTACACTTATGATGCTGTTCTAGTGATAGTGAGTGAGTTCTCTTGAGATCTGATGGTTGTATAAAGGTCTTTTCCCCCTTTTGCTTAGCTCTTATTCTGCTCTCTCCTGCTGTCATGTGAAGAAGGACATGTTTGCTTCCCCTTCAGCCATGATTGTAAGTTTCCTGAGGCCTCCCTAGCCATGCTGAACTGTGAGTCAATTAAACTTCTTTCCTTTATAAATTACCCAGTCTTGGGTATGTCTTTATTAGCAGCACGAGAATGGGCAAATAAAGTAATTTACAAAGAAATGAGGTTTAATCGACTCACAGTTCTGCATGGCTGGGGATGCCTCAAGAAACTTAACAATCATGATGGAGGGAGAAACAGGCATCTTGTTCACAAAGTATCCAGATCAAAAGAGAGAAAAGAGCAAAGGCGGAAGAGTCCCTTTTAAAACCATCAGATCTCCTGGGAACTAACTCAATATCAAGACACGAGCATAGGGGAAAGTGCCCCCATCATCCAATCACCTCCTACCAGGTCCTTCTCTCAACATGTGAGGATTGCCTGGGAATTACAATTTGAGATGGGATTTGAGTGAGGACACAGCCAAACCATATCAAAAGACAAAGGCAAAAACATTTTGTAAATGTTTATGAAGTCTATTATTTGATTTAAAAATTTGAAAACTAGAACATGATATAAAAAAGAGGACATATCAGATATATGTTGTTTTACAATATAATAGATTCAGTTACATGAGTTGTTAATGACTGCACAAATTTGGTTTGTCATGCAGACAAGTTGAAAAGAACTTGACGGTCAGGTGCAGTGGCTCATTTCTGTAATCCCAGCATTATGAGAGGCCAAGGTGGAAGGATCACTTGAGCCCAGGATTTCAAGACCAGCCTGAGCAACATAGTGAGACCGTGTCTCTACAGAAAAAAAAAGAAAAAGAAAAAGAAAAAGAAATTATATGGGTGTGGTGGCATCTGCCTGTAGTCCTAGTTACTTGAGGTGGGAGGACTGTTTGATCGTGAGATAGTCTCAGCTTCTCAAGAGGCTGAGGTGGGAGGATTTCTTGAGCCTGGGAGGTTGAGGCAGCAATGAGTGGGATTTTGCACTGCAGCCTGGATGGCAGGGCAAGGCCCTGTCCAAAAAAAAAAAAAAAGAAGAAAGAAGGAAAGGAGAGAGAGAGAGAGAAACTTGAATGCTTGAATGTAAATTTTGAGGTAAATATGGAACTGTGTATCTAGAACCTGAAAAAAATTAACATATTTTGGCTAATTCCGTTATAGAAATTAAACTAAGAAAAAATCAGAAATACAAAACAATTTGAACAAAATGACCATAGCAATGTTGGCAGTAGCAATAGAAATAAACTAAAGAGCCAAACATAATAATTTAGGTGAATAAATTTTGATATGACCATTAAAGATAAAAGGGATTTAACTAGCATTATATTGAAATACTTAAGTTTATTAAAACATTCAATGATATATGAGTAGGTGCAAAATTTATTCAAAATCCACATATATGCAATATCTACCATTAAATGATTGTACTTATACAGCACATTTGCTTAAAAGAATATTTATCTAAGTTTTTGTGGAGATTATCTATGAGTAGGGAGATTGTAGGATATCTTTATTTTGTAGTTTATATGTTTTCTACATCAGTGTTTTAAACAATAGCTCTATCTCACTCTATGAAGAATAAAATAAAAATGAACAATGCAAGCTTAACAATGCTATAAACTATTTTATGAAAACACAAGTTTCAAACCTCTGGAAATTCATAATAAACAGTAAGTCTTATGTGTATGTAAGTGAATAAATGTAGCCACATATGTAAGAATATAATGGGGCCTACACAGAGTGGCTTTTCTCCACAATTCTGACAAATAAGAAAAACTCTAAATCTGAACTTTGCTGTACTCAATGTTTTAAATGGCTTGATGACTTTATATAAACTATATCTAACTTTACTATATGTTTAAAATATGGAAACATACTCTCCTGATACAGAAAATCACAAGCAGATAATTATAATTTGTAGATTTAATAAATAGTATCATACGTTAGCAAAATATCTATTAAAGTTGAATCAGTATGCTAGAATTACCAGAGTGATTTCTTAGATGTTTTTATTCTGATAATTAGTAGAGAAAAGTACAAAAACTGTACAGTATGTCAACAGTTTCACTGTTCTGAAGGCTACATTTCTCCATAAGGTTACATTTAAGGAAGAAGGAGGAAGAGAAAGGCAGGTAGAAAGAGAGAGGCAGAAGCAGGTAGAAAGAGAGAGGCAAGTAGAAGAGACAGGTGTGAGGTTCTTGTGGAGACAAAAGTGCAACTGGACAGAGGACAGGATTTCCTAGTGTATTGTCCTGCCATGTCAATAAACAGCTACCTCTCTCTGAGTGACACTTACATGACAGAGAAGGTGTGCATGCAGTACAACAGAACACACAATTTGCTTTTCTTTTTCTACAATGACAACAACCTGTAGTAAATACGAACAGATGGCATGTGGCTTTCATAAAAAAAAGAAAAAGGCTTTCAGGAGAGAAAACGAATTAATTGTGCTGTGTGAGTCTGAACTTCGTACTACACATACTAATTTGATTTATATACAAAAAGACAATTTGTTTAAAAGAATGAAAGAAAGGCAACAGAAAGTCATTTGCAAAACCTGGTATATCAGTGGAGGTTATTGGTCACTAAAACATACTATATGCTTATTTCTGGACAGCTGTTGTGTTCAGATTATTTAATTCAATTATGATGAGATTAAAAATAATATATCCAATAATGCTCTTGCTCAGAGAGAAAAACATGTCACAATTTCATGGATATTAGTTAGGCTTCTAATCTTTAATCACTAAAAGTATGAAGGCCTGAGAGAAGATTAAGAGCTCATAAATCTGGATAAGAAAGAGAAAGGTTTATCACACTTTAATGTTACATCAGCTAATACACATAATTGTATATTCCAATTGGATGTTATAGATTGGTTATTTTCTTCTATATACAATACTTGAAGCATGGAGATGATATATTTAGCAAATCACCATATCAATCACATGGTATAAATAAAGTAGCAAAATTGCTAAATCATTAAAAGAAAAAAAAACAATTCTTTTTCTTAATAAAGGGATTCTAGATGTAGAAAATTTTACTGATGGAAACCAGCTCAAAGCCTGTTTTATCTGGAGCAGATTTTCTTTCCAATAGTAAACTACTAGTTATTATTTTCAAGAGTTATATGTGCATGCTTATTCCCCTTCAGTAAATAATGAAGAAATAAAGTATTTCACTTAATTAACAATACTGATGAGCTATTTTAAAGTCATTTAAGAGTATTGTCATATTTTGAGAGTTTATTTTAAAACAAAACATAATAAAAGATGGTTACATAACAAAAATTACAGTTAGATTAAATATACACTACTGTTAATATCAAATATTAGTGAAAAAATGTAGGAATACCAAACCAATTAATTAAAATTTATGGCATATCCATATAATAATATATTTGCAATAAGACCGGGTCTAGGTGACATAAAAAAGAAAATAATAATGTCATATTTATTCTGAAGCAGTATGCACTACACCTAGGTTTAAAAGAAAGAAAGATAAAAAAAAAAACAACAACTATAATAAAGGAACGTGAGAACGAATGCTATAAAAGCTATTGTAAACTAAATAGGAGAGATTAACGATATTGATGTGATAGTTACTTGATACAGAAATTTGCATCTAAAGGATACATTAATTACAAAAATGAAAAAATAGAAACAGATTAGAGGAGAAATATTCAATATTATTTTAGACTTTTGACCTTAAAGAAATCATGGTGATGTCAATGTTATAATTAGAAAAATACAGAAGATTAATTCAACTGTTAAGAATAGAAATGATGATGAAACCTGTCTTATTGAGTGACTTCTGTGTGCTTGACACTGTGTTCTCTTCTAGAATCATAAAATTTTCATTCTTTTGGTTTGGGTTGTACATATTGTACAGATAGAAAATTATATAACTTGCCTGTGGTGATATAAACTTTAATTTACCAAGCTTCAAAACAATTTGTGACTGATTCTCACATTCATACTTACATAAAATCATGTTGGTCTCAGAAAAATAAAAGACGGCATAGCACCTATTTTCATCTACATCATAAGGAACATTGATACTCTTTGATCACAAAAGAAGGTGTCCTAAAAAGTTGACAAATTAACACCTTATTAGAGTAATATAAACATTTAAAAATCCAAGAATGTTTTATATCCAATAAGTTTGAGGAATAGAACAGCATAAGACAGTGGAGACGATCTGCGGATGGGTGGAAATAAAAGACCAGATTAGCGGTTAAAGGACAGAGGTAGATACATGGAGTAATAAAATTACATGAGTGATAACCATGAAAGTTGATGAGCTGAACAGCGGAGTGAGAAACAAAGTCAGTAAAGAACCATTAAGAAACACCCTACAGCTCCAGGGCAGCAAGAATAAAAAAGGCTCAGAACGAAATAGACAGAAAGAAGCAAATTCATCCATGAATAAATTATAATAAATTATAGTATTTATATATGATAAATAAATATCACAAGACTATAAACATAAATAATAAGTATTTTTCCTAAAAACTACTGATATTGTCACGGTACGGTCATCTTCATATTTATAATTTGTTAATAATAAATGTTATGCATTGACATATTTAAAATTAAATTTAGCAATAAGAGAGGCTATCCTTCTGCTCAATATATATTTAAGCATTTTACACTTTTGCAGAAATATTTTTTCATTTAAGATCACAAGTGAAAAATCAAAATTTTAAAACATAATTAGGTAAATTGGTATATGGTATATTATATAGGAAATTCCCTAAATTGTTATCTTAAGGTTTTGAAACTATTACTATATTACATTTTCTTTTAAAAGGGTATGTGGTGTTGTGGGTAAACTGATGGCAACTATAAAAGACCTAAATGAAATTAATAAATATTTAAATGCTAAGTTCACGAGACTCTTGGGAATACAGTTCACAAGCTTTTTTGAAAATCCTCATCAGGAAAATAATTTTTAATACATTGATTTACACTGTAAAATAATATTTAATCTTTGAGATTAAATAATATTCTAAATATTAAATATATATAAATATATATGTGTTAAAATAATGGAGAAAAATAGAAAAAATTAGAATTTTAGTGAAGATTAACTTGTTGACATATATAGGTAATGCAGAAAACTTTTTAAAAACAGATAGTGAAGAATATTTCCATTGGCGACGAGTGATGCTATTTTATAAGAAAACAAAATACATTATTAAAGTTTGTGCAGCAATCCCATTATTTCTTCTCTAGCCGCTGGAGAATAAGTCTTTCTTATTTTTAGATTTTCTTCTAAAAGAAATATATTTTTAACACGAAGTCTTAAAAATAGCCCATTTAAAAGCAAATTAACCCATTCTAACCCCAATTAAAACAAAGCGTGCTTATTGATGGAATGCTAGTCTACCAGACAAAAATAAAATTCTGAATACTTAGAATATATAATAGAACTGGTATCCAGTTTGCTTGTTCTCAAGTAAATGTCATACAAATAACATTTTCCAGTATAAAATAACAATTAAAATAGAATTTTCAAAAGTGACTTGCAACTTCATTTTTTCAAGAGCTAGTGTATAGGGATGAATTCACACACATCACTTATAAACCTAATCAGCAAAGAAACTTCAATGCCCCCAGAAAGGTTTTGTAAGAAGCAAAGTTTAAAATGTATTACTAGAGCTTCACATATTAATTTGATTTATATATAAAAAGATAATTTGTTTAAAAGAATGAAAGAAAAGCAACAGAAAGATCATTTGTGAAACTTGATACATCAGTGGAGGTTACTGGTCATAAAAACATACTATGAAACATACTATAAAACATACCGTGAAACATACTAATGAAAGCCAAATACCACATGTTCTCACTTATAAATGGGAGCTAAATGATGAGAACATATGGACACAGAGGAGAACAACACACACTGGGGCCCTTCAGAAGGTGGAGGGTGGGAGGAGGGAGACACGATCAAGAATAACAATTAATGGGTACTAGGCTTAATACCTGGGTGATGAAATAATTGGTACAACAAATCTCCATGACACAAGTTTACCTATGTAACAAACCTGAACTTGTACCTCTGAAATTAAACGTTAAAAAAAAATTTAAAAAAGAGAGAGAGAGAGAAAGAAATGTGAATCAAGGTGATCTGCCAAATGGTGCAACAATTTAGCTTCACCATCAGAGTCTCCATTATACCAGTAAGAACTACATATAAAGGGAAATCTATTCAGGTTTAAAAAATACAAATGTGCTTTCTGAGGTCTAAATTACCATTATGTGGCAGTTAATAACTATATTTGTACTAAGTAAACAAGGATGATACAAAGAAAAATGCGATATTCTTCTTTTGGTGGTGGCATTATCTGTAAATGGCATTTCAAGCCTGATTCATGTTTTAAATATGATGAACAAAATGAATGAGCTTGTTTATTTTTAGCACAGCCTTTGTTTTTCTCATTTATATATTATCCTCACAAGTTGCAAAGCAAAATTTGTTTCCTTAGCATCTTCAAACAAATATACTTAGTATATTGTATTTATATTGCATCTTACCATTCTACTTGCAAAACTATTAAAGTAAATCAAGAAAACGTTCACTAAATGTCAAAATTACTAAGTCTATAAATTCAGAAAGCTTTTCAATTTTCTATCATTGAAAGTCTGCAACCGAAGGGTAAAAGTTGCTTTCAGGTAGAAAAATTAAGGCGGTGCATGATCAATAAAGCAAAAGTGGCAAATTAAAACAACTGATGACTCCATTTTAAGAGTATGAATGTTCACTGCATTATTCTTTCAAATTTTACTGTAGTTTTGAAGATTAAAAATACAGTTTGGGGAATAATACAATGAGATACCACTACATACCTGCCAGAATGACTAAAATGAACAAGACAGACAATAACAAGAATATATCTCATAATGGTGTAGGAGCATAAATTAGTAGACCCATTTTGGAATATGATTTGTCTTTATCTATTAAAGCTGAATGAATATACACATACCTTATAATGTAACAATTCTACTTAAAATATATACCCAGTAAAAAGGCACACATATTTTCTTCAAAAGTCAAATACAAGAATGTTCATAGTTATATTATTTGTAATAGTTTTTAATAGAAATAGTAAATAGAATAGTAGTAAATATTAAATACAATAGTAAATAAGCCAGAAATTATCCATTCTACTACTGAAGGGCTTTTGTGCCATTTCTATTATTATTTCAAATAATAGTCGATAATATTAATTACTAATATACAGTCAATAGTTAATAATAGAAATGGCACAAAAGCCTTTCAGTAGTAGAACAAATAACTTATAGTGTATTTATACAATGGAATAGTCTACAGGAATGAAAATGCTTAAACACCTGATTCATTCCACAAAATGGATGCTTTTTACAAAAGTAATGTTAAAAAACCAATGGAAAAATACTGTAGAAATATTTTTCAATGGAAAAATACTGTATACTTTGGTATATTTTAAATACACAGGCAAATGCCACGTATACTGTTAGAAGTGAGGATAAAGAGGTTATATCTGGGGAAAAGAACAGGACTGTAAAAGTGCAAAAGGTAGGCTTCAGGAATGCAGGTGATACTCCATTTTATATGAGTGATGGTTACCTGTGTATGGTATTCACTTGAGCCCTATTATCTATGTGTGATGTAATTCAAATTTATTTTCTGAGATATAGTATGGGCTGGCAGGAAATATCTTAAACCCTGGAAATCCAAAGGTAAGTGAATGCTCAATATCTTGGCTTAAGGAAGGTTTACTTTTTACTTGGAGGTGAGAAAAAAGGAAAGGAATAAGCTAATAAACAGTATTGAAGAATATGAAAAATTTCCTAGTGTGATATAGAACTACTTTAGGGAAAAGGGTTTTGTTTTTAATAGGATGAGAAGAGCCTGAAGGACAAGAAGGTTGCCGTAAAAAATATGAGAGAAGGACCTTCAGACTAAAGGAATAAGCAAGTTCAACTGCTTAGCATATTTAAGAAGGGGAAAGTATAAAATTCTCACTTAATGAGCAAAGATAGTGATCAAGTTGGAGAGGGAGGCTAGATGAGAACATAAAAAGTTTTTGAGGTGATGGCAAGAATTTAGTCTCTTGTTTTTCATATTGGGATCCTTGGAAGAGTTTTGAAAGACAGGAACAACATCTACTGATTTATACTTATAAGAAGTATTTGCTGATTGTCATATGAATATATGAATGATTTGAGAAGGGTATTTGCTGATGCAAGTCAAATGAAAGAAATCATTATAGAAGAGATCAGGATTTGAACTGGTAGGGTGGCAGCAGAGATACACGTAGTGAACATATTTTAAAAATATTTTAGGGTTAGAACATATAGGACCTGACAGTGATAGGAGGTATAAGGGTGACAAAGGTATAAAGGATCTCTGTCAGTTTTCGGCTGGTACAAACGGGATCATTTACTCAGATGTCAGAAACATGTTAAATCTGAGCAGAGTAAATAAGTGGTAGTGTCCCCAGATGTGTTTTAAAGATGGAAGTTTCCACCAATTTGGGAAGCCAAGGAGGGGGCAGATCACTTGAGTTCAGGAGTTCGAGACTACCCTGGCCAACGTGGTGAAACCCTGTCTCTACTAAAATACAAAGATCAGCGAGGCATGATCATGTACAGCTGTAATCCCAGCTACTAGGGAGGCTGAGGCAGGGGAATCACTTGAATCCAGGAGGCAGAGGTTGCGGTGAGCCGAGATCGCGCCATTGCACTCCAGCCTGGGCAACAGAATGAGATCCTGTCTACAAAAAAGTTAAAAAAGATGGAAATTTCCAGAGCACACTTATGGGAAGGATCATTAGAGAGTGATACTTTGATGATGTAGCCAATCAAAGAGAGAAGTCAGGGAGGGTATGGGGACAGAATCCTGAGAAGAAGGTGCAGATACAGCAGGTGGTGTCCTTCACTACAATTTGAATAGAGGCAAGATATTGGAATATTGGTACTAGTTCATATAGATTGGTAGAAGTGAGCTTGTCACTGTCCTATTGATTTAGAAAATTTATTTCTGAAATGTGATGTGAGCCCATCAGCTGGGATCCAGGGTGCAGGGGGTGTGGGTGCTGGTCGGTGAAGAGGCATTATGGATGGAAGGGGAAAGCTGGGCATGCTCCATTCTGACCTGGCTACTTTTAAGTAAGTGTATCCCGTAGAGCTGTCTAGGAATTTCTATGACTTAAATTTACTCTTCTACAAAATGAAGTTAATGATATCTACCTACACTCCAGTGCAGTAGGCCAAGAAGGATATGTCATATAAAAAAATGATTACTACATGTTGAGGTTCCAGAAAATACTGGCAGTTAATCTGGTTGACTATGCATGCACAAGTAAATTATAAATGATACATTATATAAATATAACATTAACTAAATCAATAAGATATAAAATCTGAGTTCAAAGTATACATTTTTCTTAAATAATTTCTATGATTCTTTCAGCATACCATGTCTCCACATTGTACTTAATAAAAATTCTGTTAAATCTTTATATTTTTGTACATTGACATTCACTTTGCCAAAATAATATACTTTTATATGTCATAAAACTGTAATTTTCTTATGTAGTGATTTTTAAATAAAATTCAATATGTTGGGAAAAATTGAGTGGTTCTAGATGAAAAATAAGTATGAAGAAAAGTAAATGATGAGGTCTGTAGGAGGATTGTGTACTATAAAAATATCTGAGTGAATGTATTTTCAATGAAAAGTAAGGTCTAGGTTGAGCATTTAGAGCAGAAAGCTCAATAACAAACACAATTTGATCTGAAGCAATTGTTATTTTAAATATTTTATGTCTCTTAGGAAATAAAATTTTTACAAATAATACTTTTTTTGCAATTGGTAATAAATTAGAGATATAAACACGTATTAGCTAAGAACAAACTATTATTGTAGAGTTTATCGATTAGAACAATCTGGCTTTTCCATTTAGTTAATGCATTACTTTTTCATTTTAAATGTTTGGCATTCCTTTTAGTAAAAGAATGGGTATCATTTCTAGGATGCTGACAAAGTGTCCTAGTTTACTTCTTTCTGAAATCACAATTTTACACTTGGAAGAGTCAGCACATCCAGGATGCTAATACCAAATTTAAGTGTTAAAAATACCTTTTTGCATACACATTAAATCCTCTTTAGCACCGGACTGAAAATGGAGTGAGATGCTTTCCCAGAGAAACAAGCTATTCCTAACAGTTACATATTTCCAGAGTCACAGTCACACAAGAACTGCGTCTGAAGTTGGCGAGAGCACCTCATCTGAAACGGTGATTCATACTTAGCAAATTTCGACCCAGTGAAGTTCATATTCTATTGATTCTTATTGTGTCATACTTCTTTTCCCTTTTATTACCTGAGTGAGTGGTAAATGGCTCAAATTAAAGAATTCTTAATTAAACTTCCATAAATTCTGTTTAAAAACTCTGAAAAAAAACTATTTTAAATTTTACTTTACATAATACATTAAAAAGATCCAAGAAAAAAAAAGGTCTTTAGATATCACAGACAATGCAAAAAGCTCACCGATTCTGGCAATCTACATAATTACAGAAAAAAAAAGAGATTGAGGGGAAGAATACATTTTATCTACACACACACACACACACACACATGCACATACACACACATTTGTTGTTTCAGTACAGAGTGGACACAGTAGTCAACTAATAGTTATAACCTTTCAACAGTCTCAAAGAATCGCCAATTGAAGGTTGTCAACTGCAGTATTTCAGGGAAGGAATTTGGACTTAGTCTTACTAAGGGGTTTCAGAAGATAGGATGACTCTATTACTCAGGCATATTCTTTAGTAGCATAAGGTAGATGATCTTTGAAAAAAGAGGATTAATGAGAACTGGAGGGGATTGGGAGGATTAGAAAGATTGGTAGAATCCAGAGTGACAGAGGAAAGAAATAAGACTGTTAGAAATATAATGATATAGAGTTGAAAATAGGAAAACAAAAGAATACCTACAAATTGCAAAGGATAAGACTAACTTATGGCAACATGACAGGATATAAAGAAAGAAACAGTGATGAAAATGAGTTATGAGGCAAAAATAAAGACAAGAACGTATCAGATTGATACACTGTTTTGTAGAAATTTTAAAGATCTAATATTAAGTAAGGATTAAGTAGAACAGTATGGGTTCAATAACACTTGATTTTTTAAAAGGTGAATAAAATTAATGTTTGCATGTTTACATATATATGTTTTTCTAGGTTTATGGAAAAAGGTGTAAATGGATAAACAAGGTATTAATTTGTGGATATACAGTTTGTAGACATTTCAGCTCAGTGGGGATTGGAAGAAAGGGAAATGAAATATAATTTGACTTGCGGCAATAAATACCTGTCACTTAAGAAATTAAAAGAACAAAAATAATATTTCAGAAAAGTGAAACAAGTAAGAGAAAAATAAAATGGAACTTCCTTGTGTGTCAGAAATGAACACATAATTGGGAGTTGGTTCTGCTTCTGAGTACCCAGCCAGGTTCTTTGGAAGCAGATCAGATGCTGACGTAATCTCGGCAAACTGGTGCTTTCACAGGCTTTGCACTTAGCTGAAGTTATTCCCCAAAGCTTTGGCTCATTTGTACGTTTTTTATTACCTAGAATTCAATTACTTGAATGAGGCACTCTGATAAAGAATACGGAAACTCAGATGGACAATTTGTGCCAGTATTTCCAAGATCACCAATAAGACAGATTAAAGAAAACTGGTATATGTCAGTCCATTTGCACACTCCATCATGTCTAGGATTGTTTCATGTGCAGGCAGGCAATTCATATGACTACTTTTAGAATCCTCTGCTATAGAGGGCTTTTATAACCAGGTATAAGCAAACAATATCCATGAGACATTTTAAATAAAGAAATAAAATCGATACCAGCCAAATTTAATTAGATAATTTGCCTTGACCCATTCTTTTATTTTTTTATACTCTTGAAATTTGTTCGACGTTTTTCTCTTAATATTTTCATAGGTGTTATGATTTAAACACGAGATAATGCCATTCAAGCTGGGAGGATAAGTTTTTCCCTATTTAGCAGTTTTGAAAAGGTTAAGCAACATCCAAGTCACTTAGTTAAAAATTAGTTTGATCAGTAAACATACACAGACTTCTATATTCTCATTCTAAGCCAATCTTTGTTAATAATACCAGGTTACATTTTTTAATTGAGCTATAAAATATTCTATTATGACTAAATTCACTTTTTTAAATGACACTGTGAAAAGTTGAGTAACTCTTTCCTGCACTACAAAAGTAAAAAGGAGAGGGTAATACGTTTATTTTGCAACATATTCTATATATTTCTTTGTTTATTGTTTGTATAGATGAATAACTGAATAATTCACCTAAGACTGTACAAAATAATTCAACACAATTTTAATTACATTTGGACACAGGAACTGGAAGTTCAATAAACTCACATAAACAGTAATAATATATCATTACTGGAGACAAGAATGTATTCATTAGGTAGGATGAATTATTTTCTTTCATTAGGAATAAAATGTACCTTCTTTTTGAGAAAACTTAACATCCTTCAGGAAACTAACCTTTAGGTTTCATATGTGTGTTTCATCAATTTACTTTTGAGTAATATAACAATTCCAGATTGACAGTATAATTATTACAGATTAAATAACATTCTATATTATTTAATATATCCTTGGAAAATTCGCATGATGTGCTGTTTATATATACACAGGAACTTCATAAACCTCAATATGCTAGTTTTATTAGTTTCCCATTGCTGCTGCCAAAAAGCACCACAAATTCAGTGGTTTAAAAAAACACTAAGTTATCATCTTGCAGCTCTGTTGGTAAGAAGTCTGACATAAGTCTCAACTGAGCTAAAATCAAAGTGTTAGCGTGGCTGTATTCCGTTCTAGAGGCACTAGGGGAGAATACATTTCCTTTGTCTTTTCCAGTTTCTGGATGCTGACCAAAGCACTTGGCCCTCTTCCTTCATACTCCAAACCAGCAAAATCAGATTGAGTCCTTCCCAGATGGGATCACTGTGTCCTCCTCTCTTTCTCCCTCTTTTACTTTTCAAGACCCTTGGGATTACATTGGACCCACCAAGTTTATCCCTAATTTAGGTTCTCTGATAAACGACCTTAATTCTATCTGCAACCATAACCCTCCACTGCTATGTAATATAATCACAAGTTATAGCAATTAGTATGTGAACATCTTGGGCACCATTATTCCGCCTACCATGCTAGCATTCAAGGTAGTCACATGCAGCACTTACACATTAATATGTTTGAAGTATTGTTGTAACTTCGCTCATAGAGTGAGTTTCAGAAGCTACATCACTTAATTTATCTTAGAATATAAATATTCTGAGTGAAGCTTGGTTGATAAAGAACTAGCTAATCAAGCTGATTATTGTCTCTTAAGTTTAATAAACAGTGTGATTATAAAGCCGTAAGGTGATTGTTGGTGGGGATGGAGAGAGACAGAGAGAGAGAGAGAGAGAGAATGTGTATATGTGTGTGTCTTGGGAGAGTTGTATGAAGGAGTACTTCAATTCATATGAACAACACTGAAATAATCTTGCAATATAGTAATCTTGTATATTTGCTAAAATATCAGTTTCACAACTTAATAATCAACTCAGACCTTCTGCTGAAACTATAGATTTATATCTCGGTTCCTAATGATTTACCTTGCACTTAAAAGTCTGGGCATAAATCACTAGGAAATGCAAAGTAAAAACATACAGTCTTTCAACTGATATATTGGCTGCGGAAACTTCATATCTTGTCTACTCTTCTTTTACTATAATCATTTGTAGGGTAAATTGGGGTTGTCAGCAAAGAACATTTTAAAAGAATTAGTACTAAAAGAGATATGTTTTATGCTGCAACCTAGTCAGATCTGAAAAAGCAATAATTATAACATTCAATTTAGGTAAACTTAATAAATATAATAGAAGATAAAATATATTGACTAATAAAATACATGGATGATTACACCAGTAATTTTTGGCAAAATTTGTTTTTACGGCATCAAGAATGTTCCATTTGTTTCTAATAGCAGACTCACATTGATGTAGTAAAAGCCATCTATGACAAACCCACAGCTGACATAATACTGAATGGGGAAAAGTTGAAAGCATTCCCTCTGAGAACTGGAACAAGACAAGGATGCCCACTCTCACCACTCTGCTTCAACATAGTACTGGAAGTCCTAGCCAGAGCAATCAGACAAGAGAAAGAAATAAAGTACATTGAAATTGGTAAAGAAGAAGTCAAACTGTCACTGTTTGCTGACGATATGATTGTTTACCTAGAAAACCCTAAAGACTACTCCAGAAAGCTCCTAGAACTGATAAAACAATTCAGCAAAGTTCCAGATACAATATTAATGTGCACAAATCAGTAGTTCTTTTACACACCAACAGCAACCAAGCAGAGAATCAAATCAGGAACGCAACCCCTTTTACAATAGCAAAAACCAAAACAAAACAACACAAAAC
Organism: Trachypithecus francoisi; assembly: GCF_009764315.1. NCBI lineage: Eukaryota > Metazoa > Chordata > Mammalia > Primates > Cercopithecidae > Trachypithecus > Trachypithecus francoisi. The sequence continues at coordinate 19,948,742 of NW_022681465.1, forward strand.
TGAGGAATATACTTAACCAAGGAGGTGAAAGACCTCTACAAGGAAAACTACAAAACACTGCTGAAAGAAATCATAGATGACACAAACAAATGGAATCACCTTGAATATAGAATGATTGACATAAACACATACATCAGAAAAAGTAAGCAACTATAAAAAAAGTTGAAGATGAACATTTTTTAATTAAGGAAATATACTCTTTATACCTAAAATAAAAATTACACTAAATATATGTTGAATATGTGTTCACACGTATTTGTGAGTTTCCATTTCCATAATTTAAATGTATTTTAAGACAGTGTCTTCCTTGAAATCCATCTTCCCAAGCTTCAAGACAGTCACTCACCAGAGCATCCTCCTCCCACTACAGCTACTCCTTAGTTGCTAGTTTCTCCCCATCTTTTCAACCTATAGGTGTTTGTTGCTCCACTTCCGGTCCCTTATGTTTTTCACATTTTCTCTCATATTCAGTATCTTCACTTTAAGTGCAATCTAATATTGCATACGAATTCTTATTTTATTCCTGCACCACAAAGCTCTCCCTGCAACTCCACAATTGCGTATTCCACTGACTCCATTTTATCCCCACTTGGACATCTCAGTCTATAAATGTGCACAACTCAAGTCTTTGTTTCTACTGCCTCTCTCCTTCTCCTGTCCAACTTGATTCTCCTCAAGTATTTTGTTTCTTAGGGAATATCAACTGCATCCTTATTGTTTAGGATGCAAATATCACAGTGTACCCTTTCCCATCACTTTATCCCATCAGACTTATATCTTCAATAGTGACACATCCTGCCAACTTTATTTTCATGATAAATACAGAATCAAACCTTTTCTCTCAATCTCCACTGCTGTCACTCTGCTGCAGACAGCATCATCTCTCCCCAGAATTCTTGGGATGGATCTGTAACTGGCCCCGTTTCTGTTCTTGCTCCTCTTCGGTCTATCTGCAACACAGTGGCAAGAGTTTCTTGTTGAAATATAGATCAGATAATATCACCTCTCTGCTCAGAATGATCAAATACCACCCATACTCTTGTAGGAAAAATCCAAAGTTCTTACACAAATTCAGGATCTACACATGATCTGGTTTCCATTATTTCTTAACATTATCACCTCCTGTATTCTATTTGTTAGTCCATTTTCTGTTGCTATAACCAAACACCACAGAAAGAATAATTTACAAAGAGCAGGCATTTATTTCCTCACAGTTCAGTTATGGAGGCTAAGAAGTCCAGGACTGAAGGAACTGGCATCTCGTGGGGGCTTTCTTGCTGGGTCTTCATGTTGTGGCAAGAGCAAGTGAACCCACTCCCAAAAGCTCTCTTAATAAGGGCTGCAATTCACATCCTCACGACCTAAGCACCTTTCAAAAGATGCCACTTCCCAATACTGTTGCATTGGAGGTTAACTTTCCAAGACGTGGATTTTGAGGGACACATTCAGACCATAACACTCCATTTCAATCACTTCACTGAGCTCTGCTCTTCTTGTTGTGCGTCAAATAGTCAGGGGTGTTCCTTCCCTAGGACTCTGGTACTTGCTTTTCACACTCCCTGGAATATTGTTCCTGAGATGTCAACATGGTTCATATACACACTTCCTCCCAGGCTTTATTCAAAGTATTCTTCTTAGAAAGGGCTTCCTAGCCAAATAGATAAAATATCAAACCACCATCTATCTCTTGACAATCTTTTTTCTGCATTGCTTTTTCATTTTTTCCCTTTAACAATTTTCTACAAATACTATAAAATATTAACTATGCCCTGGTTTACCAGCTTTCTTCTCAAATAGATTGCAACCTCCACGAATGAATGAATACAAAATTTTAATTTCCTATATAACAGGTAAAATATAATTTAATATGTAATTGGATTTTATTTTTGCCTTAAAAAAATTTCTGCAAGTAGAATTTTAGTTACCAAAACAGGAACTCTACTGATTGGTCTTCGGGAACTGGTTTATTTTATAACCTCAACCATACAATGCTTTCCCATCTATTGCTCAGCTAAATAGAACAAATGACTCAAAAAGTGGGTACTCCATAACAGCAAAATTAACTATAACCAAAATATATTTTCATGTACACTATCATGGCTCATTCGAATTATATCACATTAGTAAAAACTACTAATGAGACATTAAAAAATAAATATAAACAACACAGAAAAATCTGGAAAACTCACATTTCTCTCTCACAATAATTTTTCTGAAATTTTAAAAAAATTATAGCATACATACAATTTAGTATCAAGTTTAATAATTTATACTTAATTGCCATACATTTATCATTGCTTTATTCAAATTATTAAATTAATTTTACCTTATTAAGGAGTTTCTTCATTTTTGTGATTTTTAAAATTATTTCCTAATTTATTCTCACAAGTTGTGTATAAGGGAGTCTACCCTTTCCTATCTCTCACAGTGAGTTGCAAATTGCTTTTTAAAATCGATATATTGATTTTCACTTCCACCAGGCAGGAGTAAGTATAAGTAAAAGTTTGATCATAACTTTGTCAACATTGGTTTCAGAAATTCTTTAAAATATTATAATTTGAGGCCAGGTGCTGTGGCTCACGCCTGTAATCCCAGCACTTTGGAAGGCCAAGGCGTGTGGATCACGAGGTCAGGAGATCAAGACCATCCTGGCTAACACAGAGAAACCCCGTCTCTACTAATAATACAAAAAATTAGCTGGGCTTGGTGGCGGGCACCTGTAGTCCCAGCTACTCGCGAAGCTGAGGCAGGAGAATCGCTTGAACCTGGGAGGTGGAGCCTGCAGTGAGCCAAGATCGTGACACTGCACTCCAGCCTGGGAGACAGATTGAGATTCTGTCTCAAAACAAAAACAAAAAAAAAAATGTATATATAATTTGATGGATTAAAATGGCATCCAACCTCATTTATATCACATTGGTAACTGTGGATCTAACCTAGATATTTTTATTTAAAATACTTTTAATATCAGGTAGACTGAAAATAATTGGATCAAATTACATTATCAGTAATATCTAATTGTGCATAGTTACATATAAGTCATATGTAAGTCATCTGTATTAATCCTAAAGGCCTCAAAATAATGGCAATAAATACCTATTTGAGAATCTTTATGATTATCTAAACATAAAATGAAATAGAAATGATAATTGAATTCCTTTTCAGTGGAGGCATCTGCATATCTTCAATTTATTTTACCAATAATTCATCTATCATATTCTATGTGCTTTGAGTAAAAGCTTGAATTAGATATAGTCCTGGCATTGAAGGATGTTGATTAAAGCAAATATTTCACTCAATATTTTTAGGGATCAAACTTTGTTCATTTTGTTCTCAGACCTACCAAGAAATTTCTAAATTTATGTGGCTCAACAATATAGAAATTTATGTATCAGAACTTTCTAGTATCCATAGAAGCAACATCTGAGCATGTCAGGTTGCACTAGGGCAAATGCTCCTCTTAGACCTGCTCCTACATTTCCTCTCTGTTAATTTTCCCAGAAATAGCTTCCTGGAACATGTACCACACTTAGAAGTCAAAATACTACCAGCAGTGATAGAGGTTCTTAATTATTTAACTTGTGCTGGCCTTTTCTTTATCATTTAAAAAGATCGTAATAAGGGATTATTTAAATAGATAATATATCTATGCAATCATATGCAATAATCAAAATGCATAATAATAAATATGGCAAGGACACCCACCAATTCAAAGTACCTTGACCTAATGAGTGACCTGTTAACAAATGGATGTCTTTAACATTGAACTAAGCATCAGACATATGCCTAATGGCATCATGTATCCTCTCTACTATTCACATGGAAGACAAACATCCTACAAAATTAGTTACATATAATATTATGAAATTGTATTTATTTTATTTAAATATATATTTGTGCACATGTGTTTATGTGACTGTATGCCTCTCTATATCACTATATCTTTCTTAAAATATATGTAATTTTAGTTGTACATATATATCCATATTAATCTATTCATTAAAAAGTTATTTTTAAAATATACACCAAGCATTAATAACGGTTACTGTTTAAGAATAAATCTCAAGTCACATTCTATATTTTATATGTCTACATTTTTACAACAAATTGTAAATGTGGATAATATGAGGAAGGATTGAAATAAAAGTTGAGGTGTATTCATAATCTTAAATTACATATTTCAAATTTAAGATTTCAAAATATTAGAAATTTAGATGTTCACTTTCATCCATGAAAATAATATAACAGAGAACACTAACCTTTCTTGTAGATGATTTTTAACCACGTTAGAATAACTGAAAGGCTTAGCATGCTTAATCAATTTTAATCAGACAAATCACCAAAGACATTGAATCTATGATAATTTGCCAACATTAGTGTAGACCTTTACAAATTGTAAGCCAGTATAAAACCTTGTATATTGAGTTTTTACACCTATTATCATCAACTTTTAGGGATAAAGAAAATGAACTACAGATCAGCAACACAACGCATCAATCCATGTCAGTATCCACCCTCTGCCATGTTTTCAAATCATTAAGCTCAGTTCTTTTCCATTGTGCTACACATGAGCACCTGTCTACAACTGTACCTTTTAAATCAAACTGTTTTCATTTTACTTCTGGAGGCTTTAAACACTAGAAACTACTCCAAGCATATAGAATAACTAGAGTGAATGCTCCCTCCCTACAACCCACACATACACAAACTCCCAAAATATAATAGAAGCAATTATAGAGAAGAATCAGTATCTTTTATTTATTATTTATATTAAAAGATCATCTGAAAAAAATTAAAGTGAAATTTGTCTTTAACCTCATCATTTATACTATCTCTCAGTTTTAATTTCCTCTTGTCCCAAAAATGTTAGCATATGATAATATAGCCCTCGCCCCTCAGTTTACTGGCAAGATCTTTCACAGTACTGTGTTAGGGATCTAGGAAAACACCTACCAGTTGAAACACATTCATTATCAAAGCGAAAGGAGGGGATTTATCTGTAGAGCACCCAAACTGGACTGGGCAGTTGCCTACTCAAACAGCATACGCATGAACCTTTTTCTAGATACATCCTTTGATTTGACTTAGAGCAGTGGTTCCCACTGAGTGGTTCTCAAAATTGCATTGAGAACTACTGCTCAAAATTGCTCTAAGCAGTGGTTCTCAATGCAATTTTGCACTCTCCCCAGGGGATAGTTAACAGTGTTGAACAATGTATAGAGAGAATTTTTTATTGACACAAGTTGGAGGTGCTACTACTGGGATCTAGTGGGTAGAGAATAGGTATGCTACTAAGGAGCCTACAATATACAGAAAAGTCCCCCAGGAGAATGATAGAGCTCATAATACCAACAGCACCAAGGTTAAGAAGGCCTAATCTAGAACGTCATACTACAGATATGTATAATGGAAAAGTATAATGAAGGCATACAATTAAGCACACTAGGGCTTAAAATTCTCTACTTATTAAAAAAAAAAAAGAAGAAAGAAAGAAAGAAAAGAAAAGAAAAAACACCATATATGTGCTCTATCTTTAATGTCTCAATCTCTTTCTTCACCTGACTTCACTGTATCAGATATATGGATTCAAAAGAAGTAAGTTTTTCCTGATCAATAAGTTCAATATATTTTATCCTAGCTCTGTTGAAGTGTTCCATGCATGTTTAGAGTCCGAAAGACAGTTAAGTCAGGTTGCAGATATTTAAGGTATACTTCTGTCCAATAAGTTAAATAAAGGACTGTTGGGGTCCCAAAACTTGCACACATGTGGTTTGTATTCATCAGACTGCAAAAATCAATGCAAAGCCTAATAATGCTATTTATATCAGCCAATGAGACAAAAGTACTTTATATTTATAGCAGCTTTCATCTAAATAATTTATAAAGTTGGAATAAATGACTCATATATTCTCACAAGTCCACTATATCCATTTGAAATCAGTCATTGAGAGGAATCATAATTTCCAAATTGCACAGTGTATGGACTTCATTCTAGCACTGGTTGCTATTGTTCATGCTTGTGACTGCTATAGCTAATTATAATCAGTCTGCACTGGATACAGTTACAGCTAGAGTTTCCTGCCACTCACTGTCCTTCCACTATTATATTCTCCTTTGCTATTGGGTTATCTTCAGCTGGTCATTTCTGTTGCATGTATAACAGCCAATGCTCATTTTCTACCTCCCATTGTTTTCAGATAGGCAATCAATCTTGACCATTGGTATCAGTTCCTTTTTGTTTGTTTGTTTGGTTTCTTAAGTTAGCTATCTCCAAGAAAACGCATCAGAAGTATGGTTCATAAAATACCCACCAAGGTGCACTAAGTGAATGTCTTATGGAGGAAGTATATTGGTTGACCTATCCCAGGTTAACTTATTATTAAGATATCCAGAATTAAATAAATAACAGAGGCTTGAGGGCCACTGCAATCATAATTGGTGATAGCACCAGAGTGTTACACAATGGAACTAATTATCTACGAGTATCACATCCTACCTTCTTCCTCCCACATCCCAACAAGGTATATGTAAGATCTAGGCTGGACCTCAAACTCTTGATTTAGAATTAAGCATAAAAAAACAATTATTGCAGGAGCAAAGCCCCCTGCTTTGAAAAATCTGTGGGTGATCCCAGAGTGAAAAATAAAGGTTTGAAAACACAGTCAGAGCCTGTAGTTAGTTTTTTTGGCTGCATAACAAAATCTTCCTCTGATCTGTCTCTCGGCTCAAAGCAGTGATGCCATCACCTGAGCAAACCGAAAACCATAATACTTTTAGCTAAGATTTTTATTTTATTTTTTCTTGACTTCCAACAGGGAAAAAGCAAGGAACATTTATTCTTGACCACAACATTAAATGCAATGAGACATTGAAATAAAAACATTTTAACAGCCCTAGCTAATAAAATTCTATTTTTTTCACCTGTTACATACGAGAGGTTTGCCTACAGCCACATCTGTACACAACACACACACACACACACACACACACACACACGCATAAGGCATAATTTTACCTTGTTTTGAAGACATAAAAATCAAGACAAAATAATAGTTATTTCCATACTCAAACAAGAAGTTAAGAAAGGGAAATGAATGGGAGTTAACAAACATAAATAAAGTGTGTTGCTGATCACAGGAACCTACCTAATTTCTTTTCATGCATCATTTATAAGTGCCCTTTAAAAGAAGCAAAAGTTTCATCTTAAGCTTTAATAAGCATTTAAGGCAGGGATTCGTGGGAAGAAGAAAAAAAAAAAAAAGAATGAAAGAATATAAATGAGGCTTGTCCTACTGCAGTTTCGGTGCTCAGAAATCACGTAATTTTAGAGGATACCAGAAAGGCAATAATTTTTTAAAAAGCACTATCAAAAATTCAATTTCAGTGCTCCTGTTTCTATTCTGACCATGCGTTCCCTCACTTTTACAAATAGACATAAATGACAGCTTATACTGGTGCCATCACTATTGCAATGTGCCTTGCAGAGAGTATCCTTCCAACTTCTTCAGGGAAGACAACAGCACAGCCACAGATAAACATAAACAGACACGCAGCTGGATTCTGAGACTCGCATTCGATAGGCTCTATGGCAGCATTCCTGCATAAGAAAATCCAAATGTATACCAGCGACAAGGCAGCCGGCATTAGCTACAACTTTCCCCTCAGCCCTCGATCCTGTGATACCCGGAGGAGAGGAAGATTTCACCCAATATTGTCTTGACTCAGAACTGGGTAAAGCAGCCCCGCTGTACCCAAAAAATATTCATGTCACTACAGAGTAAAGTGTCATTTATTGAAGCCTTACCTTGGCTGACTTGCCCTAACTGGTGGAAAGGAACTTAATTTAAAGAAGCAAAGAGGGGACTTTCCCAGAGCTCTGGGCACAGCTGCTCGCGGTCCTCGGAAAGCCCAGACTCAGGCTCCGCGCACCTCTAGCCCTGGGCTCCGAGGCTGGGTCTCTGCAGCTCCCGAGCGCGCCTCTGATTGGCTGGCGGCGCCTGTCTGCCTGATGCTGCGCTCTCCAGGTCTCTCCTCCTTCCTCTTCTCCCTGGCTTTCCTCTCCGCGGCTCCCTTCCCTTCTGCCTCCTTCTCCTCCCAATCCCCCATCGTGCACACTTTTGGGGCTGCACAAATTCCACAGCACGCAAAACGGACACCCTTTAGCCCCCTCAGCAAGGTCATGTGGAAAACAATTCAGCTCATACTACTACTCCTAAGTAAAATTCCTGATCCAAAGGCATCATCTTAAGTACCAGATCTCTTGAAAAATGACGGCCAGCACTCCGTGACAGTTTAGACCATCAATTCTCTGCGGGGGAGGGGAAACTGGAGAGCGAGAGGGGTTTGACTGTCAGATGGAGTGGGAGTAGCCACCGGGAGGGAACCAGGAAATCAGGCAGGGCAGGCGCTGATGTGGCAAGCTGGTAATAAATTTTCATATTCCCGTGCAAAGTCGTCACAGCCTGCTAAACATTCAACTGCTGGCTCATTCATCAGTGATCCATAGTCCTTTAACGCCTTCACCCAAAGTACTCAAGATATGGAGGGTTTTTAACAGACAGAGCTTCCCCTTGGAGGTCAGCATTTATATTTGTGAAGACGAATAGGAGCTGCGATCCTTTTCCAACTCCCTTTGCTTTGTGCCAGGAAACCTAACACACACACAAACTTCTCACCTCTTATTACTCCAGAATAAATTAAATCGATTTGCAATGTACATAGCTTTTGATAACAGGGATTTGAGGTCTGATGGGCTGCATTCAAAATTGATTTGGACAGCTGAAACAACTTTAGTACTTTCTCCCTACACGAAGTCACCCACACTCACCCATTAAGAACATCAAGCATCCTTATTTAAAGTAAACAAGTGTAGGAGTTTATGTAAATTGAATGGCTATTCTAAGGGTCCCCTGGCAGATATATTGAGAATTGTACAAGACCCCCGTCATTGCAAACACTAAGAGAACGATATTACTTTTTCTGCTTGGTTGATAAAACTACAAATGCCCGGGTTCAGAGGTTTAAAGGAACAAAGACTTAAGCTTAAGAGACGTAGAGTTATAGGGTGCACAAGCGCTAAAGGCCAGAAGACATGGATTCAAATCACGAGTGGGACGTATCTTTACACCTGAACCTGTTTAAGCTTTTACCCCTCTCAGGGCCTCAGGAAGCCACTCCAAAACCTGGAAGGCAATCCTCACTTTAGCAGGTCTCTGTGAAGATTTAAACATCTGTGTACTTGTTCAAACTTATGATAAACTTTTGGTAAGGTTATATAACTTCTAATTAATTACCCCTCTTTTCTTCTTCCCTGAGAAAGATCAAAGAGGTTGAAAAGATAAGGTAAGTTGTATTTCGTGGAATTTTAAAGGGTCTGAGAGTGAATGTTTGAATCGGCTAAAGTCATATTTGACTATTTTGTTTGAGTGATGTGAAATGTGGAAGGATTTAATTTTATTTAGCTTTCGAAAAGATTAAACAAACAGGAGCAATGAGGTAGAACAAGAATTGGGTTATTTCTAACTGGGAAGGAATTGAATATTTCAGTGTTCTGTTGCTCTTAAGGAAGACGTTAGAAGTCAATTAGAATTTGGAAATTTCCAAAAATTTAAACTTTTAGAAAAAAACGGAATGGAAACAGCAGCGTCAATATGCCAGTATTATATTGTACATTATATATTCTTTCTTATGCAGCTACTGTTTTCAATGGGGGATTCTCCTTGTGTACTGTCCAGACACAAATTCTTAATTTATTTCAGTTTATTGAAAGAGATATGAGAGAATACATTTTTAATCTTTCTATGTTGATGAAGCCCTGGGTGCCCAAATAAAGAAACAGCTATGAAAAATAAAAGAGATAGAAAAAGAATCTTTAAGTCTGTAAGAGGTCCTGTAGTTTAATTGTTAAAATTCATGTAACAACATTCTCTAGAAAATCGTAACTCTGTTTATTTGATGGCCTCTAGTTGAATGAAATAAAATGTTTGTTTGTCAGCTTGCTACTGAAGCAGTGGCTGAGACACAAGCAATGAGCATCCTAGGGACATACTTGAAAACAAAACCTGTTTTTTGCTGGTCTTCCTTGGTGGTTTTCCCTGGATAAGACTGTAATAAGTGCATCCAGTGGACAGTCATAATGGAAGTCAACAGGCACTTGCTCCTGAGTGCAACGATAAGCAGAGAGAATTGTCAACACTGCCAACCAGTACAATCCATTTCTAGAAAAAAGAATTCATTCATCCAGGAAGGATTTGTATCTATGAAACCACACTCTTGGAATAAGGGCTCTAGATTCTCCACAATCCCAATGATGCATACACACTGGGTTTAAATGGCTTCTGGAGTTTGACATTCTGAAACTGTGCCAATTTTCCCTAGCCATTGAAAAGTAGAGCTGTCAGCCACTTAGTGCATCTCTTGTATTTTCACCTTAAAACAAACGAGGAGGAGGAGGAGGAGTAGGAGGGGGAGGGGGACGAGGAGGGGGGGAGAGGGACGAGGAGGGGGGGAGGGGGAGAGGGAGGGGGAGGGGGAGGGGGAGGGGGAGGGAGGGGGAGGGGGAGGGGGGGACGAGGAGGGGGGAGAGGGATGAGGAGGAGGGGGGGAGGGGGAGAGGGAGGGGGAGGAGGAGGAGGAGGAGGAGGAGGAGGAGGAGGAAACGACGACAAGTGAACCAATGTGGAACTTGCTGGTTAGGGAAAGTCAGGTGGTGGGCAGGTGTTTGTTTTCTCTTTATGTAAAAGATTACTTCAAAAAAGTGGACAATGCATTAGTCACCAGAATTTATTACAGAACTAATCTCTGAAAGTGAAAGCATGGACATTTCTGATACTGAATTCCCACTTTCATTACCTTGGGAGAGTTATTAGAATCATTTTAGCTGGTGACAGAGAAACATCCAACACACGATTGATGCTGGTCAAACCATAGAACCTGGAAAGATAAAATTGTCATGCTAAATTGTGATCGTTTTCTGAGAGAGAGACTCAGAAAATTGTCTCTTTAGATGTCATCTCATGCTCAATTTTACCCTGGAAATTTAGCAAGCTATGTGATGTTTCCAAACCTGAATAAGGGAGCAATGTAAAGGAAATTTAGAGATACCACTTGTTATAATTCAGTTTTTAGAGCAGTCAACTGCACAAACATGGTGCATTGGCTCATTAAAGTTTTACTGAGATATCATTGGCACAAAAATTATATATTTAAGGTATACAACTTGATATTTTGATATACATACACAATGTGAAATGATCATCTTATAACTAACGTATCTATCTCCTCTATGTAGTTACACCATTTTTGTTTACAAGAATATCAAAATATGTGATCTGATTTTTATATAAAGAAAAAGAGCTAGTAAATTATAAAGGAACAGGAAATTTCTCTACAACTATTTATTTTATGTGTTTGGTTAGCAAGAACTACAGTTTGTATATTTTTGTTAAAAGAATAAAAGAGAAAACAAATTGATAAATAGTGATCTCTATAGTATGAAAGATGACCTAATTAAGTTAACCTTTACTCATTCTGTAATCTCATTTCAGTTTAAGAATTGCAGAGAAGGCCGGGCGTGGTGGCTCACGCCTATAATCCCAACACTTTGGGAGACCGAGGCAGGCGAATCATGAGGTCAGGAGATATAGAGACCATCCTAGCTAACACAATGAAACCCTGTCTCTACTAAAAATTAAAAAAAAAAAAAATAGCCAGGTATGGTGGCAGGCACCTGTAGTCCCAGCTACTCAGGAGGCTGAGGCAGGAGAATGGCGTGAACCCAGGAGGTGGAGGTTGCAATGAACTGAGATTGCGCCACTGCACTCAAGCCTGGGCAACAGAGAGAGATTCCATCTCAAAAAAAAAAAAAAAAAAAAGAATTGCCGACTATTAGTAAAATATTAACGCAGAAAAATGAAAGACATCTATCAAGAAGGTTTCAAAGATAACCATATGTGCAATTAATACTAAAAAGTAGCATATTCCTTACTCATAATAATAATTAGGTCCATGTGTTCACTTTTTAGATTTTTCTTCAATGCATATATAATATCAAAGAGCCAATTAGCTTTTTTGTCTCCCATGTGGTAGTACGAATAATTGACAAAGCAAATGGTAAAACTCCTCAATTTCTATTACATATATATTTTATTTCTGTAAAACAGGTAATTGTCGTACTACCAATGATGAAATGAGGGCACTGAGTTCCCAAATAAGTTAAAATAGAATAGATTATGAATTCTAGCTTTAAGTATTAAAACAGAAAATATAAAGCACATGCCAGACTTTAGAAACAAAACAAAATTCAACTGTTGGTAAACTCGGGATTTGATGAGAATAAATTAGTACAGAAAGACTAGAGTTAAGCAAATATTTTCCTAACTTTCAAAACTTAAATGAATATGAATTCTATAAATTAGAAATTATTGAACTAAATGTGGAAAGTGGAAAAGGTATAAGGTGACTTATTAAGGAGATGAGCAGACCACTATAGGAGAAAACAGTGGGACCGCTTGGGTTTGCATTACCTTCACAAATAAGTCATTTCTTTCTCTTCCAGACATGCAAGACTGGAAATAGAAAAAATGTATATTGTTTTTTCTACATCATAATCATCATCATCATCATTATCGTAGCCCTCATGATTTCATTATAGCCTACATGGAGAATTTTAAGTATAATTCTTGAGTATTGCTACTACAATTTTTGGGTGTTGAGTCTTTAAGTACAATTTTTGGGTGTTGCTACAATTTTGGGGTGGTGTTGTAGTAAGCAACTACCTAAGCATGTTTAAAAATGTCAATATTCCTTACTCAAGGAAAGTTTCCAGTAGATAGCTGTAGAGCTCCAACTCTAAACCTGGCCTGAAACTGGCTTTTATCAATACCATGAACACCAAAGTCGTTCATGAAGAAATTGTCCCTTAGCAGAGCCAGTATTCTTGAAAAACTGGAGTGACATCTCAAATATAATGAAGTAGAAATTCCAGAGCTGGATCCCAAAGTATGAATGTATTAAATATATGGTAGTGTGGGGACAGACTTAGAACCAAAACCTGTGAATATGATTTAGATATTTCTACTGACAGTAATTTCAGTACAAATCAATTATGTGACACAGTTATCAAAAGTGTAAATATAAATTTAGACATCCTTAATAATACCAAAGCACCACAATGAATGTGGTGCTATTACTATCTCTACACTATTAAAGATGAATTCCAAAAATATTGAGAACTTACTTGTAATATTGTATTTTAAGATTATAGCTAATTCTGTTGGTTTTAATTAATGTATATTTTTGTTAGCCTCACCAGATTGCATTCATTCAGTTGACAAAGCTGATACCATCTCTAACTCCTCTGTTTTCCTCACCATTTGAACAATACTAATTCCTTGCTTTTTCTGTAGCACACACATATACATACATATAGATATATACACACATAGATATAGAAATATAAATATTAGATATATAGATATACCTCTATATATCTTTTATGTGTACACACACATATACATGCATATAGATATATACACATACAGATATAGATATAAAGATATTAGATATATAGCTATACCTCTCTAGCCTCTCAGTTCTGTGTCCCTGGAGAACCTTGACAGATACAATAGGTAATGTCATGGCCATTTTACTGATGACGATATTAGGCACATATATTTATGTAATTTTTCATGTTTGTTTAGTTCCAGATATTGTGCCCTTAATTATTATGCCACGCTTCCTCTAACTATAACACAAGTCGCTAAAATGGCATACTGGCAGACTATTAAAAGTATTTTTCAGCATAAAATATTAGAGCCTAGTTTAACCTGTTGGAGAAAATGCTTTCTGAGAGGAGGTGTTCTTTGAGCTGTATTCTTTGTTCTGAATCTTGAAAGAGGAATAAAGTAGAGGTAGGCTACAGAAAAAGCAAGGAATGGGTATAGTTCAAATGGTGAGGAAAGGGAGGAGTTAGAGATGGTATCAGCTTTGTCAACGGAATGAATGCAATCTGGTAGGGTGTATATCTATATGTGTGTATATGTGCGCACATGTATACACATATACATGTATGTATGCATACCTGCACACACATAATGCATACATATGTGTATACACATACATGCATACACACATGCACACATGCATACTCACACATATGCACATACATATGCACACATGCACATATACGCATACACGTATGCACATATATGCATACACATACACTTATGCACATGCATGCATGCACACATACACATACACACATATGTGCATGCACACTTACACATATGCACATATATGCATATACACATACACATATGCACATATATACATGCACACATATGCACATATATGCATACATTCATACATATATATATACACATACACCTCTCTATTTCCTATGTTCTATTTCTCTGGAGAACCCTGGCTGATATAATAAGTAATGTGGTAAATAACTTTCTCTATCATTGAATATTAATGTCATCCCAAGTTTTTGATATAAATAATGTTTTAATGAACATCTCCATTTATAAATTTTTCCTAGGTCTCTGACTATCACACTTGAAAAGGCTACTGAAATTGAAACTATATACATATAGACAGAGATGTACATGTGTGTCTGTGTGTGTGTATATATAGAGAAAGAGACTATATATATACATAGAGAGAGAGAGAGAGAGAGGAGAGATGTAGAAAAAGATATATAGAGAAAGAGCTAATGCAATTATGGAGTCTAAGATGTCCCATGATCTGCGCCTGCAAGCTGGAGGCCTAGGAAAGCTGGTGTATTTCCAGTTCAAACTCGAAGGCTTGAGCACCAATGCTCAAGGACAGGAAAAGATATTCCAGCTCAAGCAGAAAGCAAATTTGTCCTTTCCTCTTCCTTTTTATTCTACTCAGGCACTCAACCGATTGGATGAAGCACACTCACATTGATGAGGGTGGCCTACCATGGTAAATGGCTAAGCTCTTCCAGAAACACCCTTGGATACACTTGGAAGTACTGTTTTACCAGCTGTCTAAGCACCACTTAGCCCAGTCACATTGAAACATATAATAAACCATCTCACCTATTTCTAGGCTTCCTAGGAGAATTAAATATGCATAGAAAGCTATCAGGCATATAGTAGAATTTATGTGAACTTGCTTTTTTATCATTATATATATACATATCTGTTTATTAATTGAATGCAAGCTACAAATGTGTATCTGGTACAAAAAATGTCTTAATGCAGCTAAGTATAATATACATAACTCAAGATTGGCATTGGAAGACATAGAGTCAAGCCATACATTGACCACTCATATTAAATAGAGTTGTTGAACCAGATTGTTTTACTCTCTGAACGTACTGCCTCGCTTTTAGACTAGGATACTACCCTCATCTGATAGAGCTGTTGCAAGCTTAAAAAAAAAAAATAATAAGACTTTAAATGTGCCAAAAGGTCTAGTATAGTCTTTGGCATAACAAAGACTTTGGATAATGGCTGGCTAAATCCCAGTTGTAAGTGCTCAGTAAATGTGTGCTACTATCATAAATCATATTTGCTCTCTGTGCTTCCTTTATAGCAGAAAGAGGCAAGTCACGAATAAACAAAATCTTAGCTGGAAGCTTTTCATTAAAAGAAAAACTACAGCTTCCATTGAATATCCTGGGGATAGTACTCACTCAGTTCAACCTCCCATATCTGCATTTAACTTTTTGGCTCTATGTAACAAAAATTGACATTTAGAAGATCCTGAAGCATTTTAAGATTCTTAACCACCAAAGAAATATTATATTGCACTCAGGGCACAATATTTATAGTACCGGTAAAGAGGCAAATGTTCAAAATCATTTTAATGACTTTTGTTTACAAAAAAAAAAAGGGCTATTTTATTAATATTCAATGAATCTGAACTTAAGGTTGACCAAATCATTGATCTTTTCAGAACTATATTCAATTTACTAATGTGCATTTGTGCCCATCCCCTAAAGTATAGTAATATATAGTAACCCAAAATTACTGTTTTCTTTAGGAACATTTTATGAGAGACTTTGAAAAATGATGCATATATTGTACCTCTTAACATTTAACATATCAGATTTTTCTGTCACTAGAAGTTCTTATGCAATATTTTCAATAAATGATCAGTATCATGTTCTACAGTGTACATGTTTTGGATTTTCTCTATTACTGAACATTAATGTCATTCCCAAGTTTTTGATATAAACAATGATTTAATGAACATCGCAGTTTATAAATCTTTCCTGGGTCTCTGACTATGGCACTTGAAAAGATTACTGAAATTCTAACTACTAGATAAAACATATGAACATTTCTCGAAACTCAAGATTACTTTACTGCTTCCCAACACCATTAGTGAAGTGTAAAAGGTTAAATAGTTCCTCACTACCTTCTAGCAATACCATTTTCTTCTATGTGCTTATTCAACAGTTGAAAATTAATATCTCATTGTTTCAATTTCTGTTCATGTGGTTACCAGAATATTTACTGACCATTTTCTTGTCCTCCTTTCATAATTTCTGTTCACATCCATTTATCTATCATGTTATTGCTAATTGGGAAATATAATGGATGTAAATTGTCTTAATGGTCAGTCAGAGGATATGCTAGAAAGTTCTGAAATTTCTATTGTTCTTTCTTACACATTACCAAAACAATATGGGTCTCTGTGAACATAAATATATACACATACATGTATGAATACATGTACACATGACTAGATTTATTCAGAAAATACAAACAATATCAGTTAACAAAGAATGGATCTAGGTTTTGTAGAGGGACATAAAGAAACTAAGAAACTAGAAAGAAGTTACTAAAATGCTGTGCAATACCATAGATTCCATAAGTTATATAAGGATAATGTCCCTAATATATTAAAAAATAATTACTTTCAATGAGTTGATAAAGCATTGTTGGGAGAAGTAGAATTTGAGGTAGGTTTTAAATAATAAGGAGGTCTAAAATAGAAAATGATTAATGGAAAACTTTTAAAACAAAATAAAATATTTTAAAAAGCAAGTTATCTCTCCAGAGACCTATGCATCAGAATCTCCAAAGAATGTGGCCTAGCTATTGAAATTTAAAAATAGTTCCCCAGAATATTCTGGATGGCTGTACACTGTTATAGCACATATCACATTTATGATATATTTTGATTGACATTTATACTCTCTCTTAAGATCCGCAAAGCAGACTTACTATAGAACTCAGGCATTTCTGAGAAGATGAATAAAATGGAATACAACATTTTCAAAATTCAATCTTCTTTTCTGGGCCATTGCTGGACAGTCTCAAGCATTAATTACTCCTGTATCTAGGCTTCCAGTATCACTTTGTTTTCATCTATGCCTAGGTACTCAGCAGATAGTAACATAATGTGTCCATAATCATATCCTTATGCAGAGGTAAACTCTAAAGTCTTTGAGAACCAATAGAAAGTATACTTAAAAGTTTTCTATCCCAGCATTTGCTTCATCTGATTGCAGGTCAACCTAAGTGCAAGGTTTATGGACTGCAACAATGGTAAGCTATAGCCCATACCTCAAGAAGCTTATAATACAGTGGAGGATGCATAAATGTCAACATTTCATCATAATGCAATACTATCATAAAGGCATGCATAAGGTGTCATGAAAGTTTCTTAATTCATGTTGAGTATGTAGAGAAAGTTTCCTAGAAGAGCTAAGTTGGACAATAAAGAGATATTACTCTAAAATGACAGGAAGAGGACAGAGAACATGACAGGGTGTTAAAAGATGTTCATAAAACCTTGTATCCAAAAAGAAAGGTAGAAGCAGGCTGGAAACATGAAATGGAAAATCAGGGCAAAGTGATCATGCAGAAATTATATTCCTGTTAAGGGCCTTGGACTTAATTAAATGAGTGATTTAAACCAGGATAATGAAATGGTGATATTTGATTTCACAAGTAAGTCTCTGCCCCACTGGCAAAGTGGCCAAGCTTAGGGGAGTAAAATTCAATACTTGGGGACTGGTTTGGAAGCTATCCAGAACAATCTAGAATGTTATTACGAGTTTATTGGCTACATAAGTTTTGCTGGAGAAACAAGTATGAAGACGGGCTAAAATATTTTAAAATAATAAAAAATTGGATGACTTTGGTTATTGACTTTGGAAATGGATGGGTGTGATGAGCAAGGAACAATTCCAGGCTGTTATGAATCTGGTTAGAGGGTTTGTATCATCAGGGAGGGCACTGTCAGAGGAAGACTAGTTTAAGGGAAGGAGATAATAAATTCATTTGAGGTCACATTGACTTTGATGGGCTCATTAGATATCAACAAATGATTGTCTAGTTGGTTACTAGTTTCATGCTAAGAGAACAATTCAGAGTTCAAAATAAAATTTGAGGAGACAGTTATATATAATTGTTCAATATCTGTTTTTCATGGATTTTTTTCAAGGATGGCAGAAAGAAGGACAGAACCCTAAACAGTATTAGTGTTGTAGTGTGAGTTAAGGGGGAGAATCCTTTCACGTGGAAAACAAGCAGTCATAGACGCAAGACAAAAAAATCACAAGTTTAGGGTCACAAAATTAATGAAATAGAGAAGGTTGCCAAGCTTAGAGAAATGAATCATATTAATTTTGATAGTATAAGAAGTGAACTCTCATGTTATGTTTGGCTATTTGCAACACTGGAATTGGCAGTCAAGAAATTGGTGGCAAAAGAACACAGCCTGGCAGTAAATGAAAAAAAATACAGAACAAGGTGGAATGATTTTTCAATAAAGGAAGCAGAGAATTGTAAAATTGAAACAAAGCATTATGGAGTTCAAGAAAGAAATGTTAAATTATTATTACCATTGTTTGAGCAGAAGACAGTTTACCTAAAGAGAAAGTTAACTATAAAAGATAATAAGGTGCTAAGGAAAAAGAGAAAAAGTAAAATATAAGACAAAGTCCCTGAAAACACAGGAGATTTAAGAAGATGCCAGATCTGTCTCTCATTTAGGGCTTCTCACATCATTGAAGGAACTATTATTTACACATACACAACCTTTGTAAACACACACATATATACACATAACTCCTCCACAATTGCCCACATAAAACTGTGGACACAGCCGGGCACAGGGGCTCATGCCTATGATCCCAGCACTTTGGAAGGCCGAGGCGGGTGGATCACCTGAGGTCAGAAGTTCGAGACCAGCCTGGCCAACATGGTGAAATCCCATTTTAACAAAAAATACAAGATTAATCAGGCATGGTGGCAGGCGCCTATAATCCCAGCTACTTGGAAGGCTGAGGCAAGATAATCACTTGAACCTGGGAGGCAGAGGTTGCAGTGAGTTGAGATTGTGTCATTGCGCTCCAGCCTGGGCAAAAAGACTGAAATTTTGTCTCAACAACAACAATAATAATATAATAATAATAATTCTGGACACTACCCTCAATGTTTTTCTCACCACAAGGAATAGCTACATCATTGGGAGAATGAGAAAACCGTGTAAAATGAAAATGTAGGGATTGTTAAAAATTATGGAGAATTTCAGGATGACCACCGCAGAGCGTTAATACCAAGCATGAGGCCAGTACTGAATATGGGGCTTTCTATATCTGCAGAGGTCACAAGCTCATGAAGCAGCCCGACTCACCACTCTACCAATCCAATGAATCAAGCTCCACTTATCCTGTTTTACTGATAATTCTCAAATGATGTATTAAGTTCCCCCTCAAGTTTTTTCAGATTCATATAGTCCCCCAATTCGACTATCATCTCTTTTGTTAATTAGGTATGTAGGATGACTGTCACAGAACAGGAGTGCTGACCTTTCACATCATTGCAGTCAGACCAAACTATATGGTGAGGGGGTGGGAGGCAATAGGAAAAGTGTTCCTAGTTTTTGTACCTTACACAATAAGTTGTGGGAACAGATGCATTAGAATAAGAGCCCAATATAGGGATGGGGTTGGCCTAGCGGGGACACTGTCCACATAATCCAAGACTTTTAATAGATTACTAAACTATATTGACTGAATACACAGTGGTTGATTACCACTCTGCTGGTTGTGTTACAGGATAAAAAAGCTGTAATTTATAGTTACAACCAAAAAGATATAATGAATGCCTTTCACTTAGTACAAGAATAAAAAAGGGAAAAGTAAACAAATTGGAGACATTTAGAGAAAGAATTACACATCACACAGTGGAGCTAAAAATAAGAGTTTTATAGCTTGATCCTGGAAGAAAAAAAGTGGCACTGTCAGTAGTAGAAAGTGAGAAGAAAGTTGTAAGATCAGATTAGAAATATAATGGCTTTGGTTTGAAATATGCTGATGCTGAGGTGTTAGCCAAACATTTTGAAGAGATAGCCAAGAGTCAGTTGGCAATATTATATTGTGGCTTGGGAAAATAGCTTTGAGTGGGAGACATAATTTTATGAGTCAGCCCCAGATGATTATGTTGATAATAATAATAATGATATATGCTGTACAGCCCCTCATGGACGACAGGAAAGTTTCTAGGGGATCAGTGATAGAACTAGCTAGATTATGAGAGAAAGAAAGAGCAGGTGAAAGATGAGAATGGAACGGAGAAAAATAGAGGACAGAAAACAAGGGAGAAGAAAAATGGCACTTTAAAGGAAAAGTCTGAAGAGCTGATCAGAAAACACTACAAAGTATTTAGTTGATATGAATTTAAAAGGCCATTTTAGTAAAATATAACTTTATATTACTAATTAGTAAACAGAAGTTTACTCACATTTGCAAAGGTTGGCAAAATCAAACTGTGGCAACTCCAGGGTAAGGTTTGGTGATTGTGAAAAAATGATGTAACTAAAAATAGATCAAATTAACTTAGTATAGTAGAGATTTACATATTCTACAGCATGCAAAATTGTCAAATGAAGTCTCATAATTTCTCTTTATTTTAATGCACGGGAAGCTTGATCTACATTTGAGAATGTGTGATTAGCTATGCTTTACCATTTCCTTGCTTATTCAATGTTGCTTTATAAAAGGACTGCTAAGTGGTAAGCATATATACGTATTCACGGAGAAAATTAAAGACTGTATTGAAAGCAAGTTGAAATGTGAATTCTAGTACTTTCCCCTACTGAGTGTATAGGTGAATATGTGTTTGAGGGCATAAGAGGAAGAGTAGGTGTTATATAATAAATGCTATTTATATTACTATCTTGAAAGAAAACTTAGACCATGACATAAAGTCTGATTATTTTTAACTTAGAAAAAAATGTATAGAGGCCATCAACCCCATAAAGAACAGAACAAGCTAAAAAGAGAACAGTGTCTCTGAAGCATTGTCCAGAAAGTGTGTCCAAAATAAATTCCATATTGCCAGGGTTAATTTGGGACTCTAGGAAGATTGGTTAGATAAAATGGGATTTCATTTTCATATCTCAGGATGCCTTATGTCATTATTCTTTTTCCTTTTTTTACTGCAAGTCAATTGCATGTGGTGTGCTGAAATAATTTCTCTGTAGGTCTCTTGTGTTGTATAAGCCCAGGCCTTTCGGTCACCATAGGCAATTGAGAATTACACCACAGGCTCAGGTGAACAGTGAAAATCAGGTTTTAAATTCATTGTTCTGCTCAGCATTAGGCCCTCAGAGTGGCAAAATTAAAATGTAGGTAGGGATAGGTTATTCCTGGAACACTGCAGTCACACTGAGCATACACATAGGCCTCAAGTCATTTTCAAAGTGGCACTGTCATCATCCTTCTCTGTCTATGTAAAGATTCCTCAAGCTGCCAATATTCATATATCAGTGTTGGCAGTTTTACACACAGTGTCCCTAACCATATGTTCTGCTCATCATTACTAACTAGTCATTATTGACATTGATGGTTTCCTTATCACTTTCCTCAAGCCAGAATTTTCCTTTCTAAAATCCCCTAAATCTTTCCAGTACATTTCTACTGTGTTTTGAATTTTACTCCACACATTAAGGGGATCCAATTAGTAGAACTTTTCTATGGAAACATCATTGGTCCCATTTAATTAACCATTTCTGAATTCCCCCAGAACTTTATTGCATATATGGCAGAGACATTTCTTATGCCATTCGTTTATTTTTTAATGGAATTTGAAAACAAATCTTTAGACTTTGGATACAGATTAACTTCAGTCAAATTTTAGCTTTGTCACTTATTTGGTTTGTTGCCTTTAATAAGCACTGGTTCTCAGTTTGCATATCTTTTAATGGTAGAATAACACATTTCTGGAAGATAAGTTGTACTAATTACACATACTGAAAGCAATAACATATGTAATTTACCTCTTAGAGTATATGATGCATGTATATGCTCAGTAAATAATAGTTATAACAACAGACACAACCTCTCAGTTACCACTATGATTTTACCAAACTGTACATATATATAACATATATCCAAATGTGACTATGTTATAAGTGACCACAACAAGGACGAGAACACGTTACAAAAGAAAAATAGGGAATGATTTGTGGAGATATCAATATGGTTCATTTGTTAACATCTTGTGCTATTGAGATTACCTACTTCTCTGAAAAGTGAAAGGCAGGACTAAAGAAGGGATCTGCTGCCATCCACAATCTGTTCAGGAGAGATATAGATTTTTCTCTATTTCAGAGTTCCAGAGGACAAAAATCAGAGCCTAGAGATAAAGAGGATTGGTTTGCCAATCACAGAATCTGTAGAGCACAACAATGTGTATGTGAAACAGAGAAAAAGTCAAAAAGGAACCCAACCAAAATAAACCCAAAAAAAGCAATTCTCCTATTGGGCGTGTTTCCTGCTAAATCGTCACTATTTACATGCTAATTAATTATGATGTGAACCTACTCAATCATTTTAGAACATTATCAGTGTTGCCTTTACCAATTTTAATGGATTTTGTCTGAAATCAGCTAGAGTAAGTATATGGATGTGAAAAGATATAAAACGAGTTTAGAAGAGTCAAGCAATGCTTTTGGCCCAGTTTGGAATGTTAAAAAGGCACAACAAACCCCACAAAGTTATTCAAATCTGCAAACTTTATTAAAATTGCAACATATATAAATATCAGTATGAGGCTGTGTGTGTACTTGTACATGTTGGAGGGTTGTGGGTAGAAGATTAAAATAGTAATTTTCTGTTATAGTTTCAAGTTGCTGGATAAATGTCACACTACTCTATAAATTGTTCTGTCTTCAGATTGTAAACACAGACTTCAAGTGAGCAAATGTCTCTTCCTAGTAATTGTACTATGTTTCCCATTTTTTTTTTAATTTCCAAAATAAAAATTCTCAATTATTTGTCTCTTCTGTCCTAGAACCTCCTTTTCTCCTCTAACAAATGATTCTATATCAATTTTATTGATAAAATAGACATAATAACAAAATAGCTATTTTTTTTCTTGTCAGAAAATCTAGTAAACCACTTGCATCTAATACACTGTTTTTGTATCATAGTTTTAGTTCTTTCTCACGTTACAATGATACTTGTGCTCTTATCTAAAGCTAACTACTTGCTGTTTGCTCTCAATCCAATCTGCTAGAGATTGTCCTTTGTATCACATCCAGTTTTCTCACTCATCAGCAAGGCCATGACATGGTCTGGATCTGGTTGGACTGATTTTTACTATTTTCACTGGTTCAAGCCACTTTCTTTTCTTACCAAGGCTCCAGCAACAGCACCCCCCACCCCCAAGGAAATCTCCTGTTTTCTGCAAAGCAGAGAGACTATTACATCAAGGTGAAATCATCATTATTTTAGTAACTGGGCATTGTCTCTGACCTGTCATCCTGTATTCCTCACATGAATGCTAAAGGAGGTCTAAATATCTAGCTCCTTTATATATATATATATAATTCTTGCATTCAGCCCTCCCTTTAAAGGGTGGGGTTGATTGGAGAGAACACTTCACCCAATTGTATGGCAACCTATTGTCTTCTACACTCATTAATTAACTTCATTTTTCATAAATATGAATAGGTCACCAAGAATCAGCCAATATATGAGGAAATTTAAGCAGTAATGAGGATATCTAAGATGGAACAATTATTGACTTTGGAAATGAATAAATAAAATTCTGGGATAGGAAATATTTGTAAATTTAAAAGATGGCAAACCTCTATAAATAGTTCAACAGATGGGCTGGATTACAGAATGGCTGTACTACAGAATACATTGTTGATAAAGAAGAAAAGGCTGAAAATGTATGGCATTGAAGAAATCACTACAAAGAGAAACATCACATGAATATAAAGAGGAATAGAGGGTGTGTCAAATTCCACTATCTATCTACAAGGAGTTCCTAATAACAGAGAAAATAAAAAGTAAATTCCAAGACCCAATAAAATGAGTTAAGAATCTCTGTGATTGAGGGAAGACACAAGCCTTCATCATTGAAACAACACACCAAATACTAAAAGAAAATAATGGGAAAAATACATATACATTTCTGGAGAAATTTGAAAATGCCAGAACTAAAGACAAATTTGAATGAATTCCATATAGAAAAAAATAAATAAAGCAGATTATCTAACAAGAAATAAACATCCGAATGACTTCAGACATCTCACCAGTGACACTGAATACTAGGAGTCGGCAGCAGAGCCTAATCTGAACAGATGCTTGAAGCTGGCAATTAATGCATAACTTGCCATATTATCCAATAAAAAATAATGGCAAAATAAGTATGTTTGAACATGAAAACTTCAGGAATTTAGTCCATACTTATATACAAACTGTATATGTGTGTGTATATATATGTGTGTGTGTATATGTATATGTATAGACATATATATGTATAGACACACACACTTTCCATTAATTGATAAATTGATTCTCATGATTAAATAAGCTTGAGAAATGACTATTAGACGTTAACCTTGGCAGACTGTTCTTTGTCAACAATTTCTATATATATACACACACACACACCTACACACGCACATACATATATACACACATACATATACATATGCACACACACACATATGTATATAATTTTAAAGTTATTTAAGATAGTTAATAACCAAATGAGAAAGAATGAAAAATAAGTAAACAAAAGGAAAACACTGATTTAAACAATACTGGTAAGAATACAGATTCAGACAAAAGAATCATTAGGTTAATTTTGCCTAATTATAAAACTAATTTTGGATCTTCCTAGACCAACTAAATTAGCTTCTTCAGTAAAGATGTCTAAACATCTGGATATTTAACAACCTTCCATGAATTCATTTCTATGATTAGACATGTTGGGAGAATGACCATTAGCACTTGACATTTGGAGATTGTCCTTTGAGTAACAATTTGAAAGAGATAGAATTCCATATGGGCATTAAAATATTTATTGAATTTTCTTTTGATAAAGCCAGAAAATAAGAAAACAACTAGATGTTCAAATCAATATAGAATTCAAAAACATATAACACACTAAATAACATGTCACAAGATTGAAAAGGCAAGATGGAAGGGGGTAAGTATATAGATGTCATTATTTTTGTTAAAAGTAATAAACTTGATTGGAGAAATAAAAGAGAATTTTTCTTAGCCATAAAGGCATAGACTAGAAGAATTAGAGATGGGAAGTGGAAGGGTTCAGGAGGAAATAGGTCATTTAAGAGTGTTAAATTTATTCTTTAGAAGTAAGGAGTTAATAGATAAATAATTTTTTCACAAGTTATGAGAATACTAAAATTATTTACAATAATATTGTCTACCACAAGAATTTAAAATAGCAATTACTCTAGGGAACAGAGCTTGAAGGAAAAACTTTTCTTCTCATTTAGATATTTGGAACTGTTAGAATTTCTAAACTATGAAGATACCTACAATGTCTACAATGACAGCAACCAAGATGCTCACTAAGATGATAATTGGAAACAAGGGTTAGTGCTCAGATTGATGAAATATGAACTTACTTTGGATTTTCCCTTTTCCTACTTCTCCCTGTTTTCGTATATTCCTAAATTAACACATGGTATTTTATAATTAGAAACTACACTTTTGTAGTTGTGTGGATTAATCATTACCATGATTATAAAGATATCTTGTTTTAAACATATGTCATGAAACACAGTACTTAGCTGCTTTTTGCATGTTAAATCTGTTTAATACATTAATTTTATAAAATATGTTAAAAATCTAATGAAACACTAAAATATATAAAACAGTTCCTTTCAAAATCACAATAAAAATTTCTTATAATATTAGTTAACTTAGAGGGAAATATGATGCATATATAAGACAAAAATGCAAAAGAATCTAAAAGTGATATATCTCTTTTTTAATGAGAAAATTAAATAGGTCAATTTTCAGTTAAATATTTTAAGAAATTTACACAACCATATCCAAATATTGAGTTAATTTTTTTTAGGTTGGCTAATGATGTAAATTTCATTTCAAAATTGATTCACTGGAAGTACCAAGACAATTTTGAAAAAGATAAGTCATATTAAAGTAAATAATAAACATCAAATACACTTTGAATATAATTTTTAAAATAAAGGTTATATGTAAGTAAAGAAATAATTCAGTGCAACCAAAAACAATCCAGATTAGATAACAAATGATATAAAGATTTAATATATTACCAAGTGCATTTCAAATTCCAAACGAAAACGATGGATTATTCAATTGATTATAGAGAGTCAACTGGCTAACCATTTGGAATAAAGATGCTGATCTGACATGTAGCAAATACGCATTCCAAGAGTAAATACATAAAGAGTGTTGACTTTGGCATCATTCCACAAAAAG
This sequence comes from Trachypithecus francoisi, assembly GCF_009764315.1. Lineage (NCBI taxonomy): Eukaryota > Metazoa > Chordata > Mammalia > Primates > Cercopithecidae > Trachypithecus > Trachypithecus francoisi. The sequence continues at coordinate 19,975,467 of NW_022681465.1, forward strand.
ACAGTGCTGAGTGGATTTATGCTTGAAAAAATTGTTGAATAAATAAATAATCTCGAGACAAAAGAATACATAAAAATACCAAGAAACTATTACAGTTAAATGTCCATGAAATCTTTGAATATGAAAGGAATTTTTAAGCATGACTCAAAATATAGAAATGATGGAGGGCTCATGGAATAAAAAAGTGTGAATAGTGCAGAATTAGCAAGAGAAAGAGTAGCGGAAGTTGAAATCAGAGATGTTCATTTAATAGTTTGAAGTGCAGGATGTGGAAAGTAAGTGTGTGTGTATGTGTGTGTGTGTGTGTGTATACCATAAGTCACTGGGCCTGCCACTTGTTTTTGTGTGGTATGTGAACTAAGAATGTTTTTACATTTTTTAAATGGTTAAGAAAAATCAAAATAAGACTAGTGAAATATGAAGATTATATAAAATTCAAATTTCAGTGTCCATAAATAAAGATTTACTGGAACAGAGTCAGGCCCACTTGATTATAGTCTGTGGCTGCTTCATGCTACAACAGCAGAATTGAGTAGTTTTGACAGGGACCATATGGCCTGCAAAGCTGAAAACATTTACTATCTGGCTCTTTACAGAAAAATTTGGCTGACCCCTGGTATAGACATATTCTGGGAGTTTCTCAATATGTAGCATATCACATCAATTCACTAGGCCAACCTCGATCAATTTTTGTATATAAATATTATTCTAAACTTAATATGACTTCTGCATATACATCTTGTGTGTGTAGAGATGTGTGTATGTGTGATGGCAATGCACAGTTTGCTTTGGGAATTATATAATATACGAATGTAATTATATTTGAGAATTCCAAAAAAAATAGATACATGTAGAAACCAGTAGTACCATGCTTTTGAGATACATAATCACTCATGTTTGCTATTCTGGGGCTGCACTGAATTTCTGAGAACAAGCCTTTATTTTCCATTTTAATTAAACTAAACATTTAATTACATTTCCACTATTCTGTCAGCAGAAACAAATCTATAAATGTGGAGTGAAAAATTATGAGAACTGGTCTTTAATATCTCATCACAAACAGAGCATGTTATGGGCAATCTGTTCTTTGAGAGTGTATAGCAACCGTGTTTCCCATGAATGTTAATGCTAATAAAGCATTCAAATACAGTACAGAACTTTTCATTTTTAGCTAATATCTATATATTAAGGGCCAAGATGCTGAAAATATATACCATGTTACAATGATACCCATGCCCCTTAGGGTTTCAGTTCCCAGCACAAGAGAATTCAATAAGTGAAGGGATAGTGCATACTAAACACGAGTTTGCTGCCAAGCAATTTATGGCCAGCCTATGCTCAAATTTACACCAATAAAACTACACAAACATTTAGAATTTTTATTTTATTATAAGTAGACAATATGTCTAGAGCAATTTGCCAGGTGCAATGAAAAATTAAAGGTACCTGCCCACAAAGTTGTTATAGCGATACATGAGAAGCAGACTTGTAAAGGTGAAAATGGAAATAAGGAAATGCTTCCATCTAATGAGAGACGTTACTCGAGAGGAATAGAATCCTTTTCCCCCATCAATTTTCCTGGTGGGCTATGTTATGTACCCTCAAATAGGATGCATAAAATATACTGATTTTATACATCAGTATTGTGAGCTTGGTTAATGGCAGTTTGGTCTAAAGAGATGAACTTGTTCTTACTTGATAATAGAAATGAAATTTCTGGGTATACAGGCCTAAGGACAAACTCTGGAATCCAGCAAATACACTTCAGTATACCTCCCACTGCCACCAGGAAAGCTGATGGGAGGAAATGATTCTATTTCTCTGGACTTACATCTCTGATTAGATATGAGCTTTTCCTTATTTCCATTTTCACGTTTACCAGTCTGCATCTCATGTATCACTACAATAATATTGTGGGCAGATAAATACACAATAGTGTATTCTGGAAGATGCATTATTTATTTCTAAAATATAATAAATGTACTATGTTTGCAGTATTTCAGGGGCTTGAGAACTGTACTCTCTCTTTGTCTAGATTTATCTTAATTTTGATCAATCAGGTAGTCATTGAATATTAACTATCAGAGCATAATCTATATACATCAGGAATGTATAAAATCACTGGGGATTAGTTTAACTGGTGACACGTTAATCTATATAGAGAACTTTAAATGCTAAGGAGACCAATATATGAAGTTTTCACAATAGTGTATTCTGTCAACCAGCTAGTCAAATAATTATTGAAATAGAGGTTCATGATAACAGGAGAGCAAGGGAAGGTGGTAATACTTAAATATTTAATGGAATCAGACTAGGAGAACCCAATTCATCTTTCCTCAAAATGTGGTAGTATTTGTCCAAGAAAACCCCTTTATAGATGAATAACGCAATAATGCCAATATTTGCTTCTTGTTCTTTGTTTTCATGGCCCTAATACTCCATTCTGGAAGATACATTCTGTACCTTTAAAATATAGTAAATGTACTATGTTTGCAGTATTTTGGTGGGTTGAGAAATTTTCTCTTTATGTCTGGATTGCCTGTCTTAATTTTGATCCATCAGATTGTCATTGAATATTAACTATGAGAATATAATCTTATTTATTTTCTTTCTTCTTGTGGGATGCTTTCTTTCCTCTTCTTGGGAGATGTGTCAATGGAGACTCCAGATATTTACATAAATGAATGATGAATTAGTCTATATTTTTCTCTCATTTACCACAAAACATAGTGGAAAGTGGTGTGTGTGTGTGTCTGTGTGTGTGTGTGTAACCTCTACCATCTTCCATTTCTTAATCACTTACATCACTCCTTCTTTTTAATTTTTTTAAATTTTTTTGAGACAGAGTCTCCCCTAAGCTGGAGTGCAGTGGCACGATCTTGGTTCAATTGATTCTCCTGCCTCAGCTTCCCGAGTAGCTGGGATTTATAGGCATGCACCACCACGCCCCACTACATTTTTGTATTTTTAGTAGACACAGGGTTTTGCCATGTTGGCCAGGCTGTTCTCGAACTGCTGGCTTCAACTGATCTGTCCACCTCAGCCTCCCAAAGTTCCAGGATTAGAGGTGTGAGCCATCATGCCCCGCCTATGCCTCATATATCATTCTTTTTTCATTTCTGTTCCTCTCATTCAACCAAACAACTGTCTCATAAAATTTTCTATATCATTCAATCCAATGAACATTTTCTAATCTTTATCTGATTTGAATTTTCTGTGTCATTAACCATACTTTCTTTAAGTTCTGAGACAAACCATTTTCTTACTTTTATTCCCACCTTTTTGGTTGTGCCTTTTCAAGCTGTTTCCCAGACTTGCTTTCTCTATGTTTAAATGTTGAAGGTCTTCATAACTATCTCCTTTGTTTTTTACTGAGTACTCAAATTTAGGCAATCTTGTCAGAGACCATAATTTCAAACATTTGTCTTATTCCCAAGACTCTCACGTGTATACCTCTAGACAATTCCTTTCCTCAGACTTTTACATCCAACTGACTACTTAAATATCGACTTGGATATCTGTAAAGCATTGCAAACCTAGAATTCCAGAACTGAAATAATGATCTCCTTATCCCCTGCACACACACACACATCATTACATATTATCATTTTGCTTCACAAATAGTTTTTCAATTCCATTTACCACCTTTTATCTCGAACAACCGTTGTTGTCCAACTTACATTATCTCTCCCCTAAATCAAAATAATTGCTTATTTGAATAGCGGTTTGTAGTTCTTCTTGTAGAGATCTATTGCTTCCCTTGTTAGCTGTATTCCTAGGTATATTATTCTTTTTGTGGCAATTGTGAATGGGAATTCGTTTTTGATTTGTCTCGTTTTGACTGTTATTGGTGTTCAGAAATGCTAGCGATTTTTGCACATTGATTTTGCATCCCAATACTTTGCCAAAGTTTCTTATCAACTTAAGAAGTTTTTAGGCTGAAATGATGGAGTTTTCCAGATATGGGATCACGTCATCTGCAAACAGGGATAGTTTGACTTCTTCTTTTCCTATTTGAATGTCCTTTATTTCTTTCTGTTGCCTGATTGCTCTGGCCAGATCTTCCAACACTATGTTGAGTAGGAGTGGTTGAGAGAGGGTATCCTTGTCTCATGCCAGTTTTCAAGGTGAATGCATCCAGCTTTTGATTATTCAGTATGATACTGGCTGTCGGTTTGTCTTACATGGCTCTTATTATTTTGAGGTATGTTCTTTCAGTACCTAGTTTATTGGGAGTTTTTAACATGAATTTTATCAAAGTCCTTTTCTACAGTTATTGAGATAATCATGTGGTTTTAATTCTGTTTATGTGAGGAATCACAATTATTGACTGGCATATGTTGACCCAACCTTGCATACCAGGTGTGAAGTCTGCTTGATTGTGGTGGATGAGCCCTTTTTGATGAGGGTTGGATTCGTTTTGTCAGTATTTTTACATCAATGTTCATCAAGGATATTGGCCTAAAGTTTTCTTTTTTGTGTTGTATTTCTGCCAGGTTTTGGTATTAGAATAACACTGGGCTCATAGAATGAGTTAGGGAGGAGTCCCTCCTTTGCAATTTTTTGGAATTGTTTCAGTAGGAATGATACCAGCTCTTCTTTGTACATCTGGTGGAATTCAGCTGTCAATCCATCTGGTCCTGGGCTTTTTTTTTTTTTTTTTTTTGGTTGGAAGACTATAACTGCCTCAATTTCAGAACTCATTATTCGTCTGTTCAGTGGTTCAATTTCTTCCTGGTTCAATTTCAACACAGTCTTGGGAGGGTGTATATATCTAGGAATTTATTCATTTCTTCTAGATTTTCTAGTTTATGTGAATGGTAGTGTTTATAATATTCTCTGATGGTTGTATTTCTGTGTGGTCAGCCAAAATACCCTTCTTATCATTTCTGATAATGTTTACTTGAATTTTTTCTCTTTTTTCTTTATAAGTGTAGCTAGCAGTCTAGCTATTTTATTAATTTTTTCAAAAAAAAAAAAAAACAGCTCCTGGATTTGTTGATCTTTGAATGTTTTTTGTGTCTCTGTCTCCTTCAGTTCAGTAGCATTTCTATACATCAATTTTGTTGAAGCTGAGAGCCAAAATAAATAATGCAATCACATTTCCAGTAGCTGCAAGAAGAATAAAACACCTAGGAATACAGCTAACCAAGGAGGTGAAAGATCTCTACAAAGAGAACTAACTACAAACCACTGCTTAAAGAAATCAGGGATGACACGAACAAATGGAAAAACATTGCATGATCATGCCCATAAGTGATAGACTGGATGAAGAAAATGTGGTACATATATACCATGGAATACTATGCAGCCATATAAAGGAAGGGGATCACGTCCTTTGTAGGGACATGGACGGAGCTAAAGGCAAATATCTTTAGCAAACTAACATAGGAACAGAAAACCGAATTCCACACGCTCTCACTTATAAGTGGGAACTAAATAATGAGAACACACGGACACACAGAGGGGATCAACACACAGTAGGGCCTATCAGAGGGCAGAGGGTAGGAGGAGGTGGAGGAGCAGGAAAAATAACTAATGGATATTAGTTATCTAATATACCTTGGTGATGAATAATCTGTACAATAAACCTCCATGATCGTGTTTACCCATGTAAAAAACCTGCATATCCTGCACATATACTGGTGAACTCACAATAAAAGTGTTTTTTTTAAGTAGTTTCTTAACTGTTCTCTTCACGTCACTATTACAACAGTTCAAAACATTCAACTCACTATGTCAGAGTGATTCTTAAATATAAACCCGATGTTCGCTGATCACCTCACTGACATCCTTTAATTGATTCACCTGCTTTTAGGATAGGGAAATTCTTTCTTTGACATTCAAGGGCAAGCATCACTGTTTATTTGTTGTTTTTAAGAGTCTGAACTGTGCCTAAGAGAATGAGAGTTAACTCTCTCTCATTGGGACCCTCTCAATATGCTCTTTCTGTACTTTTAAGGGCAGTTTATATTGATGTACTGATTGTTAAGACCCTGATAAGTTATCCATTGTACCTCAAAAATAGGGCTTGACTTATGAGGTTGATGACCAACCAGTTTAGAATGTCTTTGAACTTTTTTTCTGTCTAGGACATTAAGAAACAGAAAGATTATTTTCAATGCTTCTTAGTATCTGATTCTGTCTATTTATATATTTATATTAATTGACTAATGTCTTCATGAATTTTATTTTTAAGTATCATCAATCGAAAAAAGAATTAAGGCTTCTAATTAATCACTTTCTCAATTTAAATGTACACATTTCAAAATTGATATTACAATCAAGCATCAGAATACAATTTGGGTATTCAAATTTATACCTACAAAACTATTTTTACATACCAAATCTTAAGGGAACCAAAAAAAATCTCTTCATCACTACATTATTGTAAGTGTATTTTGAGATCTAAAATTAGAATATCACTTAGTTTTTATAATATCTCTTTGTTTTATATAGCCAAGCATATATTTGATTGCTTTCCCCAAATGCTGTTAACAGCAAGAAAAATTTGTTTATAGTGATATCCAAAATATTTTTAGATTGCTTATTTAAGTCAATAGATGCCCTGATGCTTACTTAATGTACTATTTTAGAGAATTTATACCACTGTGGTTATAAAAAAATGCCAGTGACAGAATATTCACATTTATCTGATACTTATAGAAAATTTGAATAGGCATTCTCCAAATATGACAGAGAGGCATAGAGGTACCACTCTTTCAAATTCAATGAGTTTAGCACCGTCCAATAGTAAATATTTAACTGCATTTGAAAATATTTACAAGAAAAGGCTCTGTACTAGGTACTGCCTGTACTTTAGGATATAAGGAAATATATCCATAGTCTCTGCCTGTAATTCATCAACAGTCTGCTGCACAAGAAAGAGAAACAGAAGGTGGAAATACAATACTGGCAATGTGATAAGTATTACTGTGATGGGATAAAGTCAGGAAGAGAACTCTCCCAGAAATGACATCTAAGGCAGTCCAAGAGGAATGGGAAAATCTTCCTAGAAAAGATGTCCTATGCTGCCGCATGAAGGGTGAATATGAGATAATCCTGTAATCAGGTCTTAAGAAGACAGAATGGTCCAAAGCAAACAACTGGATCTAATTTTTCAGCTGTATCGTAAGAAAGCAAAAGAATCTGAAAGCAAGACAAAACAAAACAAAATAATTTTATATATAGTTAAAGCCAAAGTCTAAGCATAAGAAAATGAAATCCAGTCATCTTCTTAGAAAGTCATTTTTCTCTAACGCTAGAGAAGATTAAAAATGCTATGGATGAAGAAGTGGAACATAAGTAGAAGTGTGAATCCAGAAAGTTGGAGCCTCCGTCTGAGTAAGCACCATTCAGAAACAGCTCCAGTGAATGAGGCAGAAGCATATAAGCATTAAATGATTCCTTTATCTCCATCTGGGAAAATATTTATCATAATGAACTATTGAACTGTTGATCATTTGGTTGGAGTAGATATTTGTCTAAATTCTGATGTCCACTTTTCATCTAGAGAGCATCCTCAACAAACTCGGAAACCCACATTCTTCTAGAAGGGAGGGAGGAGCTTTGGACTTCACAGAATTGGAGATGAGATTAAATGAAAGGACATACCCTAGGTCAAAATAGTTAACAGAAGAAAGCACAGACTCTTGTAAAGTGGGAACAGTAGTAGAAAAAGCCAGGGTTTTCGATAAGCTTTCTAGTAATCTATCTGCATGGTAGATTTGCGTGCCACATTGATTACAAACCTTGGTTCAGAAACAGACACGTGGCCTATCTAGCCAAGAGAGAATGAGCTAGATACCCTGGATCAAGTTTCCCATAGGTCCCATGTTTATTAAAAGTGTGGTCCAATATTTACTCTCTTCTCTGAACTAGATAAATAAGAGAGAATCGGAGCTTTTGTGTTTTCCCAGAGGGTTGAGTAATTAAGCATGGTCCACCTATCAGAAAGATGTGGCATGTACTGAGGATCATAACATACAACATAACATCTCAGAGCAGCAGTTATGCATGAGAGTCAAAACGGAAGACTGGTTCATCAAGATGTTGCAGCCTAGAAAATCTTAGAAAGCCTAATACCATGTTTACACTCATGGCCAAGAAAAATGGGGATTTAGAGTTAAATTAAATCATTTCAAAGCATAGCTAATACATAAATGTTCATTTTTGTACACGTATTTAATTTTGTCTGAGAATATTCACAAATCAGTTACCATTTTGTTATGGAGAACAGGGTAGAGAGCTGAATTGGTAATGAGACAATTGAATAGCAAAATCACAATAAGCTGCTATGGATTACTGAATGTTCCCAGTATGCATGGCAGATAATGAGCTTGCATTTTTATCAACAGAAATGGCAGATCGTTTGACTAATCAAGATGTAGGTGTTTTGCTCTATTGGTGTGGAAAAAGGACAGGAAAGCAAATTAGTTGGCATAGGTAAGACTGGATAAAATTTTAGATGAATCAGGTCTTTAGCCTATAGAAAAGGAATGCAGATAACAGGGGAAATATTTCAATAAAAAGATTGGTGGCTGTGAGAAAACAAAAAGGGAATATAAATTGTTATACCATAAAGACACTTACACATGTATGTTCATTGCAGCACTATTTATAATAGCCAAGACAATGAATCAAACTAAATACCCATCAATGGCAGATTGGATAACAAAAATGTGGTACTTATACACCACAGAATACTATGCAGCCACTAAAAGAACACAGCAATGTCTTTTGAGGGAATATGGATAGAGCTGGAGACCATTATTTTTAGAAAACTAACCCAGGAACAAAGAACCAAATACCACATGTTCTCACTTATAAGGGGGAGCTAAATGATGGGAACACATGGTCACAAAAAGGGGAACAACAGACACTGGGGCCTTACTTGAAGATGTAGGTTGAAGGAGGAAGAGGATCAGAAAAAAAATAATTATTGGGTACTACAATTAGTACTTGAGTGACAAAATAATCTGTACAACAAACCCACATGATATGAGGTTACCTACATGAAGTGCACATGAACCCCTGAACCAAAAATAAAATGTTTTAGAAAAAGAAAATAAAATGTGAGAAAGAAACAGTGATAGAAGCAGAAATGGAGGATGCTGAGGTTAACCTTTTCAGCTGAAATTCTCTGAAAAATATCAATCATTTTTGAATTTTTTTTTTGAAAAATAACAATAATTCAGCATTACACAGTTGCAGTCAGAGCGCTGGTTGTGGCAGAAGTCATAAAAGTATGTACAAAGAGATAAATTTTCAATTGTACAATATTTAGTGAACAATGCAGTATCTAACTTTTGTTCTAGGAAGAAGGTATGGACTAATTTTTATTTTTCAAGGTTTGTAAACCTCTAGGCATGAGTTGCAGGCTTCTACTTTAATTCACTATAGATCATGGCCTTGGGGTCAGGTGTTTGTAGTTTCCAAGTCATGTCATAATTGCCTACTTGTAAAGAGAAAACAGCAATCAAAGGTATCATGAATGTACATCTGTAGTAATATTGCCTTTCATTTAGTTTTCAATTTCTCATGTGTCATTGTCATTCAAGTAAATAACATGACCAAAGAGTCTCCATATTCAGTCAAAAATTTTAAAAATACATTTTCAAAATTTCTTGGAGTAAGAAATTGATGTGTTCTTTGAAAAAAATTGAAAATCTCACTTAAAATGTCAAATATATTTTCAGTTAGTATGCTCAATATTTTTATTTCTGAAAAACTAAATACGTACTGAAAAACTTTGCATTTTTAAGGAATTTTTCCCTTAGAAAGTTGGCTTTGGCTGAACAAGAGTCATTTTCTTTTTCTTAAATTTAGAGTTGTATATTGCCACTATGATAGGAAAATAAAAGTCCCTTCCAAATTCTATTTATAAGAATTTTTTCATTTCTAAAATAGGGTCAAATTTGTTATTTTTGTGAAATAGCTTCTTTTATTTCCTTTTCCCATTGCGGAAATAAACTGCATGGGTAGCACTGGGCTAATGTCTAACAAACCACTTACAAAATAATTGAAAGGCAAACATTCATTAACCAAATAAAAAAAGTTATAAAAGCCCAAATGGCAAAACTCACATAAGAATTAAAATGTCTATAGATTAAAATTACTAAATTTCTCATGTACCTTTAGTATTTCTGAATTATTTTAAATCAACTGACAACTATAGAGAAAGAACTATGTTGCCACATCAGTGGTCACCAGTTGATGTGGTGAGAAAGTTATTAAGCAAAATCAAGGCTTAGTTACTTTAGTCTTGAAGCCAGAAAGAGAATCACTAGGTAGGCCAATATAATGTGAATCAGAAAAAGTAGAGCAGAATAGGATACCAGCTGGATGAAAACTTTTCTCTTAGTCACACTGTTAAGGATGTTCACATCCCTTAGTAAACAGAAACTAGGCTCTCCATTCTATCACTTAAGGTTAGTTGTAGAAAGTACCTATGGTAAATGAGTGTGTAGGTTTCTACACACTGTATGAGTTCAACATTCTCAATAAAATCTTGACATAAGGATTCATTTAAAGGCAGGCATGCATGAGAGAGTTAGGGAGTGTGAGAAAGACAGAGAAAACTAAAAATAGTTGTTATTACAAGGGTTCAGTATAGGGACAGAATATTACTAAACACTTAAGGGTAGTTGAAATTTAATCTTCATAACAATAGGGTGAAGTAGGTACTATTTTTCTCTTTTCAAGTCTGGAACTAAGGCACTGTGAGGTTAAGTATTTAATAACTTGACAATGTCACACAGACCTGGGCCCATGTGGCAAATTCATGCATTCTAAATCCAGATTTTGATATATTTACACCCTCTTTCTATGGTCTATATTACATTGATACAGGGAGAAGTAGATTTAGGAATGTCTAAAGATACAAATATAATGATAAGTAAAAATAGGCCCAATTACAACATAGAAATAGACATAGAGTTTTAGGTTTCATGGCATGGCTTTTGCAAACAAGATTCTTTTGTCTCACGTGGAGTAATCATGTGAAGCACTACCATTTAGAGAACTTTTGCTCATTGAGGTTTGCTTGTGTATGAGCCTGACACAGAGTTTATGTACATAAAGTAAGCCATTTTGTATTCTAAATAATCTTTGATGTTTGGGTGTGAAGATGCTACAGAAAATAATTTAAAAAATGAGATATCTATGATTGCATGATTTTTATAGAATTGGCTTCCCAAATAATTCTTTAAGGTTATAGATTCAATTAATATTGAAAGTGAGAAAAATCAGAATTTTGTTTCCTATGGAACAAAAATGAATAACTGGAACATTCAGATCTGGTAAAAGCAGTTGCAGTACTTTAAATGTAAAACCATTAAGTGAGTTCTCTGAGAATAAGGCATTCTTAATGAACCTGAGAAAGTGAACTGTACCTTGGTATTTTCATGGAATTAAGCACCAAGAAAATGTCACTACAAAAGGAGTAAGAATTGTAGTACTTACAGTGAGACAATAAAATAAGAATGATACTATCTTTTAAAGCACAAAATAGAGTCACTAATGTTAAGAAATGTTTGCTTACAGTTGACATAGAAGAATGACTACTAAATTAATGAGGTCTGCATACTCTTTACGGATGATATATGGTAACATAGAGTCATGATAAAATTGCATATTGATATGGTTTGGATTTGTGTCCCCACTCAAATCTCATGTCAAATTGTAACCCCTTAATGTTGGAGGAAGGGCTCTGTGGGAAGTGATTGGATCATGGGGCCAATTTGCCTCTTGCTGGTCTCGTAATAATGAGTGAGTTCTCATGACACCTGGTAGTTTAAAAGTGTGTGGTATCTTTTCCTTCACTCTCTCCTTCTCTGCCCATATACGGTGTACCTGCTTCCCCTCACCTTCTGCCATGACTGTACATTTCCTGAGGCCTCCCAGCTATGCTTCCTGTACAGGCTGTGGAACTGTAAGTCAATTAAAACATTTTTCTTTATAAATTACTCAGTCTCAGGTAGTCCTTTATAGCAATGCAAGAATGAACTAATATAGAAAATTGGTACCAAGGGTGGGACATTGCTATATAGATACCTGAAAATGTAGAAGCAGCTTTGGAACTGGGTAATGGGCAGAAGTTGGAACAGACTGAAGGACTCAGAAGAAGACAGAAAGATTAGGGAAAGTTTAGAACTTCCTAGAGACTTGTTAAATTGTTGTGACCAAAACGCTGATATTGATATGGACAATGAAGTCCAATCTGAGGTAGTCTTAGATGGAGATGAGGAACATATTAGGAACCAGAATAAATATCACTCTTGCTATGCTTTAGCAAAGAGACTGGTGGCATTTGTGTCCCTGCTCTAGGGATTTGTGGAACTTTGAACTTCAGAGAGATGATATCTAGGGTATCTGCTGGAAGAAATTTCTAAGCAGCAAGGCATTCAAGAAGTGGCTTGCCTGCTTCTAACAATGTAGCTTTATATTCGTGAACGAGATACAATCTTAACTTGGAACTTGAATTTAAAAGGGAAGCAGAGCATAAAAGTTTAAAAAATTTGCAGCCTGACTGTGAGGACAGAAAACCGGTAGAAAAGAAAGGCCTGTTTTATGGGGAGGAATTCAAGCCTGCTGCAGTAATTTGCATAAGTAAACAGGAGCTGACTGTTAACAGCTAAGACAATGCGGAAAATGCCTCAAAGGCATTACAGAGACCTTCATGGCAGCCCCTCCCATCAAAGGCCTGGAGGCCTAGGAGGGAAGAATAGTTTTGCAGGCAGGACTCAGGAACCTTAAGACAATGCTCCCTGCATCTCAGCTGCTCCAGTTCCAGCCATGGATAAAGGGGTCCCAGATGCATCTCAGGCCACTGTTCCAGAGGGTGTAATCCATAATAAGCTTTCATGGCTGCCACATAGTGTTAAGCCTCTGGGTGTGCAGGGGGCAACAGTTGAGGCTTGGGAGCCTCTGTTTCAATTTCAGAGGATGTATGGAAATACCTGGATGTCTATGAAGAAGTCAGCTACAGGACCAGAGCCCTCATGGAGAATCTCTACTAGGGCTGTACAGAGGATAAATGTGGGGTTGGAGTCTCCACACAGAGTTCCCACTGGAGCACTGCCTAGTGTAACTGTGAGTAGAGGACCACCATCATCCAGGCCTCAGAACAGTAGATTCACCAATAGCTTGCACAATGTACCTGAAAAAGTAAGACACTGAAAGCCAGCCCTTCAGAACAGCCACCAGGATGAAGCTTCTCAAGGCCTTGGGACCCAACCCCTTGTCTCAGTGTTGCCTGGATGTGATACATGGAGTCAAAGGGGATTATTTTGAAGCCTTAAGATTTCACGACTGCCCTGCTGAGTTAGGAATTGCATGGGGGCTTGTAGCTCCCTTGTTTTGTCCAGTTTCTCCCTTTTGGAACAGTTGTATTTACCCGATGCCTGTATCCTCATTAAATCTTGCAAGTAACAAATTTATTTTTAATTTTACTGTCTCATAGGTATAAGGGACTTGTCTTATCTCGGATGGGACTTTGGATTGTGGACTTTTAAGTTAATGCTGAAATGAGTTAAGACTTGGGGGACTGTTAAGACAGGAAGATTGTACTTTGCAATGTGTGAAGGACGTAAGACTTGAGAGGGGCCAGAGGAGAAATAATATGGTTTGGATTTGTGTCTCTACCCTAATCTCAAATTGGACTAATGTTGAAGGAGGGGTCTGGTATGAGGAGATTGTATCATGGGAGTAGATTTCCCCCTTGCTATTCTCATGACAGTGACTTCCCATGAGAGCTGGTTGTTTAAAAGTGTGTGGCACCTTCTCCTTCACTCTTTTCCTTCTTCTCTGACCATGTATGTTAACAGCTAAGACAATGGGGAACATGCCTTGCAGACATTTCCTGCTTACCCTTCACCTTCTGCCATGATTGTAAGTTTCCTGAGGCCTCCCTGGCCATGCTTTCTGTACAGCCTGTGAAACTGTGAGTCAATTAAAAATCTTTTCTTTATAAATTACCAAGTCTCAGGTAGTTCTTTATAACAATGTGAGAGTGAACTAATACACATATAATCTCTATAAACATTTTATTGAATACTTATAGAGAATAGTGGAAAATAATAATCTCATAGGAATTTGGTAACAAATATACATTTTCTTTCAACAAGCTGAAGCCATGGATAGAGCAATTGATAAATATTTGCTTAATAAAAAGAACATAGTTAAGGACATTTTAGCCCCCAGAAAATAACCACCTTAGAAAAATTACAAGGCAATTGACTTTTGTAGTTCAATACATTAGGTTCGTTTTTCAAAGGATTAATCACAATGTGTCTATTGTTATTTTCTTATTATCCTGATCTTCTCCCAACTAGGATTGTGTTTCACTGAAACCTTCTATTTTTATAACTTTAAACACCACAAAACATCCTGGGTATTGACTATTCCATTGAGTTCATATTAAGCAAGGCCTTGCCATTTCTCTATTGTTGTACAATAATACATGCACTTCATGGTCTGGCCTTAGTGAAATCATTCAGTGGAAATAATAAGGAAGTAGTTGGTAAGGTTTGGGACTTAATTTGTCAGTGTAAGGATTATGAAATACATTGCTTGTATAAAATCTAATAAAGCTGGTTTTGTTTCTGCTTCAGTGTTTATATGAATGATATTACCATCTGCTCTTGAAGAGACCCCAGGCATGATCTCTGAAAAATAACTTAATCAAACATTTTAAATAAATACACACGATTTGGCAATAACCATGCAACAGATACAAAAAAAACCATTTCTTGATATTGCTACATATTTTAACTAGACCCATATTTTTAATATAATGGGTCAATTAATTAGTTGTCCCCTCCAAATATTTTATATATTATTTTATGGTTTAAAAGAAATGTTAACTTGTAACAATTCAAGCAGATCTTGAAGAAAAGGGTTAAAAGACAAAAGTTAAGAAAAAAACCAAAGAATTCTAAAGTTTTATATAATAGGTAATTTAACTTTTACATATTATTTCTAGTCTATCAATGTGAAACAATTCTATGCAAGGATATTTTAATCGTAGAAAGGAAAAATATTACGAATATATAATTGACTTGATTTTCCAATGGGTGAGTCTATGTTTGTACTTGGGTATACAAAATCACTATCTTCCTGAATTTTTATAGAGCATATATTATTTGTAGTTAATACATTTACATCTGAGCAGTGAAGGGTGACTTTCAACTCTCAGAGAAAGCCAAATTTTATTTTTCACAACCTACCTTAGATATTTGATACACATTTCTTTCTAATGTCTTTCTGATTTTTTTTTAACTTTAAAACACACCAAACCTAATAGACTATGTTTTCTCCCCAAATATCTGATCTCTTTTGGAATTCCTTTCCACTATGATAGCATCATTCTGATCTGACATATTCTTTTACAACCTTCCTTCACTTCCAATTAATATTCAAGTCATATCTCCGTTTCAGAGCTGTTTTCTCAAATCAATTCCCACAACTAATATCTAGAGCCCTCAGCTTTGCCTGTGCTCAGGCACTCATCTTGTCTCAATTGTGTCTAACGGTACCTGTTCCCTTTCGCTAATATTCCCATATAATTGTTTATATTGTTCATTGGCCAGGTTTCTTAGCTTTAGAGAAATCTACTCTAGCTAGTTAAAGAAGAAAGGATTTATTTATGAAGTTGTACTGACACTTTAAAGAATATTTAGCAAAACGTAAACAACAAACTGTAGGTTGAGCTTCCATGAAGAACTCCCATAACTATCCCACAAAACTGAGGCACTGAATGAGTTACCTTAGCCATAATCACCCCAGCCACTTGCTCCAGAATCATACTGCATATGATCTAATCCCAACAACAAATTGCTCAGCCTCTCTTCATAACCAACTCAGTTCTGCACAGTTTCCTGTTAGTGTACTGATTAGAGAAACTTAAATTCCATCTGGAGCTCTTGCTGCAGTAGACTCTGGGAAATGCAGTTTTTAGAATTCCAGCCAAGGCAGTACAAGGAATAGAGCTAACTGGAATGAGTGTTAAACAAATGAATTCACAATATCCATCACATATTGCAAACAAAGTATTTTTAAAAGCTAATCTCATCATAAAACTGTTATTTACTTGTCAAAATGTTTTAATTAACTATTCCCCAAAGGCTAAAATCCAAACTTCATTATTGATCTTTCTTTGAGAAAACATTTCTTAAAATGTAAATTTTTGTTTGGCCAAAAACTTTCTTTAGAGTTCAATTTTGCTTAGTATTGTTCTCGGCTCTTATTCTGGGAAATAACATATGGCTCCCAGGTATCTGGGACTGGGGTAGGGTGCTATATAAAATAAATAATAGACAAACTGATCTGGGATGATAAAATGTTGCATAAAATCACCTTTGAGACCTGATGGAAGTTACGTGAACTTCAGAAAGGAAGAGGGGAGAAAAACTTTCAAAGAGGAAGTGATATTCAGCACATTTTTAAACCATAGAAACACGATGGCCAGTTTGCCATGTAACCACGGCAAAGAGAAGTGAAGACCAGAATTTACAGATTTGTGTAAATGTATGGGCTTGTAGAACACATACGAGAATAAAAAGGAGGATGATAAGTCATATGGAATGACAGGCAGTACTCCATGTGCTGATATAAGGGATAATCAGATGAATAAAATTCTCATTCACTTGCCTAAAGGGTTTAGACTATCCTGTGAGGGGTTGAGAGCCATGCAAGGAGTCTAACAAGGAGATGAACCTAAGTTTTTCCTGAGAGTTTTTCGGGGATGGACCGAAACGTAGTAGGGGCTAAATCCATGTATAACACTTAGAAGCAATTATTCCAGGGTCAGATCCAACTTCATGCAGTGGATTTGAATACTAAAAGGAGCTAATGCTTAGTAAGTGAGTGAAGATACAGCAGCATCACTCACTGACTTGCGAGGTCTTTAATATTGTGGCTTATCTACCAATAATTTCACCAATGCTATTCCAGTAAATCCAAATGAATCACCTGTTTTAGGGGCCATATCTTTCATAACATATCCTTGAACGTTCTGTTCCTTCTGCCCAGAATAGCCTGTTACTCTTCTCTGATCAGTTATCTGACAAGATGTAGTTTAAAGGGCTTTATTTTGAAAATATTCTTTCATGCTTTGAGACAGTAGCAGACACTCTCTCTTTACTATATGAAAAATTCTGCCTTTCAATGTACAGATCTTAGTACACCGTAAGTATTCATTTGTGGTCTGTGTTCCCACTTGGTTATGACTTTCTAAGGATTCGGGGCTATGTCCTAACTTTTGGAAAGTAGCAGATATTTGGGATATATGGAGAATTAATTTAAATTAATAATAATTACAACTTTTTCTAGGACATATAAGAGTCTCTAATAAAATATACTAATATAATAAGTCACAGCATTTCCAATATTTCCATTGTCTTTTTATACTTAATTGGTCACATTTCTATCTAGGAAATATTGATATAAAAAATATAAACTAGATTCATATACTCCAAATCAGTGAATGTAAAAACGACCACAGTTTAATCTTCTGGATAATTAGCAGAGACAAATCAACATTTTATTTTAGTCTTTGGCCAAACCCTGACCAGTTTGTGTTGCCCAAATATGATTTTCTTTTTCTTTCAACAGAATAACATCTGGCAAAAGCCCAGGTCATTTTAAAATACTATAATTTTCTCTTAATCAGCTTTCTTGTCCTGAGTCTCATTTTCCTCTAATCAGTTCAGGTGTTCCTCATTGTTAGTGCCAATTCAAAATTATCAGTGTTCAAGATTGTTTTCTAAATGAGTCACCCAGCAAATTCTTTTTATATCACAATTTTCTTCACATGCCTTTTCCATTACTACCCGTTCATCACTTGGTCCATTTTTCTAGGTAATAACCTGTGCTTAGAAATATGTTCTATTAAATACCCACCGACTACCGTGTCCAGTATAAACTTTATTTTTGAATCATTCCCCTTATATTAAGTTGTCAAAATATGCTAAATATTCTAAAACATTGCTGTATTTTTCTATTCTATACTTGTCCACAAATTAGAGCTACTTGTGCACCATTCCTTAAGTAATTCAATACTTTGAGTTCATGTTAGTACCATGACGTGGGGTTGTTCCTAGAGAAGTGCCATACGAACACATTGCCTTTCTGTTACAGGAGAAAATATTGAAGAAGTTTGTCATATGAGAATCCATAAGGGGATCTGTTGCCAGGGAGATGAGATCTGTGGCCAATTCATAAATTTGCCAATTAAGATGCTATGTGGCCATTGATGAATTACTTGTAGTCTCTAACCTTCAGTTTTCTCAAATATGAAAAAAGTGGATAATATATTTCTCATGGAATTTCTGTGAGGTTTGCAATTAATGCAAGTGCCAAACCTACAAACTTTATTTAGTTAGCACATATGTTTTGAACATGAAACCTATCCTGTAATTGTACATTATGTATTTCTATAAGTATGAAAGCATTGAAATTCTAATTTTCCACCATGTAGCAAAATAGAAATGTATTTATTTTCTAACTTTGAACAACTCTGACAGATAGCAATATTTTTTGTCAAAATCAAGCTTATGTTTAATGACATTTGGCAGTGCTACACATAAGACCAATGCGAGCAGTAAGGTTTACATAATCTATTGAAAATAAAAAAGAAGTTTTTTATTAAAAAATAGACTCACATAATAAAATTTGGACCTTGATATGGAAATAAAATAACATTTTCTTTTATGAAAATAATGTTAATTACCTCATGTTGCTTTTATAAATAAATGGCTGTGTACATTTTCATGTGTTTAAAAAATCAATAATGTATGATTAAACACTTTATGTATGATTAAACTTTTTATATATGATTAAACTATGCATCTGAATATATAAATAGCTTCTTAACATCCATATAATATGCATTGTAGAGTCTTAGGTTGACATATAATACAGCATAAAGAGTAAATTTAAATCAAACATAAATTAATACATACATATGTAGTCTGCTGGTTTTGTCCATTTTGATAAATGGCTATGTTTAAAATACATCGTTATTGCCGGGCGCGGTGGCTCAAGCCTGTAATCCCAGCACTTTGGGAGGCCGAGACGGGTGGATCACGAGGTCAGGAGATCGAGACCATCCTGGTCTACACGGTGAAACCCCGTCTCTACTAAAAAATACAAAAAACTAGCCAGGCGAGATGGCGGGCGCCTGTAGTCCCAGCTACTCGGGAGGCTGAGGCAGAAGAATGGTGTAAACCCAGGAGGCGGAGCTTGCAGTGAGCCGAGATCACGCCACTGCACTCCAGCCTGGGCGACAGAGCTAGACTCCGTCTCAAAAAAAAAAAAAAAAAAAAATACATGGTTATTAAAAAGAATTGGTGACAATTGGTTATTAAAAAGTTGGCTGACAAAGTTGAGAAGTGATTCAGCATTTATTGAGAACCCATTACACATCTGATCCAGTTCTGGATGCTCTACCTATATTAATTAATTGAATTCTTGCCGCAGTACTTAGGCTTATAAGCCTAAACACTGTAGTGTTTCCTCCATTTTGCTAGGAGGGAAAGCAGCTCTGAGACATAATCAGTGTTTTCTCTCATAATGTGGATGTTAAGTTATGGTAAGGTTGAGACTTAGTGTCATCTACTCGAGTCCATCAATGCAATTTAACTTCCCTCTTAAGAGGGATTATGGCTTAACATTTATGACTTAAATTTTTGCTTCTAATTTTTATATGGTGGTCTTGAATGAAAAACCATTAGCTGATTCTGACTTAAGATAAGGTTGCTAAGCATCATGGAATATGTAAATTAATGTAATTGAACTCTTTTTCTCCCTTTGGGGAAGGCTACATTAAGATGAGTGGCCTTTGCCCTTATCAAAAATATGAGATGACTTTTTGTCAAGTAGTTGTATAATTAATATACATCAGTTACAAACATGATGAGTTTTAGTCTACTAATATATATTTTGAGATGTTGTAACAGAAATAATTATTTTAAAAGACTTAATTTTACACACATAAAGGTAGTATATATCTAAAAATCTGTAAACTGTTTATTGAGCATTAAAAAAACTTTCTTTTTTTTGTACAAACATAATTGTGTTTGTCATTGCTTTTAATGGCAAAAACTGCAACTACTTGTGCAGTAACCTAAGTTATGTTTTTCAATATAATACAAATAAAATAATAATATATATTTGTCTTATCTTTCATTTATGGAAAATAGTTCTTTCTCCTGTATGAAAACATTAAATTGTTTAGCTTATTTTCCAGAAATATTGTACTCAGTGAAAGAAGATTTAAATTAACAAAGATAACACCTAAATTTCTTGGACCACTTTCCAGTATTTTCTAATCTGTGTCATAGAACATACATGTATGTAACATAGAAGGCAGTTTTACTGTTGCTTTAGTGAGTTATATATCTACTACTTCCTGAGTAACTTGAAAGGATTGGAAATATTTACATTTGAGCATCTGAATGATTACATAAAGGTTTAGGCAAGAAAAAAGAAGTTTTCCATACAGTAGCCCCGACCTTATTCACAAGGAGTGTGTTCCAAGACCCCTTCATGGATACCTGAAAACTCAGATAGTTCCTAAAGCCACTTATACTCTGATTAATTCTTATACAATCACTTTGTATTGGGCAAGCAGCAAACACAGCGTGGATACGCTGGCCAAAGGGATGATTCACATTCAGAGTGGGATAGAGTGATACAGAGCACGATTTCATCACGCTACTCAGAACATCACACAGTTTAAACCTTACAAATTGTTTATTTCTGCAATTTGTCATTTAATATGTTTTTGGCTGCAGAAAACTGAAATCTCAAAGTGAAATGGTAGGTAAAGGGGCACTACCGTATTTGCAACTGTGTCCAAATTCCTTACACACACTAAACAAGGACTTCTTTGGGTTATTTCAGGATTACTATTGGAATACATTTGTCAATAAAAAGTGGGAAAGTTTCAATTTTCCTGTTATGTACTTTGAAAAAATAATCTTTTGGATCCAAGGATCCAAAGCAACATACATTTATTGTATGACAGCCAATTATTCATGCATTACCCTTAATTATGCTTTCTAAATTATGTACTGAAATTCCAAATTTCTTATCCACAACATTTAAACATCTCAATTGTTACTAAAAGAGTAGGTTGTCTAAGGGAAAAGAAGGACTTCTTAGTATACATATATTAGTGCATGTTAGTACTGTTTGTGGGAGGTGATTGTTGTAAAGTTCAAAGAGATCCTTCATGGTCAGAAAGAGGTAGACGCTTACACCAAAGCTTACCTTATAGAAACAGGGTAAGAGACATTATAACTATATTTTATTATAACTATAGATAACTATACATTTTTACAGTTCTACTGATAAATCTCTTTTCCTTGTAACAGTCTCATTAGAACATGTAAAATGCTTGGCCGTTCTCCCAGAAAAATTCTGGTATTTGCAAGTCTTGTCTTTCATTTAAGTGATATTCAACTTACAAGGTTTACAGCAAAATTATTCAAGTTCTGCTTTGATGCTTACTTAAAATAAGGATTTTCCATGAGATTATGAGATTATCTGTGCAAATTATTTATTGGAAAATGATTAATGGCTAAGTTTTAAACTGGCTTTTCTGTGAAACAGAATAGTGAATTTTAAAGTGATATTATTTGGATAATTCAGAAGGATATCTTGTACTAATTGCATTATTCCTAAACATGGTAAACTGTAACTATATTAGTTTCTTTTCCTATGTAATGTAATGAATGACCACAAACTTAGGGCTGCAAAGCAGCACAGTTTTATATGTAAGAAGCAAATGCAGAGACTGAGTTTCCTGCTCCAATTATCCCAAGGCTGAACTTAAGGCGTTTGCTATTCTGAGTTATCATATGGATATTCTGGGATGATATCTATTCCCAAGTTTATTCTGATGGCTGTCAGAATTTAGTTTCATGTAGTTGTAGGACTGAGGTATTGTTTTCCATGACGCCTGTTGGCTGGGGTCACTCTGAGCTCCTGGAGGCTACCTGAACTTTGGGTCAAATTATTTCCCAGCCAAAGTCTTGTCATTAAAGAACTCTCATATTGCATAAAAATGTCTAGGACCTTGTAATACAGCTTTGTCCTGTCATTGGCTGAGGGTCACCCAAGAAGAGTGTGACTTCAGCTCCTTGAGGCTGATTATGTAGTTAATAGCTAAAAGCTGTCAGCTAACCACACTTTTTCAAAAAGACTCTGACCAGGACATCTCAGTATGTGTCATATTTAGAGAGAAAAAAATCAAACTGCCATATAGAGTGTTTAGCCTAAGGCTATGTTCATAGAAACACATGGACAAGAATGTTATGAGGTATCTGTCCAGACACTGGCATAATCCTAAGATATTTCATGGACTACATCTGATTGGTCAATAAATCTTACATCTGATTATTGTAGTTTTTCTAGTACCAATAAATATTTGTTCCAGGATCAACAGACAACCAGAGTTTTCTGTATATGTGAAAGATAAGATGCCATTATTGGCTATGACATATTGTGAGAGAAGTGATGCTGACAAAAAAGAAAAATAAAAGCCGAGTTATGTTGTGCAAATATATACTTAATAGACACCAGTTAAGGACATAAAGAATTTAGACATAGTGTGATATGAATGGCCAAAAAAGGGCTGAAGATAATTATTCACATTGCAATTAAGGTTGTGTAATATTGGAATTACAAGTTAGACCATGCAGAGTGTCCTATACAATCTGAAAGAAAGTGGATTTTGTAAGACCAGCTATACCCGCATAGACATATAGAATCACAGAATTATAAGAGGGTTGTGCAGATATTATGAAATGATGAGGCTGAACTAATATAACCATGTTTGCTCTGTCAGAGGAATTGTGCTGCAGTGGGAATAATTGACTATTTAAATAGAAAATGTAAAAAATTGACACTGGGCTTACCCACCTCCTTTATTCAGAGGATACACGTACCTACATACATTTTACTTAATTTCTCTAAGATTTACAGAAGCTCAAGAGAGTCATGAGGAATCTCAGCTATATCATTATTTCTACCTGTGCATGAACTGCAGAAGTTTTTTCAGCCGAAATTTACAGATGAAATAGTTCTGGAGTTCTGTGAGCTGCTCTAATCTTTATTCATTCTGCTTTATGTTGGACTTAATTTTATCTCTGAAAAAAGGTGGCTACAGTTGGATTATGATGATGAATTACCAGAAAAACCTGGGATTCTTTAGCATATACTGGGAAGAAAAGATAGACTTGAAAAATTAGTGGTTTAAAATTTTTGTGTATTAACAAATTTTGAAAGTGGCTAATGTCACCACAGAGTCCTGAGTATAATGTTCGGTATGTTAGCTTGGCAAATCTAAAGTGGCAGGTAAGAAGGGCTAAGAATTCTCCAGTGACCTCATGCAATTTCTGAGAGCACTAGGGAGCTGGCTAACTACCTCACTTACACCTCATAAAGTGAGGCCTTCGAGTCACCCCTGCTGCTCTCTGTGCTCCTCTTTCTAATTTCTTTAATTGGAAGGTCAGGTAGTGACCCTGGCTGTGGAGGGAATCCAAGATACTCATGCATACACTATTTTGTATGTTTGAAAAAAACAAAACAAAACCAGAAAAATCTAGAACAGCAACTCCTGAGAATCTTCAACCTTTATTTGAGATTTTTTAGAGACTTAGAATAATTATTTAAGTCATAAAATAAATATTTCAAATTCCACAATTCACAAATGTCTTTGCACAGAAGCAATTGACACTTAAAGATGAGTTGCGGAAGTATATTATTACAGACTTCAAATGAGAGATGAAGAAAATTCACCTTCTACCAGAAAGCTGGACAATCAAGGCTCACCTAGTACAAAGCAAATAGAGTGTCCAATATCTGTAACAATAAACGATGACATCTGGGGAGAGTAGGGAGCTGGTATTGAGAGCCAGATTGAAAGATGGGACAATCCACACAGCGGAAGCCATGTTTCTAAATTCAAAATACAAGCCCCTTTTAAAGCGCTTATTTTCTAGAAGACCATTTGTTATTTATCCTCAAAAACTGACAATGTATGTAGCAGTTAATAAAATCTTATAAATCTAAATGAGTTTATATACATATAAGCTCATTATATATGTACTCATGTATGTGTATGTGTATTATATATGTATGAATATGTGCATATATATATAAGTTTAAAAGAAAGAAGAAATCAATGACTGTCCCTGACTTTAGGTTCTGTTAGAGATCTGACAAGCACAAGATATTTTTCAGCAAAAATGGATGTTATATTTTACAGAGATGGTAGAGATAAAAGCGGACCTTAAAGAGAAAATATAACATTTTAAAAGCAAAAATAATCCCAGCTGAGTAGAAATAGTAATAATATACATGAAATCAAGATTTGGAGAGTTTGTTATCACAGGGTTTCAAGTCAGCATTTGTACTTTGTTGTGTGAATCTCGAATCTTATCATTTTGATGCCTTATTACTTTTAATTGAATGTGCCAGGCTTAGTATTAGACACTTCAATAATCTTTATGGTTAAAGTTATACAATTTCTATCCTCATATGATTTATCTGTGGTTAGAAGCCAAGCTTGCAGTACATTCTTAAACCTGACAATCTAGTCTGACATAGAATACGTGGGTGATGTTCCTTTCATTGATGAGTGGTTTCTCTCATTTCAACAGAACTTTTCCTTAAAATATAGTAAGTTGTTGTTATTGAAACAGCCTTTTAAAACATCAGATGAGTAAAAAATCGTTAGATTAATTTGCCCAGGGTCACACAACACATTAGTAGTAGTAAATCTGTAAAAGATCCAGGGTTTGCTTAATTAACTTTTGGGTTACTCTTAATTTTGAGGCATTAGTATGCTAAGCTCTACTACTTTAAATCACATTTTTGGAAAGTGCAAACATTGAGATATTGTGGGGGGAAAGGAAACACAAACGATATTCTTTCCCAATATTTTCCTTGCATGTGACGTTGGAAAACAAACCTAAGACCTCTCTGCAGCTCTAAAACTGTTTTCAGTTTACTTGCAATGTATGCTCAGTCAGAGATTCAGAAAGAGTAAGTGATTAACAATGTTTCTGGTAGTGACAAGGATTGGTATCTGCCTCTTTAAAAAACGTACTTCCTCCTTTATAAAATGCTGACGTTAAGCTAAGTAAGTCCTATAACCTCTTTTCCATCTAAAACATCCTTGTACTGTGGACCACAAAAATCAGAGAATGCTATCTGCTGAAGAACAGGTATGACCCTTATCAAACAAACTAAAGCACAGCTGCTGTGCTCAACTGTACCAAAAATGCTCAGACTAGTAGAAATCAGTTTTGCAAGTATCACACAAGATGAAATGAATGGCTCACCAGGAAGTAAACAGCCTGTCTGAAATCCATAATCTCAACATTCTGCCTTCTGAATGAATGTGACTCAAAAACATAAGATTCTATAATCATTTCTGCCTAATGTGGCTGTAGTGATCATTTTTTCTTTCCAATTTGAAAAGTCAAATCTCTTATTGAAGAATAGTAGAACCAAAAAACAAATAAGAAAGAGACTATTTTGAAAATATAGCTGTTTCAATTTACAACCAGGTTCTCTATATTCTGTCATGCCTTTGGCAACAATATGCATAAGCACCTTTAGTACATATAAAGACTAATCTAGTCCATTAACATTACTAATGCCTGTACAATAAAAATACAGTAGTCATGTAGACTGTCTTTGATTTTACGAATGAACATCAGTTATTTACAATTTAATTTCAGCTCTTAATGCTGATTAGATGTTATTCCAGTGAAAATATAAATACAGTACAAATTTGATGTATATTTCTTTAAAAAGCATCTGATCCTGAAGTGGCACAATATAAAGGAAGAGAAACCTCATACAAGAATGACACAATTCTCAGACGTTACATAAAATTGAAAAGAATGACTTACAATAAAACAGATGGCAGTGGAAGCAGCTGCATGCTATCATTTCTGAAGTGCGTTAGACACATATGTGGATGGAAATATGGTGTGTGGGGGGGAAAAGAATTGTGACTGTACATGAAAATGAGAAATCGATGAAATTTTGGCTTTTCTACCATGAGACTAAAATATCAGGGCTAGGGATTCTTTTTCCTTCAAGTACTTTCCTATCTACCTAGTGAAAGGGGACTGTTACTCTTACATAAGCAATTTTAAAAATTCCACTGTGATGCCTTTTCCCACCCCCTGTTTATTTAAAATTATCATATAGCCTGGCTTTTCTGCAGATTCCCACTTAAATTTCAAACATACAGTGCTTTGGAGATGTGGTTTGTAATGATTAATTTTATGTGTTAACTTGACTGGGCCAGTGTGCCCAGATATTTGGTTAAACATTATTTCTAGGTGCATCTGTAAGGATATGTATGGCTGAGACTAACATTTGAATCAGTGGACTGTGTAAAGTAGATTGGTTTTTCCAATATTGGTTGGCCTCTTTCAATCCATTGAAGGTCTGAATATTTTCTCTGCCTGAGTTTCTCCAAGCTAGGAGTAGGTAGTAGGACATCAGCCTTCTACCTTTAAACTTGGACTCCAACTAGACCATAAACTATTTGCTCTTCTGGTTCTTGGGACTTGGATTCTGACAGAAACTATACCATGGGTTCTTACTGGGTTTGGACTACTCAACCTTCATAATTGTGTGAACCAATTACCTACAATAAATCTCTCTCGTTCTCTCCATCGATAGATAGAGATAAAGATTATATCTAGATATAGAAACACATACATCCTGTTCGTTTTGTTTCTCTAAATAACTCTGCCCAATATATGATTCAACAATTATTCACGTACTCTTCCTTCCAGGAACTTTATATTAAAGCATATAAGGTTGACTTGCATGACCAATAAATGTAAGTGCACTGGTTGCTTTCACATAAAACCTTTAAAATCTATTATATGGTTGGACGTAGCTGCTTTCTTTTTTTCTGTCTCAGCAATTAGGTGAGCATGGAGGAAGGGCCTCTGTCATCCTGGGCCTCCAGTGATTATAATGAGTGAAATGCCCCTGCCAGCACACATTATTAGATACATAGTGTTAGTAAGGAATAAACTATTGCAATATTAGCCATTAAATTTGGGGATATTTTTACAACTGCATAAACTATCCCTATTTTGATTGGTATATTCCAGGCCTGTCCATGCAATTTATTATATGCTGGATTTATAATCATTTATTTTAATAATGACCAACCGTACTGTACTGTGAGGAGTGTTTCTGATACTAAAACACATAAAGTCATTGCATTATTCCATTCTCACGCTGCTATAAAGAACTGCTTGAGACTGGGCAATTTAGAAAGAAAAGAGGTTTAATTAACTCATAGTTCTGCATGGCTGGGGAAACCTCAAGAGACTTACAATCATGGTGGAAGGGGAAGAAGGCACATCTTATATGGTGGCAGGCGAGTGAGTGAAAAGTCCAGGGGGAAGTGCCATTTATAAAACCATCAGATCTCATAAGAACTCGCTCACTATCATGAGAACAGCATGGGAGAAACCATCCCCATGATCCAGTCACCTCCCACTGGGTCCCTCCCTTGACATGATACATGGGGATCATGTGAATTACAATTCAAGATGAGATTTGGATAGGGACACAACCAAACCATATCAGTCATCTTCTTTTAAAAGAGAAAATGATGCTCAGAAATAGTAACTTGCTGAAAGTGACTGAGCTGGGCACAAAACTGAAGTCTGTGCAGTGCCCTTTCTAATTTCTGCTAATAACTATTATTTGTTGTTTTTGTTCGTGTTTCTGGTTTCACTTTATAGCAGGACTGAATTTGATGGTTGAATATATTTTCTCCATTTTGTTTTGGTGGTTGTTGCTGTGGTTTTAGTTATTTTTTGTTGAAATTTGAGGGACGAAGAACAGTTATTTTACAATAACTCAACGCTCAGGACAGTATATTAGAAAGTCATTATGACATTTGACAAAATTATTTATAAACTCACTATGAATATAGGAGATAAATGTGGACTAAAAAAGTACAAACAAATTAGATTCATGACAATTTACAAAAAAGTATACCCAAAGGGTGCTGATCCACAGCTGTTCGTCTGGTGAAGTTTAACAGCTTACATGTCAAACAGACTGGAACTAGGAGAAGTAATGACTTCTCTCTGTATTAGTATCTTCATGTGAACAATGAAAAACTGTTATTACCTTAGCTATTAATTGTGAGGATTTTATAGGACAATGTAGGTAAATTGCTTAGTCTGTCAGATAATACATCCTAAAGAAATTTAAAGATGATATCTTAAAAAGAAGAAAGAAAAAGGAGAAAGAGTGAAAAAAAGAGGAGGGATAGTGGAATCAAAGCTCTGTCCTTGGGCTGTCATGTTCAAAGCTTTTAAATGACTGGATTCAAACTACTAAGGTATGTTACATTGTTATAGTTGTCCACAAAACTGCACATAAGCAACATTTTGCTTAACATTTCACTAGGCATTCAGCTTAATAGGAATCCATAGTGGTAGGTAGCTCAGAAAACAAATGGAAAATAACAAAAACAAGTATCAAATACCTTTGTTAATTTTCTGTCTTGTTGATCTGTCTAATATTGACAGTGGAGTGTTAAAGTCTCCCACTACTCTTGTGTGAGAGTCTAAGCCTCTTTGTAGGTCTATAAGAACTTGCTTTATGAATCTGGGTGCTCCCGTACTGGGTGCATATATATTTATAACAGTTAGCTCTTCTTGTTGCATTGATCCCTTTACCATTATGTAATGCCTTTATTTTTTCCTTTTTTTTTTTTTTTAATCTTTGTTGGTTTAAAGTCTGTTTTATCAGAGACTAGGATTGCAACCCCTGCTTTTTTTTTTTGGTTTTCCATTTGCTTGGTAAATATTCCTCCATCCTTTTATCTTGAGCCTGTGTGTGTCTTTGCATGTGAGATGGGTCTCCTGAATACAACACACCGATGGGTCTTCTACTCTTTAACCAGTTTGCCAGTCTGTATCTTTTAATTGGAGCATTTAGCCCATTTACATTTAAGGTTAATATTGTTATGTGTGAATTTGATCCTGTCATTATGATGCTAGCTGGTTATTTTGTCCATTAGTTGATGCAGTTTCTTCATAGTGTCAATGCCCTTTACAATTTGGTATGTTTTTACAGTAGCTGATAATGGTTTTTTCTTTCCATATTTTGTGCGTCTTCAAAGGAGTTCTTGTAAGGCAGGCCTAGTGGTGACAAAATCTCTCAGCATTTGCCAGCTCTGGGAAAAGTGGAGCTAATAGACATCTACAGAACTCTCTACCCCAAATCAACAGAATATACATTATTCTCAGGACCACATCACACTTATTGTAAAATCGACCACACAATTGGAAGAAAAACACTCCTCAGTAAATGCAAAAAAAAATGGAAATCATAACAAACAGTCCCTCACACCACAGTGCAATCAAATCAGATCTCAGAACTACGAAACTCACTAAAACCATACAACTACGGGGAAACTAAATGACCCAGTCTTGAATGAATACTGGGTAAATAATGAAATTAAGGCAAAAATAAATAAGTTCTTTGAAATCAATGAGAACAAAAAAACAACATACCATAATCTCTGGACACAGCTAAAACAGTGTTTAGAAGGAAATTTATAGTACTAAATGCCAACAGGAGAAAGCGGGAAAGATCTAAAATTGACACCCTAACATCACAATCAAAAGAACTAGAGAAGTATGAGCAAACAAGTTCAAAAGCTAGCAGAAGACAAGAAATAACGAAGATCAGAGTAGAACTGAAGGAGACAGAGACATGAAAAACCCTTCAAAAAAAATCAGTGAATCCAGGAGCTGGTTTTTTGAAAAGATTAACAAAATAGACTGCTAGCAGACTAATAAAGAAGAAAAGAGAGAAGAATCAAATAGAAAAAATAAAAAAATGATAAATGGGATATCACCACTTATCCCACAGAAATGCAAACTACCACCAGAGAATACGATAAACACCTCTACACAAATAAACTAGAAAATCTAGAAGAAATGAATAAATTCCTGGACAAATAAACCCTCCTAAAACTAAACCAGGAAGTAGTCAAATCTCTGAATAGACCAATAACAAGTTCTGAAATTGAGTCAGTAATGAATAGCCTACCAACCAAAAAAAGCCTAGGACCAGATGGATTCACAGCCAACTTATACCAGAGGTAGAAAGAGGAGCTGTTACCATTCCCTCTGAAACTATTCCAAACAACAGAAAAAGACGGACTAGGTCAGCATCATCCTGATACTAAAACTTGGCAGAGACACAACAATAAAATAAAATTTCAGGTGAATAGCCTGATGAATATCAATGCAAAATCCTCAATAAAATACTGGCAAATGGAATCCAGTAGCACATCAGAAAACTTGTCCACCATGATCAAGTCAGCTTCATCTCTGGGATGCAAAGCTGGTTCAACATATGCAAATCAACAAATGTAATCCATCACATAAACAAACCAATGACAAAAACCACATGATTATCTCAACAGATGCAGAAAAGGCCTTCAACAAAATTCAACACCCTTTTCTGCTAAAAACTCTCAATAAACTAGGCATTAATGGAATGTATCTCAAAATATTAAGAGCTATTTATGACAAACCCACAGCCAGTATCATGCTGAATGGGCAAAAACTGGAAACATTCCCTTTAAAATCCAGCACAAGACAAGGATGCCTCTCACCACTCCTATTCAACAAAGTATTGGAAGATCTGGCCAGGTAAAGCAGGAAAGAGAAATAAATGAAGGGTATTCACATAGGAAAATAGGAAGTCAAATTTTCTCTGTTTGCAGATGAGATGGTTGTATATTTAGAAAACCCCATTGTCTCAGCCCAAAATCTCCTTAAGCTGATAAGCAACTTCAGCAAAGTCTTAGGGTACAAAATCAACATGTAAAAATCACAAGCATTTCTATACAACAATAATAGACAAATAGAGAGCCAAATCATAAGTGAACTCCCATTCACAACTGCTACAAAGAGAATAAAATATCTAGGAATACAACTTACAAGGGATGTGAAGTACCTCTTCAAGGAGAACTACAAACCACTGCTCAAGGAAATTAGGAGAGGACAGAAACCAATGAAAAACATTCCATGCTCATGGATAGGAAAAATCAATATTATAAAATCATCAGGCTACCATTAACTTTCTTCACAAAATTAGAAAAAACTAATTTAAATTTCATATGGAACCAGAAAAGAGCTCATGTACCCAAGACAATCCTAAGCAAAAAGAACAAAACTGGAGACATCACGCTTTCTGACTTCAAACTATACTACAAGGCTACAGTAATCAAAACATCATGGTACTGGTACCAAAACAGATATATAGACCAATGCAACACAACAGAGGCCTCAGAAATAATGCCACATGCCTACAACCATTTGATCTTTGACAAACCAGACAAAAACAAGCAACGGGGAACGGATCCCCTACAAATGTTGTTGGGAAAACTGGCTAGTCATATGCAGAAAACTGAAACTGTATCCCCTCCTTACACCTTATACAAAAATTACCTCAAGATGAATTAAAGACTTAAACGTAAGACCTAATACCATAAAAATCCTAGAAGAAAACCTAGGCAATACCATTCAGGACACAGGTATGGGCAAAAACTTCATGACTAAAACACCAAAAGCAATGGCAACAAAAGCCAAAATTTGACAAATAGGATCTAAATAAACTAAAGAGCTTCTGCACAGCAAAAGAAACTATTATGAGAGTGAACAGGCAACCAACAGAATGGGAAAAAAAAATTTGCAATCTATTCATCTGACAAAGGGCTAATATCCAGAATCTTCAAGGAACTTCAAACAGATTTACAGGGAAAAAAAGCAACTCCATCAAAAAGTGGGCAAAGTACATGAACAGACACTTTCCAAAGAAGACATTTATGTGGCCAACAAACATATGAAAAAAAGGTCATCATAACCGATCATTGGATAAATGCAAATGAATCCACAAATAGATACCATCTCACACTAGTTAGAATGGCGATCATTAAAAAGTCAGGAAACAACAGATACTGGAGAGCATGTGGAGAAATAGGAATGCTTTTACACTGTTAGTGGGATTGTAAATTAGTGTAACCATTTTGGAAGAAAATGTGGTGATCTAGAACCAGAAATACCATTTGACCCAGCAATTCCATTACTGGGTATATACCCAAAGGATTATAAATCATTCTACCATAACACATGCACACATATGTTTACTGCAGCACTGTTCACAATAGTAAAGATTTGGAACCAACCCAAATGCCCATCAGTGATAGACTGGGTTAAAAAAAAAAAAGTGGTACATGTACACCATGGAATACTATGCAACCATAAAAAAAGATGAGTTCATGTCCTTTGCAGGGACATGAATGAAGCTGGAAATCATCATCCTCAGCAAACTAACACAGGAACAGAAAACCACACACCACATGTTCTCACTTATAAGTGGGAGTTGAACAATGAAGACACATTAACACAGGGAGGGGAACATCACACACCAGGGCCTGTCAGGGGTGGGGGGCTAGGGGAGGGTTAGCACTAGGATAAGTACCTAATGTAGATGACAGGTTGATGTGTGCAGCAAACTACCATGGCATGGGTATACCTATGTAATAAACATGCACATTCTGAACATGTATCCCAGAACATAAAGTATAATAATAGTAATCGTAGAAACATATAGCAAATAAAAATGTAAACAAGAGCTGAAGTGATGTTGAAATGAAATCATGGAAAAAGAGCCTCAGAGGCAGGAGAAAAGAGGCTCTTCCATTGGGTTTATAGAGAACAACTAAAATACTGTGTACAGTAAAGTGTACTGAGTTTTAAGTGTACTTTGAATCAGAAAGGAAGCAAGGTGTGTAAAGTTTTGAAATATCTCATGAAGAAGGAACTGGAGATGTTCACTTTTGAAAGAAAGAAAAGCTTTGGCATGGGCATGAACATGTTCTTCCAATATATAAAAAGCATCCTGAGTACGATTCTGTTTCTAGCTTCAATGAGCAAAATATTTAGAGAGTATTGCTTGTTGCTCATTCAAAGGGAACATTTTCTAAATGTTAGAGTTATCTAAATGGGATCCCAGTAAATAGCCATCATGAAATACGTTGCCTCATGCTTGGAGGAGTTCAAACAACTGTTATTCTGCCCTCTTGTGAAACCACAAAAAGAAAGACCAATATCCATTGGGAGGCTGGGTCAATTGATCTCTAATGATCCTTCAAGCTATGAAATAACATGATTACCTTTCTATGAATTTCTGTTCCATATTACACACAGATTGCTTAAGTATTTATTTGGCCTTTACCATGAGAAAAGCACTATGAGCTAGCTTTCTATACTGATCATCTCATTTAATTTATGAGAGAGATAACATTATGCTGTTGGTTTTAATTAGAAAAGTGAAGTTTGGAGAATTTAAATAATGTGTGCATGACCACAAGCTACTAAAGAGGGCAGCTGGTGTATGAACTCTAGCAACATGATTCTAGAATTGGGGCCTTCATCTTTACTGTAAAAGTTTATAAACTTTACAATGTTTCTCATGATATCTTGCATGTGTAGTAGAATCATAACAACAATATGCTATATTCTATCATTGAATTATCCCTATCATGTCATCAAGACATCACACAAATCTTAAATTCAGTGTAGCTTAGTTCTTACTATTATATTTGCCAGTCTTTCATTTTTGTGAAATCTAAGAATGAGAACTTGATTTACAAATCAGACCTAGAATTTAGGACACCTTATTTTAAATATTATTAGTTTTGTCTCACAGATTGCTAACTTCTCATACCACATTTATCTCCTCAAAGTACATGATACAGCAATATAAAATTCAGGTTTTGAAATGATTAAACATTTCAGGAAGTGGCTTCCTTCTCCTTCGGTGAAAAAAAAAAATGCAAGCTACTTGGCTTATGTGATAAAGCAATGTTGATAATGTCACATGGAAAAAAAATCAAATGAGAGAATGACGGTGATGGCTAGGTATTTCCAGTGATGATCTCGGCACTTTTGTACTCTCAAAATGCACTTTTAAAAATTTTGAGCAACTCATTATTTTCTTGTAAGCAGCAAATATTTCTTCACTGCTAGCTAGCAGAATGCCGTCACATTCTTTCTGATGAGTCAGCAGTTGCAGCGCCAGTACATTAAATAGCATTTTGCAGAGGAAAAGAAGCAGAATAATAATTCTGCTAAATCTAACTAAGCAAGCAATATCACACTTGGTAACAGATCATGTGTATTATTTAGAACTGAAGATTATAAACATGTAATATTATATGTCCTTACTATTTAAAAAGGAAAAATATACTATGCTTTATGGAAATACAAGTGCAGATACTAGGAAATCTCTAGAGTGCACACTTATGGACAGGTCACCTGCATTTACATATGAGTGAAGCTGTAAGTTGTGTCACCCAGAGTTCAAGGCACACAAGCTTTTCTCACACTGACATGTTCTAACGCCAAATGATGTTTCCGCCAGCCGAGAGTACCTTTTTTGCTTAATCATGCAAGATGAGCAGTAGCCTCCTAATAAGGATAAAGAACACTTGGAATCAAACTGAAATAATTAAGCATATTTTCTACACAGATCCTTCATATTTTGTTGAGTTCATGTAATCAAGACTAAAAATCTCAGAAAAGCACTCTCTGAATTTTCTATTTTCAATTTCAGAAGTTTCCAGTAACAATTCTATATAAATAATAAATAGATCAAAATGCCAAAGGAAATTTTCTTCCTAAGATTTGTGCAACAATTCTGGAAAAAGACATACTTAAAACCATATAAAATACATTACATTTCTGAGTAAATGTGGAGCCAGGAGACTTTTATTTTTTTCACATAAAACATCATTGGTTAGCAGTTTATTTCATAGCATGTAACAATCACTACATTAATTAAACAATTTAATTGTCAGGAAAAATAATTCATTAAATAATATTTGCTTTGGATGTCAATCTCCTTTCAGCAAACCTCACTTCCACCAATTTCTCCTCTTTTAAAACATTTTATGTGTTCGTTTTAGGTAAAATTTCTCAACCTCAGCACTAGTGACATTTTGGATTGGATAATTCTTTGATGCAAGGGCTGCCCTATGTATTGGGGGATGTTTAGCAGCATGTCTGGCTATTACTCACTAGATGACAGTAACAGTAATGTCAAGCAGTAATGTCATGACAATCAGTAATGTCTACCGATATTGCCAAATGTCCCCTGGAGATAAAATCTCCTGGCTGGAAACCATTGATTTAAAGCCACTGCAGATTGTATCCACCCTTCCTCACGATAGCGCAAATTTTCCTTTTGTCTTCTTTCTCACTAACTTCACTGCCATTCCTTGTGCCACCATTATAATTTAACTCTCCTTTCGTTACCTTTATGGAAATTAATAAAGGTTTGTCTCTACTTTAAGGAATTAAACAATAGCTCTTCTTTCTCCTGCTGCTGTGGCTCCACAGCAGGCCATAGAACTTGTGGACCAGAAGGGGGCTTGATTTCCATCACTGTTCACCCCCTCCACAAAGCACCTCTATGCAGGGCACTAACTATACAACCTTTCATGGTCCTCTGTTTAAAATATTACAAGGCGTCATGGATATATAGAATATGGAAGTTAATGTCTCCATAGTGGCACTATGATAAAAGGTAGTCGTGTTGCCAGGCCCGTTTTCAAAAGTCCATTTGCCTATAAAACAATTGAAGTCTGTAAATAGCAATATCTTGGATTCTGTGACTTGGAAACTGGAATGCATGTGGTATAGTTTTAAAGGAAGAGATAAAATGGAAAGGCAGCTGATATTTTTCCTCTGATCCAGTTTGGTAAAAATATTTTAAATCAGAATGGTTTAGCTTTGATATCTATGCCCTTTAATGTTTCTATGGAAATTCTAAAAAGAAGAATTATAATTGCAAGCAGAAAGTCAGCCCCTGCTTTATTCTCGAAAGTTATTCTATCCTTACTTCCCAAACATAAAAACATATGCTCGTTCAATGATGGCAAATTTGGATAAATGTAAGTTAGAAAGTGAAGGGAGTGACATACAGACTCATTTCCTGTACATAACATGTACTATTAATTAATTATTATATTAGTAAATACATATTAGTTGGCTGAGTCATTTCATAACAATTTGCATTTTGCAGTGGTGATTTTTGTAAATCAAGATACTATTTAACTGTTAAAAAACAGAGTAAACATTAAGTGCCTATTAAATGTGCAAGTTAATATCTTAGATACAATGGAGATGCTCAGATAATGAAGACATGATTCATGTCCTTAGACATTTTCAAAATTCAAAAGAGGAATAGTAAAGAATAAAAACCATATGAATATAATGAGGCTAGTTGGAGAAGGTTTTTTATTATGATGTACCCTGTAAATAATTATAATAGACATGAATAATTATGTATATTTTTCATCTCCTATAAACATTCTAAGTGTGACTGGCATCATTATTCAATGTTCACACATGCATTCAGTTCTACTATGCTAATTTTGTGAAAATTGAGAATCAATTTTAACCTACAAAAAATTAAAGCATTTAAGCATTGCATTCCACTTTTAACCCTTTCCAACAATGCGAAAGATCTTCTTTGCACCATATTCTGATGAAGATGTCATATTACCACTTCCGTGAGAGCCCTCATAGATGAATCAGGAACACTTTGAATTGTGCATTTTAGAAAAGGTAAATCACTGAGCTAGATTTACGTAAGCAGTTAAACTGCAGAGTCAGACTTTAAGCCATATCATCTACTTCCAAACTCCATGCAGTCTTGCTATGTTCCAGGTTTCCTACTCTTTCCTCTTTACCTTGCCTTCCCAAGGTCATGTGTGGATACTGGTGGATTATTATACTCTAAATATTTTCCCTCTATTTTTATAATATGTTCCAGCCATGATCTTTATTTTTTTACTAAAAACATGAGGCAAATAAAGTTTTAATATTTGCTCACTCTCTCTCTCATTGAAAATTGGATTCTATCTCATTCATTCTAACAAAAATGTTTAGAGGCTTCCCAAAATTCTAGAGAGAAAGATTATCCAGATTTTCTCTGTCAGCATTACCCTCTCTCTACTGTAAATATTTGTACCATAATACTTACAATAATGTTTTTGTTCTCTGGTCTGTGTCCTATTTAGAAGCTGATCAATTCATGTTAAGGTGATGCAGCATTATAAACATTTTAAGAATAGCCTTAATAAAACATTTATTTTTGTAACTCAATGGAGTCATAATGTGTATTCTGACAGTTCAAGGCACAATTGTTGGCTATTGATTGGGCAATCATTTTTGGTTTTTGGGTGTTTCAGTGATCTTCAAGTTATGCCACATCAGTGTTTTTCTTTGTGCCACTTATAGGTTTCATCACAAAGAGCAGAAATGAGAATGTAACAGGGAACAATTCCCAGGGAAGATCAAAATTTGCCTTTATGATCCTATAATCTGAAATATAAGTGGTACAATGATGACAATTACAAGTTTGTGTACTAGTTCAAGGGATTATATCTTTTCTCAAGATGCAATCATTACATATTTAAAAAGAACAAAGGTCATGCAAAAATAGAAAACACAAAGCATTAATGATGGTAAGTTATCTGGGATCTAAACTTCATTGTAGTTCTGCTCATCTATAAGATTGATTTGTTTCATATTAGGCACTTCTTAATTTATTTGTTCTAATAATATCAATAGTTCCTGTTAGTAAATACCACAACTTTGGAAGGGATATTAAATTACTTCCTATCTAATCCAACCTAGGGATATGTTTAAACACAATTTCATAGATAAATAATCTAAGAATACTCAATATCTCAACATTAAAAATACTTTCCAATTACCAAACTTTTCCTCTACGTGGTCTATAATTATTTCTCTAATTTTTCTCTAGAAAAAAATTACAAACATAACAATTTTTAAATGAATTGAGCAAGTAATTGGTAAAGAAGCTTATTTCCTAGCTTGAACATATTTATGTAAATATTCTGTAGAAAAAATACTACTGTATTTTTAATACTGTAGTACAGATCTATAGTATTAAAAAAATATACTGTAGATTTTATAGAGAAGATAAGGGATAGGTAAGGAAATAGAGAGTGGCAGAGTTAACTAGCTGGGATTGGTATCGTTTTGGATAGTGTCATTAAGATCCTCTCACCTGAGAAGACATTTTAAAAGAGACTTGTAAAAAACAAAGGTGCCAATCACCTGGGAAAGAACAAAGAATCTGGTATCTCTGCCATAGAGACATCCTTAATATCTTCAAAGAAATTCAAGGCCAGAAAGCAGGCCTTCACCAGACATCAAATCTGTTGGTGCCTTGATCTTGAAATTCCCAGCTTCCAGAAATGGAAAAATAAACATTTGTTATTTACAAGCTGCCCAGTCTATGACAGTTTGTTATAGCACCCAAATGCACTAAGACAACAGGAAGGAGTATGATTTGATTTAGATTTTTAAAGGATCACTCTGGCTATTGTGTGGATTATAGAGGACTAAAGAGATAGAGCAGAAAATGTAGAAACTTTAGGATGCTATTACAAAAGTTCAGGGTAGAAATTATAGTTAAGTTGAACATGGATGATAGCTGTGGCAACAGTAAGAAAAGGTTAGATTTTAGAAATATTTTGAAGATAGAGCTCATGGAATTTGTTGACAGATTAATGTGACGGATGAAGGATGTACAGAAATTCATGACAACACCACATATTCTGGCTTGAGTAGTCAGAAGAATGAAGTTGCCATCTCTTACATTTACTGAGATGAGGAACACTTGGGGAGAAGTCCATTGGGCATGGCTAGAAAAAAGCAATGTTTCATATGTATTAATTTTGACCACTGAGTGGAGACAGCTAAGATGTTTGGTGCATATGGGCCTGTAGTTAGATGAGGTGTTTGAATAAGAAATAGGTATTTGAAAAACTATTTATAAAGCTGGATTTTGAAGAAACTATATAAAGGTGCTATAGCCAGTGAGGTGAGAGAAGACTGTACCAGGGGCCAAGCAAGAAAAAGGCAGAAATGTATGCATACATATATGTATGTACATATTTAATATTGTAAATAAAATATATAAAATATAAATTTTATATGTCTGTATATATGTGTGTATATATCTATATATATAACCAAGGATGAGGAAGTCAACACGTGAAATGTTTAATATGTGAAATAAAGTATTAATGAAGGATTGAATGTTGAATTTCACAGCGCTTTTCAAGAGCTGATTTGTTAAGATTTTTAGGAAAGAAAACATTGTTGGTGTTTAATCAAAAAACGCTGGGAGAAGGGAAAGTATACAGAATAATTAGAAGCATCTCTTTCAAGAAATGTTGCTGTAAGAAAGGCTAGAAAGTAGATGGAGCAGTTGATGGAGCAGTGTTTGGAAACAAGAGAGACTTTAAAATGGTAAATAGGACAGGATGTTTACATGTTGATGAGAATAATCAACATAATAAACAAAGGTAAAAAGAAGGAGAGAGGAAGCAGGGGTTGGGCTTAGATACAATTGGGTTCAACTATTGAAACAAAAAATGGCAGAGGGTTTACATATGAATGTATGCAAGCGGGTAGATTTAGTGGTAAAAATTATGTGATGAACATTGAAAAATCCTTAAGGGAAAAGAATATGCTAGAAACATGCGTTTTACATAGGAAATTATAAATAGCTAATAGATAATACATGCAAAATCATCTGAACTTTAAAATACTTTTGCACTATTTTCATTATTAAATGAAAGACCAGAAAACACAATAGTAGAAATGCTTAGGGAATCTTTGAAAAAGGCAGAGAAATATTACGCTTTTAAATTGTTCAGTTAAATGCAACACATGTCTGAAACAAAGGTTTGCATTCTTATTAAGCCAAATTCATAGTTCTATTTAAAATAGAACTATAACACTCAAGGGAACAAATGTTTGCTTTCAGATAGTCTATTGTTTAAGTTTGAAAAGTGCAATCTCTTCAAACTGATTTTGAGTCTGCTACTCAATACAGAAAAGCCATTAGGAAGCAGAGTATTAACAAGTATCACCCAGAAAATAAATATTTACCGTCAACCTTACAGAAGTGAAAAGTCCTGTTTCCACATATAGTTCTAATTGGATTTAAACTGCTTCCAAAGAGTTCTATTAAGTCTTTGATACTCTTTGAGTAAATAGAACACCATATTATTTTTTAAGCTTTCAGATATCATCAAATGCAGTTTAGGGCACTAATTATCTAAAACTAAGAATGTTTAGTGAGACTTTGTTTCAGCGTCCCTTTCAGTATTGAGTGATTTCAATGCATAATTTATGAAACTTTTTCAACATCATGAACAGTCAGACAGTTTAAGGTTTAAAGTTTAGTTTTCACTATTATTAAAAATAATTTCACATAATTTTCCTGTTTTTCAGTCATTGTTGATAACTTCTCATTTGAAGTTTTTAGCAAATTGTAATTTGTTTTTCTTAAAAGTAGGCTGAAATAATTAGATGTGATAAGAAAACAATATGATATAAATCTATATTATTTTTAATATTTACAATGGTACCATATTTTCAGTACATTAGGTGCTCAAGAAGGAACCAGTCAAATGAATTGATGCTTTATTTCCTGATGCACTCAATGTGCTTACATATAATTTAGTGTATCATAAAATGAGTCTTAGTACAGCTTCCTAATACATCCAGTTTTTCAAAAAAATATTTAGGAAGATAGTAGAAGATAAACACTACCTTCTTTATGTAATAATAATATTCATTATAAATGTTAAGTTCCTACTATATCTCTACCCTTTTATTAAACCATTTACAAGTCTTATCACATTGAGATTTCAACACAAGAGAGCAGCATAGGTGTTGTCATATCCATTATTCCAATGAAAAATCAGTATCTCAGAGTTTTTCAAGTAACTTGGTGAGAACTTTCAGGCGGTAATTAAATGACAGAGCTAGAATCTGAACTTCTGTTGACTTTTCTTTCTACAGAATGCCCCCTGGTTATCACTAAGTTGTAAATTGATAATGGATATTCAGAGTCACAAACTTCCAGTCCCTATTCTTGGTCTGGCCTATAGATATTCAATAAATTTTCTGATGTATTATCAGAAAATATGAAATAACTCCTTCTACATTAATGGAGACTTTTATCTAGTAAGTTTTAAAATGAAAGTTGCATATATATATAGCTTTCTGTTTCATCATCTCCTTTTAAATACAACACAGATATGAATAAAACAAAAATTCACAGCATAATTGATTTCTATATAAAATATTTTCTGCAAATCTGCATTTTTCAAGGAATGCATTTACACTGGTTTAAATAAAATATAATTCAAATAGTTTATTTTCTGACAAAGTATGAAGCACTCAAATGTTGCAGAAGTCAGGCACCCTGAACAGAAGGACCGGCTGGAGCCACGGCAGAGGAATATAAATTGTGAAGATTTCATGGACATTTATCAGTTCCCAGAATTAATACTTTTATAATTTCTTAAGCCTGTTTTTATTGCAGTCTCTGAACATAAATTGTGAAGATTTCATGGACATTTATCAGTTCCCAAATAATACTCTTATAATTTCTTATGCCTGTTTTTACTTTAATCTCTTAATTCTGTTATATTCGTAAACTGAGAATGTACATCACCTCAGGACCACTATTGTACAAATTGATTGTAAAACATGTGTGTTTGAACAATATGAAATCAGTGCACCTTGAAAAATTAATAGAATAACAGAGATTTTCAGGGAACAAGGGAAGAAAACCGTAAGGTCTGACTGCCTGCGGGGTTGGACAGAATACAGCCATATTTTCTTCTTGCGGACAGCCTATAAACAGACATGGAAGTAGGAGAGATATCACTGAATTCTTTTCCCAGCAAGAATATTAATAATTAATACCTTGGGGAAGGAATGCATTCCTGGAGGGAGGTCTATAAATGGCTGCTCTGGGAGTGTCTATCCTAGGCAGCTGAGATAAGGACTAAAATACGCCCTGGTCTCTTGCAGTATCTTCAGGCTCACTAGGGTGGGGAAAAACCCCACCCTGGTGAAACTGAGGTCAGATTGGTTCTCTGCTCTTGAACCCTGTTTTCTGTTGTTTAAGATGTTTATCAAGACAATACATGCACAGCTGAACATAGACCCTCATCAGTAATTCTAATTTTGCCCTTTGCCTTGTGATCTGTGCTTTGCCCTTTGCCTTGTGATCTTTATTGGCCTCCAAAGCATGTGATCTTTGTGACCTACTCCCTGTTTGCACATCCCCTCCCCTTTTAAAGTCCTTAATAAAAAACCTGCTGGTTTTGTGGCTCAGGTGGGCATCACGGACCTACCAAATGTGATGTCACCCCCAGCAGCCCAGCTGTAAAATTCCTCTCTTTGCACTCTTTCTCTTTATTTTTCAGACCGGCTGACACTTAGCGAAAACAGAAAAACCCTGGGGGCTGGTTCCCCCGATACTCAAAGTTTCTGAAAATCTGCTTTATTGTTTTATTGTAGCTGTACTATAAGCTGGTAATCATCAACTAACACATATTTACTAAATGACAGAGTATAAGAGGCTAACATTATATATATATATATATATATATATATATTTATAAGAGGCTAACATATATTTTATATTAATAAAATACTAAGAAATAATAGATACACCTAAAAGGCAGATGCAAAATACCACAGAAAGGAACATTCTAGAAGAGCGTGCTGGAACTCAGGAAGTCAGGGAGAAAATGACCACTAGTTCATAGGATTCTCTAAGAACAGTAAAAAACAAGACAAAACAACAACAACAAAAAACACATACACAAAAAAATAAATGACACTGGAGCCTACCAGAAGGTGGAGAGTGGGAGGAGGGAGAGGATCAGGAAAAATAACTAATAGGTACTAGACTTAATGCTTGGGTAACAAAATAATCTACACAGCAAATCCTCATGACATGGGTTTACCTATATAACAAACATGCACATGTACCCCTGATATTAAAACTTACTAAAAAATATTAAATACAAGAAACACTACAATATAGCAAGTTTTAAAGTAAGTGATGAAGTTTAAAAAACAGTAACACAATGAAGTGACAACAAAAATAATGCATTCCATGTTGATCTAAAAAGAGCACATGTATATTCTTTGACTTCATGATAATATTTTAATAGTCATAATAATGGATTTCAACTATACCCCTATAAACCATCCATAAAACTTAAATATGGCTACCAAAAACGTTATAAATGTTGTCAAAATAGACATTGTAATAGGAAAACTATGACTTGAAAGCTTACCAGATGGAAATGAAGAGAACTGGACAGGAAGGCAGAATGAGTAACATGTTAACATTATAAGATGATTGAGAAGAGATACTGTGAAAACATTAGAAATAGGAAAACTAAACTTAATTACATTAACTAAACTTGAAATTGTAACTGAGAAAACACAAGACACAGTGATAATGATTCAAACTGTGAAATAGAGGAAAAACGAAAGTATGAGCCATATTCTCACCTTTCAAAGCAGAAATTCAATAAATAATGAATAAAGTTGATT
This sequence comes from Trachypithecus francoisi, assembly GCF_009764315.1. Classification (NCBI taxonomy): domain Eukaryota; kingdom Metazoa; phylum Chordata; class Mammalia; order Primates; family Cercopithecidae; genus Trachypithecus; species Trachypithecus francoisi. The sequence goes on from NW_022681465.1 coordinate 20,019,032, forward strand.
AATAAAAAAGTAGTGGTATGTGACCTAATACTTATAGATATGAAGGTAACCCTCCTGACACAAGATAGATAGATCACAAGATAGATTACATATTATCAGAATTTTGCCTTTGGGCAAAGTGAGGGTTGAAGGGCATTTCCTAATAAAGGTTTCTATTGTATTTTGTCTTTTTCTCATGTATCATTTTGGTTTTTAAAATGCCTAATATTTATTCTCTCTTTGATTCGGGCATGCTATAGCCAAATAGATGTGACATTTATGCCATTGTAACTGAAAGAGCATGGATTCCAAAGCAGGAAGGCAGAATATTAGTGGCAGTTTTTCCCAATTATAGACATGCCCTGAATTTCTGAATGGACAGTTACAATCATCCTGTGTTAGGAGAGGATAAGAACTCAATGGTTTACCAATGTTTAAGCTCACATTGTAGTTATTTTTTGAAATGTAAACGAGTATATTTAATGCTTTCAATGAATCATTAAACACACATTTATATACTTTCATGAACTAAAATATTACAATCCAAAATATTGTCTAATTCTGACAGACAGTATGTTTTATGTATAATAGACATGGCAAACTGCACAGATTATTATATTTCTTTCCTAAGGTCAATAAGAAGGTTAATGCTTAGCCATAGGCAGTTCAAGTAGAATATGTGTAAAATGTCAGTCAAGTAGAATAATTACAATCCATTATTAACCCAAGTAACCCAAAATAATTACTGCTTCTAACCAAGAAAGTTCTATTTTTAACCTATGAATGTCAGGACACAGCCGGGCATTTAGTCTTGAAAAATCAAGTCTTTATTTTTCTTTTTTTGGCAGAAGTATCGTGGGGAAAGCTATTATTTGTCTTTTGCTCTCTAGAGATCACTCTCTTGCAATTTACAGTGATCTATATAATTTTAAAAGAGCTTGAGTCAGAAAAAGGCAATGGAACATTGTAATAAAAAGGTACTTTGGCTTTATCACACTTGTTTGTTGTTCAAAAAAGAAATCTATAATCAAAATGTATTAACGTCTTTTACTAAAAATTGTGGCTAGTGTGTTTACAATTCATTAGAAGGATATAAAAATCCTTTCCTCATACAATAATAAAATTGCTATCCTATTTTGAAACTAAAGCATAATTTAGCTTTTGAACTAGGAAAGTTGTGTGATACATTAAAAATTCTAAATCTGAAATATCCATATTAGATTTATCCATATCTAAATCTGAGCTCATCCATTTATTGAGCTCTTACTATCTTTTCTGACATAACGTTAAACAGACTACATGTATGTGGATGTTCTTCAATGTAATCGTGATGATAGCAGTCAGTTTTTGTGATACAGTCTTCTATAATATTTCTACCACTGTATTTTCTCCTTATAAAGACAATTATAAATTTCTGAGTTATGACTCTACTATGTTAAAATAAAATAAAAATAATATATCTAAGAAAAAATGAAAATCATATTTCTTAAGTATTTTCATGGGTTCATTATACGATTTCAAAATATTTTAACATTTAAGTAATAAAGATAATTCATGAAGGTTTGTAACTAAAATGAACCCCAAATTTACAACTTAAACAACTGGGTGGGTAGTTGTGCTAGGCATCAAAAGAAGATATTCCAAGAATAGATATGCAGAGATGGAGAATGATAATTTGAAGCTGAAGATGTCTATAATATAACTAGATACAGATCTATTTCTATGGTACCTGGAAACATACATGAGTTGAAAATAATTCTTATTGGAGAAATAGATTCAGGAGTAATAAAAATGTATGAGTAATATCTTTATCACAAGAGTAGAAAACGTGCACATTATATATGTCATAGAGGATGCGGAAGATGAGAAACATCACTCCAACACAAGGGAAAGCACAAATACATGGACAGATGAGAGATTCCAGATATTAGTGAAAGGGTCCCCTCTTTCATCATGGGCACAAATACTTCTCTCACTTAATGTATTTTCCATTAGGTGAGCCATTAACAATGGGTAACATTTTGTATAACGCACACAATAATAATTCCTCAGGTAAAGATGAATTAAACTATGAAGGAACTTTGTCCAAGGGCCATACCCAAACCTCTGAGTGGTTGAGTCAGCAAGAGCATTACACTGTAAGTGGTCTGCATCTGGAATAGTGACTAAGTTCTACAGGAATTTAAAGTAGAGATGGGGTTGCCTGGCTTCAAAGTTTTACCTGGACCCTTAGTGACATGGCATCTTAGGACCATAGTGCAAGATGAGACATGAATTGCCCATCAAGTGCTAAATGATAGTATCTCTTTGCTAGTCAGACTTAATGCGAGCCCCAGGCGGTAGGTTTCAATGGTGGGCAGATTCAAGTTTCAGTTGACATACTATCAGTAATGGTACTAGTAGAAAATGGTTAGGGTGCGACCGACATTTTTGAGACGGAGTCTCGCTCTGTCGCCCGGGCTGGAGTGCAGTGGCGATCTCAGCTCACTGCAAGCTCCGCCTCCCAGGTTCCCGCCATTCTCCTGCCTCAGCCTCCCGAGTAGCTGGGACTACAGGCGCCCGCCACCTTGCCTGGCTAGTTTTTTGTATTTTTAGTAGAGACGGGGTTTCACCGTGTTAGGCAGGATGGTCTCGATCTCCTGACCTCGTGATCCACCCGTCTCGTCCTCCCAAAGTGCTGGGATTACACTTTGAGCCACTGCGCCCGGCCTGTTTAGTGTTCTAAATATAATGAAGTTCATTTACATCAGAAAAAAAAAGGTACATAAATAATAATAGCAACATGGGATCCTGTATTCATGGACTGAGTCTATAAATATTTATTTAGTTCTAGAACCTTTACAAAACCCATTCGTGAGGTAATAGGGGAAGTTGTTATTGATATCTAAACCCTAGAAAAAGCAATGGATGTGATTGGTATATAAATTTATTAGTAGGTCTCAACATCAAAATATATCAGTAACTGCTCTTATTGAATGTATTATTTGGTAGGTATAAAATTCACAAAAAAATAATAATAGAGAAAAGTTTCTCATCACCTATGAGGAGATACAAGTCTGATTTGCTCCAAAGAATGTCATAAAGAAGATAACCAGTTTTAAAGATGCACACTAGCTAAGATACTGCTCTTGGGGAAAAATCGTGTATCCAATTTATACTTCAACAATCACATATGATGTTTCCTCTTTCTCTTGTTAAAGTGCACTGAAATGGAGCCTGGGCCTGAAGAATCCCTGAGCAGGCAAAGCCAATTTGTCCTCAAATAAACTCTCTACAATTTTCTTTTTCCTCAGTTTATTTTTTTTAACATTTAAAAACAGTGAATTTTAGAAAGCACATAAATCTCTAAGAAAAAAGCTTATGAAAGTTTATGTGATCAGTCAGATCAGGGTTTAAGACCCACTTAGATATTTTTACATTGTTATCACAAAATTTCTGAAACACTTTTGAAATAAGATATCTGTCTTATACATATAAATGTGTCCATATATATGATATATAAATATATATTATATAATCCATATGTATTACATAGAGTGTATATATACTCATATATGTAGTATATATAGCATACATACACACACACACACTAACGTCACTCTTTAGGTTCCTTTTAAAGTTCCTCTCTCTCCTCTTTTTTATTATTTCTTAGTGAGTAGATGCCATCTACACGATAATCTCTCCCACCGCCATTCCACTCCTTCCCCCAAAATACTCTCCCCTCTCAGCTTTCCCCTATTTCAACTGTTGCTAACTACATCTTTCCAGTAAATCAGATTGAGAATGTTGGAGGCATCCTTTAATCACTTTCCTTTTCTTATTTCTCACAAGCACTAAAATGAATCTTATCAGTCCTTCAAAATATACACAGAATCTAACCACTTGTAAATCCAAAGGTACAGATGTAGTTGAAATCACCACCGGCTCTCAACTGGATGTCAACATCAACTCTCCTTAACTGATTGTCAAAACGAATATTTTGGTTTCTACTCTTCACTTTCCTCTCCTCTCCACCCACCTCATTCTCAAAACCACAACAAAAGTGATGCTTTTATGATAAGTCAAGCCCATGGTGTTGCATGCCTGTAATCCCAGCTACTTGGGAGGCCGAAGCAGGAGAATCGCTTGAACCCGGGAGGCGGAGGTTGTGGTGGGCCGAGATTGTGCCATTGCACTCCAGCCTGGGCAACGAGAGCAAAACTCCATCTAGAAAAAAAAAATCTGTGCCATAAAGGCAGGATGTTACATCCCCAAATATAAGGCACATAGCATATGTTTAACAAATGACTGTCACTAGGTAGTGCTTAAAATATGAGCCTAATGGAAGAATGTAAATACTTGTTGCAATGATTTTCTCAAAGGATTCAAGTGGGCAACTCAGAATGATATGCATGTGCCATTATCTTTTAATGTATTTATTTCTTTTTTTTTTTATTTTTTATTTTTTATTTTTTTTGAGGCGGAGTCTCGCTCTGTCGCCCGACTGGAGTGCAGTGGCCAGATCTCAGCTCACTGCAGCTCCGCCTCCCGGTTTACGCCATTCTCCTGCCTCAGCCTCCCCAGTAGCTGGGACTACAGGCGCCCGCCACCTCGCCCGGCAGTTTTGTATTTTTAGTAGAGACGGGGTTTCACTGTGTTAGCCAGGATGGTCTCGATCTCTGACCACGTGATCCGCCCGTCTCGGCCTCCCAAAGTGCTGGGATTACAGGCTTGAGCCACAGCGCCCGGCCTAATGTATTTATTTCTATCTTATACCTTTTCCTCCTTTTTCTTTGTACTGAAAACATGATGATCAATAGCATGGTTAAGCAGGTCTCAGAAACCTAAACATTATTTGAGTCCAAGGAAATTGCATTCCCTTGTGAGAAATTTCAGCATTAGGAAGTTGTGGATTTATGTGCTTACAGTCTCTTCATACTACCAATTGAAGGTCTTTAGCTTCTATTTTATAGCTATCATCTCCCTTATAGTGTCTGCTGCATTATACTATCTTTGCCACCTACTTCGAGTATATTCTTAGCTTTGACTTGCTCAAAGTTAAGTCCTCCCTAACCTACCTCTGACCCTGCAGATCTTCTCAGATATAACATTTACTATAACCATATTGCCTCTCAATTTCTTATTCAGACCCTTTGGAAAAAAGTATCCCCATTCTACAAAAGTATGGCTTTTTCAAATGTTATTAATCATTCTATGGATTGACTGCTTTGAGTCAGGTATTTAGCACAATCCAGTCTGCTGTGGCCAGATGGAGCAGAGTCAGGTGATACAAATGTCATTATCTAAGACTGAGGTTAGAGGATGGGAAAAGACAAGCTCCCTTGTAGAAGCCATGGGCACAGCAGTTCGGGCAATGGAGCTGTGTAAAAACACATTTGTTTCAAAACATCCTCCATTGCAACGTCATCATTTACATTTCTGTGAAAGACAACCAACACAATAAGTAGTCATTTTTTTCTTTATTCTGTCTTCTTTTTACCTGTAACTTAATAAAGTTATGAATTTACTTTACATATAGTACTATTATAAAATGTATGAAGGCATAATCTTTTTAGACTCATGTAAGATCTATTTCTGACCTATTATCAATTAGAAATATGAAATCCTTTTTGGGATCAGTTCAAGGCTATTGAAAGATAAATTCAAGCAAAAATATTCTTCTCTTGTGAAATAGTCTCATGTTTAAGTTTGGCAGCCATATAAACTAAGTTCTAAATTCTCAAAGCCTCAATTCTGAAACACCTATTCTTTCAGTTGGATAGTTTTTATTGTGGAGTCAGCTTTTTAGTGTAAGCCTGGTAGAAAGTATGTCTAGAAAGGATGGTTTTTGCCAATAGGCAAGTGAGATGAGTTCTGCAAAGATGCTTGGAAACTTTCCACAGCAGGAAACCATATGATATATTTTAGTTGCTCTAAGTATTTGTATTCTGCACTCATGCTCAGAGAGTCAGGCTAAGTGTGCATTTATAAAGTAAGGAAACAAACTAACCCAACAACTGGCTTTCCGGAAACTCTGCTTTATTTTTAGCTACTGTTGTTTCAGAGATGTAATTCCTGTACTGAAAGTAATGGATAAAGTAAACTTAGAGAAATATGTGTAATCATTCCTTATTGAGTTAGCATAGAGGATTTTTTTTGAAGAAATTTGAAAGTATTGAAGTCAACATTTACATTTTCATTGTTATCACCTGTCTTGAAACAGAAGGTCCTCTGCATTAATAACAGGCATGTATAAGCACCTGCTTCTAAGATCATTATGAACAATAGCTAATGCTGTCTGTGGAAAAAGATTTGGTTTTTTGCCAGCATTATATGGGGCTTGCATCCACTGTTTATTTCTAATTTTAGAGTCCTTTGGTTTCCTTTTTTTTCTTTTTCTGTGAGATTGAGTCTTACTCTGTTATCCAGGCTGGAGTGCAGTCTTGTATGGAATGATCTTGACTCACTACAACCTCCGCCTCCTAGGTTCAAGCAATTATCCTGTCTCAGCTGCCTGAGTAGCTGGAACTACAGGTGCCCACCACCACACCTGGCTAATTTTTGTATTCTTAGTAGAGATGGGATTTCACCATAAAGTCAGACTGGTCTTGAACTACTGACCTCAGGAGATCCACTTACCTTGGCCTCCTGTAGTGCTGGGATTACAGGTATGAGCCAATGTGCGCAGCCAAGTCCTTTTGGTTTCTGTATGTTCCACATTTACAAAGTGCACTTTCACAACCAAGAATGGACAAGCTTTTTTATTTTTTTTCAAATAAATAATTTTTTTTATCCTCTATATGTTCTCACTTTATTTTTGTATTGGTTTTCTTTTTTTTTTTTCTTTCTTTTGTGTTTTTGTTTTTTGCATGGAAAGGGATTGGTTCCAGTTCATTTTGTCTATGTATATGTGATATCAATTCTAAGAAGTTATGTCAAATGATCTTTGTCCTCATTTGATGGAAGCTGAAAAAGAATATCTTCTACCCACAGTTGCTGCGACAAACTAAAAGGCTATACACTAGTTGAGCTTTATAGTCTTAAAGAATCTAGAAAAGTAGCTACAATTAACTTTTTGTTTATCTGTACAAATCTAAGATGTCATCTCTATGTAAATATTAAAAAGTCAACCTCATAAATACAAAGGCACAATTTGTCTTGTTAATAGCTCTATTCCCAGTGTTTAGAATTGTGTCAATCAGACAATAAAAGCAACATAAATATTTGTTCAGCATGCCAATTAAATCATAACTATGGATAGATCATTTATTAATCCCTATCATGACAATCAGAGCCATATAAAAATCCCAGGAATTCAAAAAAATAAGTAACAGTCAGTTTTGACCTTTGAAAACGTTCATATCCTAAATCTCTTTTTCTCTGTATGAATTTCAAATTTTCCATTATGAATAATCTATGTAAACATTTTGTTCTACAATTTAGACAGATTTTGTTGCACTGAAATTATTAATTCATATAATAATAAACATGCATCCTATTTATTAACTTATTAATTTATTCACTCATTATTAATTAAAGAAAGATATTTAGATTGTCCAATACATGCCTGACACTGTTCCATGCACTGGGGTTCCAAAACCCTGAAGAACTATAGCTATCATGAAATTTAGCTTCTCTGCTTTATCATAGTTTTAAAATTGAATTTATTACACTGAACTACTTTTTCATAATATGGCTGTCATTTATTTAAGGGTGACATCTTAGGTCTAAGCAAAGAACCAAAGAAGTCAACTGTAGTTTCTACTCTACTCTTTTAGGTGATGGAACTTAACCACTCATTTTTTCTAATTTGTTTCAGCAATTCTGTGTAAAGAACATGCTTGTATTAGCTTTCTTTAAATGATAAAGACTACTTGATGTGTATGCTGAGAATGTGGTGTGCTGAAACCACATTTACTTAGACAAAATGTGCGTGCAATAACTTTTAAGATTCTTAAGCAATATTACTTTTTAAATTATGCATTACCTTTAATTGTTAAAGACCCTTTCACCATTATCAAAAAAGAAAGCTATTGAGAGGTCATTAGGATATATACAATTTCTATCTCTGGCCCATACTTTATTGAGCGAATAAAGATGATCTTTTAACAAAACCTTACCTTAATTCATCAAAAAGCTATTGGCCTAGGCACTAATTTCTCAGTTGCCTTAGCTATTAGTCAAATGTCAGAGATTTATCTTTCTTTCCTAAATGAATGTCGACATTGAGTAGTATTCTAGAATTGTACTAGAACTATTTTTAAGCACACAAAAAAGGAAGAAACAAATATACAAGTCATCAAAGTAGTGTTCACACAATTATTATTTTTAAGGCATACCTTAAGTGAAATAGGAACTTCTTTACACCTATTATACCTGACTTTACTATTCAGTAAATGATGAATTTCAAAATGATTAAGTAGTATAGTTAATTTATTTGGACCACAATGCAAAAACAAAGTCCTTACTTTTTGGATACAGGTAAGGGACTCATAATGAAGGGAAAAACTTAATTTCCTTCTCAGGGAATGTTATTACTGAGCCTTACGTGATATAATTTTGAACTTCAGGCTGAAGCTACTGAAGGTAGAGATGAAAATATTTTGCCCTTACTGTAACATCATCCTAAAGTACTATAGTCAAGTTTCTGAGCCTAGCCAAAGAATCATAGCATAAAATCAAACATACCTCAGAAAATGAAAATCAAAATACACCTATGAAGAATAGATTACAAGGCAATGGAAAGTAAATCTTAGAGAAGTAAATAAGTGTGATGTGAATTTATCTGTCTCATTAGCTTTTATAAGGGTACCAACCTTATCTGTATAACTGAAAAATATAACATGGCTAACTCCAGTTTACAATATCATCAACTAATATACCCTAAATGACAGTTGCAGTTTTAATTACTATAAAGCTGGCCCAGTTTGAACTAGTAAATTATTAGGATTATGGTAGAATTCGGTTGTGAATCCGTCTGGTCCTGGGCTTTTTTTGGATGGTAGGCTATTAATTACCGCCTCAATTTCAGAACTTGTTATTGGTCTATTCAGGGACAGTTATTGGTCTGTTCAGGGATTTGACTTCTTCCTGGTTTAGTCTTGGGAGAGTGTATGTGTCCAGGAATTTATCCATTTCTTCTAGATTTTCTAGTTTATTTGGGTAGAGGTGTTTATCATATTCTATGATGGTAGTTTGTATTTCTGTGGGATCAGTGGTGATATCCCCTTTATCATTTTTTATTGTGTCTATTTGATTCTTCTCTCTTTTCTTCTTCATTCGTCTGGCGAGTGGTGTATCTATTTTGTTAATCTTTTCAAAAAACCAGCTCCTGGATTCATTGATTTTTTGAAGGGTTTTACGTGTCTCTACCTCCTTCAGTTCTGCTCTGATCTTAGTTATTTCTTGTCTTGTGCTTCCTTTGAATTTGTTTGCTCTTGCTTCTCCTGTTCTTTTAATTGTGTTGTTAGGGTGTCAATTTTAGATCTTTCCCACTTTCTCCTGTGGGCATTTAGTGCTATAAATTTCCCTCTATACACTGTTTTAGCTGTGTCTCAGAGATTCTGGTACATTGTGTCTTTGTTCTCATTGGTTTGATAGTGTGGCAATTCCTCAAGGATCTAGAACCAGAAATACCATTTGACCCAGTAATCCTATTATTAAAAGATTATAAATCATTCTTTTATAAAGACACATGCACACGTACATTTACTGAAGCACTGTTCACAATAGCAAAGACTTGGAACCAACCCAAATGCCCATCAGTGATAGACTGGATAAAGAAAGTGTGGCACATATACACCATGAAATACTATGCAGTCATAAAAAAGAATGAGTTTATGTCCTTTGCAGGGACATGGATGAAGCTGGAAACCATCATTTTCAGCAAACTAACATAGGAACAGAAAAGCAGACACCACATGTTCTCAAAAGTGAGAGTTAAGCAATGAGAACACATGGACACAGGGAGGGGAACATCGCACACTGGGGCTCGTTGGGGGCTGGGGGGCTGGGGGAGGGACAGCATTAGGAGAAATACCTAATGTAGATGACAGGTTGATGGTGCAGCAAACCACCATGGCACATGTATACACCTATGTAACAAACCTGCACATTCTGCACATGTATCCCAGAAGTTAAAGTATAATAAAAAATATTATAAGAACTCATATCAGGAGCCAAAAAATCACATTTAAAAGAATATAGGCCATGTATGGTGACTCATGCCTGTAATCCCAGCACTTTGGGAGGCCGAGACGGGCAGATCACCTGAGGTCAGGAGTTCAGGACTAGCCTAGCCAGCATGGTGAAACCCTGTCTCTACTAAAAATACAAAAATTAGCCAAGCATGGTAGAGCATGTGTGTATACCAGCTTCTCAGGAGGCTGAGGAAGAAGAATCGCTTGAAGCCAGGAGGCAGAGGTTGCAGTGAGCCAAGATTGTGCTACTGCACTCCAGCCTGGGTGACAAAGCGAGAACCCACCTCAAAAAAAATATATAGATAGATAGATAGATAGACAGATAGATAAGATTAGTATCTTTAAATAGTAATTGTTTAGTTACGCAAAACTAGTATGTGCTATAACATTTTTCACACTAACTTGGAAATTGAAAAATATTATGAAAATGCATGATAAAAATGTGAGCTCCATGTAGGCAAGCATACATGATTTAGTAGAAGGCAATAGTTTAAAAAATATTATAATAGTATATTTGAAATTAAATTTGCATCACACAGAGAATTACATTCAACTATCTGTGCCCAATTCTATATAAGGCAACCAAAATATTATTCATCATACTATTTTAAAATATATAATAAATGGCTTTGAAAGAAAACAACAATTTTCTAACAAACCTGCGTTTTGTATGACTGACACAAGCGATATTTTTCCTAAAGGAAATTTTGTCCTGATAGCATCATGCAAGAAAAAAAAAAAAGATGCTTCAAAATAGAAAGCTAGTTTATATTTGTCAGAGATTCAATATTTAGGAAAGCAATTATTTGGCTATTTTATACATGCACATAATTCTTAGAAATATGCTATATATTATCAGTTTGAATTTATTATTTTGTTTCTCATTAAGATTTATACACTCTATGAAGCAGCATTACTTCTGAAAATTTTAGAAAAGATTTACCCATATGTCTCCCTCAATACCATTTCTCAGGTAGGATGAAAGTAGTCCTATAATGAATCCTTAAATAAAAAACTAGTAAATTTCAGAAAAATATTAAGAACTCCACAAAAATTATTTAGAAATAAATAAAAATAAACATAAATACACAATAAATATAAACACAATTACAAATGAATGAATATAATTAATTTTATTAAAATCTCCACAAAATATAATTCCTTTCAACTTCAAATTACAAAATATTTACTGAATACATATTAACCAAATTAAGCATTAAAGTAACAATTCTACCTGCCATATACACGTCGTGGCAGTGACTGCTTATTTATTTCAGTTTTAGATTTATAAATAATTAGATTTAAAGATAGCCTTTCTTAAATGAACTTGTTTGATGTACATGCAGTAAAATATTTGGCAAATATTAGCACACTTTATTAGTGGCAATAGTGGGATTATTTGCCTGTATTATTGAAATTGTTAAAAAGAATATATATATAAGGTTGTATTTAAAGTCAAATAATAAGACTATAAGTAAAAATATTAGCATGCAATTGAAATAGTGGAATGACTTATCCACATCCATCTTACAAAGTGAAAAATTAACCATAGCATTGCTTTAATAAGTAATCATCTGCTGTTCAACAAAGTCTACGTTTAAAAGTGAATGTGTCATTTATTCTTTCCTTTTAGTTCAATATGAACTCCAGAAAAGCATCTTAGAGATCATGTCCTGACTTAGACCTTAAAGTGGTCAGGAATCAATGGCAATTATCAACACTTCCGTGGCACTCATTGCATGCCACACACTGTCCTAAGTGTATTACTGAATGTTCACTGATTCACTGATTTAATCCTCACAATGACCCAATGGTGAAGGCATTGTTATTTTCCATATTACACATTTGAAAAAACAGACTTGGAGGGGCTCAGTAAATTCCCTAAAGTCATACAACTTGAAAATGAAAAAAGTAGGCCGGGCGTGGTGGCTCAAGCCTGTAATCCCAGCACTTTGGGAGGCCGAGACGGGCGGATCACGAGGTCAGGAGATCGAGACCCTCCTGGCTAACACGGTGAAACCTCGTCTCTACTGAAATTTACAAAAAAAGCTAGCTGGGTAAGGTGGCGGGCGCCTGTAGCCCCAGCTACTCGGGAGGCTGAGGCAGGAGAATGGCTTAAACCTGGGAGGCGGAGCTTTCAGTGAGCTGAGATCTGGCCACTGCACTCCAGCCTGGGCGACAGAGCGAGACTCTGTCTCAAAAAAAAAAAAAGAAAGAAAGAAAGAAAAGAAAATGAAAAAAGTAAACTAACCTTTAAGCCTAGATTTTTTTTTTTTTTTGAGACAGTCTTGCTGTGTTGCTCAGGCTAGAGTACCGTGGCAGAATCTTGGCTCACTGCAGCCTCTGTCTCCCAGGTTCAATGATTCTCCTGCCTCAGCCTCCTGAGTAACTGGGACTATAGCCATGTGCCACCATACCCAGCTACTTGTATTTTTAGTAGACATGAGGACACGGGGTTTCACCATGTTGGCCCGGATGGTCTTGAACGTCTGACCTCAAGTGATCCACCTACCTCGACCTCCCAAATTGCTGGGTGGAATCACTTCTCTTTAATTGCTACCCAAAACAAACACAGCAGCATCCTAGGTGCAGCCTTAGAAAACACTCAAAGCAATGGCACAGTATTCACCTTCATAGATAATGCTAACAGACTGCTTCATCAAGGTATTTTATTACGTATAATAACCAACATGAGATAATTTCTCTACTGAACTGTCTTACAAGCTAATGGATACGGCACTGATATGTTTCTAGATTAACCAAATGAGCCTTTACTGACTTGGAAACAACTGTTAAAAGAGAGAAAGAAGTTTAGCACTGTTCTTTTATTATCTTAAACAATTAGAATACAAAAGGAAATGTTAGACACATCTACGCATCAAAAATTATTTTAAATAAATTAAATTTAGGACTGAATGCTTAGGTCAGTCCTTTTCAAGCTATAACATAATAGCTAAGAACATTCCAGAAGGAAATGCACAAGCAACAAATGTTCTCAATTTATTGTTGTAAATTATTCTTCATTTAAACCTCTTTCTAAATTTATATTTATGTAATACAATGTACATTGCATTTGGTCCAATTTTTTTTTGTTTTTGAGACAGTCTTGCTCTGTCACCCAGGCTGGAGTACACCAATATGCTTCTTATAGAAATACAAATAACTGTGTCTTTGATCAAATGCTTTTTGACTATCACGTTTTGGCCCATTTTTCAATAATTATTAGTTTTTTAATGACTTTTTTACTTATGAATTTTTTCACTAGGATATGATTGAATCGGCTTATAAATTTAATGGAGAAGTATTTTATAAAATATTCATACAACTACCACAGAAAAATATTATTCACAGTACCTTAACACTAATAAAAATAAAACTACAAGCCACTGTATTACACTTTTTAATTTATTAAATTAAATAAATTTATTTATTATAAATGATTTTACAAATCTTATAAACTCTGTATTTCAAGAATTAACAACAGTTTTGGGAAATTGTGGGTCTTCATTAGGTATGCATTAATTATGTGCATCCCCATTTATTTACCATTATCTTGTATCATAGGAATCCCAAAGAATCAACATTCCACTCTGGTCCACAAAGTAGAAAAAAAAATTGCTTGAGTCACATTGAGTATTGCCAAACATCACATTTTGCTAGCAAGCAATCAACCTTCAGAAATGTTAATCAGTAGTTTAATATCCCCCTTAGCTGAAAAGTCACTTTGGCCATTCAAAGATGCCTTGCAAAGGTTTAAATCATATTTGTTAATCTGAGTACCAGGCACTGTCTTGAGGCCATACACTAAACAAGACACTAAATGTTCCTTTTTCAAAAAGACCTACATATTCTATTCCTAAATATCTTCAGATATAAATGTACCAACCTTATACTTTCCCCTGTATCTGCCACAACTAGCATGGAGCTAGCCTCAAATAAGCACTGAATAAATGTTGTCTGGACACTCGTCTGTCTTCACAATTTGACACCATGGTGCTCAGGGGCACAACTGCTACTTAACAGTTAGTTTAGTGTTCAGCACACAGATATATATGGTCCATAAATATTTACAATGAACTAAAAGCATGTTTTAAGCATGCATATGATTTATTTGGGCTGCTTCTTATGTTGTATTGTAATTTGTTATATTTTACACTCCAGAACAAATATCTATTAATAGCATAATATATTTGCAACTTAAGCATATCTTTAACGTGTTATTATGAAACAAAAAACAATCTGCTATCAGTTAAAACTTTCTCATAAGTCTTAGCAAACACACTGAACATCAAATGGCAGTGACAAATAATCTCTGGGCTCTGTAAATGGAAAACACCATGGCTGAAAGTTAGCTATTTGATTTAGGATGCAACATAAAAGCCTGATGACATTTTCCCTGTTTTATACACAGACAAACCGAAGAGTAAAAGATGAATTGACTTTATCAAGAAAAATTGGCAAATAAAATGGCTCGTCACTGCTATTTATCTTGGTTCTTGTTTCTTGCTCTTAATCAGGGGCTGTTTTGGAAGCCAAGTGTTAGCTTCTTTGTGGAATGATGTGTGTCAACAACCCCGATTTCTTTTATTATGATAAGAAATACATTTTATCTCCTTTTAAAATTGCTGTATGATTTTATTTGTGTGTTTATAGATAAGGTATTTGAGGGTTTTTTTTAATTATAAGTTTTATTGTTGGACTTTTCAGATACCTATAGGTGACATGGCACTTAACTGAAGGTCTTGCTTCTTTTGCTACACAGAAGATTTATAGATATGTGACCTTACCAATTAAATGCCGATTCTCAGTTTTCAACAGAACCTCTATAAAATGAAGACATTGAACGTGCTCAGCTTACTGCATTGGGCTGCTGTGTGAAACAACTAAGATAATGCCTTTGAAAATATGTTTGCAAGATATGAAATTCCCTATGAAGTATAGGACCACATAGTAGATTTATTACAAATATAATATAAATATTATTCTTATATGTTTACATAATTAAGTTTGATATACATTAACTTTATCACTGGGAGTAATTTTCTCATGCAACAGTTGTGTATTTTTTGGTCTTAATTTTCCTGAACTGTTAAAATAACAGTTTATTGTCCCAGCTGCCCCCATGATGCCTCTCTCTTCTTGCAGGTTTATGACTGCCCAGCTTTCATCAGAGTGTTAGGGAAACTTACTGATTTTTTTTTTTTTTTTGAACTAATTTTTCCATTTGTTTTTCTACTTATTATAAGTTTAAAAAATGGCTCTCGTGAAAATGTTCATTAAAAAATGAGGAAATGACGTATCTTATAAAATTTTCTTTGGGGGAATGTCATTTATGAGGTATCTCATTTAAAGGGTTTACGTTAACTAGATACAATTGATTTGGCTTAAAATATTAAAAGCAATATCAAGACTAATATTCTAAATAATTTAATTATATAATATAAAAATAGATTTCTCATAATTTCCTGAGAATACAGTAGGTTAGACACTTATAGTTTTATTAAATAAAATGGTGAAGGATATTAGAAATTCATTAAATATTATAACACAGCTTCACTTTAACTTATAATGAGGTTATTCCCCAATAAACCCATTTTAAATTGAAAGCATCTAAGTTGAAAATGCATTTAACACCTAACCTACAGAACATTGTAGCTTACTCTAACTTACTGTAAACATGCCCAGA
This sequence comes from Trachypithecus francoisi, assembly GCF_009764315.1. Lineage (NCBI taxonomy): Eukaryota > Metazoa > Chordata > Mammalia > Primates > Cercopithecidae > Trachypithecus > Trachypithecus francoisi. Next base: position 20,034,875 of record NW_022681465.1, read on the forward strand.
ACACTTACTTTTGCCTACGTTTGGGCAAAATCATCAAACGCAAAGTCAATTTTATAATAAAGTGATGACTATTTCATGTAATTTATTAAATGCTGTACTGAAGGTGAAAAATAAAATATTTGTATGGGTATCAAAGAACGATTTTTACTTAATGTGTTTCCCCTTTGCACCGTCATAAAGTCAAAAAAATCCTAAATCCACCCATCATAGGTTGGGGACCATCTGTATTTCCTGAATCTTTAAAAAGAGCCTATTTAATATCATAAAGGCAATCCTCACAGTGTTTAACATAAATTCATATTTTGCTCAGTATATTTAAATAACTGCAAGAGATTCATGGAAGGCAACTTGAAGATGGAACTATTGTTATGGATGACATTTTCAAATTAGAGATATATATTTTTAATAAAAAATGTAAAAAATATGGTGATAACTGATGAAAAACTCATTTTACGAATAAGACTATGATAGATCAAGTAACAAAAATGACATCAATAGAGAATAACTTCAGAAAGTCCAAGCTGGAACATCAACTCTAATTTTGCTTGAGTCATACATCATTATAAATTTATCTGGCTCCCCTGTATCTGAAGAAAATGAAAAAAACTTCCCTGCTTCTGCTCTCTCGCACCATCCCCAGGGATTCTGATACGGTGTCATTTGAGACCTACTGTTCTTGATACCAGAAAAACGCTACACTTTAGAATTACCTAATAATCTCAATAAAATGTATTTGGTATGCAAACTTCAGTGCATTTATTACTTTATACAAAGTTGTATTATCACTCATACCTTAGCATCTCAACTTCTTTTATGTGAATATGACTTGACACAAACTCAAAGTAAATATATCTACCTAGAGAAGGTTACTTTCAAAGGACTGCCATTAAGGTGGTTGGTGAAATTCAAAGTCTCTGGAGAATATGAGAAAACATTCTTTGATGAAATGTAAGTTTAAAGTATCCAATTTTGTTTTGTTTTTTTTTTTCCACAGCATGCCCAGTGACCAAACATAATAATAAATTTTTCATACTTTTCTTTCTTTAAAAGCAACAATAAGAAAAAGTAGGTATATAGACTTAGGCCTGGTAAGTGAGAAAAAGGATAATATTGAAGATGCTTAGCAAAAGTTTTCTGAGTTTACTGGGGCAAGAAAATATGACAATATTAATAGTCAAATAGGGAATACTATCAAAAATTCTGACATTGTCCAAATAAATTTATTTTTTTACAGTAGGTTATACCAACATCGGTCCTTAGAAAATGGGCTAAATTTACATTGAGAAGCTCCCCTAATAACATGTAAATACAGCCAGCCCTCCATATCCATGAATTCCTCATCCAAAGATTCAACCAACCACTGATAAATATATTTGGGGAAAAAAAAAACAGTAAAAAATAATACAAATAAAAACTTCACTACAATAAATGTTTACCTAGTATTTATATTGTATTAGGTATCACCAATAAGCTAGAGATTACTTAATGTGTAGGGAAGGATGTATGTGGTTTATATGCAAATACTTTGCCATTTTGTATCAGTGACTTGAGCATTGAGTATATTGGTATCACAGTGTACTGTAGCAAAGCTATTCAGGCCATTAGTTGATTTTAATTAAATGAAAGTCATCCAGTGATTACAGACTAATTTTTAACCCAACTATAAATTAAAGAAAGATTGCTCATTAATGATGAACATTCCCATATTTCACTATAAGTCTCTGTATATATTAGGTAGTTAATTCCCAAGGAAAGAAGAAATGAAATGCAGACATTACACATTATTTTGGCAAGATTTTTTTTTCTATTCTTTCCTGTTTTGGTTCGTTCTAGTTTCATGCCGGGTTTGAGACGTTAGAAAATATATGACGTTTATTTCTAGAGCTATCTTGTGATCCTAATAAAAGAGCAGCCTTAGCTCTTTCTTTTTGTTTATCTGGTCTACCTTGTATTATAATTTATAAACCCCTCTTCCCATATACACTTTCAAAGTGGACTCTACACTAAGTTCTTTCTTCTATTCACTTGGAAAATTTATTGAATAAAATAAGCTAAATGAAAAAAGCTGCCATGAAATTAAAGCAATGCTCTCATCTTAAAGAATGTAGCTCTTTGAGGCATTGTTCTTTATAGAAAAATTTGTATAAAAGTTTTATCATACCTGATGGGTCATGTACAATACTGTGCAGATATTACAAAAGGAAAGACTGAAGACTATGCAGAAAAAGGTAAAGACAATGAAATAACAGAAACAGTACTACATATTGGTTTTGGATTCAAGATATGTGCTAAAAATATAAAAATATCCTCAGGAATGCTAAATACAACTTTAGGATAATGCTGACTCCTGAGGAAAATGACCAGGAAACTGGTGAACATAGGGTAACATGGCAGTACAGTTTGGCTTTATCTATAATTATTTTTTTTTCAAAAGAAAGGAAATCTGGAATATTGGTAATAGCACTATTTTCTGAGAAATGATACTTGGTTGTTATCTACACAAGTTTTCTAACTTTAAGTTTGCAATATGTTTATACTTAACAATTAAAATAAGTATAACAAAGAATACCAAAATATTTTAAATATTTAATATGAAAGATAAAATAGAGTTGGAGAAATATCTGTGACTTGCTTATCAAGTTGTTGATTAACCAAATTATCTCCCAATCAAAATTCAGGTATTTTTGGATACAGCACATCATTAAAACAATTAGAATATCCTGGCCACATATGGATTATATTTGTTATTCAAATAATCATTAGAAGTACTAGTTTATTGATTGGATTAGTAACTTGGTCATAAACACGATAATGAGGAAATAAAACCAAATTTACTAAAATAATTTCATCATCCTAATTAATTCAGTCACAGGACATCATGCTGAAATTTTTTTACCCTTCAAATTCTCCTCAACTCTCATTAAACAGATGCTTATGAGCTAGTTAACGGGGAATAAAAGGGAAATTTCCTTTCTTTTTGCAGTAACACTATTGTTCAGTAGTGTTTTAAAACCTTCTTGATGCTAGGGTTCATTTTTATGTTGGTTGTCATTCAGAAACAAGAAATGAGAATCTTTATTTCTATTTATATAAATATGCCCCACTTGCTCCCACCACAAGACCTTGGTACTTGCCATGTTTTCTATCTGGGATGCCATTTCTGAGGCTTTTGCAATAGGTAGCTTCTTCTCAAGCCTGAAGCTATCACATTCTCAGAAAGACCTCTTGGTCAGGTTATGCAAAGTATTTTACTTGTTCTAGTCACTGTTTACTGCACTGACCTCTTCTTTCTTTCTTTCTTTTTTTTTTTTTTTTTTTTGACAGAGTCTTGCTCTGTCACCCAGGCTGGAGTGCACTGGCACCATCTTGGCTCACTGCCACCTCCGCCTCCCGGGTTCAAGCGATTCTCCTGCCTCAGCTTCCTGAGTAGCTGGAACTACAGGTGCTGCCAACACGCCCAGCTAATTTTTGTATTTGTAGTAGAGACAGGGTTTCACCATGTTGGCCAGGATGGTCTTGATCTCTTGATCTTGTGATCTGCCTACCTCAGCCTCCAAAAGTGCTGGGATTACAGGCGTGAGCCACTGCACCCGACCACTTTTAGAATTTTTAAAAGATTCTATTTTTTACAGCAGTATTAGGTTCACTGCAAAATTGAGAGAAAGGTAGAGCCTGTCCATATACCTCTTCTCTTACACATACATAGCCTCCCCTTAATGTCCCTCAGCAGTGGTACAATTGTTACAACTGATAATCCTACATTGACACCCATATGATCACAACACCTATAATTATCACTCAAAGTCCATAGTTTAGGGTTCATTCTCAGTGCTGTACATTCTATGGGTTTGGGCAGATACACAATGATGTGTACTGGTCATTGTCATATCATGCAAAGTATTTTCACTGCCCTAGAAATTTTCTGTGCTCTACGTGTTTATCCTTTTCTACTGTTCCTCAACTAGTGGCAACTACTGATGTTTCTACTGTATCCATAGTTTTGCATTTTCCCAAAAGCTATATATTTGAAATACAGATTGGCTTATTTCACATGGTAATATTCATTCGTGATTCCTTTATATCTTTTTATGGCTTGATACTGAATAATATTCGATTGTATAGCTGTATCACTGTTTATTTGTTTACCCATTGGAAAGTGTCTTTGTTGGTTCAAAAATTGGTTAAATTTTTATATTTGTGCTAATAAAAGAGATTTTTTTGGTAATATTATTGTCACTTTTGGTTCAGGGTAATGCTTGCGTTATTAAATGATTTGGGATGTACACATACTCTTTATTTTTAGGGGTATGTTTGTCTCCATCTGGTGACTGCAGATGGAGATTGAAGGTGATTCTTAACCAGCGTGGTATTAGAGAAAACAAATTGAAAAAATGAGTGTGGAAGAAATGGGCAAACAATTAACAGGATGCTATTGCCAAATTATTTGATGTGAAGGAGAGGGGGAAGTAAAGGATTGCACCAAGGTTTTGCAGATGGGTGCCTGAGTCCCTGTTCCATCGAGAGATGCAGACACTTCAGGAGAATGAATAATTTGCAGAGAACAAATGTAAATATTAAACAATAAGCTGTAAACTACCTTAATATTGTACTTTTATTTACTCCCAGATAAACTTCTCTAAAATTTAAAATTTAATATTGTAGAAGAGATATAACTAGAACATATAGAAACAAATAACAATTATGACTCAACAGAAAGTGATTCTTCAATTATTGGGCTAGCAATTAATGCTAATTTCTAATAAAAACACCACTCATTGGCTAATACAATGGTATTTTAGAAATATTTCCTACCATTTTCCTAAAATCTGAGGTGAAAAAAATTTAATGAATACATTCAGTCTGATTCTTCTAGAAGATAAAGGTATAATAATTTCTTGTGGCTATGTAAACATATCCAAAATGAAATTGAGATTTGAAATTAAGGTGCAAATCATTCACCTTACTCATCTAATGTAGCAGATAAAATTTGCCCTTTAAGAAACAATGAGAAGCTGTCAGACATATTGGCATTTAATATTTGGAAAATATCTTTAAGTTTTGTGCATCAGTGTTTTTTTTTTTTTTTTTTTTTTTTTGAGACGGAGTCTCGCTCTGTCGCCCAGGCTGGAGTGCAGTGGCCAGATCTCAGCTCACTGCAAGCTCCGCCTCCCGGGTTCACGCCATTCTCCTGCCTCAGCCTCCGAGTAGCTGGGACTACAGGCGCCCGCCACCTCGCCCGGCTAGTTTTTTGTATTTTTTAGTAGAGACGGGGTTTCACAGTGTTAGCCAGGATGGTCTCGATCTCCTGACCTCGTGATCCGCCCGCCTCGGCCTCCCAAAGTGCTGGGATTACAGGCTTGAGCCACCGCGCCCGGCCGCATCAGTGTATTTTTATTCTCTGTTGCCACTGCAACAATATTGAAGATCCTGTCAAGACTTAGCTAAAGATTTAATTTCCAAGAAATGTGATGCTATATCCTTCTTTAGGGTGGTTGAGAGTGCTAAACTCCCCCTAAACGAGGAAAAGAGATATTTTAAAATGACACAAGCTAAAAACAGGGTACCCAATCAAAATCTATTACTCACTTCTTATAATTTTGAAATAACGTCCAAAAGTGATTACAACTGCCCTTTCCATTTTCTAATTTTCATGTCATTTGGTGCATGTTGGTATAACCACAAAGAAATGTACAATAGCTGCTGGAGTTATTTATTTATAATTCAGAATTCTTTAATTCTGAAGAGATAGCTATATGATTAAATTGAGATTTGTATTTATAAATGTATGAATTATAAAACATAGCATACTATTGTTTATTAATATTATTAATTTAAAAATTTAAGTTATTCATAGTTATTAAACAATAGTTAAACTATAAAAGAATAAAATATGCTACTTTATTTTTGTAATATGTGTGAACAATTTGGACAATTCAAACATTGTAGACTGATTTTGTAAATTGCATACATGTGCCATAAATTTCCTTGAAATATGTTTCCCTCCTAAACAGTAATCTTTTGACGTACCACGTGCTATCTTGTAAAACACACTTCTAAACAGCTCAGATGTACATTTCTACCCTCTCTTGGAATTTAGATGTATTTTTCTTTATTGTAAGCTAAAGAGAAGCCATTGTGTAACTTGGAGACCTACACCTTTGATGAGAGTTTTCTTACAAAATAAATTGCCACCTAATATATATGTCGTTATTGCTAACATTGGGATTTTAACAAAACTAACACAGGACACCGAGTTTGGAAAATACCAGGTTAAAATTCTCACAACTGTTGTTCCATCATTCTTTTGCCTCACAAGTACTGTATTCCATCTTAGATCCCATTATGATTGGAGGAACTAGCAGCAAAAAGATTCTCAAGGAAAACTACACAATAACTAAAAATTGAGTTGAGATGTAAATATCAGGCAACCATCTGTAGGAAAAGGAAACCTTCTCTGCCACAATAAATGATCCACTCCAAGAATTTCTCTTCTTGTGTTTCTTTTGCCCAATTAAAAGAGGATTATTCCACTCCACCATGTATCTGGGATTAAAGTTTCTTGATAAATTCAGTTCCATTGAGGGTGCCATGGGAGGTAACTGCATGAAACTTTTAATGAGATTGAAGATTAAACATTCACACCTTTGAGATACTCCTTGTGACTGTGTTTTCACTGTAGTAACAACTGAAATGGACTACACAAGAACACAGAGGTCTGAGAAACGTTCAGAAGAGGAGAGATGATGCTATAAATCTGGAGAAGTGATATTTTAAAACAAATCAATCATATTTAACCAAAAAGAAATATCCCCTGCAAGTTCTGTCCTAATGGTGGAGTGCATGTGCAATGAACAGTTCACAGTGGTTTTGGAAATATCTGTCACTACAGATAATTCAAAATATTTTTAAAATAGCAAATGGTATAATTTCCTATGGTAAACTGGAACTTTGACAAATTAATCTATGATTATTAAAATTAATTTTAGTTAGTATTTTTACAGAAATACATATTTTCATGAAAAATTGGCAGAAAGGATTGAATGTATTTTCATATATATGTATACTGTTATGGTTGAAAACACATTGGAGATCATTTAGCTGCTTGTTTCACAGATGATGAATCAGGAAATGATGTTTACATTTTGCTAATATGAGGATAGCAGAAATAGGGTCATTAGCTCTCAAACATATTTCTTAGTGTTATTCTCATTCTTGAGACTATTAGAAAACAGGTACACACAAAAAAAACTTTAGAATCAGTAGTTGTCAACTTCAGAAGTTTTTTTAAAAATCTATCCCCACATCAAATTTACAATCACAGTCATCTAAAACTTGAGTGAACTAAGATGAGAGTATCATTTTCAAATTTTGCTAATTGCAAAATCTGATTTGTGACCTGTTCTGATATTTATTTTTTTCTCTGAAAGTAATTCTCTCTCTTTCTTTTGTTTCATTATTCTTTTCTTTTTCCATTGTGGGGTTTAGTGGGTGGAGCTGCAATACTTTACCTTACTATGCCTACCAACAAAGTTCTCCAGTGAATTTTATTTTGCATGTATTGCCCCTTGAGGGCATTCAAGTCTAGTGGAAAGTTTCACTGCGTTTTGAACCAGATTTTTTTTTCTACTGAATAAGGGAAATTTGCTTATGTTGGTATTGGACCAGTGAAATTGTGCTTAGTAATGGGATGTTTACTTAATATTCCTTGACAAAACATAAGATTGCGATATGTTTCATGTATTTTATATTCTGGAGAGGTATGTCCAGAATAGAGGAGAGAGGCCAGTACATCAAAGCATAAGCTACTTATATTTGTGACAGTACTACTGGCATTGTGCCTCAGTAAATATCCTTCTAATACACAGTATTTATTGCAAACAGATAAAAAGGAAGATAAATTGAAGGGCAACAAGGAAAATAAGAAAAATTTTAAAAACATGACTAAAAAGGAAAATACTATGAGAAAGAAATAATAGTATTGATGAACTCAGTTATTTCAATACTTTCAGGATTATCAATATACCTATGGAATTTCTGAGACATGTTGGATGTCTGGGAAATCCTACCATTTATATGGCAGAGCTATTACCTCCTGTAAAACCAATTTTTTATCTTAGTTTAAAAATCCTTTTGAAGATCCTAGTTTTTGAAATGACCATTGATGTTGGACTGAATTTTCCTTTACATAAGCAAAAATTGTCTTACACATAAACCTTTCCACAAATACTAGAGCATTTTTTCAATTGTAGCAAATCGTATTAAGACAGCTTATGACAACTGGCTATAAGTTTATTAGGCTCTCCTTTTCAGTAGTGGATAAAGTATAATTATAATAATAATGGCAACTGTACACATATAGGCAGATATACTGATGGAAATATGGCTCATTCATTTTGAATGCCTCCATTACCATAATATCTAAGTTCTTCTGTGTGTATGATTATCATATGCCTTATCTCTTGTATTTAATTTTGAGTGCTTATAATTTTTTATTATTTAACAGTTGGGGATGGCACTTATACACAATATAGTTTTTAAAGTGATTATAAACTCACTACTGACTACTTGAAAATAATGTGTATAGATTTGCAAATTACTGTTTTGGACTTCTGGTATAAAACAACTAAATAAAATGTTTAAATACCCTTGTAAAGTCAAGGAATGAAGTAACATTCCAAATTAACAGATAAAAAATATATCTGCCTTTAAAATAGATTTTAAATGACCAGAGAGACCTGCAGAATAAGTACCAATGAACATGCAAATCCTTTCATTTCTCTTTGGATAATACATAATCATTACATGAGTGTTTTCAAAATGAAGTAGAAATATGAATGACCTTATAATTAAAATCTCACCACCACATAAGAATGCTTAAGTACTTTTAATACAATGGTTTGGGTTTTTTTTTTTTTTTATCATTAAGGTTGTTAATTTTCTGTTGATTTTATGTACAATTTCTAGACTCAAGTATTCTGAAGGCTAGAGTTCAAAGCCCTACTCATTATACATGTAAATCCCTTACAAAATGTATTACTTTAATATATATTAAATGTATTAGTCATTTACCTTGGGATAAAAGAATTAAATAGGTATATTATTGTCTATGACAGGTTCAGTATCTGAAACCGATGCAGATTCAGTTTTCAGTTTCTCTGTGATGAGAAATTAGATGGAAAATACACTGAAGAAAAATAAATCATTTGTAACATCCACAGAGAGTGCATAACCACTAACTTTGCACCTCTTTAGGCCCATCTGGATTGTGACCTGGGATGTATGTGGCCCAAACCAAGAAGACTTATATATAACAGATTTCCAAATAACTCTTTGGGTCCTTGGACATCACTGAATGGAAGTAATCTTAAACCCCGAATAATTGGCTGGACACAGTGGTTCACACCTGTAATCCCAGCACTTGGGGAGTCTGAGGCAGGTGGATCACGAGGTCAGGAGATAGAAACCATCCTGGCCAACACGATGAAACCCCGTCTCCACTAAAAATACAAAAATAAGCTGGGCATGGCGGTGCGCGCCTGTAGTCCCAGCTGCTTGGGAGGCTGCAGCAGGAGAATCGCTGAACCTGGGAGACGAAGCTTGCAGTGAGCCGAGATTGCACCATTGCACTCCAGCCCGGAGACAGAGCAAGACTCTGCCTCAAAACAAACAAACAAACAAACAAACAAATAATCCTTAGAGTTGTTCAGCTCTGTGTTGACAGAATATGGCCATGAGATAGGACCTAAGCATTTTACGTCAAAAAAGAAAATTAAAAAGTAAAAGAACACTAGAATGTAGTTTTCAAAATTTATTTTTCATGCGAGGAGAAGGCTAAGTGTTTATATAAGATTCAAGGTAGGAGAGTAAAAATAGAGCTCAGTCCTGTTTCTGCAAACAAGGTCTGTGCTTTTTCTAATGCAAAATTCCCCTGTGTTGATGATAATTTAGGTTGTGATTACAGTCGGAAAAATCTACTTTTCATTTTACAGTAAAATGTTGACCTTATAAACATGCCATTTTCACAGATAAAAACAATTGAATAGTTCAAAAAAAATCGGAAACTTCTTTCTTCTTCTATTCTTTATGTGGAATTAAAAAAACATCTAGGGAATTCAGGAGCAGGAGAGGTATGACAAATTAGCTATTGAGTAAAATGGATACTATCTGAGTGATAGTTAAAAGCCCAGTCTTGACCACTGTGTAGTACATCCATGTAACTTCACTTGTACCCCTTAAATCTATAAAAATAAATAAAAATATTTGAAAAATTAGTCTTATTACAGGCTCAAAACATGAACATAATTTATTTTTCCATGTTATTTTATATGTATTATATAATACACATTTATTACATATTGCTAATAACACATATCAGATATATAGTGTTATATAATATGTAGATTTTTACTTGTGTATGAGAATTTGTGTTCAAGGAGTCTCATTTTGTGTGTGTTTGGGGTGGGGGTGGAATATTTAGAGTTTTCAGATGATTGACCTTGAACACAAAAAGTAACTACATTAGATTGTCTTTATTTTGTCTATTTGTCTTTCTCTTCATGAATTGAGATGGCAATAAAATGTAATACAAAAATCAATGTAAACCTCATAATGAAATGGCAAGCTTGGTTATTCTTTTAATCATGTCTTTTAAAATAAAAGACATGAGTAGGCATTAAAATAAATGAATATCTTTGAATAAATTCCCCCCAAAAATAAACCAGACCAAATTGTGAAAGCGAGAATAACTGAATATTGTGATTAAAGATAGTAAATTTATATAAATACTGTATATGTGTTGGGCTTTCTCAACTACAGGCATGAGTATTTGATATCCCAATGTATTTTTACAAACCTGACAAGTTTGCATTTCTGTGTTTGTTCTACCTTCTAAAAAAGGTAAATAGGAGAATTTTAGAAATATTTATAGATTAAAATGTAGAATAAAAGTAGTAAGGCTTTATCAACCCTTTGATATAAATTTATTTCATGATAATTGCCACTTTATTTCATTAACAATATAAAGAGATTTTTGAAACTAATAAATATATGGATCACCAGTTTTTCAACATGGTTCCATTTATCAGCAAAAAGTGACTTAAGCATCATTGTAAAAATCAATTCCTCTGGTTAGCAAGATGTGCCAAATATATCAAATTCCAATTGGTTGAATTGTGTCGTCTTTACCACTAAGAAAATTGGGACCATCTTTTTGTGCCCTTGCAACTGACATTGACATTAACTCTCTCTGGTAACCCCTACTCCAAGAAAATTGTGTTAGAGGACTTTATGAAAGAGAAAAGCATGCATCTGCTGTTTCAAACTGCATCCCTGAGAAGATGAGATTTCAAAATTACTCTATAAAACAGAGGTAAAAGACTCCTTTACAGAGCAATTCTTGAGTTTAAGGTTTGTTTTACACTTTTATAAACCTTGGTGTATTGTACTTGTCAGAAAAACTTCATAACCTAACAATAACCTTTTGCTATTCTTTATGTAGTGTTGACCGGACAAATTGTTGTGCTATTCAGCTGAACAAGATTGATGATACAGCAAACTGCCAATGCAGAGCTTAGGAGAATATACCCCTTCAGTGAACTTTAGGGCACTCCACATCACTTCCCTAGGCTGGGATGGCAGTATTCCCTTAAGGATTTTGATTTACAGGCTGTGAAATGCCAAAAATACAACTCCAAACACAAAAGAGTACATCGAAAAAAAATGGAATAATAAACCTTTTCTCTCAAAAATAGTAGATGTGGCAATTTGCTGTTGGAAAAGAAGAGTTGTTTTTAAAACTTTAGAAGAAAAAATAAGCAACATGGCTATCTTTTCAATATACAAAACTAAAAATCATGTTTACTAAAGCTCTGTTTAAATTAAAAAGGTACTATGTATTTTTACATTTGTTTAGTACTGTTACATCTCACCACACTTACCATGATTTTAGTTATTTGTTTTAATAAATAGATTTCAAATGCTTGGAAATTTTGTATAAAACAAAACAAAAACTTTCACTACAGTGTTATCTCTTCGGATTGCATAATCCTGAGGGTTTTAAAAAATGTAAAAAATTGAATTAAATTAAATTTATTTTTCAATGAAATCATTCAGCCTGCCTGTGCATGGAGAAAATATGGTATTTTGTATGATTGTGTATAGTTTTCTATATGAGGAATAACACTTAAAAGTCAACAAGAAGACAACTGTCAGATCTACCTGCATCTTTAAAATAGTAATGTCATAATGCTTCATACTGTGTAAAGATGTTCACTGTGTAAAGATATTCACTTATGGCCAGGTGCGGTGGCTTACACCTGTAATCCCAGCAATTTGGGAGGTCGAGGCAGGTGGATTGCTTGAGGTCAGGAGTTAGAGACCAGTTGACCAACATAGTAAAACCCCATCTCTATTAAAAATACAAAAAAATTAGCTGGGTGTGGTGGCATGTGCCTGTAATCCCAGCTACTCAGGAGGCTTAGGCAGGGGAATTGCTTGAACCAGGGCGGTGAAGGCTGCAGTTAGCAGAGATCATGCCTCTGCACTCCAGCGTGGGTGACACAGTGAGACTGTCTCAAAAAAAAGATGTTCACATATGAAGAACTTATGGGAAAACAGATTATCAGTAGAGAAGAAACCAATAGATTAGAGAAAATTTAAGTCTGACATTTTGTTTCTTCAGTATAATTTTATTTATTTATTTATTTATTTATTTATTTATTGAGACAGAGTCTCACTCTGGTGTGCAGTGGCTCAGGATCTTGGCTCCCTGCAATCCCCGCCTCCTGGGTTTACGTGATTCTCCTGCCTCAGCCTCCTGACTAGCTGGTATTACAGGCACCTGTCACCATGCCCAGCTAATTTTTTTTTTTTTTTTTTGTATTTTTAGCAAAGACAGGGTTTTGCCATGTTGGCCAGGCTGGTTTCTAACTACTGACCTCAGGCAGTCTGCCTGCCTCAGCCTCCCAAAGTGCTGGGATTACAGGTATGAGCCACCACGCTAGGCTCCTTTTAGTATAATCTTATTTTTAGTTGTCAAATAATAATTGTATATATTATGGGGTACAATGTGATGTTTTGATATATGTATACATTTCAGAATGACCAAATCAGGTACATAGTATATCCACCTCTTCAAATATTTATGAGTTCTTTGTAATGATGACATTTAAAATCTCTATTTTGAATGTACAATCCACTATCATTAACTATAGTCACCATGCTATGCAATAGAACACCAGAACTTATTCCTCCAATCTTACTGTATCATTGCACCCACTGACCAATATTTCCCCCTTTCCCATCCAACCCCACACTCCAGGCCCTGGTAACCACCATTCTACTCAATACTTCTATGAATTTGACTTCTTTAGATTCCAGATATAAATGAGATCATATGGTATTTGTCTCTGTCTCTGGCTTATTTCATTTTACACATGTCTTCTAGGTTCATCCATGTTGTCACACATGACAATATGTTCTGTTTTTCTAAGGCTGAATTTTATTGCATTATATATATATAGCACATTTTAAAAATCTACATATTGATGGATACTTGGGTTGTTTTCAGATGTCGACTATTTTGAATAGTGTTGCAGTAAACATGAGAATGCAGACACTTCCTTGGCATACTGATTGCAATTCCCCTGGTCATATATTCAGTATAAGGTTGCTGGATCATATTGTAATTCTATTTTTAGTTTTTTGAGAAACTTCATACTGTACTAATTTACAATACTACTTTTTTTTCCACATTATCACCAACACTTTTGTAAGTTTCTTAACCAACAAGTGGTCAAGAATACTATCTCAGTCAGTTTGGATTGCTATAATAAGTTACCAAAAGATTGGGTGGCTTAAACAATAAGCATTGATTTCTCACAGTTCCAGAGATGGGAAGTCCAAGATTAAGGTGCCAGCAGATCTCATGTCTGTTGAGGCCATACTTTCTGGTTTCCAAACAGTCATCTTCCCCTTGTATTTCGACAAAGCTGAGAGGGCAGCGGAGAGAGAAAGAAAGTTCTCTTGTCTCTCCCTATAAGTCACCAATCCCATGATGAGGGCTCTAGTCTCATGAACTCATCACATCTCAAAGAACTCACTTCCACATGACATCACCGTGGCAATTTAGGCTTCAATATGAATTTGGGGGGAACACAAATATTCAGCTCATAGCAAGTATATACTTTATATATGTACATGATATTTATATATGCTATCTTATTACAGATCATACAAAACATTCAACTGTCCCCCACATTGTGGTCTTTATTCCTTTTCTTTATAGATAATGACTATTATTCGGCCTTTAGTCCACTTATTATCCTTTCTTTATTACTTTGTCCTTCCTTGAAATAGCAAAGTTTAAAGTGTATTTAACATCTTTTTTCATTGTACCCAAGCACCATTTGCTTAACTGCAAAGTAATATAATTTAGTAATAGTGTGCAAATTATATTATGATAACTCATTAGGAATAGAATACTAATAGCCCTGGATGATACACAAGTATAGTCAACTGAGTCGCATGGCTAGAGTACCAACATGGATGGAAATGTGAAGGAACAGCTTAAAGGTCACAAGAGTGTAGTGATCCCACAATAATCCCACCTATCTCAGGTTATTAATACAGTGTTAATTAAAATTATTGAATGTAATAAAGAGCAGAATTGCCTGAAATGATTGCACGTTTATTTTTTGATGAAAATTGTCAGTATATTCAGTGTATCTGAGATTTATCTTTGAAAGTGGTGAAATGGACTATAATTGTCAATTTTATAGAAAGAAAAAAGAAGAATGATTAGAAGGAAGGAGATAGAGAGGAGGAGGGGGAAATAATATAAATGAAGAGTTAAAGAATAAAGAAAAATAGTTACTAGTTCTATATAAATGAATGCTATGCAAAGGCACAGAACATCTTTTACAATTAATACCCGGAGTTGTGAAATCTTTTCTGAATCAGAGCAGGTAAACATAACTCTTTCTACTCTTTCCTAAGCCTCAGCAGTGTTCATTCCCTCTAATATTGCATTAGTTGCACAGTATTTGATATATTTTATTATATATCACTCCCTCACACTAGAATATGATTTTTAAAAAAGATTTTTTATTTCATTACTATCACCAAGCACTACACATGTTTTAAAATAGGTAGTAAGTATTTACTCAGGAAATGATTAAACAACTGAGAAATTAAGTGTCTTTTCTATTTCACTGATTAGCATAGGATAATGATTTGTATCTTTTCCTATATTTGGTAACTTCATTTTATTATGGTTTATAATTTGAAGTAAGGTCAGTGTTTTCCAAAATATTTAATATCCTTAAAGTTTTATATTTGGAAATGTTTATTTACAAAAATATGATACCTCAAGTCTGAATCAGTCAGACTTCACTTATTCTAGTTAGTTAGATAACATGACTCAAAAAGCACGTTCGCTCATACACTGCTGCTAGAAGATGAACCTAGTTCAGCCATGTTGAAGAGAGGTTTGGTTTAAAATGATATTGCCATTCAACCCAGCAATCCCTTTATTGAATAATTACTGAAAGAAATATAAATCATTCTACCATACAGATACATGCATAAATACTTTCATCATAGCACTATTCACAATAGCAAAGACATGGAATCTACCTAGATGTCCATTAACAGTAGACTGAATAAATATGGAGCATATATACCACGGAATATCAGGAAGACCCAAAAGGAATATTATGTCTTTTGCAAAAACATGGATAGAACTAGAGGCCATTATGCTAAGGATACTAATATAGGAACAGAAAACCAAATACCACATGTTCTCACTTATAAGTGGGAGCTAAACACTGAGTACATATAGACACAGAGAAGGAAACAACAGAAACTGAGGCCTACTTGAGGGTGGAGGGTGGGAGGAAAGTGAGGATCAAACAACTACCTGTTGGGTACTGTGCTGTGTGATGAAACAATCTATACCGAACCAAGTGACACACAATTTATCTGTATAACAAACCTGAACATGTATCCCTGAACCTAAAATAAGAGTTGAAAAACAAAACAAAAAACATTTTAGGAAGCATAATATTAGTCTAAATCACCTGGTGATCTATATATATGCAGTGTGTTTTGCCAAGACTAAGGAACATCAGTAATTCATGTTACACCGTGTGTATATACACAAAGACATAAATTACAATAATTTGGAAAATAGTTTTCTCCAACTGATACATTCAACAAAACACAAACCTGGGATATTAATCCTCAGTTTAAAGGTATGCTTTTTCCTATTGTCAAATTGCTAAATAATCGTCCATTATTTATATAAGACAGTATTATTTGAAGCAGGCATTAAAATATATTTTTGGAAGTAACGCTTCACAGTAAGAGTTTAAGAAGAGAGATGCAAGTAGTATTAGCTTAGTGCAAAAGTAATTGTGATTTTTGCCATTAAAAGTAATGGTGAAATGTAATTAAAATGAAATTAAAAGTAATAGTAGAAACAACAATTACTTTTGCACCAACTTAATAGTTTCTAATGTACTATTTTTTCTAGTTATTAAGCCTAGCAGTCTACATAACTATTTGTTGCAAATTACAAAACCCTAGGCTATCAAATATACTTTGGGGCCATTTCAGTTCTTCATTTTTGGTTCTTTGATTTAGTTATGTTTCCTTCCTATTATGAGTTGAGTTGTGTCCCTCAAGAAAGATGTATTGAAGTCTAACTCCCAATAGCTCCGAAGGTGATCTTCTTTGGAAATGGGTAATTACAAAGGTAATGAAGTCAAAATGAGGACATTATTATTGGACCTAAACCAATATATCTGGATTCCTTATAAAAAGACAAGATTTGAACAAAAAGACAAACATATGCAGAGAAAAGACAGTGTGCAAGCACATGGAGAATGTTATCTGCCAGTCAAGACATGCCTGTGGCCGCCAGAAGTTAGAGAAGAGAGGAACAGATTCCTCCCCACAGCTCTCAGAGGAATCAACCCTGCCAGCACTTTGATTTTGGACTTGTACCCTTCAGAACTGTGAGGCAGTAAATATTCGTGATCCAAACTTTAACTACTTGAATTTGGTAATTCGTTATGGCAGTCTTAAAAACTAACATGCTCCACATCCCCTTCCCCAGGATGTGGAAAATATGTTTCATTGCATTTCCAACAAGTGGGGTTCAATGACAAAACAATTAATGAGCTAAGAAAGGGTCACAGCACACAGTACTGAAAGAATTGAGGATGAATGATAAATGGGCACTTAGAGATAGATTCAACTAGAATTTGTTGAGCTTCTGGTTGGGATTTAAAAGAAAGGGCAGATTTTCTGAGAATGAAAAGCAATAATGGATGTGAGAGTCAAGTGAACTTAACTTGCAAAGTAAGACTCTTATATGTCATGAATACAGGCATATCTTATTTTATTATGCTTTGCTTTATTGCCCTTCACAGGTTTTTTTTTTTTTTTTTTTTTAACAAATTGCAGAGTTGTGGTAGCCTGCATTGAGAGCAAGTCTATCAGCATCAGTTTTCAGCAGCATGTACTCATATAATATGGAGAACTTAATGAATGAATGCTGTGTATATTCAGATTGCTCCACAGACTGGGCACCCCCCCATCTCTTTTTTCCTCTCCTCAGATCCCCTATTCACTGACATGCCACAATATTAAAATTAGATCAATTAGCATATTAGTGCATTTTCACACTGCTATTAAAGACATGCCTGAGACTGGGCAATTTACAAAAGAAAGAGGTTTAATTGGACTTGTAGTTCTGCCTGGCTGGGAAGGCTCACAATCATGGTGGAAGGCAAGGAAGAACAAGTCATGTCTTACATGGATGGCAGCAGGCAAAGAGAGGTTGCTTGTGCAGGGGAACTCCTATTTTTTAAACTGTCAGATCTCATGAGACTTATTCACTACCACGAGAACAGCATGGGAAAGACTTGCCCCCATGATTCAATTATCTCCTCCAGGTTCCTCCCACAACACATGGGAATTCAAGATGAGATTTGGGTGGAGACACAGCCAAACTACACTGATTAGTAACCCTACAACAGCCTCTTAGCATTCATATAAAAAGAAGAGTTGCACATCCCTCAGTTTCAACCAAAAGCTAGAAATGATACATTTATTAAGGAAGGCATGTCAAGAGCTGAGACAAGCTAAAAGGTAGGCCTCTTGTGTAAAACAGTTAGCCAAGATGCAAATACAAAGGAAAAGGCCTTGAAGGAAATTAAAAGTCCTACTCCACTGAACACATGAATGCTAAGAAAGTGAACCAGCCTTATTGCTGATATAGTGAATGTTTTATTGGTCTTGATAGATGATGAAACTAGCCACATTACCTTAACAAAGCCTAATCCAGTGCAAGGCCCTAACTCTGAAATTTTATGAAGGCTGAAAGAACTGAGAAAGCTGCAAGGAAAATTTGAAGTTAGAAATTGTTGGTTCATGAATATTAAGAAAGAAGCCATCTCCGTAACATAACATTATGAACAAAGTGAAGTAGCAAGTGCTGACGTAGAAGCTACACCGAGTTATCTGGAAGGTCTAGCTGAGATTGTTGATAAATGTAGCTACACTAAACAACAGATTTTTCATGGAGATAAAACAGCCTTCTATTGGAAGAAGATTCTGTCTAGGAGTTTCATAGCTAGAGAAAAGTCAATACCTGGCTTCAAAGCTTCAAAGTACAGGTTGACTCTCTTGTTAGAGGCTAATACATCTTGTGACTTTAAAGCCATTTCTCATTTATCACTCCAAAAAATCCCTGGATGTGTAGGAATTATGCTAAATCCACTCTGTCAGTACTCTATAAATAAAACAACAGAGCTTGGATGACAGCAGGTCTGTTTACAGCATGATTTACTGGATAGTTTAAGCCGACTATTGAGACCTACTGCTCAGAAAAGAAAGGTTCTTTCTAAATACTAATGCTCACTGATAAGGTACCCAGTCACCCAAGAGCTTTAAGGGAGATGTATAAGAAGATGAATATCATTTTTATGCCTGCTAACACGACATCCATTCTGCAGGTCATGGGTCAAGAAGTAATTTTTTGATAGTTCAGTCTTACTAAGAAATGCATTTCTTAATGCTACAGCTGCCATAAATAGTGATTTGTCTGATGGATCTGAGCAAAATAAACTTATAACCTTCTGGAAATGATTTACTTTTCTAGATGCCATTAAAATATTCATAACAGACATCAAAATATTAACATTAGTAGTTGTTTAAAAGAAATTGATTCCAATGCTTGTGGATGACTTTTGCATCAGTGGAGGAAGTAACTCAAGATGTGTTGGAAATAGGAAGAGAGCTAGTATTAGAAGTGAGGCCTGTAGATATGTCTGAAATGGTGCAATCTCATGATCAAGGTTGAATGGGTTAGGAGTTGCATAATATGGATAAACAAAGAAATCAGTTTCTTGAAATGGAATCTACTCTTTGTGAAGATGACGTGAACATTGTTTAAATACTTAAAAAAAGACTTACCATATGATATAAACTTAGTTGCTAAAGCAGTGGAAAGGTTTGAGATAATGGACTTCAATTTGGAAAGAAGTTTCACTGTGGGTAAAATGTCATTAAACAGTATTCCATGTTACAGAAAAATTTTTGTGGGAAAAAAAAACAGAGTCAATAGATACAGCAAATGTCATTGTTGTCTTATTTTAAAATTGTCATGGAGACCTTAACCTTCAGCAATCACTATCCTTATCCGTCAGCAGCCATCAACATCAAGACAAGGTTCCCCATCAGAAAAAAGATTACAACTGGCTGAAGGCTCAGATGAATGTTAGTATTTTGTAGCAATAAAGTATTTTTGAATAAAAGCATGTCCATTTTATAAACATGATGCTATTTTGCACTTAATACATTACAGTTGTAGTGTAAACACAATTTTATATATATTGGGAAAATAAATCATTTATGTGACTTCCTTGTTTGTGATGTTCTCTTTGTTGCAATATCTCTGAGATATGCCTGTAACTTAAAATAAAAAACAAACTCCTGTAACAAGATGCTGATTCTTTTCTCTAAAGTTCATAGAATCAAGGTGTCTAAAACATGATTATGATGCCAAAAGATATATGTATATAATCTGCCATAATAATCCAGTGAATTCTGAATTTGGAAAAGAAATGTATCACCAGATTTTTCTAACAATGTATGGGCAAGGAAAGAAATGCCACAATTAAAAGACAATCGAAGGTTTGCAAATAACAACCCAGAAATTAGATGGAAAATGCAGTTCAAGGGATAGTGAATAAATTCCACCACCATTACTATTCCCACATCCTAGCAACATACTGTGTGTTGAACTCTTATTTTATGCCAGCCACTATACTTGATATTTTACAAATGTGGTTTCACTTAAAACTATTCTCTGTCATGCATATACACTTTTAATGGATATTTGACTTTATAGTATCCATTTGGAGACCTGACAAAGGGATTGGCCTTGTTGATCCAATGGTATTCTATTCCTTTCTAGTAATATGTTCCAGAATGATCATATGATTAAATTCTGGCCAGTAATCTCTCAGGACAGTTTTGCTAGCAATTTATTGGAAAATACTTCTCATTTTTGGAGAAAACCAAAATGAATACAGAATATTTCTTTTCTCCTGGATGACTAAGGAAGCATGTGGTCCTGGAGATTTCTGGCAGGCAACTTCTGTCCATGAGGGAAGCCAGCCTGTGTGGACATGGCCAGCATATGGCAGAATGTGCAGACAGGACAATAGGAAAAAATCAGGGCCAGAATGCAGATTGACTCTGGCCAGAAGTGGAAGCATTTCTGGACTCTCTCTTTTGTAAATTAATCAAGTTTTATATTATTAAAGCCTTTTTTTTCACTTGGCCTCTTCTCTATATTTTGTAGTTGAAACATGCTAACAAATAGAATTACTCCAATTTTATACATGAACAAGGCACATTCAAGAGGTGAATTAAATTGCCTATGTTCACAATACCAGTAGCTTGTCTATTGTCTTTAATTTTGGTCTGATGTGACTCACTACCCTTCATTCCCTTTCAGAACGATCTAAAGGGAGTCTTGAATCCAACACTGAGAAGTTTAGTTTTATTAAAATTTGGGACCCCTCCTGGTTTTTTAATACAACAGGATTTCCACAAAACAGTATGTATTGTTGTTTTTCTGGTAGCTTTTAAAATAGGAATATGAGAGAGACAGACTAGTGAATATTTTTGAATAGAATCTTTTAAAATGATCTTTTGAAAAAATAAGTCCCAATCTCTTGCACTTATTTTTAATCACAAATTTTGCAGCCACGTTTATGAAAATATTACAGTTACTTAATTATGAATATACCAGGTAAAATAAACTCAACAGTAGATTTTTTTGTTTGTTTGATTGTTTCCTTATTTTTTTTATCCTAGTGAATATAACATGGTGCCCTGGTAAAATAAAAATCTGAATGGTCTTTGTAGACTTTCCCATATCTTTTTGTCTTGTTTGTTAAACTATGTGTACAGCAAGTGATTAAACTGCAAAATTCTTTACTCATGTTTGGAAAAATTGGAAAGTCACCTCATATATTTTCTTCCTAGTTTGGTTCCTATCCTAATAGTTGAAATATATCTGTTTAAATATATTTTGTTTTAGAAGATCAATAAATAAAGTTAGTGCACTTACTTTGCAATTGTTGCATTTTGATTTAGATGGCTTATGACAATATTTTGGATGAATGCTATTTACATTAAAATATGTTAAAAATGAAAACTCCAGATTTTCTCACTTCAGTGTGGTTTCTATTTTGAAAGCTATCAAGATTTTGGCCAAAGCTGTGTAAAGAAGTACCACTTTGTCTGACCTTATATTTTATTATGACAATTTTATTGTTAAAATTCTTCCCTAGAGCATAGTGGCCAAATGTTCTTACTTGGATCCTAAGTATTTAGGTTAACAAAACTTTCGTGCTTCTGAAATACTTCGTGTTATTTTTATTTCAAAAATAATTTAGATTTGCCACACTTTTATTAATTATATCATATTAGAGAAATTTCCAGACCATCATTAACAGGTATCATTTTTCAAGTGTTTCTATTAATATCTTCTACAAACTGAACCTGATACAGTCAAAGGTTTTTTATCTGGTGATTAATAATGTTTTGAAATACTCACTTATGCAAAGTGTTTGACTTGTCAGTAAATTAAATATAGCCCTTGGGTAGTTTAAGAGGGTATGACAATTTGATATGGTTTATAAATGAAAGCAGAAAATAACAAAAGATTATTAAAAAGGATCTGTGATAAAAATACATAAGAAAGTGGACAACATTAGGATCTTTGAAAAAAACTATTTGTATTTATTTATTTAATGGCTTTTGTTTGAAGAGTATATACAAGCAATTTGAATGAAGTATAAAAAACAGTAAATGTAGGCAGGGTGCAGTGGCTCACGCCTATTATCTCAGCACTTTGGGAGGCCAAGGCGGGCGAATTACCTGAGTTTAGGAGTTCAAGACTAGCCTGACCAACATGGAGAAACCTCGTTTCTACTAAAAATACAAAAATTAGCCCAGCATGGTGGTGGGCACCTGTAATCCCAACTACTCAGGAGGCTGAGGCAGGAGAATCGCTCGAACACGGGAGGCAGCGGCTGCAGTGAGCCAAGATCGCACAGTTGTACTCCAGCCTAGGCGACAGAGCAAGACTCCATCTCAAAAACCAAAAACCAAAACACAAACAAACAAGAAAGAAAACAGTAAATGTGCTTACTATGTGAACCTCGAGTGGAAACAAATGTGTAACTGAAATTGTTCATAAGTGATTTTTAAAAGATGTATGTAGACCAGGAACGGGTAAGTGAGCTTCTCTTTCAACCTCATGAAACAAATTATTAAAAAGAAAAAAAAAAAAAAAGAATACTGGCTGGGTGCGGTGGCTCACACCAGTAATCCCAACACTTTGGGAGGCCAAGGCGGGCCGAATCACTTGAGCCCAGATGTTCAAGACCATTCTGGGCAACATGGTGAAACCCCGGATTTACAAAAAATATATATATAAATAAAATAAAAGGAAATAATTAGCCAGGTGTGGTGGTGCATTCCTGTAGTCCCAGCTACTCGGGGAGGCTATGGTGGGAGAATGACTTGAGCAGTGATATTGAGGCTTCATTTAGCTGATATTGCACCACAGCACTCCAGTCTGGGTGACAGAATGAGAACCTGTCTCCAAAATAAAGAAAAAAAAAAAAAAAAGGAAAACAAACAAAAAACCTTGAAAAATATTTATGACCTTCAACAATTCAGGAATCATACTATGAGTACAAAAGTGAATGCAAGCTGAATTTTGTTAAAGTTAAATTGCAATATACAAAACACATTTTAACGCCAGGCACAGTGGCTCATGCCTGTAATCCCTGCCCTTTGAGAGGCTAAGTCCCAGGACCTCTTGAGGCCAGGAGTATCAGACCAGTTTGGGCATCATAACAAGACCTCATCTCCTCAAAAAAGGTTAAAAACTTAGCTGGGCATAGTGTCATGCCCCTGTAGTCCCAACTACTCAGGAGGTTGAGGCAGAAGATTTCTTGAGCCCAGGAGTTTGAGGCTGCAGTGAGCCATAATTGGGCTCTAGCCTGACTAACAGGCACCGCAGACTGGGTGACAGAGTGAGACCCTATCTTAAGACAAAATAAAACAACAACAACAACAAAAATCTCTAAAAGCACTATAAGTAAGGATTTAAATATGGGCATTGATAATTATTATAGCTCAGCCAATAGTCTTTTCAAGTTTTTCTTCGCTCTGGGACTGTTTGTTTAGTTTATAATTTCTAATTCACTTGAATTTTACATTATTATTCTTCTTATAAAATTATCTTATAAATAAATACTGATCCTCTCTTTCATATTTTTGTAATACTAGTATATTTTATTTGCTTATAGTGAAGAGAGAAGGCAATAGTTTAAATTAAAAAAAAAAATGGAAGTAACACTCAACTATCACAAAACTTTGGTGACATTAAGCAAAGACATTCCAGATCAGGCATAGTCAGAGGTGAAGTTACACTCATTGAGAAAGGCTATAGTCAAGTCAGGAGGGCTTTTTTAAACTTTAGTTTTGATTTTTTCATGCCTCATACGCTGCCTCACGTAATTTTGGAACCATAGACAAAAATGGATATTGACTCTTTCTGTTATCTTACATGATTGCGATGCTGTCATTAAGGTAATTGCATTTTTTTTTTTTTTTTTACTGTAATATAAGATGCTGCAACAGTGTAAAATATCTCAGAATGATTTCAACCGGGGGCTTGACAAAGTATATGGCAATGTTCAAGTAAAGGAAAAACATATGGCCCACCAGTCCTTGGATTGTAGATTGTGACTCTGTATAACTTCATGCAAAATAAGCTTTTTACTACAGTGGAAAAGATTACCCTCCCTTTGAAATGAACATAAAATTCTGTTTCCTATGGCGTTTTAAACACTTTGGAGTTTGCATCTTGCTAAACCAGAAAAAATAGACTAAATGGCATCATACTTGAAAAGTAAATAGAGAAAAGAGCACTCCGACAGGTTAGCTGAATTTGTGAAATGACAAAATGACCTAAAGAGAACATGTTTTGAATTTGGAAATAGTCTACTATTAAAATAATTTTAAAAGTAATTGTAAGTGTTTTAGCACTTAATAAATTAACTCACATATTTTAATACCACGATTGAAAGTACACTTTTCTCCTTGATGACTGGTATTGAAAATGTGAATTATCATGAAAATATATATGCATATTTTGTAAGGTTCATCTTATTTATCACTTCCTCCATGAACCCTTTCTGCTAATCTTTTATAATATGTGCTTATCATATGCTTGCAATAGTTCAGCAGATAAAATATATTTTGATTTATTTTATGGACCTCCCAATGCACAGTATTACATTTTTAATATCTTAGAACCCAAGTATGTATAAAAAGCAAGTTCATGTTTATACCAATAAAATGGGAAGAATGACTAGTGTAATATGTTCACAGATGTTAAAGTATAATGTAAATCTGACTGAGATCACATTTGGTATGACAGAATCCTTAAATAAAATTTACTACTGATTAAGTTAAAAATTATTTCAAATTTGCTTTCTTGACTACTGTTTTAAACATGTACTTTTTATTTTGGTTAAAATACACATAACAAAAATTTATAATTTTAACCATTTTTAAGTGTAGAGTTCAGTGGCAATAAGAATATTAATATTGAGCAAGGAATGCTGGCCCACATCTGCATTCCCAACAACTTGGGACAGTGAGGTGGGAGGAAGCTTGATCCCAAGAATTCGAGACCAGTCTGGACATAAAAGTGAGACACCATCTCACACACACACACACACACACACACATAAACATATACAAACACACACACGCTCATATGAATATATTAACATTTTTCAATTACAACCACCATCCATCCTCTGAAATTTTTATCTCTCCAAATTGAAACTGAGTTAAACAATAACTCCTCCTGTACTCTTTATTTTTAGTACTTGATCTTGCAGGTAATACATGTATAAAAAATCTTGGAAGTATGCATAAATAATAATGCACTATGGAACTCATTGGTGTAGAAGTCACTTTAATTAATAGTTGGATTGTGTTAGAGTATCTGTGTTAACACTACATTAAACTCAAATATTTTCTACTCAAAATGTTAAGAATTAAACATTCATGATAGTCCATTGTTTTGTACCTTAATGATTTCATTATTCAAAATATAACAGTAATAAGATAAAGACATAAAACTAAAACTCAGAAAAATAAATAAAATACCTGATAGAAAGAATCAGAGAGCTGGCTGGGTAATCAGGTATTAAGGAACAGGTAAGTGAGTAAGCATACTGTGAGTTGTTTTTCTTTTCTGGGCCCTTGCCAATTCTTGGTTTAGATCACAAGACTAAGAGTCCTAAAATAGGGAAGGAGTTAAGAGGCAGAGAAGCCAGTGAAGTTGTCATAATTATGTGGCACATAGTCAATAAAGCTTGAAGTTCATAGCAGCCAGAAAATTTAGAATTAAAGAGATCAATGTTTTGAAGAGAAAGGAGGATAATCCCATACCCAATTCTCCAGTTTGGTAGGACAAGAGCCTAAGGAGGTAAGAAGAAGCCACTGAAAGGCAGACTCCTGGTGCCAAGAAAACAAAAATTCAGGACCTTCCAATTAGAAAGGGTTCTAGTAAATATCCCATGCTCTCAGTTGAGACAATGAGAAAGTAGTAGCCTAGAAAACAACAAAATGAGATTTAAATTAAGTATTATCACAAAAGCAACCTAGTCTGGAATAAACTAAATCAGTTTCTGATTGAATTAAGTTGATGTGCCACCAGTCTAGCCACCTATTAGAGAATAGGTTAGTAAATGCTCACTAGGAAAAGGTAGTGGCTATAGATGTGTGGTGCTATTTCTGAGGCCTCTGTTCTGTTCCATTGGTCTATATATCTGTTTTTGGTACCAGTACCATGCTGTTTTGGTTACTGTTGCCTTGTAGTATAGTTTGAAGTCAGGTAACATGATGCCTCCAGCTTTGTTCTTTTTGCTTAGGACTGTCTGGGCTATACGAGCTCTTTTTTGGTTCCATATGAAATTTAAAGTAGCTTTCTCTAATTCTGTGAAGAAAGTCAATGGTAGCTTGATGGGAATAGCATTGAATTTTAAATTACTTTAGGCAATATGGCGATTTTCATGATATTGATTATTTCTATCCAGGAGCATGGAATGTTTTTCCATTTGTTTGTGACCTCTCTTATTTCCTTGAACAGTGGTTTGTAGCTCTCCTTGAAGAGGTCCTTCACATCCCTCATAAGTTGTATTCCTAGGTATTTTATTCTCTTTGTAGCAACTGTGAATGAAGATAGTGTGGAGATTCCTCAAGGATCTAGAACTAGAAATCCCATTTGACCCAGCAATCTCATGACTGGGTATATACCCAAAGGACTATAAATCATTCTACTATAAAGACACATGCACACATACATTTATTGCAGCACTATTCACAATAGCAAAAACTTGGAACCATCCCAAATATCCATCAGCGATAAACTGGATAAAGAAAATGTGGCACATATATACCATGGAATACTATGCAGTCATAAAAAACGAGTTCATGTCCTTTTCAGGGACATGGATGAAGCTAGAAACCATCATTCTCAGCAAACTAACACAAGGATGGAAAAACAAACACCACATGTTCTCACGCATAAGTGGAAGTAGAACAATGAGAACATATGGGCACAGGGAGGGGAATATCACACACTGGGGCCTGTTGGGGGATGAGGGGCAAGGGGAGGGATAACATTAGGAGAAATACCTAATGTAGATGATGGGTTGATGGGTGCAGCAAACGACCATGACACATGTATACCTATATAACAAACCTGCATGTTCTGCCCATGTATCCCAGAACTTAAAGTATAATAAAAGAAAGAAAGAAGAAAGAAAGAGAGAAAGAGAGAGACAGAGAGAGAGAGAGAGAGAAGAAAGAAAAGAAAGAAAGAAAATAAAGAAAGAAGGAAGGAAGGAAGGAAGGAAGGAAGGAAGGAAGGAAGGAAGGAAGAAAGAAAGAAAGAAAGAAAGAAAGAAAGAAAGAAAGAAAGAGAAAGAAAGAAAGAAAGAAAGAAAGAAAGAGAGAAAGAGAGAGACAGAGAGAGAGAGAGAAGAAAGAAAGAAAGAAAAGAAAGAGAAAGAAAGAAGAAGGAAGGAAGGAAGGAAAGAAAGAAGAAAGAAAAAGAAGAAAGAAAGAAAGAAAGAAAGAAAGAAAGAAGAAAGAAAGAAGAAAGAAAGAAAGAAAGAAAGAAAGAGAAAAGCAGCATTCATGGCCTGTATATTTTTTTTCAAAGTTGCTGGCTATATCCCAAAATGAAGCCAAGACAATGTAGATATTATATGACACGATCAAAATTTTACTTTAATAATGAAGTTACAAGTGATAGACTTAAAAAAATATATAGTATATTTGAAAATTGCTAACAAGATATAAAATTGACCAGAAAATGGAAATCTATACAAAGAATAATGTAGAAAATCTAGAATAAAAAAATAAAATAATGTAAATTAAAAACTGAATTTACTATTAGCAGATTGGATGTAGCAGAAGAGAGGAAGGTTGAACTGTAAAATAGGTCAATTGAAAACACTCAGACTAAAAAAAGGCAAAAGGAGTAAAAACAATTTTTAAAAGCGATTTGAGAGGAGAGCTTACATATGTTACATTAGAATCGAAGAAGAAAAGAGAGAGATGGAGAAGCAGCAATAATTTAAGAGACATTGACTAAAATTCTGCAAAACTTTTCAAGAACATCAAATCAACCAGCTACATCTTTTATATGCCAGCTGAAAAACAAACTACTGGAAAACCACACCTAGGTCCATCATTTCATATGTATGTCGACGTGTCTTTATGCACGTGTATTCAAAATGTCATACTTCTTCAAATGAACAGTAGGCTATTTTTTTAAACTGAAAAGACAGACCAAAAATATCTTTAAATATTTGCTGAAAGAAAATAACTGCCGATTCATGCTTTTATACTCAGCACAATTATTTTTAATTGAGAAGCAAACATAGATTTTCTTCAGAAAAAAATGTACCACAGGTTAAACCACAAGGGGACTACTTTGACCAAGGAAAAAGAGTACCAGCAGAAAATAGAGATATGCAGAAATAATGAAGAAAAAAAGGAAAGTGTAAATATGTGTGAAAATATAAACGGATTTTAATTGAGTACAGTTATACAGATTTATCACAATAATATGCATGGCTTTAAAAGATATGAAGAATTAAAAGGCATGTCAGGCATTAAATTTAAATAAATTGTTCTAAGATATTAGCATTTTCTTGAAAATACTATGCACTTAAAAATTAGAAATCATTTACATAAATTTTTATTTCCACTTTAACTGCTAAAAAATGGTCTGCCTTTTACTAAAAAGGGTCAATAACAAAATGCTAATAAAAGAGAAAACATTTATTTCAAAAGAAGACAAATATAAGAAAAAATGTTACAAGAAAGAATAGAACCAATGGGACAAATGATATGATAAAAGACATAAAACAAAAAATCAGCAATTAATTTGCAGGTAAATGTTACATATCCACTAGTCAAACAGCTGCTCAAAGAATCACTTTACATGTAGGAAGAAAAGATCTCTTGCATAGTATAAATGATAGTCTTTTATCATTCTTATGTGTGACGGATACTCAATTGAATACTGACTTTTCGATAGTATATTTAGTCATCTAAATATTTTAAATATTTATATATGTCTACCATTTCTGGAAAACATGTTGTTTAAATTTTAAAAATTTATCTACCTCCAGATTGCACATGATCTATTTCTCCTGAATTTTCATGAATTTTATTTTTATTTTTATGTGTAGGCCTTCAATTTTCTAGAGCAATAGCTCATCCCCCGTTCTATTGCACATTTTTTTCACTCTGTTGATCTTTTCTCATATTGCCATGAAGAAATACCCGACTGGGTAATTTATTAAAAAAAATAGGTTTAATTGACTCACAGTTTGACACAGCTGGGGAGGAGCAAAGGGACGTCTTACGTGGCGACAGGCAAGAGAGCATGTGCAGGGGAATTGCCCTTTATAAAACTGTCAGATCTCATGAGAGTTATTGATTATATGAGAATAGTACAAGAAAAACCCGACCCCAAGATTCAGTTACCTTCCACTGAGTCCTTCATATATATGGGGATCATGGGAGCCGCAATTCAGGATAAGATTTGGGTGCAGATACAGCCAAACCGTATAACTCACTGAATCAAAAAAGGCTATTATTATATTCAGTTATTTATATTATAATCTACTTTTGGGTGTCCCATTATTTCTCTGATTAAACTGTCATTTGCCAACACAATATTGATTTAAGATGTATTTGTATGTTGTGATAATTAATGTAATAATATTTGATAGTCATTATTCTTTTGCAAATTTTCTTGGTTGCATTTGATATCTATTTTTAGCATATATTTAAGGTTATTTTTTATAAATACAAAAATTACTGCTGCAATTGTTTTGAAATGTATTTAGTTTGCATAAGTTTTAGGAAATTAGACTTTTGTGATAGTAAACTTTTTATTGGTATTGTGGAATCACTTTTCACTTATTCTGACCTAGTTTTATATCTTTCTATTAGGTTATATAATTTCTTCATGTAGGTTCTTTGCCAATGTTTTAATTGTATTTGTATTTTATTTTATTTTTGCCTCAAAGGAAATAGAATATATTTTCAATTTTTCTTTGTAAGTAATTTTTGTTGTAGTAGAGACAAAAGTTAATTGTATCCATCTTTATCATTAAATCAAATAAAATAGTTAATGCAACAATATGAAAATAAAAATCAATTATTTTTCTAAGGATATGATTTATCATAGCCAATAAAACACTTGAAGAATTGTTTATTATCTAATCAGTAAAACTTCAAATAATAGATTTTAAATGCTTCTTTATTTAAATTTTAAAATGTTTAAATGACAAATAAAAATTGTATATATTCCAGGTATACAACGTGATGATTTGATACAGATGCTATGTAATAATTATCATAATCAAATTAACAAATCCATCCCCACTCATGATGCATATTAGATATCTAGAAATTGTTCATAGTATTACTGAAAGGTTTTACTCTTTGACCAACTCCCCATTTTCCAGACATTCTCAAATCCTGACAACCAGCATTCTCTTTCCTTCTATGTATTCAACATTTTTAGATTTTACATTTTATGCTTCTAAAAACGTGTCATGGAATATCCATAAGAAATTATATCATCAGAAAATAATAATTTATTGTCATTTTCATTTTTTTTCCTTAACTACTTTATTATTCCAACCAGGAAAACTTCAAAGAATATACTAGATGTAATAATATAAACAGAGAAGCCCTTGTTTAAGTTTTCATTTTCATTTTAATTATTTTAATATTAAAGATTATTTTATTGCAGAAGAACTAGAGAACATTTATTGTATAAAACAGAGGTTTTTGCTATACTTGGTCATGAATATTACCTTTTTAGAAAAGTGAACCATTTTACTCTTAAAATTATTAGCCACAAATTAAGTTGGTCAGCATTATTTTAATCTTTTTTGATTCTAAAATTCCACCACATATTCAGTCTCCTTCCAAGGCAGACAGTATCCAAGTTTGCAATGCTAGAGTGAGAAATAACTTCAAAAATGACAAAGCAACAGAATATATATTTTGTAGATAAAACTAAATTTCATCAAATATTTAGAGTGAAACATAAATGCATTTAGACACTTGCAAAGATGTTGATATTTTGTTAAAATTTTCAGTTTTTATCCAGATGTCTGGCAGCACATAATGAAAACAAAACACTTTGTGAATAAACATAATCTCAATTACACCAAAATGCTGTTTTTCCACTGATTTCCAATTTTCTTTCTGAGAGAGGACATAATCATGGGTTGGGTGATTGTAGAGATTAACAATCCTGGCGTCTAAGAACAGAATATGATCACGCATTCATTAGTCACTTCAATCCCTCTGCCATTTGACAATGACTAAATTAGGTGAATGGTTTTAACAGTTTAGTGCCTATTGCAAGAATCATGCTGATATAACTCAAAATAAAGATAATGATCTACTGAGGTTTTATTAACCCTTGATAAGGTAATATTTCTTTTAAACATTCTTTTTTTAGGATAAAATTATTCTCCCATTTTTATCTTTCTATCCAAATAAATCATACATCTGTTTACTCAGAATTATTATTCTTGCTTTAACAACATTTTTCTAATATCAAGAAAAATGATGGTCCCTAGGGTAACCATTAGCTTTGTTTTTTAGATTTTTAACTGAAATTATAATTACTGCCTATCAAATAACAGGAATATCTTCAAAAATATTAGAAGATAAGAGATTGACTGAGTGTGTCTATTAGGAGACAAGTTTTTTCTTAGTTTTCTATTAAAAGAGTTTTTATCCTTTAAGTTGTTTTCTTGGATACAGGGTCTCACTCTGTCACCCAGGCTGGAGTGCCGTGGCACGGTCTTGGCTCACTGAAACCTCCACCTCCTAGGTTCAAGCAATTCTCATGCCTCAGCCTCCCAAGTAGCTGGGATTACAGCCTCATGCCACCATGCCCCGGCTCATTCTTTTGCATTTTCAGTAGATTCGGGGTTTCACCATGTTGGCCAGGTTGGACTCCAACTCCTGACTTCACATGGTCCACCCGCCTCAGCCTCCTAAAGTGCTGGGATTACAGGGTGAGCCACTGCACCCGGTCTCTAATTTCTGAATATCAGTTTTAATTATGGAGACATTCAACTATTTAGGTCTGCTTCCTACTGAACAAAGATTTGTCCCAAATAAAATCTTATTTAGTATAGCACACAAATGTGAGAAAGGCAAAATACTTCTTGGATAAAACAATGGGGTATAATTTTGAAATCTTATCTGTTCTTATAATCATTTATAATTTTGCATCCCTTGTATTAGAAGTGATAAGTAAAACTGCAGTTATATTTGCACCAACCTAATATATGTATCTAAATTTTAATTTTTTTTCCTAAACCTGTGTATCTGATGTTTAAAAATATTTTCCCTCTGGAAGTTTATCGGTTGTCAACATTTTGTATATTGATCTTATTACAATTTTTTAAATATGCTAAATAACAAATTTTGCTTAGGTGTTTGTGTCAGAAGTTAACTCTATGACACTGAAAATTGGAACTAAGTTGAGTGTGTTACCTATACATCTGGCGTCCGCTTTTTGATTCTTAATTTACTCTTTAGCTTCCAAACATATCTAAAATCTCAATATGCTCCATGACCCTTTGCATGGTTACTTTGCAAATAAAAGATTATCCCCACTATAACTCTGAGGAAAAAAAATTGTTTTCTGTTGGCATCTATCTGGTGTTTAGTGGATAGCATAGATTTTACTTTATATTTATGTTTTTAATTATATCTCTCATCAGGAGAATACATGTGTATTTTAATCATATATTTATGACTATTCATATAAATCTGAGGCATTTTTTTTTTTTTTAAGACAGGGTCTCACTCCATCTCCCAGGCTGGAATGCAGTGGCACAATTATAGCTCACAGCAGCCTCAACCTCTGGGCTCAAGTAATCCTCTTGTCCCACCCTCCCGACTGGCTGGGACTACATGTATATATACCACATTGGGCTACTTTTTTGTTTGTTTTGTTTTTATTTTTTGTAGAGGCAGGGTCTCACTATGTTGCTCAGGTTAGTCTGGAATTTCAGGGCTCAAGCAAACCTCCTACCTTGGCCTGCCAAAATGCTGGGATTACCGGCATGAGCTACCATGCCTGGCCAAATCTGAGAAATGTTTTGCAGATAATGTGATTGGTTTCATTAAAAAACAAAATTCCAGACTTCTGCAACCAGTAAGAATGGTTGACAGTATCATTCAGAAAAGTCTCATAGACAGTGATTTCATGAAGTGTAAAAAATATTATCTTTTTAGTGAGTTTATAATCCTTCCAGTGAGACACAGATAAACAATAAAATGGAATGACTCTGACAGTAGATTTAGGCATTGGCCATGGGCTGACTTGAAGATGCATAAGAAATGCTAATTGACATTATTGGTAGGATCCATAAAGCATCAAATGAGTAACATCACCAACTAAGACTATGGAATTACCAGCAATAATGACTGTCATAAGTGTGGATTTGTAATCATCGAAACCAGGATTAAAAAGACTCTGCAGTTTGTAGACCAGTGCCCAAACACAGACTAAACCATAGAGGTATTGCCAGTTTAATTCACAAATGAGGATCAATAATAGACAATGCACCAATATGATAATAGAAAGGTTGTTTTAGAAACAAAACAGGTAGCCGGGCACGTTGGCTCACATATATAATCCCAGCATTTTGGGAGGCCGAGGTGGGTTGCTCACGAGGTCAGGAGTTCGAGGTCATCCTGGCCAACATGGTGAAACCCCGTCTATACTAAAAATACAAAATACTAATAATACAAAAATTAACCAGGTATAGTGGCTCACACCTGTAATCCTAGCTACTCAAGAGGCTGAGGCAGGAGAATTGCCGGGAGGCAGAGGTTGCAGTGAGCTGAGATCGCGCCACTGTACTCCAGGCTGGGGGACAGAGGGAGACTCTGTCTCAGAAGAAAAACAGTTAAATCTCTCTTCATTTTGTAATGCTAAATTATACATCAGTTTCTTAAAAGGAATAAATTAAACATAAAGCAAACATGAAACTGCTGAGATGGTATTCAGCGTTATGTGCAGTATGTGTGTGTGTGTGTGTGTGTGTGTGTGTGTGTATTCATGATTGAGCTGAATGTGAGGAATGTACTTATGGAAATAAGTTAAGACAGTGAAGTACATATTCTGTTTCCCCTTAACACCCTCTGGACTGTGATTCCCATGGCCTTGGCTTCTTCGTCAATTTCTAAGAGTCTTCCAAGCATAATCAACGGATGGTTTCAGCAGATTATGGGCTCATTACCTGCTGGGGTTGAGGAAAAGGAAATGTAACATGTGCTATAGGTTGGATGAAAGGGTGCTGAGCTGAATCCCTGAGGAGCAGAGTGTCTGAGAGTTAGAACCTGTGTCAGACTCTTACAGAAACAGCTCTATAGGAGGTTTGTGTCAGCAACTGCACAGAAGCTGGATCTGATTGAGGCTAAGATGCTTTCATTTCTTTTCATCAACCATTTAATTGCACTGACCTTTGACCCTCTGCAAACACTAATTCAATTTGTGGGTATTTAAAAACTGGTAAAACCAAAACAGAAGAAATAGGGACATAAGGAGGGGCTCCTGGGAAGGAGATGAAGATGAAAAGGATTTGTGAACAATCACAACAGTTAAAATTCTTTAATTTAGCTGAAAAACAAACATAGAGGATAACCATCTGTGACTAGAATGATAATAAGGGGCAAGATTCCTTCCTACAAAAAGTGTTAGTTTATTGGCTCAAACCTAATAAGTTTTTTAGTCTTTAGTGTTCTGTAATAAAGCACACATAACAAAAACATATAAAAATTCTGAATGTGTCTAAGAACTGTTTCAGCGAGACTCTTACAAATTTATATTTTCAGTCCAAATTCTAGTACTCAGGGTGAGCATTTCAGTAACTCAATGCCTTAGAAAATGCCTCTTGAACAAATTCCATGCTTGCTTTGCTATGTCATGTGTCCCCAGTACAGACAAGTGTTCTTTGAAACATCGCTTGTCAATTTGTTGTCTTTTAAGCAATGTGCTGGAATATGTCTATCTTTTGATTCTTCTCTGTTTTTACAATAGTTGATTGCAGTGCTCTCCAAAGCCTAATAACATGCTTGAAATGCTTTCAAATAGCCTCTTGACAAGTAAATCAGATTTTTTTTTTTATCATTGGCCTAAAGGATGTATAAAATCATCATTTGTGATTGCATTTGAAAGGAAATTACCAAACATTAAGTAGGAAGTAGAAGAATGATACCACTTTTAGGTGAGATATATACAGAAAAATATACAGGTGCAGGGACTCATGCCTGTAATCCCAGCACTTTGGGAGACCGAGGTGGGGAGATCACGAGGTCAAGAATTCAAGACCAGCTTGGCCAACATAGTGAAACCCTGTCTCTACTAAAAATACAAAAAAAAAAAAAAAGCCAGGAGTGGTGGTGGGTGCCTGTAATCCCAGCTAGTCAGAGGCTAAAACAGGAGAATCACTTGAACCCAGGAGGCAGAGGTTGCAGTGAGCGGAGATTGTGCCACTGCACTCCAACCTGGGCAATAGTGTGAGACATCGTCTCAAAAAAGAAAAAGAAAAATATAAATTGTGCATAATTTAATATAGAATTTATTATGGGAGCTATGTACATAGAAACCAAAAAAAAAAAAAAAAACTTGAGAAAAATAAGTGTCAGCATAATCTAACATTACTTTAGAGACTGAAGGTTAACATGTACTACCACTTTTCTATGTTTAGGTACACAAAGAACCATTGAATGACAGTTGCCTACAGTATTCAACATAGCAACATGCCATACAGGTTTGTAGCACAGGAGCAATGGCATCTATTGCAATAGATAGATATAAATATAGTTATAGGTATGGTTATGAATTTGGCTAGAGATGGTTATCTATAGATTATATTATATATAGATTATATATTTATAGCCATATAGAGATTATATGTTTATAGATATATAGGCATGGCTATTAATATACATATAGATTATATATTTATAGATATATTTAAAATCATTTTTTGGTCAAGTTCACAAGGCAAATTAAATTAAATCTACTTTTTGAAATAATGGCAATGAATTTAAAATAGCCTCTACTGAACAAATGTTATACATAAATTCCGCTGAACGATGTAATAAGGAGGAATGATGGTATGGGATAGAGAAATGTAATCGAGTCAGAAAACATGAGTTTGAATCCCTGCTCCATGCTAACTTTGTAGGGATACACCTTAGCATTTTTGACCCATGATGTAAGCATGTATAAAGTGAGAGAACAAGAGTATATCAAAAGGTTGTTCTGTGTTCTCTTAGAATGTGAGTCTCCTCAAAATACTCCGATGACTTCTCACCTTTCTCAGAATAGAAGACAAAACAAAACAAGAAGTTTTTAGATTGTCCCACAGGTCCCATGTGATCTATGTCCCTAGTATCTCCTTAACTTCCCCACCTGTCTACCTCTCTCCCTCATCTCCACAGTGCACAGCTCCTCCCATGCCCCAGAGCCATTCAAGTGCTGTTCCAACACCTGAGATGCCCTCTTGCCAGGTGTCCGAATAGTGAACTCCCTCACTGGTTGGAGATCTTTATTCTAATGCTACCTTTTCCATAGGTCTTGCCTGGGTATTCTATTAAAATTTAAGCCCCCACTGCTGACACCAATATCCACATCCACACTCACACAACCACACTTATACCCACAAACATGCACTTCCTATACCATTTACTGCTCTATTGAATTTCCTTAGGATTTATCCCCATCTCACATGATTTATGATCCAATTTCCGTATTTCTGATACACACAATAGAAATTATTTATAATTTTTTTTTTTTTTTTTTTTTTGAGACAGAATTTCTCTCTTGTTGCCCAGGCTGGAGTACAATGATGCAATCTTGCCTCACGGCCACCTCTGCCTCCCAGTTCAAGCAATTCTCCTGTCTTAACCTCTTGAGTAGCTGGGATTATGGGCATACTCCACTAGACCTGGCTAATTTTGTATCTTTAGTAGAGATGGGGTTTCACCGTGTTAGTCAGTCTGGTCTCAAACTCCTGACCTCAGCTGATCCGCCCGTCCAGGCCTCCCAAAATGCTGCAATTATAGGCATGAGCTACTGTGCCCGGCCAATTGTGTATAATTTAATATAGTATTTATTATGGGAGCTATGAACATAGAAACCAAAAGAAAAAAAAAAACAAGAAAAAGAAATGTTAACATAATTTAACGTTAGAGATTGAATGTTGTACACTTAACATTTCTAATTTTAAGTACACAATTTATAAGTATAAAATTTCCAAGTTTAAGTACACAATTCAGTGGTGCTAAGCACATCTGCAGTGTTGAGCAATCATTACCACCATCTAGCTCTAGAACTTCTTCATCTCACCCAAAGAGAAACTGTAAATGACCGCATCACTCCCTCCCTATAACCCACCCATAACTTCTATGTCCTATCTCTATGAATTTGCTTATTTTAGATACCTCATAAACGTGGAATTATGCAGTATTCACTCTTTCATGTCTGGCTTATTTCACTCAGAATCACATTTCTAAGATTTGTACCTGTTGTAGCATGTCTCAGATTTTCAGACCTTTTTAAGGCTGAGTGATATTCCATTGTATGCATATACTACATTTTGCTCTCCCTTTAACTGTTGACGGACAGTTGGATGGTTCCCATCTTTTGGCTATTGTGAATAAAGTTGCAATGAACATTGGTGGAAATTACCTCTTTGAGTCTGAGGGCATTTTTAATTTTTTTTTTTTCCTGCTATTTCTATGGGGCTTGGAATAACGCCTGGAATGTAGTAAATAGGTAGCTGTACTTTTGTTCTTTTTCTACCCCTCTTTTTTTCTGTTCTATTGTGTGTGTAGAAGGCTGACACCTCTGGATTTCATTGTATTCCTTTACTTCCAGTTGGCGATGGTAATTAAGGCGCTGGTGGAAGATCATAAAGCAGGAGAAGAGAGGTGGTGTCAATAGTTTCCAACCCTCTGGCTTTGCTGTGCTTCCTCCAACTCTGCAGGTTTCACAATGGACCTACCTGCTGGACCTACCTCCACAGCTTACACTATCATCTGTGCTTTCACTAACCTTGTCTTCCCCTTGTCCCTTGCGACTTAGGGGTAGTAAAGGGTTTTCCCTGTTTACGGTCCGTAACAACTCAGAATTTCTCACATTCCTACTTGTTTTCTTAACGCTGTTTACACCTGTTAAATAATCACTTCACTGATTTATTTCTCAGTAAAATAACCTCAAATTTACCATCTGTTTTCTGCTAGAACCCTCACAGATTCACAGGTGCTCCATGCATATTTTTGATTGAACTAACAAATGACACCTTAAAAATTTCCTCATCTGTTTGAAGAATTCCACACACTTTTTATATCAATTTTCATGTCTTAATTATTTGTAATATTTATGATGTATAATAAATTGCACATTCTAAATTTTATAGACCAAAATTAAATGTGTTGGAAACAACTTGTAATACCTGCTGGGATTGTGGTGGTGGTTGTTATTTGTTTTAATGTAGATTTTATCTCAAAATAAAACTTCACCACCATCTCTGTTTTGTTGAAATTCCACCTGAGACTATATGGGAACTGTGAAAACAGGGTTATAATATCCAATAACCTATTTGTGTGGGTTAGGATTTCCTCACAACTATGTATCTACAACAAAATACAATAAAAGTTAGATAATGAAGCTAATATAACATTACAAAAATCATTCGTAAGCTAGTATAACAATGCCAAAGCCATCCACAAACTGTAATATCAAAAATTGTTGTGTGCCTCAAAATGCTTTTTGTTTGTATTAATTTATTTGAAAATGTCTGTTGATAAAATGGGTCTTTGTTTTTTACACTGTGACTCTGAATAATATTTTAATAGAAAGCAGTAAGTTCCTTTTATAACTTTTTCTTTTTTTGGAGACAAAAGTCTTGCTCTGGTGCCCAGGCTGGAGTGCAGTGGCACAATCTCTGCTCACTACAAGCTCTGCCTCCCGGGTTCACGCCATTCTCCTGCCTCAGCCTCCCGAGTAGCTGGAACTACAGGCAGCCACCACCACGCCCGGCTATTTTTTTTCAGTAGAGACAGGATTTCATCGTGTTAGCCAGGATGGTCTTGATCTCCTTACCTCGTGATCCTACTGCCTCAGCCTCCCAAAGTGCTGGGATTACAGGCATAAGCCACTGCACCCAGCCTCTCTTTTATAACTTTGAGGAGAAATCAAATTCTTAAACAACCAGCTTGTCCCTATCTCTGCAAATTATTTCAGGTATCTGATCACAAAGATCCTAGGGGTTGTTTTGATTTATCTATATTCTTTACCCACTATTTTAATTTGCTAGAGCTGCTGTAACAAAGTACCACAGATTTGGTGACTTAAACAGCAGACATTGATTTTCTTATAGTTCTAGTGGCTACAAGTCCAACATCAAGCAGTTGGCAAGGCTGGTTTCTCCTGAGGCCTTTCTCCTTAGCTTGCGGATGGCTGTCTTCTCACTGCATTCTCACACAGTCTTTTTTCTGTGCTCCTGTATTCTCAGTGTCTTTCCCACTTTTTCAAGGACACCAGTGATTCTTGCTGTGTTCACACGAGGGCCTCCTCGATTCTGTGTTTGTGTGCCTACGTCCCAATCTCCTGCTTAAATAAGGATAGTAGTCATATTGAACGGGGATTAGGGTCCATGACCACATTTTACATTAATTGCCTCTTTGTTTTGTTTGTTTGTTTCTCTCGTGTTTTGCTTTGTTTTTGTTTTGAGACTGAGTCTTGCTCTGTCGCCCAGGCTGGAATGCAGTGGTGCAATTTTGGCTCACTGCAACCTCCACCTCCCGGTTCAAATGATTCTCATGCCTCAGCTTCCCAAGCAGGTGGGACTACAGGCACGTGCCACCATGCCTGGCTAATTTTATTTATGTATTTATTTTTTATTGTTAGTAGAGACAAAGTTTCACCATGTTGGGCAAGCTGGTCTCGAACTCCTGAGCTCAGACAATCCGCCAACCTCGGCTTCCCAAAGTGCTAAGATTACAGCTGTGAGCCGCTGTGCCCATCCTAATTGCCTCTTTGAAGTCCCTATCTCCAAACATAGTGTTATTTCGAGGAACTAGTGGTTAGGATTGCAATGTGTGAATTTCAAGTAGACACAATTTAGCCCGTGACATCCACCATGTCAAAACAATCACTGAATTTCCCATTTTTTTTTTTTTTTCTAAATCTTCTTCTCAAATCACTGCACTCATCCTTCCACTCACATCCAGGTAAGTGTCTTTCATCTCCACCTCCCTACTAACCACAGCCTAGCCTACCTGGATCAGCTTAAACACCACTTCCCAGGTATATTTTCTCTGACTGAGACTACCGCTGGTTCCTTCTGTTACTGGGTCTCATCAATCCTTGCATTTCTGCCATTATCACCCTTATCATATGTCACAGAATTTAACATGACAGTAAGGTGTGTTTTCTGGTTCCTGGCCACAGACTGACAAAGGTGAAAGCCACTAACCAGATTAAAAAAGAAAATCCTTAGGGAACGTATTCAACCTCTGTGCCTCAGTTTCCTCATCTGTAAAAGGTAATAATTTCCTTACATGTATATAATGACAAATAAGTTTTCAAAAAGCTTATTAGTTGCTTAGAATGGCACTGAGTAAGTTGTGAGTGTTAGCTGTTATGAATAATTTAATCTTCTATTTGCCTGCATAGATTGTTACCTTTAAGAAGCCAAGAAGCTTTGCTGTGCTTAATACCATATCTCTAATGCCGAGGGTACATATTAAGATGCATCCCATACATTTAGTTGGAATAAACAATGTGACAGAAATGGAAAAATCTACTCTTTCATGATTGAAATGGGGATAGTAATTGAGACTGCCCCTATAAACAACTCAAGAAAGAGCTTAGGGACACAGTTTAGAAGTAGACATCCTTTTATGAAAGAGAGTTCCTTCTGAGAAAATGCTCTGACTAGAGACACAGTCTCCAAGTTTAAAAGAACATTTCATTATCTGCAACATGCAGAGGGCATGAAAGACAGAAATCTCATCTCCAGCAGGCACACT
Organism: Trachypithecus francoisi; assembly: GCF_009764315.1. Lineage (NCBI taxonomy): Eukaryota > Metazoa > Chordata > Mammalia > Primates > Cercopithecidae > Trachypithecus > Trachypithecus francoisi. Next base: position 20,076,161 of record NW_022681465.1, read on the forward strand.
GACAAGAACAGCAGAGACTGAAGGATAAAAATGATCTGAGTTGATAAGGGCTTTGCAGTTAAAACAACAGACTTATATGTCAACACTCTGTGCCCCAGAGGAACATGGCTCCAGGGAGGGAATGAGGGCCTGTGCTGAACCAGCAGCCAGTGTCTGACTTGCAAATACCTGTTCAGCAGGTAGCTTTCCTGCAGACCTTCCCAAGTCAGGTTCCCCTAAGGCTGTGTATATGGTTTTTGAAGTACTGAATGTATTACCTTTTTTCTTTTCTTCATGCTTTAATTTAGGAAACAGCACAGTCATTTTTTGTTTATTTAATTGTTTTTGTTTGTTTTGTTTTTGCAACAACAAAGGATTGTTTTCTGGAAGACGTAATTATCTTTCTCCCGCTTTGTTCCTTTCTAACTTCAAAGAGGTTTTTGAATAATGAAGACATTTCCTTAGAATTAAAAAAGAAATACTTTTGGATGTCTTCTAGGCATTCAGGAATTTGAAGTCAAGTCACTTGAAACTAGATACGTGTGTTAGAATGTAAAGCAACGTTTTGGTATTGTTCTTTGTTATTGTATTAAGGGTACTAGTTTGGAATTGTCAATGAGATAGAAGAAAGAGAGAGGCAGAGAAAGATCATGACAAGAAGTATATATATTATCTCTCAACTTTCAGATTTCTCTCTCTGAGCTTACCCTCTACATGCCTTTGAAAAATGATAAAGAAAACAATGCATTTTTCAAGTCTGAAGCTGAGAACTGCCAACCTTCTCTTCCACGGATCCCACATTGAAATATGTGTCTACCAAAATACATAATGTACAAAAATTAGTGCTTGTATACTTTTTCTTACTAACTCTTGGTCATCTTCAGTTTTACAATTTCGAATCAGAGCTTCCACTTAGCAAGATCTACTAAATAGTAGAAACATGTGTTTTTGGCCATCTGGCTTATAGTCTGTTGATTATTACATGTCAGTTACAGTTTTGAAAATACCAAATTTGTGTCGAGCATGGTGGCTCACGCGTGTAATCTCAGCACTTTGGGAGGCCGAGGTAGGTGGATTACCTCAGGTCAGGAGTTTGAGACCAGCCTGGCCAACATGGTGAAACCCTATCACTACTAAAAATACAAAAAATTAGCTGGGTGTGGTAGCACGTGCCAGTAATCCCAGCTACTTGGAAGGCTGAGGCAGGAACATTGCTTGAACCTGGAAAGCAGAGGTTTCAGTGAGCCGAGATCACATCACTGTACTCCAGCCTGGGTGACAGAGTGAGACTTTGTCTCAAAACAAAACAAAACAAAAAAAACAAATATTGTTTCACAGATTTTGTCAATGACCCTTAGTGATTGGATCTGAAATGCAAAATATGACCAATTACTTTAGTTAATATTTACATCAACTTCACACCTAAGGTAGTGGCAGCGTAATGAAAATGAATTGAGAATATGGAATATTAAAAGCGCATTTTTATTTTTAACTAATCGAATTTATTTATTCATAGTAAACAAAAACATGTTTAAAAAATTAACTTACTTGGAATAAGAGCCTAACTTGCATGCGGATTTATCTTCTTAGCTTTTTTCTTCTACTTTGATGTCTCATAGTAAAGGATAAAAGATTCCTATTCTTATTAATTAGCAATTAAAAGTTGAGTTAGGTAAGTCATTAAGAAAAATCTTTCTTGGCCATCAGTCTCAACTGCTCATATACTAGGATAATAGTTATTTTTCAAGTAAGGTAATTCCTATACAATTCTAGTTTACGTAATAGTGAAACTTTTTAATTTTCTCTGCTCTATATAAAGGGAGGGTATTAGCGAAGTAGAGTTCATTTCTTACTCTGGGACATATAATTATCTTTTCTCTTCCTAAGTATTACTGGTGCCTTGAGTCAAAGGTTCAGAAGAACTCCTAGATAATATATAGGCATTTTGTATGAGGAAAGACTCCGCAGGGAGGCACATCCAATGATTTGTTGTTGTTATTGTTGTGGTGGTTGTTGTTTTGGTGGAAACTAGCTAGATGTTTACCAGTCTAGTTTTCTTTCTCCAAGAGTATAGGGAGACCACATTTGCAGGCCTCTTGTGCAGTTACGGTGGGACCTTGTTCCTACTATGGCCAAACCAAGGAGAACAGAAGTCACGTAAAATCTTCCTCCCTCCCTTCCTTCCTTCCTTCCTCCCTCCCTTCCTTCCTTCCTTCCTCCCTCCCTCCCTCCCTCCCCTCCTTCCTTCCTTCCTCCCTTCCTTCCTTCTTTTTTTTTCCTTTTCTTTTTTTTTTTTCCCAGAGCCTTGCTCTATCGCCAGGCTAGAGTGGAGTGGTAAAATCTCAGCTCATTGCAACCTCCACCTCCCTGGTTCAAGCTATTCTCTTACCTCACTCTCCCGAGTAGCTGGGACTACAAGAGTGCACCACCACACCCAGCTAATTTTTATATTTTTAGTAGGGACGGGTTTTCACCATGTTGGGCAGGATGGTCTCAATCTCTTGACCTCGTGTTCTGCCTTCTTCAGCCTCCCAAGGTGCTGGGATTACAGGTGTAAGCCACCGCGCCCAGCTGAAGAATGACTATTTTTAATATTAACCACTTACAATATAATTAAAATGTATTTAATTAACCAATTTCTTATAATTATACTTGTCAGTAAAGTAGTGTTTATTTTTCATACATTTGGCTAATTATACAGCCATGTTTCACAGTATACGATCATGTCAATGAATAGCATCATGCCTTAGTAGAAAATATGCTTAGGTCAAAATTATAGCAAATATGTGTAAGGAAGTGAAGTTCACACATTTATTAAAATTTCAAGGATACATTTCACGTAACATATATTACCTTAACTTTGGTAATTTCTGCGGTGCTAATATATATTTGAAATTCTTCATTGTCAGAGCAAGAACTCAGTATTAGTTAATAATTATCCACCCCAAATAATCCACCCCAAGTCAGTATTAGTTAATTATTATCCACCCCAAATAATCATCTCATGCTTTATTCTCTAACATAAAAAACAACTATTCATGACAGAAACATATTTCTTTATTATGAATTTTTTGGTTGTTTTAATGGCTGCATTTTTTTTCAGCAAGGGACACATTAACATTCAGACTCATATATTAGATGTTCTTTCTATACACCTGGTTATTATCAGATAGGTTTTGTCATGTTTGATAGCAAAGCTGCTAAAAAGTGGTTAGCATAAAGCAGGTGCTTCATGAGTTAGAGGAATTCTTACTAGCTATTGAAAAATAAAACCCCAAATCTACTTGGGAGGCCGAGGCAGGAGAATTGCTTGAGAAAAATAAATCCCCAGCTACTTGGGAGGCCAAGGCAGGAGAATTGCTTGAACCCAGGAGGCAGAGGTTGCAGTGAGCTAAGATCGCGCCACTGCACTCCAGTCTGGCGACAGAGGGAGACTCCGTCCCCCCCCACCCAAAAAAAAAAAAAAGTCATTCTTCATAATGCTCATTATTCATATTATTTTTCACCCAAGACATTACATCCACATGCATGGCTTTTGTTGTTAGCTAAAATTTTGCTTTTGAAATTGTACTTATGAGAGAATTTTGCACTGAAATTTGGAGCAGGCACTGCAAAGAATATTTTTAGCATGCTCTGAAATTTTTCCCCAACACTGAGAACCTGGTGTGGTTAGAATCCTTCTATTGATTTTTTTAAATTAAAATTCTCATGAAAAGAAGGTTACTTTGGCTTAAATCAGACACATTACAATCACTGTTTCTTCTCTGTTCTTGGAGACCCAGTTCTTTAGTTCTAATGATAAAGGTAGAACACAAATGCTTCTAATACGCAAGTGATATTTTAACTTCTTCATTTTAGTAAATTGTAGTATTTTTAAACATTTTATTTCATTCTGGGAAATACTGAGTCATGATTCACCATATTGAATCACTTAGGAGATAAACTTCTGGCATGTTTTTCAGTGGTGGGATGCCCACAGTATTCCTGTTTATTGAAAAAGGAATTATATGCATCTTCCCCAGCTGAGATGCTTTAATTATCAGCCAACATATTAGTCTTTAGTCTTTTTTTTCTTGTTATTTGTCTATAAAGGACTGTGCTTTTAGTTTTCAAATTTAGTTGAAGCATTTTTTATTCAATACATGCATTTTTTGTCTCCCCACCCCACAACTAAAACAACAAACCACTTCACACTTCTGTCTCTGGCAGATTGATTGCATTTTCAAGCCAAGAGTCTGATTTCAGAATTTAGCTGTGATACATGAGGCATGACAATAAAGTAATAAAAATGGTTTGCTTATGTAACTCTTTATCAAAGTATTTTAACAAAAGGTATCTCAAAAATGTTATTAATGACAGCGTCATGGGTTAGGTATAAAATAATAAGGTCAATGAGAATGTTTTAAGAATGTGTGTTGGCAAGACAATAACAGAAATAAGAATATAAGTAAAAACATCGGTAATCATAATACTAATTGCTAGGGAAATATTGAAAAAGAAAACAGAAGCTAGCACAAGTCCAGAGAGAAGCTGAGAACATGTGGAGATGTCAGATGCAGGGGACGAGTGAGATGGTACTGGAGGATGAGCTTTATGAAAAAAATTTTGAGGCAAAAGACAATTATATAAAGACCATTTTCTGAAATTTTTACTATGTGTTTTGTGATTCCTTCATTCTTTACCCCAACAGCCTTTGGTTAAGACCTACAATATTATTGATTGCTGCCTGAAATTGCATTGACTTATTTTTGTTTGCTGTTGTTGTTGGGGTTTTCGTGTCAATTGTTTTAGAAGCATTTGTGATGTATTTGTCTGTAAGTGGGACGCTCCTCACTCAAGATTACCCAGATATATACAACATCATCAATTAACTTATTATTTGAATCAAGGAGAGTAGAAGTTACATTAGACATTCTATCAAATAAACTGTACCTAAAAATATCCTGGAAATATTTTGAAATAAAGAGTATCTTGCTGATACGCATTACCAGCTCAATAACATAATACCCATGTGCTAGAGTTGACATAAATCTATCCTAAGTATATATAATGTCCCCGAAAAAGTGAACATAGACGAAGACAAGTTCAGAATTCTGAACCCTGAGACCCTATAATATTTACATTTTAGAAAATGAGAAAAGAATCAGCAAAAGTGATTCATAAGGAATGACTAGTCAAACAGAGAAATGCCAAGTGAAAGTTGTGATCTGGAAGCAGAGAGAGGTCTAGAAAGAAGAACTAAGCAAGTATTATTTTTTCAGGAAGATACAAATTTAAAAATTACCATGGATTTGGTCTAAGAAGATTGAGTCGTAATTTTTTTAGGAGTGGAAGAAAAAAAATCATTTTAATAGGTGAAATATAATTTTTTCATGTGAGGGTATACTCTAAGTTCTTCAAAAGCAAATTCACATCCCAGATGGTAGGCTGTGTCAGCCTGGAGGAAATTCAGAAGGAAGCCAGTAGTCATCACTGGAAAAGAGTACTGAGATCAAAGCAGCTCTACAGCCCATTTCCTGCCCTCCCTCTCTCTATATATGGAGAGCCAGGATCGTCTCTCACTTTAAGAAGTGCAAGAAATTAAGAATATAAAAAATCAATATAGCTGTTGAGAGTCACATTTGCAGTGGAAGAGAGGAGGTGGGGCTATATCGCCTATTAAGAAGGGGTAGGTCTCTAGGACAAGAAGGTTATAGAATCTAAGGAATGAAAGGAAATAAGGAGTGTTTTATTTGGTTCAGGAATGTATCACAAATTACCATGGATGCAGTAGCTTAAGCAACAAAAATTTATTTCTTACAGTTCTGGAGTCTACAATGTTCAAGATCAAGGTGCTAGCCAATTTGGTTCCTGGCGAGGATCCACTTTCTGGTTTGCAGATTACCGCCTTTTTGGCAAATTTGCACAGGATGGAAAAAGAGCAAGCTCTAGTCTCTTTCTTTTCTTATAAGAACACTGATACCATCATAGGATTCCACTCTCAGGGCCTCATCCTTTTTTCTTTTTTTTTTTTTTTTTTTGAGATAGAGTCTTGCTCTGCCACCAAGCTGAAGTGCAGTGGTGCGATCTCAGCTCCCTGCATCTTCCACTCCTGGGTTCAAGTGATTCTCCTGCCTCAGCCTCCTGAGTAGCTGGGACTACAGGCATGCACCACCAGAGACAGGGTTTCACCATGTAGGACAGGATGGTCTCAATTTCTTGATCTCGTGATCCGCCCACCTCAGCCCCCTAAAGTGCTGGGATTATAGGTGTACCTCACTTAAAATAATTATCCCCCAAAGGCCCTACCTCCTATTACCATCATATTAGGGGTTAGGGTATCAACATAAACATTTTATGGGAACACAAATATTCAGTCTATAATGAGGAGTATTAAAGAGAATCAGAGTCAAGGAATCCTCCATGGGTTATACCATGGACAGAAATGTAAATGTTAAGACTTCATGGCCGGGCGCGGTGGCTCAAGCCTGTAATCCCAGCACTTTGGGAGGCTGAGACGGGTGGATCACGAGGTCAGGAGATCGAGACCATCCTGGCTAACATGGTGAAACCCCGTCTCTACTAAAAAAATACAAAAAATTAGCCGGGCGATGTGGCGGGCGCTGTAGTCCCAGCTACTCGGGAGGCTGAGGCGAGAGAATGGCATAACCCGGGAGGCGGAGCTTGCAGTGAGCTGAGATCCGGCCACTGCACTCCAGCCTGGGCGACAGAGCGAGACTCCGTCTCAAAAAAAAAAAAAAAAAAAAAAAAAAAAAAAAAAAACACTTCATGTACACTTCTGTCAACCTCCATTTGATACCTGTGTTGGTTCAGGGGAGAAAAAAATGTGATGCGGCTGAGAAAAGTGGTTGCTTCCTATTAAAATCATTGCTAAACATGATTATTCTTTTGTAGATTCCTTAGGGAAAGACTAGAGGTGGATGTCCTGGGCCTGGAAGACTGAGTGAAATTCTTCAGTTCTCCCCATCCCCTCCTAGTACTGACTCCAGTATTAGGTTGGTGCAAAAGTTATTGCAGATTTTGTCATTAAAAGTAATGGCAGTAGATGGCCAAATAGGAACAGCTCCAGTCTCCAACTCCCAGTGCGAGCGACACAGAAGACCGGTGATTTCTGCATTTTCAACTGAGGTACTGGGGTCATCTCACTAGGAAGTGCCGGACAATCGGTGCTGGTCAGCTGCTGCAGCCCGACCAGCGAGAGCTGAAGCAGGGCAAGGCATTGCCTCACCTGGGAAGCGCAAGGGGGAAGGGAATCCCTTTTTCTAGCCAGGGGAACTCAGACACACAACACCTGGAAAATTGGGTAACTCCCACCCCAATACTGCGCTTTAAGCAAACGGGTACACCAGGAGAATATATCCCACACCTGGCCGGGAAGGTCCCACACCCACGGAGCCTCCCTCATTGCTAACACAGCAGTCTGCGGCGATCTAACCACAAGGCAGCAGCGAGGTTGGGGGAGGGGTGCCCGCCATTGCTGAGGCTTAAGTAGGTAAACAAAGACACTGAGAAGCTAGAACTGGGTGGAGCTCACAGCAGCTCAAGGAAACCTGCCTGTCTCTGTAGACTCCACCTCTGGGGACAGGGTACAGATAAATAACAACAACAAAAAGCAGCAGAACCTCTGCAGACGCAAACGACTCTGTCTGACAGCTTTGCAGAGAGCAGTGGATCTCCCAACACCGAGGTTGAGATCTGAGAAGGGACAGACTGCCTGCTCAAGTGGGTCCCTGAACCCCTGAGTAGCCTAACTGGGAGACATCCCCCACTAGGTGCAGTCTGACACCCCACACCTCACAGGGTGGAGTACACCCCTGAGAGGAAGCTTCCAAAGTAAGAATCACACAGGTACACTCGCTGTTCAGCAATATTCTATCTTCTGCAACCTCTGCTGCTGATACCCAGGCAAACAGGGTCTGGAGTGGACCTCAAGCAATCTCCAACAGACCTACAGCTGAGGGTCCTGACTGTCAGAAGGAAAACTATCAAACAGGAAGGACACCTATACCAAAACCCCATCAGTATGTCACCATCATCAAAGACCAGAGACAGATAAAACCACAAAGATGGGGAAAAAGCAGGACAGAAAAGCTGGAAATTCAAAAAATAAGAGCGCATCTCCCCCTGCAAAGGAGCACAGCCCATCGCCAGCAATGGATCAAAGCTGGTCAGAGAATGACTTTGACGAGATGAGAGAAGAAGGCTTCAGTCCATCAAACTTCTCAGAGCTAAAGGAGGAATTACGTACCCAGCGCAAAGAAAATAAAAATCTTGAAAAAAGAGTGGAAGAATTGACAGCTAGACTAATTGATGCAGAGAAGGTCATAAACGAAATGACAGAGATGAAAACCATGACACGAGAAATACGTGACAAATGCACAAGCTTCAGTAACCGACTCGATCAACTGGAAGAAAGAGTATCAGTGATTGAGGATCAAATGAATGAAATGACGCGAGAAGAGAAACCAAAAGAAAAAGGAAGAAAAAGAAATGAACAAAGCCTGTAAGAAGTATGGGATTATGTAAAAAGACCAAATCTACGTCTGATTGGGGTGCCTGAAAGTGAGGGGGAAAATGGAACCAAGTTGGAAAACACTCTTCAGGATATCATCCAGGAGAACTTCTCCAACCTAGTAGGGCAGGCCAACATTCAAATTCAGGAAATACAGAGAACACCACAAAGATACTCCTCCAGAAGAGCAACTCCAAGACACATAATTGCCAGATTCACCAAAGTTGAAATGAAGGAAAAAATCTTAAGGGCAGCCAGAGAAAAAGGTCGGGTTACCCACAAAAGGAAGCCCATCAGACTAACAGCAGATCCCTCGGCAGAAACTCTACGAGCCAGAAGAGAGTGGGGGCCAATATTCAACGTTCTTAAAGAAAAGAATTTTTAACCCAGAATTTCATATCCAGCCAAACTAAGTTTCATCAGTGAAGGAGAAATAAAATCCTTAACAGATAAGCAAATGCTTAGAGATTTTGTCACCACCAGGCCTGCCTTACAAGAGACCCTGAAGGAAGCCCTAAACATGGAAAGGAACAACCGGTACCAGCCGTTGCAAAAACATGCCAAAATGTAAAGACCATCGAGGCTAGGAAGAAACTGCATCAACCAACGAGCAAAATAACCAGTTAATATCATAATGGCACGATCAAGTTCACACATAACAATATTAACCTTAAATGTAAATGGACTAAATGTTCCAATTAAAAGACACAGACTGGCAAACTGGATAAAGAGTCAAGACCCATCAGTCTGCTGTATTCAGGAGACCCATCTCACATGCAGAGACATACATAGGCTCAAAATAAAGGGATGGAGGAAGATCTACCAAGCAAATGGAGAACAAAAAAAAGCAGGGGTTGCAATCCTAGTCTCTGATAAAACAGACTTTAAGCCATCAAAGATCAAAAGAGACAAAGAAGGCTATTACATAATGGTAAAGGGATCAATTCAACAGGAAGAGCTAACTATCCTAAATATATATGCACCCAACACAGGACCACCCAGATTCATAAAGCAAGTCCTTAGAGACTTACAAAGAGACTTAGACTCCCATACAATAATAATGGGAGACTTCAACACTCCACTGTCAACATTAGACAGATCAACGAGACAGAAAGTTAACAAGGATATCCAGGAATTGAACTCATCTCTGCACCAAGCGGACCTAATAGACATCTATAGAACTCTCCACCCCAAATCAACAGAATATACATTCTTCTCAGCACCACATCGCACTTATTCCAAAATTGACCACATAATTGGAAGTAAAGCACTCCTCAGCAAATGTACAAGAACAGAAATTATAACAAACTGTCTCTCAGACCACAGTGCAATCAAACTAGAACTCAGGACTAAGAAACTCAATCAAAACCGCTCAACTACATGGAAACTGAACAACCTGCTCCTGAATGACTACTGGGTACATAACGAAATGAAAGCAGAAATAAAGATGTTCTTTGAAACCAATGAGAACAAAGATACAACATACCAGAATCTCTGGGACACATTTAAAGCAGTGTGTAGAGGGAAATTTATAGCACTAAATGCCCGCAAGAGAAAGCAGGAAAGATCTAAAATTGACACTCTAACATCACAATTAAAAGAACTAGAGAGGCAAGAGCAAACACATTCAAAAGCTAGCAGAAGGCAAGAAATAACTAAGATCAGAGCAGAACTGAAGGAGATAGAGACACAAAAAACCCTCCAAAAAATCAATGAATCCAGGAGTTGGTTTTTTGAAAAGATCAACAAAATAAACAGACCACTAGCAAGACTAATAAAGAAGAAAAGAGAGAGGAATCAAATAGACGCAATAAAAAATGATAAAGGGGATATCACCACTGACCCCACAGAAATACAAACTACCATCAGAGAATACTAAAAACACCTCTACGCAAATCAACTAGAAAATCTAGAAGAAATGGATAATTTCCTGGACACTTACACTCTAGCAAGACTAAACCAGGAAGAAGTTCAATCCCTGAATAGACCAATAGCAGGCTCTGAAATTGAGGCAACAATTAATAGCCTACTCACCAAAAAAAGTCCAGGACCAGATGAATTCACAGCTGAATTCTACCAGAGGTACAAGGAGGAGCTGCTACCAATCCTTCTGAAACTATTCCAATGAATAGAAAAAGAGGGAATCCTCCCTAACTCATTTTATGAGGCCAACATCATCCTGATACCAAAGCCTGGCAGAGACACAACAAAAAAAGAGAATTTTAGACCAATATCCCTGATGAACATCGATGCAAAAATCCTCAATAAAATACTGGCAAATTGGATTCAGCAGCACATCAAAAAGCTTATCCACCATGATCAAGTGGGCTTCATCCCTGGGATGCAAGGCTGGTTCAACATTCGCAAATCAATAAATGTAATCCAGCATATAAACAGAACCAAAGACAAGAACCACATGATTATCTCAATAGATGCAGAAAAGGCTTTTGACAAAATTCAACAGCCCTTCATGCTAAAAACGCTCAATAAATTCGGTATTGATGGAACGTACCTCAAAATAATAAGAGCTATTTATGACAAACCCACAGCTAATATCATACTGAATGGGCAAAAACTGGAAAAATTCCCTTTGAAAACTGGCACAAGACAGGGATGCCCTCTCTCACCACTCCTATTCAACATAGTGTTGGAAGTTCTGGCTAGGGCAATCAGGCAAGAGAAAGAAATCAAGGGTATCCAGTTAGGAAAAGAAGAAGTCAAATTGTCCCTGTTTGCAGATGACATGATTGTATATTTAGAAAACCCCATCGTCTCAGCCCAAAATCTCCTTAAGCTGATAAGCAACTTCAGCAAAGTCTCAGGATACAAAATTAATGTGCAAAAATCACAAGCATTCTTATACACCAGTAACAGACAAGCAGAGAGCCAAATCAGGAATGAACTTCCATTCACAATTGCTTCAAAGAGAATAAAATACCTAGGAATCCAACTTACAAGGGATGTAAAGGACCTCTTCAAGGAGAACTACAAACCACTGTTCAGTGAAATAAAAGAGGACACAAACAAATGGAAGAACATACCATGCTCATGGATAGGAAGAATCAATATTGTGAAAATGGCCATACTGCCCAAGGTTATTTATAGATTCAATGCCATCCCCATCAAGCTACCAATGACTTTCTTCACAGAATTGGAAAAAACTGCTTTAAAGTTCATATGGAACCAAAAAAGAGTCCGCATTGCCAAGACAATCCTAAGTCAAAAGGAGAAAGCTGGAGGCGTCACGCTACCTGACTTCAAACTATACTACAAGGCTACAGTAACCAAAACAGCACGGTACTGGTACCAAAACAGAGATATAGACCAATGGAACAGAACAGAGTCCTCAGAAATAATACCACACATCTACAGCCATCTGATCTTTTAAAAACCTGACAAAAACAAGAAATGGGGAAAGGATTCCCTATTTAATAAATGGTGCTGGGAAAATTGGCTAGCCACAAGTAGAAAGCTGAAACTGGATCCTTTCCTTACTCCTTATACGAAGATTAATTCAAGATGTATTAGAGACTTAAATGTTAGACCTAATACCATAAAAATCCTAGAAGAAAATCTAGGTAGTACCATTCAGGACATAGGCATGGGCAAGGACTTCATGTCTAAAACACCAAAAGCAACGGCAGCAAAAGCCAAAATTGACAAATGGGATCTAATTAAACTAAAGAGCTTCTGCATAGCAAAAGAAACTACCATCACAGTGAACAGGCAACCTACAGAATGGGAGAAAATTTTTGCAATCTACTCATCTGACAAAGGGCTAATATCCAGAATCTACAAAGAACTCAAACAAATTTACAAGAAAAAAACAAACAACCCCATCAAAAAGTGGGCAAAGGATATGAACAGACATTTCTCAAAAGAAGACATTCATACAGCCAACAGACACATGAAAAAATGCTCATCATCACTCGCCATCAGAGAAATGCAAATCAAAACCACAATGAGATACCATCTCACACCAGTTAGAATGGCAATCATTAAAAAGTCAGGAAACAACAGGTGCTTGAGAGGATGTGGAGAAATAGGAACACTTTTACACTGTTGGTGGGATTGTAAACTAGTTCAACCATTATGGAAAACAGTATGGCGATTCCTCAAGGATCTAGAACTAGATGTACCCTATGACCCAGCCATCCCACTACTGGGTATATATACCCAAAGGATTATAAATTATTCTACTACAAAGACACATGCACACGTATGTTTATTGCGGCACTATTCACAATAGCAAAGACTTGGAATCAACCCAAATGTCCATCTGTGACAGACTGGATTAAGAAAATGTGGCACATATACACCATGGAATACTATGCAGCCATAAAAAAGGATGAGTTTGCGTCCTTTGTAGGGACATGGATGCAGCTGGAAACCATCATTCTTAGCAAACTACCACAAGAAGAGAAAACCAAACACCGCATGTTCTCACTCATAGGTGGGAACTGAACAATGAGATCACTTGGACTCGGGAAGGGGAACATCACACACTGGGGCCTATCATGGGGAGGGGGGACGGGGGAGGGATTGCATTGGGGAGTTATACATGATATAAATGATGAATTGATGGGTGCTGACGAGTTGATGGGTGCAGCACACCAACACAGCACAAGTATACATATGTAACAAACCTGTACGTTATGCACATGTACCCTTGAACTTAAAGTATAATAAAAAATAAATAAATAAATAAAAAATAAAAACCATTTTTGTAAAAAAAAAAAAAAAGTAATGGCAAAACTGCAATGACTTTTGCACCAACTTAATGGTATTGAATATTTCTTAAAAGAGAAAGTGACGTGCCTGCTTCAACTATTACTATAGAGTTTCTTTCTGTGAATGAACAGAGTATGTGAGGCTGCAGTGAGGATATCCAGTATTGTCAATTGGGCTTCTCAATTCCTCTGGAAATTTCAGAATGTACACTTTGCTCTGGCAAGTAGGATGGGGACAGTCCTCATCTCCCACCTTTTCTGCATAATGGGAGGCCCGAGGCGGGCAGATCACCTGAGGTCAGGAGTCTGAGATCAGCCTGGCCAACATGGTGAAACCCCCATGTCTACTAAAAGCACACAAAAAAATTGAGCCAGGTGGCTCAATTTTTGAGCCAGGTGGACTACAGGTGGTGGGCACCTGTAGTCTCAGCTACTCGGGAGGCTGAGACAGAGAATCACTTGAACCGAAGAGGTGGAGGTTACAGTGAGCTGAGATCGCACCACTGCACTCCAGCCTGGGCAACAGAGTGAGACTCTGTCAGAAAAAAAAAAAAAAAAAAAAAATTAAACTGTTCATTGTCAGTGGAATTATGAAAATAAGAAAGGATAGGAGTATATTTTAAGTGTGTTATTAACAGCAAATTAACCACTTTCAATCTTACCATTCCAATTTACTTTTCTAATTTTCCATGAAATTAATAATTGCCTAAAACTTAGCAGTGAAAGTAGCAAAAAGCAAAATATGCCATCATCACAACATGACCAATGAAAGAGGGCAAAGTAATGTCTGCAGTTCAATAAAGGCTGCACGTGGAAACAGGACTTAACTAAAGGCAATAAACTGTTAGGTTGCAGATCGGAATAACTGTATTTGGCAGGTAAATGGTAAATTTTTCCAGAAAAATCCATGTGGATGGGTTTATAAAAGTAAACAAAACGACATATATTTTTACCACTATCAAATTGTACCTGAAAACAGAACCTTTTACCCATGCCTAGATTTTACTAGAACTATCTTTTCACTTGGAGAGATAAATGTGTGTATGTGTGTGTATTTTTAAATTTAAATTTAAAGTTCCTTAGGATGGTACCATTGAAGAGTGTTTGATTTTCCTTCAACTTTATCATTTAATCAAACATGTTTTACATTTAAGTTTATATTCATAAAATTTTAAAATAAATATCTATCTCTGGGGTCACCGGTTCATAATTCTTCCAATAGGCTTGCAAATTAAAAGTACATAAATGTATTCATAAGCTGTACATCAAGGAAAGCAGAGTAATCTGATTTGACCTCATTCTATACAAATTTTGTGTATTGATAAAGCATGCCAAGAAAAATGAAATATGACTGATTTGCCTTCAATTATTTCTAAGAAGCAACTTCAATCAAATGCTGAAGGTAGAAAATATGCTTCTTCTTAATGAGGTTTTATTAAAATGTTTACTTGTGCCAGTCAAATCTGACCTTTACAATACTGTATTTGTTTAGAGCTAGTGGAGATAAATTGAGTACACTGATTCTAAATTGAGGATCTATTAAGTAATAAGTAGGATGTAGTTTCATAATCACCTTTGGGTTATAAACAGTATTTACCACAAGATCAAAACACACTGACTTAGAAGAAGTGAATGCAAATTAAAATGGAAGATATTTTAGAAATGCAGTGAGAAGTGAACAGAATTATAATATATGATGTTATTAAGTATTTTCAAATATTACTAACTTATCTTGATTAAATGGCAATTATACTCTGGAATATGTATTGAACAACCATTTTAAGGCACTTAATGAAAACACTGAAGTATGTTTTGTTTAATGGGTAGCAATATTGAAAGCATAATTAACATTAACTTTTTTAAAAAGAATAACTGAAGCAACACCTTTTTTTTCCTGCTAGTTTTGAATTTTAATTTGCTATTGCTATTGCAAGTGAAGGAAAAGAAAAAACACACCTCCTCTGATGTCTAGCACAAGGCCATAGGAGGCGTGGCGGGGGAGAGAGTATGTTAATAGCATTGCTGCTAATTCCACTGTAATTCTGCTTCATTATCTTATGTAAATAATTCCCAGAAAGAATCAACTTCTTAGGAAGAATTATAAAATATAAATGTCATTAGCAAAAGATGGTACATCAGCAAATTTAATAAGTGCATTACATTAAAAATAGTCATAGAAAACTTATGCAAGTTGATTTTTAAAATTGTAACTTTTTTAAAGAATAAAAGTGTTGCAGCACTAAAGGAATTATGTGATAGTAATCAAGTTTCTGTTTAAGAGGTAACTTTTAAAAATAGGAAGTTCTCACATCAAAATTATAACAGCATCTATTTATAGCTATTACTTTTAAATAGCTTTACTAGTATTGCAAATTGTAAAGATAAGCAATAATTACTGGCCGATTATTTTTAAGCACTCCAATCTCACTTTTTAAAGCAGATGTTAGTAAATATTCTTATTTACTACATTTA
The DNA here is from genome assembly GCF_009764315.1 of Trachypithecus francoisi. Classification (NCBI taxonomy): domain Eukaryota; kingdom Metazoa; phylum Chordata; class Mammalia; order Primates; family Cercopithecidae; genus Trachypithecus; species Trachypithecus francoisi. The sequence continues at coordinate 20,091,854 of NW_022681465.1, forward strand.
CCTGTTATAATATCATTATTTTAATTATTTTCAGTAACCTAAACTAACTCCATGTCAACTTTAGAATGTAGTCCAAACAATTTAGCATGTCATTCAAGGCTTCTTTGTATCTGTCTAGACTTGCCATCTACAATCTGTAAGTGGTACAGTCATATTGAGTGAGGCATAGTTCAAAAATACACAGCTAAAAACAGAAAGCTGTTTCATCCATCTCTGTCTTTAAACCTGTGATTCCCCTCCCATAGTGTCCCTTCTCGCTGTTCCCGTTTGCCCACTGGCCCAAACAGCCCAATGAGCCATCCTCCAACACCTAGAGCAAATGTCTGTACAATCCCAGGAAGAACTTACTATTTTTTCCATTGTGTTCCTTGAACAGAATACACACAACAGGTTCATATGTGCACTGTCTGGAAATTGTGTTGTATTCATAATTTTCCCCTTTCACATACTAACAGTAATTTGTATTTATTAGGTGAACAAATCAACCCGTACATGAGCGGAAGAGGGATTTTAAATAGTCCCTAAGACTATTTAGCACACTTATACTTTATATATTGGGAAAACAATTTCTCAGTTCAAGGTTGGCACATGGTAAGTTCATTGTCCTTTGTTCTGAAGCATCAATGCATATGACTTCCCACCTCTATTTTTGCAGATTTTCTGGAAAAAAAATCCATGAAATAATTAAATATTGGGTTGTATTGTTGGATCAATTAAGTTGTGAAGAATAACTTACTTTTGCTAAAATTAATTATCTTTTGCCTCTGGTTCTTCTCTGAGAACAAAATTTGGGGTAAAAAATGGCTTTCTATTCCACTGACTCTTGTAATACCTAAATATCTTCTTTATATAAATCTAGACACTTGTCAAACATCTGTGCATCTGTGATATTTTTTCTTATATGTTGCCTTTCCACTCAACAACTGAATTTATGGCACCATCATCCATGCAGTCAAATTATTTTTAAGCTTTATTTGCAGTATAAATATCTGTGTATGTGTCCTTATCTGTCTTATTTGAGTCTGGACTCTTTCAAGGCTCCAGAGAAATTAATAGAAGAGTAGAAAATCTGAGAGAAAGTATTATAACAGTTATAGGGACCAGAAGGACATGTATTCCCTTTTCTAGGAAAAATTATTTTAATAAAAACTATCTATATCCCTAGGTTAATTTACAGTAAGCCAAAGTGTGCACATTAAATCCACATTAATTCTTCATTAAACATACATCTAACAATGATCATGGTGCCAGGCACCGAGCTTGGTGCTGGAGATAAAGCCTGGCAGGAAGCTCATATAACATAAGCAAATGGAGTTATTTATTGTAATTACACATGGGAAATACATCTAGTGAGATTTATTACATTTATTTCATTAGTATAACATAACAATAGCATCTAATTGTAGCAATATATTAAAATTATATTAAGCCATATATTTTATTTAGCTCAAGCCTGTAATCCCAGCACTTTGGGAGGCCGAGACGGGCGGATCACGAGGTCAGGAGATCAAGACCATCCTGGCTAGCATGGTGAAACCCCGTCTCTACTAAAAACACAAAAAAAAACTAGCCGGGCGAGGTGGCGGGCACCTGTAGTCCCAGCTACTCGGGAGGCTGAGGCAGGAGAATGGCGTGAACCCGGGAGGCGGAGCTTGCAGTGAGCCGAGATTGCGCCACTGCACTCCAGTCTGGGCGACAGAGCGAGACTCCGCCTCAAAAAAAAGAAAAAAGAAAAAAAAAAAAGAAAAAAGAAAGTACTTAAAATATAAATATAAATAAATCTGTATTTTATCACTATAGTCATAATTACCACAATGAAGCTCCATCAGTCCTTAACAATGTTATTGCACATAAAATGAATGGTGTTCTAAATTATCATACTGAGGTCATTCAGTTCACTGTTTGATAGGTAGCAAAGACTTCCTACTTTGAATGGGTTTCTATTTCCTCTTTATTACAGAAATTCACTAGAGTGAGAAAGATGGAAAAAAGAGAAATCAGTGGTACAGTATGCTAAACTCTAGGATGTAGATATGCATAAATTATGGCAAAGTGATAGATTAATAAAATACTTCTGCCTGTGGAAGATGATGATCATGACAATTAAATCAGTACTTCGTAAAGCAAGAATAGCCAGAGCTAAACATCTAAATCTCGTGCTGTTTTCCAGGCTTTATTCTACGGGACTTACTTGAATCAAATTACTTAATAAGAACACAGGAACACTTCAAGGTATACTATATTATTATTTCTACTTTACAGAGATATCAACTGGGGCACAGTGGGGTTCAAGTATTTTGTTTAAGTGGTCTCAAAAGTTAAAGCTGATAAAGCCACTGTGTATTCAATTCAGCATTATATTGACTGCCTTAGTGAAAACAAAATAGAGAAAGGGAGTCTGTATTACTAAACTATATTCTAGATTTAAGAAATATTTAAGAAATTTCACTGGAAAATTTTAAATGACCGATGCAATACATTGTTCTTTCTGGGCAAGGCCTATGTTTATTCTGATTATTTCACATTGGAGATAATAGTCTGAATGGTATTAATGTGTCTTAAATTGTTCTTGAAAAATGATTAGATCAGCTCTAGCCAATTATAAGCCAAAATAACTGTCAAAGCATGAGAGCATATTCCATTCCATACATTAGCAACACTGGTTTCCCTTGGATTTCAACATTTAATTTTCAAATGATTAGCATTTGATCTGCTTTATTGATTATTCTTCTGAATTACCATTTAGATAGCAAATTTATATTTTCATATATAATGAGACAGATACTGTAAATTATTGCTGGGTGTCACTGGCCATTAAACAAAAAACTAGATAGTTGATATATCACCACAACTTTAACAGGAACATTTGTGCATCCCACGAATTAAAATCTGAAAATACTTTCCCACCACCGCCACCACATAATGTAGTCTAAAAAGTAAAGTCAATTGGAAATTTGTAATGTTTTATCTGTGCAAAGCGCACAGTGTATACAAGATGGAAGCATCATGTATTTGCTGAATTTTGTGTGATTCTCCCAGGTGTTTCTATAATAATTCCAAAAAGCAGTTATTTGCAAGAAAATCAACTACAACTTGATTTAATTTGTAAGTTACTTTGAAATCCTTCTAAAGAATTTCCAAGTCATTAAGGCTACAGGAAGGATTAAATAAAACGAAATTAACTCATAAGGGCTAATCATATTTGTTTTCTAGTTTAAAATGTATAGATTCATGACTTCAGCTGCTTTTTAATTAAATCCTGGTTTTTTTTTTGTTGAAAACTGTGCAAGCCCACACTGTTTGTTACTATTTGTATTTGTACAGTAGATATTTACCACTCTTGTAGCAAACAGCAAAAACTTTCCTGCTCAAGAAAAAAGATGAAAATGGGGGAGCAAAACAGGTGCAAGACACAACCAGATGGAAATTATTACCCGTTAGCTTGCAATCAGCAGCATAGAAGAAAATACTTTAAAAAACATGAAAAGCTAAAGTTTTCTCTTCCTGTTACATGAGACTAACACTTCACTCCTGCACTTAAATACACGTGTCAGCAGGTCTCTAGCTATGGGAGGAAAATTCTGATGATCATACAGAAAACAGAATCATTGAAAAGTTCATGCTCAATGGGAAGGCTGAATTTCCGCCTTTCTTCTGTTAGTAAGCTGCTGCCAAATTTTCTGAAAAATAAAAGTAGCTTAAAAATTCAAAACAAGACCACAAAAATGAAGGCTCAAAACTGTTTTGTTAAGGTGACTACTATCATAGCATAAACTATACATTTTATAAACTCTAAATGCACACTGAATGTAGGCTTCATAGTCATTGTAACTTCACTGCCAGCAGAAAGCTTAGAACAGCACTGTTTATCCCTCTCCCCTCCCACAATGAAGTATGTAGAGAAATTAATTGTATTAGAAATAAAAAGCAAAAGTGAAAAGGGTAATATAATTTCCTGCATTCTTCTCAAAGCAATTTATGTAAGAATCTCAAAGCAATTCTGGCCCACAAGTGCCTAGTTCCTTCAGGGAATGCTATCCACAGATACGTGGCTTTGTCACCAGCAAATATCACACCTACACTCTGTTGGTTTAAACAATGTCATTAGATGTAAGCCTTTGAAAATTTAACACATCGCTTTTCTTTAGTTTGCCCTGCTGTTTCTCTATGTTTTTTTGTAAAGAATTTGGAGGATAATACGTGAATGCTATTTATGAAATAATAGAGATACCTTAGTAATGATCCAAAAAATGTTATGTTTCATTGAACATCATCAGGTTTTTTTAAAAAAGAAAACAGACACATTGCCTAAATATAAAGAAACTATTAATTCCTAAAATCAAAAGAAGTTTTGAGTTCCAGAAATGTGTTCATTTGATACCTAAAGTTTCTTGATGTGACCAATTAAATTAATATTTGCTTAGTAACAAATTATTTAAATGCTTCAACTTATTGTAAGTTTTACTCAACTTATTCCCATGAAAGATTTGTCTTTACTATATTCCTACTGGTTTAGATGATTCTACTGAATATTTTACATAAGAATGCATATGAAGTATATACCAGGTACAAATGTTGGACTATTTCAAAAGCAGATTATGCCTTGTGAAAATATCAAGACATTTTTCTAATTTGACATGAATACAAGGTATATATATTCCCTATATAACATGTCTGAAAGAAATTTATTTCTGTACCATAAAGTATTGTGGAAATTATTGCATATACTAGTCTTTCATCATTATATAATATTTTATATTCTTCTTTAACACTTGAACTTTATGAGCTATTGAAATATAACCTCCTCTAAATTAAAAAAAATCTATATAAGCTATTATATATAATATATAAATGTATTATACTTATCTTAAAATATATATATTATGTTTCCCATGTACATTCATTTTTATATTTTATATAATTTTGGATCATTTATTTTCGAAACTACGTGGGGACTCCAGCCTACTGCAGCGTCATAAACTAGGGAAATATAAGGAACACATGAGGTCTGGAAAAGAGTGGGAGATGATGCGTCAAGATTCTGCATCATCTAGACTATGCACCTCTCAGATTTTCTACCATGGGGAATTTAACTGACCCAGAGCCCCAGCTACTGTGCTTGGAAATGCACCCCATGAGAACGCTGGAGGGTATGTTTCCCATGGTTTGCTGCCAGGCAACGCTTTATGGACTTGAGGGACAATTTGGCCCCAAAAACCTTACCAAATGCAGAGTCTGAGACCTATCTTCCCTCTCTTGTTCAGCAGTCTTAGACCTATTTCACAGGCTGATAATTCCCTCATATTTCTCTCTTTAAGCTCCCGTTATGTTCCCAGTTCCACGCAAGTTAGTGTGCTACTGGAGATTGCACGAAACATTCCATTAAAGAATTTACAGGCCAACAGTGAAAAGGAATATGATATCTGCTTCAGTCATGTATTTGTGATCACTGTTAGGAGAAACAGACATGTGCGTACAGTAAAAACTATCCAGACAAATATATATGTATAAAATTTTATGTGAGGTTACAAATCATAGTTAATATAAACTTTCCCATGGGGGAAATCACATGTGGCTGGAAAGAAACCTCCAGAGAATACTCAGTATTACTTGAGTAAGGATCAAATTTTTGAGAAAGGGGAGGCAAGAAGAATGCAGTCATGATAAAGAAGAAACATTTTTATTTTGGGGGAGGGAACATCAGAATATTTCTATTTTTGTTGCTTGTCCTATAGGAAATGTGTAAGTTGGAGTGTTTTAATTACATAAAAGTAGATCAATAGCTTCAGGATGTCTGTTTGTGTTCTGAAGAGAAAGAATTGTGCTACAAACAAGCACAGCATGCTTTTCCGTCTGAGGAAGCCAGATTTAAATAGGAAAACAGGGGCTCTAACTCAGTTACATCTAATACAAGCTGTGCAATCACCTTGAGTACCAATCTTCTTACTGAGAAATACAATTGCTGTGAGGATTAAAAGAAATCATATTCAGAAAACTTCTTAAATCCCTGACCTCTTTTAATGCCCAGACATACCCATACATTTTACTCTTTGTTAAGCTATGTTTCCTTCCTCCTCCAACACTAAAAAGAGAGATTTTGAAAGTAGGTTCATTTGGTAACAGAAAAATTGAAATTTCAGTTATGTTTTTGTCCAAGTATTCTAGAATATAAGTCCAATGAAAGCAGGGATTTGTGCTGCTTTTGTTTCCTGATGCAGCCTAAAGATCTAGAATATCCTCTGCCACATAAATAGTGCTCAATAAATGTTTTGAATTAAGAAGGAAAGGAGCTGTTCTTAAAACAGAACAGCTTGGTTGATGACTATATCCTATATAGCAAATCTGGTACGTGACTTAAAGAAGTGTTAGATTGGTTTGAAATACTAGATAAGGAATTCTTTTTGTAATGGTCCTGGATAAATGTCTGATGTTCAGTGTTCATTTGTATGAGGACTGCAGGAGTTTGCCATGTACAATCCAGTGTTAGAGACTGAATTGACAGGGAGGATGATTTGTCACCTATTATCTACATTGAATTTTTAAAGTTGTCAGCGATTCAGTGTGATCAAGTATGGAAATAAAAGCTATGCATGAACTAAATAAACAAGGATACTTCCTACAACACATCTGCAAACAGCACAGTTTGTATTTTGCAAGAGACTTTTTT